>NC_064926.1:572159434-573442767 GCF_023897955.1 Schistocerca gregaria
TTGGACCGTTCATTGTTCCGATTTTGCTTGTCCTGTTTTCATGCTTGATCGGTGTTCAGTTTTTGACGGACTATCGACTGAGCCATTTTACCATTAAATGTGAGGCAGGTGCGAGCGGAGTTCCCCGTGTAAGAGCTGACGGTAGAGTTCGTGTGTGGCACTGACCCCGCGAAGCCATGGGCCCAAGTTGTCAACAAGGCACTGTACAGGCTGGTGGTGGCTCCATAATGGTGTGGACTGTGTGCACCTGGAATCTATTGGGCCTTCTGGTACCGCTGAACTGAGCACTGACTGGAAATGGCTATATTCGGCTACCTTTAGACCATATACAGCCATTCGTGGATTTCAAGATCCAAAAAACGGTGTAATTCTTATGGATGATAATGCGTCACGTCATCGAGCCACAAGCTCTCACTATTGGTTTGAAGAACATCCTGGAAAATTCGAGCCAATGATTTGGCTACCCAAATCGCCCGACACGAGTCCCGTCGAACACGTACGGAACATAATCGAGAGGTCAGTTCGTGAACAAAATCCTGTACTATCATTCACTTTCCGTCCGCGCCCGGCAGCTGACTAGTGAGCGTGAGAGAACGTCAATCCTAAAGGCTCCGGTTCAATTCCCGGCTGGGTCGGACATTTTTCTTCGCTCAGGGACTGGTTGTTGTGTTGTCCTGATAATCACCATTTCATCCCCATCGACGCGCAAGTCGCCGCAATGGCATCAAATGGAAAGACTTGCACCCGGCGAACGGTCTACCCGACGGGAGGCCCTAGTGACACGACATTTATTTTTATTAATTTTGCAATTATGGACTGCCATAGAGGCAGCACGGTTCAAAATCTCTGCAAGGGACTTCCAACGACTTGCTGAGTCCGTGCCACGTCGAGATGCTGCACGATGCCAGGCAAAAGGAGGTCCAACACGATATTAGGAGGTATCTCATGACTTTTGTCACCTTAGTGTATTGTTCCCATAATTTATTTATTTATTTAATCGTATGGTGATTTTAGTGACAAGATTAAACCTTAAAATCCTTTTTTTTCAATCAGTTAATTAAACTGGGTGTGAGAGTGAACAACTCATCGGGAATTCCAGGGTATGAATGAAGTGGACAGCGTTGGACTAAATGTTCAATTGTCTGCTCTTCTTGATTACATTCACACATTGCTCAACTGATCCAGCCCCGTTTGTACCTGAAGTACCTACAACAACCACGTCCAGTTCTTAACCTGTTGAGGCGGCACCGGAGATTCCTCGGTAGGTCAAAACCATTTGGCTTTTTTGTAGGATCAAGGTGACGTTTTCTGGTTCCCAACGTTTTTGTTGACCACTCATGCTTCCTGCTTTTATTTAGATCGAAACCATCCGCGATGTGTTGTCCTGCAGCAACACTTGCTCGTCTTCTTGATCGCAATCGTTGCTGTGGAGGATGACAGAATTCCTGGTGCAGTGGTAGAGAGGGCGATGCAGAGTGTTTCTTGGCCTCCCTCAGCAGAGCTCCTTTCCGCCTTAAGTGAGGTCGAGGGATGTGACTCAGTACAGGTAAGGAACGGCATGGGGTTGGTTTGATGGAACCAGTAATGCAGCGCATTGTGTCGTTCAGTTTAGTGTTTCGTTAATAAAAGAATACAATAAAGAGGAATATAAAAGTACAATACTTCCAATTTCACTTTCCTATTCAAGTTAGTAGGTAGTAGAACTTAAATGTACCGTTCTCCAATATGAGGATACGTTATACAAAATATCTTCTAACATGCAAATATTTTAAAACGTTAACTTTTTTCTATAATCAATTTTTCACCAAAAGGTTAATGCCTATTTTTCTCAACAGTTTCTCACTGTGACTCGATTACCGTGAGTACTAACTGGCGCATTTCCTTCGGAAGACAAACACGGCAGAGGGTTATCGGACAGAAAGTGGCGCCCGAGTGCGGAGGAAGGGACGCGTCAGCCACACGCCCCGTCCGGCAGGGAAGGGCGGCTGCCACGCGGTCACTCGCTGTGTGGGCGGCTAAGGGGGGGAGGGGGTGCGCTGCGCGGGGCGGTGACTCAGTAGGTGACGCCGGCTTATTACGCTCCGCCGGCCGCGAAGTGAATTGTTAGCGGCGCGCAGGCGTCACTGATAAGCGGGCCGGGCGCCTGACCCTCAGGGTCAACTGGGCGGACGCGACACGCTGCGCCTGTGATGTGGTGTGTGTCTGCGGGATCGGCAGTCGTCGAGTCGAGCCGTCGGCAGGGGATGCTGCGCCATCCCCTCCCCCTGCACGGCTGCAGGCGTTCTGCTGGCTGTGGCGACGGCACTCGCTGATCAGAATGGATCGCTCTGACAGCAGCCGTGTTAGGCTGAGGGTGGCGGCGGTCTCATTGAAAGCAGCAGGTCGGGATGTTTGGTCACCGCTCGCCTCGGAGGAGAGGGTGCACTGGCCGAAGGAGCAACGTTTGTTTATCGTAGAGGATGAAATCCGTTCATTAAATACATTATAAATAATTCATCTAACGCAAGTTCTGAGTCGCTAAGCTGTTGCACAGACGTTCAGTACCAGATTGAACACTCAAGCGCCAAAGAAACTGGTATAGGCATATGTATGAAAATACATCTACATCTACATTTATACTCCGCAAGCCACCCAACGGTGTGTGGCGGAGCGCACTGTACGTGCCACTGTCATAACCTCCCTTTTCTGTTCCATTCGCGTATGGTTCGCGGGAGGAACGACTGCCGCAAAGGCTCCGGAAAAAGCACGGAAACATATATTGTTCATCATGGTGTTGATGAGAGATACAGTTTTTCGGCAGATGGCGGTAACACCGGGGTGACAGACCTGTGGGATCAGAACTGTCAACTCATTGAAAATCCTGAAGAGCGTGAGTGGTTGCGAAAATATAACTGCGACACTGCTTGCACGGAAATCTACAGGAAGCTGCAGATTGGATTAACGGAAGACATCGAAAAAATTCAGAGATGGGCTCCTAGATTTGTTACCGGTAGGTCTGAACCACTCGCAAGCATTACGAAGCTTGATTCTTGGGTTTCTCCCGGCGTATTTGATGATCAAAATATCCACGGGTGTACTGCCGGTCTACAGTGTCCAACGGGTACAATATTTCGGCGATCATACATGTCGCCATCATGAGGTGAACTGACGGACTGAGCTCCTGTGACCGTGCCGGCACGGAGATCCGTACGCTATGGCTGCTCAGGGGGAACTGGGTTCGGTCGCGGCGGCGGCCGATTTAAATACCCTCCGCCCGCGGCGCGCTCCCTCCACCGTCCGCGCCCCGCGCCTCGGTCGCGCTGTAGGAGATGACGTCAGTGTGATGGCTCTGTCCGCCGTGGTCGTCACAACTGTACGTTTGCTCGATTTACTCTCGATTAACCCAATCGCTGGTTCCCAAGCCTTGCTAAGTTTGTTGCCACAGTCACGGTTTATGAGGTCGTCATTGGTGCGAATTTCGATGGCCTCTCTAACAACAACCTCAAAAACCAGCACACATACAGTTGTGACATTATTTTCATAAAATATATACAACGAGCAACCAGTTTGTCCATAATAGCTACGATTTTATATGCTCCTTGGATTCCGGTGTTGCTTTATTGGCCGATGTAAATGCGCAACAAGTATTTGTGTCGACTGATCAACTTCAGAAGGGGATTCAAAAACCGATAAATCGACAAAGAAGATGACACTAGGCTAGTCGAATGTCCACTGCTAGTAAACAAATAAAGATAGTCACCATGAACTTTCCTCTGCAAATGCAGTTGTTCAAATATTTTTGTTAGGACACGTGAAATATGAAGACATAAAATATTGGTCCCTTTCAATCGTCGTGAGCAGAAGTAGTATTTGGTAAGTTTAATTACATTTCTTCATGTTAATCAGAGGAATGCACATCATAAAGATGACCTAGTTTTCTGTGTGATACCAGTTACTTACACAGAGTCAAGGTTGCTGACGGCACCGTAACAAAAGAGGGACACGCTTTAGTGGCAAACCATGTTCCTCTATTTAGGGTCTAACAAAAAATTGAACTTCATTTCGCGCAAAGGTCCAGAAGTGCGCTGTAATAGTGAAATGTAAGTACTTCGGTAATGACTACAATATTTAACAGATCTCTTGGCATAAAGTATTCTTAATGACATTATCCTATAATTCATTATTTCTTTTTTTTTGCATTTTACGTCGTTCCTTAGTTGCTTCAAAATTCATGGATGTATGTTCCGTCATTGCAACTAAGTGAACGTCACTTTGCCTTTTGCCATACGCGTTTCGCTTCTTTTATTTACAGAGCATCTTCAGTGGCCTGTAATACGTAAAAACAAACATGTTTTACAGGGCACAAAAGATTTTTCATAAATATAAGAAGCGAACCGCGTATGGCAAAATGGAAAAAAAGAAAAAAAAACTGCATTCATTCGGTAGCAAAGACGGGATATTCCTTCATATATCCCTTTCTTGCTCGTTTTTAAGTGACTTACCTAGTAAAAGTCCGCCCCCGGTAGCTGAATGGTCAGCGTGCCGGATTGTCAATCCTCTGCGCCCGGGTTCGATTCCCGGTTGGGTCGGGGAATTTTCTCCGCCGAGGGACTGGGTGCTGTGCTGTCCTGCTCCTCTTCGCCTGCAGGTCGCCGAAGCGGCGTCAAATTGAAAGACCGGCACCCGGCGAACGGTCTGCTCGACGAGAGGGCCTAGCCATACGATTAAATAAATAGCAATAAAAAAACCTAGTAAAAGGAGGAGGCTAAAATATTTTCCTGGTTTTTGTTCTGAATGAATTACGAATAACAGACTCGTATTACGTTTTATTATGTTTCATTTTATATGGAAATTTACTTTTTCTGTATTTTATCACGCTGCACATTTATATTAGTAATCACACAAAGTTTCCGATTTAAAACTGCAAAAGTAAATCCACCTGCCGCTTTCGCCTTATCGTTCATGTGCCGTAGCATTCTCCTCTTTGGCAGTGTGCAGCTCACGCCGCTGGCCGCACCTTCGCACGCAGCACGTCGCCCTGGCGGCAAACAGGGCTCCGTGGCGGCCGTGCTTTCCTCACAATGACTGAGCGAATGTTTTCGAGTTCCCAGCCCAGCTTACGATATAATTCTGCGCGCAGCATCCCGAAGATTGGCCGGGTAGTTCGCATCAGGTGGCGTGATCGGTCTGGTCTTACGCTTGCTTGCTTTTGTGCTAGAGGCAGACTGAGAGGCATTGTTTATGTGCCACAGCTAAGTCCGTTTCCCGGCGACCACACGCCATTTCAAGTGCAGTTGTTTTCTTCCAGTCGCGCCGGAACTCTTAAGACGCACATTGGCAACTACCTCTACAGCGGGCCCTATAACTGCTCTAGCACTTCAGACGCTGAATTGCTCAGGCGGCTTGGTCGCACAGGCAGTTGCTGTTTGGATGAAGTACTTCTACGCACTAAACCCTGAGCTGCAGTCAGTCTTGTCTCGCAAAGCTACGTACCACTTCTTTTAGACGTCATATCCTTCACAGGGACGTAGTGAAGCAGGGGATACAACCCGTCGGCTTTGACCACTGGCGTCATACATTACTCATAGATAATAATGTCTTCACTGTCAGCCATAGATGATAAAACACTTCTTTGTTCCGGATACGTGCTGTCATTGTACATTAAAATAATTGAATGTGATTTTAAAAGAGTCCGCTACATATAGCTCAAAATATTCTTCGTGTGCATTTATTTAAATAATTGGTTGTTTGCAATTCATTCGGCACTTAATGTCACGCTTAGTGATATTGAGGTAATTTGGACTATTAGTTTTTTATTTTAGGACCATTTTTAGTATCTCATTTTCGTTTGTAGGTATGGATTTATCTATTCTGATGAACCTGGGTGATTTGAGAGAGGCTATGGGAGTGCACATGTTGGCCACGATTCGTTTTTTACGTATGTGTGGTCTTCTTGCCGAGTATGTTCGCTGTCGTGAGTGCGGCGACCATATGCGCCTCGCAAGAGTATCTTGTCGCCTTTCTCACGACTTATTCGAATCGCGGTGCAGCTAAGATCGGTTGTGGTGGTCCAGTAGACGAAGGACGTGCTTCGAAAAATCTAAGCTCGCCTTGGGAGACATTATGAAAATCACGTACTGTTGGTGTTTGAGATATCCTGTGTGGCTGCCTGTCCATGAATGTCGTGTGAGTAAGCGTGCAGTCGTCGATTGGTACTCTTTTTGTGGGGAATGCATGAAATACAGAGAGCCGTGGCAGGGGCCGGTATTACTGCTAACGAAAACGATGAAATCTACGTACGCTAAACTTGTATCCCGTACTGCAGTTAACCAATGCAGTTGGAGTGAGCTTCGAGATACCACCCCTATATATGTGACATGAGGTATTCTATGCTAGCAATATTTCCAACCTTTTTGCCCCCTCCGTTTTTCACAGAAATAATACAATGCAAAATTCGATATCCTTCACGTGAAAATAGTACTTGCCTTTATATATGTCAGCTATATTTTTCATCTCTCGTATTCCTTTGTATCTGAACAGTCTTGTCAGCTCTTTCGTCTGTGTAATAAGTACTCTCTGGCCAATTCTGACGACATTGGTCAAAGCAGACGGGTTGTGTATCCCCTGCTTCACTAGACCCCTTAACAGAGGTACCGCTTATCCGCTCAAAACAGCTTCACTTGCATATGCTGGACGATGCGACTATTGGGTTGTGGTGGAACTGTTTTGGATAACGAATAGTAATGCAGTTATATTTATTTGTAGCAGCCAAATGTATTGTCCTTTCGAAATAGATTATTATTTCAATAAAATTCAATTTTTAATATACTCCTTTCTAAATCGGACTAAAAAGTATAAAATAACTTCTCCTAGCCCCATAAATATTCTTAATTCCATACAGATAATACTTGAAATCTCTGATTGTGAATTTATAATAGCTATGAAAATACTTTTGATATTTGAAACGCAAAACGTGGGGCACATATAGTAGATAACAGTAAGGAGGATATTCCATGCAACCCACTTTTTTTCGTTTTGAATCTAACGTGTATTTTCATAGCTACTAGAATTTCACAATCACAAATTTTCAGGACTGTCTGTATGGGGTTAAGAAGCTGTATGGGACTAGCAGAAATTATTTTATATCTTTTAGTCTAATTTAAAAAAGTGGTCTATTAAAAATTTATTTTTATTTAAACAATTATCTTCTGTTTTCTAGTCTTGTGTATGTGAGAACTTTTTCAATCGACTCCAGAGATTCTGATGATTTTATGACACAAAGATGTGGTAAATTTCAGATTTATTTCAGTTTCTCTCCCCCTAAGTAAACCAGCATACTGCTTCCGCCTACAAATATCACGCTAAAGGAGTGTGAAAGTGAAAACTGAAAACACTGGATCTCACATGGACCTTATCAGTCATTCTTCCTGGGAACCATTCGCGAGTGGAATAGGAAACGGAGGATGGTTCAAATGGCTCTGAGCACTATGCGACTTAACTTCTGAGGTCATCAGTCGCCTAGAACTTAGAACTAATTAAACCTAACTAACTTAAGGACATCACACACATCCATGCCCGAGGCAGGATTCAGGAAACGGAGGAGATCGCATTCGTACAAAAAGTACCCTACGCCACACGCCAGACGAGAAAGCGAGTTAACATTGTATTTACATCCCGTTCTGAGCTATAATGAACTTTCAAGTCCCTAGCTCGTTGGGAAGTAACTTTAAAATGAATTGAAAAATTTGTGGCGAAGGGAAAAACAGACAGAAAAGAAAGAAACGTAATAAAACGTGTTAAAAAATTGTACAAAATTTTCTCTTATCGTCACCCCTGCTGCATATACAGGGTATCCACAATTAAAGTCCCAGTTTCAAAACGCTATAGAAAGAGAACCACTACTCATAAACTCGTCAAATTTGAACAGCATATTGCTGACGCAGCTGCGTCCGAGACCCCAGCATCACTGTCTCCATGAAGGATGGCGCGCTGCTAGTAAATGTCTTTAAGAAGAACGGTGAGTGAGCGCCAGCAGCCCTGCAGAGGATCCACACAAATATGCATTGGTCATATATTTGCTAAGCGCCTCAAGAAAATGATTAGAAAATTCGGGTGGACGGGTTCTTTTGAAGTGCAATGTGGCAGAGGAAGGAAAGCAATTGATCCGACGATTGTCGAAGATGTGGCATTGCAGGAGATGTCAAACATTGGTTGTGTGAAAACGTGGAGTTCATGAGGACATGCCTGCAAGCAAGCTGCATAAAATACTGCATTGCTATTCACACAGAATCACCAATGTTCAGCAGTTGCTTCCCGCTGATCCACCAGCAAGACAAATGTTTGCTCTGGAATTTCTTGCTCGCATGGATGTTGGCAGCGTATGGCCATGGAACGTTCTGTGGACAGACGAAGCCCATTTCCATCTCCAAGGACATGTCAATACGTAGTATTGCGGAATATGGGCAACGGAACATCTGCACACACGTCAACCGGGATCACTTCATTGAGCAAAGGTGACTGTGTGGTGTGGGTTGACGGCATCGTCTGTCGTAGTGGCAGATGAGTCCTGCGCGTCCTGTTACCTACATCGTCACCGCCACCGGCGCACGCTATGGGAGTCTTCGTGCGCACCAACATCTTTCCAACCCTTCCTCACTGTGGATGTGTGAGTAGGATCATTCTTATGCAAGAAGACGCTCCTTCGCACATCGTACAGCCAGTGAAGAGGTTGTTGCAGAGGCATTTCCGAAATGCTGGAATTATCAATCGTCATTTCCCTACAGCGTGGCCGCCCAGATCACCTGATCTTAATCCGTGTGACTTCTGGCTGGAGAGTTAATCTGAAAAATGTTGTGTTCAGTGCTCAAATTAAGAACGTTGCTGAACTGAACGCACGCATTGCGTGACGCATTCTGAACGTGACACTCGAGACAGCCCGATCTGTTGTGGAACCTGCTGTTTCGCGATTCCAGCTTGCGGCAGTAAAGGTGGCCAGCGTAATGAACATGTCTTGCGCCAGTCTCACGACAGTTAGAAATCGATTTCATTTTGCTTCCTGTGCTGTTTTTGGCGCCAGCACAATTAAAAACCGACATCGTTTCTGCTTCTTATGCCGTTTTCGGCTTCGGTACAGTTGAAAATTGGTTTCTCCCATCCCACGTGGTACGACTTGGCCGTGGCGGACGAGCTTATCTAACTAACAGTGCCACAACTGTTGATTACTGGAACTGTGCAGTACGCACATTGACCAGTACGGATTGTGAAATATGTCTCTCAAACCACTGCCGTCGTATTGCGATTCATCTGTCATTTGTAGCCGACCTTATTAACATTAAGACGATAACAGCGCCATTTCTTGGTAAAACCTTCGATAGTTTTTATTTTTATTTCTTTTATTTTTTCTTTTCTTCCATGACGTTTTAATACGTTGTTCAAATTTGACATCGTCCTGAGCAGTGGTTCTCTTTCTATAGCGTCTTGAAAGTGGAACTTTAATTGTGAACACCCTTTATAAAAAAAATAATAAAATAATAATAATAAAAAACACGTGATGTATTTTTTAATTAAGGAACGGTAATTTGTAAGATGCATAGACTGTTGTGACGAGAACCGTTCTAATACTTCGTTCTATTCTGGTGGATGAGACGACCGTTAAGATTTTAATAGAATCAGTGTTCATAAAAGCTAATTATCAACTACAAAAAACCATGCTGCGACCACGAAACATGATGATGTTCGTTCTGCTGTACGTATTCGCCGATCAATAAGACACATCTTTTCCCAATGATGAATAACCTTGCAGAGGTCTTGTCTGTGGAAGTTCGGCTGCACAGGAAACGATCCACCTCCAAAATCACCTCGTCAACCGGGAAACATTCTGTCATGAGATGGTTTACCACTCCGAGGAAAGAAGAAGCAGCGAATGGGTGCCATGTCCGCAGAAAACGTCCGGGATGCAAAATTTCACAGTCCAAAGAAACATCACGCGTACCTATGTCCTGCCTTGCAATACTGTCTGCAACTATACGGTAGAGTATCGCTGGTTGCCGGAATCCCAGCTCACTGATGGCACTTACTTCGCATATCGTACAAACTCAAAAATGCT
Source organism: Schistocerca gregaria (assembly GCF_023897955.1). Taxonomy (NCBI): domain Eukaryota; kingdom Metazoa; phylum Arthropoda; class Insecta; order Orthoptera; family Acrididae; genus Schistocerca; species Schistocerca gregaria. The sequence goes on from NC_064926.1 coordinate 572,169,519, forward strand.
CATAAACAATCACACGGTATGACATGTAATCTTCAACAGCCGCCATGATATTAATCGCTCACAATATCATTGCACCTGCGAGTGGAGTCCCTGCGGTCGGTTGATTGCGAGTCAGTGCGTGATCGGAGTTGCGGTGGGAAGGTAGGAGGGCACAAGTGCAGCTGTTCAATGAAAACCGCACTAACGGTGGTGATTAGAGTTATTAAGTGGATGGATGGTTCATCAAACAAGAGGTGAACGCTGGCTGCTTCATACGCTGTATCTATTTCACTGGAATCCGTTTCAGTTTCATCCGCCGCGTATGCTTCCGTTGCAGTCACAGTCTTTGCCGCATGTTCGTCTCCGCTTTCCAGACCAACACTGATGATTATATTCTCCACCGCGTCTGCCATTAACGCATCTCGGCGCCAACATTCATTTTCAATTCCTTTTACATGTTTGCAGCTTTTAACCAGTCATTTTGGTTAATCTCAGATTTGTTTTAGGGTAGTTAAATTAACGGAAGAAACTTTCTTCCGCAATGTTTTATTGCACTGTACTACAAATTAGCTCTATTACGTTGAAATAACAGTAGTGTGTTGCGATCCTCAGAATATTATATCCCTTATGTTTTAAAACTGTTTTAAAAATAGCCTTTCTCTGCCTAGTGATGACTGGGTGTTCCATTTGAACCATAAAAATAGCCTTTGGCTTATAACACACTACAAGTCAAAGTCCATTTTTTAAAACTCGGTCCTAAAGTGATTTTGTTCTGAATGGGCCATTCTGTTATGTCCTCTTTGTGAATTGCTGTATCAGCGACTTCATTTATATTAACAATATCATGCGGTATGTTATCAAGAGCATTCGCTGTAAAATAGAATGTTGGGCGCGAGACTTTTTAATGACTGTAATTTGTATTTGATTTTGAATTGACTTGAAATTACTTTCGAGACTTCATTTATACTTTTGATTTTGTGCTTTTAATAACTGGCTGATTAATAAAAATTAAGATAGCAAACTTTTTGTTCACGTTAAAGTTACTTTCATATGAGCCATTCTAGAAACACATTGCATTTAAATTGAAAACTGAAATAATATTTTTGCATTTGCCTCGGCTAAAATTTTTACCAAGCATGAGTTCTTTGTTAGTATTTGCAACTGCCCACACACGCGAGGCAATTGTTCTCACCGCCATTAACAAATGACTTCAAGTCCGAGTCGTGCCTCTGTATCTCGGCGAGTAACTGAAAATAAAAATCTTCCACTGCGTCAGGCGGCTGTGGAAAAAACATTTGTTATGCTTTGAGCGGGCAATCTCTTCGCTATCGCTAAATTCGTGAATTAAAAATGTCACGTAATGTTGTCTGTTGCTGAAGCGGCAGCTGCAACTGTTGAGCTGAAAATTACTCAAAATACTGATTTTAAAGTGAAATGGACATGACACAGGCCTCACCATCTACAAATAAAGGTGAACAATAACTTTAAACTATTATATTATTGAATTAATATCGAAAATGAGCTTACATTCGTCAGCAAATAACAAACATGTCCGACCTCCACCAATTAGACAAGAAAAAAAAAGTAGAACAACAGAGCGCTGTTTTTCTTCACATTAAACTTACATAGGTTTTACTGTGCATAATTAGTAATCTTTGCACACTCAAATATTGAAATTAACATTTTACATAATAATAATACAAATGAGAAAAATTATGCCGCTGTGGGGCCAGTATCGCACTCAGTATGATATTTCGCATCGGGATAAAAGCTCTCTTCCAAATTAAATCTTTTTAATATTTGCGTTTAAGTTTTTTCTGTATTTTAACTGGAAACGTCGCAAGCAACAATATTAAACGCTGGGGCGATTCCTAACATTCCAGCTTGTAGTATCGTTGTTCCTTTTCTAAGCATTTGTGTAATCGTGATAGTCTTGGAATTTACACTTCGAATCAAAACTTAAGTGGTTCATGGTGTGGGTTCCTGTAGTCATGTCCTAGTTCATGAACCACGGGCAAAGTATCAGTGGCCAAGTAAGTGGTCCCGACAGTCGGGATACCAGCTACTTTGGAATAAGGCTGGGCATCTCGGACATATTCCGAGTCGTGGTCACCTTTGTGCTCATACGGCAAAGACTACCAAATCCAACGGTTAGTCCCTCAGCCGTTAGGGGTAAAACTCGATGGGACTCGGGGCAAGTAAGGCTAGCAACCTGCTTCCCCGATACTTTAAATATGATGCTAGCAACAATCAGAGCAAAATGCCTCGGACCTTTGGAGGTGACGGAGTCCCACCTCTAACTGACAAACCAGGAACTCCTAAGATACGGCATGGCAAACAAAAGGAATTAGATGGGGAGCTATTAATATCAAAGGGGGCTACTCTGGGAAGAAGGTAGAGCTGGCAGAGGCTGCAAGTAAGATGGGGCTGGACGTTTTAGCTGTTAGTGACATTCGGGTAAGGGGTGAGAAAGAAGAGGAAGTGGGAGAATACAAGGTCTACCTGTCAGGAGTCAAAGCAGGAATAGCACAATGGGGTGTAGGGCTTTACATCAGGAAAGAAATGGAACCCAGCGTATTTGCAATAAGGTATATAAACGAACGACTGGTGTGGATAGATTTGACAGCGTCTAGCATGAAAACTAGGATTCTGTCAGTATATTCGCATTGTGAAGGGACAGATCAAGATAAGATGGATAGTTTTTATGAGGCACTCAGTGATGTAGTTGTTAGAGTAAAGGACAAGGACAGTGTTCTGCTCATGGGTGATTTTAATGCCAGGATTGGAAATCGAACAGAAGGGTATGAAAAGGTTATGGGTAAATTTGGAGAGGATATGGAGGCCAACAGGAACGGGTAACATCTCTTGGATTTCTGTGCCAGTATGGGCTTAGTAATCAGAAACTCCTTTTTTAAACATAAGATCATTCACCGGTATACTTGGGAAGGCAGGGGAACCAGATCTGTCATTGACTAAATAATAACAGATCAGGAATTCAGGAAGGCTGTGTATCCAGGGGATTCTTCGATGACACTGATCATTATGTAATCTGCAGTGAAATTGGGATTGTGAGGCCGAAAGTGCAGGAGGTCAGGTCCATATGTAGGAGGATAAGAGTGGAGAAACTTTAGGATAAGGAAATCAGGCACAAGTACATGACAGCGATCTCAGAAAGGTACCAGTTAGTTGAATGTAGTCAATTACAGTCATTGGAAAAGGAATGGACAAGGTACAGGGACACAGTACTAGAAATGGCTCAAGAATGTCTTGGAAAAGTAGTGTGTAAAAGTAGGATGAAGCAAACAGCTTCATGCAATGACACAGTCAAGGCAGGCCGGAAAAAGTAAGAAGAAGGCGTATCAAAAATGGCTACATACTAGAACTCAGGTAGACAGAGAAAGTTATGTTGAAGAAAGAAACAAAGCCAAACAGATAATTGCAGCATCCAAGAAGAAATCTTGGGAAAACTTTGGAAACAGGTTGGAGACATTGGGTCAAGCTGCCGGAAAACCATTCTGGAGTGAAATTAGCAGTCTTCGAAAGGGAGGTAAGAAGGAAATGACAAGTATTTTGGACAGATCAGGAAAACTGCTGGTGAATCCTGTAGATGCCTTGGGCAGATGGAGGGAATATTTTGAACAGTTGCTCAATATAGGTGAAAATACGATCAGCAATGTTTCAGATTTCGAGGTAGAATGGGATAGGAATGATGATGGAAATAGGATCACATTTGAGGAAGTGGAGAAAATGGTCAATAGATTGCAGTTCAATAAAGCACCTGGGGTGGATGAAATTAAGTCGGAACTCATCAAATACAGTGGAGCTTCAGGTCTTAAATGGCTACACAGGATAATTGAAATGGCCTGGGAGTCGGAACAGGTTCCAGCAAACTGGCCAAAAGCAGTAATCACACCAATCTTTAAACCTGGAAACAGAAAAGATTGTAACAACTATAGAGGTATCTCTTTAATCACGTTGTGGGTAAATTCTTCTGAGGTATTGTTGAAAGGAAAGTACGAGTATTAGTTGAGGACCAATTGGATGAAAATCAGTGTGGGTTTAGGCCTCTTAGAGGTTGTGAGGACCAGATCTTTAGCTTACGGCAAATAATGGAGAAGTGTCATGAGTGGAACAGGAAATTGTATCTATGCTTTATAGATCTAGAAAAGGCATATGACCGGGTTCCTAGGAGGAAGTTATTCTCTGTTCTACGAGATTATGGAATAGGAGGCAAGCTTTTGCAAGCAATTAAAGGTATTTACATGGATAGTCAGGCAGCAGTTAGAGTTGACGGTAAATTGAGTTCATGGTTCAGAGTAGTTTAAGGGGTAAGACAAGGCTGCAACCTGTCTCGACTGTTGTTCATATTATTTATGGATCATATGTTGAAAACAATAGACTGGCTGGGTGAGATCAAGATATGTGAACACAAATAAGCGGTCTTGCATATGCGGACGACTTAGTTGTGATGGCAGATTCGATTGAAAGTTTGCAAGGTAATATTTCAGTGCTAGATCAGAAATGTAAGGACTATGATATGAAGATTAGCATCTCCAAAACGAAAGTAATGTCAGTGGGAAAGAAATATAAACGGATTGAGTGCCAAATAGGAGGAACAAAGTTAGAACAGGTGGACGGTTTCAAGTACTTAGGATGCATATTCTCACAGGATGGCAACATAGTGAAAGAACTGGAAGCGAGGTGTAGCAAAGCTAATGCAGTGAGCGCTCAGCTACGATCTACTCTCTTCTGCAAGAAGAAAGTCAGTACCAAGACTAAGTTGTCTGTGCACCGTTCAATCTTTCGACCAACTTTGTTGTATGGGAGCGAAAGCTGGGTGGATCCAGGTTACCTTATCAACAAGGTTGAGGTTACGGATATGAAAGTAGCTAGGATGATTGCAGGTACTAGTAGATGGGAACAATGGCAGGAGGGTGTCCACAATGAGGAAATCAAAGAAAAACTGGGAATGAACTCTATAGATGTAGCAGTCAGGATGAACAGGCTTAGATGTTGGGGTCATGTTACACGCATGGGAAAAGCAAGGTTACCCAAGAGAGTCATGGGTTCAGCAGTAGAGGGTAGGAGGAGTCGGGGCAGACCAAGGAGAAGGTACCTGGATTCGATTAAGAATGATTTTGAAGTAACAGGTTTAACATCAGAAGAGGCACCAATGTTAGCACTGAATAGGGGATCATGGAGGAATTTTATAAGGGGGGCTATGCTCCAGACTGAACGCTGAAAGGCATAATCAGTCTTAAATGATGATGATGATCATAACTTAACTCTGCTCCCGTTGCTCGTCCAGCGTGGACAACAATAGCTCTTTGGCCTGCACTGCTGTCAGTCATTACACACGGAACTTCTTCATTCTGACAGCACTTTTTGGGGGTTGAATGCGTATGCACCAGCATTTCATCCGCGAATACCGCTGGTTTATTCGACCCCATCTCATTATTTCTGGTTGCCCTCAAGTATTCTGGGCACTTTGCCAAAATGTTGGAACTTTCTGTTAGGGTTTTTCTTTTATTTTTTTACATTTTCTGAAACAAAATCTCATCTTTTTCGAATTTTTTCGAAATGTTTTCTGTTTCCCTTCCTCCCCCCTGGAAACTGTTGTGGTTGGCAGGAGAGCCAACACCCTTTTACTAAAGGAGGCCGAAATGCACGCGTTAGCTCACGCTTGCTGGCGTGAGGTCTGGAACAGAACAAGGAAATTAGAATTTAGAAAAACGGACGTAGCTGGTGGAATACTTAACTTTAATCCATTAATGATGAACGTCGGTTTGGCGGTAAATGATTCAATATCATTAGTAACTGATAGTGGCGCCTTGCTAGGTCGTAGCAAATGACGTAGCTGAAGGCTATGCTAAACTTTCGTGTCGGCAAATGAGAACGTAAGTAGGCAGTGAACCATCGCTATCAAAGTCAACTGTACAACTGAGGCGAGTGATAGGAAGTCTCTCTAGACCTGCCGTGTGGCGGCGATCGGTCTGCAATCATTGATAGTGGCGACATGCGGGTCCGACGTATACTACCGGACAGCGGCCGATTTAAAGGCTACCACCTAGCATGTGTGGTGTCTGGCGGTGACACCACAGAAACTCCTCTCAGTTTTTGTAAATATAAGCAGCTTTCTCAGGGTTGACATTTCCTTCTTCTGTTCATAGGATTCTAAAAATAACATCTTTGTTTTCTAAGAGTTTCAATTTTCTCAAATTTCTTTCGCTTTCTTAAAGTTTTTCGAAACGTACTGTACTATTCTTCTTGACTTCCGTACCATTTCTTTTCCACCCGCAAGATTGGTTTCCAGAGACGTATCATTACCTCCTTTTTTTTCCTGCCTGTCAAAATTGTACAGCTCTGAATATGAGCTCTTTTTTTTATCTTAATGTGTCCACTTTCATGACATCTTCCTCTGTTTTCCAGTCTCATGATATTAGTGATTATGGACAACATCCCACTTCACTTCTGACGATAGTTCGTGATGACACGCTGAACCAGTTGATACTGTATGCACAACTGACCTGAAAGTGTTGACCGTGTGATGCCCTTTCCTTAGTTACCACTGTACTTGCTTACCGTAACGTCATCGCGTGTTTCCGATAGCGGTCATGGCAGGCCAAGAGCAGTAATATGGTGGTTGGGTAGTAGAGTGTGGTGCCTGCCTCACTACCGGAGACGTTTGCATCGCCGTAAACCAGCGCTGCCACAGTGGGACTACCTCGCTTTTGCGAGTTACAGCCTCCGCCAGTAACCTTTCTCCAGGCCGCCGCCTGACTGCTCTCCAGCCATGTCTACACTTTGGGCTTACGCTGACTGCAGTTAGCGGTTCCTCATTCACAGTTCACATCGCTGAGCCAACAAGGAGTCTCTTGCCACACGGTCCACAGGCTACCTCTATGGGCCAGGTCCAGCGTCGAGCACGCTACACACGCTGCAGACCACGATACCCGTGAACCACGCCCATCCTTGAACACTGTGCACTGCTGGCTGGAGTCCCTAAACCTTTGAACACCTGCCCAATGCGGTTACAGAAAGCATCGTTCTGCAGTTGACCATGATAGCAATATTTTTTTATCTGGAGAGAGCATACGATACCTGTTGGAGGACAGGTATCCTCTGCACACTGTTCTCTTGGGGCTTTCGAGGTCAGCTGCCCCTTTTTATTCGTGAGTTTATGACACAGCGTACATTTCAGGTGCGGGTGAACACCACTCTCTCCCGTATTTTCTCCCAAGAAAACGAGTTGCCCCAGGGCTCTGTGCTCAGTATTGTACTTTTTGCCATCGCCATAAATTCAATTATGGATTGTATCCTTCCCGGTGTCTCGGGCTCCCTCTTTGTCGACGAATTTACAATCTACTACAGCTCTCAACGGACCACCCTTCTTGAATGACATCTTCAAGGATGTGTCGATCGCCTCCACTCGTGAACCATCGAAACCGGCTTCCGCTTTTCTCCCAGTAAGACCGTCTGAGTAAATTTTTGGCGTCGTATGGAGATTCCTTTGCCATCATCCCTACACCTAGGCCCTGTCGACCTTCCGTTCGTGGACGTCGCCAAATTCTTGGGACTTATGTTTGACAGAGAACTGTGCTGGTCTTCCCACGTTTAATATCCTTCGCCTCGCTGTCTGCAAGCCCTCAACACCCTCCGTGGTACGTCCTGGGGAGCGGACCGATGGGTCCTCCTCGGCGACGGCGCCACCTTGGCTTCGTCCCCGGACCTGCCTTCTTCGTGACCTTTGTGAGCTTCCCAAGGATAGTACCCCCCATCCTCCCCTCCCCCTATAGTTTATCGTCGGGCTTTTGCTGCTCTATGCGCACAAATGGAGGATGCCACATTTATTTACACTGACGGCTCAAAGATTACTTTTAGTGTTGGGAGTGCCTGTGCCTATATTGTTGGCGAGACCACTAACAGATTTCGGCTTACCGACCAGTGTTCGGATTTTACTGTGGAGCTTTACGCCGTTATCCAGGCTGTCCAATACATCTATCGCCATTAGCAGCTACAGTATATTGTATGCTCGGATTCGCTCAGCTCTCTCCTCAACCTCCAAGCTCTTTGTCCCGTCCAGCCTCTGGTCCACCGAATTCAGGACTGCCTCCACTTGCTACACTTACGGGGACGTCTCTATGGCATTCCTCTAGATCCCAGAGCACGTTGGTATCCGCGGAAACGAGGCAGCCGATATAGCGGCCGAGGCTGGAGTTTCTCTTCCTCGGCCCGCTGTTCGCATGGTTCCCTGTGCCGATCTACAGAACGTTTTATGTCGTCGTGTTGCTCTTTTATGGCACGCACATTGTTCTGCGCTTCCCGATAATAAATTACGGCACGTAAAACCTCTTCCCTGTGCTCGGACCTCTTCTTCTCTGCCTCGTCGTCGGGAGGTGATTGTAACTAGACTATGGATAGGGCACTGTCTTTTTAGCCTTCGACATCTTTTAAGTGGCGATCCTACGCAGCTTTGTCCCCACTGCTCTTAAACGTGGACGATGAGACACCTTTTACTTCAGTCCCCCTATTTTACTCCGCTACGCTCCCGCTTAGAGTTGTCGTCTGATATATCTTTCCTTTTAGTAGATGAAACGCTCTCAGCCGATCGCGTCCTTGAATTTATCAGTGTCAGTAAGATGACATCGGTCATTTCAAGCTCTTTTTCTGGGGAATACAACCCCCCTCCCCCCTACCATAGTAGTTTTCTAAAATTTCCTTCCGCTTTTAGTTTCCCTCCTTCTTGACTTTCGCTCCCATTGCTGCTGGTTCAGCATTCGAGTTTTTACCATTTCCCAAGCCACAGAATGGGTGCTTATGAACGTAGCAGTTATGCGCCCTAAAACCATAACCAAAAAAATAAAAAAAACAACGACAGACTACGTCCTCCACAGAGCATGTCCAGCCGGAGCGCTGTATGCTGACCACTGGCTACAGACTCCATGAACTCGAGCTGCCTATGCTCACTACTGCCTATGGCCTCCACAGACTACGTCCATTCCCAAGCATCCTACACTTATCATAGACTACAGCTTCCACAGACGATAGTCATTCTTGAGTACTCTATGCTGATCACTGTCTGCAGCTTCCACAGGCCATATCGATGCTTGAACGACCTACACTCACCACGCACTGCCTATGGTCCCCACAGACCTCGTGCATCATTGAGTACCCTGCACTCGCCGCCGCCAACCAAGGCCTCACCCACGCACTGTCAGGCTGAACCACGTTGTGCGGCTGACGCCTCTGGAAATTGTGCTGCTGTATAGGCCTTAATAAACATACAATAGTTCTTTGCTACCTGGGCACGTCTGTTGTAGCGTTTTCTCCCTCTTGGTCACGAACACTCAAATAATCTGTTAGCAGCACACCATGGCAATTTGAGAAAACCCTTAGCATAACTTTGCTTGACGATGATTGGATCTTCGTCTTTTCTTGAGATGCTCAATCCAAGTGTTTCCATTTTTGGCAACGTTCCTTTGTCGCAGCGTCATAGTGATGTAAGCAACATTCGTCCCTGGTGATTAGCGAGTGAATGTGTCACCCCGATTTGCCCTTCATTCCCGAGCCATTCCACTTGAGTATACCACGGAAGAACCATTAGTTGAAGTATGCTATATTGAAAACACTAAATAAAATTCAGTTTCATCAGACGAGTAAGAGTTATTGTTATATACATACATACCTCTTGTATGTGGATGAACATGGACTGCGGAAACAACGACCTTGTGAAAAGCAACTCCCAATAGATACCGCTGCCCATGTTGACGCCTTGTCTCTCTCTTCTTCTTCTAGAAAGCATTCGATTAAGTACTGGATTGAACGAAATACTTACGAATGGAGTGTCAGATCAGCTTTATGACTGACTTGGTGAGCTGCTACAAAACTGAACACAGTATGTCATTCGTGATGAACATAATTCTTCAGACATAAAATTAACTGCGTTTGTACCTTAAGCGAGCACTCTAAGACCATTACTGTTCACAGTATACGAATACAAACAATATCGTACAAAAAAAAACAACCTGCTGGATAATTGAAACTGGTGTGCAGCCACAAGTGGCATGTACTTTTTTCCTTATTTTGACGTGTTTCACTCGACAAAGACGAGCATCTTCAGAACTGTGGAAATACAATGTACATCAATATCTATTTGGATACTCTGCAAATCACCCTTAAGTGCCTGGCAGAGCTTTAGAATAATTCTCTATTATTCCACTCTCGCCTAACAGCGCGCTGAAAATCGAACACCTACTATATCATTCCCTACGAGCTTTGATTTCGCTTATTTCGTTGTGAAGACCGTTTCTCCCTATGTACGTCAGCGTCGACAAAATATTTTCGCATTCGGCGGAGAAAGTTGGCGATTGAAATTTCGTGAGAAAATTCCGCCGCAACGATACACGCCTTTGTTTTAAAGGTGACCATCCCAGATCCTGTATCATCTCCGCGACGCTCTCTCCCCGTACGTACTGCACAGAAATGGAAGGAAAGAGCCGTTGTGATACGATGATGGAACTGCCGCACAACCACTGATATGAGACACACACATTAAATACCTAGGAGTACGCACTACGGAGCTATTTACAGTAGAACTAGCACATAAAACTAAACACTGAAAAGGTAGGCGCCAGACTTAGACTCATGGGAAGAATGCCACGTACGAGCCGGCCGCCGTGGCCGAGCGGTTCTAGACACTTCAGTCGGGAACCGCGCGGCTGCTACGGTCGCAGGTTCGAATCCTTCCTCGGGCATGGATGTGTGTGTTGTCATTAGGTTAATGAGGTTTAAGTAGTTCTAAGTTCCAGGGGACTGATGACCTCAGATGTTAAGTCCCACAGTGCTCAGAGCCATTTTACCACCTACGAAGAAGGTAAGTTGCAAAACAATGGTTAGAGTTGTACTTAAGATTACTCCTAAGCCTTGAGTCTTACCAGATAGGATTCATGCGTGAAATCGAGGAAATCCAAGGAAGAGAGTTGTTTGTGTTTCAGGATCGTTTAGTGCGAATGAAAGCGTGACGCAACTACTCCAGTGGCAGAAGCTACACGACAGACGGTGTTATTTACAATAGAATTTTAAAGTGTGTACTTTTCTAGAAGAGTCTACAAGAACACTGGGGATCCTAGAAATTATATTAAATTTCAGCCTCCAGTTGCATAAGCAAAGAAACTTTACCTAGGTGTCGGCTGTAATGATGTAGCCCTCTTCAGAAGCGACACAATATAAAATTAAATTAAAATGTGCCAGATACTGGCCTTGACAAACTTAAAATGTTAGTAGTGCAGTGCATAGTCATAATACTGCGTCACACCAACGAGCTAGACAGGTGGGCCTGTAGGTGTGACCTAACTGCAAAACATTAGTAGAAGTAACGCAGTATTATGACTATGCACTGCACTACTAACATTTTAAGTTTGTCAAGGCCAGTATCTGGCACATTTTAATTTAATTTAATATTGTGTCGCTTCTGAAGAGGGCTACATTATTATAGCCGAAACCTAGGTAAAGTTTCTTTGCTTATGCAACTGGAGGCTGAAATTTAATATAATTACATTTTAGGGTTGCTGACTCTGCTGCACCATGCTAAAAATGTCCTAGAAATGTAGCGACGAACTCCTAAGGGAGGTGGGGCACATCGGAAGGGTTGAGAACTGCTTTTGCAAACCATGGCTGCAGACGTCGTCGTTCGCCGCTAGCTGGTGCTGTACACCAGAGGACTGGAGGTAAGAATGAGAATTTACTCATTCGAGCGCTAGCCATCGTAAGAGGAACATGGAACAATATACGAACGATGAGCCTGCACACGTGCACTTGATGAATGGGAGGGCTGTCTGTACTGGGCAATGGACGAACCGCTGAACGCATCTATCGAGAACGATTCGCAGACGGACATCAACCACACCACTGTTTTCTTTGCACATCCACATCGAAATGTGTGGAAGTACGGTTTATTAACAAGTGGCAAGGTTGCCGTGGCCAGGCCGCGGTCGGCGCATCAGGTCGTTATGGAAGAAAGTGTTTAGGATGCTGTGGAACCAATCCAAGCACCAGGGCAAGTGCCATTGCCCTGGACTTAAGAATGTCTCGTAGCTGTGCCCGGCGTGTTTTCCATGCCGAGTTCTTACACACCTTTCATCCCCAAACGGCGCACTCATTGCAGAAAAAAAAAAGTTCTAATGCCTCTGAGCACTATGTGACTCAACTGCTGTGGACATCAGTCCCCTAGAACTTAGAACTACTTCTACCTAACTAACCTAAGGACATCACACACATCCATGTCCGAGGCAGGATTCGAACCTGCGACCGTAGCAGTCGCACGGTTCCGGACTGCGCGCATAGAGCACTCATTGCACACTGATAACCATCCTGCACGAGTGCATTTCGCACAGTGGTGTCTGCAACAAAGTGGCCGAAATGTGCATTGCCCAGTTTAAGTGTCATTCGCTGACAAGGCCACATTCACTAGGGATGGCGTATTCAGTCACCACAATGGGGACACTAGGAAAACCCCACAGTGTGCGGCGCCACGCGGCACAACGTCGCTTCCTTACTACGGCTCTACCTTTACCATCCCCCTTCAGCACCCAGAATTACCAGACCTTCCTGGAACATGAACCCCCTCGGGCTGCCTTAAGATGTTCTAGCAAATGTGACAAGCGTAATGTGGTTCCAACATGATGGGGCGCCTTTTATTCTGGACTGGTTGACTGTAGGCATCTCAACAGGTTATTCCCGCATCGATGGGTTGAGCGTGGTCGACTGGTCACCCTGACTCCCACGCTCACCGGATTTATCGTGCCTTGATTTTTTTCTGTGGAAAACCATGTAATCTCACATGTAAGTTATTTCGAACCTGTAGAGTCTGAAATGGATATCGTCGCTAGAACCGTCTACGCAGCTGTTGAAAAAAAGGAAATTCCTGGTGTATTCGAGCGTGTCCCTGCTGTCAATGCCCCTTCGGTGCCAGACATTTGTGGTGTCTGATGGAGCAAACTTCGAGCATCGGTTGTACTATTAGACCTGTATTCATGTCATACACCATGTCTACTCATTAGACTCAATAAATGTTTCAAATGAATCACTCTCTTGTCTCCTTCCTATCTTCAGCCTAAGGACATCACACACATCCATGCCCGAGGTTCGAATCCTGTGTGTGATGTCCTTAGGTTGGTTAAGTTTAAGCAGTTCTAGGGGACTGATGGCCTCAGAAGTTAAGTCCCATAGTGCTCAGAGCCATTTGAACCATCTCTTCAGCCTCTGCTACCACTCACCCCTGAGTTTGGCAGCCTGGGTTGCTATGCATTTTCGATCCGTATGGTGTGCTCCAACTCGCCTAGAAGTTCATCGCAACGTTTCTGGGCCACACTGTATTGCTTCCACTCCCATATATTTCAGGAAATACCATTAAGGTAAAATTAAAGGGAGATTCCAGCTAACTAAACTAAAATCGTTCTTTCTGCGCACTTTTCATGCAAGGAACGGCAAAGGGCAAAAAACAAAAAAAGTTTCAAATGGCTCTAAGCACTATGGAACTCAACATCTCAGGTCATCAGTCCCCTAGACGTAGAACTACTTAAACCTAACTAACCTAAGGACGCCAGAAGGTGGCGTGCGGAGTGTAGATTTAAGTACTGAAAAGAAGGAAAGATATTGCGTGCCTGTCTTTTACCAGAATTGTGCATCCACAGGGAAATGCAAGTGCCGATACACATCTCATCCTCCGACCTTCTTCTCATTAGCTCTCCATCACACATTCCGGAGGGTGTTGGAAGATTTAACGGTCAACTCTTCCCGTTACAGCCTACAGCGTGTGAATCTGATCTACAGCTGGAATTTGAATCGATGGGCACCGCTGTGTTACAGCAAATTATCCTTCGCTGACACAGACGTGTGTTTCTGTTTGACATACAGAGACACAAATCGTAAGGTGCTGTTGATCAGCGGTTTAATTTCATAAAGACGCTGTTCTACCGGAGCGATCTCCAGCGGCTGCGCAGTTAGGTGCAGTGAAAACACCTGTAGCAATGAAATCACGACGAAAACAGCTTCTCACTGTAATACTTCAAGATGAGTTTCTAAATACACTCTAAGACAAATGACAAACGACGCCCCACGACAGAATTATCCGAATGGAACAAATTCACTAAACGAGATGTAAAAGTAGAAAAATTGGGTGATCTATTAAAAAGAAAGAGTTTTACAAATTGAGCAAGTCAGTAAGGCGTTGGTCCACCCGTGGCTCTTAGTCAGCAGTAATTCTGTTTGGCATTGACTGACAGAGTTGTTGGGTGTCCTCCTCTGGGGCTTTGTGGCACTGGGGAGAGATACGGCGACCATGCAGGCCAAGGTATGATTTGGCATCCACGAAGACAAACAGTAGAAACTTTCGAAGTGTGAGGGAGGATATTATCTTGGTGAAATATCAGTCCTCGATAGTTTGCCACGAAGGGCAACATAACGGGGACGTCCCCAGACACGTCTTCGCTGACTGCCGAAGCTCAGTTCGAAGCGGGACTCATCACTGAAGACAATCATACTCCAGACCATAAGATTACAGGCTGGAGACGTGACTGGAGACGCCACGGCCAGCAGTGGGGTACCAACCTGGACTGTCGGCCGCCGTGCTACACGATATCCAGAGATGATTGTGTGGGGGCGCCCTTTCTTTTCTTATCGGGACCCCTTCGGTTGCCATCAGTGCCTCTTAGAGCGCAGCGACACGTCGACGATTTTCTACGCGCCGTTTTGTTGCCTTCGTGACAAGCCCTTGTAGGCGTACATTTCAGCAAGAGGATGCCCGGCCATAAACGGCGGGAGTCTCTACTGCTTGTCTTCTTGTTTGTCAGACCGTACCTTCGCCAGCAAGGTAACCATAGCTCTCTCCATTTGAGAAGTTTTCTGGTATTATGGGTAGGGCGCTCCAACCAGATCGGGATTTTGACGATTGGACAGAATGTGTCAGGAGAACATTCGAGAATTCAGTCATTGCTAAGTCGAGTAATTGCTTGTATACAAGTCAGAGCTTGATCAACATGTTACTGAATTGATCAGTTTGTGAACCTCTTTCTCCTGAATAGATCATCCAATTTTTCTGAAATTGTAATCATTGATTTGTCTGTACATCTAAATCATATCCATCGACTTCCGTCCCATTCGGATAATTCCTTCGTGATGCCTCTTTCCCTTATTTTTTTTTTTTAGAGTGCATTTCCATCTATCCTAATTAGCGTCAGATTTTCTGCATTACCGCACAGTAGACTGCTTGTTATAAAAGTCGGAACGAGTGGGCGGCAAGATGCGCAGCCGCGAGTGACAGGCAGTGGCCGCTCGTCGTGACTCAATACACTCTATACACTCTATAGACCGGAAATTTATTTGCAGCAAAAATCAAGAACAAATAAAATTTACCAGAAGGGTAACATGGCCTACTCAGAGTCCAATACTTTTCGACGAGGCGGTGAAATATCGCGGTTTGTGGCGCCCGCGGAGCCTTACAAACGTGAGATGGCCGTTGGCATGCTGCCCGCCCTGGTTAAGGGAAAATGTGGCACCTGTGCTCTGTAACTGGTCGCTGGCGTCTAACTGATACGATTCAAACATATTCACGTTTAGATTTTGAAAATAAAATAGCAGTCTTCTAGTCTGTTGAGTTTTGATTATACATAACGTTTTGATTATTATAAAATAAAGGAAAAGGAAAAAAATTGTTATAAAATAAAGGAAAGAGGCATCATAAAGGAGTTATCCGAATGTGACGGAAGCCGGTGGATATGATTTAGATGTACAGACAAATAAATGATTACAATTTCAGAAAAAAAATGGAAGATTTATTCAGGAGAAAGAGGTTCACAAAGTGATTTTGATGATACATTAATATCATTTACAATCCATAACCGTGCACGCTAAATTCCAAATTGTTGGAAAGGTATACCATACAGAGTAACAGGGTGTGCTCATTGATTCGTAAAAGTATACAGCCACTGAAGAAACTTCTTTGAATAATGTTAAATAAATACTGAAATTGAGTACTTCAGTGTTTACATTATTACTCAATTCGTACAAATCACAATATGTCTGCGTTCCAGAATCACCCATGAGAAGCGCCCCGTAGATTTTCCAGCTCTATTGAAGGTAACTCAGCAGCCCTCAACCCACGTCGTCTTCAGCGCCCTGACTGCGCTAGTGACAGGACTGTGTCTGGAAACACCAACTCTTCCAGCCCAATAACGAATGTATGAAAACTGCAACCTGTGAAATTTGCGCCCATACAAAAATTAGTGAACATCTACATCTACATCTACATGACTACTCTGCAATTCACATTTAAGTGCTTGCCAGAGGGTTCATCGAACCACAATCATACTATCTCCCAACCATTCCACTCCCGAACAGCGCGCGGGAAAAACGAACACCTAAACCTTTCTGTTCGAGCTATGATTTCTCTTATTTTATTTTGATGATCATTTCTACCTATGTAGGTTGGGCTAAACAAAATATTTTCGCATTCGGAAGAGAAAGTTGGTGACTGAAATTTTGTAAATAGATCTCGCCGCGACGAAAAACGTCTTTGATTTAATGACTTCCATCCCAACTCGCGTATCATATCTGCCATACTCTCTCCCCTATTACGTGGTAATACAAAACGAGCTGCCCTTTTTTGCACCCTTTCGATATCCTCCGTCAATCCCACCTGGTAAGGATCCCACACCGTGCTGCAGTATTCTAACAGAGGACGAACGAGTGTAGTGTAATCTGTCTCTTTAGTGGACTTGTTGCATCTTCTAAGTGTCCTGCCAATGAAACGCAGCCTTTGGCTCGCCTTCCCCACAATGTTATCTATGTGGTCTTTCCAACTGAAGTTGTTCGTAATTTTGACACCTGGACCTAGTATGTATAGAAGTTACCAGCTCACTGAGTCCCGGCTTACTTGCAGCGCCATAGTACTCGCCTACCAGATGTTACCCAGCCACCACGTAGACGATCAGCAACGTAAACATCCTGCTACCACAGCAAGAGTTACATCAATGGTCGATATAATAGTGTACGATATGCCCTCTCATGCACTCATATTGCATCGCTACCGTTTGGAACGTTTAAATTCTGCATTTCCTTCTTTCATTATATGAAAAATAGTTTTATGCATAGTCGCTACAAAATTTTTATAATTATTTTGTGATTATTACTCCACCTATTTAAAGAATACTTCACTTTGTATGCATTTATAAAACTCTCAATATTCGTACGGTGATTAATAATGACAATTACAAGCAGAACTACAAAGAAAATCCTTTTCATTATTTCTAAGTCACGTGTAGTCCGCCCCTGGCAGCTGAGTGGTCGGTGCGATCGAATGTCATACCCAATGGTCCGGTTTCGATTCCCGGCTGGTTCGGAGGTTTTCTCCGCACAGGGACTGTGTCTGGTGTTGTCCTAATCGTCATCATTTCATCCCCATCGACACGCAAGTCGCCAAAGTGGCGTCAACTCGAAAGACTTGCACCAGGCGAACGGTCTACCCGACGGGAGGCCCTAACCGCACGGCATTTCCATTTCCAAGTCATATATAGAGAATGCGCGCATGTTACCCTAGGAGTGGGAAGAGATATTATGGACAGCTTATGTCACCGATATGTGCTTAATCCTGGCATATTAGTTATCATAACAACACGTCTTACGTACATTATGTATACTGTTCCGGCGTAACGATAATCGAAGGCACGAAGATGAAGAACGCAAGAGCAAAGAAGGCGGTGAGACGACGTCTGCCAATAGCCCGCTGACAAGGACCGCACAGCGACAGGAGCGGTGTCTGCACGAAGAGAATACAAGCGTCACTCCTGCCAGCCTCGGCCGCACAGGAGCAGACAGCACAGTACTGGCACAGCACTAGGAGAGCGCTGGGGTAACACTGACGCGTGATCCATTTCAAACACTTACATGGACCTTGAATACAGCAGTGGTCTTTGATCGTGTGCATGTCACCTATCGCTTGGGATACCGTTGTAAATTCAGAGTTGAGTATTGTCAATTTTCTTACTTGAAATTAAAACTATTTTGCTTGAATTGTTGTATAGCATACCGAGAACGCATCATCCTACACGAGACCAGTGTGCAAGACCCCAGACATACCATATGCTGCCAGTGCCGTGTTCCTAAAAAATTTGGTTGAAATTGCTCCAGATGTTCCTGAGATATGCTTCAGTGCTACCTCTTTTTAATTCCCACCACTGTGATATGTAAGTGGTTGCTAATCCCACAGTGCTTCTTTTCACATAGTAAGTAACCACTAAATCCCAGATTCTCTAAAGAAACGAACTACGAGCTATAACTTTTGATTGCCTTGCAAATACGTTAATGTGTTAAATATTTGTCATTGAGCAGTAAGCTAGAGAAAGTTTAGAAAAGATATGAATTATGTTTAAAGTCGCTAAATGCTCTTGTTATCAAACGCTGGATGAGTACAGTCTCTGAAGTTTGCTCTTCGTTCTTGGATAACTTAATTTTTACGCATCTCCTGAACTGTGTGTCGAACCGTTTGTCAGGACTGGCACTCCCAAGGCCGTAAGTAGTTCTAATGGAATGTTGTCTACGCCGGGGGCCTTGTTTCGACTCAGGTCTTTCAGTATTCTGTCAAACTCTTCACGCAGTATCGTATCTCCCATTTTATCTTCATCTACATCCTCTTCCATTTCCATAATATTGTCCTCAAGTACATCGCCCTTGTATAGACCCTCTATATACTCCTTCCACCTTCCTCCTTTCCCTTCTTTGGTTAGAACTGGGTTTCCATCTGAGCTCTTAATATTCATACAAGTGGTCCTCTTTTCTCCAAAGGTCTCTTTAACTTTCCTATAGGCAGTACCTATCTTACCCCTAGTGAGATAAGCCTCTACATCCTTACATTTGTCCTCTAGCCATCCCTGCTTAGCCATTTTGCACTTCCTGTCGATGTCATTTTTGAGACGTTTGTATTCCTTTTTGCCTGCTTCATTTACTGCATTTTTATATTTTCTCCTTTCATCAATTAAATTCAATATTTATTCTGTTACCCAAGGATTTCTACTAGCCCTCGTCTTTTTACCTACTTGATCCTCTGCTGCCTTCACTACTTCATGCCTCAAAGCTACCCATTCTTCTTCTATTGTATTTCTTTCCCCCATTCCTGTCAATTGCTCCCTTATGCTCTCCTTGAAACTCCGTACAACCTCTGGTTCTTTTAGTTTATCCAGGTCCCATCTCTTTAAATTCCCACCTTTTTGCTGTTTATTCAGTTTTAATCTACAGGTCATAACCAACAGATTGTGGTAAGAGTCCACATCTGCCCCTGGAAATGTCTTACAATTTAAAACCTAGTTCCTAAATCTCTGTCGTACCATTATATAATCTATCTGAAACCTGTCAGTATCTCCAGGCTTCTTCCATGCATACAGCCTTCTTTTATGATTCTTTGTCCCATTCCATATTCACCTACTACGTTTCCTTCTCTCCCTTTTCCTACTACCGAATTCCAGTCACCCATGACTATTACATTTTCGTCACCCTTCACTATCTGAATAATTTCTTTTATTTGATCATACATTTCTTCAATTTCTTCGTCCTCTGCAGAGCTAGTTGGCATATAAACTTGTGCTACTGTAGTAGGTGTGGGCTTTATGTCTATCTATCTTGGACACAATAATGCGCTCACTATGCTGTTTGTAGTAGCTTACCCGCATTCCTATTTTCCTATTCATTATTAATCCTACTCCTGCATTACCCCTATTTGATTTTGTGTTTATAACCCTGTAGTCACCTGAGCAAAAGTCTTTTTCCTCCTGCCACCGAACTTCACTAATTCCCACTATATCTAACTTTAACCTATCCATTTCCCTTTTTAAATTTTCTAACCTACCTGCCCGATTAAGGGATCTGACATTCCACGCTCCGACCCGTAGAACGCCAGTTTTCTTTCTCCTGATGACGACATCCTCTTGAGTAGTCCCCGCCCGGAGATCCGAATGGGGGACTATTTTACCTCCGAAATATTTTACCCAAGAGGATGCCATAATCATTTAATCATACAGTAAAGCTGCATGCCCTCGGGAATAATTAGGGCTGTAGTTTCCCCTTGCTTTCAGCCGTTCGCAGTACCAGCACAGCAAGGCTGTTTTGGTTATTGTTACGAGGCCAGATCAGTCAATCATCCAGACTGTTGCCCCTGCAACTACTGAAAAGGCTGCTGCCCCTCTTCAGGAACCACACGTTTGTCTGGCCTCTCAACAGATACCCCTCCGTTATGATTGCACCTACGGTACGGCTATCTGTATCGCTGAGGCACGCAAGCCTCCCCACCAACGGCAAGGTCCATGGTTCTTGGGGGGGAAGGGGGGGGGGTATAGACTGAAGTTACGTAATTCATAGTTAAACGTTTTCTTGACAACAATAAAATTTTGTGTAGTTTTACGTTGATGGTTTTTGAGATGGATTATAATCAGTAATGCAACACTGTTGGCAAAAATTAATTATATTCTGAATGAAATGATTTTACAAACGTTCAAATGGGACTTACTTTTTACGATAATCTTACAACTAGCAATGCGCAAACATACCTTCAGTAGTCCTGAGTTTCTCAAAACATTAATTCAATAATACTAATTCCTCTTATGATAATAGTTAGTTGACGTCTCTATACATCCGTTTGTAATCTCTTGAACATCATAGCTGGTGGCTGGCAGGCACACCGCTCCTCCCGCTTCAGATCTGCTACCGACTCGCTTCACATCTCGCTTACTACTGACTTCCTACGAAAGCTAAAGTGCGGTCTCTCCCGCCAACAATGCTTTCTGGTGCAGACAATCCCTGCTACCATTACAAAATGTATCAATGCGCGGTCTTTCCCGCTCATTTCTTAAAATGTCTCCATACGCGGTCTCTCCCGCCCATTTAAAGTTATATTCAATTTGTGGTCTTTCCTGTCAACAATACTTTGGTGCAGACGTTCGCTGACGCTCAAATTATTTCCAACATGACTAATATTACTTATTCTTACTCAATCGTATTAAGAAAATATAAATATATTTCATAAATTGCGGTTTGACAACAGACAACAGAAATACACACGTCTTACAACGTAGGTAGTTCTAAACCCTTATAGTGCTCAGTGATATGTGTGTACCAGTTCTGCCTGAAATCGATCCAGTGCTTTAGGAAGAGAGGTGGTACATACATACATACATGCATATGTTTCTATAATATACCAGCTGAGTAGCCAGCATTGCTGTGGTATGTATTTACTCCGGCCATCTATTAGCCTATCTCCTCCTTTCCTCTCTCTGTCCAATTCCTCCTTCCCTCTCTGTTTCTGTGTCCTCCTTCTCCTCTCTGTCGACCTCCTTCACCACTTAGTCTGTCAATCAACTCCTAGCTCTCTCTCTGTCTGTCTTCTCCTCTCCCCTCTGTACAACCACTCCCTCTTCCTCTGTATATCTCCTCCTCCTCCATTTAAGTCTATCATCTCCTCCCCCAACTATTTGCCATGTCATCGTCCCCCTCTTGCTGTCTATCTCCTTCTCCCTCCTGTCTGTCCATGCCCTCCTCTTTCCATTCTCTGTTCCACTCCTCCTCTCCCCTCTCTCTGTCGATCTCTTCCTCTTCCCTTTACGGCCATTTCCCTCTCCCCTTCTCTCTGCCCATCTCTTCCTCTTTCCCTTCTCTATCCATCTGCCCCTCCCCCATCTTCCTTTTCGTCTCTTCCTCTCCTCGTCTCTGTCCAACTCCTCCTCTTACTTTTCTGTCCATTTCCTCCTCCCTTTCGCTCTGTCCATCGCTCCTTCCCCCTCACTGTTTGCCCATCTCCTGTCTTATGTCTCCACATTATCACACCCAACCCTGAAGGAAGTTGTTGATTTCTACCTCACAGTATTTCTTTCCAGACAGTAAGTAATATGTGAAACATGTTTGGTTAAACCGATTCAGGCTTTTAGGCGGAGCTTTTTACCTATGACATTGCCCCCATATGCACGTCAGATCTATTTCACATAAATTTAACATATTCCACACATATTTGTACACATATTTCGCCCTGCAATTTCGTTTCCACACAGCTCAATGTTTATGACCTCATATCTTCTGAACCGTGTATCGTACAATGATAAAATTTTCCAAGTGTATTGAGTAGTCAACACTGTCTGGAAAAAGTGCTGCAAATAGAGTAAGCAGTAAAGAAGTCATAAATTATAACGTCGTGCCTCATGCTGCACTGCACGAAAAGAGAAAATATATTAAGCGATAAAGTTTTTTTTTCCTTTTATCATTTTGTGCTGAGTTTCAGCGAGAAAAAAGTGTTGTGAAGATTTGGAATTCTGTGTAAAATTCGCTGCAAGTGCTCTCATTCTGAAATACTGGATGAACGCAATCCGGGTATTTGCATTTCGTGAGCTACACTTATTTCAAACCCATCCGTTTGTGAGCTAGGTGGTTTTTACCAATGCAGTGGTTGTTGCAAGAGAGTAAATGATATGTGTATGAAGTTTGATTTAAATCGATTCAGTGGTTTGGGAGGAGAAGTGGAACATACATACATACCTACATCCACCTCATTGGACCACTATCATCTGACATTTTCTGATCATCTTCTTCAGTGAATTTTATTTCCGAAATGCACTGTATCTTCTCATTCGCTTTGGTCTTTTTTGTCGTTCATCAACTGTAAATACACTTTTTATTGTTTATCGTTTGTGTATTTTATGTTTAAATCCTATCTTTACGTTTTTCAGTTTATTTAAATTTTCTGTTTTGTTACTCGCAACGTCCAGGGGAATTTTAGTTATTTCATATCCTCCCTGACTCTACTCAACCTCCTTGTTGCTTCATGTTCCAAACTTTCCGTATAATTATTCTTGGTAGTTAGGTTTCTGGTGTCCTCATAATACGTTGTTTCATGTTCCAAAGTGTCTCCATAATTTTTCTTGGTAGTTTGGTTTGTGGTGTCCTCACATTGTGACTAAAAAAATGGATCCTTTTTTCGGTATCGTGTCTGCAACAGGCTCCAGTTCACCATACAACACTTCACTTGACACTGTCAACCAATGCCCACTTTTATTATATTTCTTATGTATACATTTTCTAGCTTTTCCTGTATTTGCTTTCAGAAATTCGTCGATTCTGTTTTTTTGGTTGTCTGAAAAGAAGTTTCACATCCTTATGTCACATTTGGTTGAACCATTGTCTTGTAATGTTCTAATTTAGTTTTGGTTGCCAGACATTTTTATTGTTCGTAGACCATGTTTGTTTTTGAACTTTTATCGTTTTGTTAGTTCTTTCTTGCCATGTAAGTTTTTCGCTCAAGTTGTATGTTTTATTTTCACGTAGGTATTTAAAATCCCTTACTATTTTTACTTTTCTGTTGTTTACTGTTATGTGGTTGATTACTAGTGTGTCTGCTACCTTACAAATATTTACTTTAATGCACCCTTCGCCTAATAGCAGAAATGGATTTTCAAATTCCGAATTTGCAGGACGGTTTTTATGTTTTCCATAGATTTACAACTTTCGGTTGCATGTAAAAATCTCGTAATTACCTCCGACAGAAAATTTAAAAAATTATAGTCACTGGCGATGATGAAAACTTGTGCTATTGCAGTTCCTATTTGAACATATCAATCCTAAGCATTAGTATACTACGTAAGAACAGTGGGCTCTTCTACTGCCGGGCAAGTAACGAAGTTCAGACAGGTGTATCTTCCCTCGGCCTCTTTATGGCGGAAATTTCATATGGCGTAAATTCTACTGGGCCAAGACTTCACTGGGACACCTCTAATAACAGGCCCCAACCCCTTGCAAACTGGTAACTGAGCCTGGCTACCACAATAGTGAACAACACCAGCACACAATTGCAGCCAGAAAAATATATATTGCAATACGCATAGGTCTAGGCGAAGGGGCGAAGGGGTAGGGGGCGGTGGGGGCGGGGGGGTTGGCAGTGCCGACTAGAGAGCAATGTTCCCGTGTGTACTCTGGCGGCCTCTCTTGCTCTTCCCATTCCGTTACTGTCCGCCATCATACCTTCCCATCTCAGTAAGCCAGGGGTGACCAAATAAATGGCGTCGAGAGTTGTAACGTATCGCAGAGATAGGCAGACGGGGGGGGGGGGGGGGAATGGGGGGGGAGGGGGAAGGAGAAACATGTAAGAAGGGCGCACGCAGTGCCATGCGGGAATCCTCCCCCGCGTATAAATAACAGAAAAAGGAGGGCGCGCGCTGAATCACGGCAGTTTCCGCCCCTGCAGCGAGCACTCTCTTGACAATCCGTTGTTCGTCGCGCCGCTAGGAGGAGGACCGCCCGGTCGCCCCGGCTGGTCTATCAGCGCGCGAGTCATGGCCGGTGGGTAACAGTGATTTCCCGCGCCGTAATGGCCGACTCCTCACTGCCGGCGCTCTTAGCGACAAAAAGGCCAGCTCGACCACCTCTCCTTTCATTATTTCTATTTTTGTTCTTTACTTTTCCCCTCCGCCCCTTTCCTTCCTTTTCCGCCTCTATTATGGCGTCCCGTTGCTGGGCGGCGCGACGGCTGACGTCTTCAAATTGCCCCGCGAGGCACGTGGGAGCCGGACCCCTGCTCCCGGCGGCCAGCCGCGGGCGCTGCCGTCCCGCTCCAACGCATCAGTCAGCTTCGAGGCCGGCGCACAGTCTCTAAACTGTAAGCGCAATCGTGAAAATGTAGACCCCCCATCCCTGGCGGCTATTCCGCCCACAGTAAGGTGACAAAGGTCGTGGGATTGCGATGTGCACATATAAACATGGCGGAAGTATCGCGTACACAAAATACGAGGGGGGTCTGAAAAGTCCGTGCAAAGTCACAAAGATGGCACCACCGGCGCGTATCGAGGTCATGTCTTCGACCATAAATACAATAGACTGGCCCTGACGTCATTTTCGTCGCTCCAACACCTCTGGGCTGAAGTCACGTGAATGTTGGCAAAACACGGTTGTTTCGTGTTGCGCTTATGGCTGTGCTCAGCGTTTTGTCTGGGGAAATGGCACTACATTTCACGTGTAAATGTTTCTATGATAGTGCAGATACGTTTATTGAAATCTTCTGAAGTGACTGTTATATGTTTTTTACACTTGAAATAGAGTATCACGTAAATTAAAGTGTTGAAAGTGATGCCTGTGAAGTCAAACTCAAACTACATTTTGCAAATTATCTCTGATAATGCGTTTACAGAACTAAGTGTATCTGTTCCTCGTTTCTACCCATAGGTTCCCTAAGGATGAAAGAAACCGAAGGCAGCTCTGGATACAGCCCCTGAAACGAAAAAACTTCAAAGTCTCACCTTTCATCTAAAATATCTTTTTTTTTAAAAAAACTGATAGTTTAAACTTTTGTAAAAATAGTGGGATCTGAATCTTTGAGGTGCAACTAAAATTGATTCTGTAAAACGGACCTGCCCCTAAGTCGACAATTTTGGCACCTGTAGTTGACATAATTACCATATCCCATTTTCTTTTATAAACGACCAGAGCTAAAAATCCGGTTAATCCAATGTTTAAAGTTTTGACACGAGCCCACTCTTACTGTTTAAAAGAATTATAACGACATTTTACTTTAATTGATAGTTTATAGTAAATTCGTCCCACTGCCCGCCAGAGTGGTGTTCGATGTATTTGTTAGATTTTATAAACGGTGCTATGAACAAATCCAGGTCAAATGTAGTTCTGGCATAATTTTTCGCAAATAAAAAAGTGAGTTTTCTTCAAAGCGTTTGGCAGTAAATTGAGAAATGTCGAGAAAATACGATACCAAAATAGGATGACAGACCGCTGATTTGAAATCCCGCCACGTTTTGCCAACAGTCCCGTGGTTTATGTTGGAGCCACACCAGCACTTCCAGGAGCTCCTCGACAAAACAGAAGGAGTGAGCCATGAGGAACCTCTTCAGTTTAGACTTAAAAGAGTTAAGGCTACTGCTACGATTTTTGAGTTCTTATTGAAAATGGATGCAGCAGAATAGTACACTCCATTCTGCACAAGAGTCAAGGAAATGCATTCCACATGCAGATTTGATTTCTGCCTAGTATTAACTGAGTGAAAGCTGCTAACTCTTGGGAATGAGCTAATATTGCTAACAACAAACGACATTAAAGAAAATATATACTGTGAGGGCAATGTCAGGATTCCCAGACTATTGAATAGGGGTCGACAAAAGATTCTCGAACTTACACCACATATAGCTCGAACAGCCCGTTTTTCAACCAAAAATACCCTTTTTGAATCAGAAGAATTACCCCAAAAAATAGTGCCATATGACATAAGCGTATGAAAATATGCGAAGTAAACTACTTTTCGTGTTGAACTGTCACTTATTTCAGATACTGTTCTTATGGTAAATAAAGCAGCATTTAGTTTCTGAACAAGATCCCTAACATGGGCTTTCCACAACAGCTTACTATCTGTCCGAACGCCTAGGAATTTGAACTGTTCCGTCTCGCTTATAATATGCCCATTCTGTCTGATCAAAATAGCCGTTCTTGTTGAATTGTCAGTTAGAAACTGTAAAAACTGAGTCTTACTGTGATTTAGCATCAAATTATTTTCCACAAGCCACGAACTTATTTCGTGAACTGCATTATTTCATACTGTTTCAATATTACACACAAGATCCTTCACTACCAAGCTTGTGTCACCAGCAAACAGAAATATTTTTGAATCAGCTGTAATGCTAGAAGGCATATCATTTATATAAATAAGAAACAGCAGCGGCCCCAGCACCGACCCTTGGGGAACGCCCCATTTAACAGTGCCCCATTGGGACTGAACATCACTACCACTCTCAATATTGCGGAGTATTACCTTATGCTTTGTGTTCTTAAAGGCCGGCCGGAGTGGCCGAGCGCTTCTAGGCACTTCAGCCTGGAACCGCGCGACCGTAACGGTCGCAGGTTCGAATCCTGCCTCGGGCATGGATGTGTGTGATGTCATTAGGTTAGTTAGGTTTAAGTAGTTCTAAGTTCTAGGGGACTGTGACCTCACATGTTAAGTCCCATAGTGCTCAGAGCCACTTTTTGTTCTTGAAGTAAGAGGCGAACCAATTGTAAGTTACTCCCCTTACTCCATAATGGTCCAACTTCTGCAGTAATATTTTGTGGTCAACACAGCCAAAAGCCTTTGTTAAATCAAAGAAAACACCTAGCGTTCGCAACCTTTTATTTCATCCGTCCAAAACCTCACAGAGAAAAGAGGATATAGCATTTTCAGTTGTTAAACCATTTCTAAAACCAAACAGTACATTTGACAACAAATTATGTGAATTTAAATGCTCCAGTAACCTTGTATATACAACCTTCTCGATAACTTTAGCAAACACCGATGGCATAGAAATAGGTCTCAAATTGTCAACCTAAGTAGTTTTTATTTTTGCACGTACTTACAAGCGCCCCTCGTACACAAACGCAGTGCATTGGCTTATCTGTCACCAGTACTCTGGTGACCCATCTGATAAGGTTTCCGACGTGATTATGGGCGCACAACGCGAATGAAAAGACTTTTTTTAACGAGGGATGGTAATTGGAGCTAGGAGTATGGGACATTGCATTTTGGAAATCGTTAGGAAATTCAATATTCCGAGATCCACATTGTCAAGGGTGTGCCGAGAGTACCAAATTTCAGACACTGCCTCTCACCACGGACACCTCGCTGGCCGACGCTTTTTACTTGCCGACCGAGAACAGCGGCGTTTGCGTAGAGTTTTCAGTGCTAACAGACAAGCAACACTGCATGAAATATCCGCAGAAGTCAAAGTGCGACATACGACGAACACATCCGTTTCGAGAGTGCTGTGAAATTTGGCGTTAATCAACTATGGCAGCAGACGACCGACGAGAGTGCCTTTGCTCACAGCACGAGGTTGACTGCAGCTCCGCTCCTCGGCTGGTGACTGCATCGGTTGCACCCTAGACGATTGGGAAGTCGTGGCCAGGTTAGACGAGTCCCGATTTCAGCTGGTAAGAGCTGATGGTAGGATTCGAATGTGGCGCAGACCCCACAAAGCCACGGACCTAGACGATTGGGAAGTCGTGGCCAGGTTAGACAAGTCCCGATTTCAGCTGGTAAGAGCTGATGGTAGGATTCGAATGTGGTGCAGACCCCACAAAGCCACGGACCTAGACGATTGGGAAGTCGTGGCCAGGTTAGACAAGTCCCGATTTCAGCTGGTAAGAGCTGATGGTAGGATTCGAATGTGGCGCAGACCCCACAAAGCCACGGACCTAGACGATTGGGAAGTCGTGGCCAGGTTAGACGAGTCCCGATTTCAGCTGGTAAGAGCTGATGGTAGGATTCGAATGTGGCGCAGACCCCACAAAGCCACGGACCTAGACGATTGGGAAGTCGTGGCCAGGTTAGACAAGTCCCGATTTCAGCTGGTAAGAGCTGATGGTAGGATTCGAATGTGGCGCAGACCCCACAAAGCCACGGACCTAGACGATTGGGAAGTCGTGGCCAGGTTAGACGAGTCCCGATTTCAGCTGGTAAGAGCTGATGGTAGGATTCGAATGTGGCGCAGACCCCACAAAGCCACGGACCTAGACGATTGGGAAGTCGTGGCCAGGTTAGACAAGTCCCGATTTCAGCTGGTAAGTGCTGATGGTAGGATTCGAATGTGGCGCAGACCCCACAAAGCCATGGACCAAGGTTGTCAACCAGGTACTGTGAAGGTTCAGGGTGGCTAGATAATGGTGTGGGCTTGTTTGCATCAAATGGATTCGGTCGTCTCTTCCAACTGAACTAATCACTAACTCGATATGGCCGTGTTCGGCTACTTGGAGACCATTCATTTTCGCAAACAACGATGGAATTATGTGGATGACAATGCGCCATCTCACCAGGGCACAACTGCTCCCGGTTGGTTTGAAGAACCTTCTGGAGAGTTCGAGCGAATGGTTTGGCTACCCAGATCACCCGATAAGAATCCCGTGGAATATTTATGGGACATAATCGAGGGGTCAGTTCGTGTACAAAATTCTACACGGGCAAGACTTTCGCTGTTATGGACGGCTATGGAGGCAGCATGGGTCAGTATTTCTGCTGGGGACTTCGAATGACTTGTTGATTCCATGCCATGTCGAGTTTCTGCACTACGCTCCACAACGATATTAGGAGGAATCGCATCCCTTGTGTCACCTGAGTCTACATTTAACATTCGGCAACCAATCTCAAGCAACAGCCACATTATCACTTCCCCATCCTCTAACCGTAATGTTAAAATTCCTGTAAAACACATGCCGTTACATCCCTCTCCTTTACAACATAACAAATAACACACTCTCTTTAACACACACAATACACACTTAAAGAGAGACAGGGGAATGGGGGGGGGGGGGGGGCGGGACGAGCGAGGAGGGAGAGGGAGAGAGGGATGGAGAGACGCAGAGAAAGCATTAAGAAAAATACGCTAGTTTGGCAGCACTTAATTCATATAAGAGCGAAGAGACTCCAACTGAACAAACAGTGCTACGATGAAACTCGCTAGCAGTTTTCTTAAGATAAATTTGCGGTTCTTGCCAGATTAGTGATAAAGTCTTTCATAGCATTTACCAAACGTGAAACGAAATATGAAAACCAGAAAATCAAAAGATCTCTGCAGTATCTAAAAGCTGTGAAACACTTTTACAGAGGCTGCTTTTAATATAAAAGGCGCAACGGTCTGCACGGCTAATAAATATTCGTTTCTAGCAAGCGAAAAATTTTCTAGTTTATAAAGTGGATAGCTATTACGACATTCGCGAAAGAAAAATGTAATACTGTCGCACGTTTACCTTGTGACATTTGGTTCCGAATAACCGGTATTTTTCGGTGTTTGTTTGGTCTCGGTTAAAGCACGTGTTTTTTTTTATCTTTGACTAATAACCGAATAATAAAAACTGAAATATCAATTAGCCGTAGCAGCAGTGCTCAAATTTTTCCTTTTTTAATTGTTGTTGTTGTTGTGGTCTTCAGTCCTGAGACTTGTTTGATGCAGCTCTCCATGCTACTCTATCCTGTGCAAGCATCTTCATCTCCCAGTACGTACTGCAGCCTACATCCTTCTGAATCTCCTTAGTATATTCATCTCTTGGTCTCCCTCTACTATTTTTACCCTCCACACTGCCCTCCAATACTAAATTGGTGGCCCTTGATATCTCAGAATATGTAATACCAACCGATCCCTTCCTCTAGTCAAGTTGTGCCACAAACTCCTCTTCTCCCAACCCTATTCAATACTTCCTCATTAGTTATGTGATCTACCCATCTAATCTTCAGCATTCTTCTGTAGCACCACATTTCGAAAGCTTCTATTCTCTTCTTGTCCAAACTATTTATAGTCCATGTTTCACTTCTGTACAAGGCTACACTCCATACAAATACTTTCAGAAAAGACTTCCTGACACTTAAATCGATACTCGATGTTAACAAATTTCTCTTCTTCAGAAACGCTTTCCTTGCCATTGCCAGTCTACATTTTTATATCCTCTCTACTTCGACCATCATCAGTTATTTTGCTCCTCAAATAGCAAAACTCCTTTACTACTTAAAGTGTCTCATTTCCTAATCTAATACTCTCAGCATCACCCGATTTAATTCGACTACATTCCGTTATCGTCGTTTTGCTTTGTTGATGCTCATCTTATAGCACTATCCATTCCGTTCAACTGCTCTTCCAAGTCCTTTGCCGTCCCTGACAGAATTACAGTTGCATCGGCGAACCTCAAAGTTTTTATTTCTTCTCCATGAATTTTAATACCTACTCCGAATTTTTCTTTTGTTTCCTTTTACTGCTTGCTCAATGTACAGATAGAATAACATCGGGGAGAGACTACAACCCTGTCTCACTCCCTTAACAACCACTGCTTCCCTTTCATGCCCCTCGATTCTTATAACTGCCATCTGGTTTCTATACAAATTGTAAATAGCCTTTCGCTCTCTCTAATTTACCCCTGCCACCTTCAGAATTTGAAAGAGAGTATTGCAGTCAACATTGTCAAAAGCTTTCTCTAAGTCTACAAATGCTAGAAACGTAGGTTTGCCCTTCCTTAATCTAGCTTCTAAGATGAATCGTAGGGTCAGTATTGCCTCACGTGTTCCAACATTTCTACGGAATCAAAACTGATCTTCCCCGAGGTCGGCCTCTACTAGCTTTTCCATTTGTGTGTAAAGAATTAGCGTTAGTATTTTGCAGCTGTGACTTATTAAACTGATAGTTCGGTAATTTTCACATCTGTCAACACCTGCTTTCTTTGGGATTGGAATTATTATATTCTTCTTGAAGTCTGAGGGTGTTTCGCCTGTCTCATACATCTTGCTCACCAGATGGTAGAGTTTTGTCAAGACTGGCTCTCCCAAGGCCGTCAGTAGTTTCGACTCAGATCTTTCAGCGCTCTGTCAAACTCTTCACGCAGGATCGTATCTTCCATTTCATCATCATCTACATCCTCTTCCATTTCCATAATGTTGTCCTCAAGTGCATCGCCCTTGTATAGACCCCCTATATACTCCTTCCACGTTTCTGCTTTCCCTTCTTTGCTTAGAACTGGGTTTCCATCTGAGCTCTTGATATTCATACAAGTGGTTCTCTTTTCTCCAAAGGTCTCTTTAATTTTCCTGTAGGCAGTATCTACCTTACCTCTAGTAGGATAAGCCTCTACATCGTTACATTTATCCTCTAGCCATCCCTGCTTAGCCATTTTGCGCATCCTGTCGATCTCATTTTTGAGACGTTTGTATTGCTTTTGGCCTGCATCATTTACTGCATTTTTATATTTTCTCCTTTCGTCAATTAAATTCAATATATCTTCTGTTAACCGAAGATTTCTACTAGCCCTCGTCTTTTTACCTACTTGATCCTCTGCTGCCTTCACTACTCCATCCCGCAAAGCTACCCATCTTCTTCTACTGTATTTCTTTCCCCCATTCCTGTCAATTGCTCCCTTATGCTCTCCCTGAAACTCTGTACGACCCCTGGTTCTTTCAGTTTATCCAGGTCCCATCTCCTTAAATTCCCGCCTTTTTGCAGTTTCTTCAGTTTTAATCTACAGGTCATAACCAATAGATTGTGGTCAGAGTCAACATCTGCCCCTAGAAATGTCTTGCAATTTAAAACCTGGTTCCTAAATCTCTGTCTTACCATTAGATAATCTCTCTGAAACCAGTCAGTATCTCCAGGCTTCTTCCATGTATACAGCCACGTATACAGTAATTTTAGTTCGTAAGATCTACATTGGTTTGAAACATTGCGTTACTGTAGAAAATTCGAAAAGTGTTAAGTGCTACTTTAGTAACAGTGCCGACAGCAAACACGTGGCGTAAGAATAAGTTATCCCACCCTTCTCTGGAAATCGTCTTAAATGATTAATTAGGCCATTTTATGCTCAAAAGATGCTATTTTCCCTCTTGAATTTCAACGTTCTCTTATAATAACTGAAATGAAATTCAAATATTTGGAAGTCTGCTAAAACGCTTTATTTGAGTGATGCGACGCCTGTGACGTCACTGGCTAACTCTTGCTCCTATTATCGTAAAGCTCATTGACAGTGACGTGTGCGTTTCGAATTTACGTTTCGGCAAAAGAGTTAAAATTGTGCGTAGTACTAGACTGTACAAATACGTCTGTAAGAAGTCCTGAAAAATTGTTTTCGAGTGTTGCAAAGAGTGAGAAGGTGCACGAAATGTGGTTTGCATTGTATCGGCAAAATGCCACCACGTCGACGCACAAGTTCCCTGACTTAATTAAAAATGTCTAGCACTGTCAAGTTAACATTACTTCCGAGGTATGTTTTCCCACTGTTATAAGGAAGGATAGCGTCACTCAACGAAATTAAACTCCTTGTGAATATTGTACTTTCACCCTACTCCACGTACGTTGTTCGGCAGCTGAGTTATTAACGAGATAGATCGTCGAATTTCATAAAGCAATATTCAAAGATCGCTGGTTCGATTGCAGCCCGAAATAATATTTTAAGTTATTTGTTAAAAGACTCAACGGTCCTTCCACATGAAAGTATCGATCAGAAAGAGAGTATTATATTGTTTTCCTTGCCGTTTATATTCCCTTACATTTGGAATCGCTGTTCTCAGACGTCATGTTTAGAGATATATTTTCTAGTTATGTAACCATACACTTTCTTTTAACTCCGTATCGTCCAGCTAGGATCCTTAAATTGTTTAAACTTCTGAAGTTTCATCATCCAACATGAAGATGAAGTTATGTCAGCTTCAGACACTGACGTCAGTTTACACTCACGAACATCACGGCCCTTACGTTTGTGTTACCTACATGTTGTACATGCTTTATATCTCTCCGTGTACAAAACCTCATGATCCTACATCTCGTACTGTGGGCGTAGGGTTATATCTTCACAACTAGTAATGCTTTCTGCAAAAAGTGAATTGGTTGTTCCCAAAGAAAACGCATTTATCCTCGGGTGTCCATTGCGTCCATTGCTCAGATTAAGATTACTTTGAGCCTATATTTAATATATCCCGCCATTTAAAAACTCCTACAATGAGGTTTTGCTAAATCTGTTTTCGTATTTCGTGTAAAGCTTTTAAAAATGAAGGACTATTCCATGTTTCGAACCTTCGTCCTTTTCATCCGTAATCAGAAGCGCTAATCATTGCGCCTGCTGAGAGCTGGCTCCCTGCCGAGTGTCTTATGTGCAGGAAATCAGACATACAGTCTAGTTATGAGATACTGATCCATTTGCAAAAGTTCTTCAGTTGATTGGTTTTTAGCGAGTTTAAAGATGTTGCTGGGAAAAGAATGTCCGTCGTTGAACATGTCGCTGCTCTAAAGGGGTGGAGCAGAAATGCATTACCTTTCGGAAGATTTCCACTATCAGTGTTCACAAAATTCCTGTCTTAAAACTCGTAATGCGTTTTGTGTCACTAAATATCTAAGCTGTTTGGAACTTCGACCAACACCCCTATGACGCGTGTATAAGTTCGTCTTGCTACTAGTCTGTAATGTCACCAAAGCGTCATCCAATAACAAAGCGTTCTCAATCACGTGTCCAAGTCTGGATATTTAATGATTTTTTAAGCTTTAATTACATAAAATAACAGATCTTTTGTGGTAATATTGACCGTAAATGCTACTTGAACGTTATAATCTCTCAGATTAATAACAGTCCCAACCATACTTTTAAGATAGGAAAGGACCCTATTGATGAAACACTGCTGAAACAGAAATGTCGCCGATACCGCGTCGTGATGTAAGGTACGCGTGTGCGTGCAGTGTGCAAAAATCGCCCCCACCTGCTCCGTGCGGCAGTCTCTGCCTGTAGTCTCCGGACATCGGTTATACTGCGAAATGGCACCAACCTGTCTGCATAAATAGGTCTACGAAGTGACGCACAAAGATCATACAATGCTTTAAAAGATTGTAGATTTGTCTGCCACTTCTGTAAATTGTAAACTAATCAAAGAGGAAGGATAGCCATTGACAACGGACAAATTAACACAGAAAAGAGAGATGTTGGACTTCAGTTTTCACCCTTTAACACTGACCTTCCGTAATACCCAAATAGTGGTATGATTCCCGATTACAACATGATTTTTTAGTAGAATTTCAAACAATTAGAATCAGTAGGAGAATGATGGTGATTTTCTTTGCATTATTAAGCCACTTTCGAGAAAACCAGCCAACGACGGACGGACTAAGATTTCTTTTCATTCGGCTGCTAAAAATAAGATATTCATTCTATGCGTCTTCAAAGTGAATTAGTTAAAATTTTTCAGTCTTTGTTCGATTTGTACGTGTACTACAGGAAATAATAGGAATAAAAAACCGACTACTTGATAAAACGGTTATTTTGAGCAGTTTTAACAAAAAAATGGCTCTGAGCACTGCGGGACTTAGAACTACTTAAACCTAACTAACCTAAGGATGTCATATACATCCACGCCAGAGGCAAGATTCGAACCTGCGACCGTAGCAGTCGCGCGGTTCCGGACTGAAGCGCCCAGAAACGCTGGGCCACCCTGCCGGCGCAGTTTTAACAGTCAGGTTAAAAAGGCGTGGAAATAAACAACGCAGCCGAAAACTGATTGTTTCAGTAATAACCACTATCCCTAATTCTATAGCCAACGAAAGTATTCTGCTGTCGAAAAGATATCTCAGACTACATTCGTCTTTTTTAGCACCAGTTAATAATATACGTGTGTTGGACAAAAGCGCCGAAGCACGTGAAAAATGCTACAGATGCTAGCCAAGCCTGGAAGCTGCGCTGTTGTATTCCTATGTGGCTGCGAACGACACCTGTGCAATGTCCTCGGTTCGTTTGAAAGTTGCGAGCTCTGTCTTGTGTTTTCTACTGAAAATCTCGTGATTGTCCTCTTGTTAACTTTACTATTACAGAGATCGTCAAAACATTATTTTAATTTTATTGGTCCTGTGCGCAACAAATAACTTACTTGTCTTTCCGCTGCCACTGCTTGATCTGCTGCATTCCATTATTTAACAAAAACAGAAAAAGACCTATTATTCACGCTGAGTGCATTGCATGTTCTGTATGGCGGCTCCTGCTGTTGCTGCGGCTGCTGCTGCTTACTACAACTACATATAATTCAAGAGAAAGGGTTTGGTCAATTATAAACTCGATAAACGATGACCCAAACAAAAAACTATATTCTGAAAGCGATTCTTTCTCATTCAGTTAACAAAACGCTAGCAGCTCTTTGAACAATCGCTTCATTTGTAAATCTGCCTCCAGTGGCTTTAAAGCAATATTACAAATTAATCAAACTCTTGAGACAGATTGAAATACTTCTCAATTGAATACATAGTGAAACAATTCCCTGACAATTACAAAAGAAATCAATGACAAAAATCAATACTTAATCTAACAATGGTTTCCTCTTAAGATTTCGAGTCCTATGATTATCAAAATTACTGTCTGCTGCTACGCACATACACAAACCGTTTTCTTTAACTTAATAAGTGCGTTGCAAATTATAAAAAAATATCAACTAAATACCAAATCGTGTGTCGCTGCTGGGGGACACGGCAGTAGTGTAGCTCGGCGACGACCCCTCGCCCAACACACGTGCGCACCGCAGCAGGCGGGCTCCTACACTGGCTTCCAAACTGCCACTAGTTAATCCGTGCGCTGCGAGGCGCGACAACAATACCTTAGATTCCAGAGCTTGTGTATGCGCGCTGTAGCCAACCTTTGCATCCTAAGAGAGTATTGCCAACTCTCATAACCCCAAACCTCATTTTTGAAAATTTTGCAGAGTGGTATTGGCAAGGAACAAACAGAATTTTTTTTTTTACAAAATGACGAAAAAATTAGGAAAAGAGAAATAATTTTCTTGCATGGCATATAGGCAAGAGAAAAATGTTAACATTTTATACAAAATGGCAGAAATGTTGCTTGCCAAATTGATTGGAAAGGAGAAAACATGGCTCCTTTCACAAAAATAATATAAAAATTTTGCTAGCCTAGTATTTATGTAATAAGAAAACATCAAAGGAAATATAACAAGTTCCTTACATAAGTAGATAAAAAAGATCGTACACGTTTTTACAGATGTGTAACACTAACAACTTAAGCATGGAATAATCTTCAACCTAACATAATGTATAACCAGTAAAAAAATAACATTTTATTTTCTGCATTTGGGCACCTAAGTTTCCATGACATTAATCAGTAGAGGCCTGACTGCTTGATACAGTATGCTTTTATGCTCAGAGTTCCCTCTGGTCAAAAGAAACCAGGTCTACATGTTTTAAGTGCAGTACCTACAAAGTACATAATAAAAAAAATTATTTACAAAATACAACACACGAAACCCCTCCATCTGTCCAGTATAAACTGAAAGAAATGGTTTATTCATCAAGGTGACAAGAAATAAATTTATGACATGCCAAGAGAAAAATCATCTTGGCGTAATAGTCATTTCGCTCTGGAAAGAGAAAAGAAATCGTTTAATGCACGACATAACTATCTAGGTCATAGATCGATGTTTTTGTCATGGCCAACTGTTTCTGGAATGTCTTTCTTCTCGCGACCCTTAACGGCAAGCGTGCTACGATCCGAACTGAAAATATCGTCTACTACACAAAATTACGTCCCGTTAAGTGCTTTCGTTTCTGCAATGGAGAAAACTTCCGTTGCGATCATGTTTCCTGTAAGAAATGCAATAAAGTCAACCTTAACAATAATAAGAAGAGAAACAACACTATCATTCTTACCATTCCACAAATTCACAGAGCAAAAAAAAAAAAAATCTTTGCACTCATTCATCATATAATTCAACACTTTGCTGTGTATTTGTATCAGAACCCCTTTTGTGACTCATAGCCATGTCTTAACTTTACTGTGACTTAGATTTTAAGTAACTGTGTACTCTGCCTTAACATTACTGTGACTTAAATTTTACGCAAATGTGTATAAGCTATATCTTCCTTCATAGAATACCGTTGTGGGTTTCTTCGTTTAGAAGTCTATCTTTCTTACTTTCTCTTGTTCTATAAATGTCTGCAAAGTGCTCCCTCACACTAATCGTGACTGGTCCATGAATCCTAATACACCTTACCTGGCAAATTAATAAACACGAAAAATCCACATAAATCATCACTCTTCAAATTACCTCATAAATCAGAACAAGTATCAGTTCGAAGGTTTCCTGATTATACTATTACCCATCAAATATACCTTCTCAATTCAGTGCCACTTATACACTATATTTTACTGGAAAATAATGTCAACAGTTTCTGTTATTTCCTTGTTATTTCTCCCTAAAACGTACATAGTTATTTCTTGAATTTTCTTTCAAATAAGTCACGAAAATTTTATTCTTTCAGTGAACAATCGCAAGATGTCAACAGCTGGTATAATCCTCTCGTCAGAAATGTCCTTTGCAAAGTTCTCATTCTATCAAACAATACAAATCAATCATAATGATTCATTCTTGGTCTTTCACACAGGATAGATTGATAGTAAAAGATTAATAGATAAACAGGTTAGTCAAAGATTATGAAACAGGACTGAAAACTAAAATCGACAGAATATACTATAATGGCAAGGGTACCTATGCTTACCAAACAAATATTTACTAAAGATCAATATACCCCTAGGGCCTTGTTGTTGTTGTGGTCTTCAGTCCTGAGACTGGTTTGATGCAGCTCTCCATGCTACTCTATCCTGTGCAAGCTTATTCATCTCCCAGTACCTACTGCAACCTACATCCTTCTGAATCTGCTTAGTGTATTCATCTCTAGGTCTCCCTCCACGATTTTTACCCTCCACTCTGCCCTCCAATACTAAATTGGTGATCCCTTGATGTCTCAGAACACGTCCCACTAACCGGTTCGTTCTTTTTGTCAAGTTGTGCCACAAACTCCTCTTCTCCCCAGTTCTATTCAGTACCCTCTCATTAGTTATGTGATCTACCCATCTAATCTTCAACATTCTTCTGTAACACCACATTTCGAAAGCTTCTATTCTCTTCTTGTCCAAACTATTTATCGTCCATGTTTCATTTCCATACATGGCTACACTCCATACAAATACTTTCTGAAACGACTTCCTGACACTTAAATCTATAAGTGATGTTAACAAATATTTCTTCTTCAGTACCGCTTTCCATTCCATTGCCAGTCTACATTTTATACCCTCTCTACTTCGACCATCATCAGTTATTTTGCTCCCTAAATAGCAAAACTCCTTCACTACTTTAAGTGTCTCATTTCCTAATCTAATTCCCTCATCATCACCTGATTTAATTCCACTACATTCCATAATCCACATTTTGTTTTTGTTGATGTTCATCTTATATCGTCCATTCAAGACACTGTCCATTCCGTTCAACTGCTCTTCCAAGTCCTTTGCAGTCTCTGACAGAATTACAATGTCATCGGCGAACCTTAAAGTTTTTATTTCTTCTCCATGGATTTTAATACCTACTCCGAATTTTTCTTTTGTTTCCTTTTACTGCTTGCTCAATATACAGATTGAACAACATCAGGGAGAGGCCACAACCCTGTCTCACTCCCTTCCCAACCACTGCTTCCCTTTCATGCCCCTCGACTCTTATGACTGCCATCTGGTTTCTGTACAAATTGTAAATAGCCTTTCGCTCCCTGAATTTTACCCCTGCCACCTTCAGAATTTGAAAGATAGTATTCCAGTCAACATTGTCAAAAGCTTTCTCTAAGTCTACAAATGCTAGAAATGTAGGTTTGCCTTTTCTTAATCTAGCTTCTAAAATAAGTCATAGCATCAGTATTGCCTCACGTGTTCCCATATTTCTACGGAATCCAAACCGATCTTCCCCTAGGTCGGCTTCTGCCAGTTTTTCCATTCGTCTGTAAAGAATTCGCGTTAGTTATTAAACTGATAGTTCGGTAATTTTCA
Organism: Schistocerca gregaria; assembly: GCF_023897955.1. Lineage (NCBI taxonomy): Eukaryota > Metazoa > Arthropoda > Insecta > Orthoptera > Acrididae > Schistocerca > Schistocerca gregaria. The sequence goes on from NC_064926.1 coordinate 572,208,873, forward strand.
CATCTGTCTACGACTGCTTTCTTTGGGATTGGAATTGTTATATTCGTCTGGGAGTATTTCGCCTGTCTCATACATATTGCTCATCAGATGGTAGAGTTTTGTCAGGACTGGCTCTCCCAAGGCTATCAGTAGTTCTTATGGAATAGTGTCTACTCCCGGGGCATTGTTTCGACTTAGGTCTTTCAGTGCTCTATCAAACTCTTCACGCAGTATCATATCTCCCATTTCATCTTCATCTACATCCTCTTCCATTTCTATAACATTGCCCTCACGTACATCGCCTTGTATAGACCCCCTATATACTCCTTCCAACTTTCTGCTTTCCCTTGTTTGCTTACAACTGGGTTTCCATCTGAGCTCTTGATATTCATACAAATGGCTCTCTTTTCTCCAAAGGTCTCTTTAATTTCGCTGTAGGCAGTATCTACCTTACCCCTAGTGAGATAAGCCTTTACATCCTTACATTTGTCCTCTAGCCATGCCTGCTTAGCCATTTTGTACTTCCTGTCAGTATCATTTTTGAGACGTTTGTATTCCTTTTTTCTGCTTCATTTACTGCATTTTTGTATTTTCTCCTTTCGTCAATTAAATTCAATATTTCTTCTGTCACCCAAGGATTTCTACTAGCCCTCGTCTTTTTACCTACTTGATCCTCTGCTGCCTTCACTACTTCACCCCTCAAAGCCACCCATTCTTCTTCTACTGTATTTCTTTTCCCCGTTCCTGACAATTGTTCCCTTGTGCTCTCGATGAAACTCTGTACAACCTCTTGTTTAGTCAGTTTATATGGGCCCCATCTCCTTAGTTTCACACCTTTTTGCAGTTTCTTCAGTTTTAATCTGCAGTTCATAACCAATAGATTGTGGTCAGAGTCAACATCTGCCCCTAGGAATGTCTTACAATTTAAAACCTGGTTCCTAAATCTCTGTCTTACCATTATATAATCTATCTGAAACCTGTCAGTATCTCCAGGATTCTTCCATGTCTACAACCTTCTTTTATGATTCTTGAACCAAGTGTTAGCTATGATTAAGTTGTGCTCTGTGGAAAATTCCAGCAGACGATTTCCTCTTTCATTTGTTAACCCCAATCCATATTCACCTACTACGTTTCCTTCTCTTCCTTTTCCTACCGTCGAATTCCAGTCACCCAAGACTGTTAAATTTTTGTCTCTCTTCACTATCTGAATAATTTCTTTTATCTCATCATATATTTCTTCAATTTCTTCGTCATCTGCAGGGCTAGTAGGCATATAGGCTTCTACTACTGTCGTAGGCGTGGACTTCGTGTCTATCTTGGCCACAACAATGTATTCGCTGTGATGTTTGTAGTAGCTTACCCGCAATCCTATTGCTTTATTCATTATTAAACCTATTACTGCATTACCCCTATTTGATTTTGTATTTCTAACCCTGTATTCACCTGGCCTTATTCCTTGAAAATTTTAATGTGTGATAAGTGATGAAGACCTTGCAATTTATGTGTTCATGTTGTCTCAAGTTCCACTGCGTTTGTGTGTGCAATGCGTCGTTTACAGAAGGGTCCTTCACACACCAAGAAAAACTTCCTACTCTAAAATTTTTCCTTATGAGATAGACGATGTGATCCAAGCAATACTTTTTGACCTACCTGTAAATTCTTGACGTTGACTCGTGGATTATGCAGCTTCTTTCTTGTGTCTGCAGCTTTTTTGATCTTCTGTAATGCTATACTTACCACTTCGTTGTTGTTGTCTTCAGTCCTGAGACTGGTTTGATGCAGCTCTCCATGCTACTCTATCCTGTGCAAGCTGCTTCATCTCCCAGTACCTACTGCAACCCACATCCTTCTGAATCTGCTTAGTGTACTCATCTCTCAGTCTCCCTCTACGATTTTTACCCTCCACGCTGCCCTCCAATGCTAAATTTGTGATCCCTTGATGCCTCAAAACATGTCCTACCAACCGATCCCTTCTTCTAGTCAAGTTGTGCCACAAACTTCTCTTCTCTCCAATCCTATTCAATTCCTCCTCATTAGTTATGTGATCTACCCATCTAATCTTCAGCATTTTTCTGTAGCACCACATTTCGAAAGCTTCTATTCTCTTCTTGTCCAAACTAGTTATCGTCCATGTTTCACTTCCATACATGGCTACACTCCAAACAAACACTTTCAGAAACGACTTCCTGATACATAAATCTATATTCGATGTTAACAAATTTCTCTTCTTCAGAAACGTTTTCCTTGCCATTGCCAGTCTACATTTTATATCCTCCCTACTTCGACCATCATCAGTTATTTTACTTCCTAAATAGCAAAACTCCTTCACTACTTTAAGTGTCTCATTTCCTAATCCAATTCCCTCAGCATCACCCGATTTAATTTGACTACATTCCATTATCCTAGTTTTGCTTTTGTTGATGTTCATCTTATATCCTCCTTTCAAGACACTGTCCATTCCGTTCAACTGCTCTTCCAAATCCTTTGCCGTCTCTGACAGAATTACAATGTCATCGGCGAACTTACCACTTCATGGTGTCTTAAACGTCACTGTGCAGGGAAGGATACTAATTGCTTTATCTTATCTGATGGTTGTTTATTTTTTAACACAAGCAGTGGAGGCAGGCTAGTGGAATCATTAGGTAGTTCATTAACAATGTTTTGGAAAGCAGATAAATGTACGTCCCAATTTCTATGTTGGCGATGGCAGTACAATCTGCAAAGTTTACGTAACTCCTTCATCATACGTTCTGATGGGTTATATGATGGCATAAAATGTGATATAAATACTAGTTTAATTTTCCTGCGTCGCAAGGTTTTCAGCCAACTGTTGGAACGGAATTGTGGGCCATTGTCAAAACTCACCTTGTCAACGTGCCCTACTTCCTTCAAGAAATTCTTGACGAATGCTGTAGAAACTGTTTTTGCTGTAGCTTTTTGTAAAGGTGTGAATGAGACAATTTTCGAAGTAAGTTCTACAGCTTGTCTAGATCTTATTACTGGTCCGAAGATGTCCACAGCAGCCATCTCTTTTAATTTTGACTGTGATGATTGGAAATAGTGGTGTTCTGTGTGTCACTGCTGGTGGTTTTGCTTTCTGACATAACTTGCATATTGCCAGGACTTTACGGATTCTCTTTTCCATATTGTAAAAATAACATGTGTCTCGTAATTTTTGAAAACATTTCTTCGCACCAAAGTGGGCATAACTGAGATGTGTGTACCAAATGAGTTTATTTACAAGTTCATCTGGTATGCATAAAACCCAAGAAGGACTGTCAGGACGTCTGCGTCTGAATAAGATGTTATCATGTATGATATAAAACTGTGTTATAGCAGGAAGTGACATACTCTCTCACTTCCTTTATATATCCTTCCAAATTTAATCCTTTTCTTGTTCACGAGCAATGTCACTTAATGAGAATGAAATGAAGTTTTCCAAAGCAACCTTCTGCATGTAGAGTAAGCTGTAATTATTTTCTAGGCAATCTTCCTCTTTACTTTGAGCTAAACCAACAGGTGCTTGTGAAAGCGCATCAGTAATGATGTTTTGTGAACCTGGAATATATAAACAGTGCAGTTAAATTCCTGAAGAATCAAAGCCCAATGTTTTAAACGGTCGTGATTTAATTTGGCTGACATGAGAAATTGTAACGCCCAATGGTCGGTTTACACTTTTGTGTGCTTGCCTTGCAGATAGTAACGAAATTTATCAAACGCCCATACTATGGCTAATGCGCTCTGATTTTGTTAATACTCGACTGGCAATAGCTATACTTTTCTGAGTAAGAATTCCATTTTCAACAACTTCTTGGAACAAATGGACACCAAGCCCAGATCTTGAGCTATCTGTCGAAAAGCAAAAATCAAGGGATAAATCAGGATGTGACAATATAGATGCATTCAGTAGTGCAGTTTTCAAATCGTGGTACTCTGTTTGAGCATCATGATCCCAGTCCCAAACTGTGTTCTTATCTGTTAGTTGACATAATCTAGGTGTTGACAAGCTTTGTAGGCTAATAAAACGACGATAAAAGTTTATTAGTCCCAAAAATCCTCTTAATTGTCGCTTGTTTGTTGATAGGGGCATTTTTTGATTGCATTTAATTTTTCTGGATCAGGTAGAATGCCTTTTGTTGTAACAATGTGGCCAAGAAATTTGATTTGTGTTCTACCGAAGTCCGATTTCTCTAAATTGACTGTAATGCCATGTTCTTGAAATGTTTGTAATAATTGACTTAATACTCGGTTGTGTTTTGTCCATGAATTTTCTGCAATCAAAATGTCGTCAACATAAGTGGTGATCGTGTCTTTTAAGTGTGTCGGTAACATTGTTTTCAAACCACAGATAAATGCAGCTGACGAAATGTTGAGACCAAATGGCAATTTTCGAAATTGGTGACAGTTTCCAAAACAGAGGAAAGCTGTATATTTCCTACACCTCAGATTTAATTCTATTTGCCAAAAACTACTTTGTAAATCGAAAGATGACATCACCTTCACTCCATGGAATTTTTGCAATAGTTCATCTAGTGTCTGTGGTCTATCGGTTTCATGTTGGATTACTGTGTTAATTTGTCTGGAATCAGGAACCAGTCTAATGGAATTATCCCTTTTCTTAACCATGTGTAATGGGCTGTTATATGAACTCACAGCAGGTTCGGTGATTCCCTGCTCTAACATGGGTTGTATTTCCTGTTTGACTTAGTGTCTGTATGTCAATGGGATGACGTATGGTGGTACAAAAAATTTATTATGTTCCTTGACCTTGAATTCATAAAGAAAGTTACGTATTGTTACTGTCTTTTGAGAAAAAACTTCACAATTTGTTTGTAATATTTCAAATAACTCATCAGTGCCTGCATTAGGATCTACTTCGTCTCATTAAACTTTCCTTTTAATTAATTGTTCTGTACTAATGGGTTGTTCTGTTTCACAGTAAAACGTAGTGATGTTATCTGTGAAACTATTAGACAAATTCATTGATTGTTGTGCCTCAAGCGGAAAGAGAAAATGCAGATAAGACACTTCCGCATCCTCCTTTGTTAACCATCAATGAAATTTAAGCCTAACTACCATTTGATTTACTCATAACATGACTTCAGCATTACAAAAGTTCAACATTGCTTTATATTCACGTAGAAATTCCACACCCAAAATCATTTCTGTTGATAAAAAAGGGACTACTAAGACATTTGCAGAAAACTCGTGTCCTTGACACCTGAAAACGAAAGAAGTCTGATTGCGTACGTCTAGACTCTTTGCTTGAATAACTCCCTTTAATTTGGTCTTTAATAATGGCAAGATTGGACAAACAGATGCCTGTTTACAATTCTTAAACATTGTCTCGCTAATTACATTCACAGTGCTGCCAGGATCAAGTACAGCTGAAAGTAGAATATTTCCTACCGAGATTTTTATAATTGGATGAGCATACATAGTTATCATTTTCTTGTAATAATGTGTCTCTAATGCTCTCCAGTCCAACAAAGTTAACATAATTTGTGTGTCGGGTTTCCGCCGCTACAAACGGTTCGTTTGTAGTCCTTGTTGCTAGCCATTGTTGTGCCGGCTCGTATTGCCGCGAATTATTGCTTGGGTTGGGTGGTTTGATTTCTACATTGTTCCCACGCTCTAAATTGGAATTTCTGCGATCCTGCCAATTTTGATTTGTTGCCTCATCATAACTGTTTTGGTTCTCATAATTGTTATGATCATAATTATCAGGTGGGTTCGATGCTCTGTATTCTGCATGAGCACCGCTTTCCGATTTGTAATTTGCGTGTCCGCACCAATTTCGGTTGGCCCTTCCGCGACCATTCCTTCTAAAATAATTTTCATTTCCATAACGCCTTTGTTCTCGCGGTCCGCGATCTCTATTACTGTACTGAGAGTTCCTATGATCATAAAAATCATTTCTCTGGCGCCTATGATCTGTGTTACACGGTTGATGCCGCATATCGCGCATATCTTCTTCCGTCCTGTACTCGTGAGGTTCGTCCGAGTTCCATACGCGTTTACGGTCACACCGTGGATTATTATTTTCCCAATACTGATTACTATTATCTCTTTGTGTGTTTTCATAGTTGTGAAATTCTAATTCTTGCAAAAGAGCTTGGAATGGCTCCAAGTCATCTTTGCACCTACCTGCCAAAATTATGTGGCGTAATCTGATCGACAGTTTTGTCAAACAGATGCGAATTAATTCCGACTAACTGTACGGAGTCGTTAAATATCTGTTCATGCGCATCATGTTTTCAAAATATTGCACTGGAGTTGAAAATTTCGGCTGCTCATAGCTTTGCATCATAATGATGTAATGTTTTACACGATCTTGTGTAGTCTCTGACCAGTAAGCAGATAAAATGCGTGATAAAAATCACCATATCTGTGGTATTCACGTACTATTGAGAGCATTCTTGTTGCACGCTCTCCTTCAAGATAACTGCAAATGAATTCCAGTTTGTGGCCAATTGGCCATGTTGGTGGTAAAGAATAGTCAAATTGTTGTAACCACTCTCGAGGGTGGATTTCGTGGCTAGCATTCCAAAAATTTTAAATTTTCCAACTGTGAGAAAATGCTTATAGTCAAACTCGTCATTTTTCTTAGCGAATGAGTTTTCTTTTACAGCATGACTCACGTTTCCTTCATTACGTCCTGCAAACGTGTCATATCCACGAGAAAAGTGGTCGGCATTTCCATAATTAACACGCTCATTGTCGTTACCAATTTGGTAATTATCGGATCTACCCATGTCATTGCTGCGATCGATCTTTTCTTCGATGCTGCAAGCTGTTCCTGTATATTTTTTACGTCACGTTTGTTTTGCTGATTAATTGTCATCTGCTCTTGTTTAAAACGTTGCAGAGACTGAAATTCTTCGGTATTCGCGATCGGTACAGGCTGAGTGTCATCTGACCTCGTATCTAACCCGCTACTCAGTTCCGTCACTTTTATGGATAATTCATCTATCTGTTTAGCTACTATCGTTAATTGAGTTTCTATCTTTGAAACTTCATTGGTGGTCTGTAATTGCAATGACTCAACATGTTTCGCTAATTCCTCTACTTGCTGTTCTTGTTGTGACGTCTGTCGTTTCACTTCAACAATATCAACATTTTGTACGTGATCAAGTTGGGATACAAGATTATTAATATCTGATTTGAATTCTTCACGTAGCTGACTTTTCAACTGACTGGTCAGTTCTTCAAATTTAATATTTAAATTGTCATTCACCTCACCCTGAAACAATGTGAGATTCTCGTTAATTTCTTTATGAAGCGATTTGAAATTCTTTGCATTATTGTTATGAAATTCAGTGAGTTTACTCTTGAATTCAGTGAGTTTACTCTCCTGTCTGTCATTGATTCAGAGAGTTTACTCAGTAATAATTGTAAAACATCAATACTGGGGGCAGGGAGTACAACGTTATTCTTCTCTGTTAAAGCAGAAGCAGTACCTGCATTTAATTACTCTGCTCTATCGGAGTGGCAACCAGACCTGAATTTCCACCGAAAGTGGGGTAAACAAGATTAATCTGCACTTTTGAGGCGGAAGCAACGCTGGAATTTCTCATAATGAGTTCGGTTTGCGTCACTGTATTGTCATGTCCTAAGTTGCGTGTAGCACACAGTTGTTAATCACGCATTGTTGGCAAATGATCGCCTACATTCCAATTCTCCGCAGCATTGTTCGAAAATTCCCGGATCTCAATATTCTCAAAAGAATTTTCTACTCTCAATTCCGAATTTTCGGAAACTGCGTTTGAAACCGCTCCTACATTCACGTTCGCAACCGTATATACGTTCGCGTTTGCAGTAGCATCTGCATTATTTTCCTTTTTCTTTTGTGCTCGCGTCCTCATTGCAGCAATACGAACGAAAACATGTTACTAAAATACACCGCTATCCTAAAAATTCCACTGTTCAATTAACTATTACACGATACATCAACAAATTCAAAGACAAAACTGCTAAAATAAAATTTTGTGTTAACACAAAGCAGTGTGCAAGCGATCAAAATGCTGTGCCTCTACTAATGATTACTGTTGCGTAAGCTTGCAGTTGGCAGTAGAAAGACAAAGCATATCTAACTAAAAAGCGTATCCTGCAAGGCATGTCGACAGGTGAAAGTTGCGAGCTCTATCTTCTTATCTCGTGTTTTCTACTGAAAATTTCGTGATTGTCCTCTTGTTAACCTTACAGAGAACGTCAAAACTTTATTTTATTTTTATTGGTCCTGTGCGCAACAAATAACTTACTTGGTCTTTCTGCTGCCACTGCTTGATCTGCTGCATTCCATTATTTAAGAAAAACAGAAAAAGACCTATTATTCATGCTGAGTGCAATGCATGTTCTGTATGGCGGCTCCTGCTGTTGCTGCGGCTGCTGCTGCTTACCACAACTACATATAATTAAAGAGAAAGGGTTTGGTCAAATCTAAACTCGATAAATGATAACCCAAACAAAAAACTATATTCTGAAAACGATTCTTTCTCATTCAATTAACAAAACGCTAGCAGCTCTTTGAACAATCGCTTCGTTTGTAAATCTACCTCCAGTGGCTTTAAAGCAATATTACAAATTAATCAAACTCTTGATACAGGCTGAAATACTTCTCAATTGAATACATAGTGAAACAATTCCCTGACAATTACAAAAGAAATCAATGACAAAAATCAATACTTATCTAACAATGGTTTCCTCTTAAGATTTCGAGTCCTATCATTATCAAAATTACTGTCTGCTACTACGCACATACACAAACCGTTTTCTTCAACTTAATAAGCGCGCTGCAAATTATAAAAAAATATCAACTAAATACCAAATCGTGAGTCGCTGCTGGGGGACACGGCAGTAGTGTAGCTCGGCGACGACCCCTCGCCCAACACACGCGCGCACCGCAGCAGGCGGGCTCCTACACTGGCTTCCAAACTGCCACTAGTTAATCCGTGCGCTGCGAGGCGCGACAACAATATCTTAGATTCCAGAGCTTGTGTATGCGCGCTGTAGCCAACCTTTGCATCCTAAGAGAGTATTGCCAACTCTCACGTTGCATCAGTCGTGATCCTAATAGCTTCCTGTGTTAATGTCAGTGGATTGTGTCGGAGCTCAGTGAATTCGAATGTGGGCAAATTGTCAGCGCTTACGTAACCAAGGTAGGTGAAGTGTTTGGTGTTCCCGGTGCCCCTGTATCGACGATTTATACCGCACACAGGGAAAGCGGAGAAACTTCGTCCGCAGACAACACTGACGACATCGCGACAGAACTCGATGTCGCATTCGCGAACCCTGTCAGCACCAAAAGAACACGAATAGGGGATCCACAAGCAGTGAATTGCAGGGCTAGCTGGAAAATCAAAACCACACGCTAGTAATGCAAATGCCCTTAAAAGGATAACGTGTTGCCGAAACCACAAGATCTGGGCTACAGAGCAGTCGCAGAAAGTTATTTGGTCGTATGAGTCTCGTTATACACTGTTTCCAAATGCTGGCCGGGTTTTCATCCCAAGAGTGAAACATGGCGGAGATTCCGTGACTATCTGGGCAGCAATATCGAGGTCTTCCAAGGGTTCCATGGTTATTCTGCAAGATCGCGCTGCTGTCAATGATTATGTGACCAATTTGGCTGATCAGAGCCATCGCATAGTACAATGTCTGTTCCCAATGGTGATGCTGTACAATGTTTGTTCCCAATGGTGATGCTATCTGTGCTCCAAGGCACAGCTTGCATCGCGCAGGACAGGTTTTGTGAACGCGAGGAAAAATTGTTATAGCTTCCCTGACCGCTACAGTCACCTGATCTCGATACTATTGAGCCTTTCTGGTCTACGCTGGAAAAAAGAATTTGGGATCACTATCCACTTCCATCGTCGTTACTTCAACTTGTCTTTGTTTTACACTAAGAATGGTATAATATTTCCATGAAAACCATAAGGGACCTGCATTTATTTATTCCGGGATCTCTGGAAGCTGTTTTGAAAGCCAACGGTTTTCATGCACCATATTAAGCATGGTGATCTGTTATGTTTGTGGTGTTTTTATATTTTTGTCCACCTCCTATGCCTCCGGCTTTACAGTGTTTGAATGATGGAGACTTTACAAACTTATTGCCCTTAGATGGACAGAATAAATTCCCACAAAATATTCAGTATTGTAGAATGCTAGCATTCATTTCCTTAACGATTTTCTTGCTTGTCAATGGGCGAGAGTAGGATCTATGCCATGATCAAAAGGCGGTTATAAACAACAGTGGAAATACCTATGTAGTTATATAGGAAGCTAGGGCAAGCAATTAAGTGAAGTAAGCTTGAAATGTCAGAGGCGAGGTACACTGGCTGGAGGTATGGTATGACAATAGAATGAAGATGGCTATCTGCATTTGGTTATGCAACTTTAGGGCATGACAACTTCTGCGTCATGAGCTGGGCATTCCTAATATTTGAGAGAATGTGAATAACTGAGTGTAACTAAACAATTCAGTGAAGCTGAACATCCGAGAGTAGATGACCATCGGAGACGGCCTGAGAATATGAGCCTAGCTGGACATCTGTGAGTGGCTGAGCATCAGAGCGCTGTTGAGTCAGAGATCACGAACGTCTGAAAGTAGGAAGTCTTCTGAGGGAGCCTTTGCAGCTTAACATTTGAGAGGTTGATTGCTTGATTTGGGGGAGGGGGCCTCACAGCGAGGTAGATGTAGAAGGAAGTCGATCGTGCCCTTTCAAATGAACCATAGCGGAATTTACCTGAAGTGATTTAGGGAAATCACGGGTAACCTAAATCAGGATGGCCGGACGCAGTTTGCACCGCCGTCTTAAGAACATAGGGGATCGTCTTGGCTTCTGGGTGTAGCTGAACTCTCACATCGTCTGATTACTTTAAAGTAACTGAACATTAGAGAGGATCTGAGCACTGAAGCATTCTTGGTAGCTGAATTCGGAGAAAACCAAACTGTTTGAGTGTAGCCCAAAATCTGAGATGATCCGTCAACATAAACGTTAATGGACATTTGAGAAGATCTTAGCATTTGAGAGGACACGAGGGTACGAAAGTTACTGACAATATAGAGCATAAGCGAGTATCTGAGAGGGCACGAGATTGATGATGATGATGATGATGATGGTTGGTTTGTGGGGCGCTCAACAGCGCGTTCATCAGCGCCCGTACAAAGTGCCAGTCTCTAAGCAGTCCCGTCTGCCTCTTCCACGAATGATGATGAAACGATGAGGACAACACAAACAACCAACAACCAGTCCCCGGGTAGAGGAGATGGCCAACCCGGCCGGGAATCAAACCCGGGACCCTGCGGTACAGAGGCAGCAAGACTAGCCACTAGACAACGAGCTGCGGAGCACGAGATTCAATGTAGCCGTCATAAAGCATCTGTGCATCTGAGCGTAGCTGAACACTTGAAAATGACAGAGCAATTGAGAGGTCCGAGAGTTTCAGCGTATATGAAAATAGGAGAGTGTCAGTGCATCTTAATGTAGCTGAACACTTGAGATCTGAACATCTGAGTGTGAATGAACCTCGGATACGGCATAAGCATCTATACATAACTGTACATTTGAGATGATCCGAGTATCTCAGCGTGTAGAAGCTATCCTGAGGACTTAGCACGGTCCAGTCACGTCAGTGTAACCGACGCCTGTGTTTGGCGTCAAGGAGCGGTGACTGTCCATGGACGGCAGGAGCCACCACTAGCAGTGCAGGGCGCATGAAGAATGTCAGGGGGTCAGGGGGGCGGTTGTCTAATGCGGAAGCGGAGCGTTTAATCTGACGCGCAAAAGAGCGTAATCATTGCCGAAATGGCAAAGTTTGTAAACTGTTCGCATGCCGCCATGCAGAACAGTGTGATGATGTAAACTCCTATGCATGAAGATTGCCACAGTGAACCCTATCGACAAGGGTGTTTGGGTGTTTGAAGAATGTTTGACAGGACCATTAGTGCACTCAAAAAAAATAAAAAGGCAGAAGCTAGGTAGGCACAAAACACCAGTTTCACGACAGTCAGTAGCTTCTCAACGTACTGATGACCATTTCTGATGCATAATGGTATTGGCGAGGGTTTGATGTTTGATGACTTTGCATATTCTAAAATGGTTAACCATGCCTCATCTGAACAAATAAAAAGTGAGGATCCATTTGACCCAATATTACTTCATTCAGAATGGGAGATATGTGTCATACCTCTCACATCTTTTTGTCTTTGTAAACTGTTAATTTGCTTTTCCCATTTGCGAAATGTTTGCAGATATAAACATCCTCTTGCAAAGAAGTGTGCTACTGTTTCCTTTAGGTTTGCACGTTTGATAAATGATAGTCTGGGTCCGCACAAATGAATCCTTTCCTAATCCAGCGACTATGATAATCAAATCTGACAACACATCACAAAGAGGTAGATTAATAAAAGGGACCTGGCAAGATGCTGGCTTGTGTCTCACCACTTGCAGTGACCGAGACATCCGCCTGCTGAGATTAAAAGTCGTTTAAGATAGACTTCCAACAATAATTTTAGTGTGAGCATAAGCACGACAGAAATAACTGCAGCCACCCTAGTAATTAGCTACTTTTCATAGAATCTAGACACATAATTCGATACTCCTCTTAACAGCGCAAGGAATAAGTAAGTAAAATTTTACTGAAACAACAGAATTTCTCGTCTGATGCAATGTTTTCGTGTAACCGAATTCTTACTGCAGTCGCGTGCCTCTAAGGGGAGAGCAGCCTTTTGACTCTGTCAGATAATGAAGGCCCTCACGTAATGTATACGGGTCGTTCTGGCGAGCGGGTTTACGACTTCTTTTCAAACACGCCACGACTACTTCACGGTTTGAGTCGGCGGAACCCGCAGTGGTGGACAGCCTTGTGATTAACGGTGAAGTCACGCCTCCTGTTGATCCGCTGGCACCAGCAGCGGGGAGACAGCTTAGAAACTGATGATGGGTTACGCCTGCGACCGACTTTCCGTCACCAACTGAGTGTTGACAGTCTGTTGACTGAGTAGCAAGTTATGCTCTGTCCAGAATTAGCGAGGCCAAAGGTTTTTACATGAACTGTGAGAACTTCAGGGTTTTAAAGAACCTTCAACATCGCAGCGCGTCAGCAATCGTTGGTTAATATATTAAAAAAACTAAAAACCCTCCTCGATTGCGAAAAAAGCACCTAGTGTTAAGTGTTAACCCAGGTTTCGGCGTACATAACTACACCTTCTTCAGAACAACAATAAATCCCACAAGTGCCTAAGAAGACCTAGCATAAGCAACCGTGTGCGGTTATTTTTAGGTTTCAACTCCTATTTAGCTCGTCTCTTGTTCTATCCATTTCATTTTTTGATATACGTTGATCCGCGGTTGGGAACATATCGGTTGGGGCTAAATAGCCCATCAACCGTGGATCAACGTATATCAAAAAATGAAATGGATAGAACAAGTGGTGAGCTAATTAGGAGATGAAACCTAAAAATAACCCCACACGGTTGCTTATGCTAGTAAAGATGCTAGTAAAAAACTTATATATGAAGCTACGTATGACAACAGGAGGAACTCTTAAAAACTATACTTAAACCCACTAAACCCAGTAGTTAGCCTGGGGGATGGGGGGGGGGGGGGCGCTGACGGGACGTAATCTAAAGATATAGGCATAAAACGTGAGATAGCGGGTGAGGCTTGTAAGTGAGCGACCGTTTGTAGCTGCAGTTCATAGCGGGTCATGGCCCATCGAACATAGGCCGGTGTGAGGTGGAGCGTACACCATTAAGTTAAGTAGAGGTTCAAATGGCTCTGAGCACTATGGGACTTAACTTCTGAGGTCATCAGTCCCCTAGAACTTAGAACTACTTAAACCTAACTAACCTAAGGACATCACATACATCCATGCCCGGGGCAGATTCGAACCTGCGACCGTAGCGGTCGCGCGGTTCCAGACTGTAGCGCCTAGAACCGCTCGGCCACCCAGGCCGGCGTTAAGTAGTGGTTTTGACTTTGTACATATATACTGTTTGTGGTTTCCTTTTCTTTTTCGTTTATAAAGGTTTCGCTATGGTGTTCTTTTAATCATTGACAAAGGTCTTCTTAGGCACTTGTGAGTTTTATTGTTGTTCTGAAGAAGGTGTAGTTATCTACGCCGAAACCTGGGTTAACACTTAACACTAGGTGGGTTTTTCGCAATCGAGGAGGGTTTTTAGTTTTTTTAATATTTTAGTTAAGATGCTTTCCAAAATAGTCTGAATCTTAGAGGGAGATGAGAGCGTCTGCTCAGGAGTCGCTGCTTCCCGTGACTTTTGAGCATGTGGTCTATGCGTACGTTGGCGTCGACATAAGCGGGAGGAACGGAAGCAGCATTCATTACTGAACACCACAGAATGTCAACGAATGACCTAGCTGACTCCAACTCTGCATCATGTAAGTCCCTTTCGCCTGTGTTACGCGTGGCTATCCGTGATCTGAACCCAGCTCCCAGAAATCTATTCCCGACGGTTCGTCGTGACAGTCTGACTGTGTAACTTTGCCTGGATTTCAACTGTTGCCCTCCGTCAATTCGTCTGAGCCTGTCGAGCAATCCTACGGTTTTCTTGCGGTGTAGTTTTTACGAAAGGACCCGTGAACGTTCCACTTACCTCGCTGTTATCCTGCGGCAATCTCGTCAACACCCATTTCGCAGTCCTTTCGCTAAGTCAGCTGTCTGTCTGTTGGTATGATGCTACCATCTCCATGACGCCTATGATGCGACCTTTCTCAAATTCCGGAAGATGGTGATGACCTTCACGTGCGCGCCGTCTGGCCACCTTGTGTCGCGATTTCCACATGAGCAGTTCCCGTGGTGGTTATGGCGTCGGCTTCTATAAGAGTGTGTGCATCTTCACACTGCAATGCCCTTCACACGTGCATGCATGTCTGAGGGAACTCACAGTGTTCTGGACAATAACAGTTGGGATAAATATAGCGAAACAGACTGACACTTCGCGAATACGTATTGATATCAGCTGTTTCCGGCACATGAAAATGGGCGCCGATTCGGAACTCGAACCCGGATTTCTCCCTTATGTCTCTCCCAGAGCACGCATCACGAAATGTGAGTGCGTATAGGTTGTGGACTCTGTGGCATATCGGCCCTGGAGGCACCTTCGCATGGCCGAAGTAGTTAAGGCTACCTTTCGGGGCAAGCCGGAAATCCGGCTTGGAGTCCCGGTTCGGTAAAAATTTCTGTGTGTCGTAAACAACTGACTTCAATATGTATTCGCGAAATGCGAGTCTCTTTCGTAACAGTGCCCGCAACATTATAATTAGCCAGTAGCCAGCCTTTTCATCTGCAGAAATGGTATTTTTCTGTACTGACAATAAGCTCGCCTAAGAATGAAGTTTTTATTAACATATGCCACAGGTTTATAAATAGTGGAGCATCACTTTGGCAGCGCTCGGTGAAAGTATAACATTTCGCATGCCGCTTAGCGCATTTATATGGTGAGATGAAAATTTAATGACTTCGAATTCTTTTTATGTGAATACTCTTACAGCTTTTTAAATGAAACAAATGTTATTAACATTCTACGACTTTATTCTTCACATCTACAACTCCCCCTGCCACTAGACGGCTCCGAATTGTAGCACGTGACGTGGCAGTGTGTCACGTAACTACACTACTGGCCATTAAAGTTGCTACACCGCGAAGATGACGTGCTACATACGCGAAATTTAACCGACAGGAAGAAGATACTGTGATATGCAAATGATTAGCTTTTCAGAGCATTCACACAACGTAGGCGGAGGTGGCGACACCTACTGGTTACACGTCTCGGTCATCTCTTGTTCGCATTGACAGCACTTTGAGCAGTGTACGTTACATTTCAGGTGTGTCACGACCCGTGGCTCTACCCTTCATTCGATCGCTGCGGAACCCTACATTTCAGCGGGATAATGCACGACCGCATGTTGCAGGTCCTGTACGGGCCTTTCTGGATACAGAAAATGTTCGACTGCTGCCCTGTCCAGCACATTCTCCAGATCTCTCACCAACTAAAAACGTCTGGCACTACTCTTGATGAACTGTGGTATCGTGTTGAAGCTACATGGGCAGCTGTACCTGTACACGCCATCCAAGCTCTATTTGACTCAAAGCCCAGGCGTATCAAGTCCGTTATCACGGCCAGAGGTGGTTGCTCTGCGTACTGATTTCTCAGGATCTGTGCACTAAAACTGCGTGCAAATGTAATCACATGTCAGTTCTAGTATAATATATTTGCCAATGAATACCCGTTTATCATTTACATTTCTCCTTGGTGTAGCAATTTTAATGGTCAGTAGTGTGTAAAAATTAAGTTTGTATCTCATTATTTGAAGGTTATTGAGAAGATAATGCTTTTCTTTATGTAAAGATAGTAATATTTATCATCACTCAGAAATATATTTATGAAAATTATGATAAAAGCAAGTGACGTCTTCCAATGTGAAAAACGTTCCTTTTTCCTCAAATTTTTAACAGTTTTCATACAGAAAATTCGGGGGCACTGTAGACGATCGTACTTGAAGAAACTTGTGGGAAGCATTCAGTGGAATCACAAATGTGATATGATATTCCGTACTCGTCGGCGTGC
This sequence comes from Schistocerca gregaria, assembly GCF_023897955.1. Classification (NCBI taxonomy): domain Eukaryota; kingdom Metazoa; phylum Arthropoda; class Insecta; order Orthoptera; family Acrididae; genus Schistocerca; species Schistocerca gregaria. The sequence continues at coordinate 572,225,443 of NC_064926.1, forward strand.
TGTGTAACTTTTATCTCGAGGTGTGAATTGGCCACCCAGCTGTGGCAGCGTGCACGTGTCATACGGCTCTGCCCGAGGGGCTGCCTTTGTCCGCGAAGGGCGGCTGGAGGCTGTGGGTGTGGGTGTGGGGGACGGCGCAGTGGTTTTCGCGACGACGCCGCCTGCCCGCCTCCTCTCATTCCAGTCACGTCGCCGCCAGGAGTGTGATGCAGCCTGGACTATCCCCCCTCTCCCAACACTTGCCGAGCTGCGACCTGCCCTCCAGCATTCGCGTCACGCCGCCCGCAACACGGCCCCCGGTTGTCCTGGCCGCCCCCACAGCGGCCTGCTCTGCCGGAAACTGTATCAACATTCATACCCCGATGCGCCCTTCGCAGGACGCACGCTGTCGCCGCTTTTGGACCACTGACTAGCGAGACAACTTTTCGTTCCGAAATTCGCGGTCTCAGAAAAAAATCCCTGGTGTGACGAGACCCAGCGCAGGCTTGGAATAGAGGAGGAGCAGCAGGAGGGAAAGGACCACCAAAACACACTTCCAGGAAGATTTGCTTGCCACAGTCAACGGCCGACACATTCGTGACTCCACTGACATCTCTCTCCGTGCCGAAACAAACTCTATTCTGGCGGTGCATGTAGCAAGAATGTTAGTCACAGTTCCTTCCACTGTAAAGGCTAAATTATTTTTTGTGAGACCTATTCCTCCTCCAGGCTAGAAGAGGTTCGTAAGAATTCCTTGGCATCGTCAGTCTCTACTATCACGTTATAATGGACAATAATATCCGATATGATCCAGGTAATCGTTTTTGGATCATTACTGTTCTCTATATACGCAAACGATTCTTCAGATAGACTGGACAGGACTGCAACATTGTTCCCCTGACCAGTGTGGGCTTTCAAAATAATGATTGAGGCGTGGTGTTGCCCTGAACTACGTACCCTCCGATTTAGAGTTGAGACACTAAAACTTCCTGGCTGGTTTCGTTGTCTAGGGTCTGGGATACGTAGTTCCCGCATTACAGGCCAAATACTGTTGTGTCTACAGTATACAGTATGAATATACACATGAATCGAATGGTCGAAGGTTCATATCACTCGGCAATTGCGAATGTAACGTAGAAATTTATAAATGAAAGACTGCAATTAAATAAAATCTGCAGGCACTATCTTAACGACTTTAAATGATGAGTACGATAGTAGAAGTATTTTTGAGAATGCGGTGTATTTCTGCAAAACATTTACTGATGTCGATGATCCAACAATTAAATGAAATATAAGTTGAATAACAAAGAAACAATAGTTTCCTACTGCACGTAATTAGTTATGAACAACAACATAGCTCGCTAGATATTCACTTCAAAACACGTACTACGTCTTCACTGCAGGAGCCACTCAAATCTCACAAGTAGACAAGTCGGCACTCCGAAGCACTTCCGTCTCTCGCGATCACGTACAGACTGCTCCACTGTCCAAGTCTTTCCCGCCACTGTGCGTCCATTGTGCCTCCACGTCCAGCACTTTCCATGTCCTGTCCCGTACTGTCCAGGACTGCCGCACTGCCAGAACACCCCCGTGTCCTCTCCGGAAAACTATCCTCCTCCCCCACTTTCATACAGTCTCACCATTAACGAGTGCTGTGATTGGCTAGACCGCTCCCTCCATGTCTCCAAGCCAATGTACACTCACTAACATATTTTAAAACATACGAAATACTGGATTTACATTTAAATACTTGAAATTAAATAAATATTCCTACAGCTGGACCATAAACACGCTCTAAAACAAATTATTAAATACATAAACAAGTCAAATAAACATATATCAAAGGAACAGCAACAAATGGTGGGCCAGTAGCCTAATGTCTCTGTGCTTTCTAAAACACAGTAAATATTTAACCAATTTCTTGATGAATAGTACATACCGGATATAAACAAAGACACAGCTGAGGAAATATATCTACAAGCATGCTGCTACCGTTTTTTCGTTTAACTGTGGAGTACTTATGGCCTAACGCGATCGATATTAATCGGCCACTTTGACCTCCAATAACGCGTGTACTATTTAAGTTACATGCCTGTTATTTATACCAATTCAGGCTTACAGTAATAGCTTTCTAAAGACATGGCGATCGAAAAAATCAGATGAAACGTTTATAATTTGGAAATTCGTTCGTATTTGCCACCATATTGAAAGACGTGCACCTCATTCACAATTCAGTGCTCGCATTTCATATTTCTAATCCACGCATTCTGGTGTTAGGTAAACTAATAATTCAGGTAATATTAATAATTTCTATGGGTTGCCTGATTTATTTGACGACTTTTACAGCTTGTCTCACACTGATCTGTGAGAGAAGCTTGGCGCCAGGAATTTTCTTTATTTATGGGCGAGGGCAGCAGTCTTCCTAGCAGCCACGATGGCTCCCCGTTTCCCATCCTTTTCCCGGTCGCCAGGGTAGCGCGTGGTGGCGTCTGAAAGTTCAGCAGTTCTCCCGCCCTCAGTTCCCCAAGCTGCCTTACCAACCTTGTAACTGGCATTTCTTCCCAACTTTAACGTCGCGAGTTGAATTACGGTTTATGCAATGTTTTTCGTGTAATAAGACTGTAGGGTTTTTCTTATACAGTCGGGCATAATGTGCGAGACGTGTTGGTTAGTCACAGAAACTTTCAGTACAGCACTAAAGTGCATACATTCATACTCACTTTTCCACTTCGTCCGACAGTAGCTCTTTCAGTTCTCCTGTGTAAAATTCGACTCGTAATTTATGTCTTCCTAGCTTGAAAACTTGTGCCCTTTGTCCTACGCCACGTGGTGAGTGTCTGGTGGCCATTCATGTTTCGTTAACGTAGTCTGACCGCGAGCCAAAGTCATATGAATAGTTTCGCGTCTTGCTGGTAGTATTCCAGCAGTACAGGAGGCTACCTAGCGATTCATCCACAGTCGCCACTTTCTCAGTCCTTGGCTGATTCATGATAGTGGTCGTTGCATGCCTGCAACCCCTTCCTTTAGTAAATTGGATCCCATTTGATAATACGGCAATCGTCCATAAAATTCCTTGCTCCTGCTATCGTGGCTTTTTACGAACGACCGTTGGGGCAAGCTGATGAACTCAATTCTTTCTTCCCTCACCCCCATTTGATTGTATAATTGTTCAGTATTCAACTGTTAAATAAATGAGTCCTTTAATCTGTACATTCTCCCTTTCATTGCGTGAAACCATCGTTAGTGTCACAGTAGAATAATGCAGAACTGTAACGGTTGGTACAAGGTCGTGCAGGTCTCGCGCCATTAATGATAGGATCGAGATCCAATATCACGCGCCTGGCACGACCATTGCACGCATGGCACGGATAATAGTAATAACAATTTTCAATTATCCCCCATTGATAAACTGGGAAGTGTTCACGGCTCAGTGTGAGTACGTGAGCACTAAAGCCACTTAATGTGGTGGAAGCAGTGGCCTCTGTTTTCCCTCGCTGGTTTAAAAAAGAAAGGAATATCAAAAATTACAGGCCCTACACAGAGGGATAGTAACCTGTAAAATAAAACGAGCCACCGCTTTTAATATACTAAACTTTAAACTAATAAAGATATTGAATATCTGATTACACCATCAGAATCATCGTGCAAATAATGGTAATGTACGTTTTTGAGGTATCACGATTCATATGGCTACTATTAATTTCTATACGAACTGTGAAATGTCTGCGATTAAGGTTTCGCTCCCGGTGTGTCTCCTTCATCTGCACGGCGTCACCATGGAATTCCCAGCCGTGAGGTGCGGCCGTTGTGCGGCAGCGCGCGGTTGCTAAGCTTACGTTAAGCGCCACGTGGTCGCTGCCGGGCCGCAGCTTTGACGAGCGTACTCTGCGGCCGTCCCAACTCCGAACACAGAATATCTCCAGGGCGCCACAACTCGCCCGTTACCTCACACCAGGCTGTCGTCCACAGCATAGCACTGTCGTTGGACGAGTGTAACGAAATTCGGAGAGACTCGGGCAAGATTTCCAGTTGGAGTAATGGAAGGCAGTTTTTCTTTTAATATGGACAAAGACGAGACAAAGCCCATAGCAAAAAGAAGAAGCCCAATAGTATCTCATTATAAGATTAGTCGTAAACGTTTTGCTCAAGTCACATCGTATAAGCACGAGGGGACATCATTGTGTTAGGCCAAATAAGTTTTATTAAATGCTGCACTACACTTCAGAATGACACTGATGCATGATGCTATTTCTCAAGGTAGTCACAAAGTCTCGGTAAACAACAGTCGAAACATTCTACCGATTGTTCAGTACCTCGACGATAGAAATCTGCTTGTTGGTCACGCAGACTATAGAGAGCCACTGCCTGAACATCCTCATCTCTTCCTCCTTCCCCCTCCCGATGTCCTGTCACTTTTACAAGAAAGATTCCCTGGACTTGGTCGCCTACGGTCGATGGTGACTGCCTCTCCTCCTGATCAGCATCATCTTCGTCTGTGTGGTGTTCGTCAGATTGTTGTCACCACTTCACTGTGACTGGACACTATATTCCATTTTGTGCATCAGAATGTAGCGGTGAATCAGTGTGCAGTTTAGACGTTCTGCCTACAAGAATCGTGCTGTCCTCCATACTACTAAAACTTTCGACTATATATCCAGTTGCCGCGTCAGTTCACTGCCGTACTGTGAATGATCTATTAGCGCTACTGAAGCAGAAGTGTGACAGCAGAATCTTGGAACACGAACTCACTTTTGGAAAGGAGCCACACTTGTTGTGCAATGGTCTCAGCGTGGGTTTACGTGTGTAGCTTATTTTCTGATGTCTCCACATATCTATGGATAATATGGTACCGGCCATCCTCTGTATTAGGATTTTTAGTAGACGTGCAAGTTGAGCAGGTGAGGTGGTGATGCTAGTGCTGTAGGACGTCGAGCTTGAGAGATGGTGTGGATGTGTGTCAGAAGCCGTAAGGCGTCGTGAAACAGCGTTGCCAGGAATCGTACACACTGACGGAGAAAGAAATCGCAAGATCACGGAGTTGGGCGTCATAAACCAAAGCTAGCAGGCATGTTTTGTAAGTAGGCTGTTTAGGTTTTTTTTATTGGTAACGCCACATAGCGCTCTGTATGAAAAATCACTGGCTGTGCTGTGTGCAGTCAGTGGCTGGTTGGCATTGTTGTAATACTCGCCATTGTAGTGTTGGGCAACTGGATGTGAACAGCGTGTAGCGTTGCGCAGTTGGAGGTGAGCCGCCAGCAGTGATGGATGTGGGGAGAGAAATGGCGGAGTTTTGAAATTTGTAAGACTGGATGTCATGAACTGCTATATATGTTATGACTTTAGATGATATTAAGGTAAATATATTGTTTCTTCTCTATTAAAATCTTTCATTTGCTATCTATCCCTATCAGTAGTTAGTGCCTTCCGTACGCTGTACTGCAGTAGTTCGAGTAACGAAGATTTTTGGTGAGGTAAGTGATTTGTGAAAGGTATAGGTTAATGTTAGTCAGGGCCATTCTCTGGTAGGGATTACTGAAAGTCAGATTGCGATGCGCTAAAAAATATTGTGTGCCAGTTTAAACAGTTTTGTATAATTTTTCAAAAGGGACGTTTCATATGTCGACCCTTAGCCGTGGATACCTCACTGGAATCTTCTGACTTTTTCTTGTAGTTAGTGTAGCCTTTGTTTATTGCTAGCGCGTAATTGTAGAGATAATTTCCTCTGTAGTTTTAGTTTTTCATTGCTGTACAGTAAAACAGTTGTGGTATGCATGTAGATTTGCACCAAGTATTTTGCAGCTGCGCTTGCAATTAACTAGATATTATTTTCAGTGCTACGTTAATGTGTTCTCTTATTTTTTCTCTTCAGATTGTGTTTTTCTGTGTTACTGTGTGAAATATTGTGACAATAATGGCGTGTGAAAAACGTAATACAAGGCTCCAAAGTAAAATGAGAAATGACAGTGAAGACGAAAGCAGTGTGTTAGCGCCACCATGTAATGAATTAACTAATGTTCAAAGTAGTAATTTGGTAATTGTGCATAGGGAAATGGAGCGGGCTGCAAATAATGGTGCAGGCAGTGAAACAATTAGTGAACAGGGAAGCATTATCGATCGATCGGTCGGCAACAGCTCGCCTCAGGATTCCGAAATGACAGGACACAATCTTGCAAATACTGTAGATTCAGGTTTTGCATCCTCACCGTTTTCTCAAATAAGTCAAGACACATTTTCTGTTCTTCAAACTGCCAATATTGCCGGTTCAAATGCATTGCCGAATAGCACTGAGGAACATGTTTCAGAAACCAGTGCATTGTTATTACAATTAATGCAACAAATGGGACAAAAGCTGCAAAAGTTAGACGCAATGGAACAAAATCTTCAAAAGTTAGACACAATGGAACAAAATCTTCAAAAGTTAGACACAACGCTTGAACAAAATCAGAAACAAATGGGACAAAATCGTCAAAAGTTAGACACAATGGAAAAAAATCAGAGACAAACACAGCAAAATCTTCAAAAGTTAGACACCACACTTGAACAAACACGTGAAGATTTAACTAATGAGTTACATAACATTGAATCGAAATGTCAAAAAGTCTGTAATGGCGTAAAAACACAAATTTGTGAGCATTTGCAACCTATTTTTTCGTGGCATGAAAATCTGAAGCGCGAAGCAGCCATAAAAGAACTGCAAACTATTGTTCACGAAAATCATGAGACCTTGCGAGCTAAGATTGACTCAGTCGCATCTACCGATTCGGTTACGCAACTTGCAAAAACTCAGGAAAAAGTAAAGGACAGAGTAGATACGATTTCAACACAAATGGACACTCTGAAACTTGGTTCAGAAACTTATCTACAAAGGTAGATGATGATCTGAATGACACAAAACCTGTAGCCTTCACTGACACTGAAGAGTATGAACAAATTAGAAAATTCAAACAGAATCAAAATCAAATCAACACACAGTACAAAAGAGAAATGCAGGGTGGCTCAAGTAATACAAGAATTACATATTTCAGAGGACACTCGCACTCCAATACGGGAAGAGGGACATAGAAATACACATCAACCACAAAACAATAACACAGGACACTTCGGAAATTATGAAAGAAATTGGCAAGGCGCATCGAATTTTGAGATGGAACCGCCGAAACGTTGTAACAATGACCGACATGCGACTCGCCGACTTGATGATTTTGACTATAAGCTGTTCATTACTACACGTAAATTCAAAACATTTAAGAATTCTGGCAAAGACATTCATCCACAAGCGTGGCTCCATCAATTCTCACATTGTTCTCCTCCCAACTGGTCATTGGAGCACAGGTTAGAATTTATGTGTGGCTACTTGGAGGATGAACCAGCTGTAAGAATGCGATCTGTCATTCACGATTGCCACAGTGAAGGAGAATTTTATCATGCCTTCCTCTCAGCATATTGGTCTCAAGCTACACAAGACCGAATAGAACATAATGATGAAACATTTCGAACAATCTGAATTTTCCAGTCTTGTGAAATATTTCGAAGACATGTTGCACAAGAATCAGTACCTGTCAAACCCATACAGCCCCTCAGAACTCATCCGCATTTGCTTAATCAAATTACCTGAGCATTTACGACATATTATTTTGGCAGGACGTTGCAAAGACGACATTGAAGTTTTTCAGGGACTGTTACGAGAACTGGAAATTGACACTGACAATCGCGGAACGCGAAAACAGGAGCACAACAATTACAGGTCACATCCGTCACAATTCTGCGATGAAAGAAATAATAGCTGGACACGACAAGGCTATTCTCACAATACAAATCGTAACCAAAACCGACACCACCCGTATGACAACCACTGGAAGAGTAATAATAGTTATAGAGAAAGATTGCATTTCCGTAGTAATGAATATGACAGAGATAACCATAAAAACCAACAATATGGGAACAAAAACAATTATTATCCAGGGAGACAGAATAACGTCAGACGCAACGGGCCAGCACGCAGTTACGATTCAGGGAGAAATTCTCCACCACATGACCGACAAACAAGAAACTATCTAAACTACCGACAAAACGACAGACCTGAATTCCATCATAACTGGCGAGCTTCAAACAACGCAGGGCGTTCTCGGCAAGGTGAATTTGTAGAAGTTAGGTTTCCTAATCCCAATAACGGCGCGCGCCAACAAAGAGACAATGACTCGCACCGCAGGCAGCCGCGTGCGCCGGCTGGCTCAGAGAAAAATAACATAAGCTAACCTTGAGCAAGATTCCAATGTTCTTTACTGCCGTATACCACATGATGATTGACTTCAAGTTGATTTGCTGCATACTGAGGAAGGGTAAAGGATTGCAGCACATTTCACATGTAAAACCGTTTATTTAGAGATAATCTGCTTTATTACTTAGTCTTTGCATAAAATTTTTCCCTTTACATTACTAGTATGCTTTTCCAGACTTAGAATATGTTAACATGCAACAATGTTTGAAGTTAACTATTCAGTCAAGAAGCAAGAGAACTGATTTAAACAAAAATTACGAATGCTTTGTCATTGTGAACAGACGACACAATGTTATTGTGTGTGTACATTCTTGCTTGTTAATTGCACGATTATGTAACGACTATAAGGCTTACATACTTAGAACATTTACCAGTACTGCTAATAAGATTTTAATGCAACATTTTGGTTTACTTGAAAATACATTCTTTATTTGAAGTACATTCGGTGAGGTTAAAGATGACTTAGCATTTGGTTTCTCTGATAGCTACACTATTATATCACGACGCTACTAATATGTGACACGATTTACATTGTTGCTTTTGCGGTGTATCTGTTTTATATCTGCACAGTTTTTCTGTATTATTCTCGAAAGGAAAACATGTTTTAGTAGTAACTTTGTGGTATAGCTACAATGAGACAGCCTTTTCTGTAGCACAACAATACGTACAGTACAGTACTTACTTCATCACGGCAATAAGCGTAATAACTAAGATATCTACACGCAAAGCATTTCACTTTCGTTTATCATGAGGTAAGTACAATGACTTCTGCAGAACTTAGCTTTCGGAGGACAATAACTACGACACTTCCACAGAGATTGTCTTACAGCAAGACGCACATTTAGCGCTACAGGACACGCATTTGAGTGATTAAATTTGTACTTAAACTATTTATTTTTCAACATATTTGAATTACAAAGAAAGTTTTCCGTGATACATTTCATTCCATTGCTGTAATCTGTAACACCTGAGGATATAATTACATTAATCCTCAGGGGGGTACACGCCTACTTTGTGTACCATGTGTCTGGCAAGCACAAGGAGCCCTAGCTAATATGGTATTTGCTTATACAACTTTACACATCGGTACCATATTTCTCTAACACATACATTACACAGCTATCTGATCATTTAACTGAGAGAAACAAACATTTATTATACTAAATCAGTGACAGATGTTTACGTAATTATACAGTTGGATAACTTCACACTTACGAAATTGTATTTTGTCTGTACTTTGTGAAATGTTCATATTTTTTCGGAACCATTGTGATACTATGAGAGGTTTGAATGATGTATTTGGTATGGGATCATGATTTTTTGAAGTACGTTTGAGGCAGATGACACTTTTGACATGAGCAGAGATTTTTTTTTTTAGGTTTTGAAATTATTGGAGGAAGCTACGACTATTTTGAGAGTTGACTGAGGTGTTATGATGTTATTAATACGATGACTATGTGTGTTATGCTGCTGAGGTATGTTTATGATCAATAAGCTGATGATATGTGAGGCATTTGATTGTTGTTGTTGTCTTCAGTCCTGAGACTGGTTTGATGCAGCTCTCCATGCTACTCTATCCTGTGCAAGCTGCTTCATCTCCCAGTACCTACTGCAACCTACATCCTTCTGAATCTGCTTAGTGTACTCATCTCTCGGTCTCCCTCTACGATTTTTACCCTCCACGCTGCCCTCCAACGCTAAATTTGTGATCCCTTCATGCCTCAAAACATGTCCTACCAACCTATCCCTTCTTCTAGTCAAGTTGTGCCACAAACTTCTCTTCTCCGTAATCCTATTCAACACCTCCTCATTAGTTACGTGATCTATCCACCTTATCTTCAGTATTCTTCTGTAGCACCACATTTCGAAAGCTTCTATTCTCTTCTTGTCCAAACTAGTTATCGTCCATGTTTCACTTCCATACATGGCTACACTCCAAACAAACACTTTCAGAAACGACTTCCTGATACATAAATCTATATTCAATGTTAACAAATTTCTCTTCTTCAGAAACGCTTTCCTTGCCATTGCCAGTCTACATTTTATATCCTCTCTACTTCGACCATCATCAGTTATTTTACTTCCTAAATAGCAAAACTCCTTTACTACTTTAAGTGTCTCATTTCCTAATCTAATTCCCTCACCATCACCCGATTTAATTTGACTACATTCCATTATCCTCGTTTTGCTTTTGTTGATGTTCATCTTATATCCTCCTTTCAAGACACTGTCCATTCCGTTCAACTGCTCTTCCAAGTCCTTTGCCGTCTCTGACAGAATTACAATGTCATCGGCGAACCTCAAAGTTTTTACTTCGTCTCCATGAATTTTAATACCTACTCCAAATTTTTCTTTTGTTTCCTTTACTGCTTGCTCAATATACAGATTGAATAACATCGGGGAGAGGCTACAACCTTGTCTCACTCCTTTCCCAACCACTGCTTCCCTTTCATGCCCCTCGACTTTTATGACGGCCATCTGGTTTCTGTACAAATTGTAAATAGCCTTTCGCTCCCTGTATTTTACCCCTGCCACCTTCAGAATTTGAAAAAGAGTATTCCAGTCAACATTGTCAAAAGCTTTCTCTAAGTCTACAAATGCTAGAAACGTAGGTTTGCCTTTTCTTAATCTTTCTTCTAAGATAAGTCGTAAGGTCAGTATTGCCTCACGTGTTCCAACATTTCGACGGAATCCAAACTGATCCTCCCCGAGGTCCGCATCTACCAGTTTTTCCATTCGTCTGTAAAGAATTCGCGATAGTATTTTGCAGCTGTGACTTATTAAACTGATAGTTCGGTAATTTTCACATCTGTCTGCACCTACTTTCTTTGGGATTGGAATTATTATATTCTTCTTGAAGTCTGAGGGTATTTCGCCTGTCTCATACATCTTGCTCAACAGCTGGTAGAGTTTTATCATGACTGGCTCTCCCAAGGCCGTCAGTAGTTCCAATGGAATGTTGTCTACTCCGGGGGCCTTGTTTCGACTCAGGTCTTTCAGTGCTCTGTCAAACTCTTCACGCAGTATCGTATCTCCCATTTCGTCTTCATCTAAATCCTCTTCCATTTCCATAATATTGTCCTCAAGTACATCACCCTTGTATAAACCTTCTATATACTCCTTCCACCTTTCTGCCTTCCCTTCTTTGCTTAGAACTGGGTTGCCATCTGAGCTCTTGATATTCATACACTTGGTTCTCTTCTTTCCGAAGGTCTCTTTAATTTTCCTGTAGGCAGTATCTATCTTACCCCTAGTGAGATAAGCTTCTACATCCTTACATTTGTCCTCTAGCCATCCCTGTTTAGCCATTTTGCACTTCCTGTCGATCTCATTTTTGAGACGTTTGTATTCCTTTTGCCTGCTTCATCTACTGCATTTTTATATTTTCTCCTTTCATCAATTAAATTCAATATTTCTTCTGTTACCCAAGGATTTCTAGCATCCCTCGTCTTTTTACCTACTTTATCCTCTGCTGCCTTCACTACTTCATCCCTCAGAGCTACCCATTCTTCTTCTACTGTATTTCTTTCCCCTATTCCTGTCAATTGTCCCCTTATGCTTTCCCTGAAACTCTGTACAACCTCTGGTTCTTTCAGTTTATCCAGGTCCCATCTCCTTAATTTCCCACATTTTTGCAGTTTCTTCAGCTTTAATCTACAGGTCATAACCAATAGATTGTGGTCCGAGTCCACATCTGCCCCTGGAAATGTCTTACAACTTAAAACCTGGTTCCTAAATCTCTGTCTTACCATTATATAATCTATTTGATACCTTTTAGTATCTCCAGGGTTCTTCCACGTATACAACCTTCTTTCATGATTCTTAAACCAAGTGTTAGCTATGATTAAGTTGTGCTCTGTGCAAAATTCTACTAGGCGGCTTCCTCTTTCATTTCTTAGCCCCAATCCATATCCACCTACTACGTTTCCTTCTCTCCCTTTTCCTACACTCGAATTCCAGTCACCCATGACTATTAAATTTTCGTCTCCCTTCACTATCTGAACAATTTCTTTTATTTCATCGTACATTTCTTCAATTTCTTCATCATCTGCAGAGCTAGTTGTCATATAAACTTGTACTACTGTAGTAGGTGTGGGCTTCGTATCTATCTTGACCACAATAATGCGTTCACTATGCTGTTTGTAGTAGCTTACCCGCATTCCTATTTTCCTATTCATTAGTAAACCTACTCCTCCATTACCCCTATTTGATTTTGTGTTTATAACCCTGTAGTCACCTGACCAGAAGTCTTGTTCCTCCTGCCACCGAACTTCACTAATCCCCACTATATCTAACTTTAACCTATCCATTTCCCTTTTTAAATTTTCTAACCTACCTGCCCGATTAAGGGATCTGACATTCCACACTCCGATCCGTAGAACGCCAGTTTTCTTCCTCCTGATAACGACATCCTCCTGAGTAGTCCCCGCCCGGAGATCCGAATGGGGGACTATTTTACCTCCGGAATATTTTACCCAAGAGGATGCCATCATCATTTAATCATACAGTAAAGCTGCATGTCCTCGGGAAAAATTACGGCTGTAGTTTCCCCTTGCTTTCAGCCGTTCACAGTACCAGCACAGCAGGGCCGTTTTGGTTAATGTTGCAAGGCCAGATCAGTCAATCATCCAGACTGTTGCCCCTGCAACTACTGAAAAGGCTGCTGCCCCTCTTCAGGAACCATATGTTTGTCTGGCCTCTCAACAGATAGCCCTCCGTTGTGGTTGCACCTACGGTACGGCCATCTGTATCGCTGAGGCACGCAAGCCTCCCCACCAACGGCAAGGTCCATGGTTCATGGGGGGGGGGGGGCATTTGATAATGCTACTTATTTGTTATGGTGAAATATTGAAGAAGTGTCGACGCATATGTATATGTGTAATAAGGTAAGGAATAATGAGTAGTGGTTAGGGACTCTGCTTTGTGAAAAAGGTTGTTGGAAACCAAAAATCGTACTTTAAGAATTATGAAATGTGTGTACATGCGTGAATGTATTACAATAATGTCGAAAATGTTGTGGACACTGTTATATTTATAGGATTTCATTTTCTACACGTTTGTAACGCAAATTCTCAACCTGTGAAAATATTTTTACATGAGACTGTCACTGTAGTGGAAACTGCTGTCGTAAATATTTCGGTAATAAAGGTAAGTGACCGTGACGTAATGCGTTGTGAGCGGCCAGGTGTGCCAGCCGCCTTCAGAAGAAGTCATTAGTGTGTGCCTTGGAGAGGCACAGATGGAGAAAAAAGGAGTCCATTAACCTCGCTATTGACATTCCTTTGTAGAAAGCATGGGAAATACGACATGCTCAAACTTGAAAACATATTATTACGCTGGGAAGCTATTAATTTATGATATTTACTGAAATGAAATGATAAGAAACATTTTATATCTACTGTCTTTCTTGCTGAGAGATTGCTCATTTTGTTTAATATCCAGTTTCTATCTGCACTGCAGCATTGGCTATAACAAAATTTAATAGATGTACTAATATCACTATTTTCTGTCTACAGAGCCAGTAAAGAATCATTTTATGATGTACTTTCTTAGAAAAGAGAGCACAAATAGACATTTCCCTTCACAGGAATTGCAAAAATAATTTTTTTACGATTCGGTAACTTATCTGCTAGCGTATGTTCTTGTGATGCATTACTCTAGTGTTAAGATGTGACATAGGTATTAAACATTTTTACTGTAATATTTTTTCTGCTTCAGTTTTGTCATGTTTAGATATAAGTTATTACATTTATTGCTGCTTGCTTTGCTTACTTGCATTGTTTTGTCATTGCTGTTTGTGTTAATTGTTTTGTGCTGCTGCATTGCGTCGTCCCTTAGTTTATCATCTGAGCTCAGTAAGTTTAAGTTAACTTCAGAGGGGGTAGCCTATATAAGAAACTAACTATGATGAATTGGAAGAAAAGCATTGAGAAGCTATAAGAAAATGGTTTGGCCAAAAAAGTAGTGTACAGTGGAGAAAAACTATTTTTGAAAGAGGATGTGAACAAAATACAGAAAGCATGCTTGGATAGGATTTTTTTTGGTGGAAACAAATGTTGAAATAAGAGGAAAGATCTATGGAATGACGTTTTGGGTTGGACTGCAATACCAAATGTCACACTGAAAACAAAACCTGTCCTGTATTTTGTGTTATTACGCTATGTGAATTTGTGTTTGTCCTGTCTTTATGTGTTTAGATAATAAGATTTCCGTTGTAGAATTTTCCTGATAATATGTTATTTTCTTTGTAAAGATGTTTAGACATTATTTATTCTGTTCTTTTTTAATGCTTATGTGTGAAGTTGATGTTTCAATAATTATTCTGATATTTTATGTATGTACTTATGTCATAATTTTTGTAACACTGATGTATTTGTTATTTCGATTCTTTTGTAAAGCCTGTATTACTACAAATGTAATCTGTATTGTTATCTTCTTTAATGATGTATTTTGTACATTTGTTATTGTATTCTTATGTTATAAAATTGTAATTGACACCAGTTCATCAAATTAAGTAACTTGTAAGTTACATTTCACTGCACACGTTTCTGTTGGTCATAGTATATGGACAATATGTGAGAAGTAGGGACTGATACTGTTTGCACGTGTGTTGACAATTCAGCAAGGGACTGGTTAACAGCATTGCTGGTTCTAAGGATAATTCCAAAAATTTGTGAGTGGACATGTGGTGGTTTATGGACTTGCTATATTGTCCACAAGACTCATCGATGGTGATTGTGCACCTGCACAGTCGCAACAGTTGGCTGCTACAAGGACTTCAGTGGGTCTACACCTTTGACGACTCACCAATACCATTGTGTCTACAAGGACTACAGTGGGTCTGCATCTCTCATGGCCCACCAATACCATTATATCTACAAGGACTGCAGTGGGTCTGCACCTCTTGTGGTCCACCAATACCATAATCTCTAACAAGACTACAGTGGTCTGCTCTGTGATGGCCTACCTACCAATATTCTTCAAAACGTCGACTGACTCTGCTGTGGGTTTGCTCTGTTGTGGCCCATTACCTGTCTGCATGTCGAGAGTCATCACTGTCTTTCCTTTGGAAGGACAACACTACTTCTTCAAGACTGCATGGAAATCCACTACTTCCATGTGTATTTTCTTTTACTGCTCAGACTTTGAGAAATACACTGCTATTTTACTGTGATGAATGATCAAGACTGCCTTTATGGACTGTGAGAAAATTTTAGCTTTTGACCAACAGGGTATCGATAAGTGTGTGCATTTCATTTCTTTGTTATTGTAATCATGAAAAAATTTTTCAAATCTGTATTGGCCACTGCCCAAAAAAATTTGTAAATTTTTTTGTGGGGAGCATGGGGACTATGTAAGTAGGCTGTTTAGGTTTTTTTTATTGGTAACGCCAAATAGCGCTCTGTATGAAAAATCACTGGCTGTGCTGTGTGCAGTCAGTGGCTGGTTGGCATTGTTGTAATACTCGCCATTGTAGTGTTGGACAGCTGGATGCTAACAGCGCGTAGCGTTGCGCAGTTGGAGGTGAGCCGCCAGCAGTGGTGGATGTGGGTAGAGAAATGGCGGAGTTTTGAAATTTGTAAGACTGGATATCATGAACTGCTATATATGTTATGACTTTTGATGATATCAAGATAAATATATTGTTTGTTCTCTATTAAAATCTTTCATTTGCTAACTATCCCTATCAGTAGTTAGTGCCTTCCGTAGTTTGAATCTTTTATTTAGCTGGCAGTAGTGGCCTACGCTGTACTGCAGTAGTTCGAGTAACGAAGATTTTTGGTGAGGTAAGTGATTTGTCAAAGGTAGAGGTTAATGTTAGTCAGGGCCATTCTCTTGTAGGGATTACTGAAAGTCAGATTGCGTTGCGCTAAAAAATATTGTTTGTCAGTTTAAGCAAAGTTTTGTATAATTTTTCAAAAGGGACATTTCAGTTTCTACATCTACAAGATGATGTCTGTTCTAATCTCACGGCAGTCGCATTAGAGCGTTACTAATAGTGCCACTATAAGGATGCAAATCAGGTTTGCTTTAAACACACGCCGTATTGGTCGTGAGCGGTTGTTGCCTTTGGTGCTGGTCATCGTGAGATGATGTCAGTCAAGAATGCGTTTAAGGTATAAGAGGTCGTGTAAAACCTTTGTAGGACTACGAGAAGCTGGATATTCATTGTGCGATACCTCAGAAATACTTGGCAGGGATATAGTTACATTTGATGACTGCTGGTAGCGAAGGTGACGGGAATGTTCGGTTGTGAGGAGCCAGGTCTCCAGAAGGCCACCTGCCACTGCTGAGAGGGAAGACGGCCACGTTTGGCGCATAGCCCTGGCGCAGCAATCTGAGCAGCAGTTGCCACCACTGTGTCACGATCAAGTGCTGGACATCGGTTACTTCAAGGACAGCTTCGAGCCCGATGCCCTGTGTAGTGCATTCCACTGTCCAAAACCACCATCATCAGCGATTTCGGTGATGTCAAGCAAGAACTCGTTGGGGTGCAGGGTTGAGGTCTCTTGTATTTTCTGATTAAAGTTGAGACAAACACTCGGCGAAGTAAGGAATCAGAAGAATAAATGTCGGGTACGGGCTTTCGGCCATACATTCCCAGATTTACCGACAGAATCGGCCGTATATTGCGCATAATGACATAAAGGCGATTTTCAAACCGACAAGGAAGACCAAGAGTGTGTTAGATCGGCGGAGGAGAAAAGGGATCCACCTGCAATGTCGGGGATATACCGTATACCATGCACATGAGGAAAAGTTTATGTCGGGATGACTGGACGACCAATTAACACCAGGATCAAAGAGCATAAGTGACACTGCAGGTTGGGGCAGGTGGAAAAAACATCCGTGGCAGAGCACGCACTGAGTGAGACCGATCACGTAATAAAATTTACCGACACGGAAGTTCTGGCTATAGAGAAGCACTGTCACACGTACTTGTTCACAGAAGCTGTAGAAATACAAAAACACGCGAACAGTTTGAACAAGAAAGAGGAAAGCCTTAAGGTAAACGGATCCTGGCTTCCCGTACCGCAGCGAACGACCGTCGCAGGTAACAAGAGGAGAACCGCACTGGAAATGACCGCGGAGAAGCCCTCGGACGTTGGCGCCTCAGGTACATATAGTCCCGCGGCCGCGAGCTCGGCTCCAGTTCACCACCGGCAATGGAGGGTGAAGCTTTGACAATGCCAGCCACTCGTGCTGGCGAAACGTCAGTAAAATCATTAGATGAACGTCGGCCGAATAGCCCGAGACAGAAGCCAATAGACAGTTTGTCAATAAGTGGCCACAAAAGCCTTAACAATTTTGTAAAGCTGGTTCTGCCTAGGTGCCAGTGGTGACCATGTGTTGGTTAGGAAGGGGCCAGTTCAGGCCCTGCAAGCAGTCCGTGTGCGTGCTAGATGCACTGCACCTACACCTGCAGTTATTGTGAGGGGGGGGGGGGGGCGAGTTCGAGTGACACCCTCGAGGTTATCCTACGCAACCTGAGTGCAATTTTATACGTCATTCTGGTGACTCGACCTGTTGTACTGTCGTTCATGAACAGTACTCCAGGGGGTGATTTCCAACAGGATAACGCTCGCCCAACCGCCGCTGTTGTAACCCAACATGCTCTATAGAGTGTCGATATGTTACTATGGCCTGCCCGATCATCAGATATTTCTCCAATCGAACACATATGGGACATCATAGGGCGACCACCCCAGCGTCATCCACAATAAGCATTAACCGTCCCTGTATTGACAGACCAAGGCAACAGGCCTTGTACTCCATGTCATAAATTGACATCCGGTACCTGTACAACACAATGCGTGCACATTTGTAACCTTGCATTCTGCATTTTGGCGGTTGCACTGGTTATTAATGTACAAATATTTTACATTTGGAATGGCTTATCTCGCGCTTTCATTAACCTGT
Organism: Schistocerca gregaria; assembly: GCF_023897955.1. Taxonomy (NCBI): domain Eukaryota; kingdom Metazoa; phylum Arthropoda; class Insecta; order Orthoptera; family Acrididae; genus Schistocerca; species Schistocerca gregaria. The sequence continues at coordinate 572,243,621 of NC_064926.1, forward strand.
GACACTTCAATGTTAATCATTTCATTATACTACATTAATTATTTTTCGGTGTTGCGTTTTTCCCATCAGTGTATTTATGGCTGCTGGTGTAGGAGAGCGAGCTCGATAACTGGTGTGGATGGGTGCCATAAGCGAGGAACGTGGGCACAACATCCAGGAGTAATTAGGATCCAGCAGTGATGTCGTGCACACGACCGGGTCAGAAGTCTGTAGGCGCAAGACTGCTGCGGTACACTGGCTGCTAGTGTGATCCACCCCAGTGCTCTTGAAGAGGAACGTGTGCTTAACCCGGCACAGTTGTGGGCTGGAATTCTAATGCTAGTGCTACTTGTTGTGTAGTATACCCAATCTATTTTTTTTACATATTTTGAATATTTTATCATTTACATTAGTGGCTTAATCGACTGTAAGATATTACTATGGACTAAGATTGTGCAATATTATTAATAAACAGTGACAATAATAAAACGGAATATCGTATATTAATTATTAGTCACATTCCAGTTACAAATATTAGTCATGCCCTTCTAACTTCTCATCCAATGTAACATATTCACTCACAGAAAAGGTTTCTTACTCACAGACTGGTCAAGAACGCCTCTAATTGTGGCTAATTTTCCTGCTTCATCCCTGGCTGCTCGATATCTTGGTCATGAGAACGAAGAAAGCGCAAGAGTAGTAGCCCAAAAAAAAATCTTGTTCTCGGTTGCATCAGCTGTCCAAAGGTCTTTCAAATTCAATCTACTTGGCTTGTACGTTCCTGTGAATAGAGAAGCCCACTTTCATAATATCATACTTATTGACAAATTTTTAAAGGTTTTCTTCTGAATACTTCTAAGACGCTCTACAAGATTATTTCCAAACAAAAAATTTATTCAATAGTATCATAAAAGATAAAGAGATTGAAACATTCCAACGGTGCAGAACGTTGTTTTACATCACCAACGACGCCTGGAAGACCGATAATAACACTGTGTGACCTTGTTCTAACATTACATCGTGGAAATTCTTTTCTCTATTTAGTCGTTTGATCTTTTCCCAGATTATAGCTCTTCATCGTTTTCATCTCCTTCCTGCTCTGACGATGTGATCACTGACAATAACAGCACCCTCTTCATCTTCATCATTGGAATCAATTGGCCCCCTCATCAAGTACATGTCCAATCAATGCTCGCACTTTGTTTCCTTTTGGCCCATAACGATCCATATATAACGACATTTGCTATTAGTTAGACGAACAGATATCGTATCTTATACAAATTCAGACAAAAGCAGAATGAAGCAGGTACCTTGATGTTTTCTTATTATGGGACGAGAGTGATGTGTTGGAGTTTCTCAAACATAAGGATGGTCAAACTTGTTTCAGCACCATCTCACGAAGTCCCATTCTCAACTACAGTTATGAAAACTCACTTTTACCTCTCTGCTGCCACAGAGACAACATTTACGCTGAGAAGCGCACGAGGCTCACGCAATCCGTGAAACACACTGCTTCTGGCACTCTGTGATTAGGAAATCGTTGGTATTCTCGCACAGCAGCTCAGGAATTCCCATTGGGCAAACCACAGACAAACACCATACCATGTCACCATACTCTGTATGTGTGAAGATCCGTAGCATTTTCACTACATAAAACTGTATTCGTTGTTCGCGTAACAACACTGTAGCACCGTGCACTAGGACGAGCACTATCGGACTGAGACCTGAGGTAAACAACGGCACCACGCGCAAGTGAACTGTGTACTGACACGGTTAGCAAGGACGACGCTACACGTTCCCCGTCCCTAACTGTTTTCATTGGTTTACCCGAAAACGGTTAAGAAAAGGGCACATGTCTCTGAGGAGTTTTTGTTCAGAATCAGCACTAGTAATCTCCGTCTCCCCACTCTCTCTACCCATCTCGTTGTCCGTCTCCTCCTCTTTCTCCCTTTGTATGTCTTCACCCGCCCCTCCTGTCCCTCTCTCTGTCGTTCTCATCCTCCCCCCTCTCTCTGTCCGTCTTCTCCTTCCCCCTCCTATGTTCATTTCCTCCCCCTTTCTGTCCACCTATTTTCCCCTCACTGTCTGACGTTGAGCCTTCCTCATATTTTCAAAGCACAACACAGCATTTTTTCTCGTAGTAAGTTTTAAGGGATACCTACACAATGTTGTTTAAAAAAGCATAAAGTTTATGTCCCTCCGAACGTTTATTTGACTATTGTTCAAAGTAAATCAATCACAATCTTTACGATATTTTTGGGAATGTTAAACTGTCTATATGTACTAATGTAGACAGTAAGAAGGAAACATGATCAAATTTGTAAGTGGTTTTGGGGTAATAAAGTGTGAAATTTTAGCCCGCGAACTGTGAGCTCTGGCAACAGTGACTTTAACCAGGCTGGGCATCGATTCTAAGGAAGCTTCGATGACGAGTGCGGGTGCTTCACTTTCGTACCATGCCTTTATCAGTCGCATTGGCTGCTGAGAGGTAGGATTCCAGTGTCTCAGTAACCCGCAACTCGGTGTTTTCGGTGGGTGATAATTATGGAGAAAGTGCTAGCACGAGGAACAGTCGAATATCCTCTGTATCGAGGTAGATCAGGACGGAACTGGTAGCCTGTAGATTGCGTTGTCTTGTTGAAAGGTAATGTCACAGAGGTCCCGAAATGTGGCACGTGCACCGGTCTTGATACATACACTACTGGCCATTAAAATTGCTACACCACCAAGTTAACGTGCTACAGACGCTAAATTCAACCGTCAGGAAGAAGATGCTTTGATACGCAAATAATTAGCTTTTCAGAGTATTCACACAAGGTTGGCGCCGGTGACGACACATACAACGTGCTCATATGAGGGAAGTTTCCAACTGATTTCTCATACACAAATAGCAGTTGATCGGCGTTGCCTGGTGACACGTTGTTGTGAAGCCTCGCCTAAGGAGGAAAAATGCATACCATCACCTTTCCGACTTTGATAAAGAACGGATTGGCATTGATGGATTGCGCTTTGTCGTATCGCGACATTGCTGCTCGCGTTGGTCGAGATCCGATGACTGTTAGCAGAATATGGAATCGGTGGGTTCAGGAGGGTAATACGGAACGCCGTGCTGGATCCCAACGGCCTCGTATCACTAGCAGTCGAGATGACAGGCATCTTATCCGCATGGCTATAACGGAGCGTGCAGCCACCTCTTGATCCAAGAGTCAACCTATGGGGACGTTTGCAAGACAACAACCATCTGCATCAACAGTTCTACGACGTTTGCAGCAGCGTCGACTATCAACTCGGAGACAGTGGCTGCGGTTACCCTTGACGCTGCATCACAGACTGGAGCGCCGCGATGGTGTATTAGATAACGAAGCTGGGTACACGAAAGGCAAGACGTCATTTTTTTCGGATGAATCTAGGTTCTGTTTACAGCATCATGATGGTTTGCATCCGTGATTGGCGACATCGCGGTGAACGCACATAGGAAGCGTGTATTCGTCATCGCCATACTGGCGTATCACCCGGCGTGATGATATGGGGTGTCATTGGTTACACGTCTCGGTCATTTCTTGTTCGCATTGACAGCACTTTGAGCAGTGGACGTTACATTTCAGGTGTGTCTATCCTTCATTCGATCGCTGCGGAAGCCTACATTTCAGCAGGATAATGCACGACCGGATGTTGCAGGTCCTGTACGGGCCTTTCTGGATACAGAAAATGTTCGACTGCTGCCCTGTCCAGCACATTCTCCAGATCTGTCACCAATTGAAAACGTCTGGTCAATGATGGCCGAGCAACTGGCTCGTCACAATACGTGTCACTACTCTTGATGAACTGTGGTATCGTGTTGAAGCTGCCTGGGCAGCTGTATCTGTACACGCCACCCAAGCTCTGTTTGACTCAATGCCCATGCGTATCAAGGCCGTTATTACGGCCAGAGGTGGTTGTTCTCGGTACTGATTTCTCAGGATCTATGCACCCAAATTGCGTGAAAATGTAATCACATGTCAGTTCTAGTCTAATATATTTGTCCAATGAATACCCGATTATCATCTGCATTTCTTCTTGGTGTAGCAATTTTAATGGCCAGTAATGTAACAAACCTGAAGGCTGCTGTCCAAATTACCTGCTATATAAACCAGAGTGATAACAGCGCACATTCCTCTGCAGATTGAAAAATCTCGTCTTTATTGCTCATTGCACCACTTTCCAAGCTCTGTCCCCCTCAAACTATTGCCCTCCACTGACAATACGCAGTCCCAAACGTTTCTGACTCAACAATCCACTGTGGAAAGGTGGTTATTCAGCCTTTTGAGAGATGGTCACATTAATGTGACTTAACAGTGCGGCGACCGTCTTGGGTGACGAGACTTCAGGTTTAATTTGGTGGCAGGAATAAACAGACAAATAAGTTCGACCACTGCGTTGGAAGACATGCACCCTAACAGTCAATACACAGCCTAAAGCTGATTCCTAGCATCTTAGCCGATAGTTCACATCAAGACAAAACAAGATAATAGTTCAAAGTTCAGTTAGTCACTCGGAAGCACCACAATCTAAGTTTCCACAGGAACAGATGTAATTTGATGGTTTCAGTTGGAACTTGCCAAATCTGGCTCTTTAATTAATCACCTGCTTTATGTAGCTAAGAGCTCCACAACTTGGTACGAAACCTGTTCCGACCAATCAAGCGCGCGCACACTGAGCCTCAACACTCGCCTACAAAATTGGAAACGGCTACTCAGAATTCCACGGCCGCTCACGGGAAAACTTTTGTGAACTCTCGGGGTCTCCGAGCCAACCATGACATATGACTCCTAACAGGACCTTCACTTGCTGCGACAGTATCAACTTCGTAACAAATACGAAGAACAATAAATCCGAGCAATCGTGAAAGTTCTGTCTTCACGTTTTCATCTGCTTGCTTGCTTCAGAAAAAATTTCACTTTGTTGTCTGGGAAAAGCTATGTCAGTGTCTATAGCACTGAAAAGAAGTATGTCCAATAATCACCTCTCAACTGTGATGACAAGAGCTGGCATGCCTGATTTCTTCAGTTTATCTAAAGATGTATGGCAACAGCCTTATTTTGTGCAGCCGCGCGGGATTAGCCGAGCTGTCTAGGGCGCTGCAGTCATGGACTGTGCGGCTGGTCCCGGCGGAGGTTAGAGTCCTTCCTCGGGCAAGGGTGTGTGTATTTGTCCTCAGGATAATTTAGGTTAAGTAGTGTGTAAGCTTAGGGACTGATGACCTTAACAGTTAAGTCCCATCAGTATTCACACACATTTGAACATTTTTTGCAACATAAAAGCCAAATATATCATTAGAAGAGCCCTTGATGGCTGAACCAAAGAAGTCTGAATTGCTGGAAGAACTATGTTGAGATAGTGGTGCTTGGCCCATGGGGTCACGACGGCCAGCAGTTACTACAGTGACTTGTGATCACGATGATAAATGCGCTCTCACATTGTGTAACTGAGATATCAGTACCTTCCTTCCCATAGTTTCAAGTTGCCTCTAAGATTAACGAGTTGGGTACATTTAATGAAATACCGCTGAGATACACACTCTTCGACTTAAACATTATCTCCCGTCGATCTCTAGGAAATGACTGTTTCCTGAAAATACTGACAAAGTTATTTAGTGTTTAACACCCATATAGAAATAAACCACATCCTCTATTGGTGTTTCATTTGCAAGAGTTCTATGATGCAACAACTTCACAGTGTCGCTGACCACAGTCAAACGTACAGAATACATTGTACCATACACCAACATATCTTACTCCCGTGTTCCCAGACAACAAATAATTCCAAAAACTACATGTGTCACGAACTTTCAAGACAGCACTCGCTAATTATTTAGTCTTTTAGATATCATTCCTTTTCATAAAAATTTCTGATCGAGAGAGATGGCGCATGGGTTAGCAGACTGGACTCGCAATCGGGAGGACGACGGTTCAAATCCGCGTCCAGCCATCCTGATTTAGGTTTTCCGCGGTTTCCCTAAATCGCTTCAAGCAAATACCGGGATGGTTCCTTTGAAATAGCACGGCCAACTTCCTTTCCACCCTTCCCTAAGCCGATGACCTCACTGTTTGATCCCCTTCCCCAAATCAACCAACCAATAAATTTCTAAAATGTTGTCTTCAAGCAAATATTTATATATTGCCATTAAGGTAATTTTAAAAGAAATGGCATAATTAGTGTACTTGTTTCGGATCCATCTAGTATAATCACTTTTCGGAATAAATTCTTAGGTATACAAGTTGTAATTATTTTGTTTTAAAAGCCGTTAATATTCGTAAGCGATTGTAACAAGTGCAAAACAATAATCGATTTTTTTTACATTCATTGGCTAAAATTGGTTGTTCTGAACTAGTGCGAAATCTGAGATGTTGGGCAAACACTGTTGTAGAAGAAGATAATACACTCCTGGAAATTGAAATAAGAACACCGTGAATTCATTGTCCAAGGAAGGGGAAGCTTTATTGACACATTCCTGGGGTCGGATACATCACATGATCACACTGACAGAACCATAGGCACATAGACACAGGCAACAGAGCATGCACAATGTCGGCACTAGTACAGTGTATATCCCCCTTTCGTAGCAATGCAGGCTGCTATTCTCCCATGGAGACGATCGTAGAGATGCTGGATGTAGTCCTGTGGAACGGCTTGCCATGCCATTTCCACCTGGCGCCTCAGTTGGACCAGCGTTCGCGCTGGACGTGCAGACCGCGTGAGACGACGCTTCATCCAGTCCCAAACATGCTCAATGGGGGACAGATCCGGAGATCTTGCTGGCCAGGGTAGTTGACTTACACCTTCTAGAGCACATTGGGTGGCACGGGATACATGCGGACGTGCATTGTCCTGTTGGAACAGCAAGTTCCCTTGCCGGTCTAGGAATGGTAGAACGATGGGTTCGATGACGGTTTGGATGTACCGTGCACTATTCAGTGTCCCCTCGACGATCACCAGAGGCGTACGGCCAGTGTAGGACATCGCTCCCCACACCATGATGCCGGGTGTTGGCCCTGTGTGCCTCGGTCGTATGCAGTCCTGATTGTGGAGCTCACATGCACGGCGCCAAACACGCATACGACCATCATTGGCACCAAGGCAGAAGCGACTCTCATCGCTGAAGACGACACGTCTCCATTCGTCCCTCCATTCACGCCTGTCGCGACACCACTGGAGGCGGGCTGCACGATGTTGGGGCGTGAGCGGAAGACGGCCTAACAGTGTGCGGGACCGTAGCCCAGCTTCATGGAGATGGTTGCGAATGGTCCTCGCCGATACCCCTGGAGCAACAGTGTCCCTAATTTGCTGGGAAGTGGCGGTGCGGTCCCCTACGGCACTGCGTAGGATCCTACGGTCTTGGCGTGCATCCGTGCGTATGCCACGGCAAACTGGCTGACACTGACGGCGGCGCTGCACAAATGCTGCGCAGCTAGCGCCATTCGACGGCCAACACCGCGGTTCCATGTGAGTCCGCTGTGCCGTGCGTGTGATCATTGCTTGTACAGCCCTCTCGCAGTGTCCGGAGCAAGTATGGTGGGTCTGACACACCGGTGTCAATGTGTTCTTTTTTCCATTTCCAGGAGTGTAATTTGTACATTAAGGTTCCAAAGATCTTTAAATTTGTTGAAAATATTATGTTTGTTGAAGAAAGTAGAGGTACAAATAAAAATTAATAAACATTATCCATGAAAGTATTGTTTACATGTTACTTATTATTGAGTACTTTAAATTGAATCGTCATTTTGGTATATTTTGTCGAAAAATGAATAATCTGTATGTGCCTAAGTAACAATAGTAGAATAACATACGTTGCCATGATGCTCAGACCAGACATTACAGACAGACGACGGAAATCTGATTTAGTAATCGTGTTCGTCAATAAAGTAGCGTACCGTGTTCTTCGTTGGAACCAGTGTGATATCCATGATACTGTGTCCAGTCTGATTATGGACTTTACTTCAGTACATTTATGTGAGTTATGGACTTGAGAAGCCACTAACAGTTGCTGGACGATTTGCGGGCAAAGTGAACATACACAATGTGATCAGAAGTATCCGAACACCGCTGTGCAATGCGACACTGATCACTTGGTGACAGTGGAGGCGGTTCCGTCGGTATAAATGGCAGCAGGGAGTACTGTGTTGTCACTAGACGAGTAGTGACTGGACAGCAGGTGGGTCAGGCGAGCGCACTAACTTCCAACTTGAACTAGTCACTGGATTTCACCGAAGTAAGAAATTCATCTGGGACGTTTCAACCCTTCTATAGCTGTCCAAGTAGGGGCAGAACAGGTCAGTCAGTGGAGCTCAGTGACTTCGCATGTGAACTAGACACTGGATTTCACCAATGTAAGAAATTTATCCGGGACGTTTCAACCCTTCTTAATTGTCCAACTAATAACAGAATGGATTGTTCAATAAAGCTGAGTGACTTCGGAAGTGGATTAGCCATGAATTTCACCCAAGTAAGAAATTCATCAGGGATGTTTCAACCCTTCTATAGCTGTCCAAGTAACAACAGAATGAATTGGTCATGCAACCTCAGTGACTTCGAAAATGGACTAGTGATAAGATTTCACTGGGGTACGGAATTCATTAGGGACGTTTCAAAGCTCCGAGTCCACTACCAGTGATCTGATTGTCGAGTGGAAACGCGAAGCATCAACAAGAGCCAGTCCAAAACTAGGTGAACCTTACGTACTGATGGACGTGGAACATCGATCTTTGCAGAGGGTGGATGTAATAAATCTCCAGGAATCAGTGAAAGAAATCAGTCGTGAGTTCGAAAGCGCAATCAGCTGCTCAGGTTGGAGGACGACTGTGCGTATGCAGTTAAGAAGAATTGGATACAGTGGTTGAGGAGGTCCTCATAAGTCACACATTCCTACAGTGAGTACTACATGACGCGTGAGGTGGTGTAAAGGCCGTCGTCACTGGACAGAGGATAAATGGGAATGAGTGATTAGGAGTGATGCGCCACGCTATATGTCATGGCATCGGTGAAAGGGTTTGGATTTGCCCAATGCCTGGAAAACGTTACCTGCCATCATGTGTGGTGCCAACAGTGAAGCACGGAGGAGCTGCTGTTACGGCATAGGGGAGGTTTCGTAGTTATTGCACTGAAGAAAACAGGCAATGCGGAAGGATACGAACAAATTTTACATCATTGTGACCTGTCCACCATAGAGGAACATTTCAGAGACGGTAGTTGTTTACTGTTTATCAGCACTTCTATGCATACTGTCATAAGCAGCATCTTCGAGGCAACGCTTTGTGAACAATGTCATTCCTGAAATGGGCTGGCGAGCCCAGAGGCCGTACGTGAATCCAGTGTAACTCTTTTTGATGAGTTACAGCAGTGTTTTTCAACATTTTTGAAGACGCGACCCCCTATCAAGTAAACATATTCTGGCGACCCCCAGAACCATAATAAAAGTGTGTCAGCGATTTCAAAGAGAACGTATTTAATTTTCTTTTTATTGATACTATACCGATCGAGAAATGAAGTGTAATGGGAAAAGAGGCCGCAGTGCACTGCGAGCAGACATATAAATTTATTCTTTGCCGCGGTAGAGGCGAGGGAGTGAGAAAGGGTCAGCGGGGCATAGTTGCGCGTTTTCGGTCACTACAATCAGTTGTCCGAGTACGCCAGCAAGTACGGACGTGATTATTTTCTTCGCGCTTCGCTCTTAGTGAGCATAAAATGGATAAGTTTCTTTTATAACTGCTTTCTGCTGCGACCACGATCCCCTGAGCAAGGCTTTGGTGTTGGCCCACAGGTTGAAAAACACTGAGTTAGAGCGTGGACTACGAAGAACTCTAGGCCCCATCGTCCAACATCACTACCTTCTCTGGTTTCGAATTTTGAGGAGGAACAGCCTGCCATTCCTCCAAAGACACTAAGACAGCTCATTGAAAGTGTCCCCTGCAGAGTTAAAACAGTCCTAAAAGGGAAGGATGGACCCATGTTAATGTTCACTAACAGCTCCCTATACTTTTGATCGAATACTGGATCCCGCAGTAAAACATCCCGCATTTGACGTAGCCGGCGTGCAAGTTGCACTGAGGATACTGATGTGGAGCGTGTTTTGTTTGAAAGCGGTGTACGTGCCATTTTAAGTGTGCGTCATGGCGTGACTAGGTGAGTACCGTACGTTTGTTGTGGAGGAATTTGTCCGTAACAGTGGCTCTGTGATTAGTACTCAGTGAGAGTTTCGGATACGATTCGAACCTGGTCGACATGATCGTGTCCAGGATCGAAAAACTATTCAACTGTGGGTGTCAAACTTCAGAAAGACAGGTTCACCACCGAAAAGAACAGCTCCTGGCCGTTCTCGGACTGCAACAATGCCGGAAAATGTGGTAACAATCACCAATGCGTTGAGCACTTAAACGTGCAGCCGCCCTGGGATTATCTGACGGGAGTGTAAGAAGCATTCTTCAGAGAGAAATTCATACGCATCCCTTCAGAATGATGGCTACCCAGGAATTAAGTTAAAGAGGTTTTGAACCTCGCAGAGCAGGAAATTCTTCAAAAAATTTCACCTGCCACTTTTTTATTTCGTCAGATGAGGTCCATTTCCAGTTATCAGAAACTGTAAACAAACAGAATTTCCACTACTGAGCTGCAGAAACCCCTCTTGAAATTCATCAGCGTCCACTATACAGCCCTCATAGGATAGACTTGTGCGCCTTACTGAATGTTTGTGTGGGGACCGAATTTTTTTCGAAGGTGGCCAAACGGTAGCTCTTAATTCAAACCATTATTGTCACATACTAGAGACCTTCCTCCAGCCTAGGCTAAATCAGTTTATAGTAGATCATGAAGGTCAACAAGTTTGGTTCCAGCAAGATGGAGCGACATCCCACACCTCTCGGCGTTCTATGGAAAAGTTGCTCGAGTTGGTTCCTGGTCATATTGTCTCTTTGCGAGGATACATCGCGTGGCTCTCAAGGTAGACTGATTGATCACATTGTGATCTTTCTCTTTGGGGACACTTAATGGCTCTAGCGTACAAACATCGACCCACAACCCTGGAGCACTTAAAGAAGTCATTACCCAAGAAGTGGCAGCTATTCCAAGAGAAATGACACGAAGATGTACGAAGAAATTTTCGGATAGCTTCGTCAATGTGTCAACAGTGGAGGACGTCATTTATCAGATATAATTTTTAAAATCAAATAATCCAAAACGGCAAAGTATGTATTTTTCATAAATAAAGTTAATTTTTCTCTATCACGTTTAGCTTTTCTGTGACAACCTACACTATGTGATCTAAAGTATCCGAATACGAGGCTGAAAACGACTTACAAGCTCGTGGCGCCCTCAATCGATTATGGTGGAAATCAATGTGGTGTTGGCCCACCCTTAATCCAGATGACAGCTTCCACTCTCGCAGGCATACGTTCAATCATGTACTGGAAGGTTTCTTGCGGAACGGCAGCCCATTCTTCACAGAGTGCTGCACTGAGGAGAAGTATCGACGTCGGTCAGTAAGGCGTGACATGAAATCTGAGTTCCAAAACATCTCAAAGCTGTTCTATAGAATTAAGGTCAGTACTCTGTGCTGGCCAGTCCATTACACGGATGTTATTGTCGTGTAACCACTCCGACACTGGCCGTGGATTATGAATTGCTCTTAAACAGTGGGAAGCAAGAAGGTGCTTAAAACATCAATGTAGGCCTGTGCTGTGATAGTGCCAAGCAAAACAACAAGAGGTGTAAGCTGCCTCCACGAAAAACACCACCACAACATAACACCATTGCCTCCGATTTTTAGGGCATTCGCCCTAACCACACCCTGCCGTCGGATCGCCACATTATATAACATGATTCGTCACTCCACAAAGTGTTTTTCCACTGTTCAATCGTCCAATGTTTACGCTCCTTACGTCAAGCGAGACTAGACCATGAAATTCAAATTTTCTCAGATTGATTCAGATGGCTCTGAGCACTATGGGACTTAACAGCTGAGGCCATCAGTCCCCTAGAACTTAGACCTACTTAACCCTAACTAACCGAAGGATAGCACACACATCCATGCCCAAGAGAGGATTCGAACCTGCGACCGCAGCGGTCGCCCAGTTCCAAACTGAAGCGCCTAGGACCGCTCAGCCACATCGGCCGGGAATTTTCTCACCTCCCGCCTAACTGTCATAGTACTTGCAGTGGATCCTGAAGCAGTTTGGAAGTCCTGTGTGATGGTCTGCATAGATGTCCGCCTTTTACACATAACGATCCTCTTCAACAGTCGGCGGTCTCTGTCAGTCAACAGACGAGATCGGCCAGTACGCTTTTGTGCTGTACGTGTCCCTTCACGTTTCCACTTCACTATCACGTCAGAAACAGTGGACCTAGGGGTGTTTAGGAGTGTGGACGTCTCGCCTACAGACGTATGACGAAACACACCCTATCACCTGACCACGCTCGAAGTCCGTGAGTTCCGCGGAGCGCCCCATTCTGCTCTCTCACGATGTCTTATAACTATTAAGACCGCTGATACGGAGCCAATAAGTGGCAGCACAATGCACCTAATATGAAAAACATATGTTTTCTGGGGTTGTCCGGATATTTTTGATCACACAGTGTATTAAAATGAGGGAGGTTTTATTGCCGGACCTTTTTTTTTTGTACTTGCCGCCCTGAATTTACGACTCACCACCTAATTGCTTAAGTTGGGTCTTTATTGACCACTTGGCCGCTGCGATCGGTATATGGGCGTTGATGTGGCTCAACCTCCACACCAGTTCCCGCATCAGACCGCACCGTCGCCCGTGTCCCGCCACGTGGAGGCGTATCATAGGTGATCGTGTTTTGTTTTTGTCTCTTTTATTTTGTTTTCTTTTACTTGGTTATCTTTGTTTGCTATTTGCCTTTCTTTTCTTTTCTTTATGGCACCTTACCCAAACCGTTTAGCAAAAATTTACATCAAATTTAAATTTTGAAAAAGAAATACAAACATATAGTTTAGAATGAAGAAGAGGAAAGGAGATAGGAAAGGAAGAAGTTTATAGTCCCTCCACCCTGGGGAACTGAGGATGAAAGCCTTGGAGTTGGTCGTCAAGCCGTTGATCCTCAGTCCCCAGTCCTTTGCTTGCCTTTAACTAAGAAGATCTATGTTATCTATAATTACTATGCTAATTACTAGGGCTGTCACTGAGACAACTACGCTACTGACAGGTTCAGAGTGCCGTGTTTGCCTGTGGCAATTGCGACGGTGCGCCGGCACTGTTTACATCTGTTCACGCTCAGATTTAGTTACGTGTAATCTGTTGTGATATCTGTACATTATGTTGAGACTAATGCATTTCTGTCGGTCTTCTTTCTGTCTCGGTTTTCATCCTCCACACTACGGCGCCTATGTCGGCGCTGCACCTACGTTTGTCGTCTGCACGGTCTCTCGCGCCGTGCCTCTACTCTTTATGGCACCCATCTGCGATTTTTTCTGTCAGTACGTTTAGTTCGTCCCATAATTCTGATGTTCTGATTGCGTCGTACATGTGTCGTTCAGTTTCGAAGTGTTGTATTCATGGTGTGTTCCTGTGTTGTCCGTATCTCCCGCAGAATAGGATTGTGTGTTCGGGTGTTCCCATACCTCCGCATGTACATGTAGATGTGTCTCTTAGGCTCACGCGGCTCAAGTGAGTGGGATAAGGTGCGTGCCCAGTCAAGAAATGCACCATGCCGCGGCTAGGATCGCCATGTTTCATTCTTAACCTTTCCGTGATATCAAGAAAAAATGTGCGTACTCTCCGTCCCTTATCACTTGCGCCCCATTCTTCTTGCCATGTATCGATTTTCCATTGTTTGAGGACCCGCTTGTTGTTCAGCGGAGAACCAGTTATTATATTAACCTGGTCCAGCCTGCCCATCTTTAACCAGTACCGTGCCGCCCGATACCTAATTGTTATATCTGTCTGCAAGATTCCAAGCACTACACACAGCGCTTCGATCGATGACGTGCCAAATGTTCCGGATAGTCGCATTAGGGCGCTTCGCCCAACCGCTGTTCTGTTTGTGACGAGGCTGAGTCTGTGCGCCCATGTACCGGCCGCAAAACATACGACTGATTCGAGGAGTGCGCAGTGGTAGGTTCGTGTGACTGACAAACGAAGTCTGTGTTGTCTTGAATTTGTCCTTGCCAGTTTGTGCAGTATCTTTTTCTGCCTTCTCTGTTGATATTCTAATGTGTTCATGGAAATTCAGCTTTTCATCTATGTGTACGCCCAAGTAGCGGGTTACTATCGTTTTTATATGTTGTTTTCCCCAATTTTGACCGATGGGTTGCGTTTTAATTGACATTTCAGAAGTGTGTATGTTCTTTTGTTACCCGCTATCTCGAGCTTTGTAAGTAGGCTGTTTAGGTTTTTATGCTGGTAACGCCACGTAGTGCTCGGTATGAAAATCACTGGCTGTGCTGTGTGCAGTCTGTGGCTGGTTTGCATTGTTGGAGTATATGCTACTGTAGTGTTGGGCAGTTGGCTGTTAACAGCGCGTAGCGTTTCGCAGTTGTAGGTGAGCCGCCAGCAGTGGTGGATGTGGGGAAGTGAGATGGCGGAGTTTTGAGAGCGGGTGATCTGGACGTGTGTCCATTAGAGAATGTAAATTTGTAAGACTGGATGTCATGAACACTATTAAGGTACATACATTGTATGTTTTTTATCAAAATCTTTCATTTTCCAAAATGCCTACCAGTAGTTAGTGCCTTCAGTAGTTAGAATCTTTTATTTAGCTGGCAGTATTGGCGCTCGCTGTATTGCAGTAGTTTGAGTAACGAAGATTTTTGTGAGGTAAGTGATTTGTGAAAGGTATAGGTTATTGTTAGTCAGGGCCATTCTTTTGTAGGGATTTTTGGAAGTCAGATTGCGTTGCGCTAAAAATATTATGTGTCAGTTTAGTGATGATCAGAATAAGTAAAGAGAGTAATGTCTGAGTACGTTCAGTTTTTCTTAGCTGTTTGAAAATGAAATAACGTAAGGGGTTTACCAGCACAGTAATTCATTAATTTTTCTAAAGTGACGTTTCAGGTTGTTTGTGTTGCACCATGGTTTGCAACGTGTCACTCGCCTTCTCTAGCTGGGCTCTTATGTTTGCTAAGATGACCACAAGCAAGTTATCTTCATACTCGACAACTCCATCTGTCCAATTGCCGGACCCTGTAATTTAGGTAGAAAGTCAACGTATCCTCACCCAGCAGATACTGAAGGAGTGGTCTACATCTACATCTACATACATACTCCGCAATCCACCATACGGTGGGTGGCGGAGGGTACCTCGTACCACAACGAGCATCTTCTCTCCCTGTTTCACTCCGAAACAGAACGAGGGAAAAATAATTGACTATATGCCTCTGTAGGAGCCCTAATCTCTCTTATCTTTGTGTTCTTTCCGCGAAATGTAAGTTGCCGGCAGTAAAATTGTACTGCAGTCAGCCTCAAATGCTGGTTCTCTAAATTTCCTCAGTAGCGATTCACGAAAAGAACACCTCCTTTCCTCCAGAGACTCCCACCCGAGATTCTGAAGAATTTTCGTAACACTCGCGTGATGATCAAACCTACCAGTAACAAACCTAGCAGCCCGCCTCTGAATTGCTTCTATGTCCTCCCTCAATCCGACCTAATAGGGATCCCAAACGCTGGAGCAGTACTCAAGAATAAGTAGTCTTAGTGTTTTATAGAGAAAGAAAACTGGCGTTCTACGGATCGGAGAGTGGAATGTCAGATCTCTTAATCGGGCAGGTAGGTTAGAAAATTTAAAAAGTGAAATGGATAGGTTAAAGTTAGATATAGTGGGAATTAGTGAAGTTCGGTGGCAGGAGGAACAAGACTTTTGGTCAGGTGAATACAGGGTTATAAATACAAAATCAAATAGGGGTAATGCAGGAGTAGGTTTAATAATGAATAAAAAAATAGGAGTGCGGGTAAGCTACTACAAACAGCATAGTGAACGTATTATTGTGGCCAAGATAGACACAAAGCCCATGCCTACTACAGTACTACAAGTTTATATGCCAACTAGCTCTGCAGATGATGAAGAAATTGATGAAATGTATGATGAGATAAAAGAAATTATTCAGGTAGTGAAGGGAGACGAAAATTTAATAGTCATGGGTGACTGGAATTCGTCAGTAGGAAAAGGGAGAGAAGGAAACATAGTAGGTGAATATGGATTGGGGGGAAGAAATGAAAGAGGAAGCCGTCTGGTAGAATTTTGCACAGAGCATAACTTAATCATAGCTAACACTTGGTTCAAGAATCATAAAAGAAGGTTGTATACATGGAAGAATCCTGGAGATACTAAAAGGTATCAAATAGATTATATAATGGTAAGACATTTAGGAATCAGGTTTTAAATTGTAAGACATTTCCAGGGTCGGATGTAGACTCTGACCACAATCTATTGGTAATGACCTGTAGGTTACAACTGAAGAAACTGCAAAAAAAGGTGGGAATTTAAGGACATGGGAACTGGATAAGCTGAAAGAACCAGAGGTTGTACAGAGTTTCAACGAGAGAATA
This sequence comes from Schistocerca gregaria, assembly GCF_023897955.1. Lineage (NCBI taxonomy): Eukaryota > Metazoa > Arthropoda > Insecta > Orthoptera > Acrididae > Schistocerca > Schistocerca gregaria. The sequence continues at coordinate 572,260,135 of NC_064926.1, forward strand.
AGGGAACAATTGACAGGAATGGGGAAAAGAAATACAGTAGAAGAAGAATGGGTAGCTCTGAGGGATGAAGTAGTGAAGGCAGCAGAGGATAAAGTAGGTAAAAAGACGAAGACTGCTAGAAATCCTTGGGTAACAGAAGAAATATTGAATTTAATTAATGAAAGGAGAAAATATAAAAATGCAGTAAATGAAGCAGGCAAAAAGGAATACAAACGTCTCAAAAATGAGATCGACAGGAAGTGCAAAATGGCTAAGCAGGGATGGATGGAGGACAAATGTAAGGATGTAGAAGTTTATCTCACTAGGGGTAAGATAGATACTGCCTACAGGAAAATTAAAGAGACCTTTGGAGAGAAGAGAACCACGTGTATGAATATCAAGAGCTCAGATGGCAACCCAGTTCTAAGCAAAGAAGGGAAGGCAGAAAGGTGGAAGGAGTATATAGAAGGTTTATACAAGTGCGATGTACTTGAGGACAATATTATGGAAATGGAAGAGGATGTAGATGAAGATGAAATGGGAGATAAGATACTGCGTGAAGAGTTTGACAGAGCACTGAAAGACCTGAGTCGAAACAAGGCCCCCAGAGTCGACAACATTCCGTTGGAACTACTGACGGCCTTGGGAGAGCCAGTCCTGACAAAACTCTACCATCTGGTGAGCAAGATGTATGATACAGGCGAAATACCCTCAGACTTCAGGAAGAATGTAATAATTCCAATCCCAAAGGAAGCAGGTGCTGACAGATGTGAAAATTACCGAACTATCAGTTTAATAAGTCACAGCTGCAAAATACTAACACGAATTCTTTATAGACGAATGGAAAAACTGGTAGATGCGGACCTCGGGGAGGATCAGTTTGGATTCCGTAGAAATGTTGGAACACGTGAGGCAACACTGACCTTACGACTTATCTTAGAAGAAAGATTAAGAAAAGGTAAACCTACGTTTCTAGCATTTGTAGACTTAGAGAAAGCTTTTGACAATGTTGACTGGAATACTCTCTTTCAAATTCTGAGAGTGGCAGGGGTAAAATACAGGGAGCGAAAGGCTATTTACAATTTGTACAGAAACCAAATGGCAGTTATTAGAGTCGAGGGACATGAAAGGGAAGCAGTGGTTGGGACGAGAGTGAGACAAGATTGTAGTCTCTCCCCGATGTTATTCAATCTGTATATTGAGCAAGCAGTAAAGGAAACAAAAGAAAATTTCGGAGTAGGTATTAAAATTCATGGAGAAGAAGTAAAAACTTTGAGGTTCGCCGATGACATTGTAATTCTGTGAGAGACGGCAAATGACTTGGAAGAGCAGTTGAACGGAATGGATAGTGTCTTGAAAGGAGGATATAAGATGAACATCAACAAAATCGAAACGAGGATAATGGAATGTAGTCAAATTAAATCGGGTGATGCTGAGGGAATTAGATTAGGAAATAAGACACTTAAAGTCGTAAAGGAGTTTTGCTATTTAGGAAGTAAAATAACTGATGATGGTCGAAGTAGAGAGAATATAAAATGTAGACTGGCAATGGCCAGGAAAGCGTTTCTGAAGAAGAGAAATTTGTTAACATCGAATATAGATTTATGTATCAGGAAGTCGTTTCTGAAAGTATTAGTGTGGAGTGTAGCCATGTATGGAAGTGAAACATGGACGATAACTAGTTTGGACAAGAAGAGAATAGAAGCTTTCGAAATGAGGTGCTACAGAAGAATGCTGAAGATAAGGTGGATAGATCACGTAACCCTATGATGAGGTATTGAATAGGGTTGGGGAGAAGAGAAGTTTGTGGCACAACTTGACTAGAACAAGGGATCGGTTGCTAGGACATGTTTTGAGGCATCAAGGGATCACAAATTTAGCATTGGAGGGCAGCGTGGAGGATAAAAATCGTAGAGGGAGACCAAGAGATGAATACACTAAGCAGATGCAGAAGGATGTAGGTTGCAGTAGGTACTGGGAGATGAAGCAGCTTGCACAGGATAGAGTAGCATGGAGAGCTGCATCAATCCAGTCTCAGGATTGAAGACAACAACAACAGTGTTTTATAAGCGGTCTCCTTTACAGGTGAACCACATCTTCCCAAAATTCCACCAACGAACCGAAGACGACTATCCGCCTTCCCCACAACTGCCATTACATGCTTGTCCCACTTCATATCGCTGTGCAATGTTACGCCCAAATATTTAATCGACGTGACTGTGTCAAGCGCTACACTACTAACGAAGTAGTCAAACATTACAGGATTCTTTTTCCTATTCATCTGCATTAATTTACATTTATCTATATTTAGAGTTAGCTGCCATTATTTAGACCAATCACAAATCCTGTCCAAGTCATCTTGTATCCTCCTACAGTCACTCAACGACGACACCTTCGCGTACACCATAGCATCATCAGCAAACAGCCGCACATTGCTATCCACCCTATCCAAAAGATCATTTACGTAGATAGGAAACAACAGCGGACCTACCACACTCCAGATGACACCATCACCTCCGATGAACACGCACCATCGAGGACAACGTACTGGGTTCTGTTGCTGAAGGCGCGGTGAGGTTAGCGTCACGGCGGGTTGACGCCTCCGCCTCCAGGGCCTGATCTCGGGGAGGCCTCCAGTGGGAGCCGCCGCCTCCGGCAGCTGGCGCCCTCGGTCGGAGTGTCCACCAGTGGCGGCCGGGCACGGGATAGAGGCGCGCGCTGAATCCGCCCCCACACCCCACGCGCCGCCGCCCGTCCTCTTTTTGCCGCAGGCTGCGTGGCGACGCCCGGCGTACAAAGCTGCGGTCCCCGTATCGATCCCCACCTAAACCCTCCGTCGCCGCCCCTGCTGCGCCTTCTTCTTCTTCTTCTTCTTCTTCTTCTTCCTCCTCCTCATCTCCGGGTCGCTGCTCACAGCACGCCGTCGCACAGCCCGCTTGCCGCGAGTAGCCTGGCGCAGCGCGGGGGCGGCGTCGGCGGCGGCGTCGGTCGACCACTCGGCGTCTCGAGCAGTCGCCACCGCGGCGCCGCGCCGCTGCGGAAAACGTCTAATTGAATCCTGTTTCATTAAAGTGCTGGTAATTTGATTCCCCGCAGCGGCGGAGGGAGGGGAGGAGAGGTGTGAGGCGGCATGGAGCGCCCAAGAAGTGTTGTGCGCAATCTGCATAGAACCGGCTGACTCAATTACGGGCGGCACCGGCCAGCGCCGCGACGCCGCCCCCGCTCCAGACACTCTGCTGCGGCCGCTCTGCCGTGCTCCCATCCGCCGTCGGCCGACAACTTCATCTAATAGACGTTTTTATTTAATAGTTACTTACATTCCTTCTACAGGGTGCCGTCTGGCAGCCTCTTCTCAGTCACTGCAATGCATAATTTACATTCAATTTCCTCACGATGAGGAACGAGAAGGTGCGGTCGGTTCTACTCGGTAAGAAACTTTTCTACATCCGACAATGCACAAATAATTATTTACACTGATGAGTCAAAACATTACGAGCACTGCCCACTAGAGATGGGCAAAACTGTTCTTTTCAAAGACTGATCGGAACTGATCACTCACTGAAATTAACAAGCTCTTATTTGTGACTCAGCACTTACCATTCACTCATAAAAATAAGTAAGCGGAAGGTTGTTGTTGTTTATTGTTGTTGTGGTCTTCAGTCCTGAGACTGGTTTGATGCAGCTCTCCATGCTACTCTATCCTGTGCAAGCTTCTTCATCTCCCAGTACCTACTGAAACCTACAACCTACTGAATCTGCTTAGTGTATTCATCTCTTGGTCTCCATCTTCGATTTTTACCTTCCACGTTGCGCTCCAATACTAAATTGGTGATCCCTCGATGTCTCAGAACATATCCTACCAACCTATGCCTTCTTCTAGTCAAGTTGTGCCACAAGCTCCTCCTCTCCCCAATTCTATTCAATACCTCCTCATTAGTTATGTGATCAACCCATTTAATCTTCAGCATTCTTCTGTAGCACCACATTTCAAAAGCTTCTATTCTCTTCTTGTCTAAGCTATTTATCGTCCACGTTTCACTTCCATACATGGCTACACTCCATACAAATACTTTGAGAAACGACTTCCTGACACTTAAATCAATACTCGATGTTAACAAATTTCTCTTCTTAAGAAACGGTTTCCTTGCCATTGCCAGTCTACATTTTATATCCTCTCTACTTCGACCATCATCATTTATTTTGCTCCCCAAATAGCAAAAATTCCTTTACTACTTTACTTTAAGTGTCTCATTTCCTACTCTAATTCCTTCAGCATCACACGACTTAATTCTACTACATTCCATTATCCTCGTTTTGCTTTAGTTGATGTTCATCTTATACCCTCCTTTCAAGACACTGTCAATTCCATTCAGCTGCTCTTCCGAGTCCTTTGCCGTCTCTGACAGAATTACGATGTCATCGGCGAACCTCAAAACTTTTACTTCTTCTCCATGAATTTTACTACCTACTCCGAATTTTTCTTCTGTTTCCTTTATTGCTTGCTCAATATACAGATTGAATAATATCGGAGAGAGGCTACAACCATGTCTCACACCCTTCCCAACCACTGCTTCCCTTTCATGCCCCTCGACTCTTATAACTGTCATCTGATTTCTGTACAAATTGTAAATAGCCTTTCGATCTCTGTATTTTACCCCTGCCACCTTCAGAATTTGAAAGAGAGTATTCCAGTCAACATTGTGAAAAGTTTTCTCTAAGTCTACAAATGCTAGAAACGTAGGTTTGCCTTTTCTTAATCTAACTTCTAAGATAAGTCGGTTGGTCAGTATTACCTTATGTGTTCCAACATTTCTACGGAATCCAAACTGATCTTCCCCGAGGTCGGCTTCTACCAGTTTTTCCATTCGTCTGTAAGGAATTCGCGTTAGTATTTTGCTGCTGTGACTTATTAAACTGATAGTTCGGTAATTTTCACATCTGTCAACACCTGCTTTCTTTGGGATTGGAATTATTATATTCTTTTTGAAGTCTGAGGGTATTTCGCCTGTCTCATATATCTTGCTCACCAGATGGTACAGTTTTTTCAAGACTGGCTCTCCCAAGGTTGTCAGCAGTTCTAATGGAATGTTGTCTACTCCGGAGGCCTTGTTACGACTCAGGTCTTTCAGTGCTCTGTCAAACTCTTCACGCAATATCGTATATCCCATTTCATGTTCATCTACATCCTCTTCCATTTCCATAATATTGTCCTCAAGTACATCGCCCTTGTATAGGCGCTCTATATACTCCTTCCACCTATCTGCTTTCCCTTCTTTCCTTATAACTGGGTTTCCATCTGAGCTCTTGATATTCATGCAAGTGGTTCTCCTTTCTCCAAAGGTCTCTTTAATTTTCCTGTAGGCAGTATCAATCTTACCCCTAGTGAGATAAGCCTCTACATCCTTACATTTGTCCTCTAGCCATCCCTGCTTAGCCATTTTGCACTTTCTGTCGATCTCATTTTTGAGACGTTTGTATTCCTTTTTGCCTGCTTCATTTACTGCATTTTTATATTTTCTCCTTTCATCAATTAAATTCAATATTTCTTCTGTTACCCAAGGATTTCTAGCAGCCCTCGTCTTTTTACCTACTTTATCCTCTGCTGCCTTCACTACTTCATCCCTCAGAGCTACCCATTCTTCTTCTACTGTGTTTCTTTCCCCCATTCCTGTGACTTATTCCCTTATGCTCTCCCTGAAACTCTATACAGTTCCTGGTTCTTTCAGTTTATCCAGGTCCCATCTTTTAAATTCCCACGGAAGGAACAGTACCTTTTAAATTCAGGTTACTAAACCTGTATTTTTATCTGATATCGGTCTATTTTGAAAGAGCATACAAAGACAAGTAATAATTTTCTGATATTTTCCTAGTAATTTCACATTTAATAGTTTTTGAAGTTGAAATCTGAGTGACAACGGCCACGATAGCCTGCACACTTACATAAGAGTTTTTAATTATAAATGTTACAACAAAATCTTAAATATATTTAATCTATTAGCAAAATTGAAGAAAGGAGACTGATTCTTGTTATATTTTGATATTTTCACTGAAGAAATATATAAAAAATTATAACAACTATAATTGAAGTGTTTTTGCAGTCGTCAGTCACAATCAGTGTTACCATATACATGTCCATAACGGAGAAATTAATCGGTATTGTCATTTATAAATAAAATTTGACCCATTTTACTCGATACGAGTCTCTTTCTCTTCTTTTTCCTGCTTTTGAGAACATTCGTTCACAGGCCACTGAATCAGTACCTGTCAAACCCATACAGCCCGTCAGAACTCATCCGCATTTGCTTACTCAAATTGCCTGAAAATTTACGGCATATTATTTTGGCAGGACGTTGCAAAGACGACATTGAAGCTTTTCAGGGACTCTTACAAGAATTAGAAATTGACACTGACAATCGCGGGATGCGAAATCAGGAAAACAATCACTATAGTTCACATCCGTCACAATTCCGTGACGACAGAAACAATAACTGGACATGACAAGGCTGATCATGAACCAAACAGGCACCACCCATATGACAACCACTGGCAGAGTAATAGTTACAGAAAAATATCGCATTTCCGTAGTAATGATTATAACAGAGACAATCGTAGAAACAGACAATATGGGAGCCAAAACAATTACTATCAAGGGAGACGGAATAACTTCAGACGCAACGGTCCAGCGCGCAGTTACGATTCAGGGAGAAATTCTCCATCACGTGACCGACAACAAATTAATTACAGAAATTACCGACATGACAACAGACGATATGATCGTAACGACAGACCTGAATTGCATCAGAACTGGCGGGATTCAAACAGAGCAGGGCCCTCTCAGCAAGGTCAGCATTTGTAGAAGTTAGGTCTCCTAATCCCATTGACGACGCGCGCCAACAAAGAAACAGACAATGACTCGCACCACAGGCAGCCGCGTGCGCCGGCTGGCTCCGAGAAAAATAACATAAGACGCTAACCTTGAGAAAATTTTTAGCATTCCTTACTGACGTATACAACATGATCATTGCTTCGAAGTTGAAACTCTGTGCACTAGAAAGGGTGAAAGATTACAGACGACACAGTGTTGTATTTGTACATTCTTACTTGTTAATTGCACGATTACATAACGACCATAAGACTCACATACTTAGAACATTTACCAGTACTGCTAATGAGATTTTAATGCAACATTTAGGTTTAGTTGAAAAGACATTCTTTATTTGAAGTACTTTCTGTGAGATTAAAGATGACTTAGCATTTGGTTTCTTTGATAGCTACACGATTATATCACGACGCTACTAATGTGTGACACAATTTACATTGTTGCTTTTGTGCTGTATCTGCTTTATATCTGCACATTTTTTCTGAATTCTTCTGGAAAGTAAAACATGTTTTAGTAGTAACTTTGTGGTATAGCTACAATGAGACAGCCTTTTCTGTAGCACAACAATACGTTACAGTGCAGTACTTACTTCATCACGGCAATAAGCGTAGTAACTACGATATCTATACGCAAAGCATTTCACTCTTGTTTATCATGAGGTAAGTACATTGACTTCTGCTGAACTTAGCTTTCGGAGGACGATAACTACGACACTTCCACAGAGATTATCTTACAACACGACGCACAGTTTAGCGCTACAGTACGCGTATTTGAGTGACTAATTTTGTACTTAAAATATTTATTTTTAAGGATATTTGAAATACAATGATACAAAGGTTTTCCGTGATACATTTCATTCCATTGCTGTAATCTGCAACACCTGAGGATATAATTACATTAATCCTCAGGGGGGTACACGCTTACTTTGTGTACTATGTGTTTGGCAAGCACAAGGAGCCCTAGCTAATATGGTATTTACTTACACAACTTTACACATCGGTACCATATTTCTCTAAAACATAAATTGCACAGCTATCTGGTCATTTAACTGAGAGAGACAAACATTTATTTTAATACATCAGTGACAGATGTTTACGTAATTACACAGTTGGATAACGTCACACTTATGAAATTGTATATGTCTGTTCTTTGTGAAGTGTTCATATTTTTTCGGAACCATTGTGATACTATGAGAGGTTTGAATGACATATTTGGTATGGGATCATGATTTTTAAAGTACATTTGAGGTAGATGACACTTTTGACATGAGCAGAGAATTTTTTTTAGGTTTTGAAATTATTGGAGGAAGCTACGGAGATTTTGAGAATTTGACTGTGGTGTTATGATGTTATTATTACGACGACGATGTGAATTATGCTGCTGAAGTATGCTTAAGCTGATGCTTTATGAGTTATTTGCTTATGCTACGTATCTGTTATGATGACATATTGAAGAAGTGTTGACGAATATACATATGTGTAATAAGGTAAGGAATAATGAGTAGTGGTTAGGGACTCTGGTTTGTGAAAAAGGTTGTTGAAATCCAAGAATCGTACTTTAAAAGTTATGAAATGTATGTAAATGCTTGAATGTATTACAATGCCGACGAACATTTTTTGGACACTATTCTATTAAAAGGATTCTGTTTCTACATATTTGTAACGCAAATTCTTGACCTGTGAATTTTTTTATATGAGACTGCCACTGTAGCGGAAACTGGTGTCGTAATTTTTCGGTAAGACAATTAAGTGACCACCTGCACGTAATGCGTCTCGTGGGCACCCAGCTGCGCGACAACCACCTGACAAAAGAGAGCCATTAGTGTGTGCCTTTCAGAGGCACAGGTAAAAAAAAAGGGCCATTATCCTCTGTATTGACATTCCTTTGTAGAAAGCACCGCAAATACGACACGCTCATTACTGAGAAAGATACTTACATCTGACCCCTTATTATAACAAACGTCTTTCTACGAGAGTTGAGAGAATTCTACTAACTTATGAAATGTCATGACTATTGAATGATATTTTTATGCTTTGTCCATAGTTGCTTATTTCATTTGATATCTGTTTTCCAGCTGTGTTGCAGCGTTGGTTTTATAAGATTAAATGCATTTGCTAATGTGAACACTTTCTGTCGACAGATCTATTAAATAATTATTTTATGATCCACATTCTGCGAAAAAGGAGCTCTTGGAATGGAAAGAGCAATAAGAAGCGACTAATAACAGTAACTGTATATATTATTTTCTTTTCAATTACTTGGTAATTTGTTGTAGCATTAGTTTTTGTGGTGCACCACTTTAATTGCATAGACATTAAGATGTGAATAGACATTGTCCTTATCTGCATTGTTGTCTTTAGTGTAACATTTTTTCTGCTTGAGCTTTGTCATGTTTAGGTATAAGTTATAGCATTTGCTGCGGCTGTTTGCCATTCATAGTGCTCCTGAATGTACTTTGTATTACTAGGTTAAGCCAATTTTATTACTGATTTATTTTTCTTGTTTGCTGCGCATTGCCTTATATTAGTTGTAATATTGCTGCCTTTTTTTTGCCAATTTCCATTTTTTTAATCATTGCTGTTTGTGTAAATTGTTTTGTGCTGCTGCATTGCCTCGTCCCTTAGTTTAGTATCTGAGCTCAGTAGACTTTAAGTTAGCTTAAGAGGGGGTAGACTATATAAGAAACTAACTATGATGAATTGGAAGAAAAGCATTGAGAAGCTTTAAGAAAATGGTTTGGCCAAAAAAGTAGTGTACAGTGGAGAAAAACTATTTTTGAAAGAGGATGTGAACAGAATACAGAAAGCAGGTTTAGATAGGACTTTTTGGAAATAATGATGAACTAAGGGAGATCTCTATGCAAAATACTGCAGTAAAACAAACCCTGTCCTTTCCTTTCGTATTATCCCTCTATGTGTTTATGTACCCTTGTGTATTTGTCTTTTTCCTGTCTTTATGTGTTCAGCTAATAAGATTTATCTTGTAGAATTTTTCAAATACTATGTCATTTTCTTTGTAAATGTGTTCAGACATTATTTATAGTGTTTTTTTTATGCTCATGTGTGAAGTTGATGTTTCAAAAGTTATTCTGATCTTTGATGTATGTACTCATGTCACAATTCCTCTAACACTGATGTATATGTTATTTCGATTCTTTTGTAAAGCCTGTATTACTGCAATTGTTATCTGTACTATTATGTTCTTTAATGATATTTTTTTGTACCTTTGTTATTGTATTCTCATGTTATAAAATTGTAATTGACACCAGTTCATCAAATTAAGTAACTTGTAAATTACATTTCACTGCACATGTTTCTGTTGGTCATAGTATATGGATAATATGTGAGAAGTAGGGACTGATAGTGTTTGCACGTGTGTTAATAATTCAGCAAGGGTCTGGATAACAGCATTGCTGGTTCTAAGGACATTTCAAAAAAAAAAAAAAAACAATTTGTGAGTGCACAAGTGGTGGTTATGGACTTGCTATATTATTCGCAAGACTCTTCAATGGTGATTGTGCGCCTGCGCACTCAACCAGATGGCTGCTGGCCATCTCTACGACTACATTGGGTCTACACCTTTGATGACCCACCAATACCATTATTTCTACAAGGTCTGCAGTCGGTCTGCATCTCTGGTGGCCCACCAATACCGTAATCTCTACCAGGACTACAGTGGGTCTGCTCTGAGATGACCTACGTACCAATATTCTTCAAAACTTCGACTGACTCTGCTGTGGGTTTGCTCTGTTGTGGCCCATTACCTGTCTGCATGTCAAGAGTCAGCACTGTCTTACCGTTGGAGGGACAACACTACTTCTTCAAGACTGCATGGAAATCCACTACTTCCGTGTGCATTTTCTTTTACTACTCAGACTTTGAGAGAAACACTGCAATTTTACTTTGATGAATGATTAGGGCTGTCTTTATGGACTGTGAGAAAATTTTAGCTTTTGACCAACATTATATCGATAAGTGTGTGCATTTCATTTCTTTGTCATTGTAATTATGAAAAAAATTTTCAAATCTGTACTGGCCACTGCCCAAAACAATTTGTAAATTTTTTTGTGGGGAGCATGGGGGCTATGTAAGTAGGCTGTTTACGTTTTTTTTATTGGTAACGCCGCCGCCACGTAGCGCTCTGTATAAAAATCACTTGCTGTGCCATGTGCAGTCTGTGGCTGGTTGGCATTGTTGTAATACTCGCCATTGTAGTGTTGGGCAGCGGCAGCTGGATGCTAACAGCGCGTAGCGTTGCGCAGTTGGAGGTGAGCCGCCAGCAGTGGTGGACGTGGGGAGAGAGATGGCGGAGTTTTGAAATTTGTAAGAATTGGTGTCATGAACTGCTATATATATATTATGACTAGTGAGGTAAATACATTGTTTGTTCTCTATTAAAATCTTTCATTTGCTAACTATGCCTATAAGTAGTTAGTGCCTTCAGTAGTTTGAATCTTTTATTTAGCTGGCAGTAGTGGCGCTCGCTGTATTGCAGTAGCTTGAGTAACGAAGATTTTTGTGAGGTAAGTGATTTGTGAAACGTATAGGTTAATGTTAGTGAGGGCCATTCTTTCGTAGGGATTTTTGGAAGTCAGATTGCGTTGCGCTAAAAACTATTGTGTGTCAGTTTAAGCACAGTCGTGTAATAATTTTTCTAAGGGGACGTTTCAACCCGTTTCTTAAATAATCGATTTTCGGTTTTTTCATTCCTATTACCTCCTGTAACAAAAGTAGAAATCGAGCAAAGACTGGAAAATTTTATCTGCCGCAGTTTCAAGATACGTATTAAATTAAATAGGCAAATAAAATTCTTTTGTACACGGATGCTTTTCTCAAAAAGTAATAAGTGTTTGAATACTACAAAAAATCACCAGTGTTCTCTTATTGACTCTAATTTTTTGAAGCTTTGCTCAAAAATCATGTTGTAACCGAGGATCGTACCACTATTTGCGCATTACGAACAGTCAGTGCTCAAGGGTGAAAACTGAGGTAGAAGAACTCTATTTTTCGTGTTCATTAGTCAGGCTTCAATGTCCACAAGTAGACAAACGCATTATATGTAGGCACTGACAGTTCACCTGCTTTCTGTTTTATCGTAAACTGTGAGTAAATTGTTAAGTTTGACGTTTTATCCTCATACGATGTCGCATGTTTGTTGTGCCTCCTCTCTCGTTTAATCTATTAAAGCAAATGGAGCGCACTTCGTAAAATACTTCTAGACTGGGGGTAGTACCATTCTTTACTACAACTGATGTCCGATGATGACAGCGAGAAACTACCATAACTATAGACGACATTGGACAAGTCTCGTACACTGCACATACACGCGTACTGTCTAATAGACCACGACATATGATAACAGTTTCATTATTGAAACTTCCTGGCAGATTAAAACTGTGTGCCAGACCGAGACTCGAACTCGGGACCTTTGCCTTTCTCGGGAAAGTGCTCTGACAACTGAGCTACCCAAGCACGACTCACGCCCCGTCCTCACAGCCTTTCTTCTGCCAGTACCTCGTCTCCTACCTTCCAAACTTTACAGAAGCTCTCCTGCGAACCTTGCAGAACTAGCAGTACTGAAAGAAAGGATATTGCGGAGACATGGCTTAGCCACAGCCTGGGGGATGGTTCCGGAATGAGATTTTCACTCTGCAGCGGAGTGTGCGCTGATATGAAACTTCCTGGCAGATTAAAACTGTTCGAGTCTCGGTCGGGCACACAGTTTTAATCTGCCAGGAAGTTTCATATCAGCGCACACTCCGCTGCAGAGTTAAAATCTCATTCCAGTTTAATTATTGTCTAGCAACGCTATACCAATTCTTATGTAACTTGTTTGTTGCTCATTTCTGTCACCATTGTTATTAGATTAGCACTGACCGCTCTTCCCATTTCCTATTACAAGCCAATGTTTTAAGGCAATGAAAATTTTACGAATAAAAATTACTCGTTTAAAAAAGAATGATTTATTTAAAAATAAAATATTGTAGCATTGTTGCTATGTCTAATGTTTCTGTTTTCTTTTACACGGTAATTAGTAAAGAATAAGAAAGACTTTTCATAACCAAATCAACCAAATACCGAAAAATATCAGGTATTAAGAACTATTATACCGTTATCGTCTGTTGTCCTCGCAAAGAGACAATATGACCAGGAACCAACTCGCGCAACTTTTCCATAGAACGCCGAGAGGTGTGGGATGTTGCTCCGTGTTGCTGGAACCACACTCCTTGATGTTCATGATCTACTATAAACTAGTTTAGCCTAGGTTGGAGGAAGGTCTCTAGCATATGACAATAATGGTTCGAATTAACAGTTACCGTGTGGCGACTTTCTTCGAAAAAAATACGGTCCCCACACAAAACATTCAGTAAGGGCGCACCAAACTGTCGTACGAGGGCAGTGTAGTTGTCGCTGATGAATTTCACGAGGGTTTTCTGCAGCTGAGTACCGGAAATTCAGTTTGCTTACAGTTGCTGGGTCTTCTGCAGCTGAGTAGCGGAAATTCAATTTGTTTACAGTTCCTGATAACTGTAAATGCGCCTCATCTGAAGAAATAAACAAACAGGCAATGAAATTTTTTGAAGAATTTCCTCACACGGAGCTCTGCGAGGTTCAGAATCTTTTTCACTCAATTCCTGGGTAATCATCACTCTGAAGGGGTGCATATGAATGTCTCTATGAAGAGTTCTTCTTACACTCCTATCAGGTAATCCCAGGGCAGCTGCACATTTAAGTGATTAATGCATTGGTGATTGTTGCAAAGACACTCTCACTGGCTCCACATTTTCCGGCATTGTTGCAATGCGACAACGGCCAGTTGATTTTCTTTTCGGTGGTAAACCTGTATTTCTAAAGTTTCACACCCATACTTGAATAGTTTTTCGATCCGGAACACATGTACAAATGTGGCGAACATAGCGTCAGTGTCATGAAAGACTCCTGTCATTCCCCCTCCCGCTGAGAAGTTCGAAGAAACAGCATCCGCAAAGAAAGCTATGGCCATAGTCTTTTAGGAAACGTATGGTGTGCTCTCGGTTCTTTTACTCACACAAAGAGCCAAAGCTTGTAACTAGTCGAGTCAGGAAAGTGCCTAAGAACTTTTGACAGCGGGCACCTAAAATTTAATTGAACCAGCGTTCCATTGGTCACTGGCAGTGGCTTTAACCCAGAGAGAGAGAGAGAGAGAGAGAGAGAGAGAGAGAGAGAGGGAGAGGGAGAGAAAGAGAGCGGTGTCAAGAAAGAAGCGTCTGGTTTCGCGACGAAAAAGGTCGAAGCGATCCGTCTCTAATGACCCAGATGCCGTCTGCGGGTTAAACGCTTGAAGCATTGCCTCCATCTCGCACTATAACAGTCAGATAGAAATCAGAGGTCTCAAGCATTAAGGCATTTGTCACGGGGAGAAAACAGATAACGGGAAGAAGAGCAGTTGCGCCCACCAGTTACTGGGACTGATGGAGAGGGGAAGGGGGGGGGGTGAGGAAGAGGGTGATAAGAGGGCGAGGGATGGGGGAACGCCACCGGAACGCTCATCTGACTATTGTGACAAAGGAGCGGCGAGCTGTCGTCGGAGATCCCCCTCGCCGTAATCACGCCCTTCCGACGCTCGCAGCTACGCTTTTGTCGCACCTGTTTCGACATTCTTTCTCGCCGAAACAAAACGGATGGCGGTAATTTTGAAGGCCAGAGCAACGACCGACGAGGGTGCCGCAGAAACTCCAATAGGCCAGCCTGAACGGTAGATGTCAGTGTACAGGTGACCAGGTGCTAGAAGCACGCTTTAGCTGAGCTACGTCGCAAAGAACTCGGAAACCCAGGCTTCTTACAGTTGCCTGTTAAATGACCGCTTTCAATTTTCAAATATACTACTGGCCATTGTAATTGCTAAACCAAGATGAAATGTAGATGATAAACGCGTATTCATTGGACATAAACATTCTACTAGAACTGACATGTGATTACATTTTCACGCAGTTTGGGTGCATAGATCGTGAGAAATCAGTATCCAGAACCACCACCACTGGCCGCAATAAGAGCCTTGGTACGCCTGGGCATTGAGTCAAACAGAGCTTGGATGGCGTGTACAGGTACACCTGGCCATGCAGCATCAACACTATACCACATTTCATCAAGAGTAGTGACTGGCGTATTGTCACGAGCCAGTTGCTCGGCCACCATTAACAAGACGTTTTCAGTTCGTGAGAGATCTGAAGAATGGGCTGGACAGGGCAGCAGTCGAACATTTTCTGTATCCAGAAAAGCCTGTACAGGACCTGCAACATGCGGTCGTGCATTAGGCTTTCGCAGGGATCGAATGAAGGGTATAGCCACTGTTCAAAGTGCTGTCAATGCGAACAAGAGGTGACCGAGACGTGTAACCGATGGCACCCCATACCGTCAAGCCGGGTGATACGCCAGTATGGCGATGACGAATACGCGCTTCCAATGTGCGTTCACCACGATGTCGCCAAACACGGATGCGACCATCATGATGCTGGAAACAGAACCTGGATTCATGAGAAAAAATGACGTTTTGCCATTCGTGCACCCAGGCGCTCCTGTCTGTGATGGAGCGTCAAGGGTTACCGCAGCCATGGTCTCCAAGCCGATAGTCCATGCTGCTGCTAACGTCGTCGAACTGTTCGTGCACATGGTTGTTGTCTTGCAAACGTCCGCATCTAATTACTCAGGGACCAAGACGTGGCTGCACGATCCGTTACAACCATGCGGATAAGATGCTTGTCATCTCGACTACTAGTGATACGAGGCCGTTGGGATCCAGCACGGCGTTCCGTGTTACCCACCTGAACCCACCGATTCCCATTTCTGCTAACAGTCATTGGATCCCGACCAACGCGAACAGCAATGTCGTGATACGATAAACCACAATCTCGATAGGTTACAATCCGACCTTTATCAACGTCGGCAACATGATGGTACGCATTTCTGCTCCTTACACGAGGCATCACAACAACGTTTCACCAGGCAACGCCGGTCAACTGCTGTTTGTGGGAAATCGGTTGGAAATGTTCTTAATGTCAGCACGCTGTAGGTGTCGCCACCGTCGCCAACCTTGTGTGAATGCTCTGAAAAGCTAATCATTTGCATATCACAGCATTTTCTTCCTGTCAGTTAAAATTCGCGTCTGTATCACGTCATCTTCGTGGTGTATCAATTTTAATGGCCAGTAGAGTACATTATCATTCCATCTTAGAAACTACTCGCTGCAGAACCCAGGCAGAGATTACTAAGATCAGTAGCCTTCCCCGAACTGCTCTTCAACAGTGGGAAGCAAGAAGGTGCCAAAATATCAATGTAGGCCTGCGCTGTGATAGTGCCACGCACTCCTCCATGAAAAACACGGCCACACCATAACACCACCGCGTCCGAATTTTACTGTTGGCACCACACACACTGGCATATGAAGTTTTTCGTGCATTCGCCATACCCACACCCTGCTACGGGATCACCGCATTGTGTACCATGATTCTTCGCTCCACGCAACGTTTGTCGAGTTTTCAATCGTCCAGGGTTTACGCCCCTTGTACCAAGCTAGACGCCGTTTGACATTTACCGGCGTGATTTGTGGCTTATGAGGAGCCACTTGACCATGAAATCCAATTTTTCTCAAAAGTGGTACAAATGGCTCTGAGCACTATGGGACTGAACTGCTGTGGTCATTAGTCCCCTAGAACTTAGAACTACTTAAACCTAACTAACCTGAGGACATCACACACATCCATGCCCTAAGCAGGATTCGAACCTGCGACGTAGCAGTCGCACGGTTCCGGACTGCGCGCCTAGAACCGCGACACCACCGCGGCCGGCACCAATTTTTCTCCCCTCCCGTCTTACTGTCATAATACTTGCAGTGGCTGTTAATACTGTTTGGAATTCCTGTGTAATGGTCTGGCTAGATGTCTGTCTATTACACACTATGACCTTCTCCAACTGTCGGTGTTCTCTGTCACTCAACAGACACTAACATTTTGCGTTTTGCCCGTTTGTTCTAAATCGTGTCTCCCTACCACATTCTTGCAACGACGATTTGAGAGTGTTTTTTAGGGAATTGAGTAGTTTGAATCTGGAACCTGTTGCTGGTAAGGAGACGCCAGACCACACATGACATGTAGAATTCAGAAGAGCTCAGTCAGACTAGCGATGATATAACCAAATACTTAATGATTTCAGCGTCAGCTCCACTGCACTCCCTGTAAAAGAATCTTAATACTAACTAAATTTGGTGGAAGGGGTTCAAGGCTTTCCTATTTTTAGTTAGCTGGTAAAATAACGTCGAAAAAGCAGTTAAGTTTACCACTGGAAATTTTATTCTACTCACAAAACATTGTTTATAAATTGCACTATTGATAAAAGGAAATATTTTAAACAGGATGATAAAAACCAACTGCGTTCAACAAAAATGAGAAACGAATATTCCATGAATGGGTTTCCAAGTTGTACAATGGATCGAAGGATGACCTATGCCATATCACATCTATAATCTAGGTTTAAGTTAAGTTTCATAAAAGAGAAAACTATGAAAAGGGTCTACAGTGGCGCACAATAAACTTTAATTACTTATCTAACGTGAATAACATGAGCTTTAATTGACGATCGACACTAGTATTACGCAAAACGGGGGTGTAACAGATGAGACTTCTTCAGTTCTGAGTGAAGCCTTATGCTCTGTTATGCGGCATTGCATGCGTTCATTACCTTGTCGTTGGTTAGGCAGCTTCAGGGGGGCGGCGGGCGGCGCAGCTCCACCATCGCCGCCTCGGAAGCAACTCTCTCCTAACTTCTCCTTACTACAATTTACCGAAGTTCGTTTAAAAAAGACTATCTGGCTGTGTTTTCATCTGACCAATCTGAGTCTCAATGTTAACCTTAAGCTGCGCCTACAAAACTTCTGTCCATCCAATGAGAAACGTTATACTTCTCGTGGTGGGGCAATATTTTTAATGTTTGCAACGTAACAGAGGCGCAATAAAGTCTAACACTACAGCTTCCGGCTGGTGGGGCCCTTTTTGTGTTATCGCAAGATGTATACTGTTCTTCTCGAGGGCTCTAGCTTTTAACATGGGCTGGGGGTGGTCCTAGGGGTTAGCTGGCGACGTAGGTGTCCGTCCCTTATCGTAGGGCCTTCTAGCTTAACATGGTTCTGCTCTCGGCTTCTGTTCTCGTTTCTCCACTCGGAAATGCCTCTGTCTCACGATGGGAAGGTATGATATGCTGTTAGGCATTCTTGTGTTAGTCTGTGGTATTCCATTTGCTCACTCGTTACTCGTATTACTTTGATTAATTTAATGTCACGATTTATTCAGAGCTATGTTACATACTACTAGATTTGCTTATCATGTCAGGGTTTTCATGGAAGGAGTTGGATTTGCCTGACACCTTACATATCACCACCCTTCGAACTTAATTTTTGCACTGAAGTTGTCTAAGCCAGTCAGAAATTGTTCCTTTATGTAAATTTTGTTGCCTTCTGTTCAGCCATATTATTCTGGTTCTATGCTAGTTTGTATTACTAATTTATATTTTTATATTCTTCCACATTATTCTCAAAAATATGATTATATTGACAACAGAAGAATATTTTTATATTATTCTTATTATGATTAAATTTTAATTATTTTCTTCCTTTATTTAACTGTG
This sequence comes from Schistocerca gregaria, assembly GCF_023897955.1. Lineage (NCBI taxonomy): Eukaryota > Metazoa > Arthropoda > Insecta > Orthoptera > Acrididae > Schistocerca > Schistocerca gregaria. Next base: position 572,278,648 of record NC_064926.1, read on the forward strand.
AAGTTTGTTTTTTAAGAAGTTTGTTATCGAAAATGAGGAGTTTTTCACATCGATTTTCTTATAAATTTTTTTTATAAATGTAGTAATAAAGTGAAATCTATTCCTAACAGATGTACAAGTTAAATGTTTTTGTTTCTAGACACTCATTTCAACATTGTTACACTAACAAATAAGAATTATTTCCAAGAATTGCTTTGACAAAGAAATATACATACACAAGTATTGAGATATTATCCTAAAAATGGTACAAATGTTAAAAAAAAGGAAAACATCCAACAAGATAATTTTTAATTCTTTGTTTTATAAGAAGAAAATAAGTAAAATATAGTTATTCTTTTATTTTTATGAGGAGAAAATAAGTGGCATATAGATTTGGTGTTTATTATGCCTTACTTTTGTTCTTTGTATACTGTCCATTTCAGAACTAATGACTTATTTTTATCGACAGTCTATTTTTTACTTAAGTCTATAGTTGATGAATGTTATTTTGTAGTTTATTAACAGTCTGGTGTGCTTAACTTATTTAGGTTTTCACATGTTTCTTTTGCACAATTCCCACATCACATAATTTGATTTCACACATTCACACAATCCTATGAATGTTTAAGCATGAGGTTGGCGAATGTTTTGGCATGAAGGTGATGGACTTGAACGAGATGCATATGGGCAAGTATTTGATGTACAGCTTCGTTTGTCATTCCTTGTTGGCTTTGCAAGTGTGTGTTGCTGTTGTGGAGGTCCCATAATGGAATGGAGCTGTAAGTGCAGAATCTCGTGGTTTACTGGCTTTGTATGCGTGAAAGTCATCGTTATGTGTCGCTGGAATCGGTCGTTTTTCGTTGTAATACTTTGTAGACGACTAGTTTACAATAGGATAAGAATTTGGGAAGGTATGTCATCTATTCTTCACCCATCTTCTTTCTTGATCTGAATCTTGTTAATCTTCAACTTCTGCTCTTCCTGCTTTTGCTCTGCTTCTTACTTGATTCTTGGTTCTTCTCTGGGCAGGATGTGGAAATATTTATTGATAACTAGTCGCTATGAAGTTCTCCTCTTACTAACAGTTTGATAAATTGTTTGGGCATGTCATTTTTACTTTGTGGAAATTTTCTTCAGTTTTGTGCATCAGTGTGCTGTTTAATAGCAGTAGTGTGACTTTAACACAAATTTTTTTGCCAGTGGTGGATTGCTCAAGCGGTCTTCTCGTCGGGTCGTTTTTTGCTTGCTCCAATGATTCGAGGCGTTCCGAGTCCCTTCTGGCATTTGGTGTCCTGTCGTGTCTCTGCAGGGTTCCACCACACTGTGGTTCCGTGTTCTGTCCCAGCAGGGTTCCGCTTTGGGGGCAGATTTACTGCCCACTTCCAATACAAGGGCCTTCTGTTGGTCTCGCTGTCCTTTCTCTTCTCTCGATGCTTCTGCCTTGTACGAATCGTGTCTTGCTAATTATGTCCTTTTCTTTCTTGATACTTCTCGCATTGCACCTTGTAGGTCGTTGCATCTGATCTTTGCTGGAGTTTTTACAATGGTTGTTACAAAAAAAATTACTTATAATCATCTAACATATGTCTAGTACCTACATTGTTTTACGCCTTCTTAAAAAGCTTTACAAATTTCGGCGCCCTTTGCACATTACAATTCTAAGATATTTTGCATCTTAACATCTACAAGAATCCTCAAATTCCTTTTTTATTTTTGTGTAGTGTTGAGGTGTATAGCATTTTAGTATTTCGTGCTGTTAGACTATCTATGTTTTATCCCTTCACTTTAATCTATGGTAATATTGGTGTTATTTTTGTTTTTGTTTTTATTGAAAGTACTTTCTTTTTCCCACCTTCCTCTCTCTTCATTCTTCTTTCTCCTAACGATCTTATCTGCAACATAATCTTGAAATATTGTGCTGATTATTTACCAGTAATAAAATTAATATTCAAACTTTTTGATATGGCTCACATGGTGAAGTCCTAAGGTTTTGCCTGTTTTACTTCAAACTTGTACTGAAAGTGTTTAATACTGCCAGTCTTAGGTAAAAATACCTCTGCTTTATCTCGTAAAATGCCCCCTAATTCTCTTTTACTGTGTTCTGAAATACCTTGAACTTCTTGCAATTTTTTTGTCGGTTTCTTTATGGACTTCTAACATGAGTTGAGGCGATTCCCCCATTTGTGCATACCATTCTAATTCTTCATCCTCTTTAACTCGCGTCATTCTTAATTGTTTGTTTGTAACTGGTATTTCTTCTAATTTCAGCTTTTGCTCAAAGAGAAGGGTGACATTCCCGAATTTTACGCTACCTTTCCCCATATCTATTATCGCTCGTCTCTCATTTAAAAAATCTGTACCTGTAATCAAATCTACAGTTAGTTTAGGTATAATCACGAAGTTGGCTTCGATCTTTTGACCTAGACATGAAAGAGCTAACCTTGTTTGTCTTGTAACTTCCGCAGCATTGTTTTTAATAGGACCTCTTACTTTAATCTTATGTGTTTTTGGAACTGGCAATTCCTGTTTGGCATTACACTGCATGAATAAATTTTCTGAGATAGCAGTCAATTCAATTCCGCTATCAATTACAATATTGACTGGGATATGCTTTACCATGGCCTTCACAATTGGTTGAATTTGAAAGGGTTGGTTCTGTTCTTCTTCTTGCATCAACAAATCCTTCACTGAATCATACATCAGTCTTTTCAGGAATTTCCATTGTGAATTCGAACTTTCTGTAGGATAAACTTCGACTGCTACTTCTCTCTCTTTTATTTCCTCTTATCTATTTCTTCCTTTATTTACGCTTTCTTCAACATCCTCTACGTTTTCCTCGTCCTCGTCTATCTTCTCCTTCTTCATCACTACTTCCATATAATCGCATCTAAATGCTCTAATTATCGCTTCATAAGTTCCTTCATTATATACATTGGGTTTTGTTCCCACTAGTAACTTATTTTCAACTTCTGTTAACTGCGCATTATCCTCATTGAATTCGCTTTCCCTGCTTTCCATCTCAAATAGCTCTCCAATACTCATTACTTCGTCCTTTCCTCCTACATTCGTTGTGTATGCCTCTGGTAATTCATCTTCATCGTCAGTATTCTCCCAATTAATTTTCGTCCCAACACAATATTGTTATTTTCCTGTATTCGTTTTGATCTGGTCCCAGCGGATTTGTTTCTTCTTTCTTCTCTTGTCGTGAAAAGGTATTTACTTCTCTGTTCAAGGTGCTGCAATTGTCCTGGGTCGGTGCGTCATTCCTTTTGGCATGTGCGCTTAGCTGTCAATTCGAACGTTTTTCGGGGTTTGGTGGTCTTACCTCCACCTCTTCTATCTGTATTCTTTTTTTTTTTTTGTTCTTCAGCTTGTTGATAGCGGTTTCTTTGTTTATAATTTGTCGGTCTATTGTTTCTCCAGTACCCGTTCTGGTTGTCGTTATTCCCTCTGCAATAGTTGTTTCTGTTCCTGGGTGAATTATAGTTATTGCCATATTCTCTTCTAAATCCACAACCGGTTCTTTGTTGAAGTGTATTGTCGTTCCTTCGTGCGAAGTTATCAGGTGGTTCATAATTACTGTTGCTTCGTACTGTGTCTTGTGGATTCCACAGCTTTTTGCTTTCGTTTTCACCTGCGTTTCGTCTTTTTCTTGCGTAATCTTCCGAAAATATGAACTCTTGTTCACTTAGAATACCTTTAAATGCTTCGACGTCATTGCCTCCGCGACCTACTAATGATTGCCGGTATTTCAATGGTAACTTCATCGCACATAATTTAATCAACTCTCCATCACTGTTTGGTACATCTAAGCATTGATTTTTCTTTGCCATTAATTCGAAAAATTTCACGTGTCTCTTCTCTCCTGAATTTTCAAAATATGTGTTCTGTAATAATTCGTACTTCACTCTGTTCTGTGCTTCGCTTGGACCAATACCGTGAGAGAAACTTCTCTCTGAAATCTTCGTAAGATCGGCATGTCGCTGCAACATTCTGCATGGTTTCTGCGACTGTTCCTGACATGTGTGCACATATAAAGTCTAATTGGTTTGCTAGCGTCCAGTGTTCTGGTAATCCTACTCGGGATTGATCAATAAAAGTTCGTGGATGTAATGAGTTTCCTTCTCGAAAGTGCTGAAATTTTCTGACTGTGAGGAAAAAATCGTTGTCGTACTTCGTCATGGTTCCATATGAAATTCGCGACACTTCGCCACTTTTGTTTCTGATCATTTCTCCCGTCGTTCTTTTCAGTTATGGCAGATCCATTGGATATTGTCCACTGTAACTTTCGCCTACCCTTGCGTAGTATCGTTGGAGTGGTACGCATTAATGTTCTTCCATCGGTTGTGAACGTGTAGCTAAATGCATTGCACTGTACTCTTCGTGACCTGGCTTTCCATTGTCAGGTATTGGTTCGGTATCTTGTCTGGCTAACCTTGCCGCTTCATTGCACGATCCAAACTGTGTTGAAACATACATTTGTGGTTCCACATGTGTTTGTTATGACGTTTGTTCATCAAGAATTTCGAAACGTGTTTGTTGCTGTGCAGTCTGTCTGATTTCACGAATGTTACTTTCCGCCTGTGATTGGAATCACAAATGCGCAATATCTTCGTTAACTGCTTGTCTTTCCGCTGCTGTTACAGATACGGATGTGGTTGCAGACTCAGTGCTTGTTCGATCCTGTTCACTACGCTCTTCAATGGTTTGCAACAACTCTGCTCGCAATTTCTGAAATTGTCGCTTCGTTTGCGCTTCTATTTTGACTATGCGATTATCGTATCTTTTCAGCGCTGCTTTTGTGATACGTTTGTGTAACACTGTGTATTCAACCATTTCACGCGCTGTACCTGCTGCTTGTCTAGTAATTACGTTTATTTGTTTCTCTAGTTTCTTGTCTTCTCATTGGGTGTTGTTACGTAATGTTTTGATCTCGTCCTCAGTGTCATTACGCAATGTTTGTACGTCCGCTTGTACATTGTCAATGTCTGTTCTCAATTGATTGTGACCTGTTATTAAGTTTCCTAACACTTCTCGAGATTCTTTTGCCTCGTCTTCAATATGACTTAGGTGTAATTGATTTTTTTTCTTTTTTTGTTCTTTAATCTCACGCATTTGTCTCGTGGTTTCTGCATTATGAATTTAAATTTCGTTCTCTTGTCTTTACTTTGCCTTGTCATGGTTTCCGTAATTTGTTGTAATAATTCTGCCAAATTGGTGGGTCCTATTGCGTTTTCGTCCGACGTCCTACGCTCTGTGTTTTCGCACAAGTGTTGGTTCGCAACCGATTGCATTGAACTGTGCTGTGACACGTTTCTGCTCGCATTCGTTGTACTCTGTGGTGAGGGAGCTCTGATTACTTATACTATGGGTTCTACGTATTCAAGACGCAAGTTAGAATCCTCATCGACTATCTCTTTACTTTCCTGCTCCTCTGTCGTATGCTGACCTGCGTTTTCTTTGCGTTGACGTAAATTATCCTCGTTATGGTGCGTTATATGTCCTATTTCTCACGTTACTGCATGGTCTGTTGTACTGCCCTCTATTCTCTGTCCATTTTCATGCTGGGTCTCTACCTCAATTCGGTCAAGGTCTCTATCTGCCATTGCTAATCTTTCCGAATCCCTTATTTTCTGTTTTAAAAGCAATTCACGCGCCCTACGTCGCGTCAACATGCGCTCATACGATCTCACGCGTTTCATAGACTTTTTGTTCACACGACTTGACACTCAATTCACTTACTTGTTGGGTCAGAACCTACTTGTCAACGATGTATCCGCCACCTGTGCGCTTGCATTGGAGAGAAAACTTAATTCTAACAATATTAAAATTCATAACTTAATTATGCTATTGCTTCTGCTACAATGTTTCACTATTTGTTGAATACTTTCTTACTATCTATCGCTGCAGCTACTCTTTTCGACTATGTATAACTTTAGAAAACAAATTTTTACTACGAAAATTTTTCAGCAGGTATTTTTCTGACCTAGTTAGGCATGTGGTCGACCTTCAATCATGGTATTTTACCATCCTGACAGGGTCGCTATTTTGTAACATTCATGGCAGTGTCTGTTTGTTCTATATCGTGTCTCCCTACCACCTTCGCGCAACGATGATCTGAGTGTGATTTTTTAGAGAATTGACTAGTTTGAACCTGAGACCTGTTGCTGGTAAGGAGACGCCAGACCACACATGACATGTAGAATTCAGAAGAGTTCAGTGAGACTAGCAACGATATAACCAAATACTTAATGATTTCAGCATCAGCTCCACTGCATTCCCTGTAAAAGAATCTTAATACTAACTAAATTTAGTGGAAGTGGTTAAAGGCTTTCCTATTTTTACTTAGCTGGTTAAATAACGTCGAAAAAGCAGTTAAGTTTACCACTGGAAATTTTATTCTACCCACAAATCATTGTTTATAAATTTGCACTATTGATAAAAGGAAATATTTTAATACAGGATGATAGAAACCATCTACGTTCAACAAAAATGTGAACGAATATTCCCTGAATGGGTTTCCAAGTACTACAATGGATCGAAGGATGACCTATGCCATATCACATCTATAATCTAGATTTAAGTTAAGTTTCATTAAAGAGAAAACTATCCAAATGGTCTACAGTAACCATCAATTATCTTTAATTACTTATCTAACTTGTCGTAAATTACAGTGGCTAATGTGGCTTCTCAATAATTATATAATAGACAAATAATTGCGTTTCAGATTTTAACTTCTAGTAGCAAATGTCAACACCATATGATTTAATTGACGATCGACACTAGTATTATGTAAAAAGGGGGTGTAACAGATGAGACCTTTGCAGTTCTCAGTGAACCATTATGCGCTCAAAAACGAAGCCTTGTGTGCGATCATTACATTGTCAGTGTTAGGCAACGTCAGGGGGCGGCGGCCAGTGCAGCTCCACACCTCGCCGTCTCGGAAGCAACTCTCTCCTAACTTCTCCTTACTAGAATTTACCGAAGTTGGTTTAAAAAAAACTATCTGGCTGTGTTCTCAATGTTAACCTTAAGCTCCGCCTACAAAAATTCTGTCCATCCGCTGAGAAACGTTATAGTTTTTGTGGTGGGGAAATGTTTTTAACGTTTGCAATGTAACAGAGACGCGGAAACGTCTCACGCTAAAACTTGCAGCTGATATGGCCCTTTTTTGTGTTATTGTAAGATCTATACTGTTCTTCTGGAGGTCTGTAGCTTTTAACAACGGGTGGGGGTGGTCCTAGCGGTTAGCTGGAGGTGTGGGTGTCCGTCCCTTATCGTAGGGCCTTCTAGCGTAACACAGTTCTGCTCTCGGCTTCTGTTCTTCTTTCCCCCCTCAGAACTTTGCCTGTCTCACGGTGGGAAGGTCTGACATGCATTTAGGCATTCTTGTGTTAGTCTGTGGTATTCCATTTGCTCACTCGTCACTCGTATTACTTTGGTTAATTTAATGTCACGATTTATTCAGAGCTATGTGGCATACTACTAGATTTGCTTATGATGTCATGGTTTTCATGGAAGCTGTTGGATTTGCGTGACACCTTACAACAGGATTTCATTATGGTGAGATGGACATTAGATATAGGGGAATATGGTTCTTAACATGGTGTGTGATCGCCACGGAAGGCGATGAATGGTCTGTAATGTGCCCCATTGCTGGCCACAATGTTGGTGAGCAGTTCCATTCCTCCGCCGGCGCAATTGTCAGCTGCGAGGTGATTGCTGCTACATGTGGATGAGCTGCAGGACATCCCACACGTTCTCGATGGGGAAGAGGGGTAGCCAGTCATTCGCCGTATATCCTCTCGCCCAAGATCTCCACGTGGGTTGCTTGATAAGGTCGAGCGCTGTAGTGCACTCCTGGGAAGACGAACATAGAAAAGGAATACTAAATTAAACGCCACCCGGACAGGCCATGACGGCTGAAAAGTGCTGTCCGGCCTCCGTGTCACCCTCAGCCCACAGGCGTGACTGGATGCAGATATGGAGGGGCGTGTGGTCAGCACACCGCTCTCCCTGCCGTATGTCAGTTTACGAGAACGGAGCCGCTTCTCCTCAGTCAAGTAGACCCTCAGTTTGTCTCAAAATGGTGCAAATGGTTCTGAGCACTATGGGACTCAACATTTATGGTCATAATTCCCCTAGAACTTAGAACTACTTAAACCTAACTAACCTAAGGACATCACACAACACCCAGTCATCACGAGGCAGAGAAAGTTTGTCTCACAATCGCTGAATGCACCCCATTTGCCAACAGCGCTCGGCAGACTGGATGGTCACCCAACCAAGAGTTAGCCCAAACCGACAGCGCTTAACTTCAGTGATCTAACAGGAACCGGGTTTACCACTGCGCCAAGGCCGTTGCCAGGGAGAAGGAATACAGCGTCATAATAACTCTGACTGGTGAGTGTACCGCATTCGCGATGGCGAGAAGAGAACACGAATCGGACTCTCTGGGAGTGGGATCGCGTGCTGTTCTCGGGTGAGAGCAGACTGATATTGCGTTGTAGTTCTGGACGTTCCCCTCATATGGCGAGAGCCGGGAGCACGTAATGCATCCAGGAACATTGCCGAGCCTGATCGTTTTGTTGGTACACGTTTTAACGTGTGGGGAGGCATAATGTTGACCTTGTAGTTTCGCGAGTTGTTCCGAGCGAACATTTGTTTTAGAATAGCTTGCTGCATGTAACTTCGGGGGCTGACATTTAGAGGCCTAGCCGAGAGACACACCAGAATCTGTAACTACCTGCTGTGGAAAAGCTGTTCAAGGTCTCTTACTGGACACGTACATTCACCACCTCTAAGACCCTAAATAAATGGTATTACATATTGTTCAATCATTTTCGAAATCGGTACACTACCTCTAGTTATTCAGGAAAAGATTGTATAAAAATTTCAACATTGTGACTAACACAGTTTCGGAGGGAAAAAATTACTAAACAGTAAAAAATCGACACTTAGGGAACTAAATTCAGTTAGGAAATACGGTAGATTATCTCAGTGTGCAGAAATAATTAATTGAGATTTCCGTATTCAAACTTTAATTATTTTTCGTTTTTGTAATATAAAAATCAGACAAAGTTATTATTTGTGTCTAATATGTTTGTGGGAGTAAATGTGAGTAAATGAGAGTGTGTATGTGGGACATTCGTTTAATTTCAATGTTGCATTAAATACCATCTTAACTGACCAGCAAGAGCTAAAATAGCCTGTCATGGGAAAATGATCCTAAAGGATTTACTCACTTTGCTGGTGACTTATGTCTAGGTGTGATTGCTATTGTAACAGAGCAGCCAGAAAGTCGGCTCGAGTAAAATCTGTATCTAAAGAATATTTCCAGAATTATTGTCTTTTCGTTTCCGTTTATTAAACATTACTTTCATACACTCCTGGAAATTGAAATAAGAACACCGTGAATTCATTGTCCCACGAAGGGGAAACTTTATTGACACATTCCTGGGGTCAGATACATCACATGATCACACTGACAGAACCACAGGCACATAGACACAGGCAACAGAGCATGCACAATGTCGACACTAGTACAGTGTTTATCCGCCTTTCGCAGCAATGCAGGCTGCTATTCTCCCATGGAGACGATCGTAGAGATGCTGGATGTAGTCCTGTGGAACGGCTTGTCATGCCATTTCCACCTGGCGCCTCAGTTGGACCAGCGTTCGTGCTGGACGTGCAGACCGCGTGAGACGACGCTTCATCCAGTCCCAAACATGCTCAATGGGGGACAGATCCGGAGATCTAGCTGGCCAGGGTAGTTGACTTACACCTTCTAGAGCACGTTGGGTGGCACATGATACATGCGGACGTGCATTGTCCTGTTGGAACAGCAAGTTCCCTTGCCGGTCTAGGAATGGTAGAACGATGGGTTCGATGACGGTTTGGATGTACCGTGCACTATTCAGTGTCCCCTCGACGATCACCAGAGGTGTACGGCCAGTGTAGGAGATCGCTGACCACACCATGATGCCGGGTGTTGGCCCTGTGTGCCTCGGTCGTATGCAGTCCTGATTGTGGCGCTCACCTGCACGGCGCCAAACACGCATACGACCATCATTGGTACCAAGGCAGAAGCGACTCTCATCGCTGAAGACGACACGTCTCCATTCGTCCCTCCATTCACGCCTGTCGCGACACCACTGGAAGCGGGCTGCACGATGTTGGGGCGTGAGCGGAAGACGGCCTAACGGTGTGCGGGACCGCAGCCCAGCTTCATGGAGACGGTTGCGAATGGTCCTCGCCGATACCCCAGGAGCAACAGTGTCCCTAATTTGCTGGGAAGTGGCGGTGTGGTCCCCTACGGCACTGCGTAGGTTCCTACGGTCTTGGCGTGCATCCGAGCGTCGCTGCGGTCCGGTCCCAGGTCGATGGGCACGTGCACCTTCCGCCGACCACTGGCGACAACATCGATGTACTGTGGAGACCTCACGCCCCTCGTGTTGAGCAATTCGGCGGTACGTCCACCCGGCCTCCCGCATGCCCACTATACGCCCTCGCTCAAAGTCCGTCAACTGCACATACGGTTCACGTCCACGCTGTCGCGGCATGCTACCAGTGTTAAAGACTACGATGGAGCTCCGTATGCCACGGCAAACTGGCTGACACTGACGGCGGCGCTGCACAAATGCTGCGCAGCTAGCGCCATTCGACGGCTTTTATATTAGACTGATTTATCATGTAACCGATGTTTAACCCGTTCTTTTTAGCACTCATGTTGATGGGCTCACAATTTTCGTTATTTAAGGTCAACTGCCACTTTTCGCACCATTTCGATGTTTCTTCTAATTCGTTTTGCAGTTTGTTTTGGTCTTCTGATTACTTTATTAGTCGATAAACGACAACGCCATCTGCGAACAAGCGAAGACGGCTGCTCAGATTCTCTCCCAAATCGTTTATAGAGATAAGGAACAGCAAAGGGCCTATATAACACTACCTCGGGGAACGCCAGAAATCACTTCCGTTTTACTCGAGGACTTTCCGTGAATGACTACGAACTGTGACTTCTCTGACAGGAAATCACAAATTCAGTCACATAACTGAGACGTTTCCATAAGCACGCAATTTCACTACGAGCCTCTAGTGTGGTACAGCATCAAAAGCCTTCCGGAAATCCAGAAATACGGAATCGATCTGAAATCCCTTGTCAATAGCACTCAACACTTCATGTGCATAAAGAGCTAGTTGTGTTTCACAGGAACGATGTTTCCTAAACCCATGTTGACTATGTGTCAATAGACCGTTTTCTTCGAGGTAATTCATTACGTTCGAACACAATATATGCTCTAAAATCCTGCTACATATCGACGTTAACAATATGAGCCTGTAATTTAGTGGATTACTCCTACTACCTTTCTTGAATATTGGTGTGACCTGTGCAACTTTCCAGTCTTTCGGTACGGATCTTTCCTCGAGCGAACGGTTATGTATGATTGTTAGGTATGGACCTAATGCATCAGCATACTCCGAAAGGAACCTAGTTGGTATACAGTCTGGACCAGAAGACTTGCTTTTATTAAGTGATTTAAGTTGCTTCACTACTCCAAGGATATTTACTTATACGTTACTCATTTTGGCAGCTGTTCTCGATTTGAATTCTGGAATATTTACTTCGTCTTCTTTTTTGAAGGCATTTCGGAAGGTTGTGTTCACTAACTCTGCTTTGGCAGAAATGTCTCGTAAGTTTTCCCTGTGAGTGATACAACTGTGTCTTAGAAAGAGAGGCGTAATCGTCCTACAAGCCACCAGATGTTAAAAAACGTGGTCGCAACGACCACGTTACTGTCATACTCGGTCTTGGTTCCACCGACTCACACAAGTATACATGTTAAAATCTATACTGGTTTTATAAATCGAGGTACTGCAGTACCTCCGAATGAAGCGGTTTTTTTTCCCACAAATACCGCGACACTGAACATAGACGGTGATCGCCGGAGTGTATATTATCAGACTAACAAAGCGGTTACATATCGCTGACAATGTAAGCTCGTGATAAAATCACCGAATTGAGACAATGATTCGGCTAAGGAACATGGTACGAAGCTGGTACGTGCAACTCCCCCATGCCGCCGCTAGGTGTTTCTCCAGTATTTTTAACGCATTCAGTCTCGATGCCACGTCAGAGGCGAGGCGGGTCAACACTCGAACGCTAACTCGGGTCTATTGCGTCTCCTGCGGCTCATCTGCGACACAAGCATACACAGAGACATACAGATAAAAGAGCAAACGCACTGCAAATGTGGAATATGTGGGTGGAGGCGACTGGATGCAATCGAGTACAGTGCTATACTACGGCTCTCGATCAGAAAAGTAGTCCATTTGTTTTAGGTGTCTACAGCTGTACTACATTTACAAGCAACTTTAAAACACTGAACTAGAGATAGTGTCGTGATGGTATGGGCAGAAGTGACAAAAAATCGATACAACAGCGAAAAATGACGGAAACTACATATAAATTGAGGGAAAATGCACCGAAATGCGTGGAAATTTGGGAAGTACTTGCGTGTCTTCTGGTCGCCGCAGAACAATTCTTACATGGGAACAAGTGTGCGACAGCAAGAGGAATCCGAGAAAACGTCGACATTGAAACGAAGGGAACGAGGGAAACAGTCACTTTTTCCCGTCGAGGCAGCATTCAACTGTCTGTCTGTTGAAGTGACAGTGATACACGCGTGCTGACGTCAGTATTTGACGCTTTTCAGGAAGACAGAGAACCATCTGCCTCTCAGCTTACATGCATCTGCCTTAAAGGATAACAGTGAGTGGACGGAATGATCAGTTGACATGGAGGTGTAACAAGGTACGATTTAATGGCAGACTGATTAAGCATTCTAGATAGGGAGGGAGAAGTGGCTGCAGGTCATATGACCACTTCTTCCGCTGTTCTGTCAGGTTGCATCAGTCAAGTGACATAGCCTGCGTTTGACTCGTATACAACCACGTGTTCTGTATGTGACCTAGAGCACTCACTACCTGCGATCGTTAATAGGAAAACCTCTCATTCATCAGAGGACTTCCATGTCATGTGTGATGAAACGTGACCACCCTGTTTCGACTCATTCCTCTAAATGAACCAAGATTTATGCAATGTACTCCATTCCCCTGTCACATCTTGAGTAAAAAATCGAGACTTTCATAACCAAGATGATTCTAAGTTAGCGATAGGTGTTTGTGAGGCTCTGTAATCCTCGAGTATAGATCTGCTTGACAGATGTGCTGTTTACAGAGTTAGTGGCGGCATAACGTGTAATTTCACATGTCGGACTCCGCTGCTATGCGTTTATCTGTTTCCTTTAAGAGACGTTTTTCGTTACCAACGATGATTTTATATGGGACTGATGCAGACATAGTATAATTTCCGATCAGATGTGAACAGTAGATGATACACATCTCTCGAAAGCTATATTGTGCATGTATCACACAGAGCCGATGGTTTAAAGAAGCAGTTCTTTTTTCATTTTGCAGTTTGTTACCATAGTAAAGATTATGACATGGGAACAAAACAGAGCAGGAAGTGCTACTATGGAAATTTTGAGTAAAGACGAAGACGTAGTGTACAAAGATCGTGACCGTGTCCTCCATGTATGAGAGGAATAGCAAAAAGAGCTATATGACACAAATCGCAAACCTGAAACTCTGGAACTTGAATCATACAACAGTGTAGGTGATGACGAGAAAGAACCAACCATCATAATGGCAGAAGTAAAGTCTGCCACAGCTGCAATGAAAAATGGCAAAGCGGTAGGTACAGATACGATACCGGTAAAAATATTAAAATTCTTGAACCAAGATAGAATAAGAGAAATATTGAGGTTATGTAATAAAACATATGACAATTGTGAATGACCTAAGGACTTTCTGACAACAGTAATGATTCCATTACCGAAAAAGCAAGGAACCAAGAAAGCGGTGAGCGCAGGACCATCAGCACCATTTCATATGCAGTCAAAGTTATGTTAAGAATAATTAAAATGAAACTTGAAAAAGAAATTGAGGAGAATCTTGGCGAAGGAGCAGTTTGGCTTTAGATGGAATACAGGCACCAGAGATGCTATAGGGCTCCTACGAAACCTGGGAGAAAGGTTTATTGAAAAAGGAAGAGACCTATATATGTCACTCATCGATCTAGAAAAGGCATTTGACAATGTGGTTTGGGACAAGTTAGCGACTATAATGAGGAAAAAGGGAGTGGACTGGAAAACCAGAAGACTTGTAAACTGATTATATCTTAATCAAAAAGCCTCAGATAAAGTGAGAGGAGAAATTGCAAAATGGATCAGACAAGGAAAAGGAGTAAGACAAGGACGCTGTTTATCACCGACCCTTTTCAACCTCTACTTGGAAAATATGATTGAGCAATACTCATTAGATGACAAACGAGTAGAAATTGGAGGAAGAAGAATAGGGTGTTTGAGGTTTGCTGGTGACATGGCCCTTCTGGCCACAGGGGAAAAAGAATTACAGGTTTTGGTGGACACAATTGAAGCTAACGGAAAAAATTATGGAATGAAAATTAACACAAAGAAAACAAAAGTATTGGCACTAGGAGGAAATAAGGAAATAAAAATTATGCTGAATGGAGAAATACTAGAGCCGGTGCAAAATTTTAAGTATCTTGAAAGCAGGACAGACACCGACTGGAAGTGCACCACAGAAATTAAAACAAGGATAGCAATGGCAAAAGAGGCATTTTATAAGAAACGGAGAATTTTCTGCAGCGGTCTGGAAAGAGAACTCAGGAAGAGACTCATAAAATGTATTGTATGGAGTGTTCTTCTATATGGCGCTGAAACATGGACTATGAGGAAGAAAGACAGAGAAAGGCTGGAGGCTTTTCAGATGTGGAAGTGGCGGAGGACGGAAGGAAGAAGTTGCATGTGCAGAATAAAAAATGAAGAGATAATGAGAAGAGTGGGAGAGAAAAGACAGTTACTAGATGTAATAAAAAGAAGAAAAACAAATAGGACTGAGCATATATTAAGAAAGAATGACGGACTGATAAAAACACTTTTAGAAGGTTATTTAGAAGGGAAAACGAAGCGAGGAAGGACAAGATGTCAGATACTGGGTGACGTGATGGACGGTACAACATACAGAAGCCTTAAAAAGGAAGCAATGGATCGCAGAAAATGGAGAGGCAAAGGACCTGCTAATGTAGCAGAAAACTGATGATGATGATGATGATGACCACAGTTTACCGTAGAGAAACCTGCAAGAAGGATGTATGTCATGCGCTGGAAATATATTTCTTACTTTGGGATATTATCAGCACTGTATTCCACATGTTTAACAAATCGGAAACTAAAGCGATCTAACATTATAGCCTCTTTTAAGTGCAGAACCGTGTAGCCATAGTAGTACGTGTGTTTATATTGTCTCTCACCAATACTGATCCCAGGCACTAGAACAATACTTTAAAATTGGTAGCGTAGTGTATGTACCTAAATGCTCCTAACTCCATCCGTCCCCATGTCCATCATGCATAAAAATCACCTGTTTCTTGTTCTTCTTAACCGGCTGCAATTATAGTCCAACAGTTTCAAATCTGCTACTATACACCGATAAAGCGTGCTAGCCTCCTCGACGTGGGGAGAAATCTTGTGCACTTGGATGAGTGCAGACTTGTCAAGCTCCATTCATTCACGAGACGCGGAATGTAGCAGTCTATCTCTGGTCGGCTGCAGATTAAATCGGCAATGGTGCTGCAGGCCGGGTTAGTCAGTGGCAGTGCGAGTGGATCTTTCAGTCTCCAGTTTTATTCTAAGACTGCGAGAATGCTCTGTTACTCCCACACGCATAGAGACGGGAGTGTAAATTATGAACAATGCTAGAGGTGCTAGAAGTATGTAGACGCTGCCTGGAATACTTTTATGATGTATATGTTCAAGAGTTAACAAGGAATGGATGTACTGCACAGTCATATATCTGCATTCGCAATGATAAGCGCAAAGTAGAGAGAGGGCGGTTTACCTTTGATACTGTAACTGGGAAGTATCATTGGTCAGTGTTGAAATTACTGTAAAATTGCTCAATTTGTTCTCACAATCAACTGTGATTGCTTAATATAACAGTACATCGATGGTGTCTTTCCCATCCCATCTGTCCACTGGTATGCTTTTGGTTACTATATAATGACTGACTGACATCGCTTGCTTGAGATGGAGAAAGAGTTTTTGGTGAAGGGGCAACACCTTCTGGGGATGACTAGCACCGAAACAGTGATCGTCTGTAATATGACTGTAATATGAGGAATCAGTCGAAACGGAACACAGAGTCATCAGCTATCCAGTCACTGGACAGATGAGTTTAAATGTAGAGGTCGTCAGTCACCTTCGGACAGCAGTTTGGTAACGTTCCACAACGCAGCCAAACTCTTCGTGTTTCCTTGTGTTGCAACTGTATTTGTTTAAAACCATCCAGTGTGTGTGGTGTGTTGTGGTAGCACCAGCAGCAACATGATTTACACCATGCGACGTCTAGTTTTCTGTAAGAAGCAATGGATCAGAATGTGGTAATGTCACTTTAGAACCTGACACAGACCTCGAATTCACGGCAGAAAAAGCAAAATATAGGACAGTGTACAAATCGTGTTACAGCAGGAAAAAAAAAACAATGTTTCAAACAAAGACACAGCGTCACAGGCAGCATCTCTTGTGACCTATAGTATAGTTTTTGGGATACAGTCATCCTCCTACAGTACAGGCGATGCAACTTTACTCTGGTCTGGGCAATGGATCAGTAACTGTATATTTAATAGGATCGTCACACGCTCGTTGCCGGCTTGCAGACGGTATTTGTTTTCGATGTATGGGAGAAGAGAGATGTGATAAAAATCTTATCGAGTTCTATATCAGACGAAGTTAGTGAAGCTTTTATAGTTTCTAATTTTTCTCTGTTGGATGGAACAGAATAACAATGACAGCATGTTGGGGTGATAGATATGAAAGGACCATGAGGGATGTGGATCTGCTTCTGACTGCTGTACCTGTATGTAGTTTGGGGATGCTCCACAATGCAGTAGCAATATCCTCATCTTTTTCCCAGTTATCATACTGTCTTCTATACTACATCATGTTGCACGAACAGGCTTCGTTTGACGCTGACCTTACACATCGTACACGCTGTTGTCAAAGCTACGACAACATGTTCTCATTTCCACCAAATGGTCAAAACACTCAGCTCACTCTGTTTCTACATGGGTTGCAGAAGGTGGTAGATGTAGCTCTCTCCGACTTCTGGTCAGTTCTGACTTAAATTGGAACGATCACATGCGCAAAGCTCGTTTTCAGATATGAGAGTGCCAGAAATATGGTTCACTAGCGGCTGTAATCATCAAAAGACCTCTCCGTAGAATCCAATGCAGGTATGTGGTTGAATGGAAAGACATTATTCCAATTCGCAATCGTTTCTACCGGAAAGTGTAGCACTAAAGATCTGAAAGGCCACAGTGTGTACTTCTTATGACATCAACCAGCACACCATATACTGTTTGTGATCCTTCTCAATCAACCACCTCCTATAACCCAGTAGATATATCACGCAACCTCTTACATGAGATCGAGACAGAATGCATTACAAATACTGGAGAAATATTTAGTGGAAGCATGAGGGAGTTGCAAGTACCAGCTTCATACCAAGTTCTGTACCCGAATCACTTTCTAAATTCAGTGATTTTATTACGAGCTTACACCATCAGTGACATGGAATTGCACTCTTAGTCTGATAATATACACTCTCCTGCCCACTGTCTATGCTCAGTGTCACGGTATTTGTATGGAGAAAAACCACTTCAAAAAAATGTTCAAATGTGTGTGAAATCTTATGGGACTTAAATGCTAAGGTCATCAGTCCCTAAGCTTACACACTACTTAACCTAAATTATCCGAAGGACAAACACTTACACCCATGCCTGAGGGAGGACCTGAAACTCCACCGGGACCAGCCGCACAGTTCATGACTGCAGCACCCTAGACCTCTCGGCTAATACAGCATGGCAAAACCACTTCATTCAGAGGTAATGCAAGTGATCAGTAGCATTCTGCTATGTGCTTATTATCGAAAAGTATCGAGTAAATGGTATGATATTCTGGTAAACCACGTAAAAATACGTATCTTCTTGTTATCCCAGACTCTGGAGATAAGTGTAGCAAGCAAGCAGGTCGGAGCCAGGAACAGTAACGCCTTTGTGCAGATGAGAATCAACCACTACGTTGTACAACAGTTCAGAGAATGACTTCATTCTGCTGAGGGCCCTCTGGTCACACTTTGTGGACGGATGACTTGTGACCATTGGTTGAGTTGGATGATCACTCGACCTTGCTGGAAATATCTGGTGCTGCAAGGGGTATGTGTGGTGCATGTGCTTATGCTGTCTGTCTTTGAGGTATATGTATGAGTGTCTGGCGGTCGATGGCTATATGTATGATGCAGAAGGATCGATTTTGTATGGCCCAGGATACAAATTTTATGTTTACTACATTAGTGTGGCCGGCCGCGTTGGTCTCGCGGTTCTAGGCGCGCAGTCCGGAACCGTGCGAGTGCTACAGTCGCAGGTTCGAATCCTGCCTCGGGCATGGATGTGTGTGATGTCCTTAGGTTAGTTAGGTTTAAGTAGTTCTAAGTTCTAGGGGACTAATGACCACAGCAGTTGAGTCCCATAGTGCTCAGAGCCATTTGAACATTAGTGTGGTATATGGATAATATGGCTCTGAGCACTTTGGGACTTAACAGCTGAGGTCATCAGTCCCCTAGAACTTAGAACTACTTAAACCTAACTAACCTAAGGATATCACACACATCCATGCCGAAGGCAGGATTCCAACCTTCGACCTTAGCGGTCGCGCAGTTCCAGATTTAAGCACCTACAACCACTCGGCCACACTGGCCGGCGATGGTATGTGGGGATTGGTTTCAGAATGGAATATTCAAGTTTCCTTCCTCAGTAGCAGAGCAGTGTAACCGAGCAAGAGTCTTTCCATATTTGACTATCTTTAGGCCACTTTTGCAGGTTTTGTCAGTACAATATGGCTATCTGTACAAAATAGTTTTGCCACTGAAAGCCTCATCTGCAGAAAGAAAAAGGGGGACAGTGCTTTGACACCAGCAGCATCAGTAATTTGGCTGACAAATTCGATAACAGCAGATCAGATTGGCGCATTCATTCGCAAGACATCCTTTGTACTGGGACGTAGGAACCTCTACTTAGTGATAGGAATGTTTGCGTTTTGGAGATTTTTGTTGAAAGAAGAACTTAATGATTTCCAGGAAGGGTAACACATGATGAATGGGGTGTCATGTTAGGACCATCAGGAGGAATGCATTTGGCGTTATTCTGGGCTATTTTCGTAAACAGGTCCTGTTAGGACAAGAACTTCCATGCAGACAAGCTGAGACGTCACAAAAGCTCCTACAAAATCGCCCTTTAACTATTTCTGTGGCACTTTACGATTTCCGAGAGGTAGACTTGGGAGGTAGACTTGGCTGCTATTTACACAGCCATGCGACGGCAGTATAGCACTGACAGTGTTTTAGCTATACCTGCGTGGGTGAGCCACTATGCAGACATCTCTCGCTTGGTAATTAGGCCTGCACTGGACTGGCAGGTACACGTGGTGGCTGGGTAAACACTTGCATGGTTATATGCATCTTGCATGTCCCATTAGGACCGCTAGGAACAATTCAACCTGTGCTATTTTGGGAAGCTGCATTGAAAAGCATGTGTAGAGGGGGACTTGGCTCTTATTTACATAGACCTGTGATGTCAGTATAACAATGGCAAACTTTTACCTGCACCTACGATGGTGATTCCAGAGACATCTGACATATGGGATCGGTGTGAGTGTGCCACCCAGCACGCGTATCCTGGAGCTCTGTAGGGAGCAGTTCACTGATACATTGCAATTGACGATAGTTCTGAAGCATTTTTTATGTGCAATGAGTATTTGTGCAGTGCATTATTTTCAGCTATTTATGCATTGAGTGTGTGTTTGCAAAGCATTATACATGCAGAGCATTATTGATGCACTATTTCGACAATTTACGAGTCGTTTGCGTTTTTGCAAATTAGTGCACTGCATTATTTTGGTGATTTACGAGTACTTTGCAGGACTATAGACTGTGACCTCAAGCTCGCCAAGGGGAGTGTTTTGTATGAGTGTGACAAATAAACTACGTGAAATCCGTCGCTAAATAAAATGTATGCATTATTGTGACAGTTTATAATTAGTGAGCTTGTCTGCAGAGCATCTTACATGCATTGTTTTGACAATTCACGAGTTGCTTGCTTGTCTGCATATCAGTGAACTCCATTATTTCGGTGAATTACCAGTAATTTGCAGATCTTTATGCTGTGCAATGTATTATTTCTACAGTTTATAATTAGTGAGTGTGTTTGCATAGCGCTTTACAAGCGTTATTTTGACAATTTACGAGTTGTTTACATGTCTGTACATCAGTGCACTGCATTATTTCGATAAATAAGAGTAGGTTGCAGATCTGTAGGTTGTGTATTGTGACCCCAAGCACGTGAGAGTGAGTGTTTTGTACCATTGTACTAAATAAACTATGTGAAATCCATCCCTAAATAAATTGTTCCGAAATAAATATACACTCCTTCCTCTGCAGCAGCCCAGCACAGGATGAGTCCTTTTCTCACCAATTCCAAGGAAGAGGTGGCAGGCGGATGACTTAGGTTAGTGGAGATGGCCCACGTGTTAGTGGAGATGGCCCAAGGGACCTTTTTACCATCATTTTCGTAGGTTAGTGGAGTTAGTCCAAGTGCCCATTTTCCCCATCAAAATTCGAGCTTTCCTACATTTTCTTGGGGAAGGAGAAAGGGGAGAGGAGAGGGAGGGGGTTATGTTAGTGGAGGTAGCCCAATTGACCTGCCTTCCCACCAAAATTTTTACTTCCTACAACAATGACGTCACTGCGACGTTGCCACATCTATCGCCGCCATCTTGGATCCGCCATCTTGAATAACTGTGGCAACATGCAAAGTGAGGTGACTCCACCCTTGTCTCACTACTCATGACTACTGTGTTGGCTCGATCGTGGGCGACTGGAAAACTGTGGCCTGGTCAGATGAGTTCTCACTTCAGCTGATCAGAACTGGTGGTAGGGTTCAATCTCGGCGCGGTCCCATGAAGCCACAAACCCGAGATCGCAACAATGCACTGCGCAAGCTTTCGGTGACTCCGTAATGGAGTGGGCTTTATTCACATGGAATCGACTGGATCCTCTGGTCCGACAGAAGCGATCATTGACTGGAAATCATGGTTGACGACATATGGAAGTTTGGATCTGGCAGTGAATCGTACATGGATAGTCAAATGGTAAGCCGACCGCTTTCGATAATCGGATAATCCGGATTCGAGTCCCGGTCTGGTATTGTCGTCATTCCAATCTACAACCGATGGTTGTCAGTATTCGCAACTGTGAACACATTTAATGGAAATCATTACATTCGGCTACTTCGAAACCATTTGCAGCCATTCATGGAATTCACGTTCCCAAAGAATGATGTCAAAGGGCCACAGTTGTTCACGACTGGTTTGAAGAACATTCTGGACCATTCGAGCCAATGATTCGGCCACCCAGGCCTGCTGGCATTAATCTGCTCAAAAATTTATGAGACATAATCGAGACAAAGAATCCTGCTCCGGTAACGCTTTCAGAACTTTGGACGTGGACGGCTGCAGAGGCAGCATGGCTCAATATTTCTAAAGGGGACGTGCAGTAACTTGTTGTCTTCATGGCATGTCGAGTTGCTGCAATACGTCGAACAGTTGGAGGTCTGACACGAGTATTTGGAGGATCCCAAGACTTCTGTCAACTCAATGTGTATCCTTCTCCTCCATCCCTGCAAGTTTAAAACGTCATCACGGAATCACGTTGTACAAACATACACATATAGGCATAGGCTGCTATAAATTCGATGCTCTGTAGCGTCCTTGGATGGCGTTTCCTTCCTCACTTTCTTCCTCAAGACACCTTCTACATTTCCTCGCATCTGCCGGTGTAGTTTTGAAACGCCCTGTAGATTCAGTGGGCACAAATAAAAGGGGACGTGTCCATTAGCAGTGCATCGTTCAACAAGCCAAAAGTTTTTGGACAGTTACTGGAGGAAAATTACTTATCATTTAACCTTTGAACATTTAGCTTTGTAAAACTCATTTCCGTGCACTTACTTAAATAATCGACTGCGTCTCTGGCTATTCCGCTAAATTTTCGGGGTCAGATAGCGCTTCCAGTTTGTTTTCTGGGTTACAAAAGTTCGTAAATTGCAGCGTCCCTGAACAGTTCATAGCTGTTTTCAACTGCCCATGGTAGTAGTTAAGCTGTTACCCTTCTCCATCCCCCCCCCCCCCCCCCCCCCGCCCAGCTTCACCCTACACACACACACCTTACGGGGATACGGACCAAATGCCTTGATATATCCATACGTAGTGAAATGGCGCCAACAATTTAACCCAGGCCGCATAGACGCCGGCGATGCTAATGCGGAAGGAGCGTCATCGACATGCACCGCAAACGACAACGTCCAAGAAGCCGAGGAACTGATTCACAGCAATCGAAGGTTTTACAACGGTGAGGAATTGAACGATTGGGGCTAGTTCCTGGTAGTTATTTTTGGAGACGGTGACCTTTTCTCTTTTAAGCTCTACATTTTAGTGTTAACCGTGGCAAAAATTGAGTGGTGTGGTATACCCCCCTATCAAGTTCGTATCCTGTGGACGCCGTGTTGATTGCCACTAACGGGCAACTCAGCTTGCATGCTCACCGTATTTTACGTTTTATCGGATATATTAGGTCTTGTTTAAATTTCGAGATGATGGATCTAAAACGAAAAGCAAACACGGCACTAAATTTGCCCTTTGCAAAGAGCAGAAGAATGAGAGATTTCGAGATACTGGTCGAGCACAGTGCTAATTATCAGCAAAGGCGTGTCGTTACAGCGATGTGGGAACAAAGGCTGCCGCCGAGGTGCGAGTGAGGTAGGTCAACGGCGCTGCGTTAAAACTGTAGGCCCGTGAGCGCAGCAGTGTTATCTTTGAGAGCAACTAACTGACTAAACATTTCACTTGATGCACTTGCGAAATTTTTCGCGATGTAGTGAGTGTGTAATGACAATTCAATGTTTGTGTGAGACCGAATCACGATCTTCGATTTCCTCTCTGTCAGCCGCCTTTAACTAGGTGACTACCATTTGCAGGCCGCGCCTGTGTGCTAATCGGGTATATAACTGTACCCACTGAAATTTGCACCAATACAATATTCTTGAAATTTGCGCTCACTATTCCCGGAAACTAGCTGCTACTAGTACTTTTATTTTGAACAACTGTATCATGAGCCCACTCGAAGCGTAGATGGTTGCGACAGCATACTTGACCTCTTAGCAACAAATAGGGACTATCATCACGGATACAGGGTTAGCGACCACAAGGCAGTTGCTGCTAGGCTGGATACCGTAACACCCAGAAAGACTGGAAAATTGCTCAAGTCACACCAATACCCAAAAAGGGACGTAGGAGTAATCCGCTCAATTACGAGCCCATATCACTAACGTCGATTTGCAGTAGGGTTTTGGAACATATAATGTATTGGAATATTATGAAGTACCTCGGAGAAACCGATTTATTGACTCGTAGTCAGAACGGACTCAGAAAATATCGTTCTTTATACTCATGATGTAATGAGTGCTATCGACAGGGGACGTCAAATTGATTCCATATTTTTAGATTTCCAGAAGGCTTTCGACACCGTTCCTCAGAAGCGTCTTCTAACCAAACTGCCTGCCTATGGAATATGGCCTCAGTTGTGCGATTCGATTCGTGATTTCCTGTCAGAAAGGTCACAGTTCGTAGCAATAGACGAAAGTCATCGAGTAAAACAGAAGTAATATCCGGCGTTTCCCAAGGAAGTGTTATATGCCCTCTATTGTACCTGATCTACATTAACGACATAGGAGACAATCTCAGTAGCCGTCTTAGACTGTTGGCAGATGATGCTGTCATTTACCGTCTCGTAATGTCATCAGATGACCAAATGTAATTGCGAAATGATTTAGATGAGATATCTGTGTGGTGCTGAAAGTGGCAATTGGCCCTGAATAAAGGAACGCATGAAGTTATTCACTTGAGCGCTAAAAGAAATTCGCTACATTTCCATTACGCGATAAGTCACACAAATGTCAAGGCTGTAAATTCAACTAAATACTTAGGGATTACAATTACAATTAACCTAAATTGGAAAGATCACATAGATAATGTTGTGGGTAGAGCAAGCCAAAGAGTGCAATTCACTGACGGAACACTTAGAAGGTGCAACAGCTCTACTAAAGAGACTGCTTACACCACGCTTGTCCGCCCTATTCTGGTGTACTGCTGTGCGGTGTGGGGTCCGCATCAGGTGGGACTGACGGATGACATCGAAAAAGTACAAAGAAGGGCAGCTCACGAAATAGGGAGAGAGTGCCACAGACATGATACGTGAAATGGAGTGGCAATCATTAGAACAAAGGCGTTTTTCTTTGCGACGGGATCTTCTCATGAAATTTCAATCACCAGTTTTCTCCACCGATTGCAAAAACGTTCTGCTGACAGCCACCTACATAGAGAGAAGTGATCATAACGATAAAATAAGAGAAATTGGTGGTAGCACAGAAAAATTTAGGAGCTCATTTTTTCCCGTGCGCCGTTCGAGAATGAAATGGTAGAGAGATAGCTTGAAGGTAGTTCATTGAACGCTCTACCAGGCACTTTATTGTGAATAGCAGAGTAATCACGTAGATAGATAGACAGATTGAGTAACGGCCTACCTACACCCAGAGAGATCTCGGAAAAATCCGCTGCGAGCTACACCTATCTGCGCTCTGAGTGTCGTCGTCTAACTCTGTGGATAACCGTTCGAACCACCACCCTAAGTACGACTCCACCTCTTGTAGAGTTCAGTTCGTGCGCCTTGTGTGTTTGTACTTTCGATATGGAACTGTCAACGACCTACCGCGGTCAGCCTCATGGCCACCATGAATGTTACTCTTATGTTATAAAGGCGCGTACACACTAAACTAGTGAAGGACGACGAAGGACAGAGACTGTATTCGGCCGACCGCGAATGCATTGCCATTAGGTTTCTCATGCACACCAAACGAAAGCCAAGAGGTTTGGCCACATGGAATCGTATTTGGTTCTGATAACTTGCCGACGTTGCTTACGTTTTGTTACTGTTATAACGTAGCGTTTTAATGACTGTTTCAGCGGCCGGTATTATGAGGAAGAAGAGGATTTAGCAGTTGTCGCAAGTGCAACATTTATTTTACAGAAAGAAGATGATGATGGGAAAAACAAGAAGAAACGACTCTGGTGGGCGTCCTCTCTTTAAAAAAATAGGGAGCAGCGTGACGGGACGAAATTAACGTCTGCCTTAAAGCTGAGCTATCTCGCCATTTTTTCCCTGATGAAAGCTATAGATTTCGAACTGGTACTAGATGGAGTAAGATTTAAAATTTTGAAAGATAACACCCATTTTAGGAGAGCTGCGCTTGCAGCAGAAAGTTAAGTCACTCCAAGTTTTGTTTGTTTGTTTTTGACGTTCACGGGGAAAAGATGTCAATAAAATACCGTTTTCTTTTTCACGTCGTCATATGACATTCTAATAACTGAGTTATTTCCCTCTTTTCAATTCGTTTTTATAATCGCAGTTCGTAGGGGCTGAGAAACATTCTCGTTCACATCAAAACTCCATGAGATTCAATGCTCTTTCCATATTCCACTCTATATTCGAGTCTTTTCAAACACAATAAATATTCACCCTTAGAGGGAGCAGGCATTGCCTGCAGCGGAAAGAGAGACTCTTGAAATTAAGTTTTTCAGAAAGAGCCACATGTCGCTCCGAGTATCTTTGATTGACTGGTTTCTCTCTTTAATTAAATAGCCAACCCCTGCGCTTTAAAATGTAAATTTCAAAGATTCCATGGAAACTCTTGTTAATCTAAAGAGCAAAACAGCTCAATCAGTGAGACTTTCCTCTGTCCGGGAAGGCCTAAATAGACACCCTTTCCAGAGAAAGACACAACAAACCGCTTCTGAACCAGCGAGCATTCGACCGTGTTTCCACACTGGGAGAGGGGTCCCAACGCCAAACAACCTCCACCGCTTTGATGTTAGAGCCAGTAGACCGAACCGCAAACAAGGCCAACCGCTTCGCCGGTTCCGATTTGCTGCCCGTACACATTAGGCAAATGTCTGCCAATCAAGCGACTGGCCGGCGTCAGTTGGCCTAGTGCGTACTCGCCTTAGAGTGAAACAAAGCAGACGGGACTGTCATTTGGCGCGGTCCAAAATATCGATCAACGTACTGCCGAGGTGCGCTTAGGACTGAAGATTGTAAGGCGCTTAGATTAAACGATCATCAGTGTGGAGCTTCAGATGACGCTCGTTTGAAGTGCATATGACTCTGAGCCAGATGAAGTGGAAGGCGCGACAAATTATTACATGTTATACAAATTGTGGCATTATAGTTCGTGTTCGATCACCCCCAGTCATGAAGCGAAACACTACGGGAGAGTCGTCGACTCCGCTACCTGTCGGGCAGTTTGCTGAGGTCGGAGAGGGGAGTTTTCTCAAAATATATCTTGCAAACTATGGATGAAGGGCAACAAGCACATTGCATATTCTTAGGTTTGCGAAAAGTATTTGACACGTACCCCACTGAAGACTGCAAGCGATTATGTGAGCGGATAGAATAGGCCACCAGATATGTGAATTCTGGAGGGGAAACAGCACTCTTATCAGTATAGTGTCTTTAACGTTACTTGGTACGGAAATTACGCTGAACTTTTGACGGTGAGTTCGATTCTTCAAACCAAAACAAACAGGTAGTATACGCTCGGGTCCAGTGAAAGTAGCCATCTTTAACTCAACTGCCGCTAGTGCTCCTTACGTTGCGTTTCGGCACTAGCGAACTACACAAGACAAAACGTGATTTACACTACTGGCCATTAAAATTGCTACACCACGAACATGACGTGTTACAGGCGCGAAATTTAACCGACAGGAAGAAGACGCTGTGATATGCAAATGATTACCTTTTCAGAGCATTCACACAAGATTGGCGCCGGTGGCGACACCTACAATGTGCTGACATGAGAAAAATTTCCAACCGATTCCTCATACACAAACAGCAGTTGGTCGGCTTTGCCTGGTGAAACGTTATTGTGATGCTTCGTGTAAGGAGGAGAGATGCGTACCATCACGTTTCCTACTTCGATAAAGGTCGGATTATAGCCTTTGGCGATTGCGGTTTATCGTATCGCGACATTGCTGCTCGCGTTGGTCGAGATCCAATGACTGTTAGCAGAATAGGGAATAGGTGGGTTCAGGAGGGTAATACGGAACGCCGTGCTGGATCCCAACGGTCTCGTATCACCAACAGTCGAGATGACAGGCATCTTATACGCATGGCTGTAACGGATCGCGCGGCGACGACTCTATCAATGAGTTAACAGATGGGGACGTTTGCAACACAACAACCATCTGCACGAACAGTTCGACGACGTTTGCAGCAGCATGGAGTATCAGCTCGGAGACCATGGCTGCGGTTACCCTTGACGCTGCATCACAGACAGGAGCACCTGCGATGGTGTACTCAACGACGAACCTGAGAGCACGAATGGCAAAACGTCATTTTTTCTGATTAATCCAGATTCTGTTTACAGCATCGCGTTGAATGCACATTGGAAGCGTGTATACGTCACCGCCGCCGGCCGTTGTGGCCGAGCGGTTCTAGGCGCTACCGCACGACCGCTACAGTCGCAGGTTCGAATCCTGCCTCGGGCATGGATGTGAGTGATGTCCTGAGGTTAGTTATGTTTAAGTAGTTCTATGTTCTAGGGGACTGATGACCTTAGAAGGTAACTCCCATAGTGCTCAGAGCCATTTGAACCATTTTTTTTCGTCACCGCCATACTGACATATCACCCAGCGTGATGGTATGGGGTGCCACTGGTTACACGTCTCGGTCACCTCTTGTTCGCATTGACGGCACTTTGAACAGTGGACGTTACATTTCAGATGTGTGGCTCTACCCTTCATTCGGTCCTTGCGAAACCCTGCATGTCAAGAGGATAATGCACGACCGCATGTTGCAGTTCCTGTACGGGGTACAAAAAATGTTCGACTGCTGCCCTGGCCAGCACATTCTCCAGATCTCTCACCAAAACGTCTGGTCAGTGGTGGACGAGCAACTGGCTCGTCACAATACGCCAGTCACTCTTCTTGATGAACTGTGATATCGTGTTGAAGGTGCATGGGCAGCTGTACCTGTACACGCCGTCCAAGCTCTGTTGGACTCAATGCCCAGGCGTATCAAGGCCGTTATTACGGGCAGATGTGGTTGTTCTGGGTACTGATGTCTCAGGATCTATGCACCCAAATTGCGTGAAAAGGAAATCACATGTCAGTTCTACCACAATATATTTGTCCCATGAATACCCGTTTACCTTCTGAATTTCTTCTTGGTGTAGCAATTTTAATGGCCACTAGTGTATTTCCCTACAAATTGACAATACAATCACCTTTGTAGGTACTATGAATTAATTTATATGGATTTCCGAAGTTGTAAAATCCTTTTTGAAACACCCTGCATGTTGGACTCGGACTGCATCTGAAATTGGTTAAACTGCTAGAGGGAGAAGTGATAAGTTGAGGCTGCAGGATGTGTGCCACACACCAGTGTGTCGTCAGAGTTCCCTAGGTCACCACCTGCCACAGTATGACCCGTGGACTAAGGCCGTCCTGCCTCTCTAGGACACAGGAATGATGGGACCTTTCCCCAGTGCGCCGCCATTCTCACTGACGGTACTCCCCCGGGATACAGCCGAACCGCGGCTCATCGAAATGCGTCGCCAGTTATAAGCACTGCAGGCTTCGCGGCCACGGCTCCACTCCAGACGCAGCCGTTTGCTTTGCGGTGCTAAAGGCAGCCTACTTATGGGACGGTAATTCTCTATTGGTCTCCAGTCGACGGTGTGGGGTGGCACAGAATGTTGCGCGGAGTCAGTCACTTGTTCTTGGATGACAGGTAGAGATGTGGGCGAGTTGCAGTGTGCTTGGCGCACGCTGCGGCCATCGTCCCTTGTGATGTAAATAAATAAATAAATAAATAATTCAAAATCCTGTCTAACCCTTTTAAATAAATATTTCTCATTGTACAATACTCATTTTTGCCCCAATCAACTTTTCAATGCATTCTTTCCCTATTCTTAATAGTTACTTTCTTATATAGTCCACCCCCTCTTAAGCTAACTTAAATCTACTGAGCTCAGTTATATATACTAAGGGATGAGGCAATGCAGCAACACACAACAAATTAACACAAACAGGAATGAGAAAAAAATGCAAATTGGCAAAGCAAGCAGCTGCATATCTATTAGCAGAGCAAATGCAACATTACAACTAATATGAGCCAATGTGCAGGAACAAGAAAAATAAATCAGTAGTAAAGCTGGCTTAACAGAGTAATACAAAGTAAAATTCAGTAGCACTATGCCTGGCACACAGCAGCAGCAAATGCAATAACTTATACGTAAACGTGACAAAGCTCAAGCAGAAAAAATATTGCAGTAAAGATGACCATGTCTAATACCTATGTCACATCTTAACACTAGAGTGATGCATCATCCTGACTTACTCTACTAAACAAGTTACCCAGTCATTGACAAAAATTATGTATGCAATTCCTGTGAAAGGAAACGTCTTTTTGTGCTCCCTCGTTTTTTTGAAAGTAGATCATAAAATTATTATTTACTGGATATGTAGGCATAAAATATCTATATTAGTACATCTATTAAATTTTATTTTAACCAATGCTGCAATGCAGCTAGAAACTAGATATTAAACAAAATAGGCAAAGGAATGTGTGAAACGTCATTCACTAGCCATATGGCACTTCATAATGCAATAAAAAGTCCTTCAACTAGCAAGACAATAGACGTGAAATGTTTCTCATCATTTCATTTCAGTAATATCATAAATTAAGAGCTCTACAGTGTAATCATGTTTTCAAGTTCGAGCGTGTCGTATTTGCGATGCTTTCTACAAAGAACTGTCAATATAGAGGTTAATGGTCTCTTTTCTTCTCCACCTAATGGCTTTTTCTCCAGGCAGGTGGCACAGTTGGGCGCCCACTACGCATTACGCGAATGTCACTTAACTTTCTTACCGAAATATTTACAACAGCAGTTTGCGCTACAGTGACAGTCTCATAAAAAAAATTCTCAGGTCGAGGATTTGCGTTGCAAATTTGTAGAAACAAAATCCTATAAATATAACAGTGTTCAAAAAATTTTCGGTGAGATTGTGATACATTCACACATGTACACACATAATTCTTAAAGTACGATTCTAGGTTTCCAACATCCTTTTCCACAAATCAGAGTCCCTAAGCACTACTCATTATTCATATACATATAAACACGTAATCACATTCCTCATATGTGGTGGCATCATCTTATCGATCATAAACATACCTCAACAGCATAATACACATCGTCATAGTAATAATAACATCATAAAACCTCAGCAAATCTCAAAAACGTCATAGCTTGCTGCCATAATTTCTAAACATAAAAAAAATTCTCTCCTCATTTCAATAGTGTCATCTGTCTCAAACATACTTTAAAAAACATGATCCCATACCAAATATATCATTCAAAGCTCTCATAGTATCACAATGGCGCTAAAAAATATGAACAGTGCCAAAGTACAGACAAAATACAGTTTCATAAGTGTGTGGTTCTCCAACTGTGTAATTGCGTAAACATGTGTCACTGACAAAGTAACAAAAAAAAAAGTTGGTCTCTCTCAATTAAATGATCAGATAGTTGTGTAATTTATGTGTTAGAGACACATGGTACCGACATGTAAAGTTGTACTGTAACACCCCACCCGTCACTTATCTGGTTTTGGTGTGTGTTCACCCCAGGTAATTGACTAACAGATCAACAGAAAGTGCAAAACTGCCACAATTTCGCATAACGCAAAGAAAGTAATAAGGCCCTGTGACTTCTACGGTGACAGTGATGACATTAATAAGTTCAGAATTGATCCCTTTTAATTAAAAAGGGGTTCACATTGATGTTATATTCATCTATTGAACACCAGATGCAAATGTTGAACATAAAATTAATTAAGAAAGTGATTTGGGATATCAATTGCTTGATTGAAAACAGATGCAGTCGATTAGCACAGATTTAATTTATCTCATGACCTTCAATCATCACATTACATGACTCCCCAAATAGGCAGTGGAAATAAATTACGTTTGGTGGAGTAAAGCGCGATAAATCAAAAGTAATTCCTATCGACTGACGCAGGCGTAATGCGAAGTGCAAGAAGAATTCTACAATACATAATCCATGAAACCTTCATTGAAACTTTGCCGACATGATTCATCAAATGCCAGAGCGGGCGCAATATCACTGAATTCAGCGTGGCGGAGCGGTGTCGTTGTGTGAACATCGGCTGACCTCGTGGTGCTGCAAGGCTGCAATCATCTATTCATTCCTTGCTCAGTACGTAGCTGAACCAAAACTTCCTATCTCCAAGTTCAATCGTTCCCTTTGCTAAGTCCTAAACTGCAGAGATGCTCACTCTCTCTCATGCAAGCTGAGTAAAGAACACCACGTCTGCACTCTAGGAAAGCTGGGAATGGAAGACCTCTATGGAGACTTCTGCCAGTCCGCTCTTCACCTCGGTTTCCCCTCCAGCAAACTCACTTACACCAATTGCAGTGCAAGTCGCGTTCATTATGTGTCGCTTCCCAGCGCCGACCAATGTCTGCTCTGGGAAGTGAACAAATTCCCACAAAATTTCCCTTCCTCTCAACTTCTGCTATTTATCTCCGCCCAGGCCACCCATCAAGGTTAGCGTCTGCACAAACACCAATTTTTCCGGAATTCTGACTCCCAGGAGAGTACTTCAAATTCCTTGGTCCTACGTTCCCACCGGAGGCCGGCGTATTTCATTCTGTCGCTCTTCATCTGATTTACTTCAGGCTCTGCAGACCGTGAATTCAGTGTGAAGTTACTATAGTCATGAACATGCATATTTTGACCTCTATTGACCACTCCACTGTAGCATTGCACAGCTTTCTCACATGTTTCACAGAAGTCGGGACGATGGACATTTATCAACAGGCATGCAAGTTCTCCGTCTGTTTCCCAGTCACCAGCATGGAGTCCAGGTCAACCACCCACTCACTGTCACTTATCTTAAGGCGGCTGGAGGCCACACCGCGTTACCGCTTTGTCAGAGCTTGAGCCACCCTAAGCTGCCTATTGTCGCTTCCCTTAGCCGCTCCCCTGGCGGCCACGATCAATTCTGAGTACTTCCCTGGGCTAAACTAGCCTCCAGTAAATCGATGCGTTTCCACAAAGTTTTCATGTTGTGTGAATTACTTTAAAACCACCACCCGACATTAATTATTCCAATACGTCGATACTATAGCCTCTACAAGATGCATTGTGCCTTGTCAGTCATTTTGTTCAGCCCTACTGTTCGCTCAACGTGAGTTAGGTGATCTTTAATGACTTCATGTAAGGGGCATGGTTCTTGCCATCTTACAGTACAAGCAAATACCATATTAGCTAGGGCTCCTTGTGCTGGCCAAACACATGGTACACAAAGTAAGCATGTACCCCCTGAGGATTACTGTAATTATACCGTCAGGTGTTACAGATTACAGCAATGGAATCAAATGTATCACGGAAAACCTTTGTATCTTTGTGATTCAACAATCTTTAAAAACAAAATAAATCACTCGAATACGTGTCCTTTAGAGCTAAACTGTGCGTCTTCTTGTAAGATAATCTCTGTCATTACTTAATGGTAAAAATGTGCCAAGTGTCGTAATTATAGCCGTCCATAAGTGAAGTTCTGTAGAAGTCAATGTACTTACCTCGTAATAAACAAAAGTGAAATACTATGCGTATAGATATCTTAGTTATTACGCTTATTGCCGTGATGAAGTAAGTACTGTACTGTAATGTGTTGTTGTGCTACGGAAAAGGCTGTCTCATTTTAGCTACACCACAAAAGTTGCTACTAAAACATGTTTTCCTTTCCAGAAGAATTCAAAAAAACTGTGCAGATATAAAACAGATACACTGCAGAAGCAACAATGTAAATTGTGTCACATATTAGTAGCGTCGTGATATAGCCGTGTAGCTGTCAAATAAACTAACCACTGTGTCGTCTGGTATCTCTCAGAAAGCACTTTAAATCCATAATGTACTTTCAAGTAAACCAAAATGTTGCAGTAAAATCTTATTAGCAGTGCTGGTATATGCTCTAAGTATGTAAGCCATATATTCGTTACGTACTCGTGCAACTACCAAGCAAGAAAGTACAAATAACAACACTGTGTCGTCTGTTCACTATTACAATGCATTTATAATTACTTGTCTAAATATGTTCCCTAGGTTCTAGACTAGATTGTTAATTTAAAACCTAGTTGCATGTTAAGAGTTTCTAAGTGTGACAAAGAGTACTAGTAACGTGTAGTGAAAAATTTTATGGCTAAGACTAAGTTAAAAAGCAGATTATCTCTCAATAAACGATTTTTACATGTGAAATGTGGTGCAATCCTGTACTCTTCCTAGTACACAAAGTTTCAACTTCAAAGCAATTATCATGTTGTATACTTCGGTAAGGAACGCTAAAATTTTTCTCACGGTTAACGTCTATGTTATTTTTCTCTGAGCCAGCTGGCGCACGAGGCTGCCTGCGGTGCGACTCATTGTCTGTTTCTTTGTTGGCGCGCGTCGTTATTGGGATTTGGAGACCTAACTTCTACAAATTCACCTTGTCGAGAGGACCCTGCCCTGTTTGAATCCCGCCAGTTCTGGTGCAATTCAGGTCTGTCGTTACGATTATATCGTCTGTCGTCATGTCGGTAGATTCCATAATTTCTTTCTAGTCGGTCACATGTTGGAGAATTTCTCCCTGAATTGTAACTGCGTGCTGGACTGTTGCGTCTAAAGTTATTCTGTCTCCCTTGATAATAATTGTTTTGGTTCCCATATTGTCTGTTTCTATGGTTATCTCTGTCATATTCATTACTACGGAAATGCGATCTTTCTCTGTAATTATTACTCTGCCAACGGTTGTCATACGGGTGATTTCTGTTTTGGCCACGATTTGTGTTGTGAGAATAGCCTTGTCGTGTCCAGTTATCATTTCTTTCATCGCGGAGTTGTGACGGATGTGACCTGTAATTGTTGTGTTCCTGTACTCGCGTCCCGCGATTGTCTGTGTCAATTTCCACTTCTTGTAACAGTCCCTGAAAAGCTTCGATGTCTTTGCAACGTCCTGCCAAAATAATATGTCGTAAATGTTCAGGCAATTTGACTAAGCAAATGCGGATGAGTTCTGAGGGGCTGTATGGGTTTCAAAGATACTGATTCTTATGTAACATGTCTCCGAAATATTTGACAAGACTGGAAAATTCAGATTGTTCGAAATGTTTCATCATTATGATACTATGTTTTACTCGGTCTTGAGTAGCTTGAGACCAGTATGCTGAGAGGAAGGCATGATAATATTTTCCTTCACTGTGACAATCGTGAATGACCGATTACATACTTACAGCTGGTTCATTCTCTAAGTAGCCACACATAAATTCTAACATGTGCTCCAGTGACCAGTTGGGAAGAAAACAATGAGAGAAATGATGGAGCCACGATTGTAGATGAATGTCGTTGGCCGAATTCTTAAATGTTTCGAATTTACGTGTAGTAATGAACAGCTTATAGTCAAAATCATCGTGTCGGCGATTCGCATGTCGGTCATCGTTACGTCATTTCGTCGGTTCCATCTCAAAATTCGGTGTATCTTTCCAATTTCTTTCATAATTTCCTAAGTGCGCTATGGTATTATTTTGTGGCTGTTCCGTATTTCTATGTCCCTCTTCCCATATTGGAGCGCGAGTGTCCTCTGAAATATGTAATTCTTGTATTACCTGTATTTCTATGTCCCTCTTCCCATATTGGAGCGCGAGTGTCCTCTGAACTATGTAATTCTTGTATTACCTGAGTCAGCTGATCTTGTAATTCGCGGATTTCTCTTTTGCGTTGCGTATTAATTTGATTCCGATTTTGTTTGAATTTCCTAATTTGTTCGTAATCTTCTGTATCATTAAAGACCACCGGTCTTGTGTCATTCAGATTATCATCTACCTTCGTAGATAAATTATTTAGCTGATCCGAAAATTCGACTTCTTTCTCTGATAATGAACTAATTTCCTCCACATGTCTTTCTGAACCAATTTTCAGACTATCTACTGTGTCCTTTAAGTTTTCCTGAGCTTTTGCAAGTAGCATAACCGAATCGATAGATGCAACTGAGTCAATTGTAGACCGCAAGGTCTCATGATTTTCATGAACAAAAGTTTGCAGTTCTTTTATGGCTGCTTCGTGATTCTGTAATGCATTTTCATGCTGCGAAAAAATAGGTTGAAAATCCACACAAATTTGTGTTTTTACGTCATTACAGACTTTTTGACATTTGGATTCGATGTTATGTAACTCAGTAGTTAAATCTTCACGTGTTAGTTCAAACGAAGATTTTGTTCCATCGTGTCAAACTTTTGAAGTTTTTGCTGTGTTTGTCTGATTTTGTTCCATCGTGTCTAACTTTTGAAGCTTTTGTCCCATTTTTGTATTAATTGTAATAACAATGCACTGGTGTCTGAAACATGTTCCTCAGTGCTTTTCGCAGTGCATTTGCACCGGCAACATTCATATTTTGACAAGTAGAAAATCTGTCTTGACTTATTTGAGGAAACGGTGAGGACCCAAAACCTGAATCTACAGTATTTGCGAGATTGTGTCCTGTCATTTCGGATTCATGAGGCGGGCTGTTACCGACCGATCGATCGATAATGCTTCCTTGTTCACTAATTGTTGCACTGTCTACACCATTATTTGTTGCCTGGTCCATTTCCCTATGCACAATTACCAAATTACTATTCTGAGTATTTGTTAATTCATTACACGGTGGCGCTAACACACTACTCTCGTCTTCACTGTCATTTCTCAACTACTTTGCAGCCTAGTGTTACGTTTTTCAAACGCCATTATTGTCGCAATATTTCACACGATAACACAGAAAACCACTATTAGAAGAGCAAAATAAAAAAACACATTAACATAGTATTGAAAATATTATCTCGTTAATTGCAAGCGCAGCTGCGAAATACTTGGTGCAAATCTACATGCATGCCACAACTGTTTTACTGTAAAACAATGAAAAACTACAACTACAAAGGAAATTCTCTCTATAATTACGTGCTATCAATAAACAATAGCTACACTAATTACGCAAACTACAAGAAAAAAATCAGAAGATTCCAGTGAGGTATCCTCGACTGTCAACATATGAAACGTCCCCTTAGAAAAATTAATGAATTACTGTGCTGATAAACTTCTTACATTATTTGATTTTCAAAGAGTTGAGCAGAGTTGAACGTACTCAGACATTTCGCTCTTTACCTATTCTGATCAACACTAAACTGAGACACAATATTTTAGCTGACTTTCAATAATCCCTGACTAACATTAACCTATACCTTTCACAAATCACTTAAATCACAAAAATCTTCGTTACTCGAACTACTGCAATACAGCGAGCGCCACTATTGCCAGCTAAATAAAAGGTTGAAGGCACTAACTACTGACAGACATAGTCAGCAAATGAAAGATTTTGATAGAGAACAAACAATGTATTTACCTTAAGAGCGTTCAAAAGTCATAATATATTGCGCAGCGCAACGCGCTGTTCACAGCCAACTGCCCAACACTACAATAGCAAATTCCAACAATGCAAACCAGCCACAGACTGCACACAGCACACAGCACAGTGATTTTCATATAGAACGCTACATGGCATTACCAATATAAGAACCTAAACAGCCTACTTACACACTGACTAGTCGTAATTTATCACCGGATTTTGGGGTAACACTCTTCACAAAAGCCACTCGTTTGTGTGATTATCCGACAAGTGACACATTCTCTTTTCTATCGTTACCCATTTTCAGAGCTAAGATAAATTTATTACACCGTAAGCAGTCGACAATAACACTTTATTCATCGAAGGACACGTCACTATAAATTTCAAGCCCTATATACCTGCAGTAAACACTTCAAACATTACTGACTTGCTGTCATTGATCATATTATGTCTGGAGAGAATCGTGTACTCAGATAGCTAATCAAATAGGAACTGACCGACTCTTCCGCCTGGCGCTGCTTATATACTCGTACTTTCAGCCCCGTACTACTGGAGGAGTCTGGTATTTTCTCGAATGATGGCCCTAAATCTAGAAGATGCTTGCGTTGTCGATACAGGATACCAGCATGCAACGCTACTGCGAGACGACCTTGTAAGCATAAACTCGTTAACACAAGTAAACCTAACTGAGGCAGCATTTAGATGATGCGCTAACAGATGTCGTAACTTCAGTACTTGAGCCCAGCTCGTAACAGTATTTTGCAAAATAGTGTTTTCTCTACCAGATTCATAACATCAGAAAGCGCTCAAATTTCAAACGAATGTCGAAAGATTTACATTTACCTAAGGAAAGAAATGTTTTCAAATATGGTTCAAATGGGTCTGAGCACTATGTGACTTAACGTCTATGGTCATCAGTCCCCTAGAACTTAGAACTACTTAAACCTAACTAACCTAAGGACATCACACAACACCCAGTCATCACGAGGCAGAGAAAATCCCTGACCCCGCCAGGAATCGAACCCGGGAACTCGGGCGCGGAAAGCGAGAACGCTACCGCACGACCACGAGCTGCGGACGAGAAATGTTTTGTACTAAAATCAGAGGGATATGAGGCGTTAGGCTAAACCTGTGCTGTAGGACGTACCAGGACCGTATTTTGCTTTAACTAACCAGCAAAAAGAGCATTAAAGACCAATTTTAGAATTAAAAGCTTACAACTCATCATTCAAGGTCTGTGTTGGACGAGGCGTGGAAGCAATTTGGAAAAAAAAAATACTTTGGTCATAGGTCCCATCGTAGAAGAATATCGAGTCCGCCTCTGTGTATAATCAGTTTGTTAATTAGCATCAATTAAGGGAAGATACATTACCGCCATTCTCCCAGTAAAAGAGTGGAGCTAATATTAATTCAATATTTATTCAAACGAAAAAATGGTTCAAATGCCTCTGAGCACTGTGGGACTTAACATCTGAGGTCATCAGTCCTCTAGACCTTAGAACTACTCAAACGTAAGTAATCTAAGGACATCACACACATCTATGCCCGAGGCAGGATGCGAACTTGCGACCGTAGCGATCGCGCGGTTCCAGATTGTAGCGCCTAGAATCGCTCGGCCACTCCGGCCGGCTATTCAAACGAGTAATGCACATACTAATATCTTTCCCAGAATTGTAATTTACAAGCTTTATACTCATTGATCACAAGGAAACTCAATCTTTTTACAGTAATTTAACCAATCATTAATGAGACAGGAAACAGATAAAGAAAACATCGTAGTATGTCCAATTCTCTGACGTATTTACCGAGAAACGTCCAGTCTCCTCGTACTAGACGTATAAAGGAAATTTGGAGGAAATATAACAAAACTACTCTACAAGCATCAGTTTAGCTAACAGTACGCACACGCAGATGAACGCTCGTTAAATGGTGTCATTTCTGCTCACGAATTATCAGTTATCCGTTTCCATACTGGCAGCCCTAACAGCCATGCAGTTTTCTCAGAGAGAACGCTCTGTGCTGTTCCTGTACTTCCTCATCAATTTCTTTATGGCCACTAGATCTGGTATGACCTCTCTTCAAATGCGAACATTTTAGGTTTGACGTTGCCGTGACTGTTATGGATATCGAATGAAACAACAAGTTTAATGTTACCAGTCACTTCTTATTTATACCTACAAAGCGTTTTGAAGGTTTAAACCTGTGTGATTGACATGTGTTAGTATGACATAAGTGTTTGAGGTAACTTACGGCGCTGTCTCCAGTGGTAAGAGGCTCCGGCTCCTTTCTCTGTCGTAACACATCACATGTAAGCTATCATATTTTGTTAAACAAAGATGATGTCTGGAAACTACAACGTGTTTCGAAGGTTTAACCGCCATCAATAGGTAGATTTACATGGGTTAGTATGATATGTGTGTTTTTGTTTTGTTACGACTTTGGGGTAACTTATGGCACTATCTAGTGGAGAAACAAAAACACTATTTCAGAACTTGGTTTTGTGCAGGTTTTTGACTAATAATTGAACATATGTCCAAATTAGAAGAATCATAAAATAAGGCTGTATACATGGAAGAAGCCTGGAGATACTGACAGGTTCAGATAGATTATATAATGGTAAGACAAAGATTTCGGAACCCGGTTTTAATTGTAAGACATTTCCAGGGGCAGATGTGGACTCTGACCACAATCTACTGGTGATGACCTGTAGATTAAAACTGAAGAAACTGCAAAAAGGTGGGAATTTAAGGAGATGGGACCTGGATAAACTGAAAGAACCAGAGGTTGTACAGAGTTTCAGGGAAAGCATAAAGGAACAATTGACAGGAATGGTGGAAAGAAATACAGTAGAAGAAGAATGGGTAGCTTTGCGGGATGAAGTAGTGAAGGGAGCAGAGGATCAAGTAGGTAAAAAGACGAGGGCTAGTAGAAGTCCTTGGGTAACAGAAGAAATATTGAATTTAATTGATGAAAGGAGAAAATACAAAAATGCAGTAAATGAAGCAGGCAAAAAGGAATACAAACGTCTCAAAAATTAGATCGACAGGAAGTGCAAAATGGCTAAGCAGGCATGGCTAGAGGGCAAATGTAAGGATGTAGAGGCTTATCTCACTAGGGGTAAGACAGATACTGCCTACAGGAAAATTAAAGAGACCTTTGGAGATAAGAGAACCACTTGTATGAACATCAAGAGCTCAGATGAAAACCCAGTTCAAAGCAAAGAAGGGAAAGCAGAAAGGTGGAAGGAGTATATAGAGGGTCTCTATAAGGGCGATGTACTTGAGGACAATATTATGGAAATGGAAGAGGATGTAGATGAAGATGAAATGGGAGATACGATATTGCGTGAAGAGTTTGACAGAGCACTGAAAGACCTGAGTCGAATCAAGGCACCCGGAGTAGACAACATTCCATTGGAACTACTGACGGCCTTGGGAGAGCCAGTCCTGACAAAACTCTACCATCTGGTGAGCAAGATGTATGAGACAGGCGAAATACCCTCAGACTTCAAGAAGAATATAATAATTCCAATCCCAAAGAAAGCAGGTGTTGACAAATGTGAAAATTACCGAACTATCAGTTTAATAACTCACAGCTGCAATATATTAACGCGAATTCTTTATAGACAAATGGAAAAACTAGTAAAAGCCGAACTCAGGGAAGATCGGTTTGGATTCTGTAGAAATGTTGGAACACGTGAGGCAATACCTCCCAACCGACTTATCTTAGAAGCTAGATTAAGGAAGGGCAAACCTACGTTTCTAGCAATTGTAGACTTGAAGAAAGCTTTTGACAATGTTGACTGGAATACTCTCTTTCAAATTCTGAAGGTGGCAGGGTGCGAAAGGCTACTTACAATTTGTACAGAAATCAGATGGCAGTTATAAAAGTCGAGTGGCATGAAAGGGAAGCAGTGGTTGGAAAGGGTGTGAGACAGGGTTGTAGCCTCTCACCGATGTTATTAAATCTGTATATTGAGCAAGCAATAAAGGAAACAAAAGAAAAGTTCGGAGTAGATATTAAAATTCATGGAGAAGAAATAAAAACTTTGAGGTTCGTCGATGACATTGTAATTCTGTCAGAGACAGCAATGGACTTGGAAGAGCAGCTGAACGGAAGGGACAGTGTCAGAGACATCGAACAACATGGAAGAGCAGCTGAACGGAATGGATAAGAAGGATATAAGTTGAACATCAAGAAAAGCAAAACGAGGATAATGGAATGTAGGCGAATTAAGTCGGGTGATGCTGAGGGAATTAGATTAGGAAATGAGACACTTAAGGTAGTAAAGGAGTTTTGCTGTTTGGGGAGCAAATTAACTGATGATGGTCGAAGTAGAGAGGATATAAAATGTACATTGGCAATGGCAAGGAAAGCGTTCCTGAAGAAGAGAAATTTGTTAACATCGAGAATAGATTTAAGTGACAGCAAGTCATTTCTGAAAGTTTGTGTATGGAGTGTAGCCATGTACGGAAGCGAAACATGGACGATAAATAGTTTGGACAAGAAGAGAATAGAAGCTTTCGAAATGTGGTGCTATAGAAGAATGCTGAAGATTAGATGGGTAGATCACATAACTAATGCGGAAGTATTGAATAGGATTGGGGAGAAGAGAAGTTTGTGTCACAACTTGACCAGAAGAAGGGATCGGTTGGTAGGACATGTTCTGAGACATCAAGGGATCACCAATTTAGTATTGGAGGGCACCGAGGGGGGGGGGCGGAGGGGGGGTAAAAATCGTAGAGGGAGACCAAGAGATGAATGCACTATACACCAAGCAGATTCAGAAGGATGTAGGTTGCAGTAGGTACTGGGAGATGAAGAAGCTTGCACAGGTTAGAGTAGCATGGGGAACTGCATCAAACCATTCTCAGGACTAAAGACTACACACACACCCATCCAAATTAGAAAATAAAGAATTAAAATAGAACACTCCAGTAGTCACAAGCTCATTTCTCTGTCGTAACGCATCACATGTAAACTATCATATTTTGTAAATATAGATGGCATCTGGGAACTATTAGGTGCAAAGAACATATAGCAAAAGATAAAGGTTATCTCGAAGTACAAGGAATATATATCATAACAACATTATTTCGAGTAACTTTTGAAGGATTGTGGAGTTCTTTGTTTCAATATTTCGAGGAGTACACCACCACTTTAGTGTCGAGTTTACATGGTTTGGATTTCATACTACACTCCTGGAAATTGAAATAAGAACACCGTGAATTCATTGTCCCAGGAAGGAGAAACTTTATTGACACATTCCTGGAGTCAGATACATCACATGATCACACTGACAGAACCACAGGCACATAGACACAGGCAACAGAGCATGCACAATGTCGGCACTAGTACAGTGTATATCCACCTTTCGCAGCAATGCAGGCTGCTATTCTCCCATGGAGACGATCGTAGAGATGCTGGATGTAGTCCTGTGGAACGGCTTGCCATGCCATTTCCACCTGGCACCTCAGTTGGACCAGCGTTCGTGCTGGACGTGCAGACCGCGTGAGACGACGCTTCGTCCAGTCCCAAACATGCTCAATGGGGGACAGATCCGGAGATCTTGCTGGCCAGGGTAGTTGACTTACACCTTCTAGAGCACGTTGGGTGGCACATGATACATGCAGACGTGCATTGTCCTGTTGGAACAGCAAGTTACCTTGCCGGTCTAGGAATGGTAGAACGACGGGTTCGATGACGGTTTGGATGTACCGTGCACTATTCAGTGTCCCCTCGACGATCACCAAAGGTGTACGGCCAGTGTAGGAGATCGCTCCCCACACCATGATGACGGGTGTTGGCCCTGTGTGCCTCGGTCGTATGCAGTCCTGATTATGGCGCTCACCTGCACGGCGCCAAACACGCATACGACCATCATTGGTACCAAGGCAGAAGCGACTCTCATCGCTGAAGACGACACGTCTCCATTCGTCCCTGCATTCACTCCTGTCGCGACACCACTGGAGGCGGGCTGCACGATGTTGGGGCTTGAGTGGAAGACGGCCTAACGGTGTGCGGGACCGTAGCCCAGCTTCATGGAGACGGTTGCGAATGGTCCTCGCCGATACCCCAGGAGCAACAGTGTCCCTAATTTGCTGGGAAGTGGCGGTGCGGTCCCCTACGGGACTGCATAGGATCCTACGGTCTTGGCGTGCATCCGAGCGTCGCTGCGGTCCGGTCCCAGGTCGACGGGCACGTGCACCTTCCGCCGACCACTGGCGACAACATCGATGTACT
Source organism: Schistocerca gregaria (assembly GCF_023897955.1). NCBI lineage: Eukaryota > Metazoa > Arthropoda > Insecta > Orthoptera > Acrididae > Schistocerca > Schistocerca gregaria. Next base: position 572,321,670 of record NC_064926.1, read on the forward strand.
GTGGAGACCTCACGCCCCACGTGTTGAGCAATTCGGCGGTACGTCCACCCGGCCTCCCGCATGCCCACTATACGCCCTCGCTCAAAGTCCGTCAACTGCACATATGGTTCACGTCCACGCTGTCGCGGCATGCTACCAGTGTTAAAGACTGCGATGGAGCTCCGTATGCCATGGCAAACTGGCTGACACTGACGGCGGCGGTGCACAAATGCTGCGCAGCTAGCGCCATTCGACGGCCAACACCGCGGTTCCTGGTGTGTCCGCTGTGCCGTGCGTGTGATCATTGCTTGTACAGCCCTCTCGCTGTGTCCGGAGCAAGTATGGTGGGTCTGACACACCGGTATCAATGTGTTCTTTTTCCCATTTCCAGGAGTGTAGTTTATATGATCAGGTGACATGTTGCAAACTTTAAGTACAATAATTACGTTGCTTTCAGTGGTCAAATTATAGGTAAATAACAGTTTTGGCAGGGATTCAGTGGTAGGGATTCAAGGATGGAGGCAGAGAGAGAGATTCAGATAAAGGATAGAAGTGATTGGAGGAGGAACCTCTCTTCTTTAGAGTTTCGAACGATTTGTATAGTGTACACTGGTGAAGACCACTGCCCAACATGAGGCGGAATGCCTCCTGGTGATGCTGCGGGGCCGTGACGCAGTAAGGAAAAAATATAAGAGGGAGAGAGAAACGAGTGGAGGGCCAGTATAGCGAAGATACAGGGCGCAAATGCGGAAATCCACTGATATAAGTGGTTCTGACAAAGTGCACGTCGTTGAGGCCCTGCGGCTGCAAACGAGGATCTATGGAACGTTCAAGCTGGTCGCCTGTTGGCATACTACTGTCGTCAGAACCTGGGAAAGTGGTTGAGGGATAGTGAAACATCGAGTAGGCCCTTATGGTGTTGGACGACCGCGTCTCATCGCAAAACGTAGAGGCTGGACGATCCCCCACTATGTAATCCAGGATTGGCAGCGATCTGTGGCAGGTCTGACGACAGCGTCTTGTTAAGGTCTTAGAGAATCTATGCCAAGAATAATATCTGTTGTACTGTGTTTGAAAAGTGGAACAACACGCTATTGAACAGCTGGTCATAATTTTGTAGCACTGTGTATTTACTGCGTCTGTTGTTGACGGAATTTAACACGGAAAGGTCTGGTCACCTTGTGGTCCTGTGACGACACCTCTGGTTTGCCAGAAATACTATTATCTTACTCGCAGACTGCCTCGCCGATTGACAGAAGAGTCGGATAGTGTGTTCGGAACGACCGCGCAAGTACGGGATTTCCGCCCGTTCATCCCCCTCGCGTTTCAGAGGATCTCTCTGTAGATGGAGGGCAAGTCTGAGGATCTTGCCCTATGTCCTTGCAGCCAACATAATGACGTTCGGCGGCTTTTCCCTCATTGCGCCTGAATATTCTACCAATGGCCGGATCTAGGGTTGATATTACGTTACGCTTCAGTGTGAGGCAGGAGCCGATGGCAGGTTTAAAAGAGGGTATAGCGCTTTCAAGCGACCTAACACTTTCCCTCGCGAACTATCGTCAATAACCTTGTAGCACTATTGCAATAGTTGAGAAACAAAGGAGCACAGTAGTCCTATCTCAAAGTCTTGCCACATTCTCAGGTGTACCTCGAACCGCGTGTGTCGATTGACAAAGAAAACTCAGGTAAAGCTCATAAATTACACACACAAAAAAATCAGAAATAAAATTAGACCACAGTTAAATCAATGCAAGAAGAGAACGCTGTTGCGGATCTATTTAACTCCAAGCGCTACAAGAAACGCCACCCAGGACCACTTGGAATCATTCACAAGGAAAGCTTACTCAGTTACAAAAAAATTATATTCGCAGATCATCGAAACTATTAAAACAATTTATATCGAAGAAAAGGCACTGTGGGGGTTTACTTAAGATCATAAGCTACACATCGACTAATTTATCATCATCATCATTTAAGACTGATTATGCCTTTCAGCGTTCAGTCTGGAGCATAGCTCCCCTTATAAAATTCCTCCATGATCCCCTATTCAGTGCTAACATTGGTGCCTCTTCTGACGTTAAACCTACTACTTCAAAATCTTTCTTAATCGAATCCAGGTACCTTCTCCTTGGTCTGCCCCGACTCCTCCTACCCTCTACTGGTGAACCCATGACTCTCTTGGGTAACCTTGCTTCTCGCAAGCATGTAACATGATCCCACCATCTAAGCCTGTTCGCCCTGACTGCTACATCTATAGAGTTCATTCCCAGTTTTTCTTTGATTTCCTCATTGTGGACACCCTCTTGCCATTGTTCCCATCTACTACTACCTGCAATCATCCTAGCTACTTTCATATCCGTAACCTCAGCCATGTTGATAAAGTAACCTGAATCCACCCAGCTTTCGCTCCCATACAACAATGTCGGCCGAAAGATTGAACGTTGCACAGATAACTTAGTCTTGGTACTGACTTCCTTCTTGCAGAAGAGAGTACACCGTAGCTGACCGCTCACTGCATTAGCTTTGCTACACCTCGCTTCCAGTTCTTTCACTATGTTGCCATCCTGTTAGAATATGCATCCTAAGTACTTCAAACTGTCCACCTGTTCTAACTTTGTTCCTCCTATTTGGCACTCAATCCCTTTATATCTCTTTCCCACTGACATTACTTTCGTTTTGGAGATGGTAATCTTCATACCATAGTCCTAACATTTCTGATCTAGCTCTGAAATATTACTTTGCAAACTTTCAATCGAATCTTCCACCACAACTAAGTCATCCGCATATGCAAGAGTGCTTATTTTATGTTCACATATCTTAATCTCACCCAGCCAGTCTATTGTTTTCAACATATGATCCATAAATAATATGAACAACAGTCGAGACAGGTTGCAGCCTTGTCTTACCCCTGAAACTACTCTGAACCATGAACTCAATTTACTGTCAACTATAACTGCTGCCTGACTATCCATGTAAATAACTTTAATTGCTTGCAAAAGTTTGCCTCCTATTCCATAATCTCATAGAACAGACAATAACTTCCTCCTAGGAACCCGGTCATATGCCTTTTCTAGATCTATAAAACATAGATACAATTCCCTGTTCAACTCATAACACTTCACCATTATTTGCAGTAAGCTAAAGATCTGGTCCTGACAACCTCTAAGAGGCCTAAACCCACACTGATTTTCATCCAGTTGGTCCTCAACTAATACTCGCACTTTCCTTTCAACAATACCTGAGAAGATTTTACACACAACGCTGATTAAAGAGATACCTATGTAGACATCTTGGATATTCGGGAATCCAGCCGGATGTTCTCGTCGTACTCGCTCGATATTTCAACAGCGTACCTCGCTGTCTTCTTCAGGTGCTACCTGAGACTGGTCCTTGAGTCTTTTTTATATAGGATGGGGCCCCTCCACGCCCGCACCAACGTGGTGACCAAACCAAAAGTTCTACTGTCACCTCCGTAAGCATGTTAGCTTTGAATCAGGCGTCACAGGATGCAGGCTGTGATGTTGTCCATGCGTCTGGGTAAGACTACTCATTTACATGGTCCATCAGGAGATAGAAGTGGTCGAAAGCAATCGAAGGGTAGCGGTTGTAAGGGCAGAGGGAAAAGAGTGCCAAGGCCAGCGCCAAGGGAAAAAAACCTCTGCGACAGTAGGACGGGTAGTAAGGGCAGTAGTGGCTTGCTAGCTGCGACAGAGCATGCGAGGTGAGGTCGGTTAGCGTGAGGTATCGTGCATCGTTACCTATGTGGTGCGTGTCCGTTAGCGGGGTCAGTCCGGGTGCTGCGGCTGGGCTCGCTTGTAGTCTCCTAGGCCGGCTGCAGTGGCTTCCTCCCTGCAACATAAGAGTTCGGCGCGGCAACGCATGCGTTGCTGTTGGGCCCTCTGCTGCGCCTTGTCGTCGGTGACTTGGTGCAGCTTCATCAGGCTGGTGCAGAACGGCAGCGTGGCTACCATTCAGCGTCCTCCTCTACTGCACGCCGCAGCCCTTTTCCAATGCAGCTCCAAGGAGCTCCGTTTGTTCGAAGAGCTGCGACAGTTCAGCGTCCGAGGAAGTGTTGCCGGTCGCTCGCATCTTGGCGATGAAGGCTGCCCTTTCGGCTTCTCGATCCCTTGCGGGATCCGCTCCCAGAGCGGTCGGCGTTGCCACCGGTTCAGCTGGAGCGGCGGTTTTCTTCTTAGCACCTTTCACCTGCGGTGCTGCTGGGGCAACCGCTGGCTCAGGCGCGCGGACGTCCTTCTGCGAGGTCGCAGGAGTGTTCGCAGGTACTACTGCGCCGGGGCCTCGGGCGAAGACTGCGCGCAGCTGCCTCGATGCCTCTTCTTTCTCTGCAGCGACGGCGGCTGCGAAGGCAGCCCTCTCTGCCGCAATGACGGCTCTGAGGGCTGCAGTGGCCTCCTTCACGGCGGTGCCGAGTTCGAGGTCACGTATCTTCTCGGGAGCGCGGGCGGCGTCCTGGCCGCCCGTTTCCAAGCGGTCTTCCCTGCCCCTGGCAGGTGGAGCTGCTGCTGCTGCTGCGCCGTCCCTCTGCTGCGCCGGGCTGTTCTGCGCCCTACGCCGTTTCTGACGTCGTCTTCGCATCTTCCGCTGCGTCGGTGCGGCCGCGGCCGCCTCGCCGCCCCCGACACGGCTGCGGCTTGCAAAAGCAGCACAGCCGCGCCAGCTGGCGACGTGCGGGCCGCCACACCGGACACAGGTCGGCAGAACGTTGCTGCCGCGGTCGCAGGCGCGGCTGTCGTGCTCCCCTGAGCACTTGACGCACCGCACCGCGTTGCGGCAATACTTCGCAACATGGCCCTCGCCCTGGCACCTGAAGCACTGGGGCTGGGGGTCCATGGCGGTCGGGAGAGCCTCTGACGTCACCGGGAAGCCCAGCAGCTTCCGCAAGTCGAAGATGTCGCTCCCGCCGTCGACCGTATGCACGGTCACGGCATAGAGCGGCGCCCTCTTCTTGTTGGTCCGGTTGTGCAGCCTTGGGGTTACACCACCAAACCCGGCTCGCAGCAGCCCTTCCCGGACCGCTGCCTCGTCACAGCACCAAGGTAGCCCCCTGAGGAGCGCCTTGGTCGTCTTCATCCTTCCTGCGGAAGGTGCCTTCTCACGCGCCGGCGGCGCGTCGACGATGTGGTCGGCCACTGCGACCTTGATCGCCCTGTGGTCGGCCACGTTTGCAGCTCGAACGCAGATCAGCGAGACTGTATCGACAGACTCGTAGACCACTTCGTTCCGTGCGCAGTTCGTCATGGTGTCGAACAGCGCTGTCCACCCACCTTTACACTTGATGTACAAAGGGGGGACAGGCCGCGACTCGTCTTCTCGGGAGTTCCTTGCATGGTCGGCAGACTCAGTGAGTTGCGCAACCGAAGGACCCTTCGTAGCGGCAGGTTTCCTCTGCGCACCCTTCTTTCCCATGCTGTGAGGCGCGAGACACGACAATCTGCACGCGTTGTCAAAAAAACGCACGACAATTTTGCTCAGCGCGGCTCCCACAGCACAGAAACCTCTTCACGAGCTCTCAACGGCCGAGTTAGCGTAGCGCGCAACGGCAGCGATGCGCTCGCCTCGCCAGCTCAGGCCGCTCTGTGGCAAGGTCCTTGAGTCGATAGAGTCCAGTATTTATGCGTGGGAGGAGATGGCGTTCCCTAATCGGTCCGCGCCGAGTCGTGTGTTCCATCTGAGATCCGCGCCGGCCAGACGCGGCTACATTATCCCTCTCTGGTCGCCGGTGTTCCCTCCGCCGTCCGCGCCCGGCCTGGCCGTCTTCTGAAGTCGAGTTCATGATCTGGGGTGTGTCAGATCTGGTCTCTAATGTCCAACACCTTGTCTCACGGCTGTTCTCTCGGTCTCCACTTATATTTATTGCAGAATCCCGGAGTGTCCTGCGTTGAGTTTTCTCAAGCTCAAGCGCTGGATTCCAGGCTGTACTGATTTGGTATCCCGAGTCACGGTTGATTAGATTGTCTGTGCCCTTAATCTCAATAGCTTCTTTAATGACACTGTCCCAAAATCTTGAGGTCTGTGTCACAATCTTGGTGTCATTGTAATCCATTGAATGACCAAGTTCCAGACAATGCTCTGCTATGGCTGATTTAGTTGACTGCCTGAGTCTAGTATGTCTCTGGTGTTCTTTACACCTGATGTCCACAGTTCTGGTGGTCTGGCCAATGTATGACATCCCACACTAGCATGATATGTTGTAAATCCCTGGCTTGCGTAGCCCCAGGTTATCTTTTACATTCCCCAGCATAGCCCCAATTTTGGTGGGTGGGCAAAATATGCTCTTGATGTCATATTTCTGGAGAATCCTGCTGATCTTGGTAGAAATAGGTCTGGCATACGGTAAGTATACCATCTTCTTTGCCTCTTCTGGTTCTTCTTGTGGATCCTTTTGCCGGTTGGCAGGTTGAAGTACCTTCTGGATATCTCTAGAGGAGTACCCATTCCTGCTGAACACTGATTGTAAGTGTTATATTTCTGTGGCCAGACTATCAGGATCTGACAGAGTTTGTGCTCTGTGGGCCAGTGTTTTGAGCACTCCATTCTTATGTGCCGGATGGTGGCAACTGCTGGCTTGAAGGTATAAGTCAGCGTGCGTAGGTTTGCGGTACACACTGTGTCGAAATGTGCCATCTGCCTTTCTCTTCACCAGAACATCCAAGAACGGAAGTAGTCCATCTTTCTCCATTTCCATTGTGAACTTAATGTTCAGATGGCAAGAGTTCAGATGTAGCAGTAACTCATCTAATTTCCCTCTACCATGGGGCCAGATGACAAAGGTATCATCCACATACCTAAAAAAACACTTAGGTTGGTATGTGGCTGAAGAGAGTGCTTCCCCTTCAAACCTTTCCATAAATAGGTTGGCCACCAATGGTGATAGAGGGCTGCCCATCGCCACCCCTTCTGTTTGTTCATAAAATTGACCCCCATATAGGAAGTACGTCGATGTCAGTACATGCCTGAACAGGTCAAGGAGAGCCCCATCGAACTCTCCAATAAGCTCAAGTGACTCCTTCAGTGGTACACATGTGAAGAGAGACACCACATCGAAACTAACCATGATGTCTGTGTCTGTGATGTGTTGCTGGCCCAGTCCTTGTAGGAAATCCTCTGAGTTCCGCATGTGATGTGCACATTTACCCACATGTGGTGTCAACATCTTCTTGAGGTATTTCGCAGTAGGGTAAGTTGCTGCACCAATATTGCTGACAATAGGTCGCAGTGGAACCCCATCCTTGTGAATCTTGGGGAGTCCATAAAGTCTAGGTGGTGTTGGCGCTTTGGGACACAGCTTCTTGATGACTTCTTGAGGCAGGCCTGTCTCCTTCAACAGAGCCCTGGTCTTTTTGTCCACTTTCTCTGTAGAGTCGCTTGCTATTGACCTGTATGCATGATCCTCCAGAAGTTGTTGCACCTTTCTGTCATATTCTGTTGCCGCTCTCGAGTTAACGTGATGGGGAACTCCACAGTCATCCTACAAAAAACAGAATATGACAGAAAGGTGCAACAACTTCTGGAGGATCCTGCATACAAGTCAGTAGCAAGCGACCCTACAGAGAAAGTGGACAAAAAGACCATGGCTCTGTTGAAGGAGACAGGCCTGCCTCAACAAGTCATCAAGAAGCTGTGTCCCAAAGCGCCAACACCACCTAGACTTTATGGACTCCCCAAGATTCACAAGGATGGGGTTCCACTGCGACCTATTGTCACCAGTATTGGTGCAGCAACTTACCCTACTGCGAAATACCTCAAGAAGATGTTGACACCACATGTGGGTAAATGTGCATATCACATGTGGAACTCAGAGGATTTCCTACAAGGACTGGGCCAGCAACACATAACAGACACAGACATCATGGTTAGTTTCGATGTGGTGTCTCTCTTCACATGTGTACCACTGAAGGAGTCACTTGAGCTTATTGGAGAGAAGTTTGATGGGGCTCTCCTTGACCTGTTCAGGCATGTACTGACATCGACGTACTTCCCATATGGGGGTCAATTTTGTGAACAAACAGAAGGGGTGGCGATGGGCAGCCCTCTATCGCCAGTGGTGGCCAACCTATTTATGGAAAGGTTTGAAGGGGAAGCACTCTCTTCAGCCACATACCAACCTAAGTGTTTTTTTAGGTATGTGGATGATACCTTTGTCATCTGGCCCCATGGTAGAGGGAAGTTAGATGAGTTACTGCTACATCTGAACTCTTGCCATCTGAACATTAAGTTCACAATGGAAATGGAGAAAGATGGACTACTTCCGTTCTTGGATGTTCTGGTGAAGAGAAAGGCAGATGGCACATTTCGACACAGTGTGTACCGCAAACCTACGCACGCTGACTTATACCTTCAAGCCAGCAGTTGCCACCATCCGGCACATAAGAATGGAGTGCTCAAAACACTGGCCCACAGAGCACAAACTCTGTCAGATCCTGATAGTCTGGCCACAGAAATATAACACTTACAATCAGTGTTCAGCAGGAATGGGTACTCCTCTAGAGATATCCAGAAGGTACTTCAACCTGCCAACCGGCAAAAGGATCCACAAGAAGAACCAGAAGAGGCAAAGAAGATGGTATACTTACCGTATGCCAGACCTATTTCTACCAAGATCAGCAGGATTCTCCAGAAATATGACATCAAGAGCATATTTTGCCCACCCACCAAAATTGGGGCTATGCTGGGGAATGTAAAAGATAACCTGGGGCTACGCAAGCCAGGGATTTACAACATATCATGCTAGTGTGGGATGTCATACATTGGCCAGACCACCAGAACTGTGGACATCAGGTGTAAAGAACACCAGAGACATACTAGACTCAGGCAGTCAGCTAAATCAGCCATAGCAGAGCATTGTCTGGAACTTGGTCATTCAATGGATTACAATGACACCAAGATTGTGACACAGACCTCAAGATTTAGGGCAGTGTCATTAAAGAAGCTATTGAGATTAAGGGCACAGACAATCTAATCAACCGTGACTCGGGATACCAAATCAGTACAGCCTGGAATCCAGCGCTTGAGCTTGAGAAAACTCAACGCAGGACACTCCGGGATTCTGCAATAAATATAAGTGGAGACCGAGAGAACAGCCGTGAGACAAGGTGTTGGACATTAGAGACCAGATCTGACACACCCCAGATCATGAACTCGACTTCAGAAGACGGCCAGGCCGGGCGCGGACGGCGGAGGGAACACCGGCGACCAGAGAGGGATAATGTAGCCGCGTCTGGCGGGCGCGGACCTCAGATGGAACACACGACGCGGCGCGGACCGATTAGGGAGCGCCCAGCACGCAACAGAAGTGGAAACCGTAGTAACAGTCATGAGATAAAGTACCCAACATCTCAGATCGGGTCTGACACACCCCAAATGACAACCACAACCGTTGAGGACGGCCAAAACGGGCGCCGACGGCAGTCGGAACATCCGCGACTGGAGGGGTCCGTTGAAGCCGAGTCTGGCGGGCGCGGACCACAAATGGAACACTCGACTCGGCGCGGACCGATTAGGGAACGCCCAGCTCCTCCCAGGCATAAATACTGGACTCGATCGACTCAAGGACCAGTCTCAGGTAGCACCTGAAGAAGACAGCGAGGTACGCTGTTGAAATATCGAGCGAGTACGACGCGAACATCCGGCTGGATTCCCGAATATCCAAGATGTCAACAGATCGCCGGGAAAGCATGAAGAATTACATCAGATACCTCTGTAGTTGTTACAATCTTTTCTGTTTCCATGTTTTAAAGATTGGTATGATTACTGTTTTGTCCAGTCTGATGGAACCTGTCCCAACTCCCACGCCATTTCAATTATCCTGTGTAGCCAATTAAGACCTTACATTCCACTGTATTTGATGAGTTCCGACTTAATTTCATCCACCCCAGCTGCTTTATTGCACTGCAATCTATTGACCATTTTCTCCACTTCCTCAAATGTGGTCCTATTTCCATCAACATTCCTATCCCATTCTACCTCAAAACCTGAAACATTACTGATCGTATTTTCACCTACATTGAGCAACTCTTCAAAATATTCCCTCCATCTGCCCAAGTCTTCCACAGGATTCACCAGCAGTTTTCCTGACCTGTCCAAAATACTTGTCATTTCCTTCTTACCTCTCTTTCGAAGACTGCTAATTACACTCCAGAATGGTTTTCCAGCAGCTTGACCCAATGTCTCCAACCTGTTTCCAAAGTCTTCCCAAGATTTCTTCTTGGATGCTGCAATTATCTGTTTGGCTTTGTTTCTTTCTTCAACATAACTTTCTCTGTCTACCTGAGTTCTAGTATGTAGCCATTTTTGATACGCCTTCTTTTTCCTTTTACAGGCTGCCTTGACTGTGTCATTCCACCAAGCTGTTTGCTTCATCCTACTTTTACACACTACTGTTCCAAAACATTCCTTAGCCACTTTTAGTACTGCGTCCCTGTACCTTGTCCATTCCTTTTCCAGTGACTGTAATTTACTACTTTCAACTAACTGGTACCTTTCTGAGATCGCTGTTATGTACTTGCGCCTGATTTTCTTATCCTGAAGTTTCTCCACTCTTATCCTCCAACATATGGACCTGACCTCCTGCACTTTCAGCCTCACAATCCCAATTTCACTTCAGATTAAATAATGATCAGTGTCATCAAAGAATCCCCTAAATACACGTGTGTCCCTCACAGCCTTCGTGAATTCCTGATCTGTTATTATATAGTCAATGACAGATCTGGTTCCCCTGTTTTCCCAAGTATACCGGTGAATGTTCTTATGTTTAAAAAAGGAGTTTGTGATTGCTAAGCCCATACTGGCACAGAAATCCAAGAGTTGTTTCCCGTTCCTGTTGGCTCCATATCCTATCCAAATTTACCCATAACCTTTTCATACCCTTCTGTTCGATTTCCAATCCTGGCGTTAAAATCACCTATGAGCTGAACACTGCCCTTGTCCTTTACTCTAACAACTACATCACTGAGTGCCTCATAAAAACTATCCATCTTATCTTGATCTGTCCCTTCACAATGCTAATATACTGACACAATCCTAATTTTCTTGCTAGCCACTGTCAAATCTATCCGCATCAGTCGTTCGTTTACATACCTTACTGCAGCTACGCTGGGTTCCATTTCTTTCCTGATGTAAAGCCATACACCCCATTGTGCTATTCCTGCTTTGACTACTGACAGGTACACCTTGTATTCTCCCACTTCCTCTTCTTTCTCACCCATTACCCGAATGTCACTAACAGCTAAAACGTCCAGCCCCATCTTACTTGCAGCCTCTGCCAGCTCTGCCTTCTTCCCAGAGTAGCCCCCATTGATATTAATAGCTCCCCATCTCATTACCATTTGTTTGCCAAGTCGTATCTTAGGAGTCCCTGGTTTGTCAGTTAGATGTGGGACTCCGTCACCTCCAAAGGTCCGAGGCATTTTGCTCTGATTATTGCCAGCATCATATTTAAAGTACCAGGGAAGCAGGTTGCTAGCCTTACTTGCTCCGAGTCCCAATGGGTTTTACCCCTGACGGCTGAGGGACTAACCGGTGGATTTGGTAGTCTTTGCCGTATGAGCACAAAGTTGACCACGACTCAGAATATGACCGAGATGCCCAGCCTTATTCCAAAGTAACTGGTATCCCGACTGTCGGGACCACTTACTTGGCCACTGATACTTTGCCCGTGGTTCATGAACTAGGACATGACTACAGGAACCCACACCATGAACCACTAATTTAAAGAATTAAAAATAGCGAACTATTGAAAAATAACTTAAAACACTCTTTAAACAAATTGACTTCGGGAGAGACGACAATTTTTCAGTTATACCTAACCAGCCTCACATGCTAACAGTTCTGAACCCTAGAGCAACTAGGGAACTTACCTAGACCGTCTTGTCCTGACCAGCCTTAAAGAAAGTCAGAGAGGGGGCCGTTTTTCCCTTGCGACAACCTTCTTCTCTGTTCGCACACACCGCCAAATCTCGACGACCACAGCAAAACACATGACCCCATAACAAAATGCTGCTTGCTCTCTCTGGCCAGCGATTTCATTCTCTACCCACAGAACCAAAGATCTCGCATCATACATCGTTCACAAACTGGAAGCTGCTAAGCAATTGCTGTAATTTGTGTGCAACGTATGTAGCTGCTGCTGGCTACTCTGCGATGAGGTCAACCAACATCGATGTCTCTGACACACCAATCACTGGTTCGACTCGTGGTCTAGGGCCTCGTTATACGCCGTTGCTTTGTCTATACGGGGTGTTACAAAAAGGTGATGCCAAACTTTCAGGAAACATTCCTCACACACAAATAAAGAGTAGATGTTTTTTGGACATGTGTTCGGAAACGCTGAATTTCCATGTTAGAGCTCATTTTAGTTTCGTCCACCTACGCTCAATGGGGCACGTTATCATGATTTCATACGAGATCCTCTACATGTGCTGGTAGAGCACGTGCCTTTACAAGTACGACACAACATGTGGTTCATGCACGATGGAGCTCCTGCACATTTCAGTCGACGTGTTCGTACGCTTCTCAACAACAGATTCGGTAACCGATGGATTGGTAGAGGCGGACCAAATTCCATGTCCTCCACGCTCTCCTGACCTCAACCCTCTTGACTTTAATTTATGGGAGCATTTGAAAGTTCTTGTCTACGCAACCCCGGTACCAAATGTAGAGACTCTTCGTGCTCGTATTGTGGACGGCTGTGATACAATACGCCATTCGCCAGGGCTGCATCAGCGCATCAGGGATTCCATGCGATGGAGTGTGGATGTATGTATCCTCGCTAACGGAGGACATTTTGAACATTTCCTGTAACCAAGTGTTTGAAGTCACGCTGGTACGTTCTGTTGCTGCGTGTTTCCATTCCATGATTAATGTGATTTGAAGAGAAGTAATAAAATGAGCTCTAGCATGGAAAGTAAGCGTTTCCGGACATATGTCCACATAACATCTTTTCTTTATTAGTGTGTGAGGAATGCTTCCTGAAAGTTTGGCCGTGCCTCTTCTTAACACCCTGTATATGTATTCTACAATAACAACCCAACCTACTGAACAGTCAATGAACAATTTAAAGCACAAATATGAAACATCAAACGAGAAGTTGGAAATGGTCCATGTGGACGATGATGTATCCTGACAAAGGCTTTCGCTCAACTTATTACAGTCAACAGAAATGTTTCCTCAGTTGATGGCCATACATAAACTAATACTCGCAATAATTAAACTTGAATTCTGTATAGTAGTGCAAGCAAACAATTACTTCCTATACAGGCAATGTTTTACATGAACATTGGCTTGATCCACAATTTGGCTGGCCGCGTTTCAATGTTTAGAAAATTTCGCTATAGACTTGACGGTATAATGAACAGTTGCTTTTTTTTTTTTTTTTTTTTTTTTAATTGAGAAGAATCTAACTCATTCAGGTTTCCAACGTGATTTCCTGATATCGCTAAGACGAACTCTTAAGTTTTTTAAAGAAGAATAATTCAGATTCATACCTATGCAAAAGACAAGTATCTCAATTTTAAAATTTTTGTATTGTAACTATAAGCCTGCACGTTTTGGGCAAAAGCAAGATAACAAAAGAAGAATGGAAACACAGTAAATTTTACTTATATCAAACTCAGATACAATACTTTCCCCCCCCCCCCCAATATTTTGTTAATGACTAATGATCTGAAAAAGGTTTCTCCATCGTCGAGGTCTTAAGTATATACTTCCGGCAACAGAAAATTAAAAACAAAAAAAGAAGTTCCCGGTTCGGGTAAAATGAAGGACAGAAGAAACGAGACATTCGAGGAATCTAAGTCGTTTCCCATCTGCCAAAATTCAGTTACCCATTCTTTTCCAAGTATGGCGATTTTGCCAACTATGGGCCACGCGTTTGACGGGGCGCCATTGTGGATTTGACGAGAGGGAGAACGGTTTGATACGAGAATGCTGACTTTGTTCATATCTACATCCACTTTCATACTCTGAAAAGCACTGGGAAGTGTGTAACAGATCCAACGTGACATCGTTATCAATTATTAGAGCACTCTTCTATCCCATTTCACACCGAGGGAAGATTGATTGTTTCACCTCCACTGTGTGTGCTATGAGTAGTCCAAACTTATCCTCGTGATCCCCGAGGGAGCGACACGTGAGGGGTTGTATTATATCCTAGACTACCACTTAAGGTTTTTGTGCTGCCCTTCTCTGTATACGTTCAATATCCCCTGTTAATCCTATTCGTTAAGGGCCCTATACACTTGATCGGTATTCTAGGCTGGGTCACATGAGTGTTTCAAGCAACCTCCTATGTAGATTGAATGGATTTCCCTAGTATTTTACCAATGAAACGGAATCTGCCACCTGCTTTCTCTACCAACGAACATTCTGAATCTTCCACTTCAAATCCCTGCAAATTGTTACTCCAGGTATGAGTCGAGTTGCGTGCGACGCATTGATATTGAGTCAGAGGTTGCCAAGATTTTTCACTTCGTAAAGTGCACTGTTTTACATATCTGAACATTTAAAGGAACTGCCAATATTTGCACCTCTATTGAAATCTAATCAAGATCCGACTGAATTTTTGTGCAGCTTTTTTCAGGTAGACTAGTATTTCCCACGAGCATCGTGACTGCTCTGCGTACTCCTGTGGTCAAAGTTGCAAGTCCGGGTTTTAAATTCGACATATCTGAAGAGTTTCTAATTCCAGAAAAAGGCTAATATTTCCTTCCTGTGACAAGAAAGTCGCTACAGAACGTTACACAAGTAATAAGACACTCGCCTGACGAACCCTGTGTGTGACGTCAGTCGTACGGCAAGGCGGCGAACAATGCTGCCAACACACAATGGGCTGTCGCCGTTAATGTTTCCTGTATCCCGCTGGGATGTGAGCGCAATCCCAGCGACACAGACAGCCACGGCGTGGCTACGGAACGGAGTTCGTGTTGGGACCTCACAGCGTCTCGAGACACGCTTTTTCATGGTTTAACATGAAATGTTACGTTCCCAAATATTTTGCACCTGTTACCGGCAACTGTTCTTGATTTTCTTAGCAAAGATAAAACTTAATCGTCCGCACTTTTTTACGAGTTAAAGAACGTACTAATTTGCTACACGTCCATTCCACTTCTAATCAAATAAGTCTACGACATCTGTGTTCCTAGTGCTTTATGTTCAACGGAAACCGTTGCAAGAAATTCTTGCGACAGAGCGAATTTCTACTGGCTTTCTTGAGTACCAGATAAACATCATGAATCGTCATTATTATCTGTTTTCCGTCTTTCCGTTAGTTGCTCTAAATTCGTGGAGGTGTGTACCAACTATGAAACTAAAGGAAGGCAATTTGTTTGTTGCCATACACGTTTCGCTTCATTTATTTGGGAAACATACACAATAAACGTATTATGTGATAGATATAATATGCTGATATATTACATTTCTCTTACTTTTTAGGTTAGAAGTAACTTTTGTAGCACAAGTTCCGTATTGTGACTGTATCGCTCGGTGTTACTTACGATTTCCAGCGCTGTTAACACATGTACATGTTCCTGGAGATGTATTTGTTGCTCTTCATACTCCAGCTGGCCGATTTCTAGCGTTGCTTATACACATTTGTCACATCGCACGTTTCACTTTCACTTCCATTTGGTGTTTTCGATGTGTAGTGTTGCCAAC
This sequence comes from Schistocerca gregaria, assembly GCF_023897955.1. Classification (NCBI taxonomy): domain Eukaryota; kingdom Metazoa; phylum Arthropoda; class Insecta; order Orthoptera; family Acrididae; genus Schistocerca; species Schistocerca gregaria. The sequence continues at coordinate 572,337,318 of NC_064926.1, forward strand.
AGTTATTGCGTGTTTGTCTGTCTTTTGTTTCTGTTGTGTTTGATGTTTTTCATTTCTTGTGTGTGTGTGTGTGTGTGTGGGTGTGTGTATGTGTGTGTTTGTACACGCGCGCACGAGCGAAACGCGTATGGCAGCAAACAAACTGCCTTCATCTAGCTGCATTAGCTGCATAGGCGAAACATCATGAAATTGAAGCAGCATGGAAGTACAAGAAATTAGCTGTAATCACAAATTAACAATAGCACGAGGGCACGCTGAAGAGTAAGGCCTCCAAATTTTTTACATGAAAACTCTTAAAGCATTTTGAATAAAACGAACGTTATTAACATTCTACATCTTTATTCTTCATGTCTATATATTTTCAGTGTTCTGCCGCTAGAGGGCTCCGTATTGTAGCGTACAACGTGGCTGTGTGTGGCGTAATTATGTCGGAGCGTGAGAAACAGCGTGCTGTAATCGGGTTTCGAATTCGAAGAGTTTGTCTGCACATGGAGAACCGTCAGCTTCAGCATGACAATGCGATAGCACAAACGAGCATTGAGATATTTGTAACAATCTCATGGCTTGGGTTCACATTCATCGATCACCCTTGAAGGTTTCTGTTGAATTACTTTCATTTTAATTTCTTAAATCTGTTGTCATTTACGGCAAAAATTCCACTTCTAAATTTACTGTGGTGTTTCTGACTCTATCAGGGTGGAGACTGAGCAGTGGAACGATCTGTCACACTACTACACTTTAAAACACATTTTATATGTATTTCATGTCACACAGTCTCATACGGAACCTACATGCGCTTTCTTTTGTATAGTGTATATGATAAGATACTATCATTCCCCTTCCCTTCTGTTTGAGAGGATGAATGAGCAAATGTATTTCTAGTTGCATGCTTGATGGTAGCAGACAAGTCTGTCTGCTAGAGAACAGTAGGACCAACGTCGGAACAGGTGGCTAGGCTTTCTAAAAGCAGAGAGGTTTCTATTCTTAGTATGGTCCTGACCGTCCCTTGTCATGTTGGTATAGGAAACTGCCTCTCTGGTCACTTCCGTTTGTATCTGTTAAGCACGTTCGGTAGGAGCCCAGGTCAGTCTGTCCGCCGCGAACGTCTGAAGTGGTAAGAACTCCGGCTAAGAACGTCTCTGCTCAGTTTCAGGTTTAGATCTAAAATATCTAATGTTATCTTAAATTGCAACGCAGCGTAATTCGGGTGTGAAGTTCAGAATATCTTCCAGTAGTTGCTTTGTCACTACTTTGTGAGTAAAATGGAACCACGTGTGGATGATCCATAACTCTAACTAAGATCATCAATCTTAATTGCGAATGTGCGTGAGATTATAACGTCTCATCCTGACAATATTTTCAATATAGCAACTTTTCTTTATGTTCAACCCACGTGGGGTGTACTTTGTGAGACCAGTACCACGTGCTTATACAATTGTTTGACCCATCAGGTTAATAGTAAGACGACAGTAACCAGTTTGAGGTTTTTCTTTTGTAAATTGCACTTCGATGTAAATTATTTTAATTATCAAAATTATTGTGGAGTTACACTCTTTGTGTGAACCAAGTTGACCACGTGAAGCATGTAGTGTAATTATCAAAGTAGCCCTCAGCTATTCTTTTCGGGAAGATTTCACAGAGAATTAGTATGAATTTAGTATGCCAGTGTGTGGTAATTTTATGACGGACAGGATTGCGCTACGAACTTAACTTCTTTCAGTGAAAATTGAATCGGACGGTTGTGGTTAATCTCCTCTTGGATATGTTTCAACGTTCTTCGTGTGTTATTTTATGAATGCTGTGTTGTATGCAGTCTCCCAATCTTGGCTCCATATTTGATGTGTTCCGTAAGATTACAAACTCACATTTTCACTATCCTAAATAAGGCACCATCTTAGTTATGAATAAAGTTTAATATGCTGAAATTTAAACGGAACAATAATCAATGTTAAAATAAATGTGCAAATATAAACTGATTTATTTCTTTTTATTTAAATTGTCTTTTTATATGTACACTCCTGGAAATGGAAAAAAGAACACATTGATACCGGTGTGTCAGACCCACCATACTTGCTCCGGACACTGCGAGAGGGCTGTACAAGCAACGATCACACGCACGGCACAGCGGACACACCAGGCACCGCGGTGTTGGCCGTCGGATGGCGCTAGCTGCGCAGCATTTGTGCACCGCCGCCGTCAGTGTCAGCCAGTTTACCGTGGCATACGGAGCTCCATCGCAGTCTTTAACACTGGTAGCATGCCGCGACAGCGTGGACGTGAACCGTATGTGCAGTTGACGGACTTTGAGCGAGGGCGTATAGTGGGCATGCGGGAGGCCGGGTGGACGTGCCGCCGAATTGCTCAACACGTGGGGCGTGAGGTCTCCACAGTACATCGATGTTGTCGCCAGTGGTCGGCGGCAGGTGCACGTGCCCGTCGACCTGGGACCGGACCGCAGCGACGCTCGGATGGACGCCAAGACCGTAGGATCCTATGCAGTGCCGTAGGGGACGGCTCCGCCACTTTCCAGCAAATTAGGGACACTGTTGCACCTCGGGTATCGGCGAGGACCATTCGCAACCGTCTCCATGAAGCTGGGCTACGGTCCCGCACACCGTTAGGCCGTCTTCCGCTCACGCCCCAACATCGTGCAGCCCGCCTCCAGTGGTGCCGCGACAGGCGTGAATGGAGGGACGAATGGAGACGTGTCGTCTTCAGCGATGAGAGTCGCTTCTGCCTTGGTACCAATGATGGTCGTATGCGTGTTTGGCGCCGTGCAGGTGAGCGCCATAATCAGGACTGCATACGACCGAGGCACACAGGGCCAACACCCGGCATCATGGTGTGGGTAGCGATCTCCTACACTGGCCGTGCACCTCTGGTGATCGTCGAGGGGACACTGAATAGTGCACGGTACATCCAAAACCGTCATCGAACCCATCGTTCTACCATTCCTAGACCGGCAAGGGAACTTGCTGTTCCAACAGGACAATGCACGTCTGCATGTATCCCGTGCCACCCAACGTGCTCTAGAAGGTGTAAGTCAACTACCCTGGCCAGCAAGATCTCCGGATCTGTCCCCCATTGAGCATGTTTGGGACTGGATGAAGCGTCGTCTCACGCGGTCTGCACGTCCAGCACGAACGCTGGTCCAACTGAGGCGCCAGGTGGAAATGGCATGGCAAGCCGTTCCACAGGACTACATCCAGCATCTCTACGATCGTCTCCATGGGAGAATAGCAGCCTGCATTGCTGCGAAAGGTGGATATACACTGTACTAGTGCCGACATTGTGCATGCTCTGTTGCCTGTGTCTATGTGCCTGTGGTTCTGTCAGTGTGATCATGTGATGTATCTGACCCCAGGAATGTGTCAATAAAGTTTCCCCTTCGTGGGACAATGAATTCACGGTGTTCTTATTTCAATTTCCAGGAGTGTATATCACCGGTTATCGTAAGATGACTACTAAAAGATTATTATTCATGTTGGTCTGGCTGGGAATTTGGTAAGCTAGACTGGATGCCTGGTGAAACAGTTGCTCAGTAATGCAAGGTTAACTTCCCCAGACAGCTTACAACTTTTGACCAGCTTTTATTGTGTTGAATATTAGCACCGCTTTCAGAACAAATTAATGCATCAACATTAAACCTTCTATACAGATCCGACTAAGCTCAATCCGAATTTCATCTGTTTCCAGAACTTAAAGACTGCCTTCGATTACTTCACTTTGACAGTGATGAAGCGATGCAAGCATAGGTGAGACTTTGCCTCCGTGAACACTGAACACTTTCGTACTGTCTGCACTGACGGTATCAACACCCCAGTCTCTCGTTGGGAGAAGAGTGTTCGTCTCCGAGGCGGGTATGTTGAGAAATAAATGTGTAGACATGAAGAATAAAGATGAAGAATGTTAATAACGATTGTTTTACTTAAAAAGCCTAAAGAGGTTTCACGTAAAAAATTCGGAGGGAGTACTTTTCTGCAATCCCTCGTTCCTTACCTGTCCACAGCATGGCTGCAGCAGGAGAACATCCGGAAGTGATGACTCTGGTCCGGTTTGAATGGTTCAAGCGGTCATACGAGCTGAGAGCAAGAGGTCGTGCTCCCTTGCCATTGGTTATTACGTTACGTCACTAACGCAATTCATAGATTTGTTATCGGAAGGGCAAATGAACACGCTAGTATTATGGAGGTGCTGCGTGAACTGAAGTGGGAATCCTTTGAGTGAAGATGGTATTATTTCCGAGGAACACCATTGAGAAAATTTAGAAACCACCATTTGAAGCTGAATACAGAAAAATTATACTGTCAACGTGAGAAATCATTCACGCAGGAGGATCGTGCAAACACACAGTCGTTTCATCATCGAGCATATTTCCGTGCGGACGACATAGTAAGAAGATATCCCTGGTGTAGGGAAACAACTGAAAGAGTTGAAAACAATTAATTCATCAGGTCTGGATTGAATGGCAAATCAGTTTTATATAGAGTACTCTACTTCATTGACCCCTTACATAGCTTGCATTTGTCATTAACCTTGCGTCAAGCGCCAACTATGGACGGCGGGCAGCAGGAAGATACCTTACCTCTAGATTTCCGGAAAGCATTTGACACGGTGCCTGACTGTTAACGAAGGTACGAGTGTACGGAATAGGTTCCCAGAAATGTGGGTGGTTCGAAGACTTATTAAGTAATAGAACGCTATATGTTGTCCTCGAAGGCGAGTGTTCATCAGAGACAAAGGTATGCTCATGAGTGCTTCAGGGACGTGTGATGGGACCGCTGTTATTTTCTGTATGCATAAATGATCTGGCGGACAGAGTGGCCAGCAATTCGCGGTTGTTTGCTGATTAGGCTGTGGTGTACGGCAAGATGTCCAACTTGAGCGACTGTAGGACGATACAAGGTGCCTCGGAAAAAATTTCTAGTTGGATTGATGAATGCTAGGATGAAGAAAAATGTAAGTTAATGAGGATCAGTAGGAAAAACAAATCAGTTATGTTCGGATACAGCATTAGTCATGTCGTTTATATACAAAGTTGCAAAGCGATATAATATGGAATGACCATGTGAGGGTTGTTTTAGGGAAGGTGAATGGTCGACTTCGGTTTATTCGGAGAATTTTGTGAAAGTGTGAAGGGAGCGAACGTACGAGACTAGTGCTATGAATTCTTGAGTACTGCTCAGGTGTTCGGGATCCGGTCCAGGTCGAATTAAAGGAAGGCATTGAAGCAATTCGGAGCCGGGCTGCTAGATCTGTTACCGCTATGTTCGAACAAAACGCAAGTGTTACAGAGGTGCTTCGGAAATTCGAGTGGGGATCCCTGGAGGGAATGCGACTTTCTTTTCGAGGAACATTACTGAGAAAGTTGAGAGAAGTGGCATTTGAAAATGACTGGAGAAAGGCTGTACTGCCGCCAACACTGCGTAAGTACTGCCGCCAACACTGAGTAAGTACTGCGAAGACAAGAGAGGAGAAATCGGGGCTCACACGGAGGCACATAGGCAATCGATTTTTCTTCGCTCTTTTTGCTAGTGGGAAAGGGAAGGAGATGACTAGCAGTGGGAGATGGTTCCATCCGCCACTAGCCGTACGGTGGCTTGCGAAGTATGCACAGGATGACAGTTATTGCATTATGTGAAATAAAATCGTCCTGAATTCTGGTTGGTTTGCGTTCGCACATTCAAACTGCTCGGTTGGCTGTGGGGCATGATAAGAATTAGTATGATTTAGCGACGAAATCGACTTTCATTTAGATGGGTTCGTCAATAAGCACAATTTGCGCATGTGGGGGGCTGAGAATCCGCATTTCGCGATCTAGAAGTCTCTTCATCCTCAACGAGTGACTATGTGGTGGGAAATGTCCAGTCACGGAATAATCGGTGCGATATTCCTTGATGGCACGGTGACTACCGAACGGTACATGAAGGCTTTGGAAGATGATTACGTCCCAGTTATCCAAAATGACCCTGATTTCGACAGAATGTGGTACACGCAAGAGGGAGCTTGACCCCATCGAAGCAGGAGACTGTTTGATGTCCTGGAGCGGGACTTTGGTGACCGCATTCTGGCTCTGAGGTATCCAGAGGCCACTGCCATGGGCTTCGATCTGAACACATGTGACTCCTTTTTGTCGGGCTGTATTAAAGGGAAGGTGTACAACAATAACTCCGGTAACAGACATTCAGGAGGTGATCGACAGCGTCGATGTTCCGACACTTCAGCGGGTCGTGCAGAATTTCGCTATCCGTCTGGGTCACATCATCTCCAATGATGGCAGGCATATCGAACATGCCATAACCTTAACCTGAATATTTTAGGTGATGTTTAAATGTTGAATAGAGTGTGCGCAAGCCGTAGTTTGTAACTAATTTTCGTTTTTTTTCATATAGTTCAATAATTGTCACCCTGCGTGTAGCTTCAGAGTTAGATATCGTACTTCAGGCATCCCTTTCTACCTATTCAAACACCATGACACTTCCAATAATACATCATTCAATACATAATATCTCTGTAATATGATTACGATCCAGCATACGCGAAAAAAGAATAGTTTTCAAAGCTGACATTCCGACAACAAGTTTCAAACTACAATTTGTACATGTTATTTTATGACGATTTGTTCGTCTTAACTACATTAATTTTAAAGATGAAATTGTGCAGATTGGTCTTCTTTAATGCGTAAAACGTTTTGCATTGTATTTTACAGAAATACAACGAGATCTACGTAGGATGTCCAAGTGGTTTCGAAAAATGTCTGAGTACAAAATTAAAAAATTTGAAGAAAAGGTAACACAGTTTTGTATTTCACAAAATATGAACTTTTAAAACGCAAATTTATTTCGCAAACGTGGGAAAACGGCAACAGGTGCATCCACCTGTAGCAAAATCATTATACGAAAGGACGTGCACTGTCTGTTAGAGGAACAGTGTACGCCAAATGCAGGTCTCTCAAACACTGAGGCATTCACGCGACATGATAGTTCTGTGACGTGGCTACTTCGTTATGCGTGTAATGTGACTCCACTGGTCCGCCTGTGAGGTCGCTGCCTGCCTTTGGGAGTGCACAGCTAGTACAAAATGGGCTTCCGGTTTGCTGCCCAGCTGTTTGGGCACTTCCGTGAATGTGCGGACACGACAAGGCCAACCGAGCGACGGACGCCTCGCTCATTGAGTTCCCGGGACTGTGCTCTGTGAACCCGTGGTGCTCACGGCTGTGTGTCTACCAGTGTGGACTGTATGAACCCTCCGTACGTTATGGGGATTGCAAGGACGTTAACAACAACGTCGGGGGAAATACCATCTTCTGAAGTACATTCGTATTTTGAAGCTTAAATGATATTAATAAACCAAATGGTTGTTGATACAATTAAAAAAACATTTTAATTGAAATAGGTAAACATGCAACTATACGCCCAAAAATCTTGTCTTACATACACCGGTGCCCCAAGTTAAAGCAACAAACGGAATTTTTGCAAGGTTGCGTTTATGTTGTCATAAAGCAGTATAAACAGGTAGTAGTGAAGTAGAATAAAGTGAAGAAGAATACAGAACGTAAACTACAACATGCGTACGGCAGACAAAAATTTCTTCGTTTTTTCCAACTAAAAGTATTTGCAGACACAGTATGACAACTGATTAATGTGCTCAGAATGGGGTGTGACTGCCTCTAGCAGCAACACAGGCCTGACAGCGACGGATCATGCAGTGAATGGAGTCATCAATCTCGTGATGGGGCAATAACGCTCGTCCTTCATGCAGAGCTGCTCAAAAGTCTTGAAGAATGGTTGGTGGATACTGACGTCTCCTCAGTGCATCCCCGACATGCTCTATGGGATTCAAACCGGAAGAGCGAGCAGGCCACGCCTTGCGTGCAGTATCTTCCGTTTCCAAGGAAACATCGACCACCCGTGCTCTGTGAGGTCGAGTATTATCGTCCATCAGTACAAAGTCTGGACCCACAGCACCTCGCAACAACCGCGCATGAGATCCCAAGATCTCGTCACGACACCTGACAGCAGTTAAATCTTAAAGGTTCTCCCGTACAGTTTCTTGAAGAGCTGTTCGAGTGGTCAACATAATTCCTGCACACACCTTTAGGGATCCTCCTCGATATCGGTCTATTTCCACAGACGTTTGGCTCCCGAAATCGTAGTCCACGTTCCCTCCAGAGGTGAACCAGTCCAGTCATGGACTGTGCGGCTGGTCCCGGCGGAGGTTCGAGTCCTCCCTCGGGCATGGGTTTGTGTGTTTGTCCTCAGGATAATTTAGGTTAAGTAGTGTGTAAGTTTAGGGACTGATGACCTTAGCAGTTAACTCCCGTAAGATTCCACACAGGTTTGAACATTTTTGTGAACTCGTCGATAATCACTCTCCAGACCGAATCGGGACTTACCTGTGAAAAGAAGCTTTAGGACGCATCTCATTGGCATGATAAGGCTTACTGGGCCTTTTTGCTTTGGTTCCTGCACATCGTAAAGAATTCCATCCAAAAAATTAAATGTTTCTGCGTCATATATGCTGAAGATTTTCAAGTGTTCCAGGGTTTTTTTTTTTTTTTGCATCAATATTTTGAAAGGACATCGCCCTCTAAAGCTAAGTGAGATTTCATCTACAACCAGTAATTCAGGAGGAGTGTAAGTGGTAAACAGAGTCCAGAACTCTCAAAATGCCGCAAATTTGTCGTTCTCTTTCTTTTGATTTCGTCTTGTCTTGTTGTCGAATCTAAGGGCACAGATAAGAAACTGAAACCGGTTTTTTGACAGTGTAAATCGAAAAAACAGTCCGTCAGTGGGTGAAAATATTTCTTCGGTATTCAAATAGAATTTCTTGTTGTATCTGCTCCTTTATACATACAATAACCACAAAGCGCTTTCATCTGAAGTTCGTCTGTAGGTGCGATATATCATTTGACAGAATTCAATCGTCCGGCTATCAGTTCGATTTTCTGATTTGTGTATTTCCCTAACATATCAATAACTTCTTCATTTACAAACTAGGAGAATACCATTCCCTCAAGTGTCATGCCTTTAGTGATACTCCTAGGTGAGGCGAGACGTAACACTATATTTTTGTAGGCGTTTTGGCATATTTAGACTTTTCGAGGTGTGTTCGTCCATATTGTTTCTAAAAGTTTCCTTAAAGTAAAATATCTAGCGTATTCATCGTTGCCTTCGGTTAGCTGTCCTTCTTCTTGAAGGAATCCCTCCTCTGTTCGAATTCATCGTCGATGGCCTCATCATGAGATATTTCGCCATCGATATCTGTGACCAAAATTCGTCAAAATTGTCTTCATCCTCATGATCAGAATCCATCGGCATATGAGTTAACGAGAATTTTGCTCCCATTTAAGTATATGGCCGAAAGAGTGAGCCTTCAGGAATTGTGAAACGAACCCTGTCGTCCAGGACCGCGTGCCACAAAGGGCGCAGATTCTGCATTAGATGGGGAGACTCACAGGCGTCTATTGTCTGTTGAGACCTAAGCGCTGTAGTGTGCGAGTGAGACAGACGAGAAGTTATGTAATAGGGAAACCCAGGGAAGCATAGTAGTGTTGAGCATGGCGGACCTAAGATCCGCCATAAAAGTAAACCATTATGAAAACTAATTGATTCTGTAGTAATTCAGAGAAGTAACACACCGTTACTTTAATCAACCATCCTTCACAAATTATCGTGGTGATCTCAATAAAACTTGAATGTTGATCATATCTATAATAGTTTAGGATTTCCTGTCAAAGTGAGATTAACAAGTTTTGTAAATAAGACCTGAATGCTAAGATCTGAACGCTTTGGTCGATCTTAACGATCGACATTTCATATAGAAGCACATCATTAAAATGACAAACGTAAATATCAAGTCTGTAATTTTATTTGTTTAAAAGATATAGTAAATTTAAATTATCGGTATTTCAGTTAAACATCAGATCATTTCCTCCACACAAAACAGATTGGACGATGACAGTATGACACCTTACTAATTCATTAGGTAGTAGAATATTTGTTGTAAATTTTAGTGCATAATAGTTACTTTTGTTCTTTATTTATTTATCAGAAAGGACATTGGTGCAAGGCTGCTAGCCGTGACATTCAAACTTAAGAAGGAAGTTGTATCGGTTTTATGTAAAAGAATTTAACGTGTATTATGTAATGGATATTATTGTTACTTTATTTAGAACGCGAAAGTGGTCAATCTTTGATTATTTAAATATGTTATAATGTAAAATAATGTACGATAAGCTGTAGCGAATCAGACGAACACCTTGAGGAGAAGAAACTGCCGGCGCGCGAGAAGTGCGGTCGTGGGCGGGCAGAGGGGCAGTGCGGCAGCAGACGGGAGTGGAGGCAGCTGGGCTGGAGGCACCGGAGTGAACAGTCCGGACTGAGGCGCGGAGGCGGGCAGCTAGGCTGGAGGCACCGGAGTGAACAGTCCGGACTGAGGCGCGGAGGCGGGCACCTGGGCTGGAGGCACCGGAGTGAACAGTCCGGACTGAGGCGCGCAGGCGGGCAGCTGGGCTGGAGGCACCGGAGTGAACAGTCCGGACTGAGGCGCGCAGGCGGGCAGCTGGGCTGGAGGCACCGGAGTGAACAGTCCGGACTGAGGCGCGCAGGCGGGCAGCTGGGCTAGAGGCACCGGAGTGAACAGTCCGGACTGAGGCGCGGAGGCGGGCAGCTGGGCTGGAGGCACCGGAGTGAACAGTCCGGACTGAGGCGCGCAGGCGGGCAGCTGGGCTGGAGGCACCGGAGTGAACAGTCCGGACTGAGGCGCGCAGGGAGGCGGGCAGCTGGGCTGGAGGCACCGGAGTGAACAGAACGGACTGAGGCGCGCAGGCGGGCAGCTGGGCTAGAGGCACCGGAGTGAACAGAACGGACTGAGGCGCGGAGGCGGGCAGCTGGGCTGGAGGCACCGGAGTGAACAGTCCGGACTGAGGTGCGGAGGCGGGCAGCTGGGCTGGAGGCACCGGAGTGAACAGTCCGGACTGAGGTGCGGAGGCGGGCAGCTGGGCTGGAGGCACCGGAGTGAACAGTCCGGACTGAGGCGCGCAGGCGGGCAGCTGGGCTGGAGGCACCGGAGTGAACAGAACGGACTGAGGCGCGGAGGCGGGCAGCTGGGCTGGAGGCACCGGAGTGAACAGTCCGGACTGAGGTGCGGAGGCGGGCAGCTGGGCTGGAGGCACCGGAGTGAACAGTCCGGACTGAGGCGCGCAGGCGGGCAGCTGGGCTGGAGGCACCGGAGTGAACAGAACGGACTGAGGCGCGGAGGCGGGCAGCTGGGCTGGAGGCACCGGAGTGAACAGAACGGACTGAGGCGCGCAGGCGGGCAGCGGGCTGGACGCACCGGAGTGAACAGAACGGACTGAGGCGCGGAGGCGGGCAGCTGGGCTGGAGGCACCGGAGTGAACAGAACGGACTGAGGCGCGGAGGCGGGCAGCTGGGCTGGAGGCACCGGAGTGAACAGTCCGGACTGAGGCGCGGAGGCGGGCAGCTGGGCTGGAGGCACCGGAGCGAACAGTCCGGACTGAGGTGCGGAGGCGGGCAGCTGGGCTGGAGGCACCGGAAAGAACAGTCCGGACTGAGGTGCGCAGGCGGGCAGCTGGGCTGGAGGCACCGGAGTGAACAGAACGGACTGAGGCGCGGAGGCGGGGAGCTGGGCTGGAGGCACCGGAGTGAACAGTCCGGACTGAGGTGCGGAGGCGGGCAGCTGGGCTGGAGGCACCGGAGTGAACAGTCCGGACTGAGGTGCGGAGGCGGGCAGCTGGGCTGGAGGCACCGGAGTGAACAGTCCGGACAGAGGTGCGGAGGCGGGCAGCTGGGCTGGAGGCACCGGAGTGAACAGTCCGGACTGAGGCGCGCAGGCGGGCAGCTGGGCTGGAGGCACCGGAGTGAACAGTCCGGACTGAGGCGCGCAGGCGGGCAGCTGGGCTGGAGGCACCGGAGTGAACAGTCCGGACTGAGGCACGGAGGCGGGCAGCTGGGCTGGAGGCACCGGAGTGAACAGTCCGGACTGAGGCGCGCAGGCGGGCAGCTGGGCTGGAGGCACCGCAGTGAACAGTCCGGACTGAGGCGCGCAGGCGGGCAGCTGGGCTGGAGGCACCGGAGTGAACAGTCCGGACTGAGGCACGGAGGCGGGCAGCTGGGCTGGAGGCACCGGAGTGAACAGTCCGGACTGAGGCGCGCAGGCGGGCAGCTGGGCTGGAGGCACCAGAGTGAACAGTCCGGACTGAGGCGCGCAGGCGGGCAGCTGGGCTGGACGCACCGGAGTGAACAGTCCGGACTGAGGCGCGCAGGCGGGCAGCTGGGCTGGAGGCACAGGAGTGAACAGTCCGGACTGAGGCGCGCAGGCGGGCAGCTGGGCTGGAGGCACCGGAGTGAACAGTCCGGACTCAGGTGCGGAGGCGGGCAGCTGGGCTGGAGGCACCGGAGTGAACAGTCCGGACTGAGGCGCGCAGGCGGGCAGCTGGGCTGGAGGCACCGGAGTGAACAGTCCGGACTGAGGTGCGGAGGCGGGCAGCTGGGCTGGAGGCACCGGAGTGAACAGTCCGGACTGAGGTGCGCAGGCGGGCAGCTGGGCTGGAGGCACCGGAGTGAACAGAACGGACTGAGGCGCGGAGGCGGGCAGCTGGGCTGGAGGCACCGGAGTGAACAGTCCGGACTGAGGTGCGGAGGCGGGCAGCTGGGCTGGAGGCACCGGAGTGAACAGTCCGGACTGAGGTGCGGAGGCGGGCAGCTGGGCTGGAGGCACCGGAGTGAACAGTCCGGACAGAGGTGCGGAGGCGGGCAGCTGGGCTGGAGGCACCGGAGTGAACAGTCCGGACTGAGGCGCGCAGGCGGGCAGCTGGGCTGGAGGCACCGGAGTGAACAGTCCGGACTGAGGCGCGCAGGCGGGCAGCTGGTCTGGAGGCACCGGAGTGAACAGTCCGGACTGAGGCACGGAGGCGGGCAGCTGGGCTGGAGGCACCGGAGTGAACAGTCCGGACTGAGGCGCGCAGGCGGGCAGCTGGGCTGGAGGCACCGGAGTGAACAGTCCGGACTGAGGCGCGCAGGCGTGCAGCTGGGCTGGAGGCACCGGAGTGAACAGTCCGGACTGAGGCACGGAGGCGGGCAGCTGGGCTGGAGCCACCGGAGTGAACAGTCCGGACTGAGGCGCGCAGGCGGGCAGCTGGGCTGGAGGCACCGGAGTGAACAGTCCGGACTGAGGCGCGCAGGCGGGCAGCTGGGCTGGACGCACCGGAGTGAACAGTCCGGACTGAGGCGCGCAGGCGGGCAGCTGGGCTGGAGGCACCGGAGTGAACAGTCCGGACTGAGGCGCGCAGGCGGGCAGCTGGGCTGGAAGCACCGGAGTGAACAGTCCGGACTGAGGCGCGCAGGCGGGCAGCTGGGCTGGAGGCACCGGAGTGAACAGTCCGGACTGAGGCGCGCAGGCGGGCAGCTGGGCTGGAGGCACCGGAGTGAACAGTCCGGACTGAGGCGCGCAGGCGGGCAGCTGGGCTGGAGGCACCGGAGTGAACAGTCCGGACTGAGGCGCGCAGGCGGGCAGCTGGGCTGGAGGCACCGGAGTGAACAGTCCGGACTGAGGCGCGCAGGCGGGCAGCTGGGCTGGAGGCACCGCAGTGAACAGTCCGGACTGAGGCGCGCAGGCGGGCAGCTGGGCTGGAGGCACCGGAGTGAACAGTCCGGACTGAGGCACGGAGGCGGGCAGCTGGGCTGGAGGCACCGGAGTGAACAGTCCGACTGAGGCGCGCAGGCGGGCAGCTGGGCTGGAGGTACTGGAGTGAACAGTCCGGACTGAGGCGCGCAGGCGGGCAGCTGGGCTGGAGGCACCGGAGTGAACAGTCCGGACTGAGGCGCGCAGGCGGGCAGCTGGGCTGGAGGCACCGGAGTGAACAGTCCGGACTGAGGCACGGAGGTGGGCAGCTGGGCTGGAGGCACCGGAGTGAACAGTCCGGACTGAGGCACGGAGGCGGGCAGCTGGGCTGGAGGCACCGGAGTGAACAGTCCGGACTGAGTCGCGCAGGCGGGCAGCTGGGCTGGAGGCACCGGAGTGAACAGTCCGGACTGAGGCGCGCAGGCGGGCAGCTGGGCTGGAGGCACCGGAGTGAACAGTCCGGACTGAGGCGCGCAGGGGGGCAGCTGGGCTGGAGGCACCGGAGTGAACAGTCCGGACTGAGGCACGGAGGCGGGCAGCTGGGCTGGAGGCACCGGAGTGAACAGTCCGGACTGAGGCGCGCAGGCGGGAAGCTGGGCTGGAGGCACCGGAGTGAACAGTCCGGACTGAGGCGCGCAGGCGGGTAGCTGGGCTGGAGGCACCGGAGTGAACAGTCCGGACTGAGGCGCGCAGGCGGGCAGCTGGGCTGGAGGCACCGGAGTGAACAGTCCGGACTGAGGCGCGCAGGTGGGCAGCTGGGCTGGAGGCACCGGAGTGAACAGTCCGGACTGAGGCACGGAGGCGGGCAGCTGGGCTGGAGGCACCGGAGTGAACAGTCCGGACTGAGGCGCGCAGGCGGGCAGCTGGGCTGGAGGCACCGGAGTGAACAGTCCGGACTGAGGCGCGCAGGCGGGCAGCTGGGCTGGAGGCACCGGAGTGAACAGTCCGGACTGAGGCGCGCAGGCGGGCAGCTGGGCTGGAGGCACCGGAGTGAACAGTCCGGACTGAGGCGCGCAGGCGGGCAGCTGGGCTGGAGGCACCGGAGTGAACAGTCCGGACTGAGGCGCGCAGGTGTGTAGCTGGGCTGGAGGCACCGGAGTGTACAGTCCGGACTGAGGCACGGAGGCAGGCAGCTGGGCTGGAGGCACCGGAGTGAACAGTCCGGACTGAGGCGCGCAGGCGGGCAGCTGGGCTGGAGGCACCGGAGTGAACAGTCCGGACTGAGGCGCGGAGGCGGGCAGCTGGGCTGGAGGCACCGGAGTGAACAGAACGGACTGAGGCGCGCAGGCGGGCAGCTGGGCTAGAGGCACCGGAGTGAACAGAACGGACTGAGGCGCGGAGGCGGGCAGCTGGGCTGGAGGCACCGGAGTGAACAGTCCGGACTGAGGTGCGGAGGCGGGCAGCTGGGCTGGAGGCACCGGAGTGAACAGTCCGGACTGAGGTGCGGAGGCGGGCAGCTGGGCTGGAGGCACCGGAGTGAACAGTCCGGACTGAGGCGCGCAGGCGGGCAGCTGGGCTGGAGGCACCGGAGTGAACAGAACGGACTGAGGCGCGGAGGCGGGCAGCTGGGCTGGAGGCACCGGAGTGAACAGTCCGGACTGAGGTGCGGAGGCGGGCAGCTGGGCTGGAGGCACCGGAGTGAACAGTCCGGACTGAGGCGCGCAGGCGGGCAGCTGGGCTGGAGGCACCGGAGTGAACAGAACGGACTGAGGCGCGGAGGCGGGCAGCTGGGCTGGAGGCACCGGAGTGAACAGAACGGACTGAGGCGCGCAGGCGGGCAGCGGGCTGGACGCACCGGAGTGAACAGAACGGACTGAGGCGCGGAGGCGGGCAGCTGGGCTGGAGGCACCGGAGTGAACAGAACGGACTGAGGCGCGGAGGCGGGCAGCTGGGCTGGAGGCACCGGAGTGAACAGTCCGGACTGAGGCGCGGAGGCGGGCAGCTGGGCTGGAGGCACCGGAGCGAACAGTCCGGACTGAGGTGCGGAGGCGGGCAGCTGGGCTGGAGGCACCGGAAAGAACAGTCCGGACTGAGGTGCGCAGGCGGGCAGCTGGGCTGGAGGCACCGGAGTGAACAGAACGGACTGAGGCGCGGAGGCGGGCAGCTGGGCTGGAGGCACCGGAGTGAACAGTCCGGACTGAGGTGCGGAGGCGGGCAGCTGGGCTGGAGGCACCGGAGTGAACAGTCCGGACTGAGGTGCGGAGGCGGGCAGCTGGGCTGGAGGCACCGGAGTGAACAGTCCGGACAGAGGTGCGGAGGCGGGCAGCTGGGCTGGAGGCACCGGAGTGAACAGTCCGGACTGAGGCGCGCAGGCGGGCAGCTGGGCTGGAGGCACCGGAGTGAACAGTCCGGACTGAGGCGCGCAGGCGGGCAGCTGGGCTGGAGGCACCGGAGTGAACAGTCCGGACTGAGGCACGGAGGCGGGCAGCTGGGCTGGAGGCACCGGAGTGAACAGTCCGGACTGAGGCGCGCAGGCGGGCAGCTGGGCTGGAGGCACCGCAGTGAACAGTCCGGACTGAGGCGCGCAGGCGGGCAGCTGGGCTGGAGGCACCGGAGTGAACAGTCCGGACTGAGGCACGGAGGCGGGCAGCTGGGCTGGAGGCACCGGAGTGAACAGTCCGGACTGAGGCGCGCAGGCGGGCAGCTGGGCTGGAGGCACCGGAGTGAACAGTCCGGACTGAGGCGCGCAGGCGGGCAGCTGGGCTGGACGCACCGGAGTGAACAGTCCGGACTGAGGCGCGCAGGCGGGCAGCTGGGCTGGAGGCACAGGAGTGAACAGTCCGGACTGAGGCGCGCAGGCGGGCAGCTGGGCTGGAGGCACCGGAGTGAACAGTCCGGACTCAGGTGCGGAGGCGGGCAGCTGGGCTGGAGGCACCGGAGTGAACAGTCCGGACTGAGGCGCGCAGGCGGGCAGCTGGGCTGGAGGCACCGGAGTGAACAGTCCGGACTGAGGTGCGGAGGCGGGCAGCTGGGCTGGAGGCACCGGAGTGAACAGTCCGGACTGAGGTGCGCAGGCGGGCAGCTGGGCTGGAGGCACCGGAGTGAACAGAACGGACTGAGGCGCGGAGGCGGGCAGCTGGGCTGGAGGCACCGGAGTGAACAGTCCGGACTGAGGTGCGGAGGCGGGCAGCTGGGCTGGAGGCACCGGAGTGAACAGTCCGGACTGAGGTGCGGAGGCGGGCAGCTGGGCTGGAGGCACCGGAGTGAACAGTCCGGACAGAGGTGCGGAGGCGGGCAGCTGGGCTGGAGGCACCGGAGTGAACAGTCCGGACTGAGGCGCGCAGGCGGGCAGCTGGGCTGGAGGCACCGGAGTGAACAGTCCGGACTGAGGCGCGCAGGCGGGTAGCTGGTCTGGAGGCACCGGAGTGAACAGTCCGGACTGAGGCACGGAGGCGGGCAGCTGGGCTGGAGGCACCGGAGTGAACAGTCCGGACTGAGGCGCGCAGGCGGGCAGCTGGGCTGGAGGCACCGGAGTGAACAGTCCGGACTGAGGCGCGCAGGCGGGCAGCTGGGCTGGAGGCACCGGAGTGAACAGTCCGGACTGAGGCACGGAGGCGGGCAGCTGGGCTGGAGGCACCGGAGTGAACAGTCCGGACTGAGGCGCGCAGGCGGGCAGCTGGGCTGGAGGCACCGGAGTGAACAGTCCGGACTGAGGCGCGCAGGCGGGCAGCTGGGCTGGACGCACCGGAGTGAACAGTCCGGACTGAGGCGCGCAGGCGGGCAGCTGGGCTGGAGGCACCGGAGTGAACAGTCCGGACTGAGGCGCGCAGGCGGGCAGCTGGGCTGGAAGCACCGGAGTGAACAGTCCGGACTGAGGCGCGCAGGCGGGCAGCTGGGCTGGAGGCACCGGAGTGAACAGTCCGGACTGAGGCGCGCAGGCGGGCAGCTGGGCTGGAGGCACCGGAGTGAACAGTCCGGACTGAGGCGCGCAGGCGGGCAGCTGGGCTGGAGGCACCGGAGTGAACAGTCCGGACTGAGGCGCGCAGGCGGGCAGCTGGGCTGGAGGCACCGGAGTGAACAGTCCGGACTGAGGCGCGCAGGCGGGCAGCTGGGCTGGAGGCACCGCAGTGAACAGTCCGGACTGAGGCGCGCAGGCGGGCAGCTGGGCTGGAGGCACCGGAGTGAACAGTCCGGACTGAGGCACGGAGGCGGGCAGCTGGGCTGGAGGCACCGGAGTGAACAGTCCGACTGAGGCGCGCAGGCGGGCAGCTGGGCTGGAGGTACCGGAGTGAACAGTCCGGACTGAGGCGCGCAGGCGGGCAGCTGGGCTGGAGG
The DNA here is from genome assembly GCF_023897955.1 of Schistocerca gregaria. Taxonomy (NCBI): domain Eukaryota; kingdom Metazoa; phylum Arthropoda; class Insecta; order Orthoptera; family Acrididae; genus Schistocerca; species Schistocerca gregaria. Next base: position 572,355,237 of record NC_064926.1, read on the forward strand.
CACCGGAGTGAACAGTCCGGACTGAGGCGCGCAGGCGGGCAGCTGGGCTGGAGGCACCGGAGTGAACAGTCCGGACTGAGGCACGGAGGTGGGCAGCTGGGCTGGAGGCACCGGAGTGAACAGTCCGGACTGAGGCACGGAGGCGGGCAGCTGGGCTGGAGGCACCGGAGTGAACAGTCCGGACTGAGTCGCGCAGGCGGGCAGCTGGGCTGGAGGCACCGGAGTGAACAGTCCGGACTGAGGCGCGCAGGCGGGCAGCTGGGCTGGAGGCACCGGAGTGAACAGTCCGGACTGAGGCGCGCAGGGGGGCAGCTGGGCTGGAGGCACCGGAGTGAACAGTCCGGACTGAGGCACGGAGGCGGGCAGCTGGGCTGGAGGCACCGGAGTGAACAGTCCGGACTGAGGCGCGCAGGCGGGAAGCTGGGCTGGAGGCACCGGAGTGAACAGTCCGGACTGAGGCGCGCAGGCGGGTAGCTGGGCTGGAGGCACCGGAGTGAACAGTCCGGACTGAGGCGCGCAGGCGAGCAGCTGGGCTGGAGGCACCGGAGTGAACAGTCCGGACTGAGGCGCGCAGGTGGGCAGCTGGGCTGGAGGCACCGGAGTGAACAGTCCGGACTGAGGCACGGAGGCGGGCAGCTGGGCTGGAGGCACCGGAGTGAACAGTCCGGACTGAGGCGCGCAGGCGGGCAGCTGGGCTGGAGGCACCGGAGTGAACAGTCCGGACTGAGGCGCGCAGGCGGGCAGCTGGGCTGGAGGCACCGGAGTGAACAGTCCGGACTGAGGCGCGCAGGCGGGCAGCTGGGCTGGAGGCACCGGAGTGAACAGTCCGGACTGAGGCGCGCAGGCGGGCAGCTGGGCTGGAGGCACCGGAGTGAACAGTCCGGACTGAGGCGCGCAGGTGTGTAGCTGGGCTGGAGGCACCGGAGTGTACAGTCCGGACTGAGGCACGGAGGCAGGCAGCTGGGCTGGAGGCACCGGAGTGAACAGTCCGGACTGAGGCGCGCAGGCGGGCAGCTGGGCTGGAGGCACCGGAGTGAACAGTCCGGACTGAGGCGCGCCGGCGGGCAGCTGGGCTGGAGGCACCGGAGTGAACAGTCCGGACTGAGGCGCGCAGGCGGGCAGCTGGGCTGGAGGCACTGGAGTGAACAGTCCGGACTGAGGCACGGAGGCGGGCAGCTGGGCTGGAGGCACCGGAGTGAACAGTCCGGACTGAGGCACGGAGGCGGGCAGCTGGGCTGGAGGCACCGGAGTGAACAGTCCGGACTGAGGCGCGCAGGCGGGCAGCTGGGCTGGAGGCACCGGAGTGAACAGTCCGGACTGAGGCGCGCAGGCGGGCAGCTGGGCTGGAGGCACTGGAGTGAACAGTCCGGACTGAGGCGCGCAGGCGGGCAGCTGGGCTGGAGGCACCGGAGTGAACAGTCCGGACTGAGTCGCGCAGGCGGGCAGCTGGGCTGGAGGCACCGGAGTGAACAGTCCGGACTGAGGCACGGAGGCGGGCAGCTGGGCTGGAGGCACCGGAGTGAACAGTCCGGACTGAGGCGCGCATGCGGGCAGCTGGGCTGGAGGCACCGGAGTGAACAGTCCGGACTGAGGCGCGCAGGCGGGCAGCTGGGCTGGAGGCACCGGAGTGAACAGTCCGGACTGAGGCGCGCAGGCGGGCAGCTGGGCTGGAGGCACCGGAGTGAACAGTCCGGACTGAGTCGCGCAGGCGGGCAGCTGGGCTGGAGGCACCGGAGTGAACAGTCCGGACTGAGGCGCGGAGCCGGGCAGCTGGGCTGGAGGCACCGGAGTGAACAGTCCGGACTGAGGCGCGCAGGCGGGCAGCTGGGCTGGAGGCACCGGAGTGAACAGTCCGGACTGAGGCGCGGAGGCGGGCAGCTGGGCTGGAGGCACCGGAGTGAACAGTCCGGACTGAGGCGCGCAGGCGGGCACCTGGGCTGGAGGCACCGAAGTGAACAGTCCGGACTGAGGCGCGCAGGCGGGCAGCTGGGCTGGAGGCACCGGAGTGAACAGTCCGGACTGAGTTGCGCAGGCGGGCAGCTGGGCTGGAGGCACCGGAGTGAACAGTCCGGACTGAGGCACGGAGGCGGGCAGCTGGGCTGGAGGCACCGGAGTGAACAGTCTGGACTGAGGCAGGCAGGCGGGCAGCTGGGCTGGAGGCACCGGAGTGAACAGTCCGGACTGAGGCGCGGAGGCGGGCAGCTGGGCTGGAGGCACCGGAGTGAACAGTCCGGACTGAGGCATGGAGGCGGGCAGCTGGGCTGGAGGCACCGGAGTGAACAGTCCGGACTGAGGCGCGCAGGCGGGCAGCTGGGCTGGAGGCACCGGAGTGAACAGTCCGGACTGAGGCGCGCAGGCGGGCAGCTGGGCTGGAGGCACCGGAGTGAACAGTCCGGACTGAGGCACGGAGGCGGGCAGCTGGGCTGGAGGCACCGGAGTGAACAGTCCGGACTGAGGCGCGCAGGCGGGCAGCTGGGCTGGAGGCACCGGAGTGAACAGTCCGGACTGAGGCGCGCAGGCAGGCAGCTGGGCTGGAGGCACCGGAGTGAACAGTCCGGACTGAGGCGCGCAGGCGGGCAGCTGGGCTGGAGGCACCGGAGTGAACAGTCCGGACTGAGGCGCGCAGGCGGGCAGCTGGGCTGGAGGCACCGGAGTGAACAGTCCGGACTGAGGCGCGCAGGCGGGCAGCTGGGCTGGAGGCACCGGAGTGAACAGTCCGGACTGAGGCACGGAGGCGGGCAGCTGGGCTGGAGGCACCGGAGTGAACAGTCCGGACTGAGGCACGGAGGCGGGCAGCTGGGCTGGAGGCACCGGAGTGAACAGTCCGGACTGAGGCGCGCAGGCGGGCAGCTGGGCTGGAGGCACCGGAGTGAACAGTCCGGACTGAGGCGCGCAGGCGGGCAGCTGGGCTGGAGGCACCGGAGTGAACAGTCCGGACTGAGGCGCGCAGGGGGGCAGCTGGGCTGGAGGCACCGGAGTGAACAGTCCGGACTGAGGCACGGAGGCGGGCAGCTGGGCTGGAGGCACCGGAGTGAACAGTCCGGACTGAGGCGCGCAGGCGGGAAGCTGGGCTGGAGGCACCGGAGTGAACAGTCCGGACTGAGGCGCGCAGGCGGGTAGCTGGGCTGGAGGCACCGGAGTGAACAGTCCGGACTGAGGCGCGCAGGCGGGCAGCTGGGCTGGAGGCACCGGAGTGAACAGTCCGGACTGAGGCGCGCAGGTGGGCAGCTGGGCTGGAGGCAGCGGAGTGAACAGTCCGGACTGAGGCACGGAGGCGGGCAGCTGGGCTGGAGGCACCGGAGTGAACAGTCCGGACTGAGGCGCGCAGGCGGGCAGCTGGGCTGGAGGCACCGGAGTGAACAGTCCGGACTGAGGCGCGCAGGCGGGCAGCTGGGCTGGAGGCACCGGAGTGAACAGTCCGGACTGAGGCGCGCAGGCGGGCAGCTGGGCTGGAGGCACCGGAGTGAACAGTCCGGACTGAGGCGCGCAGGCGGGCAGCTGGGCTGGAGGCACCGGAGTGAACAGTCCGGACTGAGGCGCGCAGGCGGGCAGCTGGGCTGGAGGCACCGGAGTGAACAGTCCGGACTGAGGCACGGAGGCAGGCAGCTGGGCTGGAGGCACCGGAGTGAACAGTCCGGACTGAGGCGCGCAGGCGGGCAGCTGGGCTGGAGGCACCGGAGTGAACAGTCCGGACTGAGGCGCGCAGGCGGGCAGCTGGGCTGGAGGCACCGGAGTGAACAGTCCGGACTGAGGCGCGCAGGCGGGCAGCTGGGCTGGAGGCACCGGAGTGAACAGTCCGGACTGAGGCACGGAGGCGGGCAGCTGGGCTGGAGGCACCGGAGTGAACAGTCCGGACTGAGGCGCGGAGGCGGGCAGCTGGGCTGGAGGCACCGGAGTGAACAGTCCGGACTGAGGCGCGCAGGCGGGCAGCTGGGCTGGAGGCACCGGAGTGAACAGTCCGGACTGAGGCGCGCAGGCGGGCAGCTGGGCTGGAGGCACTGGAGTGAACAGTCCGGACTGAGGCGCGCAGGCGGGCAGCTGGGCTGGAGGCACCGGAGTGAACAGTCCGGACTGAGTCGCGCAGGCGGGCAGCTGGGCTGGAGGCACCGGAGTGAACAGTCCGGACTGAGGCGCGCAGGCGGGCAGCTGGGCTGGAGGCACCGGAGTGAACAGTCCGGACTGAGGCGCGCAGGCGGGCAGCTGGGCTGGAGGCACCGGAGTGAACAGTCCGGACTGAGGCGCGCAGGCGGGCAGCTGGGCTGGAGGCACCGGAGTGAACAGTCCGGACTGAGTCGCGCAGGCGGGCAGCTGGGCTGGAGGCACCGAAGTGAACAGTCCGGACTGAGGCACGGAGGCGGGCAGCTGGGCTGGAGGCACCGGAGTGAACAGTCCGGACTGAGGCGCGGAGGCGGGCAGCTGGGCTGGAGGCACCGGTGTGAACAGTCCGGACTGAGGCGCGGAGGCGGGCAGCTGGGCTGGAGGCACCGGAGTGAACAGTCCGGACTGAGGCGCGGAGGCGGGCAGCTGGGCTGGAGGCACCGGAGTGAACAGTCCGGACTGAGGCGCGCAGGCGGGCAGCTGGGCTGGAGGCACCGGAGTGAACAGAACGGACTGAGGCGTGCAGGCGGGCAGCTGGGCTGGAGGCACCGGAGTGAACAGTCCGGACTGAGGCACGGAGGCGGGCAGCTGGGCTGGAGGCACCGGAGTGAACAGTCCGGAATGAGGCGCGGAGGCGGGCAGCTGGGCTGGAGGCACCGGAGTGAACAGTCCGGACTGAGGCGCGGAGGCGGGCAGCTGGGCTGGAGGCACCGGAGTGAACAGTCCGGACTGAGGCGCGGAGGCGGGCAGCTGGGCTGGAGGCACCGGAGTGAACAGTCCGGACTGAGGCGCGCAGGCGGGCAGCTGGGCTGGAGGCACCGGAGTGAACAGTCCGGACTGAGGCGCGGAGGCGGGCAGCTGGGCTGGAGGCACCGGAGTGAACAGTCCGGACTGAGGCGCGGAGGCGGGCAGCTTGGGCTGGAGGCACCGGAGTGAACAGTCCGGACTGAGGCGCGCAGGCGGGCAGCTGGGCTGGAGGCACCGGAGTGAACAGTCCGGACTGAGGCGCGGAGGCGGGCAGCTGGGCTGGAGGCACCGGAGTGAACAGTCCGGACTGAGGCGCGAAGGCGGGCAGCTGGGCTGGAGGCACCGGAGTGAACAGTCTGGACTGAGGCACGGAGGCGGGCAGCTGGGCTGGAGGCACCGGAGTGAACAGTCCGGACTGAGGCGCGGAGGCGGGCAGCTGGGCTGGAGGCACCGGAGTGAACAGTCCGGACTGAGGCGCGGAGGCGGGAAGCTGGGCTGGAGGCACCGGAGTGAACAGTCCGGACGGAGGCGCGGAGGCGGGTAGCTGGGCTGGAGGCACCGGAGTGAGTAGTCCGGACTGAGGCGCGGAGGCGGGCAGCTGGGCTGGAGGCACCGGAGTGAACGGTCCGGACTGAGGTGCGGAGTCGGGCAGCTGGTATGGAGGCACCGGAGTGAACAGTCCGGACTGAGGCGCGCAGGCGGGCAGCTGGGCTGGAGGCACCGGAGTGAACAGTCCGGACTGAGGCGCAGAGGCGGGCAGCTGGGCTGGAGGCACCGGAGTGAACAGTCCGGACTGAGGCGCGCAGGCGGGCAGCTGAGCTGGTGGCACTGGAGTGAACAGTCCGGACGGAGGCGCGGAGGCGGGCAGCTGGGCTGGAGGCACCGGAGTGAACAGTCCGGACTGAGGCGCGGAGGCGGGCAGCTGGGCTGGAGGCACCGGAGTGAACAGTCCGGACTGAGGCGCGGAGGCGGGCAGCTGGGCTGGAGGCACCGGAGTGAACAGTCCGGACTGAGGCGCGGAGGCGGGCAGCTGGGCTGGAGGCACCGGAGTGAACAGTCCGGACTGAGGCGCGCAGGCGGGCAGCTGGGCTGGAGGCACCGGAGTGATCAGTCCGGACTGAGGCGCGGAGGCGGGCAGCTGGGCTGGAGGCACCGGAGTGAACAGTCCGGACTGAGGCGCGGAGGCGGGCAGCTGGGCTGGAGGCACCGGAGTGAACAGTCCGGACTGAGGCGCGGAGGCGGGCAGCTGGGCTGGAGGCACCGGAGTGAACAGTCCGGACTGAGGCGCGGAGGCGGGCAGCTGGGCTGGAGGCACCGGAGTGAACAGTCCGGACTGAGGCGCGGAGGCGGGCAGCTGGGCTGGAGGCACCGGAGTGAACAGTCCGGACTGAGGCGCGGAGGTGGGCAGCTGGGCTGGAGGCACCGGAGTGAACAGTCCGGACTGAGGCGCGGAGGCGGGCAGCTGGGCTGGAAGCACCGGAGTGAACAGTCCGGACTGAGGCGCAGAGGCGGGCAGCTGGGCTGGAGGCACCGGAGTGAACAGTCCGGACTGAGGCGCGCAGGCGGGCAGCTGGGCTGGAGGCACCGGAGTGAACAGTCCGGACTGAGGCGCGGAGGCGGGCAGCTGGGCTGGAGGCACCGGAGTGAACAGTCCGGACTGAGGCGCGGAGGCGGGCAGCTGGGCTGGAGGCACCGGAGTGAACAGTCCGGACTGAGGCGCGGAGGCGGGCAGCTGGGCTGGAGGCACCGGAGTGAACAGTCCGGACTGAGGCGCGGAGGCGGGCAGCTGGGCTGGAGGCACCGGAGTGAACAGTCCGGACTGAGGCGCGGAGGCGGGCAGCTGGGCTGGAGGCACCGGAGTGAACAGTCCGGACTGAGGCGCGGAGGCGGGCAGCTGGGCTGGAGGCACCGGAGTGAACAGTCCGGACTGAGGCGCGGAGGCGGGCAGCTGGGCTGGAGGCACCGGAGTGAACAGTCCGGACTGAGGCGCGCAGGCGGGCAGCTGGGCTGGAGGCACCGGAGTGAACAGTCCGGACTGAGGCGCGGAGGCGGGCAGCTGGGCTGGAGGCACCGGAGTGAACAGTCCGGACTAAGGCGCGGAGGCGGGCAGCTGGGCTGGAGGCACCGGAGTGAACAGTCCGGACTGAGGCGCGCAGGCGGCAGCTGGGCTGGAGGCACCGGAGTGAACAGTCCGGACTGAGGCGCGGAGGCGGGCAGCTGGGCTGGAGGCAACCGGAGTGAACAGTCCGGACTGAGGCGCGAAGGCAACACGCGATCTAGTGTGCACCGGAGTGAACAGTCTGGACTGAGGCACGGAGGCGGGCAGCTGGGCTGGAGGCACCGGAGTGAACAGTCCGGACTGAGGCGCGGAGGCGGGCAGCTGGGCTGGAGGCACCGGAGTGAACAGTCCGGACTGAGGCGCGGAGGCGGGAAGCTGGGCTGGAGGCACCGGAGTGAACAGTCCGGACGGAGGCGCGGAGGCGGGTAGCTGGGCTGGAGGCACCGGAGTGAGTAGTCCGGACTGAGGCGCGGAGGCGGGCAGCTGGGCTGGAGGCACCGGAGTGAACGGTCCGGACTGAGGTGCGGAGTCGGGCAGCTGGTATGGAGGCACCGGAGTGAACAGTCCGGACTGAGGCGCGCAGGCGGGCAGCTGGGCTGGAGGCACCGGAGTGAACAGTCCGGACTGAGGCGCAGAGGCGGGCAGCTGGGCTGGAGGCACCGGAGTGAACAGTCCGGACTGAGGCGCGCAGGCGGGCAGCTGAGCTGGAGGCACTGGAGTGAACAGTCCGGACGGAGGCGCGGAGGCGGGCAGCTGGGCTGGAGGCACCGGAGTGAACAGTCCGGACTGAGGCGCGGAGGCGGGCAGCTGGGCTGGAGGCACCGGAGTGAACAGTCCGGACTGAGGCGCGGAGGCGGGCAGCTGGGCTGGAGGCACCGGAGTGAACAGTCCGGACTGAGGCGCGGAGGCGGGCAGCTGGGCTGGAGGCACCGGAGTGAACAGTCCGGACTGAGGCGCGCAGGCGGGCAGCTGGGCTGGAGGCACCGGAGTGATCAGTCCGGACTGAGGCGCGGAGGCGGGCAGCTGGGCTGGAGGCACCGGAGTGAACAGTCCGGACTGAGGCGCGGAGGCGGGCAGCTGGGCTGGAGGCACCGGAGTGAACAGTCCGGACTGAGGCGCGGAGGCGGGCAGCTGGGCTGGAGGCACCGGAGTGAACAGTCCGGACTGAGGCGCGGAGGCGGGCAGCTGGGCTGGAGGCACCGGAGTGAACAGTCCGGACTGAGGCGCGGAGGCGGGCAGCTGGGCTGGAGGCACCGGAGTGAACAGTCCGGACTGAGGCGCGGAGGTGGGCAGCTGGGCTGGAGGCACCGGAGTGAACAGTCCGGACTGAGGCGCGGAGGCGGGCAGCTGGGCTGGAAGCACCGGAGTGAACAGTCCGGACTGAGGCGCAGAGGCGGGCAGCTGGGCTGGAGGCACCGGAGTGAACAGTCCGGACTGAGGCGCGCAGGCGGGCAGCTGGGCTGGAGGCACCGGAGTGAACAGTCCGGACTGAGGCGCGGAGGCGGGCAGCTGGGCTGGAGGCACCGGAGTGAACAGTCCGGACTGAGGCGCGGAGGCGGGCAGCTGGGCTGGAGGCACCGGAGTGAACAGTCCGGACTGAAGCGCGGAGGCGGGCAGCTGGGCTGGAGGCACCGGAGTGAACAGTCCGGACTGAGGCGCGGAGGCGGGCAGCTGGGCTGGAGGCACCGGAGTGAACAGTCCGGACTGAGGCGCGGAGGCGGGCAGCTGGGCTGGAGGCACCGGAGTGAACAGTCCGGACTGAGGCATGGAGGCGGGCAGCTGGGCTGGAGGCACCGGAGTGAACAGTCCGGACTGAGGCGCGGAGGCGGGCAGCTGGGCTGGAGGCACCGGAGTGAACAGTCCGGACTGAGGCGCGCAGGCGGGCAGCTGGGCTGGAGGCACCGGAGTGAACAGTCCGGACTGAGGCGCGCAGGTGGGCAGCTGGGCTGGAGGCACCGGAGTGAACAGTCCGGACTGAGGCGCACAGGCGGGCAGCTGGGCTGGAGGCACCGGAGTGAACAGTCCGGACTGAGGCGCGGAGGCGGGCAGCTGGGCTGGAGGCACCGGAGTGAACAGTCCGGACTGAGGCGCGCAGGCGGGCAGCTGGGCTGGAGGCACCGGAGTGAACAGTCCGGACTGAGGCGCGGAGGCGGGCAGCTGGGCTGGAGGCACCGGAGTGAACAGTCCAGACTGAGGCGCGGAGGCGGGCAGCTGGGCTGGAGGCACCGGAGTGAACAGTCCGGACTGAGGCGCGGAGGCGGGCAGCTGGGCTGGAGGCACCGGAGGTGAACAGTCCGGACTGAGGCGCGCAGGCGGGCAGCTGGGCTGGAGGCACCGGAGTGAACAGTCCGGACGGAGGCGCGGAGGCGGGCAGCTGGGCTGGAGGCACCGGAGTGAACAGTCCGGACTGAGGCGCGCACGCGGGCAGCTGGGCTGGAGGCACCGGAGTGAACAGTCCGGACTGAGGCGCGGAGGCGGGCAGCTGGGCTGGAGGCACCGGAGTGAACAGTCCGGACTGAGTCGCGGAGGCGGGCAGCTGGGCTGGAGGCACCGGAGTGAACAGTCCGGACTGAGGCGCGCAGGCGGGCAGCTGGGCTGGAGGCACCGGAGTGAACAGTCCGGACTGAGGCTCGGAGGCGGGCAGCTGGGCTGGAGGCACCGGAGTGAACAGTCCGGACTGAGGCGCGGAGGCGGGCAGCTGGGCTGGAGGCACCGGAGTGAACAGTCCGGACTGAGGCGCGGAGGCGGGCAGCTGGGCTGGAGGCACCGGAGTGAACAGTCCGGACTGAGGCGCGGAGGCGGGCAGCTGGGCTGGAGGCACCGGAGTGAACAGTCCGGACTGAGGCGCGGAGGCGGGCAGCTGGGCTGGAGGCACCGGAGTGAACAGTCCGGACTGAGGCGCGGAGGCGGGCAGCTGGGCTGGAGGCACCGGAGTGAACAGTCCGGACGGAGGCGCGGAGGCGGGTAGCTGGGCTGGAGGCACCGGAGTGAGTAGTCCGGACTGAGGCGCGGAGGCGGGCAGCTGGGCTGGAGGCACCGGAGTGAACGGTCCGGACTGAGGCGCGGAGGCGGGCAGCTGGTCTGGAGGCACCGGAGTGAACAGTCCGGACTGAGGCGCGCAGGCGGGCAGCTGGGCTGGAGGCACCGGAGTGAACAGTTCGGACTGAGGCGCGCAGGCGGGCAGCTGGGCTGGAGGCACTGGAGTGAACAGTCCGGACGGAGGCGCGGAGGCGGGCAGCTGGGCTGGAGGCACCGGAGTGAACAGTCCGGACTGAGGCGCGCAGGCGGGCAGCTGGGCTGGAGGCACTGGAGTGATCAGTCCGGACTGAGGCGCGGAGGCGGGCAGCTGGGCTGGAGGCACCGGAGTGAACAGTCCGGACTGAGGCGCGGAGGCGGGCAGCTGGGCTGGAGGCACCGGAGTGAACAGTCCGGACTGAGGCGCGGAGGCGGGCAGCTGGGCTGGAGGCACCGGAGTGAACAGTCCGGACTGAGGCGCGGAGGCGGGCAGCTGGGCTGGAGGCACCGGAGTGAACAGTCCGGACTGAGGCGCGGAGGCGGGCAGCTGGGCTGGAGGCACCGGAGTGAACAGTCCGGACTGAGGCGCGGAGGCGGGCAGCTGGGCTGGAGGCACCGGAGTGAACAGTCCGGACTGAGGCGCGGAGGCGGGCAGCTGGGCTGGAGGCACCGGAGTGAACAGTCCGGACTGAGGCGCGGAGACGGGCAGCTGGGCTGGAGGCACCGGAGTGAACAGTCCGGACTGAGGCGCGCAGGCGGGCAGCTGGGCTGGAGGCACCGGAGTGAACAGTCCGGACTGAGGCGCGGAGGCGGGCAGCTGGGCTGGAGGCACCAGAGTGAACAGTCCGGACTGAGGCGCGGAGGCGGGCAGCTGGGCTGGAGGCACCGGAGTGAACAGTCCGGACTGAGGCGCGGAGGCGGGCAGCTGGGCTGGAGGCACCGGAGTGAACAGTCCGGACTGAGACGCGGAGGCGGGCAGCTGGGCTGGAGGCACCGGAGTGAACAGTCCGGACTGAGGCGTGCAGGCGGGCAGCTGGGCTGGAGGCACCGGAGTGAACAGTCCGGACGGAGGCGCGGAGGCGGGCAGCTGGGCTGGAGGCACCGGAGTGAACAGTCCGGACTGAGGCGCGGAGGCGGGCAGCTGGGCTGGAGGCACCGGAGTGAACAGTCCGGACTGAGGCGCGGAGGCGGGCAGCTGGTCTGGAGGCACCGGAGTGAACAGTCCGGACTGAGGCGCGCAGGCGGGCAGCTGGGCTGGAGGCACCGGGGTGAACAGTCCGGACTGAGGCGCGGGGGCGGGCAGCTGGGCTGGAGGCACCGGAGTGAACAGTCCGGACTGAGGCACGGAGGCGGGCAGCTGGGCTGGAGGCACCGGAGTGAACAGTCCGGACTGAGGCGCGGAGGCGGGCAGCTGGGCTGGAGGCACCGGAGTGAACAGTCCGGACTGAGGCGCGGAGGCGGGCAGCTGGGCTGGAGGCACCGGAGTGAACAGTCCGGACTGAGGCGCGCAGGTGGGCAGCTGGGCTGGAGGCACCGGAGTGAACAGTTCGCACTGAGGCGCGCAAGCGGGCAGCTGGGCTGGAGGCACCGGAGTTAACAGTCCGGACTGAGGCGCGGAGGCGGGCAGCTGGGCTGGAGGCACCAGAGTGAACAGTCCGGACTGAGGCGCGCAGGCGGGCAGCTGGGCTGGAGGCACCGGAGTGAACAGTCCGGACTGAGGCGCGGAGGCGGGCAGCTGGGCTGGAGGCACCGGAGTGAACAGTCCGGACTGAGGCGCGGAGGCGGGCAGCTGGGCTGGAGGCACCGGAGTGAACAGTCCAGACTGAGGCGTTAAGGCGGTCAGCTGGGCTGGAGGCACCGGAGTGAACAGTCCGGACTGAGGCGCGGAGGCGGGCAGCTGGACTGGAGGCACCGGAGTGAACAGTCTGGACTGAGGCGCGCAGGCGGGCAGCTGGGCTGGAGGCACCGGAGTGAACAGTCCGGACTGAGGCGCGGAGGCGGGCAGCTGGGCTGGAGGCACCGGAGTGAACAGTCCGGACTGAGGCGCGCAGGCGGGCAGCTGGGCTGGAGGCACCGGAGTGAACAGTCCGGACTGAGGCGCAGAGGCGGGCAGCTGGGCTGGAGGCACCGGAGTGAACAGTCCGGACTGGGGCGCGGAGGCGGGCGGCTGGGCTGGAGGCACCGGAGTGAACAGTCCGGACTGTTGCGCGCAGGCGGGCAGCTGGGCTGGAGGCACAGGAGTGAACAGTCTGGACTGAGGCGCGGAGGCGGGCAGCTGGGCTGGAGGCACCGGAGTGAACAGTCCGGACTGAGGCGCGGAGGCGGGCAGCTGGGCTGGAGGCACCGGAGTGAACAGTCCGGACTGAGGCGCGCAGGCGGGCAGCTGGGCTTGAGGCACCGGAGTGAACAGTCCGGACTGAGGCAGGCAGGCGGGCAGCTGGGCTGGAGGCACCGGAGTGAACAGTCCGGACTGAGGCGCGAAGGCGGGCAGCTGGGCTGTTGGCACCGGAGTGAACAGTCCGGACTGAGGCGCGCAGGCGGGCAGCTGGGCTGTAGGCACCGGAGTGAACAGTCCGGACTGAGGCGCGGAGGCGGGCAGCTGGGCTGGAGGCACCGGAGTGAACAGTCCGGACTGAGGCGTGGAGGCGGGCAGATGGGCTGGAGGCACCGGAGTGAACAGTCCGGACTGAGGCGCGGAGGCGGGCAGCTGGGCTGGAGGCACCGGAGTGAACAGTCCGGACTGAGGCGCGGAGGCGGGCAGCTGGGTTGGAGGCACCGGGGTGAACAGTCCGGACTGAGGTGCGGAGGCGGGCAGCTGGGCTGGAGGCACCGGAGTGAACAGTCCGGACTGGGGCGCGGAGGCGGGCGGCTGGGCTGGAGGCACCGGAGTGAACAGTCCGGACTGAGGCGCGCAGGCGGGCAGCTGGGCTGGAGGCACCGGAGTGAACAGTCCGGACTGAGGCGCGGAGGCGGGCAGCTGGGCTGGAGGCACCGGAGTGAACAGTCCGGACGGAGGCGCGGAGGCGGGCAGCTGGGCTGGAGGCACCGGAGTGAACAGTCCGGACTGAGGCGCGGAGGCGGGCAGCTGGGCTGGAGGCACCGGAGTGAACAGTCCGGACTGAGTCGCGGAGGCGGGCAGCTGGGCTGGAGGCACCGGAGTGAACAGTCCGGACTGAGGCGCGGAGGCGGGCAGCTGGGCTGGAGGCACCGGAGTGAACAGTCCGGACTGAGGCGCGGAGGCGGGCAGCTGGGCTGGAGGCACCGGAGTGAACAGTCCGGACTGAGGCGCGGAGGCGGGCAGCTGGGCTGGAGGCACCGGAGTGAACAGTCCGGACTGAGGCGCGGAGGCGGGCAGCTGGGCTGGAGGCACCGGAGTGAACAGTCCGGACTGAGGCGCGGAGGCGGGCAGCTGGGCTGGAGGCACCGGAGTGAACAGTCCGGACTGAGGCGCGGAGGCGGGCAGCTGGGCTGGAGGCACCAGAGTGAACAGTCCGGACTGAGGCACGGAGGCGGGCAGCTGGGCTGGAGGCACCGGAGTGAACAGTCCGGACTGAGGCGCGGAGGCGGGCAGCTGGGCTGGAGGCACCGGGTGAACAGTCCGGACTGAGGCGCGGAGGCGGGCAGCTGGGCTGGAGTCCCGGAGTGAACAGTCCGGACTGAGGCGCGGAGGCGGGCAGCTGGGCTGGAGGCACCGGAGTGAACAGTCCGGACTGAGGCGCGGAGGCGGGCAGCTGGGCTGGAGGCACCGGAGTGAACAGTCTGGACTGAGGCGCGCACGCGGGCAGCTGGGCTGGAGGCACCGGAGTGAACAGTCCGGACTGAGGCGCGGAGGCGGGCAGCTGGGCTGGAGGTACCGGAGTGAACAGTCCGGACTGAGGCGCAGAGGCGGGCAGCTGGGCTGGAGGCACCGGAGTGAACAGTCCGGACTGAGGCGCGGAGGCGGGCAGCTGGGCTGGAGGCACCGGAGTGAACATTCCGGACTGAGGCGCGGAGGCGGGCAGCTGGGCTGGAGGCACCGGAGTGAACAGTCCGGACTGAGGCGCGGAGGCGGGCAGCTGGGCTGGAGGCACCGGAGTGAACAGTCCGGACTGAGGCGCGGAGGCGGGCACCTGGGCTGGAGGCACCGGAGTGAACAGTCCGGACTGAGGCGCGGAGGCGGGCAGCTGGGTTGGAGGCACCGGAGTGAACAGTCCGGACTGAGGCGCGGAGGCGGGCAGCTGGGCTGGAGGCACCGGAGTGAACAGTCCGGACTGAGGCGTGGAGGCGGGCGCTCCGCCTAACTTCCCGCGTAGTCGACCAAGTGGAGCATTGGACTCGCAGTTCGCGATGAGACTGTGGACGATCGAACTGCGTCGAATGGATATGCGCTAGAGTGTAAGAGCGGCTCTAATTACGACCACTTTCGACATTAATCTGCTTTCTGAGTACACATTATTCTAACAAATCGCAGCTATGTGACCTACATCATATATGCGTTGTTAATTTAGTTCCCAATATTATTATTACTGCTATTATATGTTATGTTAAATTTGTATTTCGCAAACTTGCCTTCAGCCAGACAATTTAACCAAAGGGTCACAAGTGTCTAATTTAGGACGTGTAATGCGACTCATCTGGCTCAACCCCTAGACGAAATTGAGCCAAGACATTTCGACGAAAAGGAACCGCATGTTACCCTGAATATCTGTGGGATGTTAGCTCGCAGCCATTTTCATTTTTTAACTCCTGTAAAACCTCATGTTTGCTGTTATGTAAGCCACTGAAGCGTACGCTAAAATAGAGCAAAAATCAACAATATAAGAAGGTTCGGTGGAAATCCGCAAAGATACTGTAGCCTGCGTAAGAAGATGTGGTGCAATCTCGGGTAGTACGTACCATGCAGCAGGCGACCCCTCCAGCACTGTGTGAGCTTGCCCGAACTGGCTGGGAATAAGACGTGACCCACGCCGCGCAGGTAGGTACGTCGGGCGGGTGGTTTTCCACTCCACCTTGTGGGCAGAGGGACACTGCTACAAACAGCAAGAACTGAAAAATGCCGGAAAGAAGATTAGTGCTAAACGTTCCATCAACGATGAGGTCGTTTGAGACGGAGCGCAAGTTTAACTTAGGAAAGGAAATAGGTCTTGTCCTTCTCAAAGGAGCCTTGAGCGATTTAGGGAAACCTGAATCTCGATGGTCCGAATGCAAGTTGTAATCTTACACTACCACACATCAGCAGTAATTTTCAGTCTCTTCATTAGTTTCAAAAGCTTAGACAGGCGTTTAAGATACACAATTTTTTTTTTACTTATCTTCATTTTCTCATTGTTGGCTGCAGTACGTCTAGGGCTAGGTTCTTGAGGCTGCAATTTTGAATATGTGTGTTCCCGTTGACATAATAATTCATGCAGTGCTTTCAATTTCTATGACTTTTTTATTTTATCCCATTCTTCTATATCACACTGACTTCAGAATCTACATTTTCATAAAGCCAAAAATTACATTATTACTGCCAAAATTAAAAACATTTCCGTTTCCGTCAGCGGCATGCTCTCTACTACTAACGCATTCTAAGGTACCAACACATTCCAAAGAGTTAACAAAACAAAAGAGTTTACAAATTTTCTTGACAAAAGAAGAGTCATCACCAAGTTATATCATTATTTTATAAATGAATCCACAAATAAATTTGCGTTAGATTGTGCTTTTAACAACATGAATTTTAAGTATGTCAGGTGCTTCGTAATTTCAAATATTTCTAAAAGAAGAATAATTTTAGCTATTCAAAGAGAGCTAATAAATATCGATTGAGACAAATTAATTTCTTTTTATACGTTTTAGCCTGAAATACAATACATCGTATACAGAATCATATAAAATTCTTTCAGTGAAACAGCCCAGATAATGTTCACCTATACGAGATTCTTAAATATCCCTGGTATTTCTATAAAGAAAGGTAATGTCAGAGGAGCCGCGCAGATTGGCCGAGGGGTTAGAGGCGCCATGCCACGGACTGCGCGGCCCCTCCGACCGATGATTCGAGTCCACCCTCGGGCATGGCTGTGTGTGTGTTGTTCTTAACATAAGTTAGTTTAAGTAGTGTGTAAGACTAGGGACCGATGAACTCAGCTGTTTGGTCCCTTAGGAATTCACACACATTGTCAGAGGAAGGCGTCCTATCGCAAAGTGCAGTGCCTTACCATTGCGCCACCTCATTCGGTGGAACTCGGTACACTTCCACGGTAGTTCATGTGTTCCAAAAAGCAACTACTTTTTATCACAGCTCACCCCTAAATGTTGTGTCCTTCGGTGTGAGGTGGATGGACACACTAGAAAACATCAAACACTCTACAGGTTGCCCGGGAGGAATGATTAGTATTTAGGGGTACGATATAGACCCTCATTTCAAGCAAAAAACTTTATACGACAATTTTGTTTGTGTGGCCATCCTCCGCAGCAAGCATATAAATACTTGTTTTGTAAATAAAACTGCCTTTTCCTGCTGCTACTTAATTTATTCATCCCATACGCGTTTCGCCTTTTCCTGTTCTAAGCCATCATCAGTGGGACCTACAATGATACACTTTTGTTAGTTTTAGATTATTAAACAGTTCACGTCACGATTTTTTTGTAAAAAAGCAATTACTTACGATTTGCTGATCTGAGTTTCCTCACATCTGGTCTGGACGTCGCACTACCACACTTCTATCACTGCCATATAATCACAACTTCGTGTTCTGGCATTCCTCACACTGTTCAAAGTGTTTTTCACTCTTTCTTATGGTGTACTATTCTTCTTTTGTCACTCGATATAACTATTTCACCGGACACCGCTTTTCACAAAGTAAATATTGCGACTCCATTACGTGTTTCCTCTTCTTTGGCATGCTTACATATTTGTTGCCAATCTGACGAAGTACATGTTCGAGACTAACTTCTGTTCGTGACGTTTATATCGTGTGTGTGTGTGTGTGTGTGTGTGTGTGTGTGTGAGAGAGAGAGAGAGAGAGAGAGAGAGAGAGAAGAGAGAGAGAGGAAGCTTACGAGGTTCTCTACACTCACTCATCCGTGAATCTATCCACAGAATATAGAAACAAAAAGTCAAATCACGTGTCACCAAAGTTTTGAATTACTCAATCCCCCGCCCCAAAGAAAAAAAACCTCGTAAGCTCTCTCTCTCTTTATGTACTTTCTACCATTTTCGGTGATGACCATCATCTGGCACCTGAATCACCATTCGAGAACAATAGTGACAACAAAACTTGGATGTACAAAACTTTATGAATATATGAAAGTGCGAAACGTGACTTACGGAACATTGACTCAAAAAGTCACGTGTCAATCATGTTAAACCACGAATTCTTATTACCTGACATACCCATGAATAATATCACTGAAAATCGGCAATTTTTCCACATCAGCAACTTTCGTAATGCACAGTCTATAGGAAATTGGACATATGTAGTTTGGTCATAGCACGACTTGCAGAAGCACTCGTAGGATCAGAGATAACACTGCAGTGATGTCAAGTCAATAGGAATCATGACACACGGAGATACTTTTAAGATAAAACAATAGTGACAAAGTTTAAGGCCATAAGCAATTTTTGCTGAAAAATTGTGCTTGATGATTGACATGTGTCTCGTGTTATTCAGTTTTTCATAAGTTACTATTTGTATTTTTGTGTCTTTACAATGTTTCATACATTGAGATTTCCTTGTCATTTTTGTTTTTTTAATATTGATTCAGGTGTCAGATGACGGTCATTGGAAGAAGTCGAGATGACAGGCATCTTATGTGCATTGCTGTAACGGATCGTGTAGCCACGTCTCGATCCCAGAGTCAACAGATGGGGACGTTTGCAAGACGACAACCATCTGCACGAACAGTTCGACGACGTTTGCAGCAGCATGAACTATCAGCTCGGAGACCATGGCTGCGGTCACCCTTGACGCTGCATCACAGACACGAGCGCCTGCGATGGTGTACTCAACGACGAACCTGGTTGCACGAATGGCAAAAGGTCACTTTTTCGGATGCATCCAGGTTTTGTTTACAGCATCGTGATGGTCGCGTCCGTGTTTGGCGACATCACGGTGAACGCACATTGGAAGCGTGTATTCGTCATCGCCACACTGGGGTATCACCCGGAGTGATGGTATGGGCTGCCATTGGTTACACGTCTCGGTCACCTCTTGTTCGCATTGACGGCACGTTGAACAGTGGACGTTACATTTCAGCTGTGTTACGACCCGTGGCCTTACCCTTCATTTGATCCCTGCGAAACTCTTCATTTCAGCAGGATAATGCACGACCGCATGTTGCCTTTCTGGATGCAGAAAATGTTCGACTGCTGCCCTGGCCAGCACATTCTCCAGATCTCTCACCAATTGAAAACGTCTGGTCAATGGTGGGCGAGCAACAGGCTCGTCACAATACGCCAGTCACTACTCTTGATGAAGTGTGGTATCGTGTTGAAGCTGCACGGGCAGCTGTACCTGTACACGCCATCCAAGCTCTGTTTGACTCAATGCCCAGGTGTATGCGGGCCGTTATTACGGCCAGAGGTGGTTGTGCTGGGTACTGATGTCTCAGGATCTATGCACCCAAATTGCGTGAAAATGTAATCACATGTCAATTCTCGTATAATATATTTGTCCAATGAAAACCCGTTTATCATGTGTATTTCTTCTTGGTGTAGCAATTTTAATGGCCAGTGGTGTATTTCTCTCGCCGTGTTTTACTAGTGTCGTTCCCACGGCTGTTCATTCTCTTTATGGTCATTTCATATCTACTATTACTGACTTATTCTCCAACCAACTAGAATTAATTACCTGTTGCGTTACTGCCTTACCTGTGCATCGGTTTCGCGCATGGTCAGACGTCTAGGAGGTGACGAGTCCTGGTGACCTTTCGTCTGCTCTCGTCAATCTATTTTTCATCCCAGACCCAAATACTGCTGCATTTTGACACTTCAATATACCATCACAATCCTATCAAATTTCTGACCCACATTATTAGCTCCAGATGGACGAATGACCTCACCTTTAGTACCTGTGTACTCCCCTCCCTCCCCCTCCCCTCAACCAACCAACCAAATCAAGGCTGCCAACACACTTCCTTCGGGCGAGCTTGACGTTACTTTTACATATGTCGATGACTCTCCATTCAATATAAGATGCTGCATCTTCCCTATCAATAAATCTTCAACTTAGTCCAAAATTTTATTTGATAGCCTACACAGTCGCATCTTTTTTTAATGAATATTGGCGCGGTACCGAGTGAAAAGCTTTTCCAAGTCAAGAAATACTGAATCCGCCTCAGTATCTTGATTCATGGCTCTCAGGAAGACAAATGAGAAAAACGCAAGTTGGGTTCGCATGACACTCGTCTGCAGATAAGAGACCTGTCTCTTCTTAAGGTACTTCATTTCGCCGATCTCAGAGAATGTTCTGAGAATCTACAAGAGATAGTCGTCGATTATACTGCACATTAATCTTTTCATATTTTTGTGCCACAACCATGTAGTAATGTTTGAATTACACTGAATTTGTCTCGAATGAAAAACAGCCCACAGTTGCAGTTGCATTTGCATATGATAGCCTCGTTTCTGAATCGTGCATCAAATTATGATACGACAAACTTGGTTACATGAAATTGTTAATGTTCTACGACTCTAATAATCGTGTACAACAGGTTTTCATCTGTTGGACATTCGTGTTATTAAGTATATGGTCCTGCAGTTGCACACGTGGGCCTGTTATTAGTTTACTGTCGTACGTACTGCCCAGCTGCCTGACAGGCTGTGCGATGTGGCCCACTGTGGGGAGCACCACTTGCGGTGCGCGGCTGGCGGCTCACTGGAACACCGTGCGCCCAGTCGTGGCGGAGGACATTCGCTGCCGTATGCAGTTTTACGTATGTTCCAAACAGTATCATATCTGTTGAAGTTGTTTCACTGGTCTTGACGCAGCCGCTGGGCTAAGACATTTTTTATTTATTAGTGTGTCTGTAAGTAATACGAGGGTCACTCCAAAAGAAATGCACACTATTTTTTTAATCCATCTTTTATTTTACATGTCTAATGTTTTACAGAGTGTATATACATCCTTTAGGAACAATATTTTCATTTCTCCACATAATTTCCATCCCTCTCAACTGCCTCACGCCATCTTGGAACCAGCGCCTGTATACCCGCACGGTAAAATTCTGGAACAACCTGTTGAAGCCACTGTTTGGCAGCGTGCACAAGAGAGTCATCATCTTCAAACCTTGTTTCACGAAGAGAGTCTTTCAGTTTCCCAAAGACATGATAGTCACATGGAGCTAGGTGAGGACTGTAAGGCGGGTGTTTCAGCGTTGTCCATCCGAGTTTTGTGATCGCTTCCGTGGGTTTTTAACTGAAATGTGGCCGTGCATTGTCGTGCAACAGCAAAACATCCTGCTTTTGCCGAAGTGGTCGAACACGACTCAGTCGAGCTTGAAGTTTCTTCAGTGTCGTCACATATGCATCAGAATGTATGGTGGTTCCACTTGGCATTATGTCCACAAGCAAGAGTCCTTCGGAATCGAAAAACACCGTAGCCGTAACTTTTCCAGCAGAAGGTGTGGTTTTGAATTTTTTTTGGGGGGGGGGAGGAGGGATTTTCATGATGCCATTCCATTGATTGCCTTTTCTTCTGGTGAAAAATGATGGAGCCATGTTTCATCACCTGCCACAATTCTCCCAAGAAATTCATATCCACCATTCTCGTACTGTTCCAAAAGTTCGCTGCATACCATTTTCCTTGTTTCCTCGCTGCATACCGTTTTTCGTTTCTTTGTGAGCCACTGTCAACTTCCTGGGAACCCACCTGGCACAAACCTTTTTTAACGCCAACACTTTCAGTATTCTGCAAACACTTCCTTCCCCTATCCCAACGTAGCGTGACAACTCGTTCACCGTGATGCGTTTGTCAGCAGTCACCAATTCGTTAACTGTCTGCATATTGGCTGGAGTGTGTGCAGTACGAGGCCTGCCGCTGCGAGGACAATCCTCAGTATTGCCGTGCCCACTTTCATCACGTAACCTGCTTGCCCACCAACTAACTGTACTGGGATCGATAACAGCATCTCTATACACCTTTTTCAATTTCTTGTGGATGTTTCCCATTGCCTCGTTTTCACAGCACAGGAATGCTATGACAGTACGTTCCTTTCGACGAACATCAAGTGAAGCAGTCATCTTGAAGACATGCTGTGACAGTGCCACTCACGGGAACAGGTTGAACTAAGTTTGAAAACTGGCGGGAAGGATGTATCTACACACAGTAAAACTTTCACACATGCAGAATGAAAACTCTGTTTTTACAAAAATAGTGTGCATTTCTTTTGGACTGTCATCTTGAAGATGACCACTTACCACTTACGTAATCTTGTAGTTTAGGTGTAATGTCATTTTGATCATTTCTTAGGACTTCTGAAGAAGGCTATATTGTTATAGCAGAAACCATGCACAAGATTTAAAATAAAAGTAATTCAGTGCAACTGTGGGCTGTTTTTCATTCGAGACAATTTCGTAACGGTTGCTGTTGTCGCTGCCATGATGAAAATAATGATATATTGAATTTGTTCGTATGGACCTCTTCCTTTTATATTGCTGTCATGATTTCGGCCTTAAGGCATTGTCAAGTGCAACAATGTCACGTGTAATTAGACTGTGATAAAGGATGTCAGCTTGAGGCTATATTGTACTGGGTGTCCCAGCGCATAGATAAGCACAAAATCACCGACATGTATAGCAGACAGGTATCAAACACGTTTTCCAGTCATAGAACAAGTGAGACGTAGAATGAACACCAACACAGTAGTTACATGTGCAGAGAACATAGTCTGAAGATATACTACGAAAGTTACTGGTTGTTAGTCAACCAGTGGACATGTTCTGAAAATATACTAGAGAAATTATTGGTTGTTAGTCAACCAGTAACTTCCATAGTATATTTCCATACCACGTTCACTGCACATGAAACTACTGTAGTGATGTTAATTCTGTAGCTGAATTGTTCTATTGCTAAAAACATGTTTCCTACCGATCTGCAGTATATGTCGGTGATGTTGCACTTATCCACAGCTGGGACACCCAGTTCTGTAAATCTTGACAATGACTGCACTTAATAAAATTTAATTAAAACCAGCATTGCTGTACTCGATAATAGCTCAAGACCAAAATCACGATAGTAATATAGAGAAATTAGTAGCCAAATGGCGGAAATTTGAACAAACATACTGGGTTATTACGGATTGCTTCTGCCATCCTTCTTGTAGACGCTCGTGTCGTGTGCTTTCTTACAACAACGGCGCACAGTTTTTTGTTCAAGCGATGCGCCATATACTGTGGTTAAAAGAGGAGGTACCTCAACTGCAAATTCTGTAAAGAATCACTAGGACGAGGAGCTTCTAGTAACATCGATACCGATTGTTTCCTGTCAGTAGCACGGTGACGGTTGCCAACTGCACTGCAGGCGAACTCGGCAACATTTCGCGCAGTTGGCACGCCTGAGCGCGCCACCGCGGGGCTTCCCCGGCTCCCGAGCGCGCTTCCCCATTGTTACCTGCCACTATCTCCGCCTGCACATCGCGCCATCTGGCCCAGGCACCTCACGCCGTGTGCCCCCATCCTTCCAGCCGCCTGCTGTCCTTCTTAGCTGCTGCTACCACCCACGTTCCCTTCCCTTCCTCTCTCTCCCTCTCTCTCTCTCTCTCTCTCTCTCTCTCTCTCTCTCCTCCTCTCTTTACAGACAGCGAACAATAGGCGGGGCGGTCCGCCTACAAATCAACAATATCTCGCAGATAAATCTGAGCGCGGAAGAAAAAGAAAACCTTGAAAGGCTGCTACAAGAGGGAGGGAGCGAGTTAGAGGGACGGAGGGGTGCCGCGGGGAAAGAAATGAAAGGAACTCCTTCGCTAATTTCCTCTCGAGACGGCGGCGAAGCAAGCAGCAGCAGAGCGTGTTCTCTTTTTGGAGCGGCAGCCTGCGCGCCGCATTTGTCATCGTCGTGGTTTCTTTGGCCGTCCTCTCGGCAGACCACCGTGTGGTGTAGTGTGTTGTGGTGTGGTGTGTGGTGAGCTGGAGTCCTCCTTTTTTTCCTGATGGCCGCACGCTGCCTTGTGGCCGGGTATAAATCTATTAGCCGGGCCCTCGCCTCGCCTGGCCATGCAAACGAGTCACGTCAGGTAGCTCCGGCGGCAGCTAGCTGTGGACGCACGCACTCGTCACATTACGACGCTCGTGCCGCTCGTGCCTGCACACACACACACACACACACACACACACAAGGAGATGCCAAGAATACAAGGCGCAGCGCCCTTGTCGACGACACAACCGTGGCTACCTGCACTCTCGCTTAGTCCTCCCAGCCTCCAGTTTCGATCTCCTCCTCCTTTTTCTCCTTTCAACAGCGGAACGCAGTTTATCCGACCCTCATTAATCCCGATCTCCCCCTTTTGAGTCGCAACAACATGAAAAACTATGTTGTTGTTGTTGTGGTCTTCAGTCCTGAGACTGGTTTGATGCAGCTCTCCATGACACTCTGTCCTGTGCAACCTTCTTCTTCTCCCAGTACCTACTGCAGCCTACATCCTTCTGAATCTTCTTAGTGTATTCATCTCTTCGTCTCCCTCTATAATTTTGACCCTCCACGCTGCCCTCCAGTACGAAATTGGTGATTCCTAGATATGTCAGAACATGTCCTCGCAAACGATCCCTTCTTCTAGTCAAGTTGTGCCACAACCTCCTCTTCTGCCAATTCTATTCAATACCCCCACATTAGTTATGTGATCTACCCATCTAATCTTCAGCATTTTTCTGTTGCACCACATTTCAAAAGCTTCTATTCTCTTCTTGTCTAAACTATTTATCGCCCACGTTTCACTTCCATACATGGCTACACTCCATACAAATACTTTGAGAAACGATTTCCTGACACTTAAATCAATACTCGATGTTAACAAATTTCTCTTCTTAAGAAACGGTTTCCTTGCCATTGCCAGTCTACATTTCATATCCTCTCTACTTCGACCATCATCAGTTATTTTGCTCCCCAAATAGCAAAACTCCTTTACTACTTTACTTTAAGTGTCTCATTTCCTAATCTAATTCCCTCAGCATCACCCGACATAATTTGACTACATTCCATTATCCTCGTTTTGCTTTTGTTGATGTTCAACTTATATCCTCCTTTGAAGACACTGTCCCTTCTGTTCAACTGCTCTTCCAAGTCCTTTGCTGTCTCTGACAGAATTACAATGTCATCGGCGAACCTCAAAGTTTTTATGTCTACTCCATGGATTTTAATACCTACTCCGAATTTTTCTTTTGATTCCTTTACTGCTTGCTCAGTATACAGATTGAATAACATCGGGGATAGGCTACAACCCTGTCTTACTCCCTTCCCCACCACTGCTTCCCTTTCATGCCCCTCCACTCTTATAACTGCCATCTGATTTCTGTACAAATTGTAAGCAGCCTTTCGCTCCCTGTATTTTACCCCTGCCACCTTCAGAATTTGAAAGAGAGTATTCCAGTTAACATTGTCAAAAGCTTTCTCTAAGTCTACAACGCTAGAAACGTAGGTTTGCCTTTTCTTAATCTAGCTTCTAAGATAAGCCGTAGGGTCAGTATTGCCTCACGTGTTCCAACATTTCTACGGAATCCAAACTGATCTTCCCCGAGGTCGGCTTCTACCAGTTTTTCCATTCGTCTGTAAAGAACTCGCGTTAGTATTTTACAGCTGTGACTTATTAAACTGATAGTTCGGTAATTTTCACATCTGTCAACACCTGCTTTCTTTGGGATTGGAATTATTACATTCTTCCTGAAGTCTGAGGGTATTTCGCCTGTATCATACATCTTGCTCACCAGATGGTAGAGTTTTGTCAGGACTGGCTCTCCCAAGGCCGTCAGTAGTTCCAACGGAATGTTGTCGACTCCGGGGGCCTTGTTTCGACTCAGGTCTTTCAGTGCTCTGTCAAACTCTTCACGCAGTATCGTATCTCCCATTTCATCTTCATCTACATCCTCTTCCATTTCCATAATATTGTCCTCAAGTACATCGCCCTTGTATAGACCCTCTATATACTCCTTCCACCTTTCCACTTTCCCTTCTTTCCTTAGAACTGGGTTTCCATCTGAGCTCTTAATATTCATACAAGTGGTCCTCTTTTCTCCAAAGGTCTCTTTAATTTTCCTGTAGGCAGTATCTATCTTACCTCTAGTGAGATAAGCCTCTACATCCTTACATTTGTCCTCTAGCCATCCCTGCTTAGCCATTTTGCACTTCCTGTCGATCTCATTTTTGAGATGTTTGTATTCCTTTTTGCCTGCTTCATTTACTGCATTTTTATATTTTCTCCTTTCATCAATTAAATTCAATATTTATTCTGTTACCCTAGGATTTCTACTAGCCCTAGTCTTTTTACCTACTTGATCCTCTGCTCCCTTCACTACTTCATCCCTCAAAGCTACCCATTCTTCTTCTATTGTATTTCTTTCCCCCATTCCTGTCAATTGCTCCCTTACGCTCTCCTTGAAACTCCGTACAACCTCTGGTTCTTTTAGTTTATCCAGGTCCCATCTCCTTAAATTCCCACCTTTTTGCAGTTTCTTCAGTTTTAATCTACAGGTCATAACCAATAGATTGTGGTCAGAGTCCACATCTGCCCCTGGAAATGTCTTACAATTTAAAACCTGGTTCCTAAATCTCTGTCTTACCATTATATAATCTATCTGAAACCTGTCAGTATCTCCAGGCTTCTTCCATGTATACAGCCTTCTTTTATGATTCTTGAACCAAGTGTTACCTATGATTAAGTTGTGCTCTGTGCAAAATTCTACCAGGCGGCTTCCTCTTTCATTTCTTTGCCCCAGTCCATATTGACCTACTACGTTTCTTTCTCTCCTTTTTCCTACTACCGAATTCCAGTCACCCATGACTATTAAATTTTCGTCACCCTTCACTACCTGAATAATTTCTTTTATTTGATCATACATTTCTTCAAGAAGCCATATGATTGAATATTTCTGGTATCTCAACTGCAGATTTTTCAGCGCTCATTTAACTTTAGGACTCTGTGTCTCAATATGAACAAAAATGGACTTGTACCACTATTGAAATAAGCCCTTTATATATTCTTGCCAGATGACACATGTCCCTCAACCAATGTGTAGTATGCTAATTGCCAAAACTGCAGAAGGAGAACAGTCACGCCAATAATGACCGGACGGACATTTCAAGATAAAAAAAAAAAATTGGGGCACGAGGGAGATTATAACATGTATCTCGCGCTTGGCATTTCAACAGCTTGACCACACATCCACGACGCTGCGGTTCTAGTAATTTACTCGATGTTGCAGATCTTAAGCTTGGACCATTCACTGTTTTTTTTTTTTTACAATTCAGCACTCCTTCTTCCTCTTTTGATGCTTGATCTGTGTTCAGTAATTGACGGGCTATCCACTAGGCCCTCTTACCACTAAATCTGAGGAGCGTTGGGGAGTTTCCCTTCGATCGTTTACTAGGACTGCCACTGTGTGGTGCTAGCTACTTCATGCTGCATTGCTGAGGAAGGAAAATTAGAGTTTAATGTCTCGTCGTGCTAGACGGAGCACAAACCAGGACTGGGGAAGAAGAAGGAAGGAAAACTTTATTAAACTTGTGAAAATATGGTAAGCTGCGGAGTACGAATGACAAACGGTGATACAGTAATGTGCATTCTTACGCCGTGTAGCAAAATAGAGAAACAATGTGCACTTCATTACGTCACGTTATTCCGCAGATATCCTTTTATATTGACGGTAAGCAGTACAAAGGCTTCAATATTATTGATTCAGGAATTTGAAACTATTTTTTCCTTGCCCCAAACATTACTCCTGTGGCGTCCAAGGCTATCAAATTGTTTTTCAGTCCCTGAAACTGCTAAAACGACATTTCCAGTACCGGAAAACAAAAAGCAGGAATGCAGGCTGATGCCGCCTGTTGTCACAGCCGGCATGGAAACGACGCCACGTACAAGATCTTTGAGCTGTCAGTAGCCACTAAATGCCTGTCCAGTGCCCAGTGAAATAATATGGATTGCATCAGTGGACAGAGAGTAAGCTTTAATTGACAATTGACTTACCACTCAAAACTGAACTTCTAGTTACATTATAAATGAAGTACTTTAACTGAGTGTCAGAGACATCGAACAACATGGAAGAGCAGCTGAACGGAATGGATAAGTAGGATATAAGATGAACATAAACAAAAGCAAGACGAGGATAATGGAATGTAGTCGAATTAAATCAGGTGGTGCTGAGGGAATTAGATTAGGAAATGAGACACTTATAGTAGGAGATGAGTTTTGCTATTTGGGAAGCAGAATAACTGATGATGGTCGAAGTAGGGAAGATATAAAATGTAGACTGACAGTAGAAAGAAAAGCATTTCTCAAGAAAAGAAATTTGTTAACATCGAGTATAGAGTTAACTGTCAGGAAGTCTTTACTGAAAGTATTTGTATGGAGTGTAGTCGTGTATGAAAGTGAAACATGGACGATAAACAATTTAGACAAGAAGGAATAGAAGCTTTCGAAATGTGGTGCAACAGAAGAATGCTGAAGATTAGATGGGTAGATCACATAACTAATGAAGAGGTACCAAATAGAATTAGGGAGAAGAGAAATTTTTGGTACAACCTGACTAGAAGGAATCGGTTGGTAGGATACATTCTGAGGTATCAAGGGATCACCAATTTAGCGTCGTGGGTGAAAATCGTAGACGGAGACCAAGAGATGGGTGCAGTGAGCAGATTCAGAAGGATGTAGGATGCAGTAGTTACTCAGGGATGAAGAGACTTGCACAGATTAGAGTAGCAAGGAGAGCTGCGTCAAACCAGTCTTTGGACCGAAGACCACAACAACAAGTGACTGGTAGCTTTCTGACTGTCGTTCAACGTCCGTTCCAGAAGTTGTCCACAGAAGTTAAAACTCTTGACTATTGGAGCGCATTGTAGAGTTGTTGCATACCTGTCGGTTCAGACTCTCATGACCATCACAAAATGTTATGAGTTTTTTATTTTGGATTTACAAGATGCAGGTCTGCAGATGTTGTCGATATGTCTCGGTGGGGTCACACATTCGTATGGTCCCATCTGGGATTCAGTACGCAGTACGCAGGACAACAGTTTAGGGCATAGGGAAAAAAACTGCAATGGTAAGCGATGGGACGAAAACCTCAACGGCAGTCTGGGTGGCTTTTGCCACTTCATGCTGCGAGAAGATACAGTTCGTGCAATGGTGCAAGGGTTGTTGGTGGTGCAGAAATTTCCGCTGCTGCTGCGCATCGGGAGCGCCTCCGAGACCAACCACTGCGGTCTCTGGCGTGCGATATGCCAATGTTTTCCTCATATACATCAGTCTGATTACAAATCTGGTCACTCAGTGTAAACTATTGCATGGTTTGTGCGTCAGCTGCTTTATTGACTGTTGGACTGTACCACTGTACATAGAGGAGCCAGTCAGTATTCCTAGGAGGCACGGTCTTGCGACGTCACGTTGCCTGCTTTCTGGTATTGCACAGCATCTGTAATGTTTCGAAGCAAAGTGGTATTGGCAGTTGATGCAGGACTGCACTTACATTGTTTGGGATGAAGTTTCGATACTCCATAAAAAATCCACTGAAACATTCCATAGAACAATTATACGTTATCGTAACAACAATAGCCCTATGGCCGGCTGTATGGTTTTCTTCTCTGGAAACTTCCATCAAGTATTACCAGTAATCACAACAGGAACGAGGTCAGACGAAGTCAACGTAATCTGCAATTACCAGTCAACATATGTTAATATAACTCCAAAAATAATTAAATAACCGAAAAACTACACTATCGAATGCGAAATTACACAAAAGATTTAAACTTAAAACTTTTTCTGGTAACAGGCAAAAATCGTCGAGATTCTCGGTTCCCCAGGACGGATGAACTGCCTGTGTACAGTAATTGAGTTTGTACGGTACACTCGGTGCGCTACTCTTGCTCGCACTTACCCGTGTTTCTTTGTGTTCATAAATGCTTTTCTTGAAAAAGAGTAGCATCGGGAAATTTATTGATTAGTGCGGCATCGAGTTCAGTAACGAAATTTACAATACCCCAAAAAATTTAAAGATTTGAGAAATCACTTGCTCCATCTCAGCCACAAACTGGTAGTTCAAAAGATGTGCATAATTTAATGATATCAACTCTTTTGGAAAAGACATAAATATGTTTCGTATCTTCTCAGAGTACCGCACAAACGATATTGAGCACTCATTTCTCTAAATTTCTTTGATAATTACCCAAGATCTCCAACGTTTGTCATTGACAAATACAATGTAATCTCCCCACAAAAATTAAATATAATATGAATAATACTCTCATTGAGCGTAACTACCCAACAGTGAAAAATATAATACAACGTGACAAACCTTTCAATAATTGACAGTCAAGTTAACCTGGTAAATTTTGGACGTCAGCAATGCTGCGCCATGGCCCTGATACATCATTCTGAATAAGCTGAAAAATCTTACCTTAATTAGGTCGCCGGATAACGCGTATATATCTGCTCCTAAAAGAATTTTTTCCTGGCGCAGCTTAAGTGCAATGCTGGCCGATAGATTTGTCTTATATAATAGGGAAGAACTGACTTTTCTTTTCAATAATCGGGATGGCCAAGGATTGGAGAAATTATTGAATTGTTTGAATTGAGATTAATGTCAAAAGTTACTTTTTATGATAAAGATTATTATTAACAGATCTTTTTTTAAAACATTTACATGGGACTTGATTAACAATACTACATATGCGCGAGGCTGCTTTTAACTTATCCTGCAACGCTCAGGCTCTGCCATCGCTGCACACGACCGGCCCAGCCAACACGACACACCAGACACGACTGCTCGCTACCAACAACAAACTCCTACTGCTACACAGTTCCTACTGCAGTCAATACTGCTATTCTCTTCTAGCTTACATATCGCAGGCAGCGCGTGAGCAATACATCGAAATTACATCAGCTCGAGTGCACTGGCAACAAGTTCTCTAATTATGGACCTCTTACATAACTCTCCACTGGGGGGCAAAAATTTGGCAGCGATGGTGAGTCAATTGGACTTGCATGAGCAACAAATTTTTCTATAATCTATTTAGTTTACTAAGGCTACAATCACAGAGTATATACATCATTGATAAGTACAGAACATATTAAATAAAGTGCACATGCACTGAGTACAAAACATATTCAGAAATGACAAAGTATATACGCAATGAGAACAAAATGTATTAACAAAATAGAGTGCACACGCACTGAGTACAAAACATATCATTTTACAAGAATTTAAATGCACTGTATAAGCCTTTACTATTTTACAGGAACTAGGAAAGGAATGGGAAGGATTGCATCATGGTTGTAGCACAGTAGGTTGCACGTAGCTGCACTGAAAGTCCATATCTTTCTACAGAAGCACAACACCAAGTGAGACAATCTGAAGTTTTCTTCCCTGAAGTATTTATCAGTGTAGCCAAGACACTGAAATGTTGTATTAATATTCAATGTTATCATTTTGGTAGTGCATTAGCTACACCAAACAGTGGGACCATAATAACATCTCCATCGTTCAAGGTGGTGGACAGCTTGATATGTCAACACCATATTCTTGTAGAATCCATACTCTTACAGCAACGTAGAATTAGTGGAAAAACCAATATAGTGCTCAATGATCATGAGGATGGACAGGATAAACGGATATTGCAGTAATTAGGTCAGAAGGTGAAGGACATTAAGTGTTATGCTAGTCATCATAGAATTACACTAGTGTATCAACCGATATGAACAATATTGAGTATTACGAAACACTATTCATAACTCATCTGACTGAATCAGTGGCATTCATTGGCCAGTTACAAAGTATTGATATAGTGTTACAAAACATTATTCAGTGTAATTCACAAGTCAATCAGTGGCATTCATTGGCCAGTTACAAAGTATTCATATAGTGTTACAAAACATTATTCAGTGTTATTCACAAGTCAATCAGCGGCATTCATTCGCCAGTTACAAGGTATTCATATAGTGTTACAAAACATTATTCAGTGTTATTCACAAGTCATCATTTAAAACAGGAGCTATTGAGTTACTGACATTCATTGGCTAGTTACAAAACATTATTCAGTGTTATTCCCAAGTCATCATTTAAAACAGGAGCTATTGAGATACTGACGTTCATTGGCTAGTTACAAAGTATTCATATAGTGTTACAAAACATTATTCAGTGTTATTCACAAGTCACCATTTAAAACAGGAGTTATTGAGTGTAGCATCAAGTTACTGGTGTTTATATATGATATCATGTAAGTGACATAAGACATATTTAAAATGTAAGTCATTGGAACTATTACTTGAGGTCAGTAGTCCAATAATACATAGACATAATGGAATCAATACACAGAAAATTTGCATTATCTTTAGGACTAAAAATATATATTAAACTGGTAGCATTATTTAGTTGTATACTGGTAATAGTTGGGACTCGTAATTTTTTATTTTTTATTTTTTAAAGCAAGGCATTGCACTGGGATCGATAATTAATTGCTGGGGCATGAAAATATTTGCTTTTGACTTATTGCTGGAAATAAGGATTATTAACGTCATTCGTCATGAGTCAGCTGTAGCAAGGTACAGTACATGTGATCAGATTCATAAATGATAGACACAACTGCGTAACAAAATGCAAGTACTAGAACAGGTTTGATAACTAACTACTTATAGCATATGTCACGAAAAGCTACTCCTGGAAAAAATACAAAAAGGGTTATTGAGCTGAAAGAAGAAATGCATATTATGCTCAAAAATAGTGAACTTTGAATTAAAAGGTAATGAAACGTGTACTTAATATGTATGTACTCTAGCTGTCTTTTCCAAAACATTCAGTCATTATACTATGCGACATAAGACGTACTGTCAAAAGGAACTGCAACATATACCTAAATAACTACATAGCATTTCTTAACTAACAGTAAATATATAAACTTCATCATTATCATCACCTGCAAAGAAAAACTTCATTATTCATATTATCATCATCCTGGAATGAGAGTATGTGTGTATCCCAATCAATATGTCTTTTATGGCAGTACATTCTACACAGTTTACCAATTTCTTTCATCAGTCGTTCACAGGGGTTCGAAGAAGCGTGATACTTGGATATATAGATCGCAGAAATGTTTCTAGCTCGTAACATACGTGTCCATATCGCAGATCGAAATTGTGGTCCATTGTCGGAAATTACTTTTAATACATGCCCTACATGAAATAAAAAATGTTTTACAAATGCATTCGAAATAGATTTAGCAGTAGCTTTGCGCAATGGAGTGAAGGTAACAAATTTCGAAGTGAGTTCAACAGCGACAAAGATGTAGCAAAAACCTCTATTAGTTCTGGGAATCGGTCCAAAAATGTCTACAGCGGCCATGTGTCTCAATTTAACAGGTACAATGGGATGTAACGGAGGAATATGTGAAGTCGTAACTGATTTAGCTTTCTGGCAGATTTTACATGACGCTAAAACTCGTCGAATACGTTTCTCCATGTTGGCAAAATAACAGCTCTGTCTCAGTATAAGAAAACATTTTCTGGCTCCATAATGTGCGTAACTTAAATGAGTATACCAAATTAATTTGTTAACAAGTTCGTCAG
The DNA here is from genome assembly GCF_023897955.1 of Schistocerca gregaria. NCBI lineage: Eukaryota > Metazoa > Arthropoda > Insecta > Orthoptera > Acrididae > Schistocerca > Schistocerca gregaria. Next base: position 572,387,878 of record NC_064926.1, read on the forward strand.
GAATGCATAATAACCAGTTGTTGCCGTCAGGGTGAGAGCGACGAAACAGGATGTTATTGCGTACCGTGTAATGGTTTCTAATGGTAACGTTATTCTTATCTTGCCAAAGGTGTTTAATTTCTTTCCATACGTTGTCTTTACTCTGCTCTTGTGCTATGTCTCGTAATGACGATGAAATGAAGTTTTCAAATGCGACTTGTTGAATATATATGAGGCTAGAATTTGCTTGGCAGAAGTTGGTTGCGATGTCTTGCTGATTGTTGCAGAGAGAACGGGATAGTGCGTCTGCTACAATATTTTGTGTACCGGGAATGTGAAGAATTGTAAAATTAAATTCCTGTAAATACAGTTTCCATCTGCTTAATCTGTCATGTGTAAATTTAGCGGAAAGTAAAAACTGGATAGCTCTATGGTCTGTGTAAACGGTAGTATGTCTTCCATAAAGAAAATGCCTAAATCGGGCAAATGCCCATACAACACATAATGTTTCAAGTTCTGTAACAGAATAATTGCGTTCAGCAGATGACAAAATGCGACTTGCAAAAGCGATGTTTTTAATTACTGTATTACCGTCTCTTTCAATTTCCTGAAAAATGTGTACGCCTAAAGCTGTGTTAGAACTGTCGGTGGCAATGGAAAAATTTCTAGTGAGATCTGGATGTGATAAAAGTGGTGCATTCAACAAAGCTTGTTTCAGATTGACAAATTCAGACTGCGCTTGGCTATCCCAGGACCAAATAGTGTTCTTACCCGTCAGTTGGCATAATCTAGGGGTGTCTAAAGCAGAGTAATGAATAAATTTACGGAAAAAGTTAATTAAACCCAGAAAGCTGCGTAGTTGTTTCTTCGTCGTTGGAACAGTAATGTCACGTAAAGCTTGAAGTTTTTCCGGGTCAGGCGCAATGCCTTCTGCTGAAATTACATGTCCAATAAATTTTATAGAAGTTTTGCCAAAGTGTGATTTGCTAAGATTAACTGTGAGTCCTTATGCACGAAAAGTTTGCAACAGTTGTTCCAGAATCAAATTGTGTTCAGACCAATTAGCTTCTGCAATAAGAATGTCGTCTACATATGTTGTGATTCTGTCTTTAAGTTCTGTCGGAAGTATACTATTCAAACCGCGAATAAAAGCTGCTGAAGAAATTGTTAAACCGAACGGTAATTTGCAAAATTGATAACAGTCACCAAAACAGAGAAATGCCGTGTACTTTCTGCAGTTCGGATGGAGCTGAATTTGCCAAAATCCCGATCTCAAATCTAATGTGGAATAAATAGCAGTGCCATGAAATTTCTGTAGAAGTTCGTCTAGTGTTTGTGGGCGATCTGTTGCATTAATAATAATGTCATTGATGTGACGCGAATCAAGTACGAGGCGAAGTGAGTCATCCTTTTTCTTAACAATATGGAGCGTGTTTATGTACGGACTAACTGCTGGTTCAATAATACCTTGGTCAAGCATAGCTTGCAATTCTCTCTTAACTTTTTCTCTGTGAATATACGGAATGGGATAATGTTTGGCTTTAAACGTGTCGTGCTGTTTAACTTGAAATTCGTACATGAAACCGGATATAGTACCAGGGCTGTTGTCAAAAACTGGAGCTTGCTGTAAAAGAATTCTGCGTAGTTGCGTACGTTCGTCGTCTGTATTTGCGCTGCTCTGTTTAACTTTATCAGAAATCATTTGCATAACGTCATAGTCGGCTTCGTCTGGTATATTATAGTTGTGTACGAACGTATCTGTGAACAATGTGGAATGGTTACGTGATGCAGAAATGACCTCTGTCCGATTAATTGTTTGTTCTTCTGCAGATAAAGAGTGCTGAAAATCTAATGCCAGTTGTACATTTTCATCCTTTAACATTAAATAGGAATTTTGAAAGTCAATAATTGCGTCGTGTTGTACCAAAAAATTCGTACATAAAATAACGTCTGTTGTCAATAAGGGAACAATCCAAAAGTTTGAGTGGAACGTATGGCCTGCAATACAAAATGATAAGTGTGTCTGTAATTTTACATCTACTCCTTTACCAGATACTGCTCCTTTTACTTTAGTTTTGCCTAATGGTAATGTAGGATAAGTATTCTCTTTGTTACAAGCGTTGAAAGTTTCTTCATTTATGACTGACATAGGTGATCCAGAGTCGATTACTGCCGAAAATGTGGATGATCCAATCTTTACTTGAATGACAGGGTGGGAAATGGTTTTTTGAATAACTGGTTTTTCCTGCAAAAGAGTGTCTCGGATGTCGTCAAAAGTAATAACATTTTCGTGAACAAGAGTCTGTGTATCAAAAGTATTGCTTACATCGCTGGAAGGTTCAATCTGTGCTGTATCTAGTCAAATTCTATCTGACGTGCTGTTATCTGTGGGAGGATGCTGTGGCATTTCCACTATTTGTACTGTTCTGTTATTTCTCCCTGACGTATTACGTTGGGGATGATATCTACTGTCTGGTTCATTCATGATAATCTGTTGTTGCCGATGATTCTGCTGCTGGTAAAACCGACTGTTACGCTGAAAACTGTGCTCATTACTTTTACGTTTGTTATAATAGTCATTGCTATACGGCGCATTGCGATAGGAGTTGAAACGATGCGTATTCTGTACGTAGTGATTTCTTTGTTGATGTGCGTTACTATTTGGTGGAGCCGACGCTATATGTGTAGGCGGCGAAACATTAAAGCTTGGTTGACCTTGCAGACTACATTGTTGGTTTGGTATGCTAACCGGCTGCTTTTGATGCTGTTGCGGTGAAAACTCTGTATTGTTCCCAAAATGTGTTTTCGACTGCTGATAATTTTACACATACTGATGATTAAAATTTTGTCTTATTAAAATTACGCTGGTAGTTCTGGAGTGTCTAATGAAAATTGTCACTTTCGGTAAAACTTCTCATATCAGGTTTTCTTTACACATACTTAATTCTAGATAGATCGATAGTTGAAGAGCTGTTTTGATAGATATAAAGGATAGTAGAAGAGGAGGCAGCAGTGCAGAAAACTAAAGATTAAATACCTTAGATTTTTTTACGGAAAAAATTGCTTATAATCAACGTTATCTTCTCTGAATGTGTGAACTGGTTCAGGATTGTATGATAATCCGTTTGTCTGTGTCTGCCCTGAATCCAAGTCATACTCTCTGTAAATTGCGTAAATTATTCTGGCTGTGTGAGTGTGAGAAATGTTCGGAAAGTGGCGTATGCTGTGATGTGTTAAAGGCTGAAATATTTTTCATCTCCGTCAATTCGTGCTGTAAAGATGACAATTTTCTACGTAATGTATTATTGGACGAACCTATCTCACTAATCGTCTGCTGTAAATTTTGGAATTCGGGTGTTTGATTAAACGAAACTGGTGACGTATCGTCTGATTTGGTGTCATTGTTATTTTCGATAACGTCAATACGACTGTCCAATTCATCAAATTTTTCAGTCAATGCTTTAACCTGATCATCATTTTTAGTGTCACAAGCATTAATTTGTTTTTGGATTTTACGGGTACTTTTGTTCAATTTCTTAACGTCTGCTTTAATAGCATCGAGATCCTGTATTAATTCTAATTGTTCAAGTCTGTTGGTCATTGTCTGAAAGTCTACTGTGTGTGTGTCTGTTTTTGTTTTAAGATCGGAGATTTCATCATGCAATTCGGTGTTCAACTGTTTAATAGTATTGATTTCGTCTGATACTGCAGCAATGTTATTGTCTACGTATGTTTTTGCTTTCGTAAATAATTTACGCTTATCTTCCTGTCTCTGTGCAGTAATTGTTTCCATGACTTGTTTCTTTACTTTGTACTGTTCCTGTATGAATTTACGGTAACGCGTTTCACTGTTTTGTAGGTGGTGATTAAAACGTTCGTCAATTAGGCTGTTCTGTTGTTCGAATTTCTTGTCTACTTTCGCGTCCAGCGTGTGTGAAAGTTCTGCTGACATTAATTTAAACTCGTCGCGTAACTGTGTTACGTTTGCAGAACATTGTTTAGCGACTGCACTAATTTCATCTCTAAGTAATTTAGTTGTGGCTGCATGTGTATTATTTAATTCTTGTGCAACGGATCTAATTTCTTCACTACTATTCCTAGCACAAGCCTTAATTTCCTCGCGTAATTGTTTTTTAGTTTCATTACACTGCTCGGCAACGGCTGTAATCCGTTCAGTAAGCTGTTCAGTAGAGGTGTCAAGTTTTTCATTAATCTGTTTGGAATTGTTGTCTAGTTTTTCATTAAGTTGTTTGGAATTGTTATCTAGTTTTTCATTAAGTTGTTTGTAATTATTATCTTGTTTTTCATTCGACTGTTTGGAATTGTTGTCTAGTTTTTCATTAAGTTGTTTGTTCGATTCATTAATTTGTTGTTTGAGATTTTCATTAAGTTGTAGCAATAATGCCATAACTCGATCCGTGTCAAAATTAGCTGCTGTATTCTGTGTGCTGTGTGATGGTGTATCTGCATATGTCACGTTTTGTATAACCATTTGGTCATTGTCTGATTCACAAAAAGGTTTGCTAACTGGACGTGCTGTGTTGGTCACTACAGCGGAATCAAATAAATCTGACGTGCTTTGTGTATATTGGTCACCTTCGTTAGAAACAATTATGTGTTCACTACGTAAATTTTGCAAATCAGGTGTTTCAAACTGGACAGCGTTCGTTGTAACGGAACGTGCCGCGTCATCAATTTTCGTTAAATTAACAGAGGACACAATTGAATTTGTTTGCTCATCATTAGCATCAAAATCATTACTAGTGATCGGCACACACTGATTATCTGTAATTAGAGGACTATCACTATTACACTGAGTGTCGCTAGTATTATCGGTCAAATTATTCGAGTCAGCTTTCTCACTCCTTGCACATCGCGATGCACTGTTAGCAGTTTTGCGAGGCATTTTCACAACTCAAAGTTAAGCACAAAATCAAACAAGACAAAGCAAAAAATGGAACAAATACAGTTATAACAAAGAGCAATAAATTGCCGATGATCTGTGAAACAAAAAGTGACAAATTAGTAAATGCGCCTAGCCATATGCAAACTACTTTTAATATTAAGTAAATAAGAGCAGATATATAGCTGACCACTTCTCAGAAATTCACAAAAATACGATCCTGGTCGGTTGTCGCCAAGTGTAACCTCCCCACAAAAATAAAATATAATATGAATAATACTCTCATTGAGCGTAACTACCCAAGGGTGAAAAATATAATACAATGTGACAAACCTATAACCTTTCAATAATTGACAGTCAAGTTAACCTGGTAAATTGTGGACGTCAGCAATGCTGCGCCATGGCCCTGATACATCATTCTGAATAAGCTGAAAAATCTTACCTTAATTAGGTCGCCGGATAACGCGTATATATCTGCTCCTATAAGAATTTTTTCCTGGCGCAGCTTAAGTGCAATGCTGGCCGATAGATTTGTCTTATATAATAGGGAAGAACTGACTTTTCTTTTCAATAATCGGGATGGCCAAGGATTGGAGAAATTATTGAATTGTTTGAATTGAGATTAATGTCAAAAGTAACTTTTTATGAGAAAGATTATTATTAACAGACTTTTTTTAAAAACATTTACATGGGACTTGATGTAACAATACTACATATGCGCGAGGCTGCTTTTACCTTATCCTACAACGCTCAGGCTCCGACATCGCTGCACACGACCGGCCCAGCCAACACGATACACCAGACACGACTGCTCGCTACCAACAAGAAACTCCTACTGCTACACAGTTCCTACTGCAGTGAATAATGCTCTTTGGTCTCAGATTCTCTTCTAGCTTACATATCGCAGGCAGCGCTTGAGCAATACATCGAAATTACATCAGCTCGTGTGCACTTGCAACAAGTTCTCTAATTATGGACCTCTTACAACAATTCATACCTAAATGGTTCAAATGGCTCTGAGCACTATGGGACTTTCACTATACAGTGAACTGTGCGCTGATATGAGACTATTCATTCTAGAAACATCCCCCGGGCTGTGGCTAAGCCATGTCTCCACAATATCCTTTCTTCCAGGACTGCTAGTTCTACAAGGTTCGCAGGAGAGCTTCTGTGAAGTTTGGAAGGTAGGAGACGAGGTACTGGCAGAAGTAAGGCTGTGAGGACGGGGCGTGAGTCGTGCTTGGGTAGCTCAGTCGGTAGAGCGCTTGCCCGCGAAATGCAAAGGTCCCGAGTTCGAGTCTCGGTCCGGCACACAGTTTCAATCGGCCAGGAAGTTTCATATCAACGCACACTCCACTGTAGAGTGAAAGTTTCATGCTACAACACCTGTTTGCCAACATACATACATCCCGACAGTTGCAACAACTATATCTGTGGTAGTGACAAGAATCCGTGATTCTAAAATTACGGTTAAGTTTTGCTAATATCAGTCATGAAATTGTTGTTGAAGTAGACAATGAAAAAAATTAACTCTCAAAATTTCCCTACTTTTATTTTTAAGTAGCTTGTCTTCAAGCAAAACAGGAAACGAATAAGTTTCCCTAAGCCATGGAACTGAATTTCCACAATATTTTGGCCACTTTCTGGACGTTGCACATCTGACAACACTTGTGGTCAAACTTAAAATTAAAACTTAATTCTACCGTGTGACGCACATTACAAAGAAAGAAAGGTTGTCGTTGTATCGGTATGTAACAGATAACGAGACTTTCTATTTCGGCTTCAGAAATACATGTAATTACGTGTAAGAAACATCCAGTAATTTTTATTAACAACAGCCTTCCGTGATAGTTTTTCCTGTACTGATCACTTCCTTCGTCCCAGAGTAGCAACTATCTTTGCACCCAGCTACGTTAATTATTTGTTGTATGTATTCCAACCTCCGTCTTCTCCAAACGTCCCCCCCCCCCCTCCCCTCGAGTCAAATCTTCCAGTTACTGTGTCGCACACAGCCTGCTCTTCATTTCTTATACAGTCTAGGGATACTGCATTAGGAAAACACACTGGCTGCTTGCAAATTCTTCTTGATAATGTATTTCAGTCCCGTTCTTCGACTTATTATCAGATCATCATCACGTTATGTTTCGACTTATTATTACGTCGTCATCAGTTGATGTTACGAGTTATTACCAAGTCATCATCAAATGATGTTTCAGACTATGGCCAAGTAATTATCAGATGATGTTTCGACTTCTTACAAAGTCATCATCAACGACGCTTCGACTTATTACAAAATCATCATCAGGTGATGTTTCAAGATATTACCAAGTCATCATCAGGCCATGATCTGCTAAATCGTCCGAACTGGTCGTGATACCATTTGTGTGAGCTGAGGCTGAAATATATAATTTTAAAAAATTCAATTTCTTATCTGTCCACATAATTTTTAGCATCCTTCTGCAAAGCAACATTTCAATCGTTTAGATTATCTTCTTTTGCGTTTTTGCCACAGTAGGAGGTTCAGTTCCATACAATGCTCTGTACCAGTCATACATTCTCGGATGTTTATTCTAAAAGGTAAGGGCTTGTTCCGCTTAGAAGTGCTTTCTTTGCTTGCTCTGCTCCGCTTCTTCCGTCATGCATTACTTTATTTATGTGCATTAAAAAGTATGCTTTATGATAACAAAACGAGAATACATTGGAACTGATACAGGTGGAGGAAGGTGAACATCGTGAAAATTAACAGTTGATCCCTAAACTTTTTGTACTCATATAATTAAAGTTTCACAAACACATGTACCACGGAGTTCGTAAGTAGTACGATTTATAAAGAGCCCAGCATTAGCGGTCAGCAACTGAAGGCGCACATCAATCGAACATGCAATTGTTCACTGACCACCTCGTGCATATTAGATAAAGCTGAGGGCTTGTAGACATTTATTCCAGAAATGAATGAGGCAAAAAACGTAGTATGTGCCCTTAGATATGGTGCGCTATAAATCCTTTCAGGAGGCACACTGAGGAAATCATCTGGACTTTAAGAGAAGATCTTAGCACAGTGACCGTCATGTGCATTCCTGAGTCATTCTACAACTCATAATGTCTCAGCAAACACGAAATAGCGGGACAAGTAAAGCTACAGTAAGGGATGCACTACGCAGTGGTATGTCGAAAAACGTCTGCCTTGAAGAAAGCGGCAGTTCCAGTCAAAACAATATGTGCACGTTCTAAACTTATACGGTGTGTGTTGCCGTATTGTATTTGCACATTTAGTTGTGGTGCTTTGGTTAGTGGTTTTATGCATGTAGCTGCGTTCAATATGGAATGTTCGGAAGTGTCGTAGTCTGTACATCAGTGGGGGCTTCTTCCACTCGCAGTGCTGTGCCTCTCATTAAATAACTTGCAAGGGCTTCAGTCGCGTAGTTTCGATTATGCAACGTGTGTTTCATCAAAAGAGCAATGGATTTTGCCTAATGTCTATCAATATCACTCCTGCTTTCCCATACGTCGTTTTCAGAAATTTAAGTAGTCTTTCATTATTTCAGTTTTTTGCACAATCAGCAGTGCAGACATTTCTTAAATGCCTGATCTTGTGCCGGCCTGTGTGGCCGTGCGGTTCTAGGCGCTTCAGTCTGGAACCGCGTGACCTCTACGGTCGCAGGTTCGAATCCTCCCTCGGGCATGGATATGTGTGATGTCCTTAGATAGTTAGGTTTAAGTAGTTCTAAGTTCTAGGGGACTGATGACCACAAATGTCGTCCCATATTGCTCAGAGCGATTTGAACCATTTTGAACCTGATCTTGTAGCATTTGTGTACGTGGGCCAAGTGTCATTTCCATAGGAGGGCTGTGTTAGGCACCCACTCTATTCTCTGCAGCACATTCGGTCCTGCCTGTGAGTATTTTTGCAGCCTTCCTCTCACTGCTGCTAAATCTGCTATACAGCTTAGGACAGAGGCGTTATACAGGGTGTTACGAAAAGGTAAGGCCAAACTTTCAGGAAACATTCCTCACACACAAAGAAAGAAAATATGTTATGTGGACATGTGTGCGGAAACGCTTACTTTCCATGTTAGAGCTCATTTTAGTTTCAAATCACATTAATCGTGGAATGGAAACACACAGCAACAGAACGTACCAGCGTGACTTCAAACACTTTGTTACAGGAAATGTTCAAAATGCCCTCCGTTAGCGAGAATACATTCATCCACCCTCCGTCGCATGGAATCTCTGATGCGCTGATGCAGCCCTGGAGATTGGCGTATTGTATCACAGCCGTCCACAATACGAGCACGAAGAGTCTCTACGTTTGGTACCGGGGTTGCCTAGACAAGAGCTTTCAAACGCCCCCATAAATGAAAGTCAAGAGGGTTGAGGTTAGGAGAGCGTGGAGGCCATGGAATTAGTCCGCCTCTGTTGTTGAGAAGCGTACGAACACTTCGACTGAAATGTGCAGGAGCTCCATCGTGCATGAACCACATGTTGTGTCGTACTTGTAAAGGCACATGTTCTAGCAGCACAGGTAGAGTATCCCGTATGAAATCATGATAACGTGCTCCATTGAGCGTAGGTGGACAAAACTAAAATGAGCTCTAACATGGAAATTAAGCGTTTCTGGACACATGTCCACATAACATCTTTTCTTTATTTGTGTGTGAGGAATGTTTCCTAAAAGTTTGGCCGTACCTTTTTTGTAACACCCTGCATAAGCTTTATGCGAATACATTTCCTAATGCGACGCACCGAGACGCACGTAAGTAGTTGTAGTAGATAGTAAAACGATTCTTATTCCTCTGTAGCACGTGACAGGACCGTTTGGATAACGTAAGATGATAAAGCCTGGCCGGAGATCAGCGAAGTGGTAGCATCGTCTTGTAGCAATGTTTCAACGAGTCTCCTACTGGTCATCTTCAAAGTGTAGGGTTCCTGTGGTGTGCAATTGTTTAGGCCATAAAAGGCGGGCCGGTCATATGCCCAAGACTGGGAAGGGTGGGGGAGGCGGTAGGGGGCTACGTCGTAGTGTCTCCCCATTCTATCCACCGCTTTCACAATGGAGCGTTCTCGACGAATTTTCGCTATCGCCAAATACCACGAAGAGCTTAATTGAAATTGTCAGTTTGTCATTTACTCTTATTTCCAGCACCTCTTTGAAGACAAGAGTCACAGAACCTTTTGTCGAAAAACAGTACCTTCCTCTGCCTAACATTTGTTATTCATATGATGTAAATTGATGATGGATCGGTGGGAGAATGGAAAAGGAAGGGAAGGAACTAATGATATCAGCTGCATCAGGACTTTCTGCGGAATCAGTGGCGACGAGTGGAAATGTGTACCGGACTGAGACTCGAACCTGGGATCTCCTGCTGACCACGCAACTGTGTTAGGCGCTGCGCCATCCTGACACAATGTTTGCTGCAGGTGCCCACACTATCTCGACAAGCCCCCTATCGACTCACATTCCCATCTAGTGTCATCTGTCTGCAGTCCCTGTCCAAGTTCTCCATATTCTACTTTTAGATTCACGCTGGAGATCGAAAGTAAATGTGCATTTGCGATGAAGATTGTGGATTAATATGCCATCAAGGTGAATCAATTATACGAATGTATTCTGTCTGTTCTTTCGGACATGAAGACACCATGCTTTGGTATAACATTTGTTATTCGTTTGATGCCGTTGAGAGCTTGTCTGTTTGGCAGAGACGGACGTTCTTAATATACTCTGTATAGCACTGCGAGACGCAGTGTTGTGCCTGGCCGATGTACTGCATGCCTTGCCACACTTCCATCTGATCTGTAAATGCCTTTGACTGAGACAAGGACGTGCACCATTTTGCATTTTCGGTGGACAATGTTCCTTTCTTATTTGGGTTTCTCCACTATCCTGGCAGTCACGGAAGTGGGAGGCGTTTGGTAGACGTTCCCTTTCTTCTTATAGCTTGTCTTCTTTCTTCTTGTTCTGCTGGAGAGGCCGGTTCATTTGGATTTCAGAGTAGTAATTCTTCTAGGCAGATCCTTCTTGTAGCATGTGGCTCTGGGTGCCAGGATGATGAACATAGTATTCCACTGCGCTAGATGATGGCAACTTTTAGAGTTAAGGTGTGTATTTCAAGCAAAGCAAAGCGAAAGAGAGACAGAGAGAGACAGCAACTAATAATGGACTGGAAGCCTCTAGACACTAACTTGTGGTATGAGCACGAATATCTTAGTGGACCTCCAAAGTACAAAGGAGCCACAGGGTGAAGAGTGTTTAGTTATCCAGAGTGAGGGACGACCGCATGCTGTCACAACAGGTGCAGTCGCTTTGTAGAGCCATCGCGTGTGCCAAATGTCTGCCGAGAACAATGGAGCGCCCCAGTTAATAAAGGTAGCTCCTAGGGTGGGGGGTGGGGTTGAGGGCACACCCTCTTAAATTAACCTGCCCAGCCGGTGAGGGCGGCGGAAAATTAGGAAATTGCCGCGCGTCACTTCTGCGTGACGGTGCGCCGCGGCGCGTCTCATTAAAAACGCGTTTGGACGTGTGCCGCGCGTATTTATCACCGGCTGGCGTGCACGCGGATGCTGCCTCGTCCTGGCACGGTCGCCAGCTGCGGGTCGGGAGGTCGCTGCCTGCTGCCTGCTGCCTGCGACTCTTCGGGTCAGTCGCCCGCGGTGCCGAACAGCAAGGAGGGTTGTCTAAGCGCGAGGCTGCTCTGCTCTGCTCCGTAGTGGAGACGCTAAGGGGAAGGCAGAGTTGCGCTCTACCAAAAATACTTTCCGTTAGTTTTGGTACACTCAATAAACGATGAGGTAAATAGTAGGGTTGCCGGTAGTACTGGCATAATTGGAAGATTTTTTTTTTTTTTGGACCTAATTACAACCGCATACGATTCAGCATCAGTCTATTCTGCGTTTCACGTTTCATGTTGAGCGCGTAATTTCTGCACTTTTATGTAAATGAAGCAATTACTTTTGATGCAGTGTTTTTTGCATGTACAAACATAAAAATATATAAATATCGTTATTTTGTACTCAATTGAACGTTCTTCGTCAGGTTCATGGACAAGTGTTTCCTGTTATTATTGCCAAATGCGAAAGTTGAATAACAGAAACAAGTTCGACGGGCTTTTGAACCGGTATTTCATACATTTTTGTTTTGTGTGTGCATTTTTTATTTTAACTCTTTGTTGAGAAAATTGCGTTTTCTACCTATTTATTTATTTAACCCGATCAGATTAGGGCCATCAGCCCCTCTCTCACATCGGACCAGAGTTCCACACATGCAGCATTTCACACATCCTAGTTACATCATGACAGTGGTTTGAATAAGAAAAATAGATTAATCTACTGACAACATGAATAAAGAGTAATGACTAAGACCTAATGAAATAAATATTGGCAGTATTTTTACAACAGCTGCTATACATAAAAATTGTGGTAAGAGCAAAAATAATAACAGCAAAAGAAAAAATGAAATAGTAATGGTAAACATGAGAAAAATTGGCAATAGTAATGAAGATTTGTGCAGATGTACATTAATATATTGGTGTATAAAGTAGATGTTTAGAGGTATAGCGAATTTTGGAGAAGAGAAATTTAAGGAGGCGGCATCAGTTAAGAAAAAACTGGGAACTGAGGTGATCTAATAGGAAAGAGGGAATAATGGGGTGAAGTGTATTCATGTACAGAGGAAGGCATTGCTGTTGCTCAGGTAGATACGTCATTAACTGTCTTTTGAAGCCGAGCACACTTTTAAGTTCTCTAATATAACGAGGGAGGTTATTCCAGAGTCGGGTTCCTGCTACTGTAAAGAACTTCGAGAAGGTGACTGAGCGATGTATTGGAACAGAGAGGATTGTATTATGATGGGAACGTGTGTTTCTGTCATGTTTTTCAGACATGAGCGTTAAGGACGAGGAGAGATATGAGGGACAGTGTACATTTATAAGGCAGCAGATGAGACAGAGTGTATGAAATGTCTGCGTTTGTCTGCACGAGCCCAGGACAGTTGTGCATATGCTGGTGAAATGTGATCAAAAAAGTTTAACGTCACTTTCATGGCCAGTTCCAGACGTCGCGAATTTGCCTGAGAGAGAGACTTTGTAGGATAATACTGCTGCAGTCAATGATTGGGAGTAGAAGCGTTTGTACTAATTTCTTTTTCAGGTCGAAAGGGAAGAGTTTTTGTGTAGTCTTGTAGGGCATGAAGGGATGCTGATGCTTTTTTGCACAGTGCAGTCACATACTCTGTCCAATTTACGTTTTCATCTATTATTACTCCCAAACTCTTTGCTGAGAAAGAGAAGTTGATATTTGTTCCATTTAGCATTAGAGATGGTACAGGTTCCGATGTTTTGGACTAAAGAGCTTAGAGTGACCAACCAGTACAGCTTGGGTTTTAGATGAGTTGAGTTTTAGTCCTATGTTCTGTGGCCATTTTGATAGTGCATCGAGCTCAGTACTGAAATTTTCAATAGCTTTCTTAAGATTGGTTTTTTCACATAGACACAACTGAAGGTCATCAGCATACATGTGATATTTGCAATAGGTCAGAACCGATGACACATCATTGACATACAGAGAGAAGAGTATAGGACCTAATACTGAGTCTTGGGTAACGCCTGACACTACCTGCTGCCACTCTGATTTTATATTCCCGGACAGCATGCGAGACGTCATGTATGAGAGAAACCACTGCACTGCACTTGTTGCGAAATTTAGACTGCTGAGTTTGGCAAGTAAGATGTCGAAGTCGACAGTATCAAATGCTTTGCTGAAATCTAAGAAGCAAATGATAGTCGCTTCTTGTCTATCCATGGCAAGTTTCAGGTCATCTGTCACCTTAATCAATGCGGATGTTGTGCACCGATGTTTACGGAAACCTGATTGGTATTCGTTTTCAGGCCTCAGGGAAAACACTTGTAATTAAGGAATCGTTGAAAATGTCTGTTATAGAGGGCAGTAGTGGATCAATATTACGTTTTACCATCTGCATAGTGATGCCATCATGTCCAGTGGATGCTGACCTAATCCGCATGATGGCTTTCTTGACATTATTGCAAGTGACGTGCTGGTAGATAGAATTTTTCTTTGCTACAGTCGTTCATCCCCATGAAGTAATCAATGATTCTCTGTTTTTTGCGGTTCAATTGTGGTTGTAGGTGATGTGAAGAATCGTTTTAGTTCTTCAGCTGGAACCATGGGATTTTCTATAACTTTTATTTTTTCTAAACCGAGACTGCGGAGATTTTTCCACAGGATAGCTGGTCTACATCTATTGTCAGTTAACTTACGGGCATGCCTGAGCTTAGCGTTTCTCACCGCTTGACTGACTATGTTTCGTTTCTGCTTGCACACAGTATGATTTTCAGGTGTAGGGTGTATCTTGTATGCTCGATGTGCAGCGTCTCTGAGTTTTAGTTCATCAGTCAGAAAAGGTGCAGGTTTCCTTTTTACTTTTCTGGTCTTTAATAGAGCATATTTGTCATATAGTTGAGTAATTATTGTTAGTGAAATCCTGAAGTTTATCGTTTATGTCCATGAGTGGAGTAGAGGTCATCTCCCAAACTATTTGTTGTGCCTCAGTTTCGAGTTCACGCAAATTTATGCGTTTGAAGTCTGGGCATGTAGACAGCTTTTGTTTCTTTCTAGGAGATTCTAGTGAATACACCACGAAAATAATGTCATGGGCCGACAGCCAGGCGCAGATATTTGAGAAGTGCGGATTATTCTGTTTGGAAATTTCGTTGCGAATATATCTATGAAAGTGTGACTGGTGGTCGTGTGATGAGTAGGTGCCAGCTCAAGTAGCGTCGTATTTGAGGAAGAAAGTATCCTCTTAAATTCCCACTGGAAGGGCTATTGCGCAGAAAATTAATGTTAGTGTCACCTTCTACAATTACATGTTCATACGACGATTCGAGACTTGAGAGGGCAGTTTCGAAGCAGGCGAACCCACCTGCTTTAGGAGGTTTGTAAAGGACACATATTAAGAACTTTCTGTTAAGGGATTTGATCTCTATGAACACATATTCCTCTTGTTTATCTACATTATTGTCCTATGTATGTAGCATAGTATGTGAAAATTCAGAGCTTATGTACGCCACTACTCCACCCCATCGTCTGTTGCGTCTGTCGTGCCTGAGAAAGATATAGCCGTCTAGGTTTACGGTAGTTGTGGGAACACTTGGTTTGAGCCAAGTCTCTGACAAAAGTATTACCTGTGTATCAGTAGTATGAAATACATATTTGAACTCATCGAAGTGAGCTGGCACAGACTGGACATTAGCATGTGCAATATGCAGCTGGGTGCGTTCGGGTGTTGATTGCCCGAGGAGGCTGCCGACGCACGGTTGCGGGTCGTGGTTATGGCTTGCAGGGGGGTCAGGCATGTGGAATGCGGAAGGTGTGAGGAGGAGGAAGAGGAGGGGGAGGGAGAGGGAGTGTCCTCCCGCTGCTCTGCAAGGAAAGCGGCCATGAGGAACGGGGGGGGGGGGGGGGCGGGGGGTAGGTCCTGGGGGAGGCGACGGGACCTGTGGCCAAGGTCAGCGAGGTTTGCAACGGTCTCAGAGTAGCCGTGTGCTAGCAAGGGAAAGAATCTCGCTAGACACAACAGGAGTAATATGCACGTAACGGTTTTCAAGACAAGAACAATGGCACTTATGAGGACAACAACTAAAATATGAGTTGATAATTAACAATGGAAGTAAGACCAACTTGTGTAATAATTAACGAAGTTACGTAAGAAAACAACTAGAGATAAAAATAGTTAAGTGGAGAAACGAAAAGTTGATAATACAAATAAAAACGAAATTACATGAGAAAAAATTATACATAAAAATAGTTATGCGGAGAAACGAAAAAGTTGATAACACATTAGTTAAGTTATGGTTGACAATGTAAACAATATAAACTTACAGGTTGATGGCAGCAAGAATTGACATGATTTAGCTTCTAAATCACAGCCTTTCGAGTTCACATTGCAAAGACAATACAAAACATCCTACTGCAAGTAGTGCAAGCTCTGTTATACACAAATGAAAATACCACTTATTTACTGCAGTATTACTGTTACAGTTTCTGTACTTATGTTGAAAGATCTCACTGGGCCCCGGCTAAACATAACATTGCCTTTCATCTGAATCGGATGAACCCCGCCCTCCTATGACTTAGGTTTATTTAATAAACTGCGTGCGAAGAAAATGGAAAGAGAAGGGGTTTGCCCTTGACAAGTGAGTCGTGGGTATCGTTCATAATGAAGTTAATAGCTATGACAGGGATGAAGGGTTCATCTCTAAACACTGAATTTAAAGCAATACGTTAAACCACCCTTTATTACGAAATATTGCACAGAACGAACAGCATGTGATATACAAACGTAATAATCAACACTCTCATACTTTGGAGATGAGTATAAATCGTGACATGAAATCCGTGTAATGAAACTGTTGACTCGGTGACAAAGTTTGTAGGGAAACAAAAGAAAATTGCATGGTTACTAACTGACCAGGTCATTCAAGTAAATTAAGAACACGACTTCACTTCTGATATGATGATTGCGTCATTCTGGTGGGTAAGGAAAATGCGTGAGGGAAACTAAATAGCTCATTCAAGTTAAGTCATCGACTACCAGAGAGTGATTTAAAACGAGGTCGCCGCGTGCAGTGGCTGTGCGGTTAGAGACGCGGTGTCACTGACTGCGCGGCCCCTCCCGTTGGAGGTTCGAGTCCTCCCTCTGTGTTGTTGGTAGGATAAGTTAGTTTAAGCAGTGTGTAAGTCTAGGGACCGATGACCTCAGCAGTTTGATCCCTTAGAATTTCACACAAACACGAAACGATGTCCCCTGTGCTTTCACCGAAAACGCGCGTACTATTGTATCATTACTAAAAGATATCTTCTCTCGCTTTGTTGCCAGAACTTACTAAGGTTATGACGTAATCCGATGTCAGTAGCTCCCGAACGCATCTAAACTGTAGGTGCTACGGTGGTTCACACAGAGGTTTAATTTCTGGTCTCGGTCCCATCCAGCCAACTTGAACTCCTGTGACTTAGTTGGTAGTTCTTACGAAGAGTACCGTTCTTCTTCGCATTTTAACTAAGATTACATCACTGTTTTTCGTCCTGACCGATAACACTCTACATAGGGTGCTCTCTGCAGAAAGACCGACAATAATTACTGGTTGTGCAGTAAGGCAGAATGTTACAAATCCCATTAATGGGAGTCCACGTAGCAAACATTTCTCTCTCTCTTCCCGAACATTTGCTAATACTTGAGCCAGTGTCTCAGTTTTTAGTTTAAGCCAATTTACAACAATTTTGTTCTAGACACCTGCCCGGAAAAATTGTGAAAGACCTGGCCAGTGCGAGATAATTCTAGCTTCCGGAGCTTCGAAAGTTTCCGCCAGTTTTCCCACTGATACTAACTTTAAGACGTTGTCCAATCAATGAGTGCGCTGTTTCCTGCTTTAACAGCTTGTGGCAGTAATCTCCGAGTATCGGCACGCTGCTACGTCCAGATACGTCTCTGACAGGTGACACGTACGTAAGCATCCTGTCTGATCACCTGATCCATTCATGTCCATTGTGCATTCCGGTGGACTTGGGCAATTCCAGCAGGACAGTGCGACATCCTACATCTCCACAATTGCTACAAAGTGGCTCCAGGAACAGTCCTTTGAGTTCAAAATACTTCCGCCAGACATGAACGTTATTGAGTATATCTGGGATGCCTTGCAACGTGCTGCTCAGCAGAGACCTCCACCCCCTCGTACTCTTACGGATTTATGGACCGCCCTGCAGGATTCACGGTGTCAGCGACCTCCAGCACTCCTTCGGACATCAGTCGAGTCCATGACACATGAACGTTATTGAGTACGTGCTCGAGGCGGCCAAACACGATATTAGACAGGTGTACGAGTTCCTTTGACTCTTTAGTGTAACCATTCCTTCCACCCCAAAACAATTTTAGTGCTACTTGAGGTTACGGTGAATACAGCAGTTTTTTGTGTGCCTTTTTCCGGCCGATAAATGCATTCCAGTAACTTCAAGGAGGCGTGCGTTTGTAAGATGAAATTCACCACCAGGTGAGTGGAACTTGGCAAAACAAGGTGAGTCGCCGAGGTTTGCTCAACGTGAAGTACCTGTAGCGGGAACTGAGTCCCTAACTCCCGCAGCTGCACCTGCACGCCAGCCGGCTGCAGTCCTGGCGGCACCTCTGCAGGACAGCAGAGGAGAGGAGAGGACGGTTCGGCAGGACGCACACCCCGACTAGGTAGGCCCTCGCCGCCACCTCACGCCACGCCACCCTCTCGCAAATTGACTATTAAGCGGCGGCCGACCGCCGCCCTCATTTGGCTGCCACGCCTCGGCCTTTAGGGCGGTCATTAACACGCCCCTCCACCTCGGCCGCTGCCCTCTAAACGGCCAATACCGAGACAGACGCGAATTTAATTACCTTACTCCTTGCGCGGCCGCACAGACCCCGCCCGTCGGCCACTTGCTCTGGTGGCCGAAAGCGCGTCGGGGAATTACAGTCCCCGCCGGGCACCAGTCCAACTGCTGTTTACTGCGGCGTCAGTCACCTCTGCTGCTGCCGTATGCCCATAGTGTGGTGCCCCTGACAGCTGAACCTACTGTCGCTGCGTCAGCCTCTTACCTGTCACGGCTCCTGCAGCTGTGCTTCGAAAGTACAGAAACGAGGAAAAGCGGTAATGATGTCTTTGTAGCAACAACGATTACGAAAGTTGATAAACCAGTCAGGTAGACTACGAGAAGGTTTCTGCTAGATAGAGCACATAAGCAGTTATTAACAGCTCACTTAGACAGTGAACTGGCATCACTTAGGTACAGTATGATGGATGTAGACGAATTATAGGCAAAGTTTAAGCAGATTGTAAATCGTTTTGTGGAGAGTTACATGCATAGTAACTGTATAAAGGATGGAAAAACCCGTCATCGTTTAACAAAACGCTAAGGAAGAAGAGGCTCTTGCACTGTAGATTCAAAAGGGGACGCACAAAGGACGACAAGTGAAGGTTAGTAGAGATTCGTGCATCTGTGAAAAGATTGTGAGTAGGCTGTTTAGGTTTTTATGATGGTAACGTCACCTAGCGATCTGTATGAAAATCACTGGCTGTCCTGTGTGCAGTCTGTCGCTGGTTAGCATTGTTAGAATATTCGCCATTGTAGTGTTGGGCAGTTGGATGTTAACAGCGCGTAGCGTTGCGCAGCTGGAGGTGAGCCGCCAGCAGTGGTGGATGTGGGGACAGATGGCAGAATTTTGAGAGCGGACGATCTGGACATGTGCCCATCAGAAAGAGTAAATTTGTAATGCTGTATATCATAAACAGATACATATATGATGACTTTTGAATATTATTAAGGTAAATACATTGTTTGTTCTCTATCAAAATCTTTCATTTGCTAACTATGCCTATCAGTAGTTAGTGCCTTCAGTAGTTAGAATCTTTTATTTAGTTGGCAGTATTGGCGCTCGCTGTTTTGCAGTAGTTCGAGTAACGAAGTCTTTTATGAGGTAAGTGATTCATGAAAGGTATAGGTTTTTGTTACTCAGGGCCATTCTTTTGTAGGGATTATTGAAAGACAGATTGCGTTGTTCTAAAAAAAATATTTTGTGTCAGTTTAGTGTTGACCACAATAAGTAAAGAGCGAAATGTCTGAGTACGTTCCGTTCTGCTCAGCTGTTCAAAAATCAAATAACGTAAGGGGTTTATCAGCACAGTAATTCTTAAACTTTTCTAAGCGGACGTTTCAAGATCTATGCGTCACACCTTAGCAAAAGGTCTGGCAGACAACCCGAGAAAATTCTGATCCCATGTAAAATCGATAAGCGGGTCTAGGGCTACCATTCAGTCCCTTGATGACCAGTTTTGTGCAGCAGTTTAAGATTGCAAAACGAAAGACAAAGTTTTAATTTTCACGTTCAAGAAATCTTTCACGTAGGATAACTGTACGAACATACCGTCATTTGACCATCGAACAGACTCCCAGATGGACAACATAGAAATAAGCATACCTAGCGTAGAGAAACAACTGAAAGGTTAGAAAACAAATAAACCACCAGGTCGGGATGGAATCCCAATTCTGTTTTACAAAGAGTACTTTACGTCTTTGGCCACTTCCCAGATGTGTGTGAAATCTTATGGGACTTAACTGCTAAGGTCATCAGTCCCTAACGTACACACTACATAGCATAAAATAATCCTAAGGACAAACACACACATCCATGCCCGAGGAAGGACTCGAACCTCCTCCGGGACCAGCGGCACAGTCCTTGACTGCAGCGCCTCTGACCGCTCGGCTAATCCAGCGCGGTACTTTGGCCACTTACCTTCCTTGTATTAAATTACAGACCAATATCCCTAACTTCTGTTTGCTACAGAGTCCTTCAACATATTCTCAGTTCGAAAGTAATAAACTTTCTTGAGGCTATCCACAAATCAGCATGGTTTTAGACAGCAACACTCGTGCAAAACTCAGGTTGCCCTTTTCTCACATGATATACTGAGAACTATGGACGGAGGGCAACAGACAGATTCCATATTTGTAGATTTCCAGACTGAATTTGACACGGGGCCCATTGCAGGCTGTTAACGAAGGTACGTGCATAAGGAGTACGGTGACAGATATGTGAGTGGCTCGAAAACTTCTTAGTAGAACCCAGTATGTTTTCCTCGATGGGGAGTGTTCACCAGAGGCCAGAGTATCGTCAGGAGTGCTCCAGGTAAGTGATATAGGTCAGCTGTTGTTCTCTAGTGTAAGCAGCCTGTTTATATGTTTGTACGTTGGCTGCGCTATGGACTGTAATTAATGTCGTTGAAAGCGCTCTGCGCCGTCGGTAAGGGACTCTTTGTGTGGACAGACTAGTAGTTCACAGCTAGCAAGCGGACGTCTTGGACACGTGTCCTTCGTGGAGACGCAGTGTTGGTAGGACATGCATTGTAAAATGACGATGGATGTAGTTGGTAATGTTTGGGTAGTGCAATTACTGGCGATTATATAATTTTTGGAACTGGATGTCACATGAAGAAAGTAAAATCTGCTAAATACATTGTTTGCTCTTCAACAATATCTTTCTTTTGCTAACCATATGCGTCCTAGTAGTTAGACCCTACAGTAGTTGGAATCTTTTTATTTGGCTGGCTGTATTTGCTGCTTACTGTAATTGATGTAGTTCGTGTTATGATTATCTGTGAGGTAAGTGACTTAGGAAACGTATGGGTTATTGTTTGGATTTCTTCCAATTCAGGGCTATTCTTGTGTGTTGATTTTTGAAGTCATGTGGTCATTTTAGAGCAGACAGATTGCGTTGGGCTTGTATATTGTGAGTAATAAATGAATAGGTTAAGTTAGAGATGTCATTGTCAGCGAAAATTCCGTAGGTCAGTGTTGAAATGATGAAAATAATTAACGAGACAGTAGGTTCAGTTTCACCCAGCAGTTCAAGTAAACGCTAATAAGTTTCAGCTACTCAGTTATTTCAGTGAACAGACACAAAGAAGTTTCACTATATATAGAAATGATTTGGCGGACAGGGTGGGCAGCAATCTGCAGTTGCTTCCTGATGATGCCGTGGTGCACGGCAAGGTGTCGAAGTTGAGTAACTGTAGGAAGATACAAGACGACTTACACAAAATTTCCAGTTGGTGTTATGTATGGTAGCTAGCCCTAAATGTCAAGAAAGGAAGTTAATGCGGATGAGTAGCGAGAACAAACCTGTAACGTGTATTACTGCAGTCCTGCTTGACACAGTCACGTCGCTTAAAAATCTGGGCGTGACGTTGCAAATCGAGATGAGGTGGAACGAGCTTGTGAAAACTGTAGTAGAGAAAGCAAATGGACTTCGGTTAACTGGGAGAATTTTAGGAAAGTGTAGTTCATCTGTAAAGGAGACCGCATATAGGATGCTCGTGCGACCTATTCTTGAGTACTGCTCGAGTGTTTGGGATTCGTACCAGGTCAGACTGAAGGAAGACGTCGAAGCAATTCAGAGAAGGGGTGCTAGACTTGTTTATAGCAGATTCGCACTACACGCAAGTGTTACGGAGATGCTTTAGGGACTCAAATGGGAATCCATGAAGGGGACAGTTTTTTTCGAGAAACACTGCAGAGAAAATTTAGAGAACCGACATTCGAAGTTGAGTGCACAACAGTTCTACTGCCCCCAACATACAAGAACCATGAAGGAAAGGTGCGAGAAATTGGGGCTGATACGGAGACGTGAAGGCAGTCAGTGTTGCCTCGCTGTGTCTGGAGGGGAGTGACAAGAAGTGGTACAGAGTACCCTCCTCCACGCACCGTCCGGTGGCTTTCGGAGTATATGTATAGATAGAGATGTAGAAAAATAACCGTGGATCTTTCCCTCAACTTTATACAGCGCGTTTCAAAAACAATTAAATTTATTTGAAATTCGTATTGATTTTTCCATACTCAGTTTTCTTGTACTCATTTAACATATCGACAGTAGCCTGGGATGTGATATATTTCCACTTTTGGTTTGCTTATAAAAACGAAAAAATATATAGTAGCGCTCAGAAGCATTTTGTGGGCGTGGTGTTATGTTGTCAATGCCGGCCGATGTGGCCGAGCGGTTCTAGGCGCTTCAGTCTGGAACCGCGTGACCGCTACGGTCGCAGGTAAGAATCCTGCCTCGGGCATGAGTGTGTGATGTCCTTAGGTTAGTTAGGTTTAAGTAGTTCTAAGTTCTAGGGGACTGATGACCACAGATGTTAAGTCCCATAGTGCTCAGAGCCATCTGAACCATTTTTTTGTTATGTTGTCAGTATACTGTTTGCATCCAGGCACAATAGAGCAATACATTTAACTGTATTACGAAAATCAGTACTTCAGCCGCCCAGAGGCACTGAAATAGATCAATAGTGACCGAACGGCGGTGAAGGCGCAGATGATCATCGGAACGGCAGAACTGGCGGAAGAGGCAGGACAGACGACTGTAGCGGCTGTCCCCACAGTGAGCGGCTACAAAACACGTCTGTTCCGCATGTTAGTGACTGTCTCATTAACACTTCTAAGCTAAATGCTTGAATTCTAGTCATGGAAAGTGTAACGTATTACTATCTTCACGACGTTTCTCATCGAGTTATATACGTTATCTCGCATTTCTAGCTGCTACTCTCAGACAAATAATGATAAAAATTCATAAATTCAGGGTCGCCACCAACCCAAGCCCTTCCTAACCATTTAGGAAAAAACAGCCCTGGAAAATTATTAGTTTAATTACTTTAATAATTTAATTACAAGTATGCAAAT
Organism: Schistocerca gregaria; assembly: GCF_023897955.1. Classification (NCBI taxonomy): domain Eukaryota; kingdom Metazoa; phylum Arthropoda; class Insecta; order Orthoptera; family Acrididae; genus Schistocerca; species Schistocerca gregaria. The sequence goes on from NC_064926.1 coordinate 572,411,024, forward strand.
TTCTTTAAGGAGCCAGATAAATAGCACTCCATGTCTTGTATGAAGCAACTTGATTAATTCGGGATTGAAAATCGGAGTAAGTGGGTAAGATCAACACCACAGAATTTATCTTTCTCGTACATTATTTATTGTATCTAAGTATTTGGTTGCACATCCTAACTACACGTAACTGGTGCCTGACTAGAAATATTTAAGTAAGAATTACGTGAGAATGTAACAGAGCACAATTTAACTACTTCAAGAATAAACACAGAAAACGGGGGTGTGACACAGTGATAGCATCATCTCCTTTGCATTCATACCATAAAAACATCTCAGTGAGATTCGCATTACGATTGTACGCATGCACTATTCCGGAAAGAGGTTTAACCAATGCACCAGGTTGTGCGATAATTATTCAACAAACTAACTGCGTGTTGTGCTGCTTTATAGAAAACGCACAAAAGAACAGATATTCTTGCAGAAATTATAGATCATTAAACAAGCAAACTGTTAAAATAAAGCCTATTGCGGTGCCATGGTGGACCAGGAGCGTCATTGGTTACCAAACACGTGGTACAAAATTGACACACAAAGACAAAAGCAACTTCCACAAAATATAAGATTAAAAATCATACTCGCTTGACACAGTATTACACTCACATACGGTTGAAGTGATCCTAACCAACTTTTCCTAATCAGATTTACTGTTTGAAATTCTACTTCATCATTGTTCAAAATCAACAAAGTAACTTCCCCACTTTTTACTCAAACACCCAAATATCGACTATTTAAAGCAATAAACACTCCTGGAAATGGAAAAAAGAACACATTGACACCGGTGTGTCAGACCCACCATACTTGTTCCGGACACTGCGAAAGGGCTGTACAAGCAATGATCACACGCACGGCACAGCGGACACACCAGGAACCGCGGTGTTGGCCGTCGAATGGCGCTAGCTGCGCAGCATTTGTGCACCGCCGTCGTCAGTGTCAGCCAGTTTACCGTGGCATATGGAGCTCCATCGCAGTCTTTAACACTGGTAGCATGCCGCGACAGCGTGGACGTGAACCGTATGTGCAGTTGACGGACTTTGAGCGAGGGCGTATAGTGGGCATGCAGGAGGCCGGGTGGACGTACCGCCGAATTGCTCAACACGTGGGGCGTGAGGTCTCCACAGTACATCGATGTTGTCGCCAGTGGTCGGCGGAAGGTGCACGTGCCCGTCGACCTGGGACCGGACCGCAGCGACGCACGGATGCACGCCAATACCGTTGGATCCTACGCAGTGCCCTAGGAGACCGCACCGCCACTTCCCAGCAAATTAGGGATACTGTTACTCCTGGGGTATCGGCGAGGACCATTCGCAACCGTCTCCATGAAGCTGGGCTACGGTCCCGCACACCGTTAGGCCGTCTTCCGCTCACGCCCCAACATCGTGCAGCCCGCCTCCAGTGGTGTCGCGACAGGCGTGAATGGGGGGACGAATGGAGACGTGTCGTCTTCAGCGATGAGAGTCGCTTCTGCCTTGGTGCCACTGATGGTCGTATGCGTGTTTGGCGCCGTGCAGGTGAGCGCCACAATCAGGACTGCATACGACCGAGGCACACAGGGCCAACACCCGGCATCATGGTGTGGGGAGCGATCTCCTACACGGGCCGTACACCTGTGGTGATCGTCGAGGGGACACTGAATAGTGCACGGTACATCCAAACCGTCATCGAACCCATCGTTCTACCATTCCTAGACCGGCAAGGGAACTTGCTGTTCCAACAGGACAATGCACTTCCGCATGTATCCCGTGCCACCCAACGTGCTCTAGAAGGTGTAAGTCAACTACCCTGGCCAGCAAGATCTCCGGATCTGTCCCCCATTGAGCATGTTTGGGACTGGATGAAGCGTCGTCTCACGCGGTCTGCACGTCCAGCACGAACGCTGGTCCAACTGAGGCGCCAGGTGGAAATGGCATGGCAAGTCGTTCCACAGGACTACATCCAGCATCTCTACGATCGTCTCCATGGGAGAATAGCAGCCTGCGTTGCTGCGAAAGGTGGATATACACTGTACTAGTGCCGACATTGTGCATGCTCTGTTGCCTGTGTCTATGTGCCTGTGGTTCTGTCAGTGTGATCATGTGATGTATCTGACTCCAGGAATGTGTCAATAAAGTTTCCCCTTCCTGGGACAATGAATTCACGGTGTTCTTATTTCAATTTCCAGGAGTGTAATTATGGCACATTCAGAAAATAACTCGCTTCATACGCTTCACTTAAGATGAGGTTCTTAAGTATTTCAACAGCTAACATAACAAACTCCTAACTCAACCTGCTCCCTGTCACCTTCCTGTCTTAAGAGAGAGTGCCGCTTTCTCTTTCGAGATTACCTAGCTCCCCGTGCAGCGGAAGCTACCAGAGGGGTAGCCCTCCGTCACCAACCTCACACACAAAAACAGCCTTCGACTAAGATGGGTAAACCTCTCTGTTCAGGTATTGGAAAACTAAGTTGGTCATCCTGTGCTGTCCTTTGAACGAGAAGCAACATCGTCTGCTCCCAGCAGACGATGACCAACTCAGCGTTTTCCACAAAACAAAACCGAAACCCCACATTAAAACTCACATATGACATTCGATAGGCCTTATTTGAGTGCTCAGTCTTTCTGGAAGAATTCATGGATTGAGCTTAAATCAAATAGTTAAGTGAATAAGTTGTACCGAATTCGACAAGCGTCTTATGAAACGACATCACAGAGACGTTTCAAACATTCAACTATCTTTCTCCAAACTAAACGTTAACCTAAGGCATGATAGTAAATTTCAAAGGAAAAACTACTCCCGCAAGTAACGAATCTTCCATCGCTAGTCATGTCGGTGCATTGGATTTTGGAGAGCCTGGAACATCATATAAGGAAGGGTCGGAGCTTCCTATAACTTCCTCAAAGGTAAGTCGTTAAAAAAAAAAAATAAAAATAAAATAAAAAAAAATAAAACCTAATGGGCCCCACGAACATCAACACACATATGAAAATTGGAAAATTAAAATACCTGATACCCTCAATAAACGCAACATACATTAGCACTTCAAGAAACAAGGTATCATGATGAAAATGCAGTTGACTCAGATGAATAAAAAAGTTACAAAAGAAAACCTGCCATTAGAGATTCCAGTAATATGGCTACATTAGGGACAGCATTTATGGTAAAACACCAACTTACTGAATCAATAACTAATTTTAGCTATCCGTCAAGGCGAATTTTATTTATGACTTTTAAGTCAGGTAACAAACGCTACACCACTGTAAATGCACATGAATTTACCAATAAACATAATAGAAAAAACATTGAAAAGTGGAAGATTTTTGGGAAATGTTAGAATACGAAACATCCAAACTACCAAAAGAACATTTCAATATTTTGTTGGGAGGCTTTAATGCACAAGTTGGTAAAGGAAGAAAATTTAAATCAGCAGTTGCAGACTGTTCAGCACAAGAAAGAATAGACAGAAATGGAGAACGGCTCATACACTTTTCTAAAGAATTCAACGTAAAATTAATGACAACATTTTTCAGAAGACTTCGAAGGAAGAGAAAAAAACGTGGATATTGTAAGTAGGTTAATGTTAGTCAGGGCCATTTTTTTGTAGGGATTTTTGAAAGTCAGATTGCATTGCGCTAAAAATTTTGTGTGTCAGTTTAAGCACATTCGTGTATAACTTTTTCTAAGGGGACGTTTCAATATCACCTAACCCAAATCAAGTTGGCAATAGCTACTCGTCACCACAAGGACATCTTGGATATCAGAGTGAGGGAGGGCCTAAACATATACAATTATCTAAAAGAAATAAAGACCAAATTTCAACCGAACAAACCGAAACGGAAACGAAAATGATTTCCAAGAGTAATCACAGAATTTCTCGTACAAAATTGGAATAAATTCCAATATATATATTAAACACACGAAAAATAGGAGATTGGGAAGAAATTAAGTAAACAGTGATAGAGTCAGTTAAAGAAATGGGACAACCACGAAGAATGCCAAGACACAGATGATGGAATGAGTTATGTCATGAAACAATTGACAATCGACTAATGGCATAGAAAAAATGGAACAGTAATAAAAGCGTGAATACTGGGAAAAGGTTAAAGAGGAAAGGAAAACAACAGCGAAAATCATCTGATCAGAGAAAAGAAAATGTGGCGAAGACATACTAGAAGAAATGGACTCAGACTTCAAAAGGAAGAACACTAGAGACTTCTACGAGACTTTCAAAGAAATTTTAACAGGGTTCCAGTCACCAAGCTTACATTTTAAAATTAAAAATGGAAACATGGTTTTAAGCAATAAAGAGAACTGCCAAAGTTTAGCTGAATACTTTGGAAATTTGTTAAACTGTGAAGAGCCTATTGACAGATTACAATTTCAAAAACATCAACATGAAAATCCACCATCGGAACCACATACAATAGAAGAAATAGAAAAGATAGTTAAGTCGTTGAAGAATAACAAGGCAACAGGAGAGGATGCAGTGGGATAAAACGAGTCATACCCAGCGACTGATCCATCCTCTCTACAAACAAGGAGAGAAAGAAGACACCAACAACTACACGAGTATCTTCTTGTTACCTGTAACATACGAAATGTATTGTCTAAAGCACTTCTAAATAGAATAGAGGAACAAATAGGATCTAATACAGGAGAGTACCAAGCAGGATTTACGAAAGGCAGATCATATACAGAACAGATTCTTAATTTAAAAACCACTTTGAGACTGAGAGCTATACAACATAAAAACACAATAGTTATTTTCGAAGACTTCAAGAAAGATTACGACTCAGTTGGCAGACAAACGCTATTTCATCTGCTTTACGTATCAGGGATGAATGAAAACAACAGAAGACTTGTTGAACAAACGCTCACGGATACGACATCAAGGGTTAAGTTTCAAGGCGAAATTTCTGAACCGTTCAAAGTCAAAACTGGTGTTCGACAAGGAGACGGACTCTCCCCGATTCCATTTTACCTGGATTTAGGTAAATCAGTAAAAACATGGGAAAACACATTAGAAAAGAAAGGTATAAAAGATATAAACACGTGACAAGGAAAGAACAAATTTGAAGTACATGTTTAGCCTTTGCGCATGATATAGCATTAATAACTGAAAACCAAACAGACGCGACTGTTATGCTTGATCTATTGCACGAGACTGCTGAAAAGATTAGGAAAAAAATTTTGTGTTATAAACCAAGCATATAGAACACAAATACAATAGAGAAAAATGTATGAAAACGAAGTATGGAAAAATTAAAAGAGCTGACAAATTTAAATAACTCAGGGAATGGATCCTAGCCAAAGAACTGGATAACACAACAAATAGAGAAAGTGTAAAGAAGTTTGAATTTGCATACGAATTAACACAATATTGCTACAATAAGATACCTACATCCACCCAAGCAAAGGTTAGACACTACAGTTCAGTTATTAGGACATAAGCAACATATGGATCAGAGTGCCTAACATTGGATAAGAAAGGCGAACTAAGACAACTAGAAAAAGACAGAGTAAAATACTAATAAAAATTCTAGGTACTGAGGAAAGCAATGAAAATATATTGATTATAAGGAGAAATGAAGATTTACATAAAAATAGAGAAAGAATCACAGACACAATGAGGAAGAGAAGGCTAAAATTGTATGGACATTTGAAAAGAATGGGAGAAACACGGATTCCGAGGAAAATTTTTAATTACGTTTATAAACTGAAGAAAACTGTACGATGGATAGAAGCAGTGAAGAAAGCTGCATACAAAATAGACATTACATAACAAATAATACATGACAGGAATTGCTTCAGGCTGGTGACAGAAAACGCAATATGTGAAGAAGATAACCCAAAGTCTCGACCAAAGAGAGTGTGGACATATGGACAGATGATCAGAGACGAGCGGTTGGAGAGAAAATGAAGAAATACTGGGAAGAAAGGAAGAAAAAGGAACACCATGTGTCTTAAGCTGTATGTATGTATGCGGCTATGTGGCCCATAAGTGGCTAAATGTTGTCAACTTAGTTGCTAGTTCTGGCTTTCGCTTTATGTTAAAAATGCTATTTTTATCTGTGCTCTAGAATGTGTGTAATAGGTTGTTTCGTTTATGTTCAAACGTATTTGTTTAAATACACAAGGGGGATGAAGGAGCAGTGTGAGGGACTGAATGCTGACTGGGTGCAGGGAAGGGGGAAGGGCAAACAGGAGAATGAGACAGTGCCCAGTGAACGCAAAGTAGGAGAACGGAGAGAGGACTGGTAAAGAGATCGAGTGGAAAATGGACTAAAAGGAAGATAGAGCGCCCACATTTCACAAAAATGCATTCTTTTTCCTTCGCCGCTCTGAAGGGCCATGTCTCAGTAGTGCAATGTCAGTATCAAAACTCGGGTTTTCATAAATCTTTTCCTGGTTTCTAGCCTCTTCCTTCTAGATGTTCAAACTACACTGTATTTAAGATAATCTATTTCCAACTTCTCCTTTGTTCAGTTAATTTCTGGTGATTTCACTTTTTTGCATGCATAAATGAGTCAATTGGTTCAGCTGTCTGGTTACTAATTGTGCTCGGACACTGCCTTTACGTGCATGTAATAATCCTTTCGTGTTAGCAATGTCTTTGTTCATTTTATGTACCAAGGAAATTGGAAATTTGTCGTAAGGACTATGGGACCAAACTGCTGAGGTCATCCGTCCGCAGGCTTACGCACTACTTAATCTAACTTAAACTAACATATGCTAAGGAAAACACATACACCCATGCCCGAGGAAGGACCGGAACCTCCGATGAGGGACCCTCGTGAATTGTTGCAAGGAGCGTCGATCGCACGGCTACCCCGTGAGGCCATGTAGCAAGGTTTCAAGACTTTGAGAACTGGAAACATCAGCAGTTTCTGAGCACAGACTCAAAAACATACACAAAATATTGTTTGGCGAAACAATAGTTCTGTCCCAGGCGCTTACGCAGTGGTATTCTGTAATTAAAGAGGCTGTAGGAATAAGAACGTAAGAAAAGATTTTCAACCTTGACAGCGTATGTAATTTTTGCGGTGCACACAAGCGAGCTTTATTTGCAGAGGAGAGGAAGAGACATTTCTTACAATGTTAACGTTACTATTGGAGTGGTGCCGCCACTAGCGGACACGTTGATACTATTTGTATCTACATCTACATGATACTCAGCAAATCACATTTAAGTGCCTGGCAGAGCGTTCATCGAACCACCTTCACAATTATCTATTATTCCAATCTCGTACAGCGCGCGGAAAGAATGAACACCTACATCTTTCCGTACGAACTCTGATTTCCCTTATTTTATCTTCATGAACGTTCCTCCCTATGTAGGTCGGTGTTAACTAAATATTTTCGCATTCAAAGGAGAATGTTGGTGATTGGAATTTTGTGAGAAGACTCCGTCGCAACGAAAAACGCGTTTCTTTTAATGATGTCCAGCCGAAATCCTGTATCATTTCTGTGACATTCTCTCCCATATTTCGCGATAATACAAAACGTGCTGCCTTTCTTTGAACTTTTTCGATGTACCGTGTCACCGAAATTTGAGTTCCTCTTAGCACTCATATGGATGACCTCACACTTTTCGTTAATTCGGGTCAACGGCCACTTTTTGCACCATTCCGACATTTCTTCTAAATCGTTCTGCAGTTTGTTTCGATCTCCTGATGACTTTATTAGTCGATAAACGACAGCGTCATTTGCAAACAACCGGAAACGGCTGCTCAGATTGTCTCACAAATCGTTTACATAGATAAGGAACAGCAAAGGGCCTATAACAGTACCCTGGGGAACGCCAGAAATCACTTCTGCTTTACACGATGACTTTCCGTCAATTACAACGAACTGTGACCTCACTGACAGGAAATGACAGATCCAGTCACATAACTGAGACTATATTACATATCCACGCAATTTCACTACGAGCCGCTTGTGTAGTACAGTGTGAAAAGCCTTCCGGAAATCCAGCAATACGGAATCTATCTGAAATCCATTGTCAAAACTTCATGTGAATAAAGAGCTAGCTGTGTTTCACAGGAACGATGTTTTCTAAACCCATGTTGACTGTGTATCAATAGACCGTTTTCTTCGAGGTAATTCATAATGTTCGAACACAATATATGTTCCAAAATGCTGCTACACATCGACAATGATAGGGGCCTGTAATTTAGTGGATTACTCCTACTACCTTTCTAGAATATTGGTGTGACCTGTGCAACTTTCCAGTCTTTGGGTACGGATCTTTCGTCGAGCGAACGGTTGTATATAATTGTTAAGTATGGAGCTAATGCATCAGCATACTCCGAAAGGAACCTAATTGGTATACGTCTGGACCAGAAGACGTGATTTAAGTTGCTTCACTACTCCGAGGATATTTAGTTCTACGTTACTCACGTCTGCAGCTGTTGTCCATTCGAATTCTGGAATATTTAATTCGCCTTCTTTTGTGAAGGCATTTCGGAAGGCTGTGTTTAGTAACTCTGTTTTGGCAGCACTGTCTTCAATAGTATCTCCACTGCTATCGCGCAGAGGAGGCATTGATTGTTTCTTGCCGCTAACATACTTCGCATACGACCAGAATCTCTTTGGATATTCTGCCAGGTTTCGAGACAAAGTTTCGCTGTGGAAACTGTTATTGGCGTCTCGCATTGAAGTCGGTGCTAAATTTCTAGCTTCTGTAAAAGATCGCCATTCTTGGGGATTTTGCGTCTGTTTGAATTTGACGTGTTCGTTTCATTGTTTCTGCAACAGTGTTCCAACCAGTTTTGTGTACCAAGGAGAATCAGCTCCGTCGTTTGTTAATTTATTTGGTATAAATCTCTCAATTGCTGCCGGTACTATTTCTTTGAATTTAAGCCACTTCTGGTCTACAGTTATATTATTAATTTGGAATGAGTGGAGATTGTCTCTCACGAAGGCGTCAAGTGAATTTGTATCTGCTTTTTTTGAATAGGTATATTTTTCGCTTATTTTCGTAGGATTTGAGGATTACAGTCTCACGACAACCCCGTGTTCACTAATCCCTGTATCGGTTTTCATGCTCGTTATGAACTGATTATTATTCGTTGCTAAGAGGTCAAGTGTGGTTTCACAATCGTTTACTATTCGCATGGGCTCATGAACTCGATGCTCGAAATAATTGTCAGAAAATCTGTAACAGCATTAAGTAATTAACGAGCAATCAGAGGTCGTATATGGGCTACAAAAGACAACCACAGCAGCAGTTTTGACAGTCAGTTGCTCGTTACGAAGGCGATGGAGGTATTCGTCGAAAGGTCGAAGTTTTACCCTGGACTGACAATGCAGGAAGTCCGAGACCATTTTATACTTCAAGACATTCTTCACATCCGGCAAAAAGCATCATGCATATCCCAACAAATTATTTCCTCTGTATTATTATATCTATCTGTAAGATCCTACTTCAGGAGTACAAAGTGCACTATATTCATATTTTCCAATCTTCCATGCGGTAGAATCAAGCCGTGTTCACTAACAGTTTCGTGTAACGTTCCAGAGCCTGCATTGTTCCGTAGTCGTATTTGTCATACCACACTCCATTATTTTGCACCTACGCAGCCTGTTGAGCATTCTCAAAAAAGTCTACGTATCGATTTACGGGTTTTCTGAAGATGATTCTTAGCAAAGTTGAATACTTCTGGTCTCCAAAGTAAAATACAGTGGTCTGGAAGAAGTTCTTCCTTCGTTCGAACTTTGGAGCAGTAATAGGGTGTTTACTGTAGTGGCTCCCAGGGTAGGACATTTCTACATTCCTTTCATGTTCTCTAGTTCTTCTTACATCAGGAAGAGCAAAGCCAGTAAGATGGTACTGTTGGACTACAGAGTATGTTTTTAAACTCTCAGTCACAAACCTTGCTCTTTCATTAAGTGCCATTTTGAGTGCATCGCTTCATTTGCCGCGAAGTTTTGACCCTCTGGTACCTCATTGAGTCCCGGTCAAGTTGCTGTGCATCCCAGCCCTCATGCTGGTCTACCCCTTCACTTCCAGCAGTCTGAAAGATTTTACCACTTTGGTAGGTCCTAATTCGAATTTCGGTTGTACTTTACTTTAGGAAGTAAGTAAGGAAGAATAGTACCGGCGTGCAGTCGACGATGAGGTTATTAGAGAGGCCAACAGAACAGAAGACAGGCAGCCAATGTCCAGTCATAGGGGGCGGGAGGGGGGGGGGGAGGTCGAAGGAGGGGGGCGGAGTTCTCTTCAAAAGAAAGACAGACACCGCCCTACAGGCTTCTGCTAACCGCTAGGTCCAGGACAGTGCAGAGATTAAATTTGTAAAGTGGACTGAGAGAACATCTGGCTCTTTTGTGCTTAAAGAGCACGGCACCTGCAGCCAATGGGCTGGTGCCAAGCAGATTGAATCGTTGTTGCTCCTACTAACAAACAGTAAGAGGTGCTACCATTATATAATAAAAAGCTGTTCTGCCGCTTGTGTGTACGTGGAGAATTCCTTACCAGCAGAAACCCGAAACAGGAGAGAAAATGGGAGTGACGAGTTGCCTGTTTCCGAGCTCCAGCATTAAAAAATTCCCCCATATGTTAATTACATTAAAACTGAGTGTGGAAGGCAGACTGCTGCTCTGTTAGAACGGACCTCATTGGCCAGCACTCGGAGGACTCACTGTCATTGGTGATCAAAATCTTGCACGAGGTTCGCAGTCAAAATGACAGAGTAAAAATTCAGCATCTTGCCGGGAGAGCTCTGTAGAACTTAATTCCATCCTCATCAGGGGACACTTGATTCGAAAGAGAGACTCCGTTTCCAGGCTCAGAACAGCACATTGCAAAGCGTCCTAAATATGCTCAATAATGTTCACGTCTGGGGGTTTTGGTCGCCAGTGGAAGTGTGTTTCTGGAACCACTCTGTAGCTATTCTCGACGTGTGAGGTCTCGCATTGTAGTGCTGGAATTTTCTGTTAGCTTACTGTGATCACAGTACCTCCCGTCGACATCTTTGCCCCACGGGGACGGTGCGATTATTTATTTGTATGTGTAGGTCATTTAAATAACCTACACAGGTCTTAGATATTGATGTTCTAACTCCATTGCAATCTCTGTTAATACTTAATTCACGTAAAGTTTCGTGTCTTTCGGCACTTGTATTTAACTTGAATTCTACAGGGAACTGTAATAAATAGGGTTTTATAGTGACCCTTGTTTCGTTCAGTGGTTTGATGAACACCATATTTTCATCGTCTTGTGAGTTACAGCATCCATATTTAATATATGATACCGTCATCCCTGCTTAATAAATTCACGTATTGGCATATAGAACGATCTATTTATATGTAATGTGATCCGGTACAGGTACTTCCGCACGTCCACACAGACGGTTCGGGTGTAACCTCAAAAAAGTTCCAAAATTGCATTGAGTGATCTGAGGAAGCCGCTGAAGAGTTAAATCTGGGTGTCTGGAAGAGGAGTTTGAACCGCCGACTTCCCAAACACGAGCTCACGCCTTAGCATTGCGCCACTTAACTCGGTTTGTACTTCAGATTAACACCTCTACTGGTGATTCCAAGATGCTTGTTACCCTGTTTACTGTGTAACTGGAAACGGCTGACTTGACTGTTGCTGTCATTTACCTTGATGTGTTTCTCCTGTTAGCATACAGCAAACAAGTCCGAGGGAACGAAACAGCTGTAGCTGAAGTGTCTGCGAAGAATTATCACCACATGCAAAATTAGATGCAGTACGACGATTTCTGAAGACAGAACATTCCTTCGGTTAAAGAGAGAAATGAGCAAAATAGAAAACATTTCGCAAGACAGATTAAGGAGGAATGAAAATGCCAGTCTGAACAGGTAGGAGTACAACAAGAGAAGCGTTAGATACATTAACGGCAATTTACGATAAGTTGAGAGTACTAGAAGGAAAAACAAGGTCGACCGGGTAACCAGGTCCCGAATGCTCGACTACAACGCGAGTTGTGTTTTCCATCAGCGCGATAACGATCGCTGCAAGTTGCGGAACGGGTATCGGCGGTATAAAACTCCTTCAGTGGCAAGCCACAATTGCTCCCACGCGTGACCGGTCGGGGCGGTAAATCTGCGAACGAGGTGTTGAGACGTCAGAGGAGCTGAGCGGTAATGAGGGTGCTTTCAGCACGTGCGGCGCCGCACAAAGCAGCCGTGCCCGCGACGGCCGCCCACCAGGCTATTGTTCTGCGCGGCGCGTAGGAAGCGCAGGGCGCGCTGCGAAGACACGTACAGTGGCTGGTGGCTTCATACCGCCGGCAAGCCTGCCAGGGCGTAGCGAGCGAAGCTGAGGTCGCGGTCGTCATCTGGGATGAGCTGGGAGACCGCTCTGCCATCAGAGCCCACGAGCGATATCCATCACTTCTGTCTGCTACGCAAGCCTGGGACACATTCTCATTTCGAATACACTACTGGCCATTAAAATTGCTACACCAAGAACAAATGCAGAAGATAAACGGGTATTCATTGGACAAATATATTATACTAGAACTTACATGTGATTACATTTTCGCGTGATTTGGCTAGATAGATCCTGAGAAATCAGTACCCAGAACAACCACCTCTGGCCGTAATGACGGCCTTCATACTCCTGGGCATTGAGTCAAACAGAGCTTGGATGGCGTGTACAGGCACAGCTGCCCATGCAACTTCAACACGACATCACAGTTCATCAAGAGTAGTGACTGGTGTATTGTGACGAGCCTGTTGCTCGCCCACCATTGACCAGACGTTTTCATTTGGTGAGAGATCTGGAGAATGTGCTGGCCAGGGTAGCAGCAGAACATTTTCTGTAGCCGGAAAGGCCTTTACAGGACCTACAACAAGCGCTCGTGCATTAGCCTGCTGAAATGTAGGGTTTCGCAGAGATCGAATGAAGGGTAGAGCCACGGGTCGTAATACATCTGAAATGTAACGTCCACTGTTCGAAGTGGCACCAATGTGAACAAGAGGTGACCGAGACGTGTAACCAATGGCACATCATACCCTCACGCCGGGAGATACGCCAGTATGACGATGACGAATACACGCTTCCAATGTGCGTTCACCACGATGTCACCAAACACGGATGCGACCACCATGATGCTGTAAACAGAACCTGGATTCATCCGAAAAAATTACGTTTTGCCATTCGTGCACCCAGGTTCGTCGTCAAGTACACCATCGTAGGCGCTCCTGTTGTGATGCAGCGTCAAGGGTAACCGCAGCCATGGTCTCCGAGCTGATAGTCCATGCTGCTGCAAACGTCGTCCAAGTGTTTGTGCAGATGGTTGTTGTCTTGCAAACGACCCCATCTGTTGACTCAGGGATCGAGACGTGGCTGCACGATCCGTTACAGCCATGCGGATAAGATGCCTGTCATCTCGACTGCTAGTGATACGAGGCCGTTGGGATTCAGCACGGCGTTCCGTATTACCCCCCTGAACCCACCTGCTAACAGTCATTGGATCTCGACCAACGTGAGCAGCAATGCTGCGATACGACAAACTGCAATCGCGATACGCTACAATCCGACCTTTATCAAAGTGGGAAACGTGATGGTACACATTTCTCCTCCTTACACGAGGCATCACGACAACGTTTGGCCTGGCAACGCCGGTCAACTGCTGTTTGTGTATGAGAAATCGGTTGGAAACTTCCCTCATGTCAGCACGTTGTAGGTGTCGCCACCGGCGCCAACCTTGCTCTGCAAAGCTAATCATTTGCTTATCACAGAATGTTCTCCCTGTCGGTTAAATTTCGCGTCTGTAACACGTCATCTTCGTGGTGTAGCAATTTTAATGGCCAGTATTGTATAATAAACTTCCGTGAGACTGAGAGTACATTATGTTCAGGAATGAGCATGGCTTTAGAATGCATTGCTCGTGTGCAAATTCAGCTTACCCTTTTGTCACATGACATGCTGCAAACAACGAATGAAGATCAACTCGCAGAGTCCATATTTCTATACTTCCGGAAAGCATTTGAACGGTGCTCCACTGCAGGCTGTTAACGAAGGTATGAGCATACAGAATAAGTTCACAGACTTCTTAAATATTAGAACCACGTTGACCTCGACGCCGATTGCTCATCAGAAACACGGGAATCGTCAGGAGTGCCTCAGGGAAGTGTAATAGGATGGCTGCTGTGCACTATATACATAAATAGTTTGGTTGACAGGGAGGGCAGCAGTTTGCGGTTGTTTGTTGGCGATGCTGCCATGTACGGTAAAATGTAGAAGTTGAGTGAGAGCAGGAAGGTAGAAAAGGACTTAGACAAAATTTGCAGGTGGATCGATTAATGGCAGCTAGCCCTAAATATCGAAAAATGTAAGTTGATGCGGATGTGTAGGCACATGAAATCATTAATGTTCTCATACAGTATCACTGGTGTCCTGCTTGACACAGTCACGTCGTTTAAATATCTGGGCGTGACGTTGCAAATCGATATGAGATGGAACGAGCATGTGAGAACTGTGGTAGAGGTGGTGAATAGTCGACTTCGGTTTATTGGGAGAATTTTAGGAAAGAGTGGGTCACCCGTAGAGGAGACCACATGTACGACGCTGGGGCGACCTATTCTTTACTACTGTTCAAGTGTTTGGGAAAAGTACCACGTCGAATTGAAGGAAGACATCGAAGTAATTCAGAGCCGGGCTGCTGGATCGGTCACTGGTAAGTCCAAACAGCAGATAGGTGTTACAGAGACGCTTCGACAACTCAAATGGAAATCCCTGGGGGGAAGGCGAAGTTCTTTTCCAGAAAGACTATCGATAAAAGTTAGAGAACCGGCATTTGAAGCTGACGCCCGAATAATTCTACTGCCGCTAACTTGCGCTGCGTGTAAGGACCACGGAGATAAGATACGAGAAATTTGGGCTGACATGGATGCATATACAAACAGTCGTTTCTCCCCCGCTCAATTTGCGCGTGGAACAGGAAAGGAAATGAGTTGCAGAAGTGGAGGGCGGAGTATGTATGTAGATGTAGATGTAGAGCAGTAGAGTCATGTAGGGCGTTATGTACTACCTGTACAGAAACCAGACGGCAGTTACTAGAGTCGAAGGAAACGAAACGGAGGCAGTAAAAGAGAAGTTAGTGACACAATATTGCAAATGGAGATATCCACAGTTGTAATTACCTTGTGGGTGATATCTGTCTGCAGGTATCCACAACAATACCCACCCGGAAAAAAAATTAGTACATCTTTCCAGAGATTGACCTGGTTGCCTGGTCGGACGAGTCTTGTTTCAAATTGTGTCAAGCAGTACGTGTACGGGTGTGGAGAGAACGTCATGAATCCACGAACCCTGTATGTCAGCAGGGGACTGTTCAAGCCAGTAGAGGCCCTGTAATGGTGGGAGACATGTGCAGTTCGGGTGATATGGGTCCCCTGATACGTCTAGATACGACTCTGACAGGTGACACGTACGTAAGCATACTGCCTGATCACCTGCATCCACTCATGTCAATTGTGCATTCCGACGGATTTGGGCAATTCCAGCAATACAATACGAGACCCCACACGTCCAGAATTGCTACAGAGTGGTTCCAGAACCACACTTCCACTGGCCACCATGTCCCACAGACATGAACCTTATTGAGCGTAACTGGGACGCTTTTGCAATGTGCTGTACAGAAGAGATCTCCACCCACGCGTACTCTTACGGATATGGGCAGCCCTGCAAGATTCACGGTGTCAGTTCCCTCCAGCACTGCTGCAGACACTAGTCGAGTCCATGGCGCGTCGTGTTGCGGCACTTCATGCTCGCGGGGCCCTACACGGTGTTAGGTAGATGTACCAGTTTCTGTGGCTCTTCAGTGTACTTTTGTAAGAATTGTTAGTTCACGAGACGCATGAGTGACGTCTCGTCCCAGCAGATCCCAGACGAGCTCGATACGTCCAGAGATCTTGCTGTCCAGGGAAGTTGCTGCACGTCTTGCAGAACACGTTGTGTTTCACGGGCAGTGTGTGGACGTGGATTAACTGGTTGGAGTAACACGTCACTTTCTGTTGTTAGGACGGCAAAAGAACAGGTCTGAACATTCCGCATGTCGCGAGCCCTGGTTAGCGTTCCCTCCAGAAACATCAACAGCATGGGGGGAGGGGCAGTGTGTCTTGGACGAATACATTCTACAAGACAGCGCTCACCAGTTTTGCATCGCACGAGCAAACGACCCCCACATGCGTGCAGGCAGAATCTGCTTCGGTCGCTGAAGACCAAGGCGCTCCTCTGACGGCACCATTAGAGCCGTGCACGTCGATTCTGTGGCGTGGGTGGAAGAGACACTAGAGGCGTGCGTACCAGTAGTGCCACTGCTAATAACCTGTCCACATGAGTTCGTGTCGACACGTCTGAGCTCCCAAGCCCTCTTATCTGTGCTGTGGTCGCTGTAACATCTGCCACTGCTGCCCTTACAATAAGAAGATCCTGGTTCGCGTCTATGTTACGTGGACGTCCACAAACTCGTTTTCGGGCGTATGTTTATGTGACCACTGATACCAGCATCGTTGCACAGTTGACACAGAACGTCCAATTTGTGTGTCAATTCTCTGAAAGAACCATTCCTCCACAGTTTGACCCCTTTTAAACTCGCTCATTTGGCTGTAGGGATCACGAGTGTGTCTCCTTTGTACGGTTGCCTTCTTGCTTCATACGTTTGCAACACGCTAAGCCATTTTTCTTTGAGGATTCCCTGTTGAAGGGTAGACACAGGTCGCGCTCTGATAGCTGTACCACCACGCTATCTGTTAGCGGACGACGTTGAAACCATTCTCAGTACATCTACTATCCCCCTAGTAGCATATACCATCAGTTAAAATTAACATCCTTTTTCCAGATGTAGAATTTTATTTTCTTCCGGCAGTATGGTTGTAGGTTAGTTTCTGTATTACTGTTTTGTCTGTCTGCGTTACATATGACTGCTCTTTACGTTGCTACCACTTACCATTTAGGACAGAGCGCCTGTCCGTCAGCTCTAGCGCACAGTCTCCCGCAGAAGACAGATCCGTTGTCGATATCTGCCCTTCATCCTGAGTAGTATACATCTAGGAATTCTGGTTCGCTTTGTTTACCCCCATCTGGGCTGTATGCTCAAAAGTATCCGGATGATCTGAGTCATTTACAAAAAAATATATCACACACCTCCCTCTTTTCTCCTCCCAAAATCAGAGCCTAGTATTACTATCCCAATATAGCTCCATCTGGGCTGTTTTCAAAAGTCACCAAAATATTTTTTATCAAATAAAGTGTTTAAGTATCTGAATTGCCTAAAATACCGAAAATGTTGTCAACCACGTTTGACTTCCAGAAAATTGTTTATGTGTTGGTTTGCCAGGCCAAGGGTAGTTTTATTTTTTATTGTTATTTCAGCCGCCTACCCAATATGGGTGGAGGGTTGTCAATAGTACAATATTATGCTCTTCAGCCAAGAGAACTTGTAAAAACATAACAAACATGAGAAAAATACACGTCAGCACTGTTTTTCTTTTTTAAATTGGAAATCGAATATAGCTAAAAAGCTAAAAATATATACATTTTAAAAACACATCTGAAAATGGTGAAGTTCTTCAGAGAAAAAGTTGGAAGGAAGGTTAAATACGCAGGTAGATTTCATTGCCTGTGAAAGGGTGTTTCTCGAAGTTGTGTTGGGGGAGGATGAGTAGTGTGTGGACATGTAGGGACAGCGGAACTTGTTTCTGAAAGTGCAGCAGCATCCCAGCGTTGGTGACTAGAGAGGAGACAATGGGGTTATGAGAGACTAGTTTGCATATACACTCCTGGAAATGGAAAAAAGAACACATTGACACCGGTGTGTCAGACCCACCATACTTGCTCCGGACACTGCGAGAGGGCTGTACAAGCAATGATCACACGCACGGCACAGCGGACACACCAGGAACCGCGGTGTTGGCCGTCGAATGGCGCTAGCTGCGCAGCATTTGTGCACCGCCGCCGTCAGTGTCAGCCAGTTTACCGTGGCATACGGAGCTCCATCGCTGTCTTTAACACTGGTAGCATGCCGCGACAGCGTGGACGTGAACCGTATGTGCAGTTGACGGACTTCGAGCGAGTGCGTATAGTGGGCATGCGGAAGGCCGGGTGGACGTACCGCCGAATTGCTGAACACGTGGGGCGTGAGGTCTCCACAGTACATCGATGTTGTCGCCAGTGGTCGGCGGAAGGTGCACGTGCCCGTCGACCTGGGACCAGACCGCAGCGACGCACGGATGCACGCCAACACCGTTGGATCCTACGCAGTGCCGTAGGGGACCGCACCGCCACTTCCCAGCAAATTAGGGATACTGTTACTCCTGGGGTTTCGGCGAGGACCATTCGCAACCGTCTCCATGAAGCTGGGCTACGGTCCCGCACACCGTTAGGCCATCTTCCGCTCACGCCCCAACATCGTGCAGCCCGCCTCCAGTGCTGTCGCGACAGAAGTGAATGGAGGGACGAATGGAGACGTGTCGTCTTCAGCGATGAGAGTCGCTTCTGCCTTGGTGCCAATGATGGTCGTATGCGTGTTTGGCGCCGTGCAGGTGAGCGCCACAATCAGGACTGCATACGACCGAGGCACACAGGGCCAACACCCGGCATCATGGTGTGGGGAGCGATCTCCTACACTGGCCGTACACCTCTGGTGATCGTCGAGGGGACACTGAATACTGCACGGTACATCCAAACCGTCATCGAACCTATCGTTCTACCATTCCTAGACCGGCAAGGGAACTTGCTGTTCCAACAGGACAATGCACGTCCGCATGTATCCCGTGCCACCCAACGTGCTCTAGAAGGTGTAAGTCAACTACCCTGGCCAGCAAGATCTCCGGATCTGTCCCCCATTGAGCATGTTTGGGACTGGATGAAGCGTCGTCTCACGCGGTCTGCACGTCCAGCACGAACGCTGGTCCAACTGAGGCGCCAGGTGGAAATGGCATGGCAAGCCGTTCCACAGGACTACATCCAGCATCTCTACGATTGTCTCCATGGGAGAATAGCAGCCTGCATTGCTGCGAAATGTGCCTGTGTCTATGTGCCTGTGGTTCTGTCAGTGTGATCATGTGATGTATCTGACCCCAGGAATGTGTTAATAAAGTTTCTCCTTCCTGGGACAATGAATTCACGGTGTTGTTATTTCAATTTCCAGGAGTGTAGTATAGGATATGCAGATATGTTGGATGTGGGTGAGGAGGGCTGGAAATTTAATGGGAAGGTAGGGCATCCATGTGGGGAAAGGTAAATAGTTGTGGAAACCAAGACAGAGCGCACACCAGTCGCGGATTTGGAGGGCCTTATAAAATTTTGGTGGGTCAGAGATCTATGCAGCATTTGCATAGCAAAGGGTGGGCCAGATCAGGGTTTTATAGGAGTATAATAAAAAAGTTCAGCTGTTTAATAGTTTTTGTGTATTTTTGGCTTTTTGTTGGATGATTAGTAGGTGAGGTTTCCACATCAGTTACTGGTCGATGGTCAGTCCAAGATATTTTAGTGTTATCACGTTGGTAAATTTCACTCGAAGCTATATATCATTCGTTATGCAATATTGCAGTGAATATATAACATATTTCTCTGTAAATAACTAAAAACCAACATTTTCTTAAAAAGGATTACGAATAAATAATTTTTGAACATGGGTTTTACCTTAAATTCTATGTAAAACGCGAATCGCAATCACCTTCTGTTTCACAACCCAGCTGCTCACTGTCACAATCAGATGGCTTCACTTTCATCTCACTGTCATCATCAGGTGTCACCACTGGGCAAAACGTTCATAGCTCGATACACAAGCCATACTTGGCTTAAGACAGCGCAGACCCTTAAATTTATTATTTTCAACGTCCATGAAGTTCCACTAATCTAAAATGTCCGCAAACTATGTCGGAAACACAAAATGTGCGTTTACTCCTATTATCTGGAAACTCAGCTGCGGGTAAGTGCAATGAAAACGCTCTAAAGGTCAAATTAGTTAAAGTATTCAAAATCCAGCAGAAAGTGTAATGTTTACATTGCAACAGTATTTACATGCATAAAGTGTCTATTCAATCATTGCAAAAAGTGCAGTGTTTTGTATGTTGATTATCGCAGTGCATTTACATAAAAATTATTTTCTATGCTCATATCACTTCATTATTGTGAACTCTAAAATGTATACCTCAGGGGGGAAGGGGAGAGTAAAGATGATGTACCACCAGAGAAATATAATGTACAGAAATTATTGCAAGAAAAGGTTGGACTCCCAGTCAGGTTATGCACAAATTATACCTTGTAAGGTTTAAATTGACTACTTTACTTCAGTTCTGATGCCACAATATTCTAAAAATGTGTCAGAAAATGCTATGTTTACATTGCAACAATATCCAAATACATAATCTGATAATATGTGTACTGTCAACACTTAACATTTTTTTCTTTCATCACCAGTTTAGGAAGCGGGAGTGAAGACAGTGCATCACAAAAAATTACGATCAATGTCAAGTATCACTTCAACAAACTGCTGCTGCATTAGAGAAACTATGGCTCACTAAAATAAAACCTGTAATACAGTACACCAGCACCTCATAAAAGGTAACACTCCACGCAAGAACAAGACGATTCTTTTGTAGGAAAGGTAGAACACGTTGTTCAATTTTAAGAAGGAATAAAGTATTTTATAATGAACTGTAGAA
This sequence comes from Schistocerca gregaria, assembly GCF_023897955.1. Classification (NCBI taxonomy): domain Eukaryota; kingdom Metazoa; phylum Arthropoda; class Insecta; order Orthoptera; family Acrididae; genus Schistocerca; species Schistocerca gregaria. Next base: position 572,431,685 of record NC_064926.1, read on the forward strand.
CGACCTGGGCTGTTTATAAAAAGGCACTCACAAGAGAGCGACCAGAGATACTAGTAGTCAAGGTCGCGATTTCGAAAATAATCAGAATTATTTATCATTTATTGTGGGATTTCTCTAACATTTTGCAAGCACAACGAAGCTTCAAAAAATAAATATTTCACCACCTAAATTTACTGTGTAACTTATCAAAATGCATCTGTATTGAAATATATCCCAAATTTCTACGAAAATTCGAACAGAATAAAATTACATTATACGTAAGGTTTCTTACACTTAGCAGGAACAATGAGACTTCAACTTAAATATTGCTGTTTCTAAGTTGCCTGTGTTCCTTATTAAAATACTCATATCTTGCATGCTTATCGTAATATACAAATCTCCATCAAAAATCAAGGTGCATCTTATGTAAGATTTCACACACTTCGCACGCTTCAAATTACAATACTGGCCATTAAAATTGCTACACCAAGAAGAAATGCAGATGATAAACGGGTATTCATTGGACAAATATATTATACTAGAACTGAAATGTGATTACAATTTCACGCAATTTGGGTGCATAGATCCTGAGAAATCAGTACTCAGAGCAACCACCTCTGGCCGTAATAACGGCCTTGATACTCCTGGGCATTAAGTCAAACAGACCTTGGATGGCTTGTACAGGTACAGCTGCTCAACCGGCTTCAACACGATACCACAGTTCATCAAGAGTAGTGACTGGTGAATTGTTATGAGCTAGTTGCTCGGCCACCATTGACCAGACGTTTTCAATTGGTGAGAGATCTGGAGAATGTGCTGCAAGGGCAGCAGTCGAACATTTTCTGTATCCAAAAAGGCCCGTACAGGACCTGCAACATGCGGTCGTGCATTGTCCTGCTGAAAGGTAGGGTTTCGCATGGATCGAGTGAAGGGTAGAGCCATGGGTCGTAATACATCTCAAATGTGACGTCCACTGTTCAAAGTGCAGTCATTGTGAACAAGAGGTGACCGAGGCGAGTAATCACTTTTTCCAACTTTTCTTCAATCGTGATACAGAGGTCTCGGAACACCAGGACCACCACTTCACGTCTTCAAAGAGAGAAGGCCTTCTACTTCGGTCACCCTCATGGAGACTTGTGCGACTGCACTGGAAAGTTCTGTGCTGACCTAGGGGGCACTGTGTCATGCACAGATTCATTGTTTCAGTTCTGCCAACGAAGCATAGATTGTTGCAGAATTCCAAAAAAGATTTACATCACAGTACTTGTCATTATCAATGGCCTGCGTCATTTTGTGATAGCTTATAGAGCTGCGTGCTACAATAGTGTGGTGCAAACAATTCAGTGTGTACCAGTACAGCAGAGTGTATCCACAAACAAACATAAATATGGTTGGTGAATGATGCAACCGGCCACACATTTTTTGAATATTTTATTTTACTGCCACAACCGGTTTCGAGCTACCATGCCCATCTTCAGATTGCGAGGTACCGTGGCTAGCAGTGCATTTAACACTAGTTCTTCTAGAATCTTCATATGTAAATGATGCTCTAAGCCCCCCCCCCCTATTCTAACTCCGACTTTTGCTGTTGCACAAGGTTAAGAAGAAATGTGAACTGACTGTAATAGAACCTGCAAGTGGAGTAGAAAAGAGTTTGGCACCTGCAATAATTTAATTTGATATAAATTAATCAAATAAAGGAAAGTTTCATTAACGTAGTGAGAAATGAAAGGATTGCTCTACCAATTAACAGAATGAAAGTTCTGTCCAAAATAACTATTTGACTTATTATGACTAAACTCAAAATCATAAACGAAACACATGAAACATTTACAATACATCAAATTGGATACTCAAATAAATGCTGTGAAGGTGAAGATGTCCATAAACTAGATTGTGACATCTATGATGAAGTGGTGTGTGGAGCCAATTCCTTGCAACTCAAATCTTAAGAGAAACACCCAGCCAACCCAACATTAATTGTTATTACAGTAGTGAGAACTCAGACAATGAACACCCAAGACAGAACAAAGTTAGAAAAGATGAACAGGCACGCTCTGCTGAGCTCTGATTATCATAGAGCAAATTCTCTACTCTGCCGATGCTGCAGACATATATTACCAAGCTGTCTTCTTAACTGCAACGACACGATCTGGCGTACCAGAAGCGATGGCTGGTTGCTTCGACGTCCCATCATGGTGATGATAATGTCGCGAGTATAGCCCGACAGAAATTATCCTGGTCTGTTTGTTCCAGACTAAAGACTTCCCATCAATCCAAATGCGCCTCTGAGGGAGACGAAGAAGGCTCGCCACACAATCACTGACGGTACAGTACAAGCGAAGTCACACAGTAACTCCGATACAGTCAACTTTAGGCAAAACTGCTCAAGACAGACAACATACGCCGCTTGTACACAGAACGTTCAACTGCCAACTGTACTCGGAAAGTTACGTTGAAGCCAGAACTTCAGCAACTTCGTCAAACAGTTACAATTAAATGAAAGTATATTAGACAGCCAACGGAAGGCAGGCTGTCCAGAGCAGCGAGAGCTCAGTCTTATAACCAACTCCGACTGAAAGGCAAGAGCCGACTCCCTCAAGAGCACCTGTACAAGCCAAACACAGAAATATGAGAGGGGGCTCCTGCCACCTCTCAAGATGACTAATATTTTTCGTTAAATGGGTGTTTTTGTTAACAGTATGTCATCTGCTCCACACTTCACAAGAATATTTGAGTAGTTAGTGCCCCTTTATCAGTTGTTTCATTAAAAAAAATACACTAAAGCGCTTGCATTTTATATATAATGCGAAATAGTCATGTTCATATACAAATAAAATGCAAGCACTTTAGGGTATTTTTCTTAATGAAAAAACTATATAATAAAATATCCTTGTGGAGTGTGGAGCAGACGACATGCTGTTAACTGAAACATCTATGTAAGGAATGGTATTAGCCATCTCAAGATGGGCATGGTAGCTCGAAAACGATTATGGCAGTAAAATGAAACTTTCAGATTATTCCGGTGTGGCTGTGTCACTCACCAACTACAATTAACGGCCGCGGAGTTCGCAACACCCAACATGTATAAAATAATAAATAATTATTATTACAAAACTTAATTTTTTGGACATGACAAGTAACACTTTATGACTAGCTCTCGCATATAAGTGGTCAAACACCCAGACCTTTTTGATCATGTGTTTAGGCACAGGTCTACACAGCCTAACAAAAACATTGTAAGTAGTCAAAGAGGATTAGAGAACAAAATGAAACTGAGCAAGTGGGGGTTTGTGTGATGTCATTGCAGTGACCATAGTCAAATTTATAAAGAACTTGGCAGTATGAGCCCTATTTGTCAGAGCAACGTTGCACTCCCACTCGCCTGGATGCCTACAGTGATTCAGTTTGGATGGGTGTCACAAAGCTGCTGCATCCTCTCCCGAGGGAAGAAAGCACGCAACTGTTGTAACTGGTCCTAGAGATCCTGGGTGCTGGTACTGGGCCAGAGTTGACTTCAGAGCTACTCCCACAGATGTTCGTTCATCAACATCACACAGAGAGCTCGTAGAGACATGTGCCACATGTGACCCTCGTTGTCCTGTTTCATAGTTCGCCCCCAATACTGTTACACTATAACTAACGCATGGGGATGCAGAAAGTCCATGACGTAACGTTGTGGCATCAGAATCCCGCCGAGCACTACCAGCCACTACCTGAAGTCACACACGATGGCTCTCCAGCAATAGCGCCGTTGTGCATCTCCCGAACGTCGGGAGAGTCAGACAGCTGTTCACCACTGCACACACCAATGTTGGTCATCTGGAGTAGGGCTGAAAAGCAACAGCTGGCTAAACAAAATGCGACATCATACATCAGCAGTCCATGCCTCAGCAGTCACGGCACCACTTCAAAACTCAGCCTTTTCTGTTGTGGGATTAACAGCAGTCTACACATAGGACAGTAGTTCCCTCGTCAGCCTGCTTCCATTTCCCAAGCAGTCATGCAGGATTACCAGAATGTTGCAGGCAGTCCATTACTTGTTCTCAGATCGCAGGCAGTTGAGAAGGGGTTGTGATGTACTTGGTGCACAATACCAAGTGATCATTCCTTGTGGTGGTCCGACCGATGTCGAGCAAAACTTTGATGGCGATTATGTCTCCCCTCACATACCCCGAGCAGTCCAGCTTCGAGTCACTGTCCCATGCGGAAGTCCTACGAATCTGGATACTGCACTTATCAGTCGACTGACCAAATGGGGGCCCACATTTAGGCCCTGTCGAAATTTTCTCCACTGATGGCAACGCTGTCTCACATCGGCTCCGTGTCCTTCACAGTGGCTACTCGACAGCTGCGGCTGTTCATGCCTCTTATGTACTTTACCAGGCCCAGCAAAGACACGAACAAGACTAATGCACTACAGTGGCCATTCCTCCTGTTATAGAGAATTAAAAGTAAAATAATTTGCACATCCGCTGATGGTGTGTATGTGTACGAGGTTACACTGGTATCGGGCAATATCTTATGGGCACCTGACTTTTTTATCACACAGCGTAAATAAAGGTACGACGCAAGCACTGTCTTTGGCGTAGCGAGGGAAACCAAAACCGCTGCAGGTGTAGGCTGTCTCCTATTATCACATAACGTTCCGGAGAATTACTCAGTATGGCAGGTGGCGTGTGGTTTCCACAAGGATTCAACAAGCGAGTTAGGAATAACCCTGTAAATAAGTCGATGCACTCAGCACTTCAGACCATTGTGTTAATAGCATCTACATACAGAACTGTGCATACAATCAAACTGACTCCTTGCACAGCAGCTATAGCGCATCGAATATTTCTTCTCCAGAAAAAAATCGTATGAATGGTATGTAACAAAGGGATCTCCTGTTTTTTCAGAGACTTTGATGTTGGTGTTGAGACAGCAAGCAGCCACAAATTTATTTTCAGTTCCTTTATTCAAAAGGTACCGTTGCTACTTTAGAATCATTACTATTCATCTTTAGATGGTTTTCACGCTTTCATTAGAACATGTGGTACGTTTTTTTACACATTAATTGTGGTGAAATGCCAATTTGAGGGTTTGTTTTCACAGTTTTCGTCCAACAGATGTGGATACATTCCCACTGGAGTCTTATCATTGCACACTTAAATTTTTCTTACTGAATACTTTAGATTTGCAACAGAATAAATTTCTAACATGCAACATGCACAATGCACCATGCACCATGCATGTTAGGAAATTATCCTGTGACAAATCTGAAGTGTTCAGTGAGAAAAATTTATGTGTGCAACGATAAGAATGCTGTGGGAATGTATTCACGTCTGTTGGACGAAAACTATGAAAACAAACGTTCCAAACCGACATTTCACGACAATTAATCTGCAAAGAAACGCACCGTATAAAGCTTGAAAAGCATATGAAGATGAAACTTAGTCATTCTAAACCGGTAACCGTACCTTTTCAATAAAGGAACTGAAAATAAATTTGTGGCTGGTTGCTGTCTCAACACCATCAACATTTGTCTTCAAATAACAGCCACGGTCTCCAACCATGTCATTATATGACTGTGATATTGCAGTTTAGAACAAAGAGATTTTTTTCCTCTTCACTAATATTACTGAGTATGCCATTCATGTATATTACGAACCGTATTGGTTCTAAAATTCGACACAAACGAACTTATTTAGTGATGTATTTGCGTTCCCATAGGAGATTCACAAAAAAGTATTTAGCCGCGTGTAACGTTCATGTTACCACTACCACCTGTACTCTGTCTGCTGGCTATGATCGGAGCCACACGGCAGCTAGTCGTCTCAGTCCGAAATATTCTAGCTGATTTAGTATAATCTTTTGGTCAACAGTATCAAACGATTTGGGAATATCTAAGAATATGCCTGTTACATACTCATCCTTGTCAAGAACACCGAGTACCGCTTTCCCAATTTCTAGCATGGCTCATTCTGTACTTATTCTCTTCCTAAATTAAAACTACGAAGCACTTGTAAATCTTCATTTCCTTAAGAAATCTATTAATCTGACTATCAGAGCTGATTTAATCATTTTTTAGAAATACGACAGCATGGAAATGAGCCTATGGTGTTCCTTGCCTGTGCACACCTCTAGCTATCTTTAGCAGAGGCAATACTGTTACCTGTTTTAGACAGATACTCCAGAAACTCCTCTGGTGTGAATGTCTGTTTTATTAACTTTCTTAAAGAAGCTTGTATAGTCAAATTCATTGTTTCAGCACACGGATTGCCATTTCATCTACGGTGCTGGCTTTTTATTTTTTCGCCTTTGTACCGTTTTCCTGAATTCGTGCTCTGTGGTTGCCAATTACGTAGGAGTACGTGGAACCTAATTATTTACTAGAATTACTTCTTTCTTCTGGAAATTTTTGTAGTAATTTCTCATCAGTGCTTGAACTTTTCCCGCTGGTGTTGACGGTTACCAAATTAACTGTCCCCTCATTCCTCAGGATGTGGCCTATGAAACTACACCTTCCTTTAGTCAGGTTGTATTGAAAAGCCGCCTGCTCCCCAAATCTCTTCCTTCGATGTATCCATCTTATCTTCTGTATTCTTCTGTAATACCAAAATGCAAAATATTCCTTCGATTTATCATCCGCATTTCACTTCCATCTCAGATTACACTCCAGACAAATACTTTCAGAAAATATGCGACACACCCATTGTTTCTTGTACACGTGGATAATTGTGTTTCTACAGTCAGTTCTGACTTGTCCAGTAGCAGATCTCTCCTCAGGGTCCAACACTAATTTATGAAACTACGCAGCGGATTTTCGATAAAGGGATCTGGTGTAAAGAGCAATGTATCCTGATAGTAATTCTTTAAATCTTCTCTAATTCTTTACTGTGAAATAAGATTTCATAGATACGCCAAGGTACTCAATTTCGGATCTAGAAATTTTCCACAAACAACGTTGTAGTTTGCAAGGATTAATAATTGTGATTCCCAGTCTCATCTCATGTAATATACTATTATACAACAGCTCATATTAACTATTATCGTAACGTAGTAGGTCGAGGTCCGGTGTGCCGGTCAGTCTGTGGATGGTTTTTAAGGCGGTTTTCCATCTGCCTCGGCGAATCCCGGCTGGTTCCCCTTATTCCACCTAAATTACACTACTGACCACGAAGATGACGTGCTACAGACGCGAAATTTAACTGACAGGAAGGAGGTGCTGTGATATGCAAATGATTAGCTTTTCAGACCATTCACACCAGGTTGGCGCCGGTGGCGACGCCTACAACGTGCTGACACGAGGAAAGATTCCAACCGATTTCTCATACACAAACAGCAGTCGACCGCCGTTGCCAGGCCAAACTTTGTTGTGATGCCTCGCGTAAGGAGGAGAAATGCGAACCATCACGTTTCCGACTTTGATAAAGGTCGGATAGTAGCCTACCGCGATTGCGGTTTATCGTATCGCGACATTTCTGCTCACGTTGGTCGAGATCCAATGACTGTTAGCAGAATAAGGAATCGGTGGGTTCAGGAGGGTAATACGGAACGCCGTGCTGGATCCCAACGGCCTCGTATCACTAGCAGTCGAGATGACAGGCTTCTTATCCGCATGGCTGTAACGGATCGTGCAGCCACGTCTCGATCCCTGAGTCAACAGATGGGGAGGTTTGCAAGACAACAACCATCTGCACGAACAGTTCGACGACGTTTACAGCAGCATAGAATATCAGCTCGGCGGCCATGGCTGCGGTTACCCTTAACGCTGCATCATAGACAGGAGCGCCTGCGATGGTGTACTCTACGACGAATCTGGGTGCACGAATGGCAAAATGTAATTTTTTCTGATGGTTCCAGGTTCTGTTTACGGCATCGTGATGGTCGCATCCGTGTTCGGCATATTCGAAGCTTATATTCGTCATCACCATACTGGCGCATCACCTGGCGTGATCGTTACACGTCTTGGTCACCTCTTGTTCGCATTGACGGCACTTTGAACAGTGGACGTTACGTTTCAGATGTGTTACGACTCGTGGCTCTACCCTTCATTCGATCCCTGCGAAACCCTACATTTCAGCAGGATAATGTACGACCGCATGTTGCAGGTCCTGTACGGGCCTTTCTGGATACAGAAAATGTTCAATTGCTGCCCTGGCCAGCACATTCTCCAGCTCTCTAACTAATTGAAAACCTGTGGTCAATAATGGCCGAGCTGTTGGCTCGTCGCAATACGCCAGTCACTACGCTTGATGAACTGTGGTATCGCGATGAAGCTGCATGGGCAGATGTACTTGTATACGCCATCCACGCTCTGTTTGACCCAATGCGCAGGCGTATGAAGGCCGTTATTACGGCCAGAGGTGGTTGTTCTGGGTACTGATTTCTCAGGATCTAAGCACCCAAATTGCGTGAAAATCTAATCACATGCTAGTTCTAGCATAATATATTTGTCAAATGAATACCCGTTTATCATCTGCATTTCTTCTTGGTGTAGCAATTTTAATGGCCAGAAGTGTACTTTATGTCGGCGATTGCTGCGCAAACACTCTCTCCACGTATGCGTACACGGGCTGCGAGCCACGGCGGGGACGAAGACTCTCTTTCGTTTCTAGTCCCCAGTTCCATACAAGACAACACATCATTAGGTATTTCCAAGCTGTGGGGACGCAAGGGTACCTCAAACAATACAGGCCGCGCCCTTCTCCTTCACTGGACGGAAAAAAAGACGCACCATGAAGGAATTAACAGAATGGGATGGCAGTCTGTATATGTGATGTATACATGCAAACAAACAAATTATTTGAATCTGAGTAAAAATGCATGATTCAGTCAAGACAAAAAGCTCCGCAAACTGAGAAAGGCGGTAACTTGTGGTCCACCCGTGGCCCTTATACGGCTTGGCATTTATTGATGAAATTGTTGAATGTACTCCTGAAGGATATCGCGCGAAATTCTGTCCAGTTGGTGAGTCAGATCCCTGGATCCTGAACTGGTTGAGGGGTCCTACCCATAATACTTTAGGCTAAGGGAGTGACAGTAGAAAGCAGCAAGATATGTAGCCAGTATTTTGCAGATGAACAGATTGTACTAACGGAAGATGAAACTGATCTCAGCTATATGGTAAGAAAGCATAAAGAAGAAATTGACCTGAAGATGAAAATGAAAAATTGTGAATACTTGGCCGCTGGAACGGAAAAGTGAATAATTTCGAGGTGGATGGAAAAGTAAGCTTAGGTGTGGAAAAAGCAAAACTCATGGGCACAAGGGATGACGAAATCACCAGTGCCATTAACACAGGATGACCTGTAACATGGGCAATGAACTCTCTTCTGTGGAACAAAAAGATAGGGAGAACAACGACAAAGAGAATGTAATAAGACTGTGGTACAGATTGTAGTTTTGTACGGAGCAGAAGCATGGGGCGTAGGCAAAAGAAATAACAATAAAATGCTTGCCGCTGAGATGGATTACTTAAGACGATGCTCAGGCTGTACTAGAATGGATAGGATAAGAAATGACGTAATCCGAAGAAGGACGAAAGTGGATAGGGCTATCCGTGACAATATCCAGCAAAAACAGCTGATGTGGTTTGGTCATGTGAATATGATAAATGGTGACAGGGCACCAAATAGGATACTACGATAGATACCATTCCAGCGGAAGGGAAGGGATCACCCAAGACGCATCTGGCAAAATGATGTGGAGGCAAGGAATATGAACATTGAGGAAAGCCAAGATAGACGAAAATGGCGACGGCGGCTGGAGAAACGGTGTCGACCGTAGATCATTCGGAAGAAGAAGAAGGATTTGTAAGATTCTTCACCTCTGGGCAGTGACCCATAAGTCACCAGGGTGTGACGATGAGTATTGTTCTTACTCTGAAACAAAGCCGGTCGTTTGATATTTCACTCCCTGCCATCGGCAAAAAATTTGCCTCCCAATAGTTGCTGTTAGCTCGGTATCGAAATATCTCAATGCCGTTTTATTTTCCTCCTATTTGTCGGAGCTGTAAACATGCCTTACAGCAAACCTGAACACCAGAAATACTCGTCAGGGGAAGGGTTTATTACATTCTTTCATTTTTTTTCAGTTCTGTAGCTCGTCCCCCTGTTATTACCCGATCATTGTTTCTGTGTATCGGGCGGAAGCACTGCAGAAGTTATAACTCTACAGTTCACTGTACTTCCACGTATTTAAATCGAGAGCGAATTTAATTAACGAGCATATTTTATAACTTTAAAACAGTAGGGAGGCCAGGAAATTGTCAAAGCAGCAACAAGCACTGTAAAGGTACACGACCGACGCAGTATGATACATGTATACATAGACACAAAGAGAGCTAATATCAAACGACTTTTCCACCATGTATCACTTCCTTTGTGGCGTGGAATCTGCCATTATCGCTGCACAAATAATCCGAAACCAGTCTCGCAGGACAGAGAAACAAAATATGTGATCAATCTAGTATACAATAGCTGTCTTTCATTCTCATTTCATGCTCATAGTTATTTCCATTAATCACATCTTTAGACGGTTGTTATTGTTGTGGTCTTCAGTCCTGAGATTGGTGTGATGGAGCTCTCCATGCTACTCTATCCTGTGCAACCTTCTTCTTCTACCAGTACCTACTGCAGCCTACATCGTTCTGAATCTGCTTAGTGTATTCATCTCTTGGTCTCCCTCTACGATTTTTACGCTCCACGTTGCCCTCCAATACTAAATTGGTGATCCCTCGATGTCTCAGAACATGTCCTACCAACCGATCACTTCTTCTATTCAAGTTGTGACAGAAAGCTCCTCTTCTCCCCATTCTATTCAATACCTCCTCACTAGTTATGTGATCTACCCATCTAATCTTCAGCATTCTTCTGTAGCACCACATTTTGAAAGCTTCTATTCTCTTCTTGTCTAAACTATCTATCGTCCACGTTTCACTTCCATACATGGCTACACTCCTTACAAATGTTTTCAGAAACGACTTCCTGACATTTAAATCAGTACTCGATGTTAACAAATTTCTCTTCTTCAGAAACGATTTCCCTGCCATTGCCAGTCTACATTTTATAGCCTCTCTACTTCGACCATCGTCAGTTATTTTGCTCCCCAAATAGCAAAACTCCTTTACTATTTTAAGTGTCTCGTTTCTTAGTCTAATTCCCTCAGCATCACCCGACTTAATTTGACTACATTCCATTATCCTCGTTTTGCTTTTGTTGATGTTCGTCTTATAGCCTCCTTTCGAGACACTGTCCATTCCATTCAACTGCTCTTCCAAGTCCCTTGCTGTCTCTGACAGAATTACAATGGCATCGGCGAACCTCAACGTTTTTATTTCTTCTCCATGGATTTTAATATCCACTCCGAATTTTTCTTTTGTTTCCTTTATTGCTTGCTCAATATACAGATTGAATAACATTGGAGATAGGCTACAACCCTGTCTCACTCCCTTCCCAAACACTGCTTCCCTCTCATGCCCCTCGACTCTTAACTGCCATCTGCTTTCTGTACAAATTGTAAATAGCCTTTCGCTCCCTGTATTTTATCCGTGCCACCTTCAGAATTTGAAAGAAAGTATTCCAATCAACATTGTCAAAAGCTTTCTCTAAGTCTACAAATGCTAGAAACGTAGGTTTGCCTTTCCTTAATCTATTTTCTAAGATAAGTCGTAGGGTAAGTATTGACTCATGTGTTCCAACATTTCTACGGAATCCAAACTGATCTTCCCCGAGGTCGGCTTCTACCAGTTTTTCCATTCGTCTGTAAAGAATTCGCGTTAGTATTTTGCTGCTGTGACTTATTAAACTGATAGTTCGGTAATTTTCACATCTGTCAACACCTGCTTTCTTTGGGATTGGAATTATTATATTCTTCTTGAAGTCTGAGGGTATTTCGCCTGTCTCATACATTTTTCTCACCAGATGGCAGAGTTTTGTCCGGACTAGCTCTCCCAACGCTGTCAGTAGTTCTAATGGAATGTTCTCTACTCCGGGGGCTTGTTTCGACTCAGGTCTTTCAGTGCTCTGTCAAATTCTTTAAGCAGTATCATATCTCTCATTTCATCTTCATCTACATCCTCTTCCATTTCCATACTATTGTCCTGAAGAACATTGCCCCTCTTTGCTTAGAACTGGGTTTCCTGCAAAGCTCTTGATATTCATACAAGTGGTTCTCCTTTCGCCAAAGGTCTCTTTAATTTTCCTGCAGGCAGTATCTATCTTACCCCTAGTGAGATAAGCCTCTACATCCTTACATTTGTTCTCTAGCCATCCATGCTTAGCCATTTTAGGCGGTACTGAGCGTACTGTTAACCTTTTCCTGCCCAGCGGGACTGAAAAGTCAAGTTCACTTTATAGAGTCATAAAACGGCATGGAGTTTGAGTTGAATTCACGCGCTGGCATCCTGTCGGGGTACCTGTGTACCTCTACTGTAGCACGAGAACAGCTTTGGCTGCGACTTTTCAATAGCTGGATCCACAGAGGAAGAAAAAGAAGCGACGGAGTGTTGTACCGCTGTATTGTTCATTTCGTCGTAACAGTTATGGGCCCTGCTGACGTGAAATGACATTATTGTGAGTGTCTTAATGTGTATAGTGAAATGTCTCCTTTGAACAATTATACATGTCTGTTCTTAAACGGACACATAATATTTTTAACACAACGCAATCTGACTTTCAAAAATCCCTACAAAAGAATGGCCCTGACTAACACCAACCTATACCTTGCACAAATGACCCACCTCACAAAAAACTTCGCCACTCGAACTACTGCAATACAGCGACCGCCACTACTGCCAGCTAAATAAAAGATTCAAACTACTGATAGGCATCGTTAGGAAATGAAAGATTTTGATAGAGAACAAACAATGTATTTACCTTAATAGTGTTCCAAAGTCATTATATATATATATATATATATATATATATATATATATATATATATATATATATCAGTTCATGGCATCCAGTCTTACAAATTTACTGTCTCTGTCCAAAACTCCGCTATCTCATTCCCCACATCCACCACCGCCGGCGGCCCACCTCCAACTGCACAACGCTACGCGCTGTTAACAGCCGACTGCACAACGCTACAATGGCAGACAATAATGCAAACTAGCCACAGACTGCACACAACACAGCCAGCGATTTTTCATACAGAGCGCTACGTGGCGTTACCAATAAGAAAACCTAAACAGCCTACTTACATAGTCCCCATGCTCCCCAAAAACAATTTTACAAATTGTTTTGGGCACTGGCCAATTCCTTTTTTCAAATTTTTTTTCATAAATACCGTAAGAAAGACATCAAATGCACACACTTATAAATAAAATGTTGGTCAAAAGCTAATATTTTCTCACAGTCCATAAAGACAGTCCTGATCATTGATCACAGTAAAACTGCTGTTTGTTTTCTCAAAGTCTGAGCAGTAAAACACAATGCACATGGAAGTAGTGGATTTCAATGCAGTCTTGAAGAAGTAGTGTTGTCCTTCCAACAGAAAGACAGTGCTGACTCTTGACATGCACACAGGTAATGGGCCACAACAGTGCAAACCCACAGCAGAGTCAGTCGAAGCTGAAGAATATTGGTAGGTATGTCATCACCGAACAGTCCACTGTAGTCTTGTTAGAGATTACGGTATTGGTGGGCCACCAGAGGTGGAGACCCACTGCAGTCCTTGTAGAAAAAATGGTACTGGTGACTCATCAAAGGTGTAGACCCACTGTAGTCCTTGTAGAGATGGCCAGCAACCATCTGTTGCAACTGTACAGGTGCACAATCAACATCGAAGAGTGTTGCGGAGAATACAGCAGTCCATGAACCACCACTTGTGCACTCACAATTTTTTTAAAATCTCTTTAGAACCATCAATGCTGTTATCCAGTCCCTTGCTGAATTATTAACACAAGTGTAAACACTATCAGTCCCTACTTCTCACACATTGTCCATATACTATGAGCAACAGAAACATGTGCAGTGAAATGTAACTTATATTGAAGAACTGGTGCCTATGCAATTATACATTTACAACATAAGAATACAATTACAAAGGTACAAAATACATCATTAAAGAACATAATAGTAGAGATAACATTTGTAGTAATACAGGATTTACAAAAGAATAGAAATAAACATGTACACCAGTGTTACAAGAATTATAACATAAGTACATACATAAAAGATCAGAATAACTTATGAAACATCAACTTCACACATGAGTATTAAAACAAAACAGAATAAATAATGTCTAAACATCTTTACAAAGTAAATAACATATTATTAGAAAAATTATACATCATAACTATTATTAGCTAAACACATAAAGACAGGAAAAACACAAATATACAAGGGTACACAAACACATAGGGGGATAACACAATGGACAGGGTTCGTTTTTAGTGTAACATTTGATACTGCAGTTCAACCCAAAACTTCATTCCATAGATCTTTCATCTTATTTCAACATTTGTTTTCACCAAAACATCCTATCCAAGCATGCTTTCTGTATTTATATGTTCACATATTTCTTACCTCATTATTTATTTTCCAGTATCTTACCTCATAATTTATTTCCAAGAAAATCCTACCTATACCTGCTTTCTGTACTTTTTTCGTATAACTTCTCAATGCATTTCTTCCAATTCATCGCAACTCATTCTCTTATATAGTCTACCCCCTCTTAAACTAACTTAAATCTACTGAGCTCAGATGCTAAACTAAGGGACGAGGCATGATAAAATTCTCCTTCACTGTGACAATCGTGAATGACCGATCGAATTCTTTCAGCTAGTTCATTCTCTAAGTAGCCACACATAAATTCTAATCTGTGCTCTAATGACCAGTTGGGAGGAAAACAGTGAGAGAATTGATGAAGCCATGCTTGTGGATGAATGTCGTTGTCAGAATTCTTAAATGTTTTGAATTTACGTGTAGTAATGAACAGCTTACAGTCAAAATCATCATGTCGGCGAGTCGCACATCGCTCATTGTTACTTCGTTTCGGCGGTTCCATCTCAAAATCCAATGCCCCTTGCCAATTTCTTTCATAATTTCCGAAGTGTCCTGTGTTATTATTTTGTGGTTGTTCCATATTTCTATATCCCTCTTCCCGTACTGGAGCGCGAGTGTCCTCTGAAATATGTAATTCTTGTATTATTTGTGCCAACTGATCTTGTACTTCCCGTATTTCTCTTTTGTACTGTGTATGGATTTGATTTTGATTTTGTTTGAATTTTCTAATATGTTCATACTCTTCAGTGTCTACAGGTCTTGTGTCATTCAGATCATCATCTACCTTTGTAAATAAGTTAGTGAACTGATCTGAAAGTTCGGCTACTTTATCCGTTAGTGAAATTATTTCCTCTGTGTGTTTTTCTGAAAAAAGTTTCAGAGTTTCCATTTGTGTTGAAATCGTATCTACTGTGTGCTTTAAGTTTTCCTGAGTTTTTGCAATTTGCGTAACCGAATCGGTAGATGCCACTGAGTCAATTTTAGCTTGCAAGATCTTATGATTTTTATGAACAATAGTTTGCAGTTCTTTTATGGCTGATCTGTGATTCTGTAATGTATTTTCATGCCGCGAAAAAATAGGTTGGAAAGACTCACAAATTTGTGTTTTTTACGTCATTACAGACTTTTGGCATTTCGATTCGATTTTATGTAACTCAGTAGTTAAATCTTCACGTGTTTGTTCAAGTGTGGTGTCTAACGTCCGAAGATTTTGTTCCATTGTGACTAACTGTTGCTTTGTTTGTCTCTGATGTTGTTCCATTGTGTCTAACTTTTGATGATTTTGTTCCACTGTGTCTAACTGTTGCTGTGTTTGTCTCTGGTCTTGTTCCATTGTGACTAGCTTTTGAAGATTTTGTTCCATTGTGTCTAACTTTTGAAGATTTTGTCCCATTTGTTTCTGATTTTGTTCAAGCGTTCTGTCTAACTTTTCTAGCCTTTGTCCCATTTGTTGCATTAACTGTAATAACAATGCACTGGTGTCTGAAACATGTTCCTCAGTGCTTTTCGGCAGTGAAGTTGCACCGGCAACATTCACATTTTGACAAGCAGAAAATGTGTCTTGACTTATCTGAGAAAACGGTGAGGACCCAAAACCTGCCCTGAGGCGGCTGTTGCCGACCGACAATTTTCTTGCCATTGTCGATCTGTATTTTATATCCTCTCTATCTCGCGCATCATCAGTTATTTGGCTGCCCAATATTTTGCTACCCAAATAGCAAAACTCATCTACTACTTTAGGTCTTTCGATCTCAAATCTAATTCCCTCAGCATCGCCTTATTCGACTACATTCCATTATCCTTGTTTTGCTTTTGTTGATGTTCATTTTATGTCCTCCTTTCAAGACGCTGGCCATTCCATTCAAATGCTCTTCCAAGTCGTTTGGCGCGTCTGACAAAATTTCAGTGTCATCGTCAAACCTCAACTTTTAAATTTCTTTTCGCTCAACTTTAATCCCTACTCCAAATTTTTCTTTGGTTTCCTGCACTGTTTGTTCAAAGTAGAGATTGGATAACGTCTGGGATAGGCTACAACCCTGTCTCATTCCCTTCTCAACAACTGATTCCTTTCATTCTCCTTATTACTGTCGTTTTATTTCTGTATGAGTTGTAAATAGCCTTTCGCTCCCTCTATGTTACACCTGATACCTTCAAAATTTCGAAGAGAGTATTCCATGTTAAGTATATATACAGTTAATGGAAACTGATATTACTAATGCAATAAGTAAATAACGCAATCAGATGCGATAAATATGAACGGCGCCTGCTATTCCAGCCACCTTTCCATTTAGTAGGACAACGTCTAATTTTTAGCGTGTGCCAGTAATCTTTGCTTCTTAACTACCAATATCGATATATCCTCGTTTTTATGTGCGTCTTTATGCGATAGAGGAAGAGAGCGTAACCAAATGGGGGAAGAATTTCAGTGCAGCGAGGCTAGTGGCTATGTAACCGATAAGCAGTACAAATGGTTCAAATGGCTCTGAGCACTATGCGACTTAACTTCTGAGGTCATCAGTCGCCTAGAACTTAGACCTAATTAAACCTAACTAACCTAAGAACATCACACACATCCATGCCCGTGGCTGGATTCGAACCTGCGACCGTGGCGATCGCTCGGTTCCAGACTGTAGCGCCTAGAACCGCATGGCCATTCCGGCCGGCTGAGCAGTACAGCAATGAACCGACTTTAGACGGAAAAATTCGGCAATTATGTAGCAAAATTATTGCACTGTATGATAAACATGCTCCTCAACGCACTGTCAAGGTAAAGAGAGCTCCTGCTCCGTGGCTCACCACTGCATTACGCCAGTTAATGAATAAACGTGATGCTGCACACAGGGCCTTCAAGCGTAACCCAACTCCCGAGGCGTACGAAGCTTATAGGAAACTCCGAAACAGAACGAAGCAAAGCGTGAGGAATGCCAAAATCAGACATGCCCGCTCTGTTGTATGCGGCATATCAAAACCTGGTGCACTGTGGAAAAAGCTGCGCAGTTTCGGTATAGGGAAGCGAAGATATGACGCTGTTTATCAAGCGTCTGCAGAAGAATTAAACGATTTCTTCTCAACAGCTGTAATCTGCCACGCAGCGACAAATTACCAGCCCCAAGATATCAATCTCTCGAGAGGCAAGTTTTTCCTAAAACATGTCACTACCGGCACAGTACACAAGGCTATTATGAGAATCTCTTCCGAGGCAGTAGGAAATGATGGAGTGAGCATTGGCATGATTAAAAACGTCGTAGCCACTATTATTCCAGTTATCACAGACATCTTCAACCTGTCTCTTGTCAGTAGTATATATCCTACTGAGTGGAAGCAAAGTTTAATCCAGCCTATACCCAAGACTGACAACCCTAAGTCGCCAGGTGACTACAGGCCGATCAGCATACTACCTGCAATATCTAAAGCCCTAGAATACATCGTCCATGAACAGCTGACGGATTACCTCAAAACTCATAACATCCATGACGAATATCAGTCAGGCTTTCGAAAGCACCATAGTACAGCAACTGCATTAATCAAAGTAACTGATGACATTAAACATGCTATGGACAGACGTGAAGCTACTATCCTAACACTGCTTGACTTTAGCAAGGCTTTTGACGCAGTTGACTTCGATATATTACTAATTAAAATGAAACAGCTGAATTTCTCAATCAGCGCAATACACTGGTTCGACAGCTACCTCAAAAACAGAAGTCAACAAGTCGTTTGTGGGTCGGAAAAGTCATCATGGAAAAGCGTGCACTCTGGAGTTCCCCAAGGCTCCGTCCTTGGTCCACTACTCTTCTCACTGTACATTAATGATATTTCTTCAGTGATTCACTCCTGCAGCTACCATCTATATGCTGACGACATCCAACTGTACATAAGTGCAAGCCGCAAAAATATTGCTGGCGCAGTAGCGAGTATGAACGCAGATCTTTGCTCTGTTTCTCGATGGGCACAGAACCTAGGTCTGAAACTAAACCCCAAGAAATCTCAGGTCACACTTATATCTCATCCAAAGTTAATCAGCCGGTACTTTCGCGAAACGGTCCCTAAAATACTCCTCAATGGTACCCAACTACCATACCAAAAAACAATAAAAGACCTTGGAATAATCTTGGATGAACACCTAAACTGGGAAGAACAAACAGTCACAGCTTGCCGGAAATCGCTCTCCTCCCTACATGCAATTCAAAAATTTAGAAAAATATTTCCAACCCATGTTAAACAAAAATTAGTCCAAACACTAGTCTTGCCTAATCTTTACTACTGCGATGTAGTTCAACACGGCGCAAATAGTGAAAATTCTAGATGCCTCGAGCTAGTGATGAATGCTTGCGTTAGATACGTGTGCAATATTCGGTTGTATGATCATATCAGTCCTTCATACTCCCAGCTAGGTTGGATACGCCCACATAAGGCACGCGATCTCCACACGATGTGCTTACTTCATCGATTTCTTAGCCACTGGTGCCCCCAATACTTATCTTCTCACATTAAACACCTATCATCATTCCACAATCGCAATACCAGATCGGATACGTCTATCATCTTGGCTGTACCTTTACATAACACAAAATCTTTCTCCGTGTCATTCTCCATCTCAGCCATACGACTATGGAACGCACTCCCCTGTGATCTGCGTCTTATCCAGAACTACTCAACATTCAAGAGGGAACTCATAACTTACATATTAGGGACGGTATAGCCACCATTGTTGTGCCCCTCCCATCTCTTTCTTTCTCCTCTCCATCACAGCTTCGAATTTTACCATTCTTTTTCTCTTCCTCTAACCTATCTTATCTACCCCTTATATATCTCTTTCACCCCATTCTATCGTCTTATGTCTCTGCTCGATAAGAATAACTCACAAGCTGCAAGAATATAACGAGAAAATTCCCAACTAACAATGGGACTGACATTCACAAAAGAAAAGTATGTTTACTTTCATATACTTAGTCACTATCATTATTATTATTATTATTATTATCATTATTATTCTTGATTGTTATAATTATTTTTATTGTTATAATTATCATTGTACTACTGTTATAATCTCTATTTTTTTGTTTAACATCAATACTGCATAATACGTTAAAAGTCCTTAATGTTATTTAGAAACTGTAACTCGTTCAATCTGAGTATGCCTGGTTAGGTGTAAGAGAGGGCCTGAAGGCCCTAATCTTGCCAGGTAAAATAAATGCATAAATAAATAAATAAAATAAATAAAAAGTCGATGCCGCGGTCAGTGAAAACCGTAATTTCACAATAACGGAACTCTCTATGAGTTTTCCACAAATTTCACGAAGTTTGTTGCACGAAATCAAGCTTGGTTACCACAAGTTTTGTGCAAGATGGATACCAAAAATCTTGACAGAGATTCACAAAAATCTGCGAATGGCTGAAGCATTAACGTTTTTGGATGCTTACGAGAAAGATGGCGACTCATTACTCGATCGCATCGTTATTGGTGACGAAACATGGGTTAAGCATGTGAACTGCGAGACAAAATTGCAGTCAATGCAGTGGGGGCACACAAATTCCCCCCCAAAACCCAAGAAATGCATGCAGACAATGTCGGCAAGGAAGGTGATGGCGACTGTCTTTTGGGACAGAAAAGGTGTGATTTTTGTGGATTTCCTGGAAAGAGGCACTACAATAAACTCTCAGAGGTATTGCCAAACTCTGCACAACCTCAGAAGACCAATACAAAACAAGCGCAGGGGAAAGTTGAGCTCAAAGATCTTGCTGATTCACGACAACGCCCGGGCCCACACGGCAAATGCCACTCGTGAAGTTCTCGAATCTTTTAAGTGGGAGTTGTTTCCCAATCCGCCGTACAGTCCCCACCTGGCACCGAGCAACTTCCACTTAAACCCAGCAATTAAGAAGTGGTTGGCTATGTAGCGTTTTGATGACGACGCACAGCTTCAAGAAGAGGTAACCACGTGGTTGAAGGCGCAGGTGGCCGAATTTTACGACGAAGGAACTTCCAAGCTCGTCCATCGCTACGATAAGTGCCTTCATTTAAATGACAACTATGTAGAAAAGTAGTATTTAAGTGTGGCTTTCATCTGAATGTAATTTTAAAAAAATTCCAATACTTCATTTATTTTTAATTCCAATACGTAATTTACTTTGTGGATAGCCCTCGTACTTCGTAATAAGAAGCCTCTTTGAAAGCAAGGTACGCTTAGCTGCTCGCTAGTGGACGTGCCATGGGTCATAAAAAGCGGCTGAGGAAAAGGCCCTAGCAGAATTCGAAAAAGGTCCGCCCGCACACGTGGAAGACACTGTGCAAGGGGGTCAGACTGCAGAGTGCTTTGAGAGACGCCATCTCGGCGCCGGACACACCAAAATCACAATACAGATTGTAGTGTGTGTGTGTGTGTGTGTGTGTGTGTGTGTGTGTGTGTGTGTGTGTGTGTTGGGGCTTATGGGCGCTCAACATCGAGGTCATCAGCGCCCTGACACACATTAAAAGGAACGAATGTGGACAGACTGAAGAAAACTGAAAAACACACACAAAGAAAGCAGGAAAAGAAGGAAAATACTACATAGGAAAGTAAAACCGAAGGAAACGGAAAACATAGCAACAAGAATGCCACACAAAATTGTCATTGGCTGGCCACTTACATAAAATATGGGCGAACGTGTCACACAGTGAGCAAATTAAAATCCTCTCCCTAAAATCTTTGTGAAGACATTTGACATGGCACAGAACGTTAAAACTTTGCCACATCCGTCCGAGTGTTGCCTAAAAGAGATGGCAGGTCTGCCACCAAGTCAGTCGCGGCCCGCTGGTCAGAAAATAAAGCACAATCGAATAAAACGTGGCGCACAGTTACCTGAACGCCACAAGCACCACAAATTGGAGGGTCCTCCCGCCAGAGCAGGAAGCCGTGCGTCATATGGCTGTGGCCTATTCGAAGCCGAGTGAGGAGAACCTCGTCCCGTCGATGGGGCTGAAAGGAAGTACACCACACACGCGTTGTGGGCTTGACTATACTGAGCTTATTGACACTGCCAGCCACTCATCCTCCCACCGACGCATGACCCGTGTGCCCAACTGCGAGGTGAGTGCGTGCAAGGGGATAGCACACTAAGATACTTGTGGGGCGAGACACGCCTCCTTGGCTGCGAGATCTGCCCTTTCATTCCCAGCAATGTCGACATGCCCCGGAACCCAGCAGAAAGTTACAACCTTCCCCAGTCGCTGTAGTCGGAGGAGGGCATCCTGGATGGTGGACGATTTTATCTGCCGGATACAAACGGAGCAATGAGTGAAGGGCACTGAGTGAATCGGAACAGACAAGAAATTTAGGAGAGAAAGAATGTCTCATCTGCTCCAGAGCCCGCAAGACCGCAGACAATTCTGCATCAAAGACAGTAAAAGTCTGAGGCAGTCAGACCTTGTGGACACGATCCGGAAAAACAACTGAGCAACCAATGGAATCCCCTTGTTTCGACCCATCCGTAAAAACAGCTACATAGTCGTGGTGCTCAGATAAAATGGCAGAAAATGCTGCATTAAAAACGGCGGCAGGAGTGCAATCTCTCTTGTACTGCAATAAATCTAAAATCACTCCGGGCCGCTTCAGGAACCAGGGGGGCAGGCGGTTAAAAGCCTGGATTTGGGGTTGTACAGACTCAACACCAAGTGACTCTAGCACACGTTGCACACGAATCCCAAACGGCAAGTAGCCCGGGGGCGGCCGGAAGAAAGGCGGTCCAGAGGTGGATGGGCAACAAGATGGTGAGCAGGCAAGCTGGGAGCTGCAAGAAACTTACAAGCCTGGCGCACCAGCAGGAGCTGCCGCCGGATGGTAAGTGGCGGTTCCCCAGCCTCAGCACAGAGGCTGGGTATGGGACTGGTCCGACAAGCACCCGTGGCCAGTCGAAACCCAGCATGGTGAACAGCGTCAAGGATCCGCAAATAAGACGGCCTCGCTGACCCATATACTGTGCACCCATAGTCCAGCCGCGAACGCACAAAAGCTCGATAAAACTGAAGGAGACGCGCCCTGTCCGCTCCCCAAGACCTGTGGCTGAGGCACTTGAGGATGTTCAGTGCCTTCAACGTTCTGGCTTTCAAGTCGAGTAGGTGAGGCAGCCATGGCAACCTGAAGTCAAAAATTACGCCCAGGAACCGCACTGTGTCTGTAAAATGGAGGACGGGATACATAAGCAAGGCAGGCAAAGTAAAAAGACGACGAGAACGATTAAAATGAACTCAAACACATGTGAATGAATTTCAACTGCAACTGCTTGCAGGTCAGTATCCAGCGGGAGAGCGGAGGAGTGGTGCTCATTATTGACAAACACGACGACTCCGTCTTTGGCCCTTTCTCCAGTCAGGTCATCTTTGCGATATGATGTATAGACCCTTCGTACAGGAGCATCAGACGGTTTAAAATGCGTTTCCTGTAAACACAAGCACAGGGGGCGTTCTCGTTGTAGGAGGTTCAGTTCCTCCACACGTTCCCGGAATCCATTTATGTTCCACTGTATAATGGGAGCCATCTATCAGGGTGGGAGTACCTTCATTCTCACTTTCTGTCGGGGAGGAGAGCCCACAACAGATGGAGACACTGGGGCGAGATGATTGCCCCAGTCTGACATCAACCTCCATCGCCTCTGAAGAGGAGTCGAGAGAGACGTCAGAGAGAATGACATCCACATCAGAATACTGTATAACTTCGGTCTCCTTTAGCGGGCGAGTCTTTACCTTTGTCTTGGGCTTCGATTTTCTGGCCTGAGGCGGCATTGGAGCGCTGGGCAGTGCACAAGACTGGACCCGGGAAGGGGCAGGAAGTTCCATGACGTCAGCTACCACGGCCTGGTCAGAAGGCCTGGGGGGGGAGCAGCAGGCTTCACAGAAACTGCGGCAGCACACGTACACTGACAAACGCAGGTGCTAGTGCTGACAGTAGCAACCTCCGTTTGTGTAGTGGCATCGGATTTCAACACTGGCTGTTTGAGAACAGAAGAAAAGGAAGCAGCGAACGTGGGCGGCTGCATGGACTTGTAAATTTTCTTCGCCTCACTATACGGGATGCGTTTTGCAGCTTTAAGTTCCTGGATCTTCCGTTCCTCAAGGAAAACTTTGCATTCCCTACTCCACACAGGGTGATCCCCAGAGCAGTTGACACACTTGGGAGGAGAGGAGCAACCAACTACCTCATGGGCGGCTTTACCACAATTCCCGCAAGTGGCTTCCCCTCTACAGCCGAGAGTAGTGTGTCCAAAGTGTTGGCATTTAAAACACTGCATGGGGTTGGGGTAATAAGGCCGTACACTGAGACGGAGGAAACCTGCCTTCACGTGCTCTGGCAATTTGGTGCTGTTAAAGGTAAAGATAAATGAGAGCACCATCCACCCGTTTCATAACGCGTTGCACGTCGACAACTCCTTCCCGGGACCATTCAGCCTTCAGTTCGTCTTGGGGAATGTCAACGAGGTCTCTGCAAGTCACAACACCCATGCTGTAGTTCAAGGTGTTGTGAAATTCAGTCTCTATCGCAAACTCCCCAAGAAATTGTGCCTTCTGAAGGTTCTGGGCTTGCTGGAAGCTAGATGTTTCAACCAACAAGGTGCCATTTCGCAAGCGCTTTACAGATTTTAGTGTGCCAGCAATATCTTCTAAACCCTTCTGGATATGAAATGGTGAAACTTTTGCGAAACTCCCATCTGTTCTTTTAATTACAAGAAACACATTCGGCGAAGCAGCATGCGTTCTGTTACGACTACCTGAATCAGGAGGACCGGCTACACGAGCCCTCTCGTTAGATTGGGTGTTAGAACCTACCAGCGGCCCACCCTCTCCGCTCGGAGGAGAAGAAGAATAGTTCGAAGGTTCCATCT
Organism: Schistocerca gregaria; assembly: GCF_023897955.1. NCBI lineage: Eukaryota > Metazoa > Arthropoda > Insecta > Orthoptera > Acrididae > Schistocerca > Schistocerca gregaria. The sequence goes on from NC_064926.1 coordinate 572,456,017, forward strand.
CGGCCCCACGAGCAGCTCGGGAACTAAGAGTCCACCTCGACAGAGCCCTGCGTGCCTAGGTAAGCCTTGTACAACTGAGGTGCGGCAGGTTCCCCAGAGGTTGCCCGCTAACGACTGTTCCACCTCAACAGCCATGCATCTCATCGGCGCGCAGCACACCTTGAGGTTGAGGGGTTGTTTATAGAGGTTTGTTCCATCCTCGCGAACCGGGCGGCCAAGCCAAGACCCCCACTCCCTGAGACACACAACATTCCACCGCCGCGCCGCACGGTGGTCGTTGAAGCATGCCCAGAGCTTACGGCGACAGGGGACTGGCGGCGCTCACCAGTCCACAGCTCAGGAACCCCGGGGTCGCCAAGCCCGTACCCAGCAAGTGAATGCTGAGCCCCTGTGGGTCAATACAGATTCTATCTGCAGGCGGTGCAAGGACAACACAGACTGGTTTTAGCGAGCTGTGTGTGGCTCGGGGTTGCTTACCGTTTTGGCACAGTCCCAGAAAATCAGCTATTGTGGACAGAACTGCATGATGGCACAATTCGTCGAAATATACATGCTGCTAAGATAACATCTTAGAGAGTGGAACAAGAAAGTTCAGGGTCCTTTTAAAACCGTGAGATGCTGATACCATGTTCAGGTCCCACAAGTCAGAATGTTTAACAAAATATGAAAACAGCTACCATTGGTTAAACCGAGCGAGGTGGCGCAGTGGTTAGCACACTGGACTCGCATTCGGGAGGATGACGGTTCAATGCCGCGTCCAGCCATCCAGATTTAGGTTTCCCGTGATTTCCCTAAATCGCTTCAGTGAAGTGCCGGAATGGTTTCTTTCACAGGGCAAGGCCGACTTACTTCCCCATCCTTCCCTAATCCGATGAGACCGATACCTCACTGTTGGTCCCCTCCACCAAATCCATCCAATCCAAAAAAAAAACCATTGGTTAAACTTGATAATTCAGAAGTGGGCGTAAGTGACACAGCTGTATTTGCGGAGGTCCACTCCTATTAGCCAGCACTCAGACATAGACAGTGGAAGGGAGAGAGTAGGACAGCATTTTGGTGTGCCAAATATAACGACTTTTGTTACTGGTTAACCACTTCACGTATGAACAAGGCAGGGATACCATCGTCTTTTAAGACAACTTCTTACTGTTTGAAGCTTAAAGTATTATTCATTCAGCCAATCACAGTTACGTGATGCCAGAAAAACCGAGTGATCGTCTTCGGAAGCATACTGCGCAAGTTACTTCGGAACTACGCAACTTGACAGATAGGCGCCTTTCTGGACTGTTCTGATTTAGGCGTCTTGATGAGCAGACTTTACTTCGGAGACGAGACACTGAATTGAATTTAGACACAGAAGCCAATGACTTATTTTGCAGCCATTTCAACAGCTACTTGCAGATCTTGAGTGTGGTAGGACCCAGCTGCAACAGAAAGACGAAATGCAGGAAAAATCGCGTCATTTTTAAAGATATTCTGTAATTTCAATCTTTACTTGAAAAGTTATTTGGAATGAAATATTCAACATGCTTCCCACTCTGACTTTCGATACAAATGCATATCCGTCTGTGGTATTTTCTGTCCTTTTCTACTAACCTTCAGCAGTCACTGTACGACTTCCATGAATGTAAATATTTATCCCAATAAGAGTTCATTTGAATCATATTCCACATGACTTTTCCACGTTTTCCAAAACATTTTGTTGTTATCGTCAATGCTTCTTAATCCATTTCTTTTGAATTTACATCCAATAAACTGAGTTAATGGCAATCCTTGTCTAATTTCGTAGTAAAACAAACTCCTTTGTCATTGTTTTGGTGGGTATCCAGTCACGCATGTCAGATATACAGGGACACGTTAATATATTCAATTAAACATTCGATTCAAAAGTATCTCTTACTGTACCTATGCCTGCATGGAGAGTTGTTTTATTTCAGTGAGCACATATTTGCAACGCCTGTTCACAACGCTGATTCGTACATGGACCAGTAATATCCCAGAACACCATACGAATCTGGAGAAGAGATAATGACACATTGATTCATGCTTTCACACTAGCAAAAATACATTTAATTCACTTTCTCGAAGTCATAAAGCACGGAACGCATAAAACGGTTGTCAGAATGAACAATGTGAACTATGTAAGTGTAGTGTCCTAAAATTTACTGTTACATCAAACCATAACCCAACCAGTTCATTAAAGCATGATTATGACTAATACTTCGAGCCATTACATTTACAATCAAGTCTTTAGATAATCATTTTTAACATGAAAACAGTAATGACTCGTGCATCTTTTCTGTTACCCAGGACAGGAAGAGATTTCAGGCAGAGACGAAGTAACTCACACGGAACTACAAAGTTAATGGTCACTGGAATCACAATATTCTGAAATTAAGCCGTATGAAGTTCAAGGTACTGAAAAGCATGCAATCATGGTAAGATGTCGAAAAACGTGTAACTGTCACGGTAAGTCTAAGTGAATTATGAACCAGTAAAATGGAACCGAAGATAGTATTGAGAAATGACTATTAAGTGGTTATTTATTATCCATATATATATATACTTTACTCCGAAAACAATGAACATAAATAGATAATTACTCCGCCAACCATTATCTAAATAGTGTAAAAGTTTTTCCTCGCAATTAATACGGTGCCAGTGATATGCTGCTCCTTGAAATATATTTTTATCTGCTATGTGATTTCGGTATGATATCTGGATCTGCGGGGGAGATTTCGTAAAATTAAACATTACTGAGCGAATCAGCTTCACTATTTGCCTGTTGGAACAAAGAAATTCAGCTTCGTTGTTAATAGTAGTTCGGATACAATGCCAGAACCTTTCAAACAAAGTTGGGAATATAGTACTCATTTTGCCAGCACTCTTTATCTTAATTAATGACGACTGAGGGAAGAGGAAGGTGAGAAGTAAAGTTCCTTTTGTGTGAAGTCATTAGAACGAGATAAAAGCTCAACACTTAGTTTTACTACGTGAACGACGTTAAAACTAAGAACTGAAATTTAATTGAAAAAAAGAGAAACTATTACTGAAGGAACAACAAATAAAAACTTACTTTAAACATAAAACAATTAACATCGAACAAAACTGGTAAGACTCATTCGATGCTGCTTTTTTATATTTAATCAACCATTTACTGTAACAGGCTAAATGATATGAAAGTCAAATTTATCTAATCCTCCTTTATTGCATATGCTGAGAAGAAGGAAGGAAATAAATGAAGCTTAAAATTAGTCAGTGAATCGTCATAGAAGAGCTACTAGATCAAAAAATATGATATAGTGAAAATTTCACTTTACTCACTGGCATTAGGCGTTGTTGTCTAACAATTGTCTCATTCTAGGTTTTCAATTACATAGCACTTCAATTCCTTATTTAATGGAAACTTCCAAAACGCTCCACTACTTCGAATATCCCAACGATTCATTATATATATGGTAGAAAAAGCTCAACAAGCTCTTATGGATAGATAATATCCATTTTTTTTTTTATTCTGGGTACCGCGAATATGGCGTCCAGGAGTGATCTCCACCACATTTACGCTTTGGTATAAATATAACTGCAGAAAAGTAATAGCATTTTAATTTATTACATTTCGCTGTTTCAGATTTATTTAAACAGCTGGTATTAAATCAGCGACTTAATAATGTTACTGAATGTTATAAATATTACATTTAATTATATGACAATAAAACTGTGTCGTTTTGGTCGTACTAAAAATGTCAACAAACCGATGAGGCCGACAGATATTAAAAAGTAATTGCTGGCATGCGACGTTCGTAAAACGGACTTCGCAAAGTTTCTGAGTGGCCAGTTTACAAACTGAACAGTCCCTGTGTCACCACAGCATTCAGCAGACATCTTGATGCTGCTGTTGTGTCGTCAGAAATGCTGCCAGCACCTGCAGTTTCGTCAATAAGTGGGTCTTCACTCTCTTACCCGTCTTAGGTCGGTGTAGGGTTTTCTTAAATAAAAAGGGTTACAGTTTCCTTAAATATTCTCCTGACAAGCAATATATATCAAATAATATTTAAATAGGGTAATCTGAAATAGAATAATTTTATAGTTACTCGAACAGCTAGTTGATTGCGCCACAAACTTGTCAGATTTCGCACATGATCAGTTGGTAACGGCAAAAAAGGAAAAAAAAACACCTGAAGTTTTCGTATTAGGACCTGTTGCCTCAGGAAGAATAATTCAGTCCCTGTAACTGAACTGCGAAGGAAGTCATCTGCATGAGCTGCCAGTGATTTCCGAAGACTGGTCCCTACTGACCACTATGGATTTCAGAGATTTCTGTTATATTTTAAACGATTATACAGAGCGATGGATTTAGATTTTCACTTCGCTTCATAAGACCACCGCTTACAGCACATCTGAGGTAATAAAACACCTATAATTCTCTTCGTATCCAACACTCTTAATAGTCAAGGATCTATAGCAAGAACATGGTCGGTATCAGGCTCGACTCTTTCTGAGTGAAACCTCTTTGGTATACTAACTAGGGTTTACTCCTATAAAAATTTGGTTGCAATGAAACATAACAAACACTTTCAGTTACAACATAATATTGCTGCAGATTCCTTATTTGTTTTCTTGCTAACCACTTCAAATGCATTTATTCAACCAATTCTCAATACGGAAAACATTTGCTTTTCGTTTCCGTTTTAGAAATGATCCCTGACATTGATAATATTTATCGAGAATCAATACCAGCTTTTACTCACAGTGAGATAATAGTTCTTTTAGGATACAACTGCCCTTGATTAATCCCGTATATATCTGATGTGAAAGAATTGTAACACTTGATTTCAGACATATTTAGAAACAGTTTATTGAAGTAACTGACATGTCTCTAAAGAAATATGAGGTCAAAATACCTTCATTGTGACCCTGGTTGCCCACAAAAGATGAGATTTTGATTAATTCATGAAAACATATAGTATTTCTCATACACCTTCGCTACTTAAAATATAATTCCAGGTTCATACTCCATAGATCACATAGGGACTACTATAGTGTGAAATGCATGATGATAACATTCTATTCAGGTTTTATTTTGTTAATATAGATTAGGTTCACTCAATAATATATGAAAATCAGTGCCATAGTAATGGATTTTTTAAATTATCAATCTCTACATTCTGCACAAAATTGGCCTTTGGCTTAAGTCAACATCCTAAATATTTTAAAATAATTTAAGTCACATTCTCATTATTATGTACACCGAACTAACTCGACCCTCGAATAAAAATGTCAAGTTTATGACTTAAATTATTTTATAATATATATGATGTTGAATTAGGCCAAAGGTCGTTTTTCTGCATAATGCAGATTTTCTATATGTTACCGGCCAAACCCGATTTTAGGATGAACTAGTTTCATCTAAGTCAAACTTGTTCATCCTGTTTCTGATAGGATAAAACAGTTTAGCCTAAGTCGAATCGGTTTTAGTTAGAATTTACATGCTTTATGATAAACTGGTACATCCTAGTTTGACCTAATTTCACCTAGTTTGTATCGTCTATAAGCTTTTCGAATTAAACTGAATAAAGGAATAGAAATAAAATAGTCAATATGATTCATTAAAGTTATTTATTAACTAATCAGCTTACACGTATCCATCCACAGAAATCACCTTATCTGCAATTTGCGTACTTTACTTTGGTGGCACTTAAAATTGCAGAGTACTTTGTTTTTCTTCCAATTGCGTTTGTTTCTTGTATAGTTTTCCATGCAATTGCATTTCATGAAGCCTTGCCCTGATCAAACAGAATGTTTTTTGGCTGCAGTCCTTAAAGATATTTTAATACCCTGGTAAATCTCTCCCACATCTAAAAACTTCTGAATGTAGACGTCGAAATCAGTTTTTAAAAAATAAAAACGAAATTAAGACATATTTTTTAATATTTTATTACAAAAAATTATGTAAAATTTTAATAAATTTATACCTGCAATAATGTTTTTGAAGTACGCCACGTATGATGCCAACTTTGTATAGGCCCTCATCAGTCTTTTGAATTATTACTCCATTTATGCTTCGAAGGTTACCTCTGCTTTATTTACATCTGGAATGGTATGTTTACGTTGTCTCCAGTGTCGGCTGCTGGGTGGGATTTGACAGAGAAAGCTTTCATTCTTTTTGCTTATTTTTTTAAATTTTGTGTCAATTTTTATAGCACTTTAAATGTCGTCTGTGTCAATTTTCACAATGTTATAATCATCGCTGTCTTCATACTGTTCAGTATTGCTGACATCTTCGATTGCCTTCTTCAGGTCGTCTTCATGCTGAATATCATTTATGATTTCTTGAAGCAACGAGGAAGCGGGAAGACCTACTCTAGGTTCGATTCTGAATAATGCTTTGTAAGGTGATTGTTTTACGCCAGAGTGGTAAGCTCGATTTTTCATGAATTGTACATACCTTAATCCTTCCGACCACATCGTTGAATTGCTGTCCTTTAACCAAGAACTTATGATATTTTCAATGTCTTGGTTGGTACGTTCAACAGAACCCTGACTTTTGCTTTCCCTTGGTTTTCCATGCACAGTTTTCAGTTCTGACCATAGATTCGTGAGTTCACTTATAACATTATTGACAAATTCTCTGCCATTATCAGATTGAAGAATGCTCGCGCCCTTACAGTTAGGAATATGTCATTCAAATGATAAGCCACTTCTTGACCCCTCTTTGATGTTAAAGCACGAAGGAGAACAAATTTTGTGAGATGGTCTTGGTAAAATAGAATGAATTTTAAATTCCCGCTTTGTTGTGTTTGGAAATATATCAAATCGACTTGGTATCTGCTATTCATTTCCGAATGGAGAATTGGCTTTGAAACTAGCCCTCTTTTCTTTTTTGTCTTCTTTTGCTGACAAACATCACACATTGATAAATAGAGGCATATCATTTCCTTTGTGATATTGGCATATTCTTCTGATGTCTCGGCTGACGTCCCATCGCGACCACCATGACTCACAGCTGCATGAGCTGTGTCAATCACAACGTAAAGTTCATCAGCTGGAACGAAGGTTTTATATTCCCTCGACACTGTGCAATGAGTTTTTTCACATCACCAATTTTTAAATCAGTAAATCGTTTCAGTGTTCTGTTTTGTAATGATGTTCTTTTTTGTAATGATGTTCTTTTTTCCAGCTTTTCCGGGTCTTCTACGTGTTTAACCAAACCCGAATATTCGTCTACTGATAACACATTATATTGAGAAGATTTTTTTGTTTTCACTCTGTAAAATTTCCTCCAGAAACCTTTCTCTCCACAGATTTTGATTGGCTTGTCTACTACACGAAGGCTCATCCATGATGAAACGCCTCACAGTACTTATACTAGGATTATTAAACGCAACCAGCAAATTAACACGCGCACTTGTCGATGCAAAATACCGTTCAAAACAAAGAACAGTGGGAGCGAAGAGCGGTTGAGAGGCGCGAGGAACGAGCCAGAGATGATTCGAGGATTCCCCATTCGTACCAGTAGTCACATGCGTTCCGTCTAGGCAAAATTAGTTCCGACTAGGGCGTACAAGTTTATCATATAGCGTGTAAATTCTAAATAGGATAAACCGATTCGACCTGGGCTTAACTGTTTTATCCTATCGGTAGCAGGATGAACGAGTTTGACTTGGGCGAAACTAGTTCATCCTAAAATCGGGTTTGGACGGTAACATACATATGTATGAGTAAATGTGGCAGTTCCTTTGCCAGTGAGTGTGTGACGATTGTAACCCTCATACTCTATTCACCTAATTCATCTAAAGACTTTAATAATATGAATATAATAATCATGAAAAGAAGGCGGTCATACCCTAAATATGATCATGGCCTGAGTGGGGAAGTGTACAATGTGCCGTATTTGGTAACTGTAGCCACATCCTCACACAAGTAGACGGCGTATTTGGTAATAGTGAGAGCTTTAATGTAGCTGCACGCAACTAACATGGAGAAGAGTGTCCAGAATTTTGATAACCTAAAGCAAACGTGATCAAGTTGTTTAATATGACTGCCTGTGTAGTCAGACTGCGCTGTTGTTATGTACGATTGCTAAGACAGGCATGCGCTGGAGTTCCGAAACAGTGCGACCTGATAATGTATTTGGTTGATATATGAAAGACTTTTGGGTAAGCTAAAATCGTGAATGAAATATTAAAAGCAAGTGAGGACTGACAAATCAACAATATTAAACATTTGTTTCATATTTCATCTGAAAGTAATCCTTTTCAACTCCTTTCATCACACAAACAAATTCTGGTTTCACAACAGCTTTCTCTCTATGAGTTTGGAGTACAGAACGCTGGTCTACTACGGTCTTTAAATTGACATAGATAATCTTGGCACCACGTTTCCGGTCGGCGCTCAGCAAACACGCGATTTGTGTGACATTCTGTTCGTGTGGTGTTCAGACTCGCTGGGTCCACCGACCTGGCAACATATATATATTGTACCAACGATACTACAGGGTCACTAACAAAACGAGCACAGATACACCCTTCAACTGATCATTCTTTATATATTCATCTGTTCGTCTATGTACGTTACAGCGAGCGGACGTATTACGCGTTTCGCCGAGTTAATATCGTTAAAAAATCTGTCTGTCTCCATATGTGGTAGCGGGTGGATGTAGGACGAGTCCCGCAGAGTTAATAATGTTAAAGGGAATCTGTCTGTCTGTATAACAGGTAGCGGGTAGACGTATGACGAGTTCCGCGGAGTTTATATTTAAAAAAAAAAGTGTATTTCAATTGTGCATTAAAAGGTGTAATACAAACCTATCGAAATAGAAAAGTTATGAAACTCTATACAAAAGAATGGCTCTGACTAACATATACCTTTCACAAATCACTTACCTCGCAAAAATCTTCGTTACTCGAACTACTGCAATCCAGCGAGCGCCACTACTGACAGCTAAATACAAGATTCTAACTACGGGAGGCACTAACTACTGATAGGCATAGTTAGCAAATGAAAGATTTTAATAGAGAACAAACAATTTATTTACCTTAATATCATCAAAAGTCGTAATATATATAGCAGTTCATGACATCCAGTCTTACAAATTTCAAAACTCCGCCATTTCTCTCCACACATCCACCACTGCTGGCGGCTCAACTCCAACTGCACAACGCTAGTGCTGTTAACAGCCAACTGCCCAATACTACAATGGCAGACAACAATGCAAACCAGCCACAGACTGCACACAGCACAGCCAGTGATTTTCATACAGACCGCTACGTGGCGTTACCAATATAAAAACCTAAACAGCCTACTTACATAGCGCCATGCTCTCCACAAAAAATTTCACAAATTGTTTTGGGCACTGGTCAATATATATTTGTTAAAATTTTTTCACAATTACAATAACAAAGAAATCAAATGGACACACTTATTGATACAATGTTAGTCAAAAGCTAAAATTTTCTCACAGTCACTAAAGACAGTCCTGATCATTCATCACAGCAAAATTGCAGTGTTTTTTTCTCAAAGTCTGAGCAGTAAAAGAGATTGCACACGGATGTAGTGGATTTCCATGCAGTCTTGAAGAAGTAGTGTTGTCCTTCCAATGGAAAGACAGTGCTGACTCTTGACATGCAGACAGGTAATGGGCCACAACAGAGCAAACCCACAGCAGAGTCATTCGAAGTTTTGAAGAATATTGGTAGGTAGGTCATCACAGAGCAGACCCACTGTAGTCCTGGTAGAGAGTAAGGTATTGGTGGGCCACCAGAGGTGCAGACCCACTGCAGTCCTTGTAGAAATAATGGTATTGGTGGACCATCAAAGATGCAGACCCACTGTAGTCCTTGTAGACATAATGGTATTGGGGGGCTATCAAAGATGCAGACCCACTGTAGGCCTTGTAGAGACGGCCAGCAGCCATCTGTTGCAACTGTGCAGGTGCACAATGATCACTGAAGAGTCTTGCGGACAATATAGCAAGTCCATGAACCACGGCTTGTGCACTCACAATTTTTTTGAAATGTCCTTAGAACCAGCAATGCTGTTATCCAGTCCCTTGCTGAATTATTAACACAAGTGCAAACACTAACAGTCCCAACTTCTCACATATTGTGCATATAGAAACGAGTGCAGGGAAATGTAACTTAATTTGAAGAACTGATGGCTATACAATTATAAATTTACAACATAAGAACACAATTACAAAGGTACAAAATACATCATTAAGGAACATAACAATACAGATAACATTTGTAGTAATAGGGGCTTTACAAAAGAATAGAAATAAACATATACATCACTGTTACAGGAGTTATGACATAAGTAAATATATAAAATAATGAGAATAGTTTTTGAAACATTAATTTCACACATGAGTATTAAAATAAAACAGAATAAATAATGCCTAAGCATCTTTACAAGGTAAATAACATATTATCAGAAAAATTCGACAGCATAAATCTTATTAGCTAAACACATACAGACAGAAAAAAACACAAATTCACATAGTGTATTACCACAAAAATACAGGACAGGGTTTGTTTTCAGTGTAACATTTGGTACTGCAGTCAAACCCAAAACTTCATTCCACAGGTCTTTCCTCTTATTTCAACATTTGTTTCCACCAAAATAAATCCTATCCAAGCATGCTTTCTGTATTCTATTCACATCCTCTTTCAAAAATAGTTTTTCTCCACTGTACACTACTTTTTTGGCCAAACCATTTTCTTATAGCTTCTCAATGCATTTCTTCGAACTCGTCATAGTTAGTTTCTTGTATAGTCTACCCCCTCTTAAGCTAACTTAAATCTACTGAACTCAGATATATATACCAAGGGACAAGGCAATGCAGCAGCACATAAAAAATTAACACAAACAGCAAGGACAAAAAATGCAAATTGGCAAAGAAAGCAGCAGTAAATCTAAATTAGCAGAGAAATTGCCATATTACAGCTAATATGAGCTAATGTGCAGCAACAAGAAAAATAAATCAGTAGTAAAACTAGCTTAACAGACTAATACAAAGTGAAATTTAGTAGCATTATGCCTGGAAAACAGCAGCAACAAACGCAATAACTTATATCTAAATATGACAAAGCTCAAGCAGAAAAAATATTACAGTAAAAATGGCCATATCTAATACCTATGTCACATCAAAAAAACTTACTCTGCAAGAAAGTTACCAAGTCATTAAAAAAAATATTTATGCAATTCCTGTGAAGGGAAATGTCTATTTGTGCTCTCTTTTCTATGAAAGTACATCCTAAAATTATTCTTTACTGGGTCTGTAGACAGAAAATAGTGATATTAGCACATCTATTGAATTTTATTTTAACCAGTGCTGCAGTGCAGCTAGAGACTAGATATTAAACAAAATGAGCAAATATGTACAAAGGAAGGCATGAAACATCATTCATTAGCCATATGGCATTTCATAAGGTAGTAAAAAATACTCTCAATTCTCGTAGAAAGACGCTTGTCATAATCAGTTGTGCAGGTGTAAGTATCTTTCCAAGTAATGAGCGTGTCGTATTTGCGATGCTCTCTACAAAGAGATGTCAATAGCGAGGATAATGCCCTCTTTTTTTTTCTCCACCTAATGGCTTTCTTTTGTCAGACGACTACCTCTCAGCTGGGTGCCCAAAACACATTACGTCAAGGTCACTTACCTTTCTTACTGAAATATTTACGACAGCAGTTTCCACTACAGTGGCAGTCTCATATAATAAATTTCACAGGTCAAGAATTTGCGTTACAAATCTGTAGAAACAAAATCCTATTGATATAACAGTGTCCAAAAAAGTTCCGTCGGCATTGTAATACATTCATGCATATACATACATTTCATAACTCTTAATGTATGATTCTTGGTTTCCAACATCCTTCTTCACAAGTCAATGTCCCTAACCACTACTCATTATTCCTTGCTTTATTACACATATACATATTCGTAGACACTTCTTCAATATTTCATCATAATAAACACATGGTCATCATAATAATATCATATCACCTCAGTCAAATCTCAAAATCATCATAGCTTCCTCCAATAATTTCAAAACCTAGAAAAATTCTCTGCTCATTTGAATAGTATCATCTACATCAAACGTACTTTAAAAATCATGATCTCATACCAAATACATCATACAGAGCTCTCATATTATCACAATGGTTCCGAAAAAATATGAACATTTCACACAGTACAGACAAAATACAGTTTCATAAGTGTGAAGTTATCCAACTGTGTAATTACATAAACATCTGTCACTGATGTAGTAAAATAAATGTTTGTCTCTCTCAGTTATATAATCAGACAGCTGTGTAATTCTGTGTTAGAGAAACATGATACCAATGTGTAAAGTTGTCTAAGCAAATACCATATTAGCTAGGGATCCTTGTGGTTGCCAAACACATGATACACAAAGTAAGTGTGTACCCCCCTGAGGATTAATATAATTATACCCTCAGATGTTACAGATTACAGCAATGGAATGAAATGTATCACGGAAAACCTTTGTATCATTGTAATTCAAAAATCTTTAAAAATAAATGTTTTAAGTACCAAAATTAATCACTCAAATACGAGTACTGTAGCACTAAACTGTGCGTCGTGTTGTAAGATAATCTCTGTGGAAGTGTCATAGTTATCGTCCTCCGAAAGCTAAGTTCTGCAGAAGTCCATGTACTTACATCATGATAAACAAAAGTGAAATGCTTTGCATATAGATATCTTACTTATTACGCTTATTGCCCTGATGAAGAAAGTATTGTGCTGTAATGTATTGTTGTGCTATGGATAAGGCTGACTTATTGCAGCTATACCACAAAAGTTACTACTAAAACATGTTTTCCTTTCCAGAAGAATTCAGAAAAACTGTGCAGATATAAAACAGATATTGTGCAGATATAAAACAGATATTGTGCAGATATAAAACAGATACAGTGCAAAAGCAATAATATAAAGTGTATCACTCATTAGTAGCGTCGTGATATTGTCGTGTAGCTGTCAAATAAACTAACCACTGTGTCGTCTGGTATCTCTCAGAAAGTACTTTAAATCAAGAATGTAGTTTCAAGTAAACCAAAATGTTGCATTAAAATCTCATTAACAGTACTGGTATATGTTCTAAGTATATCAGCCTTATAGTCGTTACGTAATCGTGCGACTAACAACCAAGAATGTACAAATAACAACACTGTGTCGTCTGTTCACTATAACAATGCATTCGTAATTTCTGTTTAAATAAGTTCTCTTGGTTCTTGACTGGATATTTAACTTCAAACATTTTTGCATGTTAACAGATTCTAAGTGTGACAAAGCGTACTAGTAATGTAAAGTGAAAACTTACATGCCAAAGACAAAGTTAAACAGCAGATTATCGTTCAATAAACGGTTTTACATGTGAAATGGAAATGTGGTGTAAACCTTTATTCTTCTTAGTACGCAGACTTTCAACTGAAAAGCAATTATGATGTTTTATACGTCGGTAAGGAATGCTAAATCTTTTCTCAAGGTTGGCGTCTATGTTATTTTTCTCTGAGCCAGCCGCCGCACGTGGCTGCCTGCTGTGCGAGTCATTGTCTGTCTCTTTGTTGGCGCGCGTCGTTATTAGGATTTGGAGACCTAACTTCTACAAATTCACCTTGTCGAGAGGGCCCTGCTCTGTTTGAATCCCGCTAGTTCTGATGCAATTCAGGTGTGTCGTTACGATCATATCGTCTGTCGTCATGTCGGTATATTCCACAGTTTCTTTCTTGTCGGTCACGTGGTGGAGAATTTCTCCCTGAATCGTAACTGTGCACTGGACCGTTGCATCTAAAGTTATTCTGTCTCCCCTGATAATATTTATTTTGGTTCCCATATTGTCTGTTTCTCTGATTGTCTCTGTGATAGTCATTACCGCAGAGAGGTGATCTTTCCCTGTAATTATTACTACTCTGCCAACGGTTGTCATATGTGTGGTGTCTGTTTTGGTCACGATTTGTGTTGTGATAATAGCCTTGTTGTGTCCAGTTATTATTTCTTTCATCGTGAAATTGTGACGGGTGTGACCTGTAATTGTTGTGTTCCTGTTTTCGCGTTCCGCGATTGTCAGTGTCAATTTCTAATTCTTGTAAGAGTCCCTGAAAAGCTTCAAATGTCCTCTTTGCAACGTCCTGCCTAATTAATATGTCGTAAATGTTCAGGTAATTTTATTAAGCAAATGCGGATGAGTTCTGAGGGGCTGTATGCGTTTGACAGGTACTGATTCTTGTGCAACATGTCTTCAAAATATTTCACAAGACTGGAAAATTCAGATTGCTCTAAATGTTTAATCATTATGATACTATGTTTTACTCGGTCTTTTGTAGCTTGAGACCAATATGCTGAGAGGAAGGCATGATAAAATTCTCCTTCACTGTGACAATCGTTAATGACCGATCGCATTCTTACATCTGGTTCATTCTCTAAGTAGCCACACGTAAATTCTAATCTGTGCTCCAATGACCAGTTGGGAGGAAAAAAATGAGAGAATTGATGTAGCCATGCTTGTGGATGAATGTCATTGTCAGAATTCTTAAATATTTTGAATTTACGTGTAGTAATGAACAGCTTATAGTCAAAATCATCTTGTCGGCGAGTAGCATATCGGTCATTGTTACGTCGTGTTGGCGGTTCCATCTCAAAATTCGGTGCACCTTGCCAATTTCTATCATAATTTCCGAAATGCCCTGTGTTATTATTTTGTAGCTTTTCCGTATTTCTAAGTCCCTCTTCCCGTGTTGGAGCGCGAGTGTCCTTTGAAATATATAATTCTTGTATTACCTGTGTCAGCTGATCTTGTACTTCCCGGATTTCTCTTTGGTGTTGCGTATTAATTTGATTCTGATTTTGTTTGAATTTCCTAATTTGTTCGCACTCTTCTGTGTCATTCAGATCATCATCTACCTTTGCAGATAAGTTGATGAACTGATCCGAAAGTTCGGCTACTTTCTCTGATAGTGTACTTATTTCCTCAGTGTTTTTTTCTGAACCAAATTTCAGAGTGTCCATTTGTGTTGCAATCGTACCTACTGCGTGCTTTAAGTTTTCCTGAGTTTTTGCAAGTTGCGTAACCAAATTGGTAGATGCAACTGAGTCAATTTTAGTTAGCAAGGTGTCATGATTTTCATAAACAATAGTTTGCAGTTCTTTTATGGCTGATCTGTGGTTCTGTAACGAATTTTCATGCCCGGAAAAAATAGGTTGGAAATGCTCACAAATTTGTGTTTTTTACGTCATTACAGACTTTTGGCATTTCGATTCGATTTTATGTAACTCAGTAGTTAAATCTTCACATGTTTGTTCAAGCGTATGTTCCACTGAGTCTAACTTTTGAAGCTTTTGTTCCATTGTGTCTAACTCTTGAAGATTTTGTCCCATTTGTTTCTGATTTTGTTCCATTTGTTGCATTAATTGTAATAATAATGTATTAGTGTCTGGAATCTGTTTCTCTATGCTTTTTGGCAGTGCATTTTCACCGGCAACATTCACATTTTGACAAGCAGAAAATGTTTCTTGACTCATTTGAGAAAGCGGTGAGAACCCAAAACCTAAGTCTAAAGTATTTTGCAATATTGTGTTCTGTGATTTCGGATTCCTCAGGCGAGCTGTTGCCGACCGATCGATCGATAATGCTTCCCTGTTCACTACTTGTTTCATTGTCTACACCATTATTTGCCGCCCGCTCCATTTCCCTATGCACAATTTCCAAATTACTACTTTGAATGTCTGTTAATTCACTACACAGTGGTGCTGATAAGCTATGCTCGTCGTCACTATTATTTCTCAGTTTACTATGGAGCCTAGTGTTACGTTTTTCACACGCCATTATTGTCACAATATTTCACACGATAACACAGAAAAGCACAATCTGAAGAGCAAAAATAAGAGAACACATTAACATAGCACTGAATATATCATCTAGGTAATTGCAAGCGCAGCTGCGAAATACTTGGTGCAAATCTACATGCATGCCACAACTGTTTTACTGTACAACAATGAAAAACTACAACTACAAAGGAAATTCTCTCTATAATTACGCACTAACAATAAACAAAAGCTACACTAACTACACAAACTACAAGAAAAGATTAGACGATTCGAGTGAGGTATCCTCGGGTAAGGGTCGACATATGAAACGTCCCCTTAGAAAAATTGTACAAGACTGTGCTTAAACTGACACACAATAACTTTAGCGCAACGCAATCTGACTTTCAAAAATCCCTACAAAAGAATGGCCCTGACTAACATTAACCTATACGTTTCACAAATCACCTACCTCACAAAAATCATCGTTAGTCGAACTACTGCAATCCAGTGAGCGCCATTACTGCCAGCTAAATACAAGATTCAAACAACGGAAGGCACTAACTACTGATAGGTATAGTTAGCAAATAAAAGATTTTAATAGAGAACAAACAATGTATTTACCTTAATATCATCAAAAGTCGTAATATATATAGCAGTTCATGACATCCAGTCTTACAAATTTCAAAACTCCGCCATTTCTCTCCCCAAATCCACCACTGCTGGCGGCTCACCTCCAACTGCACAACGCTATTCGCTGTTAACAGCCAACTGCCCAACACTACAATGGCCAACAACAATGCAAACCAACCACAGACTGCACACAGCACAGCCAGTGATTTTCATACAGGGCGCTACGTAACGTTACCAACATAAAAACCTAAACAGCCTACTTACAAAGTTTATTCGTACATTCACGACGACCATACCCGATTGTTCATAATTCCACAACGCGCCGAGAATCCTGCATCAAGAAAATCGAAGCAAACAAGAGCAATTTACGTGGGCAGAAGAGGGGCTATTCGGACCCAGTATTGTCATACCAAGCTCTATGCACAATGCCAGTAACAAGAATGCTGAATTTATGTTGTTTGTTGAACTACCCAGAGTTTTACTTCGGCCGTTGTGTATGTGGAAAGACAAAGGGAGGGCGGGGGCGGGGGGGGGGGGGGGTGAGGAACACAGAGAGTCTGCTCTCTACACATTTGCTATGTGAAGGTTCGGCTTACCTCAGCTCCTGTTTTCTAAAACCATGATTTGTGCTAATTAAAATGTTTGTTGATGAGCTGACGATACCAACGAATTCACCAACGGCCAGTAACTGGTTTTTCAGTTTTCGCCCCCCGTCGTGCGTTGCAGTGGTTGTGTGGATGTAGCTGTTGTGATCGTGAGGGGTAGCCGTAGTCCCACATTTGTCAGCAGAACACCCTCCACCACTTTCGCGCCAACGCGTTTTTCAAGGGAAAAATCGAGATTTCTTCTATATTGTTCTCTGTCATTGAACGTCAATGTATGTTCTTAATGTTCTGTAATGGCCTCGAATGTTCCAGAATAAATCACTGAAACGGCACATGTCTAACTGATCCAACCCCCTGCAAAATCGTCTTAACCCATCAGTTGTGCGGCGTAGTAAAGACTCATCGAAAAAGTGTATTCGCTTATGGCAAAAAAATAAAATAAATAAAAATAAAAATGAAAACAGCGAATGGTTATGTGTATGAACAATTTTGGACACAAAAAATGACGCAGTTCAGCAGAGAAATCAGTAAATACAGCACATTATAAAAGGGGTAACAATATTTAAATAAATTGGTATAATGACAATCCAGCATCAAGAAGCGGAAATGCTGACGAAAAAAGAAAAACGCAAGTCAGTATTCATACCATGCAAATCACTCTTTTCAATTTATTTGCCATTCAGCTAAGAAGAAGACCGGGCATCCCATTATGGGAAGGTGAATTTAAAAGACTCGTATTTACTGCAGAGACACATACTTAGCGGGTTCGCTTTTGGCCAACCACAAAACTTACCTAAGGCGTTGCATTCATGGAGTGTGCGGCTGGTCCCGACGGAGGTTCGAGTCCTCCCTCTGGCATGGGTGTGAGTGTTTGTCCTTAGGATAATTTAGGTTAAGTAGTGTGTAAGCTTAGGGAATGATGACCTTAGCATCTAAGTCCCATAGGATTTCACACACATTTGAACATAAATGTTATTCGCATTTTCAACTGAAAGCAAAACAGTAAATGTAGTTTATTGATAAATGATTTCATTAGGTTAGATGTTGCACAAATGAGATTATTAGCTGTACATTTTTTCAATGCAGAAAACAAATGTTTAGTCGGCCGGAGTGGCCGTACGGTTCTAGGCACTGCAGTCTAGAACCGAGCGACCGCTACGGTCGCAGGTTCGAATCCTACCTCGGGAATGGATGTGTGTGATGTCCTTAGGTTAGGTTTAATTAGTTCTAAGTTCTAGGCGACTGATGACCTCATGAGTTAAATCGCATAGTGCTCAGAGCCATTTGAACCATTGTTGAACGAATTTTTAAAAATGATCATGGAAAGCGAGTCTTTATTAGGTAGTTCCCATACATTTTTTTTTAGCTTGAAGATTTGTGATGCATTAAGCAGTATTACCTGTAGAACATATGTGGTAGAAGTATATTAAGTATTTACTAATGTGTTTTACACCCATATGCTACGTTTACAGCACCTCCAGCTATGTATAAGACAACTTTTTTTATATTGCATCCTGTTCGTGCATGTAGTGCAAATAAAGTTCAACACTAGCAACGTATGTAACTCATGCCAACCTATCATAAAGAGAATCAAGACATGATTTAAAGAATGAAAACTGCACTAGTTACTTATTTTTTGCTGCTCAGCAGAACACGTTTCGAGAATTTATTCTCATTTTGAAGTACATATGTGCATTTGTTTACATGAATATGTTTGCTGATGTTTGGAAGAGAGGCAGAAAAGCACACATATGTACTTGAAAAAAATAAGCAACTGGTGCAGTTTTCATCATTTAAATCATGGATGACACAGTTGCAGGCTTTCCCAAAACATTTACTAAGATGAACGAAAAGAAGTAAGACACACAGCATCATGTATGAGGGCATGCTGAAAAGTAATGCCTCCGAATTTTTTATGTAAAAACTCTTAAAGCTCTTTAAATATAACGAAAATTATTGATCCTACTTCGGTATTCTTCATGTCTACATATCTATTTCTCAAGATATTTACTCTGACGACGAACTCATTTCTCCCAACGAGTAACCAGTTTGTTGACACCGTCCTTGTAGAACTTTGCTGACGTTGCCTCAACCTCACATGTGCTTGCAGCTCTTCAGCACTATAAAGTCCTCAAAAGTATTCTTTAAGTTTAGCAAACAGATGAAAATCGGATGAGGACAATTCGGGACTGTATGGGGGACGAACGACGACTGTTATCCCAGGGGTTGTATTGTTGCAGATCTCGTGTGTCATACTGAAAGAGAGAGTACGAACTCTTCGAATTCAGAACTTGATTACAGCACCCTGTTTCTCACGCAAGTACGTAGTTAAGTTACACGCCGTCAGGTTACACGCGACAATTCGGAACCCTCTACCGGCAGAGGGCTGCAAATACTAGAACAATAAAGATCTAAATGTTGATAATGTTTATTTCATTCAAAAATCTGTACGAAGTTTCACATTAAAAAGTCGGAGGCATTACTTTTTTTCTTTAAGCGTCACTCGCCGACATGAACTGAAAATTTAGGCTTCTGTGGCTCGCATTTGTTATCCTTAATACCAGATGTAAGAGGGTGAGTCAAATGAAAACCTTAAATTTGTAATAACTAATCGAAATTTCGCGCCATTATTCTGTAGGTTGGTAAGCGTACTACAGGTAGCGTGCAGAATGGCCTGGAGGTGGCAGCATAGTGCAGATGCACACATACCGTCGCAATATCAGTATGAAGATGGCCGACCCACTTGCGACTTGCACCACGGAAGAACAGGGTTCTGTTATTCGGTTTTTACTTAGTGAAGGTGTGAAACCTATTGAAATTCATCGACGAATGAAGGTTCAGTACAGTGATGCATGTTTGTCACAGCAGTAGGAAGTTCACAAATGGTGTGACTTCAGTGGAAGACGCTACTCGTCCAGGTCAGGCCAAACGAGTTGTGACTCCACAGAACATTGCAGCAGTTGAAGCCATGGTGAAGGATAACCGCCGAGTGACACTGAATGACATTGCAGCATGTTTACAGATTAGTCGTGGGTCAGCACACCACACTGCGCATGATGTGCTCCAGTCTCACAAAGTGTCTGCAAGATGGTTGCCACGGCAGCTGACTCCTGAAATGAAAGAAGGACGTGTTGATGCTTGTGCTTCACAACTTCTTCGGCGCTTTGAACGAGAAGGTGATGGCTTCCTTGCAAGAATCGTTACTGGGGACGAAACCTGGGTTCACATCCGCCAACCGGAAACGAAGAGAGCGAGCAAGGAATGGCGCCATTCCTCATCAACAAAACCAAAGAAGTTTCGAACAGAACCATCAGCAGGGAAGGTTATGCTGACTCTCTTTTGGGACGAAAAAGGCGTCATTTTGGATCATTACATGCCTAGAAGAACCGCTGTCAACAGTGCATTATACACAGATCAGGTGTCCTTTTACAACATGACAATGCAAGGCCTCACACTGCCCCAACAACAGTTGCAACAATCAAAGACCTGCATTTTGAGGTGTCTTCCTTATCCACCAGATCTTGCCCCAAGTGATTTCCATATGTTTGGAACACTCAAAGACGCAATAGGAGGAAAGAAACTTGCCGACAGATTAAAATTGTGTGCCGGACCGAGACTCGAACTCGAGACCTTGCCTTTCGCGGGCAAGTGTTCTGCAACCTGAGCTACCCAAGCACGACTCACGTCCTGTCCTCACAGCTTTACTTCTGCCAGTACCTCGTCTCCTTGCACTTGCCCGCGAATGGCAAGGGCCCGAGTTCGAGTCTCGGCCGGCACACAATTTTAATCTGCCAGGAAGTTTCATATCAGCGCACACTCCGCTGCAGAGTGAAAATCTCATTCTGGAAACATCCCCCAGGCTGTGGCTAAGCCATGTCTCCACAATATCCGTTCTTTCAGGAGTGCTAGTTCTGCAAGGTTCGCAGGAGAGCTTCTGTAAAATCTGGAAGGTAGGAGACGAGGTACTGGCAGGAGTAAAGCTGTGAGGACGGGACGTGAGTCGTGCTTGGGTAGCTCAGTTGAGTACTTGCCCGCGAAAGGCAATGTCCCAGGTTCGAGTCTCGGTTCAGCACGCAGTTTTATTCTGCCAGGAAGTTTCATATCAGCGCACACTCCGCTACTCCGCTGCAGAGTGAAAATCTCATTCTGGGAGGAAAGAAGTTCCGTTCTGGTGAAGAGGTACGCCAGGCGGTGCATGAGTGGTTGCGCAGACTACCAAAATAATTTTTTTCTAAAGGAATTTATGCACTTTGTAAGAGCTGGAGGACTTGCATTGAGCGTGGAAGAGACTATGTTGAAAAGTGATATAGCTTTGTTCCACTTCTGCACAATAAATAGTATTTTAAGAAATATTTAACGTTTTCATTTGCCTCACCCTCGTATCTCCGCTGCCCGTTCTTTCCCCACATCGCTGCCTCCTCGCTGCGGGCACAGCGTACAACTCCTCTACTGTGAGCATTTTCCGACAGCTGCCGTGCGACCTTTATTTCGTGACCGCGTTAACAGGCTCCCTGTGGCAGCTTCTTGCACTGTGTACACGGGAAACATTGTGTCAGTTGGACAGACAGGCGACGGCAAACAGCCGCATTCTCAGAAGGTGACTCCGCTCGACGTGTTGACAGGAGATTACCGCTGTGGGCACGGCTGGCGTTGCCCGCCGCGAGGTAAACAGCACCGCTTCTCCTGAACTGACGCCCGCTCCTCCAGACAACACTGTGCACGTCACGTTCTGTTACCTTCCCTGACCGCCTGTGCCAAGCAGTTGGTGATACTGCAGTACTAGTCCACAACCTGACCTCAGATGTTAAGTCCCATAGTGCTCAGAGCCATTTGAATCATTTTTGAATACTACACGTATACAGTACGCAGAAGTTACGGTATGTCTCACAGCCACAGCGACAAAATGGGATAGAGGATACTAGCCGCCCGTTGTGGCCGAGTGGTTCTAGGCGCTTCAGTCTGGAACCGCGCTGTTGCTGCGGTAGCAGGTTCGAATACTGCCTTGGGCGTGGATGTGTGTGATGTCCTTACGTTAGTTACGTTTAAGTAGTTCTAAGTCTAGGGGACTGATGACCTCAGATGTTAAGTCCCATAGTGCTCAGAGCCATTTGAACTATTTTTGAATACTACACGTATACAGAGGATCATTCCTTGTAAAATAATACGGCCTTTTCACCTCGTCACTCGTAAGCTACACACGTGAGAGATGAATACCAGTCACGGTATGTACTAAATCGTAGCCAACTACACTGCACAAGATCACTTTTTGGACGCCCCGAAAATGTCTCTCATTGTGACGCACAAATTTCAGATTTGAATCAAAGGTGCCTACTACATTCCTCTCTAATAGTGCAGAAGCGTGGCGCCCTGCTACGTCACGCTCGGAATCGGCGAAGCTCCAAACAGCAAGGTGTCGACACCTGTGGAAAAAAGGCCAGAGGTCAGAAGGTCACGTGAAGCGTAGGATGGGTTAATGCTGTCACATTGGCACCAAATTTCACCACAGTTCTCTCGAACACCACCACGGACGCGTCACGCGACAGGAGGGTCGTCACAGCCTCTCTTACCAACATTTCAACCCCTCTTTTGACACCTCTGCGATGGATGTCAGAATAGCAATGCTTAGCGCCGAAATCAGGGGGTGGCCGAGGAAAAGACTTCAGACCCACCAACACTCAGAATGGAAGCGAGAAGCCTTCACGAGTGATGTAAAGAGCTTCAATCTGAGAACCCCATCTACATCTACATGGATACTCTGCAAATCACATTTAAGTGCCTGGCAGAGGGTTCATCAAACCACCTTCACAATTCTCTATTATTCCAATCTCGTATAGCGCGCAGAAAGAATAAACACCTATATCTTTCTGTACGAGCTCTGATTTCCTTTATTATATCGTGGTGATCGTTCCTCCCTATGTAGGTCGGTGTCTACAAAATATTTTCTTATTCAGAGGAGAAAGTTGGTGATTGGAATTTCCTGAGAAAATTCCGTCGCAACGAAAACGCCTTTCTTTTAATGATTTCCAGCCCAAATCCTGTATCATTTTGTAAGGTGTCAGGCAAATCCAACACCTTCCATGAAAACCCTGACATGATAAGCAAATCCAGTAGTATGTCACATAGCTCCGAATAAATCGTGACATTAAATTAACCAAAGTAATATGAGTAACGAGTGAGCAAATGGAATACCACAGACTAACACAAGAATGCCTAAATACATGTCGTACCTTCCCACCGTGAGACCGACGCAGTTTCGAGGGGAGAAACGAGAACAGAAGCCGAGAGCAGAACCGTGTTAAGCCGGAAGGCCCTACGATAAGGGACGGACTGGACACCCACGTCTCCAGCTAACCACTAGGGCCTCACCACCCGCACGTTTTAGCGTGAGACTTTATCGCGTCTCTGTTACGTCAAGGACCACCCCCCAGCCCATGTTAAAAGACTGAGCCCTCCAGAAGAACAGTATAGATCTTACGATAACGCTAAAAGGACCACATCAGCTGCAAGTTTTAGCGTGAGAGTTTTTCGCGTCTCTGTTACGTTGCAAACTTTAAAAACATTGCCCCACCACGAAAAGTATAACGTTTCTCATTGGATAGACAGAATTTTTGTAGGCGGAGCTTAAGGTTAACATTGAGACCCTGATTGGTCAGATGAAAACAATGCCAGATAGTCTTTTTTAAACCAACTTCGGTAAATTGTAGTAAGGAGAAGCTAGGAGATAGTTGCTTCCGAGACAGCGAGGTGAGCGGAGCTGTGCTGTTCGCCGCCCCCTGACGAACACCGACAAGGTAATGAACGCACGCGATGCCGCATTTTTGGGCGCATAAGGCTTCACTCAGAACTGCAAAAGTCTCATCTGTTACACCCCCTTTTTCCGTAATACTAGTATCGATCGTTAATTAAAGCTCATGGTGTTCACATTTGCCACTTGAAGTAAAAATCTGAAACGCGATAATTTTTCTGTTATACAGTTATTGAGAAGCCATATCAGCCACTGTAATTTACGACAAGTTAGATAAGTAATTAAAGATAATTGAGGGTCACTGTAGATCATTTTAATAGTTTTCTCTTTTGTGAAACTTAAATTAATCCTAGATTATGGATGTGATATGGCATAGGTCATCCTTCCATCCATTGTAGAACTTGGAAACCCATTCAGGAAATATTCGTTCACATTTTTGTTGAACGCAGTTGGTTTTTACCATCCTGTATTAAAACATTTCTTTTTATCAATAGCGCAATTTATAAACGATGTTTTGTGAGTAGAATAAAATTTCCAATGGTAAACGTAACTGCTTATTCGACGTTATTTTACCAGCTAACTAAAAATAGAAAAGCCTTGAACTCCTTCCACTACATTTAGTTAGTATTAAGATTCTTTTACAGGGAGTGCAGTGGAGCTGACGCTGAGATCATTAAGTATTTGGTTATATCATGGCTAGCCTCACTGAACTCTTCTGAATTCTACATGTCATGTGTGGTCTAGCGTCTCCTTACTAACAACAGGTCCCAGGTTCAAACTAGTCAATTCCGTAGAAAACACTCTCAGAGCGTCGTCGCGCGAAAGTGGTAGGGAGACACGATATAGAACAAACAGACACCACCATGAATATTTAGAATTTCTGTGACACTCTCTCCCATATTTCGCGATAATACAAAACGTGCTGCCTTTCTTTGAACTTTTTCGATGTACTTCGTCAGATCTATCTGGTAAGAATCCCACACCGCGCAGCAGTGTTCTAAAAGCGGACGGACAAGCGTAGTGTAGGCAGTCTCCTTAGTAGGTCTGTTACATTTTCTAAGTGTCCTGCCAGTAAAACTCAGCCTTTAATTAGCCTTCCTCACAACATTTTCTGTGTGTTCTTTTCAATTTAAGTTGTTCGTAATTGTAATACCTAGGTATTTAGTTGAATTTACGGCTTTTAGATTAGTCTGATTTATGGTGTCACCGAAGTTTAACGAGTTCCTTTTAGCACTCATGTCGATGACCTCACACTTTTCGTTATTTAGGGTCAACTGCTACTTTTCGCACCATTCCGATATTTCTTCTAAATCGTTTTGCAGTTTGTTTTTATCTTCTGATGACTTTATTAGTCGATCAACGACAGCGTCATCTGCAAACAACGGAAGACGGCTGCTCAGATTGTCTCCAAAATCGTTTATATAGATAACGAACAGCAAAGACCCTACATCACTTCCTTGGGGAACACCAGAAATCACTTCTGTTTTACTCGATGACGTTCCGTCGGTTACTACGAACTGTGACCTTCCTGACAGGAAAGCGCAAATCCAGTCACATAACTGAGACGATATTCCATAGGCACGCAATTTCCCTACGAGTCGCTTGTGTGGTACAGTGTCAAAAGCCTTCCGGAAATCCACAAATACGGAATCGATCTGAAATCCCTTGCCAATAGCACTCAGCATTTCATGTGAATAAAGAGCTAGTTGTGTTTCACAGGAACGATGTTTTCTAAAACCATATTGACTGTGTGTCAATAGACCGTTTCCTTTTAGGTAATTCGTAATGTTCGAACACAATATATGTTCTAAAATCCTGCTGCATATCGACGTTAACGATATGGTTCTGTAATTTAGTGGATTACTCTTTCTACCTTTCTGGAATATTGGTGTGACCTGTGCAACTTTCCAGCCTTTGCGTATGGATCTTTCGTCGAACGAACTGTTGTATATGATTTTTAAGTATGGAGCTGATGCATCAGCATACTCCGAAAGGAACCTAATTGGTATGTAGTCTGGACCAGAAGACGTGCTTTTATAAAGTGATTCCTCTGATGCGTCGATTCGCACACACTTCGCTGGCGATATCGACAGTTCGCAATACGATTGCAGGACGACGTTGCTCAGTGCTGACACACCAACCCTTCGCTGAGAACATCGTGGAGCAGCAACCCCACTGAACATAATCACATATCTTTGGAATACAGCGTGACCGAATTTTTGCTCTTGTGTGCAGAGTGGCACAACTAAAGACCTGTCAAAACCATTCGACGAAATCTGAACATGATCCGAGTTAGTAAAGGATGTTTTTTTATGCCTTTTCAGCCCTCCAGTGGCGTCATGACGGCAGTTCGAGTTGGAGGTTTGTGACATTGCGAGGTTTGCGATACCTTCATGAATAAAACGGAAAGGGTATCTCATAGGCCCTCTGTTCGGTAACACACTCTATGCCACCCTCCCTGCTTTGTTGAGCACCCAAAAGAATATGTTCCATGCGGAATGGAAGGCCTATGGAAGAGGGCTGTAGGTGCTAAAATGTTCGTCCCATGCTGTGCATCGGAGGAAAGAAATTGCAGTACGAAAACAATAATTAACGTAGAGTCTTGAAACTTCTGGAATACAATTGTTTACAGAACATATGTAAGCCATTCGCAATGCAAAACATGTGTTAGTGTAGGTGAATGATAAGCCACTGTACAAGTGAAATGTTGGTACGTTCATAACCGGTGTAACCGCCACAATGTTGAATGCAAGCATGCAAACGCTCGTGTACTGTGTTGTACAGGTGGCGGATGTTCTTTTGTCGGATGGTGTTTCATGCCTATTACACTTGGTCGGTTAACAAAGGTCCCGAGTTCGAGTCTCGGTCGGGCACACAGTTTTAATCTGCCAGGAAGTTTCATATCAGCGCACACTCCGCTGCAGAGTGAAAATCTCATTCTGGAAACAAAGGGACTGTTAATGCTGTTTGCGCGTGACGCTGGAGTTGTTCGATTATATCCCATATGTGCCCGGCTGGAGACAGATCTGGTGATCTATCAGACCAAGGCAACATGTCGACACTCTGTAGAGTATGCAGGATTACAACAGCGGTATGTGGGCGCTACAGTCTGGAACCGCGCGACCGCTACGCTAGCAGGTTCGAATCCTGCCTCGGGCATGGATGTGTGTGATGTCCTTAGGTTAGTTAGGTTTAAGTAGTTGTAAGTTAAGGAACTAACGACCTGAGAAGTTAAGTCCCATAGTGCTCAGAGCCATTTTTTGGGCGAGCGTTATCCTGATGGGAAATACCCGCTGGTATGCTGCTCATGACCGACAGCACAGCACAACGAATCACCAGACAGACGTACAGATTTGCAGGTGGGGTGCGTGGGATACCAACGAGAGTGCTACTGCCCTCACACTGAACTCCAGGTGTAGGTGCAGTGTGCGTAGCACGTAGACAGGTTGGTTGCTGGCCCTCAACTGGACTGCTCCAAACCAACACAGGGCCATCACTGCCACCGAGGTAGATCCAGCTTTCATCAGAAACTCCACCCTACCTCCAATGAGCTTTCGATTGACACCGCTGAAGGCTCTAATAGCGGTGGTTTGGAGTCAGTGGAATGCACGCAACATGGCTGTCCCTGAAGCAGCCGATTTGTAACGTTCGTTGTATCACTGTATTGCCAACTGCTGGCCAAATTACTACTGCAGATGCGACACAGACATACGCCGAACACAAAGGTCTTCGTCCTCGGTACCGCCACGTGGACGTCCAGAGTTGGGTCTTAGGGCGACCCCACATTCTCGCGATCACCGCTCCCAGCAATCACGTACCGTGGCCACATTCCTGCCAAGACTTTAAAAGCGGTGGCTCGTTTGTTTCAAGTTACTATTCCTTACTGTATGGGCTGCGATTTCTTTATATTTTTTGTCTAAACCAGCAAGGCAAAACAGGGGCCACTATTTCCACCATATCAAGTGGATCTAGTGCTCACGTACTCACACAGAGCCGTGAACACTTCCCAGGTTATCAATCGGGAATAGTTGAACATGGTTACTACTGTTATCGGTGCCATGCGTGCAATGGTCGTGCCAGGCGCGCGATATTGAATCTTTACACTATCGTTAGTGGCGCGAGACCTGCACGACCTTATAGCAACCGTTACAGTTCCGCATTATTCTGTTACGCTAGCGTTGAGTTCACGTAAGGTAAGACAGAGAATGTAAGATTAACGGACTCATTTATTAAACAGTTGAGACTGGAACAATAATACAACCAAATGGGAGTGGGGGGAAGAAAGATTCGAGTTCAACAGTCTGCCCCAACGTACGTTCATAACACGCCACGACAGCAGTAGGAAAGGAATTTTGGTAACGATCGCCGTCTTATAAAACAGAATCCCATTTAGTAAAGGAAGGGGTTGCAGGCGTGCAACGACCACCACCAGGAATTAGCCAAAGACTGGAAAGACTCGGTAGCCTCCAGTACTAAAGCAATAAAACCCGCAAGACGCGAAACTATTCACAGTGACCTCTAAGGTTCCCTCTGGGCCGCACGGCGCGACTCTACAGTGCACGTCGGCTCTCGCGCTTAAACTAACTTCATCTCCTGGAAGCGGCACCTGCGCCCTTAGGCACGGTCACACTAGAACTGCCTGCTGTCCCTTTGTCCACCGCCCATCCGCGGAGGGCGGTTGGCGCCCGCCCACGAAAAACGGTCGAGCACCTAAACTGGCCAATCAGAGGGCCGGAATTTCACAGGGAGGCGACTTCGAGAAGTTAAAATCGAGCACAATTAGCAATTGCAAGGTTGGTAAGGCAGGTTGGGGAACTGAGAACAGGAGAAACTTTGGCCACTACTGAATGTTCCCCTGGCGATCGGCGATCGGCGATCGGAAAAGGGATGGGAAACGGGAAGCCATCATGGCTGCTAGGAAGACTGCTGCCCTCGCCCATAAATAAAGAAAATTTTTAGCGCCAAGTTCCTCTCACAGATCAGTGTGAGACAAACTATACAAATCGTCAAATAAATCAGGCAACCCAAACAAATTATTAATATTTCATGAATTATTACTTTACCGAGTACCAGAATGCTGTGATTAGAAATATGAAATGCGAGCAGTGAATGGTCAATGAAGTGAACGTCTTTCAACTTTCCACAGTATCGTAGAAGGAACATCAAGCTTCTAGTAGCCACACCTGGTTCAAACTGAGTATTTAGTCTTAAAGACGTCCTTGACCAACAACGAACCGCCACTTCCAATCTCAAAGGTAACTCACGCCCACCACCTGTACAGCTCGTATTTAAAGCAAACCTGACCTGCATCCCCACAGTGGCGCCACTAGTGTCACTGTGACGTGAAACTTGAACAGATATCATCTTTCAGACGTAGAAACACACTTACGAACTTCCGTTTATGTCGCCCAACTACTTCTTGGATTTTGAGATTTTTTTCCTTCTTGTCAACGTGAATTTTTAAAGTGCTCAATAGAGGCGAGTGCATGGCTCCGAGGATGTGGCAGAACTGGGGGCCCCTTGAAAGACCCTCTGCCTTTTATTCACGCATGTGTCAATGCGCCCCCCCCCCCCCCGCCAATCCCCCCTCCCCACACACACACTGGCACACACACACACACACACACGCACACACACACACACACACACACACACGCTGCAGGAGGGCTCGAAACAGGAGGACTGTGATATGATTTACAGAAATACGTGTATGACATGTATCGTGCGATACTATTAGGTATTCGTTACACATCGACGTCCCGGTCGTTCAGCCACTTCGAAGCTGGAGGTGTGGCTTCTATGAAGTCCTCTTCTGATCCACTCAATTTCCTAGTATGGCACACTTTTGTCATGTAGTCCAGAGTTTGCTCTGGTGGTCCACAGTCACAGCTTGGGTTATCTACTAATCCCCATTTATAGAGCGTGGACTTGCATCTAGTGTGGACACTTCGGATACGGTTGAGCTCAACCCAGTCTTTCCATAGTGCTTTTGATGGGTCAGTTATAAGTTGATAATTACTGACTCAGTCCTCCCAATCATTTTTCCAAGCATCTGCAAGGCTGAAGCTATCGTATGGCTCTGAGCACTATGGGACTTAACTTCTAAGGTCATCAGTCCCCTGGAACTTAGAACTACTTAAACCTAACTAACCAAAGGAAATCAAAAACATCCATGCCCGAGGCAGGATTCGAACCTGCGACCCTGGCGGTCGCGTGGTTCCAGACTGTAGCGCCTATAACCGCTCGGCCACCCCGGCTGGCTTGAAGCTATCCTCTCCACTTATGTAGCTGTTATTCCATATCAGGTTTCATGACTTCAATTCATGATTTGGTACATTTCTAATGATGCCTTGAACAGGTAGGCATTTTGCGCCATCTATTTGTGTCCTTTCTCCAGTTGTTCAATAGATATTTTTTGACGTCTTAGTTTTGGAGGTGCTATTTTGCAGATGACGGGCAGCGATGCTATTAGGGTAGATTTTAATGCCCAAGTGATAATACGGATGGTATTGTGGAGCTGCACGTCTACCACGCTGGTATAGTGACTTCTCTGCCAAACAGCAGCAAAGTATTCTGGAGTGGTGTAGACTGTTGATGTTGCTGCTGATCGTACAGTCGATACATCTGCACCCCAGGAACTACCAACCAATTCCCTAATAATATTTTTCCGTGTTTTGAGCTTCTGACCAAAATTTCTAAGGTTTTCTTTGTATGTTAGTAACTTGTCCAGTGATATTCCTAAATGTTTAGGATGGAAGTTGTGTTTCGTGCTCTGTTAGCCATATAATACGGTCAGCCTTACATTCGTATCTTTATTACTGAGGCGAAAAGCGCAGACTTCTTAGAAGGGTTTGGGGGCAGACGGCATCTTGTGTAGCAATTGCTTAGAACTTCAAGGTCATACGCTAAAGTCTTTACACCTTCTTCGACAATTTCGTTTTGCACTGCTGTGGCCAGGTCGTCAACATACCTGAATGTTTTGCTCATTGTGTTAGGCACATCGCTGGTGCACTGCTGTGGCCAGGTCGTCAGCGTATCTGAATGTTTTGCTCATTGTGTTACGCATTTCGCTGGTGCACTGCTGTGGCCAGGTCGTCAGCGTATCTGAATGTTTTGCTCATTGTGTTAGGCACATACCTGGTGCACTGCTGTGGCCAGGTCATCAGCGTATCTGAATGTTTTGCTGATTGTCTTAAGCATATCGCTAGTGCTCTGCTGTAGCCAGGTCGTCTGCGTATCTGAATGTTTTGCACATTGTGTTAGGCATATCGCTGGTGCACTGCTGTGGCCAGATCGTCAGAGTATCTGAACGTGTTGCTCATTGTGTTACGCATTTCGCTGGTGCACATCTGTGGACAGGTCGTCAGCGTATCTGAATGTTATGCTCATTGTGTTAGGCACATCGCTGGTGCACTGCTGTGGCTAGGTCGTCAGCGTATTTGAATGTTTTGCTCATTGTGTTAGGCACATCGCTGGTGCACAGTTGTGGCCAGGTCGTCAGCGTATCTGACTGTTTTTCGACTTGTGTTAGGAACATGGCTGGTGCACTGCTGAGGCCAGGTCGTCAGCGTATCTGAATGATTTGCACATTGTCTTAGGCATATCACTGGCCCTCTCCTGTGGACAGGTCGTCAGAGTATGTGACTGTTTTGCTCATTGTGTTCCGCATTTCGCTGGTGCACAATTGTGGACAGGTCGTCACCATATCTGAATGTTATGCTCATTGAGTTAGGCACATCGCTGGTGCACTGCTGTGGCCAGGTCGTCAGCGTATCTGAATGTTTTGCTCATTGAGTTAGGCACATCGCTGGTGCACTGCTGAGGCCAGGTCGTCAGCGTATCTGACAGTTTTGCGCATAGTGTTAGGTACATGGCTGGTGCACTGCTATGGCCAGGTCGTCAGCGTATGTGAATGTTTTGCTCATTGTTTTAGGCACATCGCTGGTGCACAATTGTGGACAGATCGTCAGCGTATCTGACTGTTTTGCGCATTGTGTTAGGCACATGGCTGGTGCACTGCTATGGCCATGTCGTCAGCGTACCTGAATGTTTTGCTCATTGTCTTAAGCATATCGCTCTTGCTCTGCTGTGGCCAGGTCGTCAGCGTATCTACATCTACATGACTACTCTGCAATTCACATTAATTGCTTGGCAGAGGGTTCATTGAACCACAATCATACTATCTCTCTACTATTCCACTCCCGAACAGCGCGCGGGGAAAATGAACACCTAAACCTTTCTGTTCGAGCTCTGATTTCTCTTATTTTATTTTGATGATCATTCCTACCTATGTAGGTTGGTCTCAACAAATTATTGTCGCATTCGGAAGAGAAAGTTGGTGACTGAAATTTCGAAAAAAGGTCTCGCCGCGACGAATGTAATGACTTCCATCCCAACTCGTGTGTCATATCTGCCACACTCTCTCCCCTATAACTTGATAATACAAAACGAGCTGCCCTTTTTTGCACCCTTTCGATGTCCTCCGTCAATCCCACCTGGTAAGGATCCCACACCGCGCAGCGATATTCTAACAGTGGACGAACGAGTGTAGTGTAAGCTGTCTCTTTAGTGGACTTGTTGCATCTTCTAAGTGTCCTGCCAATGAAACGCAACCTTTGGCTCGCCTTCCCGACAATATTATCTATGTGGTCCTTCCAACTGAAGTTGTTCGTAATTTTAACAGCCAGGTACTTAGTTGAATTGACAGCCTTGAGAAGTGTACTATTTATCGAGTAATCGAATTCCAACGGATTTCTTTTGGAACTCATGTGGATCATCTCACACTTTTCGTTATTTAGCGTCAACTGCCACCTGACACACCATACAGCAATCTTTTCTAAATCGCTTTGCAACTGATACTGGTCTTCGGATGACCTTACTAGACGGTAAATTACAGCATCATCTGCGAACAGTCTAAGAGTACTGCTCAGATTGTCACCCAGGTCATTTATATAGATCAGGAACAGTAGAGGTCCCAGGACGCTTCCCTGGGGATCACCTGATATCACTTCAGTTTTACTCGATGATTTGCCGTCTATCACTACGAACTGCGACCTTCCTGACAGGATATCACGAATCCAGTCGCACAACTGAGACGATACCCCATAGCTCCGCAGCTTGATTAGAAGTCGCTTATGAGGAACGGTGTCAAAAGCTTTCCGGAAATCTAGAAATACGGAATCAACTTGAGATCCCCTGTCTTTAGCGGCCATTACTTCGTGCGAATAAAGAGCTAGCTGCGTTGCACAAGAGCGATGTTTTCTGAAGGCATGCTGATTACGTGTCAATAGATCGTTCCCTTCGAGGTGATTCATAATGTTTGAATACAGTATATGCTCCAAAACCCTACTGCAAACCGACGTCAATGATATAGGTGTGTAGTTAAATGGATTACTCCTACTACCCTTCTTGAACACTGGTGCGACCTGCGCAATTTTCCAATCTGTAGGTACAGATCTATCGGTGAGCGAGCGGTTGTATATGAGTGCTAAGTAGGGAGCTATAGTATCAGCGTAATCTGAAAGGAACCTAATCGGTATACAATCTGGAACTAAAGACTTGCCCGTATCAAGCGATTTGAGTTGCTTCGCAAATCCTAAGGTATCTACTTCTAAGAAACTCATGCTAGCAGATGTTCGTGTTTCAAATTCTGGAATATTCCATTCGTCTTCCCTGGTGAAGGAATTTCGGAAAACTGCGTTCAATAACTCCGCTTTAGCGGCACAGTCGTCGATAACAGTACCATCGGCACTGCGCAGCGAAGGTATTGACTGCGTCTTGCCGCTTGTGTACTTTACATACGACCAGAATTTCTTCGGATTTTCTACCAAATTTCGAGACAATGTTTCGTTGTGGAACCTATTAAAGGCATCTCGCATCGAAGTACGTGCCAAATTTCGCGCGTCTGTATATTTTAGCCCATCTTCGGGATTTCGCGTTCTTCTGAACATAGCATGCTTTTTCCGTTGCCTCTGCAACAGCGTTCGGAACTTTTTTGTGTACCACGGGGCATCCGGTCCATCTCTTACCAATTTATGAGGTATGAATATCTCAATTGCTGTTGCTACTATATCTTTGAATTTGAGCCACATCTCGTCTATCTGAATGATTTGCACATTGAGTTAGGCATATCGCTGGTGCACTACTGTGGCCAGGTCGTCAGAGTATCTGAACGTATTGCTCATTGTGAAACGCATTTCGCTGGTACACAACTGTGGACAGGTCGTCAGCGTATCTGAATGTTATGCTCATTGTGTTATGCACATCAAAGGTGCACTGCTGTGGACAGGTCGTCAGCGTATCTGAATGTTTTGCTCATTGTGTTAGGCACATCGCTGGTGCACTGCTGCGGCCAGGTTGTCAGTGTATCTGACTTTTTTGCACATTGTGTTAGGTACATGGCTGGTGCACTGTGTGGCCAGGTCGTCAGCGTATCTATATGTTTTGCATATTGTGTTAGGCAAATCGCTGGTGCTCTGCAGTCTCCAGGTCGTCAACGTATCTGAATGTTTTGCTAAATGTGTTACGCACATCGCTAGTGCACTGCTGTAGCCAGGTCGTCAGCGTATCTGAATGTTTTGCGCATTGTGTTTGGCACAAAACTGTGGCCATGTCGTCAGCGAATCTCAATGTTTTGCTCATTGTGTTTGGCACAAAACTGTGGCCATGTCGTCAGCGAATCTCAATGTTTTGCTCATTGTGTTAGGCATATCGCTGGTGCACTGCTGTGGCCAGGTCGTCAGCCTATCTCAATGTTTTGCTCATCGTGTTAGGCACGTTTCTGGTGGCACAAAGCTGGTACACTGCTGTGGCCAGGTCGTCAGCGTATCTCAATGTTTTGCTCATTGTGTTAAGCACATCGCTGGTGCACTGCTGTGACCAGGTCGTCAGCGTATCTCAATGTTTTGCGCATTCTGTTAGACACATCGCTGGTGCACTGCTGCGGCCAGGTCGTCAGCATATCTGAATGATTTGCTTATTGTGTTAGGCATTTCGCTGGTGCACTGCTGTGGTCAGGTCATCAGCGTATCTGAATGTTTTGCTCATTGTGTTAGGCATATCGCTGGTGCACTGACTGGCCAGGACGTCAGCGTATCTGAATGTTTCGCTCATCGTATTAGGCACATCGCTGGTGTACTGCTGAGGCTAGGTCGTCAGCATATCTGAATGATTTGCTTATTGTGTTAGGCATTTCGCTGGTGCACTGCTGTGGCCAGGTCCTCAGCGTATCTGAATGTTTTGCGCATTGTGTTACACATTTCGCTGGTGCACTGCTGTGGCCAGGTCGTCAGCGTATCTGAATGTTTGCTTATTGTGTTAGGCAAATCGCTGGTACATTGCTGTGACAAGGTCGTCAGCGTATCTGAATGTTTTGCTTATTGTGTTAGGCAAATCGCTAGTGCTCTGGTGTCTCCAGGTCGTCAGCGTATCTCAATGTTTTGCTAATTGTGTTAGGCTCATCGCTGGTGCACTGTTGTGGCTAGGTCGTCAGCGTATCTGAATGTTTTGCTTATTGTGTTAGGCAAATCGCTGGTGCATTGCTGTGGCCAGGTCGTCAGCGTATCTGAATCTTTTGCTCATTGTGTTAGGCACATCTCTGGTGCAGTGCTAGGGCCAGGTCTTCAGTGCATCTGAATGTTTTGCTCATTGTGTCAGGCACATCGCTGATGCACTGCTGTGGCCAGGTCGTCAGCGTATCTGACTGGTTTGCGCATTGTGTTAAGCACATGGCTGGTGCACTGCTGTGACCAGCTTGTAAGCGTATCTGAATATTTTGCTCATTGTGTTAAGCACATCGCTGGTGCACTGCTGTGACCAGGTCGTCAGCGTATCTGAATGATTTGTTCATTGTGTTAGGCACATCGCTGCTGCACTGCTGTAACGAGGTTGTCAGCGTATCTGACAGTTTTGAGCATTGTGTTAAGCACATCGCTGGTGCACTGCTGTGACCAGGTCGTCAGCGTATCTGAATGTTTTGCTCATTGTGTTAGGCACATCTCTGGTGCACTGCTGAGGCCAGGTCGTCAGTGCATCTGAATGTTTTGCTCATTGTGTTAGGCACATCGCTGATGCACTGCTGTTGCCATGTCGTCAGCGTATCTGAGAAGTTTTCTGCATTGTGTTAGGCATATCTCTGGTGCACTGCTGTGGCCAGGTTGTCAGCAATCTGAATGTTTTCCGCATTGTGTAAGGATCATCGCTGGTGCACTGCTATGGCCAGGTTGACAGCGTATCTGAAAGTTTTGTGCATTGTGTTAGGCACATCGTTCGTGCTCTGCTGGGGCAAGGTCGTCAGCGTATCTGACTGTTTTGCGCATTGTGTTAGGCACACATCGCTGATGCACTGCTGTGGCCATGTCGTCAGGGTACTTGAAAGTTTTCCGCTTTGTGTTAGGCATGTCGTTGGTGCACTGCTGTGGCCAGGTAGTCAGCGTATCTGACTGGTTTGCGCTTTCTGTTAAGCACATGGCTGGTGCACTGCTGTGGCCAGGTCGTCAGCGTATCTAAACGTTTTGCTCATCGTGTTACGCACATCGCTGGTGCACTGCTGTGGCCAGGACATCAGTGTATCTCAATGTTTTGCTCATCGTGTTAAGCACATCGCTGCTGCACTGCTGTAGCGAGGTTGTCAGCGTCTCTGACTGTTTTGAGCATTGTGTTAAGCACATGGCTGGTGCACTGATGGGGCCAGGTCGTCAGCGTATCTGAATGTTGTGCTCATTGTGTTACACACATCGCTGGTGAACTGCTGTGGCCAAGTCGTCAGCGTATCTTAACGTTTTGCGCATTGTGTTAGGCACATCGCTGGTGCACTGCTGTGGCCAGGTCGTCAGCGTATATGAATGTCTTGCTCATTGAGTTATTCACATTGCTGGTGCACTGCTGTTGCCAGGTCATCAGTGTATCTGAATGTTTTGCGCATTGTGTTAGGCACAACGCTAGTGCTCTGCTGTGGTCAGGTCGTCAGCGTATCTGAATGATTTGTTCCGTGTGTCAGGCACCTCGCTGTTGCACTGCTGTGGAAAGTTTGTCAGCGTATCTGAATATTTTGTGCATTGTTTTAGGCACACTGCTGGTGCACTGCTGTAGCCAGGCCGTCAGCGTAAATGAATGTTTTGCGAATTGTGTTGGGCTCATTGCGGGTGCACTGCTGTGGCCAGCTCGTCAGCGTATCTGAATGTTTTCCTCATTGTGTTAAGCATATCTCTGGTGCACTGCTGTGGCCAGGTCGTCAGTGTATCGGAATGTCTTGCTCATTGAGTTATTCACATCGCTGGTGCACTGCTGTGGCAATGTCATCAGCGTGTCTGAATGTTTTGTGCATTGTGTTAGGCACATCGCTGTGCACTGCTGTGGCCAGGTCGTCAGCGTATCTGAATGTCTTGCTCATTGTGTTAGAGACATCGCTAATGCTCTTCTGTGGCCAGGTCGTTAGCGTATCTGAATGTTTTCCACATAGTCTTAGGCATATCGCTGGCGCTCTGCTGTGGCCAGGGCGTCAGCGTATCTGAATGTTCTGCGCATTGTGTTAGGCATATCGCTGGTGCACTTCTGTGTCCAGGTCGTTAGAGTATGTGAACGTTTTGCTCATTGTGTTACGCATTTCGCTGGTGCACAACTGTGGAAAGGTCGTCAGCGTATCTAAATGTTATTCTCATTGTGTTAGGCATATCGCTGGTGCACTGCTGTGGTCAGGTCGTCAGCGTATCTGAATCTTTTGCGCATTGTGTTAGGCATATCGCTGGTGCCCAGCTGTGGCCAGGTCGTCAGCGTATCTGAATGTTTTACTCATTGTGTTAGCCACATCGCTGGTGCACTGCTGAGGCCAGGTGGTCAGCGTATCTGAAAGTTTTCAGCATTGTGTTATGTACATCGCTGGTGCACCGCTGTGTCCAGCTCGTCAGGGTCGCTGCTGCACATCTGTGGACAGGTCGTCAGCGTATCTGAATGTTATGCTCATTGTGTTAGGCACATCGCTGGTGCACAGTTGTGGCCAGATCGTCAGCGTATGTGAATGTCTTGCACATTGAGTTATTCACATCGCTGGTGCACTTCTGTGGCCAGGTTGTCAGCGTATCTGAATGTCTTGCTCACTGTGTTAGAGACATCGCTGGTGCACTGCTGTGACCAGGTCGTCAGCGTATCTGACTGATTTTCGCATTGTGTTAGGCACATGGATGTTGCACTGCTGTGGCCAGATCGTCTGCGTATCGCAATGTTTTGCTCATTGTGCTACGCATTTCGCTGATGCACTGCTGTGGCCAGGTCGTCAGCGTGTATGAATGCTTTGCTCATCGTGTAGGCACATCGCTGCTACACTGCTGTGGCCAGGTCGTCAGCGTATGTGAATGTCTTGCTCACTGAGTTATTCACATCGCTGGTGCACTTCTGTGGCCAGGTTGTCAGCGTATCTGAACGTCTTGCTCACTGTGTTAAGGACATCGCTGGTGCACTGCTGTGGCCAGGTCGTCAGCGTATGTGATTGTTTTGCGCATTGTGTTAGGCACATCGCTAGTGCTCTGCTGTGGCCAGGTCGTCAGCTTATCTGAATGTTTTCCACATTGTCTTAGACATATCGCTGGCGCTCTGCTGTGGCCAGGTCGTCAGCGTATCTGAATGATCTGCACATTGTGTTAGGCATATCGCTGGTGCACTGCTGTGGCTAGGTCGTCATCATATTTGAATGTTTTTCTCATTGTGTTAGGCACATCGCTGGTGCACAGTTGTGGCCAGGTCGTCATCGTATCTGACTGTTTTTCGCATTGTGTTAGGCACATGGATGGTGCACTGCTGTGGCAGATCGTCTGCGTATCTCAATGTTTTGCTCATTGTGCTACGCATTTCGCTGGTGCAGTGCTGTTGCCATGTCGTCAGCGTAACTGAATGTTTTGCTCATCGTGTAGGGACATCGCAGGTGCACTGCTTTGGCCAGGTCGTCGGCGAATCTGAATGTTTTTCTCATTGTGTTAGGCACATCGCTGGTGCACTGCTGTGGCCAGGTCGTCAGCGTTTCTGATTGTTTTGCTCATTGTGTTAGGCACATCGTAGGTGCACTGCTGTGTCCATGCCTTCAGCGTATCTGAATGTTTTTCTCAGTGTGTTAGGCATATCGCTGGTGCCCTGCTGTGTCCAGGTCGTCAGCGTTTTTGATTCTTTTGCTCATTGTGTTAGGCACATCGTAGGTGCACTGCTGTGTCCATGTCTTCAGCGTATCTGAATGTTTTGCTCAGTGTGTTAGGCATATCGCTGGTACCCTGCTGTGTCCAGGTCGTCAGCGTTTCTGATTGTTTTGCTCATTGTGTTAGGCACATCGTAGGTGCACTTCTGTGTCCATGTCTACAGCGTATCTGAATGTTTTGCTCAGTGTGTTAGGCATATCTCTTGTGCACTGCTGTGGCCAGGTCGTCTGTGAATCTGAATGTTTAGCTCTTTGTGTTAAGCATATCGCTGGTGCACTTCTGTGTTCAGGTCGTCAGGGTATCTGAAAGTTTTGTTCACTGTGTTAGGCACGTCGCTGGTGCACTGCTGTGGCCAGGTCGTCAGTGTATCTGAATGTTTTACTCACTGTGTTAGGCACATCGCTGATGCAGTGTTGTGGCCATGCTGTCAGCGTACCTGATTGTTTTACTCACTGTGTTAGGCACATCGCTGGTGCACTGCTGTGGCCATGCTGTCAGCGTATCTGAATGTTTTGGTCGCTGTGTTTGTCATATCCCTGGTGCACTGCTGTGGCCAGATCGTAAGCGTATTTGAATGTGTTGCTCATTGTGTTATGCATATCGCTGGTCTCTGCTGTAGCCAGGTCGTAAGTGTATCTATATGTTTTGCTCACTGTGTTAGACATATCGTTGGTGCACTCCTGTGGCCAGGTCGTCAGCGTATCTGAAAGTTTTGCTCATTGTGTTAGGCATATCGCTGGTGCACTGCTGTGGCCAGGTCGTCAGCGTATCTGAATGTTTTGCTCGTTGTGTTACGCATATCGCTGGTGCACTGCTGTGCAAAGGTCGTCAGCGTATCTGAGTGTTTTCCTCACTGTGTTAGGCATATCGCTGGTCCCTGCAGTAGCACGGTCCGTAAGTGTATCTGAATGTTTTCCTCACTGTATTAGCATATCGCTGGTGCATTGCTGTGGGAAGGTCGTCAGCGTATCCTAATGGTTTGCTCATTGTGTTAGGCATATCGCTGGTGCACTTCTGTGAACAGTTCGTCAGCGTATCAGAATGTTTTGCTCATTGGGTTAGGCATATCTCTGGTGCACTGCTGTGGCCAGGTCGTCAGCATATCTGAATGTTTTGCTCATTGTGTTAGGTATATCGCTGGTGCACTGCTGTGGCCAGGTCGTCAGCGTATCTGAGTGTTTTGCTCATTGTGTTAGGCATATCGCTGGTGCACTGCTGTGGCCAGGTCGTCAGCGTATCTGAATGTTTTGCTTGTTGTGTTACGCATATCGACGGTGCACTGCTGTGGCCAGGTCGTCAGCGTATCTGAATGTTTTGCTCATTGTGTTAGGTATATCGCTGGTGCACTGCTGTGGCCAGGTCGTCAGCGTATCTGAATGTTTTGCTCATTGTGTTAGGTATATCGCTGGTGCACTGCTGTGGCCAGGTCGTCAGCGTATCTGAATGTTTTGCTCATTGTGTTAGGCACATCGCTAGTGCACTGCTGTGGCCAGGTCGACAGCGTATCGGAATGTTTTTCTCACTGTGTTAGGCACCTCGCTGGTGCACTGCTGTCGCCATGCTGTCAGCGTATCTGAATGTTTTGGTCACTGTGTTAGTCATATCCCGGGTGCACTGCTGTGGCCAGGTCGTCTGCGTATCTGAACGTATTGCTCATTGTGTTAAGCATATTGCTGGTGCACTGCTATTGCCATGTCGTCAGCATATCTGAATGTTTTGTTCAATGTGTTATGCATGTCACTGTTACCTGCTGTAGCCAGGTTGTTAGCGTATCTGAATGTTTTTCTCAATGTGTTAGGCATATCGCAGGTGCACTGCTGTGGCCAGGTCGTCAGCGTATCTGAATATTTGCTCATTGTGTTAGGCATAACTCTAGTGGACTGCTGTGGCGATGTCGTCTGTGAATCTTAATGTTTTGCTCATTGTGTTAAGCATATCGCTGGTGCACTGTTGTGGCCAGGTCGTCAGCGTATCTGATTGTTTTGGTCACTGTGTTAGCCATATCGCTGGTGCACAGCTGTGGCCAGGTCGTCAGCGTATGTGAATGTTTTGCTCGTTGTGTTACGCATATCGCTGATGCACTGCTATGGAAAGGTCGTCAGAGTATCTGAATGTTTTCCTCACTGTGTGAGGCATATCGCTGGTCCCTGCAGTAGCACAGTTCGTAAGTGTATCTGAATGTTTTCCTCACTGTATTAGGCATATCGCAGGTGCACTGCTGTGGGAAGGTCGTCAGCGTATCCTAATGGTTTGCTCATTGTGTTAGGCATATCGCAGGTGCACTAGTCTGGGAAGGTCGTCAGCGTATCCTAATGGTTTGCTCATTGTGTTAGGCATATCGCTGGTGCACTTCTGTGCCCAGGTCGTCAGCGTATCAGAATATTTTGCTCATTGTGTTAGGCATATCTCTGGTGCACTGTTGTGGCCAGGGCAACAGCGTATCTGAGCGTTTTGCTCATTGTGTTACGCATATCGCTGGTGCACTGCTGTGGCCAGGTCGTCAGCGTATCTGAATGTTTTGCTCGTTGTGTAACGCATATCGCTCGTGCATTGCTGTGGCCAGCTCGTCAGCGTATCTAAATGTTTTGCTCATTGTGACAGGCATATCGCTGGTGCACAGCTATGGCCAGGTCGTCAGCGTATCTGAATGTTTTGCTCATTGTGTTAGGCATATCGCTGGTCCACTGCTGTGGCCAAGTCGTCAGCGTATCTGAATGTTTTGCTAAATGTGTTATGCATATCGCTGCTCCCTGCTGTAGCCAGGTCATAAGCGTATCTGATTGTTTTGCTCACTGTGTTAGGCATATCACTGCTTCACTCCTGTGGCCAGATCGTTATCGTATCTGAATGTTTTGCTCACTGTGTTAGCCATATCGCTGGTGCACTCCTGACGCCAGGTCGTCATCGTATCTGAATCTTTTGCTCACTGAGTTACTCATATCGCTGGTGCACTGCTGTGGCCAGGTCGTCAGCGTATCTGAATGTTTTGCTCGTTGTATAAAGCATATCGCTGGTGCACTGCTGTGGCCAGCTCGTCAGTGTATCTTATTGTTTTGCTCATTGTGTTAGGCATATCGATGTTGCACTGCTGTGGCCAGGTCCTCAGCTTATCTGAATGTTTTGCTCGTTGTGTTATGCATATCGCTGGTGCACTGCTGTGGACAGGTCGTAATCGTATCTAAATGTTTTGCTCACTCTGTTAGGCATATCGCTGGTGCACTGCTGTGCCCATGACGTCAGCGTATCAGAAAGTAATGCTCATTAAGTTAGGCATATCGCTGGTCGACTGATGCGGCCAGGTCGTCAGCGAATCCGAATGTTTTGCTCGTTGTGTTAGGCATATCGCTGGTGCACTTCTGTGAACAGTTCGTCAGCGTATCAGAATGTTTTGCTCATTGGGTTAGGCATATCTCTGGTGCACTGCTGTGGCCAGGTCGTCAGCATATCTGAATGTTTTGCTCATTGTGTTAGGTATATCGCTGGTGCACTGCTGTGGCCAGGTCGTCAGCGTATCTGAATGTTTTGCTCATTGTGTTAGGCATATCGCTGGTGCACTGCTGTGGCCAGGTCGTCAGCGTATCTGAATGTTTTGCTTGTTGTGTTACGCATATCGACGGTGCACTGCTGTGGCCAGGTCGTCAGCGTATCTGAATGTTTTGCTCAATGTGTTAGGCACATCGCTAGTGCACTGCTGTGGCCAGGTCGACAGCGTATCGGAATGTTTTTCTCACTGTGTTAGGCACCTCGCTGGTGCACTGCTGTCGCCATGCTGTCAGCGTATCTGAATGTTTTGGTCACTGTGTTAGTCATATCCCGGGTGCACTGCTGTGGCCAG
Source organism: Schistocerca gregaria (assembly GCF_023897955.1). Taxonomy (NCBI): domain Eukaryota; kingdom Metazoa; phylum Arthropoda; class Insecta; order Orthoptera; family Acrididae; genus Schistocerca; species Schistocerca gregaria. Next base: position 572,498,834 of record NC_064926.1, read on the forward strand.
GTCGTCTGCGTATCTGAACGTATTGCTCATTGTGTTAAGCATATTGCTGGTGCACTGCTATTGCCATGTCGTCAGCATATCTGAATGTTTTGTTCAATGTGTTATGCATGTCACTGTTACCTGCTGTAGCCAGGTTGTTAGCGTATCTGAATGTTTTTCTCAATGTGTTAGGCATATCGCAGGTGCACTGCTGTGGCCAGGTCGTCAGCGTATCTGAATATTTGCTCATTGTGTTAGGCATAACTCTAGTGGACTGCTGTGGCGATGTCGTCTGTGAATCTTAATGTTTTGCTCATTGTGTTAAGCATATCGCTGGTGCACTGTTGTGGCCAGGTCGTCAGCGTATCTGATTGTTTTGGTCACTGTGTTAGCCATATCGCTGGTGCACAGCTGTGGCCAGGTCGTCAGCGTATGTGAATGTTTTGCTCGTTGTGTTACGCATATCGCTGATGCACTGCTATGGAAAGGTCGTCAGAGTATCTGAATGTTTTCCTCACTGTGTGAGGCATATCGCTGGTCCCTGCAGTAGCACAGTTCGTAAGTGTATCTGAATGTTTTCCTCACTGTATTAGGCATATCGCAGGTGCACTGCTGTGGGAAGGTCGTCAGCGTATCCTAATGGTTTGCTCATTGTGTTAGGCATATCGCAGGTGCACTAGTCTGGGAAGGTCGTCAGCGTATCCTAATGGTTTGCTCATTGTGTTAGGCATATCGCTGGTGCACTTCTGTGCCCAGGTCGTCAGCGTATCAGAATATTTTGCTCATTGTGTTAGGCATATCTCTGGTGCACTGTTGTGGCCAGGGCAACAGCGTATCTGAGCGTTTTGCTCATTGTGTTACGCATATCGCTGGTGCACTGCTGTGGCCAGGTCGTCAGCGTATCTGAATGTTTTGCTCGTTGTGTAACGCATATCGCTCGTGCATTGCTGTGGCCAGCTCGTTAGCGTATCTAAATGTTTTGCTCATTGTGACAGGCATATCGCTGGTGCACAGCTATGGCCAGGTCGTCAGCGTATCTGAATGTTTTGCTCATTGTGTTAGGCATATCGCTGGTCCACTGCTGTGGCCAAGTCGTCAGCGTATCTGAATGTTTTGCTAAATGTGTTATGCATATCGCTGCTCCCTGCTGTAGCCAGGTCATAAGCGTATCTGATTGTTTTGCTCACTGTGTTAGGCATATCACTGCTTCACTCCTGTGGCCAGATCGTTATCGTATCTGAATGTTTTGCTCACTGTGTTAGCCATATCGCTGGTGCACTCCTGACGCCAGGTCGTCATCGTATCTGAATCTTTTGCTCACTGAGTTACTCATATCGCTGGTGCACTGCTGTGGCCAGGTCGTCAGCGTATCTGAATGTTTTGCTCGTTGTATAAAGCATATCGCTGGTGCACTGCTGTGGCCATGACGTCAGCGTATCAGAAAGTAATGCTCATTAAGTTAGGCATATCGCTGGTCGACTGATGCGGCCAGGTCGTCAGCGAATCCGAATGTTTTGCTCGTTGTGTAATGCATATCGCTGGTGCATTGCAGTGTCCAGCTCGTCAGCGTATCTCAATGTTTTGCTCATTGTGTTAATCGTATTGCTGGTGCACTGCTATTTCTAGGTCACCAGAGTATCTGAATGTTTTGCTCAATGTGTTAGGCATATCGCTGGTCCATGCTGTAGCCAGGTCGTAAGCATATCTGAATGCTTTGGTCACTGTGTTAGGCATATCTCTGGTGCACTGCTGTGGCCAGTTCGTCAGCGTATCTGAATGTTTTGCACACTATGTCAGGCATAACTCTGGTGCACTGCTGTGGCCAAGTCGTCAACGTATCTGAATGTTTTGCTCATTGTGTTAGGCATATCGCTGGTGCACTGCTTTGGCCACGTCGTAAGCGTATCTGAATGTTTTGCTCACTGTGTTAGGAATATCGCTGGTCCCTGTGTTAGCACAGGTCGTTAGCGTATCTGAATGTTTTGCTCACTTTGTTAGGCATATCGCTGGTTCACTTCTGTGGGAAGGTCGTCAGCGTATCTTACTGGTTTGCTCATTGTGTTAGGCATATCGCTCGTGCACTGCTGTGCCCATGTCATCAGCATATCAGAATGTAATGCTCATTAAGTTAGGCATATCGCTGGTCGACTGCTGTGGCCAGGTCGTCAGCGTATCTGACTGTCTTGCTCACTGTGTTAATCATATCAATGGTGCACTGCTGTGACCAGGTCGTCAGCGTATCTGAATGTTTTGCTCATTGTGTTAGGCATATCTCTGGTGCCCTGCTGTGGCCAGGTCGACAGCATACCTGAATGTTTTGGTCACTTTGTTATGCATATCGCTGGTGAACTCCTGTGGCCAGGTCGTCATCGTATCTGAATGTTTTGCTCACTGTGTTAGGCATATCGCTGGTGCACTGCTGTGGCCAGGTCGTCAGCGTATCTGAATGTTTTGGTCACTGTGTTATGCATATCGCTGGTGCACTCCTGTGGCCATGTCGTCAGGGTATCTGATTGTTTTGCTCACTGTGTTAACATATCGCTGGTGCACTGCTTTTTCTTGGTCGTCAGCGTATCTGAATTTTTTGCTCACTGTGTTAGCCATATCGCGGGTGCACTCCTGTGGCCAGGTCGTCATCGTTTTTGATGTTTTGCTCACTGTGTTATGCATATCGCTGGTGAACTCCTGTGGCCATGTCGTCATCGTATCTGAATGTTTTGCTCACTGTGTTAGGCATATCGCTGGTGCACTGCTTTGGCCTGGTCGTCAGCGTATCTGTATGTTTTGGTCACTGTGTTATGCATACCGCTGGTGCACTCCTGTGGCCACGTCGTCAGCATATCTGATTGTTTTGCTCACTGTGTTAAACATATCGTTGGTGCACTGCTTTTTCTAAGTCGTCAACGTATCTGAATTTTTTGCTCACTAAGTTAGCCACATCGCTGGTGCGCTCCTGAGGCCATGTCGTCACGGTATCTGAATGTTTTGCTCACTGTGTTACGCATACCGATGGTGCACTGCTGTGGGAAGGTCGGCAGCGTATCCTAATGGTTTCCTCATTGTGTTATTCATATCTTTGGTGCACTGCTGTGCCCATGTCGTCAGCGTATCAGAATGTAATGCTCATTAAGTTAGGCATATCGCTGGTCGACTGCTGTGGCCAGGTCGTCAGCGTATCTAAATGTTTTTCTTACTGAGTTAGGCGTGTCGCTGGTCCCTGCGTTAGCGCAGGTCATTAGCGTATCTGAATGTTTTGCTCACTGTGTTAGGCATATCGCTGGTGCACCGCTGTGGCAATGTCGTCAGCATATCTTAATGGTTTGCTTTTTGTGTTAGGCATATCGCTGGTGCACTGCTGTGCCCAGGTCGTCAGCGTTTCAGAATGTTTTGCTGATTGTGTTAGGCTTATCGCTGGTGCACTGCTGTGGCCAGGTCGTCAGCGTATCTGAATGCATTGTTCATTGTGTTATTCATATCGCTGGTGCACTGCTGTGGCCATGTTGTCAGCGTATCTGAATGTTTTGCTGATTGTGTTAGGCATATCGGTGGCCCCTGCTATAGCCAGGTCGTAATCGTATGTGAATGTTATTCTCACTTTGTTAGGCATATCGCTGGTGCACTGCTGCGGCAAGGTCGTCAGCGTATCTTAATGGTTTGCTCTTTGTGTTGGGAATATCGCAGGTGCACTGCTGTGGCCAGGTCCTCAGCTTATCTGAATGTTTTGCACATTGTGTTAGGCATATCGCTGGTCGACTGCTATGGCCAGGTCGTCAGTGTACTGAATGTTTTGCTCACTGTGTTAGGCATATGGCTGGTGCACTGTTGTAGCCAGATCGTCAGCGTATCAGAATGTTTTGCTCACTGTTTTAGGCATATTGCTGATCCACTGCTGTGGCCACGTCGTCAGCGTAACTGAATGTTCTGCTCGTTGTGTTACGCATAACGCTGGTGCACTGCTGTGGCCAGGTCCTCAGCGTATCTGAATGTTTTGCTCATTGTGTTAGGCATATCGCTAGTGCACTGCTGTGGCCAGGTCGTCAGCGTATCTGAATATTTTGCTCGCTGTGTTACGCTTATCGCTGGTGCACTGTTGTGGCAGGTCATCAGCGTATCTGAATGTTTTGCTCATAGAGTTAGGCATATCGCTGTTGCCCTGCTGTGGCCAGGTCATCAGCAGAATGTGAATATTTTGCTCGTTGTGTTACAAATATCGGTGGTGCACAGCTGTGGCCAAGTGGTCAGCGTATCTGAATGTTTTGATCATTGAGTTAGGCATTTCGCTGGTGCACTGCTGTGGCCAGGTCGTCAGGGTATCAAAATGGTTTCCTCACTATGTTAGGCATATCGCTGGTGCATTGCTATGGCTAGGTCTTCAGCGTATCTGAATGTTTTGGTAACTGTGTTAGGCATATCGCTGGTGCACTGCTTTGGCCTGGTCGTCAGTGTATCTGTATGTTTTGGTCACTGTGTTATGCATACCGCTGGTGCACTCCTGTGGCCACGTCGTCAGCGTATCTGATTGTTTTGCTCACTGTGTTAAACATATCGTTGGTGCACTGCTTTTTCTAAGTCGTCAACGTATCTGAATTTTTTGCTCACTAAGTTAGCCATATCGCGGGTGCGCTCCTGAGGCCATGTCGTCACGGTATCTGAATGTTTTGCTCACTGTGTTAGGCATATCGCTGGTGCACTGCTGTGGCCAGGTCGTCAGCGTATCTGAATTTTTTGCTCACTGTGTTAGACATTTCGTGGGTGCACTCCTATGGCCAGGTCGTCATCGTATCTGAATGTTATACTCACTTTGTTAGGCATATCGCTGGTGCACTGCTGCGGCAAGGTCGTCAGCGTATCTTAATGGTTTGCTCTTTGTGTTGGGAATATCGCAGGTGCACTGCTGTGGCCAGGTCCTCAGCTTATCTGAATGTTTTGCACATTGTGTTAGGCATATCGCTGGTCGACTGCTATGGCCAGGTCGTCAGTGTACTGAATGTTTTGCTCACTGTGTTAGGCATATGGCTGGTGCACTGTTGTAGCCAGATCGTCAGCGTATCAGAATGTTTTGCTCACTGTTTTAGACATATTGCTGATGCATTGCTGTGGCCACGTCGTCAGCGTATCTGAATGTTCTGCTCGTTGTGTTACGCATATCGCTGGTGCACTGCTGTGGCCAGGTCCTCAGCGTATCTGAATGTTTTGCTCATTGTGTTAGGCATATCGCTAGTGCACTGCTGTGGCCAGGTCGTCAGCGTATCTGAATATTTTGCTCGCTGTGTTACGCTTATCGCTGGTGCACTGCTGTGGCCAGGTCCTCAGCGTGTCTGAATGTTTTGCTCATTGTGTTAGGCATATCGCTGTTGCACTGCTGTGGCCAGGTCCTCAGCAGAATGTGAATGTTTTGCTCGCTGTGTTACAAATATCGGTGGTGCACAGCTGTGGCCAAGTGGTCAGCGTATCTGAATGTTTTGATCATTGAGTTAGGCATTTCGCTGGTGCACTGCTGTGGCCAGGTCGTCAGGGTATCAAAATGGTTTGCTCACTATGTTAGGCATATCGCTGGTGCATTGCTATGGCTAGGTCTTCAGCGTATCTGAATGTTTTGGTAACTGTGTTAGGCATATCACTGTTGCACTGCTGTGGCCAGGTCGTTAACGCATCTGATTGTTTTGCTTACTGTGTTAGGCATATTGCTGATACCTGCGGTAACCATGTCCTAAGCGTAACTGAATGTTTAGCTCAATGTGTTAGGCAATTCGCTGGTGCACTGCTGTGGCAAGGTTGTCAGCGTATCTTAACGGTCTGCTCATTGTTTTAGGAAAATCGCCGGTGCACTGCTGTGGCCACGTCGTCTGTTAATCTAAGTGTTTTGCTCATTGTGTTAAGCATATCGCTGGTGCACTGCTGTGGCCAGCTCGTCAGCGTATCTGAATGTTTTGCTCACTGTGATAAGCATATCGCTGGTGCACTGCTGTGGCCCCGTCGTCAGCGTATCTCAATTGTTTCTTCACTTTGATAGGTATATCGCTGGTGCACTGCTGTGGCAAAGTCGTCAGCGGATCTGAATGTTTTGCTCACTATGTTAGGCATATCGCTGGTACACTACTAAGGCCATGTCGTCAGCGTATCTGAATGTTTTGCTCACTGTGTTAGGCATATTGCTAGTGCACTGTTGGGCCATGTTGTCAGCGTATCTGATATTTTGCTCACTGTGTTAGGCATATCGCTGGTGCACCTCTGGACAAGGTCGTCAGCATATCTAAAAGTTTTGGTCTCTGTGTTAGGCATATCGCTGGTGCACTGATGTGGCCAGCTCGTCAGTGTATCTGAATGTTTTGCTAACTGTGATAAGCATATCGCTGGTTCACGGCTGTGGCCAGGTCATCAACGTATTTTAATGTTTTGCTCATTGTGTTAGACACATCGCTGGTCAGTGCTGTAGCCAGGTCGTAAGCATATCTGAATGTTTTGCCCATTGTGTTAGGCATATCGTTGGTGCACTGCTTGGCAAGGTCGTCAGCGTATCTTAATGGTTTCCTCATTCTGTTAGGAATATGGCTAGTGCACTGATGTACCCAGGTCGTCAGCTTATCTGAATGTTTTGCACATTGTGTTACGTATATTGCTGGTGACTGCTTTGGCTAGGTCGTCAGCGTATCTGAATGGTTTGCTCACTGTGTTGGGCATATAGCTGGTGCACTGCTGTAGCCAGGTCGTCAGTGTATTTTATTGTTTTGCTCACTGTGTTAGGCATATCGCTGGTGCACCCCTGGACTAGGTCATCAGCGTATCTGAATGTTTTGGTCACTGTTTTAGGCATATCGCTGGTGCACTGCTGAGGCCAGCTCGTCAGCGTAGCTGAATGTTTTGCTCACTGTGATAGGCATATCGCTGGTGCACTGCTGTGGCCAGGTCGTCAGCGTATCTTAATGGTTTGCTCATTGTGTTAGGAGTATCGCTGGTGTACTGCTGTGGCCAGGTTGTCAGCTTATCTGAATGTTTTGTTCACTGTGAGAAGCATATCGCTGGTCCACTGCTGTGGCCAGGTCGTGAACGTATCTTAATGCTTATCTCATTGTGTCAGAAATATCGCTGGTCAGTCCTTTAGCCAGGTCGTAAGCGTATCTGAATCTTTTGCCCACTCTGTTAGGCATATCGTTGGTGCACTGCTGTTGCAAGGTCGTCAGCGTATCTAAATGGTTTGCTCATTCTGTTAGGAATAGCGCTGGTGCACTGCTGTTACCAGGTCGTCAGCTTATCTGAACTATTTGCACATTGTGTTACGCATATTGCTGGTGACTGCTTTAGCTATTTCGTCAGCGTATCTGAATGGTTTGCTCACTGCATTAGGCATATCGCTGGTGCATTAATGTGGCCCGGTCGTCAGCGTTTCTGAATGTTTTGCGCATTGTGTTTGCATTTCGCTGGTGCATTGCTGTGGCCAGGTCGTCAGCGTATCTGATTGTTTTAGTCATTGTGTTACGCTTATCGCTGGTGCACTGCTGTGGCCAGGTCCTCAGCGTGTCTGAATGTTTTGCTCATTGTGTTAGGCATATCGCTGTTGCACTGCTGTGGCCAGGTCCTCAGCAGAATGTGAATGTTTTGCTCGCTGTGTTACAAATATCGGTGGTGCACAGCTGTGGCCAAGTGGTCAGCGTATCTGAATGTTTTGATCATTGAGTTAGGCATTTCGCTGGTGCACTGCTGTGGCCAGGTCGTCAGGGTATCAAAATGGTTTGCTCACTATGTTAGGCATATCGCTGGTGCATTGCTATGGCTAGGTCTTCAGCGTATCTGAATGTTTTGGTAACTGTGTTAGGCATATCACTGTTGCACTGCTGTGGCCAGGTCGTTAACGCATCTGATTGTTTTGCTTACTGTGTTAGGCATATTGCTGATACCTGCGGTAACCATGTCCTAAGCGTAACTGAATGTTTAGCTCAATGTGTTAGGCAATTCGCTGGTGCACTGCTGTGGCAAGGTTGTCAGCGTATCTTAACGGTCTGCTCATTGTTTTAGGAAAATCGCCGGTGCACTGCTGTGGCCACGTCGTCTGTTAATCTAAGTGTTTTGCTCATTGTGTTAAGCATATCGCTGGTGCACTGCTGTGGCCAGCTCGTCAGCGTATCTGAATGTTTTGCTCACTGTGATAAGCATATCGCTGGTGCACTGCTGTGGCCCCGTCGTCAGCGTATCTCAATTGTTTCTTCACTTTGATAGGTATATCGCTGGTGCACTGCTGTGGCAAAGTCGTCAGCGGATCTGAATGTTTTGCTCACTATGTTAGGCATATCGCTGGTACACTACTAAGGCCATGTCGTCAGCGTATCTGAATGTTTTGCTCACTGTGTTAGGCATATTGCTAGTGCACTGTTGGGCCATGTTGTCAGCGTATCTGATATTTTGCTCACTGTGTTAGGCATATCGCTGGTGCACCTCTGGACAAGGTCGTCAGCATATCTAAAAGTTTTGGTCTCTGTGTTAGGCATATCGCTGGTGCACTGATGTGGCCAGCTCGTCAGTGTATCTGAATGTTTTGCTAACTGTGATAAGCATATCGCTGGTTCACGGCTGTGGCCAGGTCATCAACGTATTTTAATGTTTTGCTCATTGTGTTAGACACATCGCTGGTCAGTGCTGTAGCCAGGTCGTAAGCATATCTGAATGTTTTGCCCATTGTGTTAGGCATATCGTTGGTGCACTGCTTGGCAAGGTCGTCAGCGTATCTTAATGGTTTCCTCATTCTGTTAGGAATATGGCTAGTGCACTGATGTACCCAGGTCGTCAGCTTATCTGAATGTTTTGCACATTGTGTTACGTATATTGCTGGTGACTGCTTTGGCTAGGTCGTCAGCGTATCTGAATGGTTTGCTCACTGTGTTGGGCATATAGCTGGTGCACTGCTGTAGCCAGGTCGTCAGTGTATTTTATTGTTTTGCTCACTGTGTTAGGCATATCGCTGGTGCACCCCTGGACTAGGTCATCAGCGTATCTGAATGTTTTGGTCACTGTTTTAGGCATATCGCTGGTGCACTGCTGAGGCCAGCTCGTCAGCGTAGCTGAATGTTTTGCTCACTGTGATAGGCATATCGCTGGTGCACTGCTGTGGCCAGGTCGTCAGCGTATCTTAATGGTTTGCTCATTGTGTTAGGAGTATCGCTGGTGTACTGCTGTGGCCAGGTTGTCAGCTTATCTGAATGTTTTGTTCACTGTGAGAAGCATATCGCTGGTCCACTGCTGTGGCCAGGTCGTGAACGTATCTTAATGCTTATCTCATTGTGTCAGAAATATCGCTGGTCAGTCCTTTAGCCAGGTCGTAAGCGTATCTGAATCTTTTGCCCACTCTGTTAGGCATATCGTTGGTGCACTGCTGTTGCAAGGTCGTCAGCGTATCTAAATGGTTTGCTCATTCTGTTAGGAATAGCGCTGGTGCACTGCTGTTACCAGGTCGTCAGCTTATCTGAACTATTTGCACATTGTGTTACGCATATTGCTGGTGACTGCTTTAGCTATTTCGTCAGCGTATCTGAATGGTTTGCTCACTGCATTAGGCATATCGCTGGTGCATTAATGTGGCCCGGTCGTCAGCGTTTCTGAATGTTTTGCGCATTGTGTTTGCATTTCGCTGGTGCATTGCTGTGGCCAGGTCGTCAGCGTATCTGATTGTTTTAGTCATTGTGTTAGGCATATCGCTGGTGCACTGCTTGGCAAGGTCGTCAGCGTATCTGAATGTTTAGCTCGTTGTGGTACTCAAATCGCTGGTGAACTGCTGTGGCCAGGTCGTCAGCGTATCTTAATGTTTTACTCATTGTGTTGGGCATATCGCTGGTACACTGCTGTGACAAGCTCGTCAGCGTTTCCTAATGGTTTGCTCATTCTGTTAGGTATATCGCTGGTGCACTGCTGTGCCTAGGTCGTCAGCGTATCTGAATGTTTTGCTCATTGTGTTAGGCATTTCGCTGGTGCACTGCTGTGGCCAGGTCGTCAGCGTCTCTGAATGTTTTGCTTATTGTGTTAGGCAAATCGCTGGTGCTCTGCTGTCTCCAGGTCGTTAGCGTATCTCAATGATTTGCTAATTGTGTTAGGCACATCGCTGGTGCACTGCTATGGCCAGGTCGTTAACGTATGTGATTGTTTTGCTTTGTGTGTTAGGCATATCGCTGGTTTACCCCTGGACTAGGTCGTCAGAGCATCTGAATGTTTTGGTCACTGTGTTAGGCATATCGCTGGTGCACTGCTGGGCCAGGTCGTCACCGTGACTAAATGTATTGCTCATTGTGTTAGGCATATCGCTGGTGCTCTGCTGTGGCCAGGTCGTCAGCGTATCTGAATGATTTGCTCATTGTGTTAGGCATTTCGCTGGTGCAAAGCTGTGGCCATGTCATCAGGGTATCTGAATGTTTTGCTCATTGTGTTAGACATATCGCTGGTCGCTGCAGTAGCCAGGTCCTAAGCGTATCTGTATGTTTACACACTGTGTTAGGAATATCGCTGGTGCACTGCTCTGGAAAGGTCGTCAGCGTATATGAATGTTTTACTCACTATGTTAGGCATATCGCTGGTCCACTGAATTGGCTAGGTCGTCAGCGTATCATGACTTGTTTGCACACTGTGTTAATCATATCGCTTTTGCACTGCTGTAGGCAGGTCGTCAGTGTATCTGAATGTTCTGCTCATTGTGTTACGCATATCACTGGTGCACTGCTGTGGCCATGCTGTCAGGGTATCTGAAAGTTTTAGTCACTGTGTTAGTCATATCCCTGATGCCCTTCTGTGGCCAGTTCGTCAGCGTTTCTGAATGCTTTGCTCATTGTTTTAAGCATATCGCTGGTGCACTGCTGTGTCCTGGTCGTCAGCGTATCTGAATGTTTTGTACATTGTGTTACGCATATCGCTGGTGCACGGTTGTGGCCAGGTCGTCAGCGTACCTCAATGTTTTGCTCACTGTGTTAGACATATCGCTGGTCGCTGCAGTAGCCAGGTAGTAAGCGTTTCAGATTGTTTTGCTCACTGTGTTAGGTATATCGCTGATGCACTGCTGTAGCAAAGTCTTCTGCGTATCTGAATGTTTTGCTCAGTATGTTAGGCATATTGGTGCTGTACTGCTATGACCAGGTCGCCAGCGTATCTGAATGTTTTGCTAACTGTGTTAAGCATATCGCTGGTGCACTGCTGTGGCCAGGTTGTAAGCGTATCTGATTGATTTGCTTTGTGTGTTAGCCATATGGCTTGTTTACCCCTGGACAAGGTCATCAGCGTATCTGAATGTTGTGGTCACTGTGTTAGGCATATCGCTGGTGTACTGCTGTGGCAAGGTCGTCAGCGTATCTTAATGGTCTGCTCATTGTGTTAGGAATATCGCTGGTGCACTGCTCTGGAAAGATAGTCAGCGAATCTGAATGTTTTGCTCACTATGTTAGGGATATCGGTGGTGCACTGAATTGGCTAGATCGTCAGCATATCATGATTTGTTTGCACACTGTGTTAGGGATATCGCTGGTGCACTGCTGTGACCAGGTCGTCAGCGTATCTGAATGTTTTGCTCATTGTGTTACGCGTATCACTGGTGCACTGCTGTGGCCATGCTGTCAGGGTATCTGAATGTTTTGGTCACTGTGTTAGTCATATCCCTGATGCACTTCTGTGGCCAGTTCGTCAGCGTATCTAAATGTTTTGCTCATTGTGTTACGCATATTGCTCGTTCACTGCTGTGGCCAGGTCGTCAGCATATTTGAATGTTTTGCTCATTGTGTTAGACATATCGCTGGTCGCTGCAGTAGCCAGGTCGTAAGCGTATCTGAATGTTTTGCTCACTGTGTTAGGTATATCTCTGGCGCACTGCTGTGGCAAAGTCGTCAGCGTATCTGAACGTTTTGCTCACTATGTTAGCCATATCGCTGTTGCACTGCAATGCCAGGTCGTCAGCTTATCTTAATGTTTTGCTCACTGTGTTAGGCATATCGATGGTGCACTGCTGTGGCCAGGTCGTCAGCGTATCTCAATGTTCTGCTCACTGTGTTAGACATATCGCTGGTGCACCTCTGGAATAGGTCGTCAGCGTATCTGAAAGTTTTGGACCCTGAGTTAGACATATCGCTGGTGCACTGCTGGGGCCAGCTCATCAGCGTATCTGAATGTTGCGCTCACTGTATTAAGCATATCGCTGGTCCACTGCTGCGGCGATGCTGTCAGGGTATTTGAATGTTTTGGTCATTGTGTTAGTCATATCCCTGATGCACTTCTGTGGCCAGGTCGTCAGCGTATCTAAATGTTATGCTAATTGTGTTAAGCATATTGCTGATTCACTGCTGTGGCCAGGTCTTCACCGTATCTGAATGCTTTGCTCATTGTGTTAGGCATATCGCTAGTGCACTACTGTGGCCAGCTCGTCAGCGTACCTGAATGTTTCGCTCACTGTGATAAGCATATCGCTGGTGCACTGCTGTCGCCAGTTTGTCAGCGTATCCAAATGTTTTGCTCACTGTGATCACCATATCGCTGGTGCACTGTTGTGGCAAGGTAGTCAGCGTATCTGAATGTTCTGCTCGTTGTAATACGCATATCGCTGGTGCACTGCTGTGGCCAGGTGGTCAGCGTATCTGAATGTTCTGCTCGTTGTGTTACGCATATCGCTGGTGCACTGCTGTGGCCAGGTCCTCAGCGTATCTGAATGTTTTGCTCATTGTGTTAGGCATATCGCTAGTGCACTGCTGTGGCCAGGTCGTCAGCGTATCTGAATATTTTGCTCGCTGTGTTACGCTTATCGCTGGTGCACTGCTGTGGCCAGGTCCTCAGCGTGTCTGAATGTTTTGCTCATTGTGTTAGGCATATCGCTGTTGCACTGCTGTGGCCAGGCCCTCAGCAGAATGTGAATGTTTTGCTCGCTGTGTTACAAATATCGGTGGTGCACAGCTGTGGCCAAGTGGTTAGCGTATCTGAATGTTTTGATCATTGAGTTAGGCATTTCGCTGGTGCACTGCTGTGGCCAGGTCGTCAGGGTATGAAAATGGTTTGCTCACTATGTTAGGCATATCGCTGGTGCATTGCTATGGCTAGGTCTTCAACGTATCTGAATGTTTTGGTAACTGTGTTAGGCATATCACTGTTGCACTGCTGTGGCCAGGTCGTTAACGTATCTGATTGTTTTGCTTACTGTGTTAGGCATATTGCTGATACCTGCGGTAACCATGTCCTAAGCGTAACTGAATGTTTAGCTCAATGTGTTAGGCAATTCGCTGGTTCACTGCTGTGGCAAGGTTGTCAGCGTATCTTAACGGTCTGCTCATTGTTTTAGGAAAATCGCCGGTGCACTGCTGTGGCCACGTCGTCTGTTAATCTAAGTGTTTTGCTCATTGTGTTAAGCATATCGCTGGTGCACTGCTGTGGCCAGCTCGTCAGCGTATCTGAATGTTTTGCTCACTGTGATAAGCATATCGCTGGTGCACTGCTGTGGCCCCGTCGTCAGCGTATCTCAATTGTTTCTTCACTTTGATAGGTATATCGCTGGTGCACTGCTGTGGCAAAGTCGTCAGCGGATCTGAATGTTTTGCTCACTATGTTAGGCATATCGCTGGTACACTACTAAGGCCATGTCGTCAGCGTATCTGAATGTTTTGCTCACTGTGTTAGGCATATTGCTAGTGCACTGTTGGGCCATGTTGTCAGCGTATCTGATATTTTGCTCACTGTGTTAGGCATATCGCTGGTGCACCTCTGGACAAGGTCGTCAGCATATCTAAAAGTTTTGGTCTCTGTGTTAGGCATATCGCTGGTGCACTGATGTGGCCAGCTCGTCAGTGTATCTGAATGTTTTGCTAACTGTGATAAGCATATCGCTGGTTCACGGCTGTGGCCAGGTCATCAACGTATTTTAATGTTTTGCTCATTGTGTTAGACACATCGCTGGTCAGTGCTGTAGCCAGGTCGTAAGCGTATCTGAATGTTTTGCCCACTGTGTTAGGCATATCGTTGGTGCAGTGCTTGGCAAGGTCGTCAGCGTATCTTAATGGTTTCCTCATTCTGTTAGGAATATGGCTAGTGCACTGATGTACCCAGGTCGTCAGCTTATCTGAATGTTTTGCACATTGTGTTACGTATATTGCTGGTGACTGCTTTGGCTAGGTCGTCAGCGTATCTGAATGGTTTGCTCACTGTGTTGGGCATATAGCTGGTGCACTGCTGTAGCCAGGTCGTCAGTGTATTTTATTGTTTTGCTCACTGTGTTAGGCATATCGCTGGTGCACCCCTGGACTAGGTCATCAGCGTATCTGAATGTTTTGGTCACTGTTTTAGGCATATCGCTTGTGCACTGCTGAGGCCAGCTCGTCAGCGTAGCTGAATGTTTTGCTCACTGTGATAGGCATATCGCTGGTGCACTGCTGTGGCCAGGTCGTCAGCGTATCTTAATGGTTTGCTCATTGTGTTAGGAGTATCGCTGGTGTACTGCTGTGGCCAGGTCGTCAGCTTATCTGAATGTTTTGTTCACTGTGAGAAGCATATCGCTGGTCCACTGCTGTGGCCAGGTCGTGAACGTATCTTAATGCTTATCTCATTGTGTCAGAAATATCGCTGGTCAGTCCTTTAGCCAGGTCGTAAGCGTATCTGAATCTTTTGCCCACTCTGTTAGGCATATCGTTGGTGCACTGCTGTTGCAAGGTCGTCAGCGTATCTAAATGGTTTGCTCATTCTGTTAGGAATAGCGCTGGTGCACTGCTGTTACCAGGTCGTCAGCTTATCTGAACTATTTGCACATTGTGTTACGCATATTGCTGGTGACTGCTTTAGCTAGGTCGTCAGCGTATCTGAATGGTTTGCTCACTGCATTAGGCATATCGCTGGTGCATTAATGTGGCCCGGTCGTCAGCGTTTCTGAATGTTTTGTGCATTGTGTTTGCATTTCGCTGGTGCATTGCTGTGGCCAGGTCGTCAGCGTATCTGATTGTTTTAGTCATTGTGTTAGGCATATCGCTGGTGCACTGCTTGGCAAGGTCGTCAGCGTATCTGAATGTTTAGCTCGTTGTGGTACTCAAATCGCTGGTGAACTGCTGTGGCCAGGTCGTCAGCGTATCTTAATGTTTTACTCATTGTGTTGGGCATATCGCTGGTACACTGCTGTGACAAGCTCGTCAGCGTTTCCTAATGGTTTGCTCATTCTGTTAGGTATATCGCTGGTGCACTGCTGTGCCTAGGTCGTCAGCGTATCTGAATGTTTTGCTCATTGTGTTAGGCATTTCGCTGGTGCACTGCTGTGGCCAGGTCGTCAGCGTCTCTGAATGTTTTGCTTATTGTGTTAGGCAAATCGCTGGTGCTCTGCTGTCTCCAGGTCGTTAGCGTATCTCAATGATTTGCTAATTGTGTTAGGCACATCGCTGGTGCACTGCTATGGCCAGGTCGACAGCGTATCTCAATGTTTTGCTCACTGTGTTAGGCATATCGCTGGTGCACCTCTGGACTAGGTCGTCGGCGTATCTGAATGTTTTGCTCACTGTGTTAGGCATATCGCTTATGCACTGCTGTGGCCAGGTCATCAGCGTATCTGAATGTTTTGCTCATTGTGTTACGCATATCGCTGGTGCACTGCTGTGGCCAGTTCGTCAGCATATCTGAATGCTTTGTTCATTGTGTTAGGCATATGGCTGGTGCACTGCTATGACCAGGTCGCCAGCGTATCTGAATGTTTTGCTAACTGTGTTAAGCATATCGCTGGTGCACTGCTGTGGCCAGGTCGTTAACGTATGTGATTGTTTTCCTTTGTGTGTTAGGCATATCGCTGGTTTACCCCTGGACTAGGTCGTCAGAGCATCTGAATGTTTTGGTCACTGTGTTAGGCATCTCGCTGGTGCACTGCTGGGCCAGGTCGTCACCGTGACTAAATGTATTGCTCATTGTGTTAGGCATATCGCTGGTGCTCTGCTGTGGCCAGGTCGTCAGCGTATCTGAATGTTTTGCTCATTGTGTTAGGCATTTCGCTGGTGCAAAGCTGTGGCCATGTCATCAGGGTATCTGAATGTTTTGCTCATTGTGTTAGACATATCGCTGGTCGCTGCAGTAGCCAGGTCCTATGCGTATCTGTATGTTTACACACTGTGTTAGGAATATCGCTGGTGCACTGCTCTGGAAAGGTCGTCAGCGTATATGAATGTTTTACTCACTATGTTAGGCATATCGCTGGTCCACTGAATTGGCTAGGTCGTCAGCGTATCATGATTTGTTTGCACACTGTGTTAATCATATCGCTTTTGCACTGCTGTAGGCAGGTCGTCAGTGTATCTGAATGTTCTGCTCATTGTGTTACGCATATCACTGGTGCACTGCTGTGGCCATGCTGTCAGGGTATCTGAAAGTTTTGGTCACTGTGTTAGTCATATCCCTGATGCCCTTCTGTGGCCAGTTCGTCAGCGTATCTGAATGCTTTGCTCATTGTTTTAAGCATATCGCTGGTGCACTGCTGTGTCCTGGTCGTCAGCGTATCTGAATGTTTTGTACATTGTGTTACGCATATCGCTGGTGCACGGTTGTGGCCAGGTCGTCAGCGTACCTCAATGTTTTGCTCACTGTGTTAGACATATCGCTGGTCGCTGCAGTAGCCAGGTAGTAAGCGTTTCAGATTGTTTTGCTCACTGTGTTAGGTATATCGCTGATGCACTGCTGTAGCAAAGTCTTCTGCGTATCTGAATGTTTTGCTCAGTATGTTAGGCATATTGGTGCTGTACTGCTATGACCAGGTCGCCATCGTATCTGAATGTTTTGCTAACTGTGTTAAGCATATCGCTGGTGCACTGCTGTGGCCAGGTTGTCAGCGTATCTGATTGATTTGATTTGTGTGTTAGCCATATGGCTTGTTTACCCCTGGACAAGGTCATCAGCGTATCTCAATGTTGTGGTCACTGTGTTAGGCATATCGCTGGTGTACTGCTGTGGCAAGGTCGTCAGCGTATCTTAATGGTCTGCTCATTGTGTTAGGAATATCGCTGGTGCACTGCTCTGGAAAGGTAGTCAGCGAATCTGAATGTTTTGCTCACTATGTTAGGGATATCGCTGGTGCACTGAATTGGCTAGATCGTCAGCATATCATGATTTGTTTGCACACTGTGTTAGGCATATCGCTGGTGCACTGCTGTGACCAGGTCGTCAGCGTATCTGAATGTTTTGCTCATTGTGTTACGCGTATCACTGGTGCACTGCTGTGGCCATGCTGTCAGGGTATCTGAATGTTTTGGTCACTGTGTTAGTCATATCCCTGATGCACTTCTGTGGCCAGTTCGTCAGCGTATCTAAATGTTTTGCTCATTGTGTTAAGCATATTGATCGTTCACTGCTGTGGCCAGGTCGTCAGCGTATCTGAACGTTTTGCTCACTATGTTAGCCATATCGCTGTTGCACTGCAATGCCAGGTCGTCAGCTTATCTTAATGTTTTGCTCACTGTGTTAGGCATATCGATGGTGCACTGCTGTGGCCAGGTCGTCAGCGTATCTCAATGTTTTGCTCACTGTGTTAGACATATCGCTGGTGCACCTCTGGAATAGGTCGTCAGCGTATCCGAAAGTTTTGGACCCTGAGTTAGACATATCGCTGGTGCACTGCTGGGGCCAGCTCATCAGCGTATCTGAATGTTGCGCTCACTGTATTAAGCATATCGCTGGTCCACTGCTGTGGCCAGGTCGTCACCGTATCTGAATGTTTTGCTCATTGGGTTAGACATATCGCATGTCATTGCTGTTGCTAGGTCGTAAGCGTATCTGAAAATATTGCTCACTGTGTTACGCATATCGCTGGTGCACTGCTATGGCCAGGTCGTCAGCGAATCTTAATTAGTTGGACACTGTGTTAGGCATATCGCTGGTGCACTGCTGCGGCCAGGTCGTCAACGTATCTGATTGTTTTGCTCACTGTGTTAGGCATATCGCTGGTGCACTGCTATGGCCAAGTCGTCAGCGTATGTGAATGTTTTACTCACTGTGTTAGGCACATCACTGGTGCACTGCTGTGGCCAGCTCGTCAGCGTATTTGAATGTTTTGCTCATTGTGTTAGGCATATCGCTGGTGCACTGCTGTGGCCATGCTGTCAGGGTATTTGAATGTTTTGGTCATTGTGTTAGTCATATCCCTGATGCACTTCTGTGGCCAGGTCGTCAGCGTATCTAAATGTTATGCTAATTGTGTTAAGCATATTGCTGATTCACTGCTGTGGCCAGGTCTTCACCGTATCTGAATGTTTTGCTCATTGTGTTAGGCATATCGCTAGTGCACTACTGTGGCCAGCTCGTCAGCGTACCTGAATGTTTCGCTCACTGTGATAAGCATATCGCTGGTGCACTGCTGTCGCCAGTTTGTCAGCGTATCCAAATGTTTTGCTCACTGTGATCACCATATCGCTGGTGCACTGTTGTGGCAAGGTAGTCAGCGTATCTTAATGGTTTGCTCATTGTGTTAGGAATATCGCTGGTGCACTGCTGTGGCCAGGTCGTCAGCGTTTCTAAATGTTTTCTCACTGTGTTACGCATATCGCTGGTGCACTTCTGTGACCAGGTCGTCAGCTTATCTGAATGTTTTGCACATTGTGTTACGCATATCGCTGGTCTACTGCTTTGCCTAGGTCGTCAGCGTATCTGAATGGTTTGCTCACTGTGTTAGGCATTTCGCTGATGCAGTGCTGTGGCCAGGTCGTGAGCGTATCTGAATGTTTTGCTCATTGTGTTAGGCGTATCGCTGGTGCACTGCTGTGGCCACGTCGTCTGTGAATCTGAATGTTTTGTTCATTGTGTTAGGCATATTGCTGGTGCACTGCTGTGTCCCGGTCGTCAGTGTATCTGAATCTTTTGCTCATTGTGTTAGGCATATCCCTGGTGCACTGCTGTGTCCAGGTGGTCAGCGTATCTGAATGTTTTGCTCGTTGTGTTACGCATATCGCTGGTGCACTGCTGTGGCCAGGTCGTCAGCGTATCTGAATGTTTTGCTCATTGTGTCAGGCATTTCGCTGGTGCACTGCTGTGGCCAGGTCGTCAGGGTATCTGAATGTTTTGCTCACTGTGTTAGGCATATCGCTGGTCGCTGCAGTAGCGAGGTCGTAAGAGTATCTGAATGTTTTGCTCAGTGTGTTAGGTATATCGCTGGGTCACTGCTGTGGCATGGTCGTCAGCGTATCTGAATGTTTTGCTCACTATGTTAGTCATATCTCTGGTGCACTGCTATGGCTAGGTCGTCAGCGTATCTTAATGTTTTGCTTACTGTGTTAGGCATATCGCTGGTGCGCTGCTCTGACCAGGTCGTCAGCGTATCTTAATGTTTTGCTCACTGTGTTAGGCATATCGCTGGTGCACTGCTCTGACCAGGTCGTCAGCGTATCTTAATGTTTTGCTCACTGTGTTAGGAATATCGCGCGTGCACTTCTGTGACCATATCGTCAGCTTATCTGATTGTTTTGCACATTGTGTTACGCATATCGCTGGGCTACTGCTTCGGCTAGGTCGTCAGCGTATGTTAATGTTTTGCTCACTGTGTTAGGAATATCGCTGGTGCACTGCTGTGACCAGGTCGTCAGCTTATCTGAATGTTTTGCACATTGTGTTACGCATATCGCTGGTCTACTGCTTTGGCTAGGTCGTCAGCGTATCTGAAGGGTTTGCTCACTGTGTTATGCATATCGCTGGCGCACTGCTGTGTCCAGGTCGTCAGCGTATCTGAATGTTTTGCTAGTTGTGTTACGCATATCGCTGGTGCACTGCTGTGGTCAGGTCGTCAGCGTATCTGAATGTTTTGCTCATTGTCGTCGTCGTCGTGCGTGACATCTCGTGCATTCACTGCACGTTTTGGGCAGGTTAAGCAGGGCCTGCTGTTCCTGCGTCAGAGATCGCAATTTGTCGTTGTGGTCCTCACGTTTTGTTCGTCTTCACGTCTTCACGCTTCGTAATTTTTCTTCTCTTGCTGCTTGGATTACTCCAGCAGCAGGTCTGGCCATCTGGTCGCTGGGCGCCAGTGGGGTTGGTTTCCCAGCCCCCTGACCAGCGGGTTTTCGGAGGTCCTCGTCAACTCATAAAATGGTGTAGCGAGCGCGCGGAAGCGGCGCTCCAACATCTGGACTCCAGCGGCGTCGTGCAGCCTGCGTGTGCCGTAGTCCCTCGGCAGGTGTAGAGCCAGCCGAAGGGCTTTATTCTACACACGCTGCAGCGTCTGGATGTGCATTTCTGCCGCGTTTCCCCACACCACGGCCGCGTACTCTAGCACTGGCCTGATGAGTGCTAGGTACAGCGAGAGGCCGCAGTGGGGGGGCAGTGTCGTCGTTGGGTTGAGGAGCGGGTACAGCAGGCGCAACCTGCCGAGCGCTCGGCCCCTCAGCTCCCGGATGTGTGGACCCCACGTCAGGCGTCGATCGAGGGTGACGCCGAGGTATTTTCCTGTGCGCGACCACGGGATGGGGCCTCCCATGATCCGCACTTGCAGCAGCGCGTCGGGAATGCGGCGGCGCGTGAATATCACCGCCTGGCTTTTCCCGGCGTTGAACTTGAGCCGCCATTTGGTGGCCCAGGCTCCAATCTCGTTGTAGGAGAGCTGCAGCCGGCGGCGCATTAGCTGCGCGTCCTTGCTGCGAGTGTAGATGGCGGTGTCGTCCGCGTAGAGCGCCAGGTGCACCCTCGGCGTCGTCTTTGGCACGTCGGCGGTGTACAGAGAGTACAGCAGTGGGCCAAGCACGGACCCTTGCGGTACTCCTGCTCGGATGTGGCGCGCCGTTGACACGCCACCGTCAGCGCGCACATGGAAGGTGCGCCCGCGCAGGTACGACTGGAGAAGGCGGACGTGCGACACAGGAACCCCCTGTACCAGCAGCTTGTACAGGAGGCCGTCGTGCCACACGCTATCGAAGGCCCTAGAAACATCAAGGAAAACCGCCCCGAGGTACTCGCGATGTTCCAGGGCCCCCATTGCCTGCTCCACCAGTCGTAGTAGCCGATGCTGCGTAGCATGACCGCGGCGGAATCCGAACTGCTCGTCAGGAAGCAGGCCTTCTTCACTGACGTGGCGCTGCAGTCGGATCGAGTAAATCCTCTCGAAGGTTTTCGAGAGGGAAGGCAGGAGGCTTATTGGGCGATAGCTTTGCGCCAGCCTAGGATCTTTGCCAGCCTTCGGGATGGCGACCACCTCTGCGTGTTTCCACGCAGCAGGGTAGACGCCAGTGCGAAGGATGGCGTTGAATATCGCTGTGACGACACGCACTGCTTCCGGCGGCAGCTTCTTCAGCAGTGCGTTACCCATCTTGTCACATCCCCCTGCCTTCCTGGGCTGCAGGAAGTTGAGGTGATGTTGGACCTCTTCTTCTGTTGTCTCTGTGAGGATGTCGTCCTCTTCCTGCTGGGTCAGGTACAGTGGGAGGCGCTCGTCCACCTCGCGGATCATGTCGTCATCGACGACGTCGTCCACCGGTGTAAAGTTTTCCGCGAAGGCGTCCGCAAGGACGCTCGCCTTGGCATCTGGTTCCGCGATGACGTCTCTGCCAACTTGCAGCGGCGGGATGCGTTGGCCCTTCCTCAGGAAGCTCTTAGTTACGGCCCAGGCGCTTCCGTCATCGATTCTGAGCGTGGCTATTTTGCCAGCCCAGTCCCGATTTCGGTGGTGGCTGACGGCCGCCGATATCTCGCGGCGCAGGCGATTTAGCAGGCGTTTGGTGGCGGGGCTTCTCGTGATCTGCCACTCACGGAAGACCCGGTTCTTCTCACGGATGGACATCAATATATCCGGCGGAAGCTGCTTGGATTTATCCATCGGCTTCCTTGGTCGCTGTGGCGCCGCCGCATCTGCCGCCGCGAGTGTGTAGTGGGTGAACGCAGCTAGCGCGGCGTCCACCCCCTCCACGTCCGGATCGGGTGTGGCGGTGACCGTCTCTGCTAGGTGCTGTTGGAAGTGCGCCCAATTGGTGTTGAGGCGGGCGCTGCGGTGCTCAGGTGGGGCCATCCCGTCTGTGTCCATGTCAAAGATCACTGGCAGGTGATCTGAGGACAGGGCACAGCGCGTGGTCGCGATCGCGTTGTGAGCTGCCCCTTTCACGATCGCGATGTCTAGAACATCGGGACGGCCACGCTTCGGGTAGTGCGTGGGGTCGAAGGGACCCAGCACTATGGCGTCGTGGAGGTTTGCGACCCGGAGTAGTCGTCTGCCGCTGATGGTGGTGACCCTGGAGTTCCACTCCGGGTGTTTAGCATTGAGATCGCCGCCGATGAAGAGGTGCCCGCGCATCGACAGCAGCGTCTCGATGTCCCTGGATTGCAGGTGTCCCGACGGTTGTCGGTACGCTGCCACGAACGTGACGTGGCCTGCGGAAGTGCAGACGACGACGCCCGTGGTTTCCAGAGTCGGCGTCTCTGGGAGTAAAACCTGGTGATGGCGCAACGACGTTTTGACGTACACCGCCGTTCCGCCTCCATGGGTTGCCCGGTCCGTGCGGTAGCAGCGGAAATTTGCAGCCCTCACGTCCACGCCTGGCTTCAGCCAGGTCTCGGTGACGAGGCAAACGTCCACGTGCTCATCACGCAGGAACTGGCGGAATTCTCCCGCTTGGGTTCTGATGCTGTTCGCATTCCACACACAAACGGTTAGGCCCTGGATGTGCCTATCCATGTTTGGGTGTGGGGACAGCTGGTGTGGTGATGGCCTGAACGGCCGACTGCACTGCAGACGCAATCATCTGCGGAAGTTGTGTCAGGAGCAGCTTGAAGTCCTCCCTCATGGCCCTGACTTCTTCCGCGACACTCGCTGCAGAAGTCCTGTCAGTGCCTGGGGGTGGTGCCGCTGCCTGGTCTCGAACAGCAGGCTGTGGAGCTGGCGTCTCGCGGGCAGGACGCTCCCTCCGCCGACCGCGCCGGCGGCCGACCCTCGCTGTTGCAGGCTGCTCTCTCGGCGGTCCGCGCCCGTGAGCGACTACCGCCTCTGGAGCAGGCTCGGACTGGTTGCCACGCCCCCGTTCGACGGCGGCGTCGGCAGGACGCTGCTCAGTTGACTTGGCGGGTGCCTTGTCAGTGGCAGCGTTTGCGTAACTTCTCCCGGACTGCACCCACGCGGAGTGCGCCGGTTGTCCTCGTTGTTTTGCGGTGGCACGCCGGAAGGCAGTGCAGCCGCGGTAGCACGCCACGTGTTTCTCGCCGCAATGGCAGCAAGTGGGCGCGTCCTTTCTCGGAATCTTACAATCTTTAGTGGCGTGGTCCCCCGCGCATTTGACGCAGCGAGGAGTATCGCTGGTCCACTGAATTGGCTAGGTCGTCAGCGTATCATGATTTGTTTGCACACTGTGTTAATCATATCGCTTTTGCACTGCTGTAGGCAGGTCGTCAGTGTATCTGAATGTTTTGCTCATTGTGTTA
This sequence comes from Schistocerca gregaria, assembly GCF_023897955.1. Classification (NCBI taxonomy): domain Eukaryota; kingdom Metazoa; phylum Arthropoda; class Insecta; order Orthoptera; family Acrididae; genus Schistocerca; species Schistocerca gregaria. Next base: position 572,522,156 of record NC_064926.1, read on the forward strand.
CGCATATCACTGGTGCACTGCTGTGGCCATGCTGTCAGGGTATCTGAAAGTTTTGGTCACTGTGTTAGTCATATCCCTGATGCCCTTCTGTGGCCAGTTCGTCAGCGTATCTGAATGCTTTGCTCATTGTTTTAAGCATATCGCTGGTGCACTGCTGTGTCCTGGTCGTCAGCGTATCTGAATGTTTTGTACATTGTGTTACGCATATCGCTGGTGCACGGCTGTGGCCAGGTCGTCAGCGTACCTCAATGTTTTGCTCATTGTGTTAGACATATCGCTGGTCGCTGCAGTAGCCAGGTAGTAAGCGTTTCAGATTGTTTTGCTCACTGTGTTAGGTATATCGCTGATGCACTGCTGTGGCAAGGTCGTCTGCGTATCTGAATGTTTTGCTCAGTATGTTAGGCATATTGGTGCTGTACTGCTATGACCAGGTCGCCAGCGTATCTGAATGTTTTGCTAACTGTGTTAAGCATATCGCTGGTGCACTGCTGTGGCCAGGTTGTCAGCGTATCTGATTGATTTGCTTTGTGTGTTAGGCATATGGCTTGTTTACCCCTGGACAAGGTCATCAGCGTATCTGAATGTTGTGGTCACTGTGTTAGGCATATCGCTGGTGTACTGCTGTGGCAAGGTCGTCAGCGTATCTTAATGGTCTGCTCATTGTCTTAGGATTATCGCTGGTGCACTGCTCTGGAAAGGTCGTCAGCGAATCTGAATGTTTTCCTCACTATGTTAGGGATATCGCTGGTGCACTGAATTGGCTAGATCGTCAGCATATCATGATTTGTTTGCACACTGTGTTAGGCATATCGCTGGTGCACTGCTGTGACCAGGTCGTCAGCGTATCTGAATGTTTTGCTCATTGTGTTACGCGTATCACTGGTGCACTGCTGTGGCCATGCTGTCAGGATATCTGAATGTTTTGGTCACTGTGTTAGTCATATCCCTGATGCACTTCTGTGGCCAGTTCGTCAGCGTATCTAAATGTTTTGCTCATTGTGTTAAGCATATTGATCGTTCACTGCTGTGGCCAGGTCGTCAGCATATCTGAATGTTTTGCTCATTGTGTTAGACATATCGCTGGTCGCTGCAGTAGCCAGGTCGTAAGCGTATCTGAATGTTTTGCTCACTGTGTTAGGTATATCGCTGGCGCACTGCTGTGGCAAAGTCGTCAGCGTATCTGAACGTTTTGCTCACTATGTTAGCCATATCGCTGTTGCACTGCAATGCCAGGTCGTCAGCTTATCTTAATGTTTTGCTCACTGTGTTAGGCATATCGATGGTGCACTGCTGTGGCCAGGTCGTCAGCGTATCTCAATGTTTTGCTCACTGTGTTAGACATATCGCTGGTGCACCTCTGGAATAGGTCGTCAGCGTATCTGAATGTTTTGGACCCTGTGTTAGGCATATCGCTGGTCCACTGCTGTGGCCAGGTCGTCACCGTATCTGAATGTTTTGCTCATTGGGTTAGACATATCGCATGTCATTGCTGTTGCTAGGTCGTAAGCGTATCTGAAAGTATTGCTCACTGTGTTACGGATATCGCTGGTGCACTGCTATGGCCAGGTCGTCAGCGTATGTGAATGTTTTACTCACTGTGTTAGGCACATCACTGGTGCACTGCTGTGGCCAGCTCGTCAGCGTATTTGAATGTTTTGCTCATTGTGTTAGGCATATCGCTGGTGCACTGCTGTGGCCATGCTGTCAGGGTATTTGAATGTTTTGGTCATTGTGTTAGTCATATCCCTGATGCACTTCTGTGGCCAGGTCGTCAGCGTATCTAAATGTTATGCTAATTGTGTTAAGCATATTGCTGATTCACTGCTGTGGCCAGGTCTTCACCGTATCTGAATGTTTTGCTCATTGTGTTAGGCATATCGCTAGTGCACTACTGTGGCCAGCTCGTCAGCGTACCTGAATGTTTCGCTCACTGTGATAAGCATATCGCTGGTGCACTGCTGTCGCCAGTTTGTCAGCGTATCCAAATGTTTTGCTCACTGTGATCACTATATCGCTGGTGCACTGTTGTGGCAAGGTAGTCAGCGTATCTTAATGGTTTGCTCATTGTGTTAGGAATATCGCTGGTGCACTGCTGTGGCCAGGTCGTCAGCGTTTCTAAATGTTTTCTCACTGTGTTACGCATATCGCTGGTGCACTTCTGTGACCAGATCGTCAGCTTATCTGAATGTTTTGCACATTGTGTTACGCATATCGCTGGTCTACTGCTTTGCCTAGGTCGTCAGCGTATCTGAATGGTTTGCTCACTGTGTTAGGCATTTCGCTGATGCAGTGCTGTGGCCAGGTCGTGAGCGTATCTGAATGTTTTGCTAATTGTGTTAGGCGTATCGCTGGTGCACTGCTGTGGCCACGTCGTCTGTGAATCTGAATGTTTTGCTCATTGTGTTAGGCATATTGCTGGTGCACTGCTGTGTCCCGGTCGTCAGTGTATCTGAATCTTTTGCTCATTGTGTTAGGCATATCCCTGGTGCACTGCTGTGTCCAGGTGGTCGGCGTATCTGAATGTTTTGCTCGTTGTGTTACGCATATCGCTGGTGCACTGCTGTGGCCAGGTCGTCAGCGTATCTGAATGTTTTGCTCATTGTGTCAGGCATTTCGCTGGTGCACTGCTGTGGCCAGGTCGTCAGGGTATCTGAATGTTTTGCTCACTGTGTTAGACATATCGCTGGTCGCTGCAGTAGCGAGGTCGTAAGAGTATCTGAATGTTTTGCTCAGTGTGTTAGGTATATCGCTGGGTCACTGCTGTGGCATGGTCGTCAGCGTATCTGAATGTTTTGCTCACTATGTTAGGCATATCGCTGGTGCACTGCTATGGCTAGGTCGTCAGCGTATCTTAATGTTTTGCTTACTGTGTTAGGCATATCGCTGGTGCACTGCTCTGACCAGGTCGTCAGCGTATCTTAATGTTTTGCTCACTGTGTTAGGAATATCGCGGGTGCACTTCTGTGACCATATCGTCAGCTTATCTGACTGTTTTGCACATTGTGTTACGCATATCGCTGGTCTACTGCTTCGGCTAGGTCGTCAGCGTATGTTAATGTTTTGCTCACTGTGTTAGGAATATCGCTGGTGCACTGCTGTGACCAGGTCGTCAGCTTATCTGAATGTTTTGCACATTGTGTTACGCATATCGCTGGTCTACTGCTTTGGCTAGGTCGTCAGCGTATCTGAAGGGTTTGCTCACTGTGTTACGCATATCGCTGGCGCACTGCTGTGTCCAGGTCGTCAGCGTATCTGAATGTTTTGCTAGTTGTGTTACGCATATCGCTGGTGCACTGCTGTGGTCAGGTCGTCAGCGTATCTGAATGTTTTGCTCATTGTGTTAGGCATTTCGCTGGTGCACTGCTGTGGCCGGGTCGTCAGGGTATCTGAATGTTTTACTCACTGTGTTAAGCACATCACTGGTGCACTGCTGTGGCCAGGTCGTCAGCGTATCTGAATGTTTTGCTCATTGTGTTAGGCGTATCGCTGGTGCACTGCTGTGGCCAGCTCGTCAGTGTATCTGAATGTTTTACTCACTGTGATAAACATATCGCTGGTCCCTGCTGTTGCCAGGTCGTAACCGTATCTGAATGTTTTGCTCATTGTGTTAAGCATTTCGCTGGTGCAAAGCTGTGGCCATGTCATCAGGGTATCTGAATGTTTGGCTCATTGTGTTAGACATATCGCTGGTCGCTGCAGTAGCCAGGTCCTAAGCGTATCTGTATGTTTACACACTGTGTTAGGAATATCGCTTGTGCACTGCTCTGGAAAGGTCGTCAGCGTATATGAATGTTTTGCTCACTATGTTAGGCATATCGCTGGTCCACTGAATTGGCTAGGTCGTCAGCGTATCATGATTTGTTTGCACACTGTGTTAATCATATCGCTTTTGCACTGCTGTAGGCAGGTCGTCAGTGTATCTGAATGTTTTGCTCATTGTGTTACGCATATCACTGGTGCACTGCTGTGGCCATGCTGTCAGGGTATCTGAAAGTTTTGGTCACTGTGTTAGTCATATCCCTGATGCCCTTCTGTGGCCAGTTCTTCATCGTATCTGAATGCTTTGCTCATTGTTTTAAGCATATCGCTGGTGCACTGCTGTGTCCTGGTCGTCAGCGTATCTGAATGTTTTGTACATTGTGTTACGCATATCGCTGGTGCACGGCTGTGGCCAGGTCGTCAGCGTACCTCAATGTTTTGCTCATTGTGTTAGACATATCGCTGGTCGCTGCAGTAGCCAGGTAGTAAGCGTTTCAGATTGTTTTGCTCACTGTGTTAGGTATATCGCTGATGCACTGCTGTGGCAAGGTCGTCTGCGTATCTGAATGTTTTGCTCAGTATGTTAGGCATATCGGTGCTGTACTGCTATGACCAGGTCGCCAGCGTATCTGAATGTTTTGCTAACTGTGTTAAGCATATCGCTGGTGCACTGCTGTGGCCATGCCGTCAGGGTATCTGAATGTTTTGGTCACTGTGTTAGTCATATCCCTGATGCACTTCTGTGGCCAGTTCGTCAGCGTATCTAAATGTTTTGCTCACTGTGTTAAGCATATTGCTCGTTCACTGCTGTGGCCAGGTCGTCAGCATATCTGAATGTTTTGCTCATTGTGTTAGACATATCGCTGGTCGCTGCAGTGGCCAGGTCGTAAGCGTATCTGAATGTTTTGCTCACTGTGTTAGGTATATCGCTGGCGCACTGCTGTGGCAAAGTCGTCAGCGTATCTGATCGTTTTGCTCACTATGTTAGCCATATCGCTGTTGCACTGCAATGCCAGGTCGTCAGCTTATCTTAATGTTTTGCTCACTGTGTTAGGCATATCGATGGTGCACTGTTGTGGCCAGGTCGTCAGCGTACCTGAATGTTTCGCTCACTGTGATAAGCATATCGCTGGTGCACTGCTGTCGCCAGTTTGTCAGCGTATCCAAATGTTTTGCTCACTGTGATCACCATATCGCTGGTGCACTGTTGTGGCAAGGTAGTCAGCGTATCTTAATGGTTTGCTCATTGTGTTAGGAATATCGCTGGTGCACTGCTGTGGCCAGGTCGTCAGCGTTTCTAAATGTTTTCTCACTGTGTTACGCATATCGCTGGTGCACTGCTGTGACCAGGTCGTCAGCTTACCTGAATGTTTTGCACATTGTGTTACGCATATCGCTGGTCTACTGCTTTGCCTAGGTCGTCAGCGTATCTGAATGGTTAGCTCACTGTGTTAGGCATTTCGCTGATGCACTGCTGTGGCCAGGTCGTGAGCGTATCTGAATGTTTTGCTCATTGTGTTAGGCGTATCGCTGGTGCACTGCTGTGGCCACGTCGTCTGTGAATCTGAATGTTTTGCTCATTGTGTTAGGCATATTGCTGGTGCACTGCTGTGTCCCGGTCGTCAGCGTATCTGAATGTTTTGCTCATTGTGTCAGGCATTTCGCTGGTGCACTGCTGTGGCCAAGTCGTCAGGGTATCTGAATGTTTTGCTCACTGTGTTAGACATATCGCTGGTCGCTGCAGTAGCGAGGTCGTAAGAGTATCTGAATGCTTTGCTCAGTGTGTTAGGTATATCGCTGGGTCACTGCTGTGGCATGGTCGTCAGCGTATCTGAATGTTTTGCTCACTATGTTAGGCATATCGCTGGTGCACTGCTATGGCTAGGTCGCCAGCGTATCTTAATGTTTTGCTTACTGTGTTAGGCATATCGCTGGTGCACTGCTCTGACCAGGTCGTCAGCGTATCTTAATGTTTTGCTCACTGTGTTAGGCATATCGCTGGTGCACTGCTCTGTTCAGGTCGTCAGCGTATCTTAATGTTTTGCTCACTGTGTTAGGAATATCGCGGGTGCACTTCTGTGACCATATCGTCAGCTTATCTGATTGTTTTGCACATTGTGTTACGCATATCGCTGGTCTACTGCTTCGGCTAGGTCGTCAGCGTATCTTAATGTTTTGCTCACTGTGTTAGGAATATCGCTGGTGCACTGCTGTGACCAGGTCGTCAGCTTATCTGAATGTTTTGCACATTGTGTTACGCATATCGCTGGTCTACTGCTTTGGCTAGGTCGTCAGCGTATCTGAAGGGTTTGCTCACTGTGTTACGCATATCGCTGGCGCACTGCTGTGTCCAGTCGTCAGCGTATCTGATTGTTTTGCTAGTTGTGTTACGCATATCGCTGGTGCACTGCTGTGGTCAGGTCGTCAGCGTATCTGAATGTTTTGCTCATTGTGTTAGGCATTTCGCTGGTGCACTGCTGTGGCCAGGTCGTCAGGGTATCTGAATGTTTTACTCACTGTGTTAAGCACATCACTGGTGCACTGCTGTGGCCAGGTCGTCAGCGTATCTGAATGTTTTGCTCATTGTGTTAGGCGTATTGCTGGTGCACTGCTGTGGCCAGCTCGTCAGTGTATCTGAATGTTTTACTCACTGTGATAAACATATCGCTGGTCGCTGCAGTAGCGAGGTCGTAAGAGTATCTGAATGTTTTGCTCACTGTGTTAGGCATATCGCTTGTGTACTGCTGTGGCCACGTCGTCAGCGTATCTGAATGTTTTACTCGCTGTGTTAAGCACATCACTGGTGCACTGCTGTGGCCAGGTCGTCAGCGTATCTGAATGTTTTGCTCATTCTGTTAGGCATATTGCTGGTGCACTGCTGTTTCCAGGTCGTCAGCGTATCTGAATTTTTTTGCTCATTGATTTAGGCCCGTCATTGTTGCACTGCTGTGGCCAGGTCGTCAGCGTATCTGAATGTTTTGCTCATTGATTTAGGCACATCATTGTTGCACTGCTATGGGCAGGTCGGCAGCGTGTCTGAATGTTTTGGTCACTGTGTTAGTCATATCGCTGGTGCACTGCTGTGGCCAGGTCGTCAGCGTATCTGTATGTTTTGCTCACTGTGTTAGGCATGTCTCTGATGCACTGCTGTGGCCAGGTCGTCAGTGTGTCTGAATGTTTCGCTCACTCTGTTAGGCATATCGCTGGTGCACTGCTGTGGCGAGGTTGTCAGCGTATCTGAATGTTTTGCTCCTTGTGTTAGGGTTCGAATAGTACTGGTGCTAATACTCAGCCTTGAGGTAGTCCAGTCTTGATCTTAAAAGAGTTCCTACCGTCCATTCCATTTGTCACTTTAAAGTTGCGATTGGTGAGTATGTTCTTCAGGAGAGACGTGAGCCGAAGGCATGGGATCGCCCCAATTCAATTTCAGCATGAGTCCATCAAGCCGTACAGTATCGTAGGCAACTGCTAAGTCTACGAATGCCACTGATATTTTCAGTCCCCTTTGAAAGCCAGCTACTATGTATGTTGTCAAACCCAGTACTCGCTCGTAGCAGCTACAGTTATTACGGAAGCCTATCTGGAATGTTGACATCGAATGACTAGTCCACTTTGAAGTCACTGGGCCTCCTTACCAATCCACTGTGCTGTTACTGACTCCCTACTGACGACACAACACGCCCCATCTCCTTTTATACTGGCTGCGTCCGACTCTCCTGACAGCTAGCGATCAATTCCAAATTATATAAGAGTGTATCCGCACAGTTTTGAATAGGTAGTGTATATATCGAGACAGCAGATACTACTGCCAGAGCTTACGATGGCTGTTAGAGTGTACAACAGCTGGTGATATCAGGTCCTAAACGTCTGCTGTGAAGCACCACCTCCGAGTGCGATTTAGTGCTCGTCGCTCTCTGTGGAATCCGGGCGTTAGCGCGTTTAGTTAGCCGATAACGCTCACCGAAGACTGCGCCTGGTTAGCGACAATGCGTGACGTGATACTGTTTTACGGCGCAGGTAACAACTTGCGGCGGCCAATCAGAACGTCCCGTTGCCTGCGCCGGTCGCGTTACGCCGCTGGGTTAGTTACTCGCTAATTGAGGGCATATCGACACCCGCGCGTGCAGCGGCCAGTAGGCGGCCAGAGCTGAAAAGCTTCGGACAGCAGTCTCTAATTCAAAACCTGCTGTAAGATCTCTATTGGTCACTGGTACTCCAGTAATGTCTTAACAAAGGAACCAGAGAGCAGTACACGTTAACGGTGATAGAATCTACAGGGCGATCCATATGTATGGGATCCCACTTCTATCACAAAAATAATTACATAAACGGAAATTTTAAAGTTAAGCGGTATGAGATAGGACAAGAGAAAAACCTGTGTGGCTACTTTACCAACATGGCGAACATTCTGTAAAACCTTATCTTGGATACAATTCGCATTTTCCAAATCGGGAAGGGTGTCACCTGACATATCCATCAAATAAAGAATCCCACAAGGAAAACAGCGATGTCTTCCATTTAATCGCTGCTTTCTTCATTCTCGAGTGAAGACATTCTTTCCTCACAGGCACTCCCGGACCTACGATATTTTCGAACCGGGCAAAAAAAAAAGCGTTGAAAAGAGGACGTCAAAAATTAATATCGATTTTTCAAAAATGTGTTCATTTTGTAGCACACATCGTTCTGAAGCGCATGATGTGCACTCAAGAGCCAAAGAAAATGGCTAGCACGCAGAAGTGCCGCAGCAAGACGCCGCGTGGACTCGACTGATGTCTGAAGCAGTGCCGGAGGGAGCTGACACCGTGAATCCTGGCAGGGCTGTCCATAAATCCGTAAGAGTACGATGAGGTGCACATCCCTTCTGAACAACACGTTGCAAGGCATCCGAGATATGCTCAACAATGTCCATGTCTGGAGAGTTTGGGGTCCAGCGGAAGTGTTTAAACTCAGAAGAGTGTTCCTGGAGCCACTATATAGCAATTCTGGACGTGTGGTGAGTCGCATTGTACTGCTGGAATTACCCAAGTCCGTCGGAATGCACAATGGACATGAATGGATGCAGGTGATCAGATAGGTTGCTTATGTACGTGTCACCTGTCAAAGTCGTATCTAGACATATCAGGAGTATCATGTCACTCCAACTGCACGCGCCCCACACCTTACCCTCTATGAGCTTGAACAGTCCCCTGTTGACACGCAGGATCCAGGGATTCACGAGGTTGTCTCCAAACCCGTACACGTCCATCCATTCGATACAATTTGAAACGAGACTCGTCCGACCAGGCAACATGTTTCCAGTCGTCAACTGTCCAATGTCGGTGTTGATGGACCCAGGCGAGGCGTAAAGCTTTGTGTCGTGCAGTCGTCAAGGGTGCACGAGTGGCTCTTCGGCTCAGAAAGCCCATATCGATGATTTTGCGTTGAATGGTACCCACGCCGACACTTATTGATGGCCCAGCATTGAAATCTGCAACAATGTGCGGAGGGAATGCAGTTCTGTCACGCTGGACGATTCTCTTCAGTCGTCGTTGGTCCCATTCTTGCAGGATGTTTTTTCTACCGCAGCGATGTCGGAGATTTGATGTTTCACCGGATTCCTTACATTCACGGTACACCCGTCAAATGGTCGTACGGGAAAATCCCCACTTCATCGCTACATCGGAGATGCTGTGTCCCACCGCTCGTGAACCGACTGTAACATCACGTTCAAACTCACTTAAATCTTAATGACCTGCCATTGTAGCAGCAGTAATGAATCTAACAACTGCGCCAGGCGCTTGTTGTCTTATATAGGCGTTGCCGACTGTGCCTGTTTACATATCTCTATATTTGAATACGCATGCCTATACGAGTTTCTTTGGCGCTTCTGTGTATAAAACGTAAATGTTCTACGAAATCTAAGACGCGTTATTTGGCCTTAAGTGTGGCAGAGTGCAGTGCCCCTTCACACAGCAGTCTTCTATCGCATGTCATTGTATTTAGCTGTGTGGAATTCAAACGTGTATATTTTTTAATGGAAGTAATCAAATCTGTCTACAGAACAGTGGAAACCAAAATATTCTGTGGTGCCTCTCCTGCTCACAGCCGGCTGGTTTGACATCCAGCACCCCTTGAAAAAACTCACAATTAATACTGGATGGGATTATTTTTGACCCGGAAATTATGAACTCTTCAAAAAATGTTCAGCCTTTATTGCTTTTTAGCTAATAACTTTTTCTTTTGTGTTACATGAAATTAAGTATTGGAGGCATAAAACCAGAAAAGACAAGAGACAACCAAGACAGTACAAATGTCTTCAATCCTTAGAGTCCAGCATTTTTTCTCTCTACTCTTCCTACAGATTTACATGGCGTTCTGTCCTTTCTGCGAAAGGATCTATTACTTCATCGAAGCTCCTTAAACGTTTTTCTACATGAATCAAAATGTCGTTGTCTAATACTGAAAAATCTGTTAATACGGAAAGCACCCAAGAGTGGTGAGGTTTTTCGATTTGATTACATCCATTTTGTCACTGTCTGCTAGACACAACGAAATAGGCGTTTCTAATATTGCAGCAATTGTAACACACGCCAAACAAGCGAGACTGTTTTGGCACCAACGGTCATTTTATCTACCTTATTTACATAAATAGCATGATAGAATATAATTCACGAAGTACCAATTTCAAAAGATCGAGAAGTAGTTGTAGTAATATTAGTAGTAGTAGTAAATTTCTCGTAAATTTGGAATCGTCATATTCTTTCATTTAAGTTGTGTGAAGTATCCGTTTCTTCTCCTTCCTCGTTCTAATAAACAATCTTGTCATCACTAATTCTGTAACTATTCGTCCCATTGTTGAAACAGATTCCGTGGTCAACTTCACTAACCATGCCAGAATCATCGATTCAGTTGTCCCGCGTTTATTCTCCGGTTAGGCGTTATTGCGCGTTCGTACAACGCGTTTTCCGCGCTATTCGAGAACAGAAGTTAAGCGGCTGCTAACCAGGGACTGTACAATAGGCCCTTAGCAGTGTAGCAATCTGGTAAAAACTTTTTGTCGAAATTTCATTTTCTTAGACACGCCGAGAATATAACATATAATATTTCTTACCTATTATTCATTTTAGTCGCTTATTTCCACTCTGGTACTCTGAATCTATGGGTTTCGCTAATGATTGTTATAATGCTTATCACTCGCACACCCAATCAACAATATAAACAAACAGCGATTGGTCGTCACCTATTCGGGTTTATTCGGCTCAGCTTGTACAGCCCTGTCCCCTTTTCTCTACGGGAATTTTTGTTTGTTTCTAGATGCGATGGGGATTCCCCTGGCAGAGACATTACGTACACTGTACACGCATTCAAAAATCAACCTGTGATTCGTTCAGCAATCAACATAGAATGTGTTCAAAAATATTTAAAAACCAACAGGGGTGCGTTTCAAAATCGTCATAGGAATAATCGATAGACGATCGTGCGTTAGATGCTAGGCTCTTTGTGAAACACGTATTTTCTTCAAGAATATGAATTTGGTGGGGCAGATAGCCCGGTTTGCCCCCCACCCTTTTTCCTAGATCCGTACCTACTCAGTCACAGGTGGTGTGAAAGCATCTGGCACCAACACAAGCATACTAACACTCTGTCAAGCCCCAATCATCGCGCTGTATCTGAAACTGGGATTCGCTCGACCGTTCTACACGCCTCTTTACGGAACAGTCTTTCCAATAATTCCTCCGTAATCTAATTCATAATCCACTGTTCAAATTAGACCACCAATACATATGTTTTTGGATAGGGTCCGCCTGTAGCAAAACACAGTTTTGTTTTTTGGGTTATAAAACAAAACTGTGTTTTGCTAAAGTAGGACCCTATCCAAAAACATATGTATTGTTAAAGCAAACACGGAAAAAAAGAGCTTCAATACCAAGATGATTATTAGACTACCAAATTAATTCAAACTGCTAATGACGCATGAAAGTATGCGTGTAACTGAAAACGAACACCAAATATTTCGAATCTAGTTAGTACTTCTTCGTTTCATTTGTACGCATCGAAGGACGTGAGAACCACAGAGGTACAACTACAAGCGAGCCGTGCAGTTGCTCCTCGCTGAAAGGCAAAGTCCCAGGCAGGTACACACTGAACGCTTGGCCACTATCTGAAGCGGTGTCTAAACATTCTGCGTGGTTGCTGTTTGTTCTATATCGTGTCTGAAGCGGTGTCTAAACATTCATGGTGGTTGCTGTTTGTTCTATATCGTGTCTCCCTACCACTTTCGCGCAACGACGCTCTGAGCGTGTTTCTTAGGGAATTGACGAGTTTGAACCTGGGACCTGTTGCTGGTAAGGAGACGCCAGACCACACATGACATGTAGAATTCAAAAGAGTTCAGTGAGACTAGAGATGATATAACCAAATACTTAATGATCTCAGCGTCAGCTCCACTGCACTCCCTGCAAAAGAATCTTAATTAATACTAACTAAATTTAGTGGAACGGGTTCAAGGCTTTCCTATTTTTAGTTAGCTGGTAAAATAACGTCGAAAAAGCAGTTAAGTTTACCACTGGAAATTTTATTCTACTCGCAAAACATTTTTTATAAATTGCACTATTGATAAAAGGAGATGTTTTAATACAGGATGATAAAAACCAACTGCGTTCAACAAAAATGTGAACGAATATTCCCTGAATGGGTTTCCAAGTTCTACAATCGATCGAAGGATGACCTATGCCATATCACATCTATAATCTAGGTTTAATTTAAGTTTCACAAAAGAGAAAACTATCAAAATGGTCTACAGTGACCCTCAATTATCTTTAATTACTTATCTAACTTGTCGTAAATTACAGTGGCTGATGTGGCTTCTCAATAACTATATAAAAGGAAAATCATCGCGTTTCAGATCTGTTCTTCAAGTGGCAAATGTGAACACCGTGAGTTATAATTAACGATCGACACTAGTATTACGCAAAAAAAGCGGATGTAACAGATGAGACTTCTGCAGTTCTGAGTGGAGCCTTATGCTCTCATAAATGCGGCATCGCGTGCGTTCATTACCTTGTCGGTGTTTAGGCAGCGTCAGGGCAGCGGCGGGCAGCACAGCTCCGCTCACCTCGCCATCTCGGAAGCAACTCTCCTAACTTCTCCTTACTACAATTTACCGAAGTTGGTTTTAAAAAAAAAACTATCTGGCTGTGTTTTCATCTGACCAATCAGGCTCTAAATGTTAACCTTAAGCTCCGCCTACAAAGATTCTGTCTATCCAATGAGAAACGTTATACTTTTCGTGGTGGGGCAATGTTTTTAAAGTTTGCAACGTAACAGAGACGCTAAAAAGTCTCACACTAAAACTTGTGGGTCGTAGTCTTAGAGGTAGGCTGCCGACGTGGGTGTCCAGTCCGTCCCTTATCGTAGGGCCTTCTAGCTTAACACAGTTTTGCTCTCGGGATCTGTTCTCGTTTCTCCCCTCGGAACTGCGTCGGTCTCACGGTGGGAAGGTACGACATGCATTTAGGCATTCTTGTGTTAGTCTGTGGTATTCCATTTGCTCACTCGTTACTTGTATTACTTTGGTTAATTTAATGTCACGATATATTCGGAGCTATGTGACATACTACTGATTTTGCTTATCATGTCAGGGTTTTCATGCAAGGTGTTGGATTTGCCTGACAGCTTACATATCACCACCCTTCGAACTTAATTTTTGCACTGAATTTAGGCAATGATTGAATCGTTGTTTAAGTCAGTCAAAAATTTTCTAATTTATCTAAATTTTGTTGCGTACTGTTCAGCCACGTTATGCTGTTCTATCCTAGTTTGTATTACTAATTTATATTTTTATATTCTTCCACATTATAATTAAAATGACAAGAGAAGAATATTTTTATGCCATTATTAATTTTTAATTATTTTCTTTCTTAATTTAAGTTTGAAGTTTGTTGTTTAAGAAGTTTGTAATTGAAAGTGAGAAGTCTTTCACATCGATTTTCTTAAAAATAGTGTTTTTATAAATATAGTAATTAAGTAAAATCTATTCCTAACATATTTTCTAAATATCATGTGCAAGTAAAATGTTTTTGTTTCTAGACACTAATTTCAACATTGTTACACTAACAAATAAATATCATTTCCAAAAATTGCTTTGACAAAGAAATATACATACACAATTATTGAGATATTATCCTAACAAATGGTACAAATGTTAAAAAAATTGCTTTGACAGAGAAATACACACACACATGTATTGAGGTTATATCCTAATAAATGATACAAATGTTAAAGAAAGGGAAAACATCCACCAAGATAATTTTTTATTCTTTGTTTTTATAAGGAGAAAATAAGTAAAATATATTTATTCTTTTATTTTCATGAGGAGGAAATAAGTGGTATATAGTTTCTTTGTATACTGCCCATTTGAGAACTAATGACTTATTTTTATCGCTAGTCTATTTTTTACTTAAGTCCATAGTCAATGACTGTTATTTTGTAGCTTGTTAGCTGTCTGGTGTGCTTAACTTATTTAGTTTTTCACACGTTTCTTTTGCTCAATTCCTACATCACATAATTTGATTTCACACATTCACACAACCCTATGAATGTTCAAGCATGAGGTTGGCGAATGCTTTTGCACGAAGGTGATGGACTTGAGTGAGATGGATGTGGGCAAGTATTTGATGTACAGCTTCGTTCGTCGTTCCTTGTTGGCTTTGCAAGTGTGTGTTGCTGTTGTGGAGGTCCCATAATGGAATGGAGCTGTGAGTGCAGAATCTCGTCGTTTACTGGCTTTGTATGCGTGAAAGGCATCGTTATGTGTCACTGAATGCGGTCGTTTTTCGTTGTAATACTTCGCAGACGACTAGTTTCCAATAGGATAGGGAGTTGGGAAGGTATGTCGTCTATTCTTCACCGATCTTCTTTCTTGGTCTCAATCTTGCGAATCTTCAACTTCTGTTCCTCCTGCTTTTTCTCTGCTTCTTACTTGCTTCTTGATTCTTCTCTGGGCATGATATGGAAATATTTATTGATAACTAGTCGCTTTAAGTTCTCCTCGTAGTAACAATTTGATAAATTGTTTGGGCGTGTCATTTTTAATTTGAGGAAATTCTTCTTCAGTTTTGTGCATCCGCGTTGTGTTTAACAGCAGTAGTGTGACTTTTACACATATTTTTTGCCAGTGGTGGCTTGCCCTAGCGGTCTTGTCGTCGGGCCGTTTTTTGCTCGCTCCGCTGTGTCGGGGGCGCCCCGGTGTTTACGAGCGGTGAAAATCCGGTGTCTGCTTGTCTGTCCCTGCAGCCAGCCCCTACTGACACTAGGCGTCCCGTGGCGTCTCAGTAAGAGTTCCCCCTAGCGGGAAAATTTATTGCCCACCTTCGCTACAAGGGCCTTCAGTTGGTCTCACTGTCCTCGTGTCTTGCTAATTACATCCTTTTCTTTCTTGATACATCTCGCATTGCAAATGTGGGTCATTGCATCTGGTCTTTGTTGGAGTTTTTACAATGGTTCTTACAAAAAGTTTTACTTATAATCAACTAACATATGTTTAGTAGGTACATTATTTTGCGCCTTCTAAAAAACTTTACAAATTTCGGCGCCCTTTCAATGTTACAATTCTAAGAAATTTTGAGTATTAACGTCTACTCAAGAATCCTCAAATTTATTTTTTATTTTTGTGTAGTGTCATGGTGTATAGCATTTTAGTATTTCATGCTGTTAGACTATCTACGCTTTATCCCTTCACCTTAATCTAGTGTACTATTGGTGGTATTATTGAAACTACTTTCTTTTTCCCACCTTCCTCTCTCTTCATTCTTCTTTCTCCTGACGATCTTATCTGCAACATAACCTTGCAATATTGTGCTGATTATTTACCAGTAATAAAATTAATCTTCAAACTTTTTTATATGGCTCACATGGTGAAGTCCTAAGGTTTTGCCTCTTTTTGGGTTCATTAGTTCCACAGCATTATCATGAGCAGTTCGTCTAATTATGACAGGTCCTTTGTATGCAGCATAAAACTTATGTATTTTGTGTTTCTGTTTGCTGGAGAGATGGTGTGTTTTTACAAATACTTTCTGGCCTACTGAGAATGTTCTTTTAATTGCTGTTCTATCTCCTCTTTCTTTTCTTTTAATGGCTGCATTTCTGATGTTGGAGAGTGCTGTTGCTATGATTTGTTTGTGCTGTCTACGTGGTACAACAGGAAATCTAACATTTTCTCTGGTTATGTTTGGGGGTTCAATATTTTTAAGTACAGTAACTGGAGGTAGTAGTGTAGTGCTATGTGGCATTTCATTTATTACTTCTTGAAAATCTTTAAGGTATATATCCCAAGTGTTGTGTCTTTTGCCTGCATATAAGCGACATAAAGTGCCTATGTCCTTCATAGATCGTTCTGCTGGATTTACGCTAGGTTTGTACTTAGATATGTAGACAGGTTTTATTTTGTGTTGTTTTAACGTTTTCTGCCATTGCACTGATTTGTATTGTGGGCCATTATCGGAAATTATTCGTTCCACTCGACCTACTTGTCTGAGAAAATCTTGTCTAAAGGCTTTACTTATTGCAAGACCTGTTGCCCGTTTTAATGGTGTCAAGGTAACATATTTAGAAGTAAGTTCCAAAACGACAAATATGAAAATATATCCATTTTTTGTGCGTGGGAGGGGCCCCATCAAATCTTTTGCAGCTATTTGTTTTAATCTTTTAGGGATTATTGGAAACATAGGTGGTTTGGTTTGGAAATTGACGTGTTTAGCCCTCATACATTTTTTGCATTTGACTAATACTGTTCTAATTCGTATTTCCATATTAGGAAAATGACTTGATTGTTTTATTTTTAAAAAGCATTTCTTTGGTCCAAAGTGGCCATTACTTAAATGTGTATACCATGTGTACTTATTAATTAGTTCATCTGGGATATAAATTAACCATTCATTCATTGCAACACTTCGTCTAAAAAATAAAACATTGTTTTTTACGAGATAGTGCTGTCGAATGTCTGGAAAATCCTTACTTCTCCACTTGTGTTTGATTCCTAGTATTTCGGGATCCTTGTCCTGTTCTTAGCCTATATTTTTCAATGCTGTCGTAATGTAGTTTTCGAAAGGTACTTGTTTTATATAGTACATTGTAAACTGCTCTTCTGCTGCTTCCAAACCTATGTTTTTGGATGCACCCTGTGCACATCGTGATAAAGCATCTACTAATACATTCGCTGGTCCTGGTATGTGTGTGATAGTGAAGTCAAATTCTTGTAGTATTAACATCCATCTGGCTAACCTCCCATGAGTTAGTTTGGCGGATAAAAGAAATTGTAATGCTTTGTGGTCAGTATATACTTTTGTTTTTCTTCCGAATAGGAAGTATCGAAAACGTTGGAAGCCCCATACAATGGCCAATGCTTCCAGCTCTGTGACTGAATAGTTTTTCTCACGTTTTGTGAGTACCCGACTGGCAAAGACAATTGTCCTATATGATCTTAGCCCTGCCTGTTCGTATTCTTGGAATAAAACAACTCCTAAACCTGTTTTCGCGGTATCTGTGGCTATACAAAAATTTTGTATTAGATCAGGATGTGCTAAAATCGGTACTGTTGTTAGTGCGTTTTTCACTTTTAAAAATTCTTCATTGGCTTGTTGATCCTACCCATGGTGTGTTTTTCCAGTCAATGCACATAGGCGTGGTGTTGCGAGAGAGTCGATCCAAATAAATTTTTTATAGAATCCAGTGAGACCTAGAAATCCTCTGAGAGTTTTCTTATTATATGGAGTACAGAATTCTTTGATTGCCGTTATTTTTTCTGGGTCGGGCATTACCCCTTTCTCGGAAATAATGTGTCCTAGAAATTTGACCTCTCGCTTCCAAATTTGGATTTTGTGATATTTACTGTGACTCCATGCTCTTTCATGATCTGTAAAAACTGATTTAATGTGTCGTTTTGATGTTCCCAAGAGGGTTCTGCTATAATCACATCATCAACATAACAAGTAATTTTTTGTAAAATTTCGGGACTGAGTATAGTATTAAATCCCCTAATAAACGCTGCTGATGATATGTTTAAACCAAATGGCAATCGTTTAAACTGGTAACATCTACCGAATACGATAAATGCTGTAAATTTTCTACATTCTGGGGCCAATTCTATTTGCCAGAAACTACTCTGTAAATCAATTGATGAAAATATCTTAGCACTATGGAAGTTTTGTATCAATTCCTCTAATTTTTCTGGGCGATCTGTCTCAGTGACTATGATTATGTTGATCTGTCTGGAATCAAGCACTAACCTGATGCTCCCATCTCGTTTTTGTACAATATTGAGCGGGCTGTTATATGTGGAGATAGCTGGTTCAATAATATCGTCATCTAACATTTTAGATATCTCCTGGAATACTTTATTCCTGTAGCTTAATGGGATTGTATAGGGTGGCACTCTAAATGGTTTGTGCTGTTTTACTTCAAATTTGTATTGAAAGTGTTTAATACTGCCAGTCTTAGGTAAAAATACCTTTGCTTTATCTCGTAAAATACCCTCTAATTCTCTTTTACTGTGTTCCGAAATACCTTGAACTTCTTGCAGTTTTTCGTCGATTTCTTTATGGACTTCTAACATGAGTTGAGGCGATTCCTTCTTTTGTGCATACCATTCTAATTCTTCATCCTCTTTATCTCGCGTCATTCTTAATTGTTTGTTTGTAACTAGTATTTCTTCTAATTTTAGCTTTTGCTCAAAGAGAAGTGTGACATTCCCGAATTTTACGCTACCTTTCCCCATATCTATTATCGCTCGTCTCTCATTTAAAAAAATCTTCACCTATAATCAAATCTACAGTTAGTTTAGGTATAATCACGAAGTTGGCTTCGATCTTTTGACCTTGGCACGAAAGAGTTAACCTTCTTTGTCTCGTAACTTCCGCAGCATTGTTTCTAATAGGACCTCTTACTTTAATCTTACGTGTTTTCAGAACTGGCAATTCCTCATTGGCATTACACTGCATGAATAAATTTTCTGAGATCGCAGTCAGTTCACTTCCGCTATCAATTACAATATTGACTGGGATATGCTTTACCATGGTCTTCACAATTGGTTGAATTTGAAAGGGTTGGTTCTGTTCTTCTTCTTCTTGCATTAACGAATCCTCCACTGAATCATACATGAGTCTTTTTAGGAATTTCCCTTGTGAGTTCGAACTTTCTGTAGGATAAGCTTCGACTGCTACGTCTCTCTCTTTTATTTCCTCTTCTCTATTTCTTCCTTCATTTACGCTTTCTTCTACATCCTCTACTTTTTCCTCATGCTCGTCTATCTTCTCCTTCTTCGTCACTACTTCCACATAATCGCATCTAAATGCACTAATTAACGCTTCATAACTTTCTTCATTATATACGTTGGGTTGTGTGCCCACTTGTAACTTATTTTCAATTTCTGTCGACTGCGCATTATCCTCATTGAATTCGCTTTCCCTGCTTTCCATCTCAAATAGCTCTGCAATAATCATTACTTCGTCCTTTCCTCCTACATTCGTTGTGCATGCCTCTGGTAATTCACCTTGTTCGTCAGTATTCTCCCAGTTTATTTCGTCCCAACACGATATTTTTATTTTCTTGTCTTCGTTTTCATCTGGTCCCTGCGGATTTGTTTCTTCTTTCTTCTCTTCTCGTGATAAGATTTTTACTTCTCTGTTCAAGGTGCTGCAATTGTCCTGGGTCGGTGCGTCATTCTCTTTGACATGGGCACTTAGCTGTCAAATCGAACGTTTATCGGGTTTTGGTGGTCTCACCTCAAACTCCTGTATCTGTATTCGGTTTTCTTGTTCAGCTTGTTGATAGTGGTTTCTTTGTTGATAAATTGTTGGTCGATTGCTTCTCCAGTACCTGTTCCGGTTGTCGTTATTCTCTCTGTAATAGTTGTTGCCGTTCCTGGGTGAATTATAGTTATTGTCGTATTCTCTTCTAAATCCATAACCGGTTCTTTGTTGAAATCTATTGTCGTTTCTTGGTGCGAAGTTATGACGTGGTTCGTAATTATTATTTCTTCGTAGTGTGTCTTGTGGATTCCACTGCTTTTTGCTTTCGTTTTCACGTGCGCTTCGTCTTTTTTTGCGTCATCTTCCGAAAATATGAACTGTAGTTCCCTTAGAATACCTTTAAATGCTTCGACGTCATTGCCTCCGCGACCTATTAATGATTGCTGGTATTTCAATGGTAGCTTTATCGCGCATAATTTAAT
The DNA here is from genome assembly GCF_023897955.1 of Schistocerca gregaria. Taxonomy (NCBI): domain Eukaryota; kingdom Metazoa; phylum Arthropoda; class Insecta; order Orthoptera; family Acrididae; genus Schistocerca; species Schistocerca gregaria. The sequence continues at coordinate 572,542,122 of NC_064926.1, forward strand.
CAACTCTCCGTCACTGTATGGTACATCTAAACATTGATTTTTCTTTGCCATTAATTCGAAAAATTTCACGGGACTCTTCTCACCTGAATTTTCAAAATATGGGTTCTGTAATAATCCGTACTTCACTCTGTTCTGTGCTTCGCTGGACCAATATCGTGAGAGAAACTTCTCTCTGAAATCTTCGTACGATCGACATGTCGCTGCAACATTCTGCATGGTTTCTGCAACTGTTCCTGCATGTGTGCACATATAAAGTCTAATTTGTGTGCTAGCGTCCAGTGTTCTGGTAATCCTACTTTGAATTGATCAATAAAAGTTCGTGGATGTAATGAGTTCCCTTCGCGAAAGTGTTGAAATTTTCTGACTGTGAGGAAATGATCGTTGTCAAACTTCGTCATAGTTCCATATGAAATTCGCGATTCTTCGCCACTTTTGTTTCTGATCATTTCTGTCGTCGTTCTTCCCTGTTGTGGTAGATCCACTGGATATTGTCCACTGTAACTTTCGCCTATCCTTGCGTAGTATCATTGGAGTGGTACGCAATAATTTTCTTCCATCGGTTGTGAACGTGTAACTGAATGCATTGCACTGTACTCTTCGCGTCCTGGCTTTTTGCATTGTCACGTATTGGTTCGGTATCTTGTCTGGCTAACCTTGCTGCTTCATTGCACGATCCAAACTGTCTTGAAACATACATTTGTGGTTCCGCATGTGTTTGTGATTACGTTTGTTCATCAAGAATTTCGAAACGTGTTTGTTGCGGTGCAGGCTGTCTGATTTCACATATGTTACTTTCCGCTTGTGATTGGAATCGCAAATGTGTAATATCTTCGTTAATTGCTTGTTTTTCCGGTGCTGTTACAGATATGGATGTGGTTGCAGACTCTGTGCTTGTTCGATCCTGTTCACTACGCTCTTCAATGGTTTGCAACAACTCTGTTCGCAATTTCTGAAATTGTCGCTTCGTTTGCACTTCTGTTTTGGCTATGCGGTTATCATATCTTTTCAGCGCTGCTTTTGTGATACGTTTGTGTAACACACTGTATTCAACCATTTCACGCGCTGTACCTGCTGCTTGTCGAGTAATTACGTTTATCTGTTACTCTAGTTTCTTGACTTCTCTCTGGGTGTTGTTACGTAATGTTTTGATCTCGTCCTGAGTGTCATTACGCAATGTTTGTACGTCCGCTTGTACCTTGCCAATGTCTGTTCTCAATTGATTGTAACCGGTTATTAAGTTTCCTATCACTTCTCTAGAATCTTTTGCCTCGTCTTCAATATGACTTAGGTGTAACTGAATTTTTTTGTTTTGTTCTTTAATGTCACGCATTTGTCTCGTGGTTTCTGCGTTTTGCTTCGTCATTTCTGCATTCTGAATTTTAATTTGGTTCGCAATTTCTTTATTTTGCCTCGTCATGGTTCCCGTAATTAATTATAATAATTCTGCCAGATTGGTGGGTCCTATTGCATTTTCTTCCAACGTCCTACGCTCTGTGTTTTCGCCCAAGTGTTGGTTCGCAACCGATTGCATTGAACTCTGCTGTGACGCGTTTCTGCTCGCATTCCTTGTACTCTGTAGTGAGGGAGTTCTGATTACTTGTACTGACATTGCTAATCTTTCCGAATCCCTTATTTTCTGTTTTAAAAGCAATTCACGCTCCCTACTTCGCGTTAACATGCCCTCATACGATCTCACGCGTTTCATAAACTTTTTGTTCACACGATTTGACACTACCAAGACTGACAATCCATCCACTTACTTGTTGGGTCAGAACCAACTTGTCAACGATGTATCCGCCACCTGTGCGCTTGCATTGGGGAGAAAACTTAATTCTAACAATTTTCAAAATTCATAACTTAATTATGCTATTGCCACTGCTACATTGTTTCACTATTTGTTGAATACCTTATTACTATCTATCGCTGCAACTACTGTTTTCGACTATGTAAAACTTTAAGAAAAAAAAATTTACTACGAAAAATCTTAGCAGGATATTTATCTGACCTACTTAGGCATGTGGTCGACCTTCAATCATGGTATTTTAGCATCTTGGCAGGGTCGCCATTTTCTAAACATTCATGTTGCTTCCTGTTTGTTCTATATCGTGTCTCCCTACCACTTTCGCGCAACGACGCTCTGAGCGTGTTTTTTAGAGAATTGACTAGTTTGAACCTGGGACCTGTTGCTGGTAAGGAGACGCCAGACCACACATGACATGTAGAATTCAGAAGAGTTCAGTGAGACTAGCGATGATATAACCAAATACTTAATGATCTCAGCGTCAGCTCCACTGCACTCCCTGCAAAAGAATCTTAATTAATACTAACTAAATTTAGTGGAAGGGGTTCAAGGCTTTCCTATTTTTAGTTAGCTGGTAAAATAACGTCGAAAAAGCAGTTAAGTTTACCATTGGAAATTTTATTCTACTCGCAAAACATTGTTTATAAATTGCACTATTGATAAAAGGAGATGTTTTAATACAGGATGATAAAAACCAACTGCGTTCAACAAAAATGTGAACGAATATTCCCTGAATGGGTTTCCAAGTTCTACAATCGATCGAAGGATGACCTATGCCATATCACATCTATAATCTAGGTTTAATTTAAGTTTCACAAAAGAGAAAACTATCAAAATGGTCTACAGTGACCCTCAATTATCTTTAATTACTTATCTAACTTGTCGTAAATTACAGTGGCTGATGTGGCTTCTCAATAACTATATAAAAGGAAAATCATCGCGTTTCAGATCTGTTCTTCAAGTGGCAAATGTGAACACCGTGAGTTATAATTAACGATCGACACTAGTATTACGCAAAAAAAGCGGATGTAACAGATGAGACTTCTGCAGTTCTGAGTGAAGCCTTATGCTCTCATAAATGCGGCATCGCGTGCGTTCATTACCTTATCGGTGTTTAGGCAGCGTCAGGGCAGCGGCGGGCAGCACAGCTCCGCTCACCTCGCCATCTCGGAAGCAACTCTCCTAACTTCTCCTTACTACAATTTACCGAAGTTGGTTTTTTAAAAAAAACTATCTGGCTGTGTTTTCATCTGACCAATCAGGCTCTCAATGTAAACCTTAAGCTCCGCCTACAAAGATTCTGTCTATCCAATGAGAAACGTTATACTTTTCGTGGTGGGGCAATGTTTTTAAAGTTTGCAACGTAACAGAGACGCTAAAAAGTCTCACACTAAAACCTGCAGCTGGTGTGGTCCTATTAGCGTTATCGTAAGATCTACTCTGTTCTTCTGGAGGGCTCCATCTTTTAACATGGGCTGGGGGGTGGTTCTTGACGTACCTGAGACGCGAAAAAGTCTCACGCTAAAACTTGCGGCTGGTAGTCTTAGAGGTAGGCTGCCGACGTGGGTGTCCAGTCCGTCATCGTAGGGCCTTCTAGCTTAACACGGTTCTGCTCTCAGCTTCTGTTCTCGTTTCTCCCCTCGGAACTGCGTCGGTCTCACGGTGGGAAGGTACGACATGCATTTAGGCATTCTTGTGTTAGTCTGTGGTATTCCATTTGCTCACTCGTTATTCGTATTACTTTGGTTAATTTAATGTCATGATATATTCGGAGCTATGTGACATACTACTGATTTTGCTTATCATGTCAGGGTTTTCATGGAAGGTGTTGGATTTGCCTGACACCTTACAGGTGTCCCGTGACCCGATAAGATCTTGGAAAAGGGTAGGAGGTGGCCTTCATCAGACTGTAAATTTCCACTGTGTGAAGGATTGTAAAGAATGCTTTGTAAAAAGATAAAGATCTGCAAGGGCATGGGAAAACTCGAGACACTCAAAGCGGGAAGAATCTGTTGGACGCAAAGGAGGCCACCAGCTTAAAATTTTTAAGCAATTCCAGGATTCCTCACCAAAATTATTTTTGTAATGGGGATGAAGGCTCACGAGTGAAAACAACCTTATAGTCGGACAGAATTTCTGCTTTCTGCACCATTCTAAGCGAGAAATTTGCACGGCTGGTTAATTACAACAAATTCTTTAGGATAAGGGAAATTGTTGCTATTTTTATAAATTTTTCATTGGTCTGAACTCATGAGGTCTACAGCGATTGGCTGGGAAGCATACGGTGCTGCCAGAAACAGCAAGACTTTGAGAAGGAGAGCAGATACACACATTGCTTCGGGTCGATGTAGGGAGAGATGTCATTGGCTTGGAACTTGAAAGGGGGAGGACCTTGTCCTTGAGCTAATCATACAAGCCAGAGCTGAATTCCTTATAACTCTCGGCTATCACTGTAGCCATTCCTCTGCACCCAAGTTTTAGAATAATTGTAAGCAAGAGCCGCATTTGCGTACGTCGTGACGAGAGGGCTGCGAAGTCGCTTGTTTCGAGTTAGAGTTTTGCTTTTCTGTATTAATTCACACAGTCAGCTAATGGAACTCATGATGAACTTAGGCAAGGGAAGTGGTGCTTATAAGTCCTTTTCTTGACTTCTTCTTTAATCTGTTAACTAATTTAGTAGTCATTGGCGGCTTATGTGACACAGCTAATTGCATCGCCCCATTTCCCTTTCCACCCACGAATGCCAAGTTATTACCGTGTGTGTTTAACAAGTCATTTGAACCTTCATGCACTTGATAGTTATTTGTTTGCCTATTCAATGACTGCAGCCACGTTGATGCATGTTAGTAATAAACAGCAGTTTACTGTGGCCTTTACTTTTATTCCATAGTTTGATGAAAACTTTTGTTATTATATCCATTGTAAGGTACGGTCACAATATTTGATGATTAACAGAGGTACCACTCTTAAAATTCAGATGTTCAGTAGTTTCTTTTCTGTGACTTTAACTTACCATTTCACACGATCTTATGCGGAGCGTTAAGTTCATTATACAGAGTGGTCCATTGACAGTGGCCGAGCCAAAAATCTAACGAAATAAACATCAAACGAAGAAACTCATCTGCCTTGAAGGGGGAAACTAGATAGCGCTATGGTTGCCCCGCTAGATGGCGCTGCCATAGGTCAAACGGATATCAACTGCGTTTTTTTTTTTAAATAGGAAGCTCATTTTTTATTACATATTCGTGTAGTACATAAAGAAATATGAAGGTTTTACTAGGATCACAAGTCTCAAACGAATAAGTACGTAGTGTCATGTAACATTCCGCCAGTGCGGACGGTATTTACTTCGTGATACATTAGCCGTGTTAAAACGGACCGTTTACCAATTGCGGGAAACGCCGATATCGTGTTGATGCATGGCTATTGTGATCAAAATGCCCAACAGGCGTGTGCTATGTATGCTGCTCGGTATCCTGGACGACATCATCCAAGTGTCCGGACCGTTCGCCGGATAGTCACGTTATTTAGGGAAACAAGAAGTGTTCAGCCACATGTGAAACGCCAACCACGACCTGCAACAAATGGTGATTCCCAAGTAGGTGTTTTAGCAGACAAATTGCGCGAGAATCGGGAATCTCAAAAACGTCGGTGTTGAGAATGCTACAACATCGACTGCTCCCGTACCATATTCTTGTGCACCAGGAATTGCATGGCGACGACTGTGAACGTCGTGTACAGTTCTTCCAATGGGCACAAGAGAAATTATGGGACAATGACAGATTTTTTGCACGCGTTCTATTTAGCAACGAAGCGTCATTCACCAGTAGCGGTAACGTAAACCGGCATAATATGTGCTATTGGGCAACGGAAAATTCACGATGGCTGCGACACGTGGAACATCAGCGACCTTGGCGGGTTAAATTATGGTGATGTATTATGGGAGGAAGGATAATTAGCCCCTCATTTTATCGATCGCAATCTAAATTGTGCAATGTATGCTGATTTCCTATGTATTGTTCTACAGATATCACTGCAAGATGTTTCACTCCATGACACAATGGCGATGTACTTCCAACATGATGGATGTCCGGCACATATTGCGCGTGCGGTTGAAGCAGTACTGAATAGCTTATTTCATCACAGTTGGATTTATTCGTCGAAGCACCATACCATGGCCCGCACCTTCACCGGATCTGATGTCCCCGGATTTCTTTCTGTGGGAAAAGTTGAAGGATGTTTGCTATCGTGATCCACCGACAACGCCTGACAACATGCGTCAGCGCATTGTCAATGCATCTGCGAACTACTCGCTGTTGAGAGGAATGTCGTTACACGTATTGCCAAATGCAATGAGGTTGACGGACATCATTTTGAACATTTATTGCATGAATGTGATATTTACAGGAAATCACGCTGTAACAGCATGCGTTCTCAGAAATGCTAAGTTCATAAAGGTACTTGTATTACACTGGAACAACCGAAATAAAATGTTCAAACGTACCTACGTCCTGTATTTTAATTTAAAAAACTTACGTGTTACCAACTGTTCGTCTGGAATTGTGAGCCATATGTTTGTGACTATTACAGCGCCATCTAATACAAAGCGAAAAAAGTGGTCCAACTAAAACATAGCATATTTCTTTACGTACTACACGATTATGTAATAAAAAATGGGGGTTCCTATTTAAAAAAAAAAAAAAACACAGTTGATATCCGTTTGACGTATGGCAGCGCCATCGAGCGGCCGAACCAAAGCGCCATCTGGTTTCCCCCTTCAAGCTAGAAAAGTTTCGTTCTTTGTAATTTTTTCGTTTGACGATTATTTCGTGTGATATTTGGCCCGGTCACGATCAGTGGACCACCCTGTAGAGGTCACCACGTTCAGATCCTGTGTAACCTTCAGTATGCTGTGACGCGTCCGTCTTGCACTGACTATCATCTCGCGTTCATAATTGGTTTACTAACGATTTGCCACGTTCTCTCAGACACATCTGTGTAACAGATTCCTCAGATAACGTGTCTCGTTCTCTCAGACACATCTGTGTATCAGATTCCTCAGATAACGTGTCTTCTCTCGTTTAGTTGACCACATTTAGCCGCAACATTAGATCGCCATACAACGCACGTTTTCACACGTGGCAGTCCTTTCAGTCAGTTTTGGCGACTCGTTATAGGCTGCAGTAATTACTTAAGATTCGCACAATGTAAACAACTATAAATCGTTCATGGATCATCATGATCCACTGTCTTTTCATTACGTAAGTTAAGTAATACACAGCTGGCCATTAAAATTGCTACACCCCAAAGATGACATGCTACAGACGCGAAATTTAACCAACAGGAAGAATATGCTGTGATATGCAAATGATTAGCTTTTCAGAGCATTGCCACAGGGTTGGCGCCGGTAGCGAGACCTACAACGTGCTGACACGAGGAAAGTTTCCAACCGATTTCTCATACACAAACAGCAGTTGACCGGCGTTGCCTGGTGAACCGTAGTTGTGATGCCTCGTGAAAGGAGGAGAAATGAGTACTCATCACGTTTCCGACTTTGATAAAGGTCGGATTGTAGCCTATCGCGATTGCGGTTTATCGTATCACGACACTGCTGCCAGCGTTGGTCGAGACCCAATGACTGTTAGCAGAATATAGAATCGGTGGGTTCACGAGGGTAATACAGACCGCCGTGCTGGATCCCAACGGCGTCGAATCACTAGCAGTCGAGATGACAGGCATCTTATCCGCATGGCTGTAACGGATCGTGCAGCCACGTCTCGATCCCTGAGCCAACAGATCGGGACGTTTGCAAGACAACAACCATCTGCACGAACAGTTGGACGACGTTTGCAGCACCATGGACTATCAGCGCGGAGACCATGGCTGCGGTTACCCTTGACGCTGCATCACAGACAGGAGAGCCTGCAATGGTGTACTCAGCGACGAACCTGGGTGACGAATAGCAAAACATCATTTTTTCGGACGAATCCAGGTTGTATTTACACCATCATGATGGTCGCATTCGTGTTTGGTGACATCGCGGTGAACGCACATTGGAAGCGTGTATTCGTCATCGCCATACTGGCGTATCACCCGGCGTGATGGTATGGGGTGCCTTAGGTTACACGTCTCGGTCACCTCTTGTTCGCATTGACGGCACTTTGAACAGTAGACGTTACATTTCAGATGTGTTACGACCCGTGGCTCTACCCTTCATTCGATCCCTGCGATACACTGCATTTCAGTAGGATAATGTACGACCGCATGTTGCAGGTCCTGTGGGGCCTTTCTGGATGAAGAAATGTTTGACTGTTGCCCTGGTCAGCACTTTCTCCAGATCTCTCACCAATTTAAAACGTCTGGTCAATGGTGGCCGAGCAACTGGTTAGTTACAATACGCCAGTCACTACTCTTGATGAACCGTAGTATCGTGTTAAAGCTGCATGGGCAGCTGTACCTGTACACGCCATCCAAGCTCTGTTTGAGTCAATGTCAGGCTTATCAAGGCCGTTATTACGGCCAGAGGTGGTTGTTCTGCGTACTGATTTCTCATGATCTATGCATCCAAATTGCGTGAAAATGTAATCACATGTTAGTTCTAGTATAATATATTTGTCCAATGAATACCCGTTTATCATCTGCTTTTCTTCTTGGTCTAACAATTCTAATGGCCAGTAGGGTATAAAAGTGCGACTTATTAAATTTATATCAGCAAATACATAATATACAATTACTTAGATCCTTTGGAGAACATACTAGTACAAAATTATTTCCTGTGGTATGCCCGGTATATTTGAAAGGTCTGATACCCTCTCACTTCAAGCAGAGTGTAACAGTTATAAGTCCTAAGAAAAGAGGTGTTGACGAATGTGAATATTACTAAAATATCCCTTTATATGTCAAGTTGACAGTACTGAAGCGAATTATTTACAGAAAAAAAATTAAAAAATCGTAGAAATCGTAGAAGAGCAGATCAGATTGGAGCCCAGAGAAATATGGAAACACAGGAGGCAATATCGATCCCACGAATTATCTTAAAGGACAGACTAAAGAAAGCGCAACCTACTTTTAAAGTACTTGTAGATTTGGAAAAAACTCTTGAGAGGTCTGACTGAAAATTACTCTTTGACTCTATGATATTCTGAAGGTGTTGCAGATAAAATACAGCTAAAGAAACGTTATCTACAAACAGGCAGCAATTACAAGAGTGAAAGGACGTGAAAGTCAAACAGCGACTGACCAGCAAGGACGGCAGCGTTGCAGCCCATCTCCAATGTTATTCAGGCTATACAGTTCAAAAAGAAGAAATTAAAACTTTGAAGTGTGTCGACGACGAAATTCTCTGAGAGACAGCAAACGACTTGGAAGAATAAGTGAAAGAAATAGTTAATAACTGAATAGAAGTTATAAGATGAGCTTCAGCAGAAATTAAACAAAGATTATGGGATGTAGTCGCATTAAATAGGGCAATTCATAGGTAATTAGGTTGGGAAATGAAACATTAAAACCAGTAGATGAGTTTTCTTATGTGGGTAGCAAAATAACTGATTATGGTCGGAATAAATAAAACTTAAAATATGCAACGTATGCCCAAATAAAAAAAGATAGCACCACTGTATCGGCATTTCAATGATCCCAATGGGTTTGCCGAAAGATGCAACGGTGGTAATTCCCCGTTTCACAAGCAGAGTTAAGGCCTTCGTAGCAATTTCCTGATATCTAAAGATTTTGTAACAGCACATTCACATATAGCTTTGCGATAATAGTTCAATTTTGTAGGTGAATTTTCAGCACATTCACATATTGCTTTGCGATAATACTTCAGTTTCGTAGGTGAACTTTCTTACCATTGCTGGCGGGAAAGACATAGCTTCTGGAGTAAGACTGTTAAATTTCTCTTCCCTGAAGCAGGCCAGAGCCGATGTATTGCAAAAAGGCCTCGGTGTTCTTGGCGATTTGAATACTAGGCGGTTTTACAACCCCCTGTGGGGCCGTAGGTCCACAGAACTGCTTGGTCAAAGCTGACCTTGTTACCTTATCAGTACGTCGGCGTAGGCCTTTGATATTTGAGCATAGCGACCATAAGCCCCTCAGCATTGCTGACGTGATAAGTTGCACATCCTGTAGGCTAATGGGAACACGCGAAACCGCCATTTTGCAATCTGTAGTGCGAAAAAGTTTCTAAACGTTTACATCCCAGATGTTGTCATCCAGATATACTGGTCAACAGCAACTGCGCTGTGACGAACATGTCTGCTAAGGAAACACTTGAATGCGAGTTGCAAGTTCATCTTCAGTAATGCCCATATGAAAGAGTTGCGTTAACTGTTATGACCGTATGACATGTGCATCAGGACAGAAAATGAGGGTCCCGGAGGTGCAGAGATCAACCTTGTATGCGCTGTATGTACCACACTTCAAAAAATGGACACGTAAACATTCAAGAACTGTTCAAAACAAACCATTAACTTGCACAATGTACACCGAATGGATAATGGAGTGCCACCGTCATCACAAAGATTCTCGCCATCAAAACTGAAGGTGAATTCCTGGGGACCTAAAATCCATGCAGGATTTTCAGCTGGGTACCTACTTTTAAAGAATGCACATAGAATCATATTAGTGTAATGAGGTGTTGTGAACTTATGGAATACCATGAAACTGTCTGTCGTGGATCTTATCAAAAATGGCTCTGAGCACTATGGGACTTAGCATCTGAGGTCATCAGTCCCCTAGAACTTTAACTACTTAAACCTAACTAACTAAGGACATTACATACAACCATGCCCGTGGCAGGATTCGAACCTGCTACCGTAGCGGTCGCGCGGTTCCAGACTGATGCGCCTAGAACCGCACGGCCACATCGGCTGGCGTGGATCTTACCGTGAAAGTCGCTATCCTTTAAGACGTGGCTGCAGATCTACATCTACATCTACATCCATAATCCGCAAGCCACCTGACGGTGTGTGGCGGAGGTTACCCTGAGTACCTCTATCGGTTCTCCCTTCTATTCCAGTCTCGTATTGTTCGTGGAAAGAAGGATTGTCGGTATGCTTCTGTGTGGGCTCTAATCTCTCTGATTTTATCCTCATGGTCTCTTCGCGAGATATACGTAGGAGGGAGCAATATACTGCTTGACTCTTCGGTGAAGGTATGTTCTCGAAGCTTTAACAAAAGCCCGTACCGAGCTACTGAGCGTCTCTCCTGCAGAGTCTTCCGCTGGAGTTTATCTATCATCTCCGTAACGCTTTCGCGATTACTAAATGATCCTGTAACGAAGCGCGCTGCTCTCCGTTGCATCTTCTCTATCTCTTCTATCAACTCTATCTGGTGCGGATCCCACACTGCTGAGCAGTATTCAAGCAGTGGGAGAACAAGCGTACTGTAACCTACTTCCTTTGTTTTGGGATTGCATTTCCTTAGGATTCTTCCAATGAATCTCAGTCTGGCATCTGCTTTACAGACGATCAACTTTATATGATCATTCCATTTTAAATCACTCCTAATGCGTACTCCCAGATAATTTATGGAATTAACTCCTTGGAGTTGCTGACCTGTTATTTTGTAGCTAAATGATAAGGGATCTATTTTTCTAAGTTTTCGCAGCACATTACACTTGTCTACATTGAGATTCACTTGCCATTCCCTGCACCATGCGCCAATTCGTTGCAGATCCTCCTGCATTTCAGTACAATTTTCTATTGTTGTAACTTCTCGATACACCACAGCATCATCTGCAAAAAGCCTCAGTGAACTTCCGATGTCATCCACCAGGTCATTTATGTATATTGTGAATTGCAACGGTCCTATGACACTCCCCTGCGGCACACCTGAAATCACTCTTACTTCGGAAGACTTGTCTCCATTGAGAATGACATGCTGCGTTCTGTTATGTAGGAACTCCTCAATCCAATCACACAATTGGTCTGATAGTCCGTATGCTCTTACTTTATTCATTAAACGACTGTGGGGAACTGTGTCAAACGCCTTGCGGAAGTCAATAAACAAGGCATCTACCTGTGAACCCGTGTCTATGGTCCTCTGAGTCTCGTGGACGAATAGCGCTAGCTGGGTTTCACACGACCGTCTTTTTCGAAACCCATGCTGATTCCTACAGAGTAGATTTCTAGTCTCCAGAAAAGACATTATACTCGAACATAATACGTGTTCCAAAATTCTACAACTGAAAACGGGGATGACCTGTGCCCTTTTCCAATCCTTTGGAACGCTTCGCTCTTCTAGAGACCTACTGTACACCGCTGCAAGAAACGGGGCAAGTTCCTTCGCGTACTCTGTGTAAAATCGAACTGGTATCCCATCAGGACCAGCGGCCTTTCCTCTTTTGAGCGATTTTAATTGTTTCTCTATCCCTCTGTCGTCTATTTCGATATCTACCATTTTGTCAACTGTGCGACAATCTAGAGAAGGAACTACAGTGCAGTCTTCCTTTGTGAAACAGCTTTGGAAGAAGACATTTAATATTTCGGCCTTTAGTCTGTCATCCTCTGTTTCAGTACCATTTTGGTCACAGAGTGTCTGGACATTTTGTTTTGATCCACCTACTGCTTTGACATAGAACCAAAATTTCTTAGGATTTTCTGCCAAGTCAGTACATAGAACTTTACTTTCGAATTCATTGAACGCCTCTCGCATAGCCCTCCTTACACTACATTTCACTTCGCGTAATTTTTGTTTGTCTGCAAGGCTTTGGCTATGTTTATGTTTGCTGTGAAGTTCCCTTTCCTTTCGCAGCAGTTTTCTAACTCGGTTGTTGTACCACGGTGGCTCTTTTCCATCTCTTACGATCTTGCTTGTCACATACTCATCTAACGCATATTGTACGATGGTTTTGAACTTTGTCCACTGATCCTCAACACTATCTGTACTTGAGACAAAACTTTTATGTTGAGCCATCAGGTACTCTGTAATCTGCTTTTTGTCACTTTTGCTAAACAGAAAAATCTTCCTACCTTTTTTAAATATTTCTATTTACGGCTGAAATCATCGATGCAGTAACCGCTTTATGATCGCTGATTCCCTGTTCTGCGTTAACTGTTTCAAATAGTTCGGGTCTGTTTGTCACCAGAATGTCAAATATTTTATCGCCACGAGTCGGTTCTCTGTTGAACTGCTCAAGGTAGTTTTCAGATAAAGCCCTTTAAAAAATTTCACTGGATTCTTTGTCCCTTTCAGGAGTGCTAGTTCTGCAAGTTTCGCAGAAGAGCTTCTGTAAAGTTTGGAAGGTAGGAGACGGATACTGGCAGAAGTAGAGCTGTGAGTACCGGACGTGAGTCGTGCTTCGGTAGCTCAGTTGGTAGAGCACTTGCCCGCGAAAGGCAAAGGTCCCGAGTTCGAGTCTCGGCCGGGCACACAGTTTTAATCTACCAGGAAGTTTCATGTCAGCGCACACTCCGCTGCAGAGTGAAAATCTCATTCTGGAAACGTCCCCCAGGCTGTGGCTAAGCCATGTCTCCGCAATATCCTTTCTTTCAGGAGTGCTAGTTCTGCAAGTTTCGCAGAAGAGCTTCTGTAAAGTTTGGAAGGTAGGAGACGGATACTGGCAGAAGTAGAGCTGTGAGTACCGGACGTGAGTCGTGCTTCGGTAGCTCAGTTGGTAGAGCACTTGCCCGCGAAACGCAAAGGTCCCGAGTTCGAGTCTCGGTCGGGCACACAGTTTTAATCTGCCAGGAAGTTTCATGTCAGCGCACACTCCGCTGCAGAGTGAAAATCTCATTCTGGAAACTTGCTGAAACGTTGCTGGAGAACAACGCATTGACTCGGCTGTCAACCCGAGAAGTATTTATCATCAAGATTCGCCGAGAAAGCCTGCATTCTCATATAACGTTTTTCCCCTGTTGCTTGCTGTGACGTAAATATTCTCTGCTGCCCTTGCAAGATACGCACAAGGGAAAGAATCGTAGGCAACAGAGTAAATCCACTTTTCGCAGGACAGTAAATAACATTCCAGCCAATTTACGACCCACATTAACAGTCGGCATAATTGTATAGGGATCCGTTAAGGCACTGATGTTAGTTGATCTTGATACAGCTCCCTTGTTACCTCTAATTCCAGGGTTCCTTTCATATTCATTTCCTCGTCAAATCCCGATTGGTGGGAGATTAAAACAAATTCCATACTGAAAGATCGGATGAGTTTATTTCTTCTCAAACTTTCTGGTCGGTTTCGGACTCTGGTGTGCACCGCCAGGGTGACGCATTCTGTGATGCAACCGTCCACTGTTTCCTTTGAAATCATTGTAGTCCATGTTCTCCGCGTGACGTAATAAGTCACTGTCATGCACACCCTGTAAATCGTACCGAGCATCCTTCAAACGTGCAAACACCAGTTTTTTGTATAAGTGCTCCTCGTCGTGCTTTGAATATCCATAGTTTATTGAATGAACTGCACGGTCATATTTCTGCGGACTTATTCGAAAATCGTTCATATTTTTTTTTACTATGCTATGAGTGATCTTCCATGCACGTAACTGTGTTTCGTCTCCGCTCCTTGGACAACGATTCTTATTTATTATGTTGCACTGGAGACGGGATATGTTGCTGCCTGTCCGACAAGAACGATGAACCACATGCCTCAGCATCTGTTTCGGTATCACCTTCACTTGTGAAGCACGTATTGTCCTCGTATGCGGATACGGAGGGGCACGTGGCCAGCACACCGCTCTCCCGGCCGTAGGTCAGTGTACGAGAGCGGAGCCGCTGTTTCTCAGCAGAGCAACTCCTCAGTTCTCCTCACCAGGGCAGTCACCGCTCACTTACATTGTCTGCACAGTCGAGCGGATACGACACTGCACCTTCCAATGACTCACCTTGCAGAAACACTAATATTTCATCTGCAACTTCTTTCTCACTCTACTAAATTCCTTGGTTTCCTTCCTCAGTTCTCCTCACCAGGGCCGTCACCGCTCATTTACATGGTCTGCACAGTCGAGCGGATACGACACCGCACCTTCCAATGACTCACCTTGCAGAAACACTAATATTTCATCTGCAACTTCTTTCTCACTCTATTAAATTCCTTGGTTTCCTTCCTCAGTTCTCCTCACCAGGGCCGTCACCGCTCATTTACATTGTCTGCACAGTCGAGCGGATACGACACCGCACCTTCCAATGACTCACCTTGCAGAAACACTAATATTTCATCTGCAACTTCTTTCTCACTCTACTAAATTCCTTGGTTTCCTTCCTCAGTTCTCCTCACCAGGGCCGTCACCGCTCATTTACATTGTCTGCACAGTCGAGCGGATACGACACCGCACCTTCCAATGACTCACCTTGCAGAAACACTAATATTTCATCTGCAACTTCTTTCTCAATCTACTAAATTCCTTGGTTTCCTTCCTCAGTTCTCCTCACCAGGGACGTCACCGCTCATTTACATTGTCTGCACAGTCGAGTGGATACGACACCGCACCTTCCAATGACTCACCTTGCAGAAACACTAATATTTCATCTGCAACTTCTTTCTCAATCTACTAAATTCCTTGGTTTCCTTCCTCAGTTCTCCTCACCAGGGCCGTCACCGCTCATTTACATTGTCTGTACAGTCGAGCGGATACGACACCGCACCTTCCAATGACTCACCTTACAGAAACACTAATATTTCATCTGCAACTTCTTTCTCAATCTACTAAATTCCTTGGTTTCCTTCCTCAGTTCTCCTCACCAGGGCCGTCACCGCTCATTTACATTGTCTGCACAGTCGAGCGGATACGACACTGCACCTTCCAATGACTCACCTTGCAGAAACACTAATATTTCATCTGCAACTTCTTTCTCAATCTACTAAATTCCTCGGTTTACTTCCTCAGTTCTCCTCACCAGGGCCGTCACCGCTCATTTACATTGTCTGCACAGTCGAGCGGATACGACACCGCACCTTCCAATGACTCACCTTGCAGAAACACTAATATTTCATCTGCAACTTCTTTCTCACTCTACTAAATTCCTTGGTTTCCTTCCTCAGTTCTCCTCACCAGGGCCGTCACCGCTCACTTACATTATCTGCACAGTCGAGCGGATACGACACCGCACACTCCAATGACTCACCTTGCAGAAACACTAATATTTCATCTGCAACTTCTTTCTCAATCTACTAAATTGTTTGGTTTCCTTCCTCAGTTCTCCTCACCAGGGCCGTCACCGCTCATTTACATTGTCTGCACAGTCGAGCGGATACGACACCGCACCTTCCAATGACTCACCTTGCAGAAACACTAATATTTCATCTGCAACTTCTTTCTCAATCTACTAAATTCCTTGGTTTCCTTCCTCAGTTCTCCTCACCAGGGCCGTCACCGCTCATTTACATTGTCTGCACAGTCGAGCGGATACGACACCGCACCTTCCAATGACTCACCTTGCAGAAACACTAATATTTCATCTGCAACTACTTTCTCAATCTACTAAATTCCTTGGTTTCCTTCCTCAGTTCTCCTCACTAGGGCCGTCACCGCTCATTTACATTGTCTGCACAGTCGAGCGGATACGACACCGCACCTTCCAATTACCCACCTTGCAGAAACACTAATATTTCATCTGCAACTTCTTTCTCACTCTACTAAATTCCTTGGTTTCCTTCCTCAGTTCTCCTCACCAGGGCCGTCACCGCTCATTTACATTGTCTGCACAGTCGAGCGGATACGACACCGCACCTTCCAATGACTCACCTTGCAGAAACACTAATATTTCATCTGCAACTTCTTTCTCAATCTACTAAATTCCTTGGTTTCCTTCCTCAGTTCTCCTCACCAGGGCCGTCACCGCTCATTTACATTGTCTGCACAGTCGAGCGGATACGACACCCCACCTTCCAATGACTTACCTTGCAGAAACACTAATATTTCATTTGCAGCTTCTTTCTCACTCTACTAAATTCCTTGGTTTCCTTCCTCAGTTCTCCTCACCAGGGCCGTCACCACTCATTTACATTGTCTGCACAGTCGAGCGGATACGACACCGCACCTTCCAATGACTCACCTTGCAGAAACACTAATATTTCATCTGCAACTTCTTTCTCAATCTACTAAATTCCTTGGTTTCCTTCCTCAGTTCTCCTCACCAGGGCCGTCACCGCTCATTTACATTGTCTGCACAGTCGAGCGGATACGACACCGCACCTTCCAATGACTCACCTTGCAGAAACACTAATATTTCATCTGCAACTTCTTTCTCAATCTACTAAATTCCTTGGTTTCCTTCCTCAGTTCTCCTCACCAGGGCCGTCACTGCTCATTTACATTGTCTCCACAGTCGAGCGGATACGACACCGCACCTTCCAATGATTCACCTTGCAGAAACACTAATATTTCATCTGCAACTTCTTTCTCAATCTACTAAATTCCTTGGATTCCTTCCTCAGTTCTCCTCACCAGGGCCGTCACCGCTCATTTACATTGTCTGCACAGTCGAGCGGATACGACACCGCACCTTCCAATGACTTACCTTGCAGAAACACTAATATTTCATCTGCAACTTCTTTCTCACTCTACTAAATTCATTGGTTTCCTTCCTCAGTTCTCCTCAGCAGGGCCGTCACCGCTCATTTACATTGTCTGCACAGTCGAGCGGATACGACACCGCACCTTCCAATGACTCACCTTGCAGAAACACTAATATTTCATCTGCAACTTCTTTCTCAATCTACTAAATTCCTTGGTTTCCTTCCTCAGTTCTCCTCACCAGGGCCGTCACCGCTCATTTACATTGTCTGCACAGTCGATCGGATACGACACCGCACCTTCCAATGACTCACCTTGCAGAAACACTAATATTTCATCTGCAACTTCTTTCTCAATCTACTAAATTCCTTGGTTTCCTTCCTCAGTTCTCCTCACCAGGGCCGTCACCGCTCATTTACATTGTCTGCACAGTCGAGCGGATATGACACCGCACCTTCCAATGACTCACCTTGCAGAAACACTAATATTTCATCTGCAACTACTTTCTCAAGCTACTAAATTCCTTGGTTTCCTTCCTCAATTCTCCTCACTAGGGCCGTCACCGCTCTTTTACATTGTCTGCACAGTCGAGCGGATACGACACCGCACCTTCCAATTACTCACCTTGCAGAAACACTAATATTTCATCTGCAACTTCTTTCTCAATCTACTAAATTCCTTGGTTTCCTTCCTCAGTTCTCCTCACCAGGGCCGTCACCGCTCATTTACATTGTCTGCACAGTCGAGCGGATACGACACCGCACCTTCCAATGACTCACCTTGCAGAAACACCAATATTTCATCTGCAACTTCTTTCTCAATCTACTAAATTCCTTGGTTTCCTTCCTCAGTTCTCCTCACCAGGGCCGTCACCGCTCATTTACATTGTCTGCACAGTCGAGTGGATACGACACCGCACCTTCCAATGACTCACCTTGCAGAAACACTAATATTTCATCTGCAACTTCTTTCTCAATCTACTAAATTCCTTGGTTTCCTTCCTCAGTTCTCCTCACCAGGGCCGTCACCGCTCATTTACATTGTCTGCACAGTCGAGCGGATACGACACCGCACCTTCCAATGATTCACCTTGCAGAAACACTAATATTTCATCTGCAACTTCTTTCTCAATCTACTAAATTCCTTGGTTTCCTTCCTCAGTTCTCCTCACCAGGGCCTTCACCGCTCATTTACATTGTCTGCACAGTCGAGCGGATACGACACCGCACCTTCCAATGACTCACCTTGCAGAAACACTAATATTTCATCTGCAACTTCTTTCTCAATCTACTAAATTCCTTGGTTTCCTTCCTCAGTTCTCCTCACCAGGGCCGTCACTGCTCATTTACATTGTCTGCACAGTCGATCGGATACGACACCGCACCTTCCAATGATTCACCTTGCAGAAACACTAATATTTCATCTGCAACTTCTTTCTCAATCTACTAAATTCCTTGGTTTCCTTCCTCAGTTCTCCTCACCAGGGCCGTCACCGCTCATTTACATTGTCTGCACAGTCGAGCGGATACGACACCGCACCTTCCAATGACTCACCTTGCAGAAACACTAATATTTCATCTGCAACTTCTTTCTCAATCTACTAAATTCCTTGGTTTCCTTCCTCAGTTCTTCTGACCACGGCCGTCACCGCTCACTTACATTGTCTGCACAGTCGAGCGGATACGACACCGCACCTTCCAATGACTCACCTTGCAGAAACACTAATATTTCATCTGCAACTTCTTTCTCACTCTACTAAATTGTTTGGTTTCCTTCCTCAGTTCTCCTCACCAGGGCCGTCACTGCTCATTTACATTGTCTGCACAGTCGAGCGGATACGACACCGCACATTCCAATGACTCACCTTGCAGAAACACTAATATTTCATCTGCAACTTCTTTCTCAATCTACTAAATTCCTTGGTTTCCTTCCTCAGTTCTCCTCCCCAGGGCCGTCACCGCTCATTTACATTGTCTGCACAGTCGAGCGGATACGACACCACACCTTCCAATGACTCACCTTGCAGAAACATTAATATTTCATCTGCAACTTCTTTCTCACTCTACTAAATTCCTTGGTTTCCTTCCTCAGTTCTCCTCACCAGGGCCGTCACCACACATTTACATTGTCTGCACAGTCGAGCGGATACGACACCGCACCTTCCAATGACTCACCTTGCAGAAACACTAATATTTCATCTGCAACTTCTTTCTCAATCTACTAAATTCCTTGGTTTCCTTCCTCAGTTCTCCTCACCAGGGCCGTCACCGCTTATTTACATTGTCTGCACAGTCGAGCGGATACGACACCGCACCTTCCAATGACTCACCTTGCAGAAACACTAATATTTCATCTGCAACTTCTTTCTCAATCTACTAAATTCCTTGGTTTCCTTCCTCAGTTCTTCTCACCAGGGCCGAATCAACTCATTTACATTGTCTACACAGTCGAGCGGATACGACACCGCACCTTCCAATTACTCACCTTGCAGAAACACTAATATTTCATCTGCAACTTCTTTCTCACTCTACTAAATTCCTTGGTTTCCTTCCTCAGTTCTACTCACCAGGGCCGTCACCGCTCATTTACATTGTCTGCACAGTCGAGCGGATACGACACCGCACCTTCCAATGACTCACCTTGTAGAAACACTAATATTTCATCTGCAACATCTTTCTCAATCTACTAAATTCCTTGGTTTCCTTCCTCAGTTCTCCTCACCAGGGCCGTCACCGCTCATTTACATTGTCTGCACAGTCGAGCGGATACGACACCGCACCTTCCAATGACTCACCTTGCAGAAACACTAATATTTCATCTGCAACTTCTTTCTCAATCTACTAAATTCCTTGGTTTCCTTCCTCAGTTCTCCTCACCAGGGCCGTCACAACTCATTTACATTGTCTGCACAGTCGAGCGGATACGACACCGCACCTTCCAATGACTCACCTTGCAGAAACACTAATATTTCATCTGCAACTTCTTTCTCACTCTACTAAATTCCTTGGTTTCCTTCCTCAGTTCTCCTCAACAGGGCCGTCACCGCTCATTTACATTGTCTGCACAGTCGAGCGGATACGACACCGCACCTTCCAATGACTCACCTTGCAGAAACACTAATATTTCATCTGCAACTTCTTTCTCAATCTACTAAATTCCTTGGTTTCCTTCCTCAGTTCTCCTCACCAGGGCTGTCACCGCTCCTTTACATTGTCTGCACAGTCGAGCGGATACGACACCGCACCTTCCAATGACTCACCTTACAGAAACACTAATATTTCATCTGCAACTTCTTTCTCAATCTACTAAATTCCTTGGTTTCCTTCCTCAGTTCTGCTCACCAGGGCCGTCACCGCTCATTTACATTGTCTGCACAGTCGAGCGGATACGACACCGCACCTTACAATGACTCAACTTGCAGAAACACTAATATTTCATCTGCAACTTCTTTCTCAATCTACTAAATTCCTTGGTTTCCTTCCTCAGTTCTCCTCACCAGGGCCGTCACCGTTCATTTACAATGTCTGCACAGTCGAGCGGATACGACACCGCACCTTCCAATGACTCACCTTGCAGAAACACTAATATTTCATCTGCAACTTCTTTCTCAATCTACTAAATTCCTTGGTTTCCTTCCTCAGTTCTCCTCACCAGGGCCGTCACCGCTCATTTACATTGTCTGCACAGTCGAGCGGATATGACACCGCACCTTCCAATGACTCACGTTGCAGAAACACTCATATTTCATCTGCAACTTCTTTCTCAATCTACTAAATTCCTTGGTTTCCTTCCTCAGTTCTCCTCACCAGGGCCGTCACCGCTCATTTACATTGTCTGCACAGTCGAGCGGATACGACACCGCACCTTCCAATGACTCACCTTGCAGAAACACTAATATTTCATCTGCAACTTCTTTCTCAATCTACTAAATTCCTTGGTTTCCTTCCTCAGTTCTCCTCACCAGGGCCGTCACCGCTCATTTACATTGTCTGCACAGTCGAGCGGATACGACACCGCACCTTCCAATGACTCACCTTGCAGAAACACTAATATTTCATCTGCAACTTCTTTCTCAATCTACTAAATTCCTTGGTTTCCTTCCTCAGTTCTCCTCACCAGGGCCGTCACCGCTCATTTACATTGTCTGCACAGTCGAGCGGATACGACACCGCACCTTCCAATGACTCACCTTGCAGAAA
Organism: Schistocerca gregaria; assembly: GCF_023897955.1. NCBI lineage: Eukaryota > Metazoa > Arthropoda > Insecta > Orthoptera > Acrididae > Schistocerca > Schistocerca gregaria. The sequence continues at coordinate 572,563,580 of NC_064926.1, forward strand.
CACTAATATTTCATCTGCAACTTCTTTCTCAATCTACTAAATTCCTTGGTTTCCTTCCTCAGTTCTTCTGACCACGGCCGTCACCGCTCACTTACATTGTCTGCACAGTCGAGCGGATACGACACCGCAACTTCCAATGACTCACCTTGCAGAAACACTAATATTTCATCTGCAACTTCTTTCTCACTCTACTAAATTGTTTGGTTTCCTTCCTCAGTTCTCCTCACCAGGGCCGTCACTGCTCATTTACATTGTCTGCACAGTCGAGCGGATACGACACCGCACATTCCAATGACTCACCTTGCAGAAACACTAATATTTCATCTGCAACTTCTTTCTCAATCTACTAAATTCCTTGGTTTCCTTCCTCAGTTCTCCTCCCCAGGGCCGTCACCGCTCATTTACATTGTCTGCACAGTCGAGCGGATACGACACCACACCTTCCAATGACTCACCTTGCAGAAACATTAATATTTCATCTGCAACTTCTTTCTCACTCTACTAAATTCCTTGGTTTCCTTCCTCAGTTCTCCTCACCAGGGCCGTCACCACACATTTACATTGTCTGCACAGTCGAGCGGATACGACACCGCACCTTCCAATGACTCACCTTGCAGAAACACTAATATTTCATCTGCAACTTCTTTCTCAATCTACTAAATTCCTTGGTTTCCTTCCTCAGTTCTCCTCACCAGGGCCGTCACCGCTTATTTACATTGTCTGCACAGTCGAGCGGATACGACACCGCACCTTCCAATGACTCACCTTGCAGAAACACTAATATTTCATCTGCAACTTCTTTCTCAATCTACTAAATTCCTTGGTTTCCTTCCTCAGTTCTTCTCACCAGGGCCGAATCAACTCATTTACATTGTCTACACAGTCGAGCGGATACGACACCGCACCTTCCAATTACTCACCTTGCAGAAACACTAATATTTCATCTGCAACTTCTTTCTCACTCTACTAAATTCCTTGGTTTCCTTCCTCAGTTCTACTCACCAGGGCCGTCACCGCTCATTTACATTGTCTGCACAGTCGAGCGGATACGACACCGCACCTTCCAATGACTCACCTTGTAGAAACACTAATATTTCATCTGCAACATCTTTCTCAATCTACTAAATTCCTTGGTTTCCTTCCTCAGTTCTCCTCACCAGGGCCGTCACCGCTCATTTACATTGTCTGCACAGTCGAGCGGATACGACACCGCACCTTCCAATGACTCACCTTGCAGAAACACTAATATTTCATCTGCAACTTCTTTCTCAATCTACTAAATTCCTTGGTTTCCTTCCTCAGTTCTCCTCACCAGGGCCGTCACAACTCATTTACATTGTCTGCACAGTCGAGCGGATACGACACCGCACCTTCCAATGACTCACCTTGCAGAAACACTAATATTTCATCTGCAACTTCTTTCTCAATCTACTAAATTCCTTGGTTTCCTTCCTCAGTTCTCCTCACCAGGGCCGTCACTGCTCATTTACATTGTCTGCACAGTCGAGCGGATATGACACCGCACCTTCCAATGACTCACCTTGCAGAAACACTAATATTTCATCTGCAACTACTTTCTCAAGCTACTAAATTCCTTGGTTTCCTTCCTCAATTCTCCTCACTAGGGCCGTCACCGCTCTTTTACATTGTCTGCACAGTCGAGCGGATACGACACCGCACCTTCCAATTACTCACCTTGCAGAAACACTAATATTTCATCTGCAACTTCTTTCTCAATCTACTAAATTCCTTGGTTTCCTTCCTCAGTTCTCCTCACCAGGGCCGTCACCGCTCATTTACATTGTCTGCACAGTCGAGCGGATACGACACCGCACCTTCCAATGACTCACCTTGCAGAAACACCAATATTTCATCTGCAACTTCTTTCTCAATCTACTAAATTCCTTGGTTTCCTTCCTCAGTTCTCCTCACCAGGGCCGTCACCGCTCATTTACATTGTCTGCACAGTCGAGTGGATACGACACCGCACCTTCCAATGACTCACCTTGCAGAAACACTAATATTTCATCTGCAACTTCTTTCTCAATCTACTAAATTCCTTGGTTTCCTTCCTCAGTTCTCCTCACCAGGGCCGTCACCGCTCATTTACATTGTCTGCACAGTCGAGCGGATACGACACCGCACCTTCCAATGATTCACCTTGCAGAAACACTAATATTTCATCTGCAACTTCTTTCTCAATCTACTAACTTCCTTGGTTTCCTTCCTCAGTTCTCCTCACCAGGGCCTTCACCGCTCATTTACATTGTCTGCACAGTCGAGCGGATACGACACCGCACCTTCCAATGACTCACCTTGCAGAAACACTAATATTTCATCTGCAACTTCTTTCTCAATCTACTAAATTCCTTGGTTTCCTTCCTCAGTTCTCCTCACCAGGGCCGTCACTGCTCATTTACATTGTCTGCACAGTCGATCGGATACGACACCGCACCTTCCAATGATTCACCTTGCAGAAACACTAATATTTCATCTGCAACTTCTTTCTCAATCTACTAAATTCCTTGGTTTCCTTCCTCAGTTCTCCTCACCAGGGCCGTCACCGCTCATTTACATTGTCTGCACAGTCGAGCGGATACGACACCGCACCTTCCAATGACTCACCTTGCAGAAACACTAATATTTCATCTGCAACTTCTTTCTCAATCTACTAAATTCCTTGGTTTCCTTCCTCAGTTCTTCTGACCACGGCCGTCACCGCTCACTTACATTGTCTGCACAGTCGAGCGGATACGACACCGCACCTTCCAATGACTCACCTTGCAGAAACACTAATATTTCATCTGCAACTTCTTTCTCACTCTACTAAATTGTTTGGTTTCCTTCCTCAGTTCTCCTCACCAGGGCCGTCACTGCTCATTTACATTGTCTGCACAGTCGAGCGGATACGACACCGCACATTCCAATGACTCACCTTGCAGAAACACTAATATTTCATCTGCAACTTCTTTCTCAATCTACTAAATTCCTTGGTTTCCTTCCTCAGTTCTCCTCCCCAGGGCCGTCACCGCTCATTTACATTGTCTGCACAGTCGAGCGGATACGACACCACACCTTCCAATGACTCACCTTGCAGAAACATTAATATTTCATCTGCAACTTCTTTCTCACTCTACTAAATTCCTTGGTTTCCTTCCTCAGTTCTCCTCACCAGGGCCGTCACCACACATTTACATTGTCTGCACAGTCGAGCGGATACGACACCGCACCTTCCAATGACTCACCTTGCAGAAACACTAATATTTCATCTGCAACTTCTTTCTCAATCTACTAAATTCCTTGGTTTCCTTCCTCAGTTCTCCTCACCAGGGCCGTCACCGCTTATTTACATTGTCTGCACAGTCGAGCGGATACGACACCGCACCTTCCAATGACTCACCTTGCAGAAACACTAATATTTCATCTGCAACTTCTTTCTCAATCTACTAAATTCCTTGGTTTCCTTCCTCAGTTCTTCTCACCAAGGCCGAATCAACTCATTTACATTGTCTACACAGTCGAGCGGATACGACACCGCACCTTCCAATTACTCACCTTGCAGAAACACTAATATTTCATCTGCAACTTCTTTCTCACTCTACTAAATTCCTTGGTTTCCTTCCTCAGTTCTACTCACCAGGGCCGTCACCGCTCATTTACATTGTCTGCACAGTCGAGCGGATACGACACCGCACCTTCCAATGACTCACCTTGTAGAAACACTAATATTTCATCTGCAACATCTTTCTCAATCTACTAAATTCCTTGGTTTCCTTCCTCAGTTCTCCTCACCAGGGCCGTCACCGCTCATTTACATTGTCTGCACAGTCGAGCGGATACGACACCGCACCTTCCAATGACTCACCTTGCAGAAACACTAATATTTCATCTGCAACTTCTTTCTCAATCTACTAAATTCCTTGGTTTCCTTCCTCAGTTCTCCTCAGCAGGGCCGTCACAACTCATTTACATTGTCTGCACAGTCGAGCGGATACGACACCGCACCTTCCAATGACTCACCTTGCAGAAACACTAATATTTCATCTGCAACTTCTTTCTCACTCTACTAAATTCCTTGGTTTCCTTCCTCAGTTCTCCTCACCAGGGCCGTCACCGCTCATTTACATTGTCTGCACAGTCGAGCGGATACGACACCGCACCTTCCAATGACTCACCTTGCAGAAACACTAATATTTCATCTGCAACTTCTTTCTCAATCTACTAAATTCCTTGGATTCCTTCCTCAGTTCTCCTCACCAGGGCTGTCACCGCTCCTTTACATTGTCTGCACAGTCGAGCGGATACGACACCGCACCTTCCAATGACTCACCTTACAGAAACACTAATATTTCATCTGCAACTTCTTTCTCAATCTACTAAATTCCTTGGTTTCCTTCCTCAGTTCTGCTCACCAGGGCCGTCACCGCTCATTTACATTGTCTGCACAGTCGAGCGGATACGACACCGCACCTTACAATGACTCAACTTGCAGAAACACTAATATTTCATCTGCAACTTCTTTCTCAATCTACTAAATTCCTTGGTTTCCTTCCTCAGTTCTCCTCACCAGGGCCGTCACCGTTCATTTACAATGTCTGCACAGTCGAGCGGATACGACACCGCACCTTCCAATGACTCACCTTGCAGAAACACTAATATTTCATCTGCAACTTCTTTCTCAATCTACTAAATTCCTTGGTTTCCTTCCTCAGTTCTCCTCACCAGGGCCGTCACCGCTCATTTACATTGTCTGCACAGTCGAGCGGATATGACACCGCACCTTCCAATGACTCACGTTGCAGAAACACTCATATTTCATCTGCAACTTCTTTCTCAATCTACTAAATTCCTTGGTTTCCTTCCTCAGTTCTCCTCACCAGGGCCGTCACCGCTCATTTACATTGTCTGCACAGTCGAGCGGATACGACACCGCACCTTCCAATGACTCACCTTGCAGAAACACTAATATTTCATCTGCAACTTCTTTCTCAATCTACTAAATTCCTTGGTTTCCTTCCTCAGTTCTCCTCACCAGGGCCTTCACCGCTCATTTACATTGTCTGCACAGTCGAGCGGATACGACACCGCACCTTCCAATGACTCACCTTGCAGAAACACTAATATTTCATCTGCAACTTCTTTCTCAATCTACTAAATTCCTTGGTTTCCTTCCTCAGTTCTCCTCACCAGGGCCGTCACCGCTCATTTACATTGTCTGCACAGTCGAGCGGATACGACACCGCACCTTCCAATGACTCACCTTGCAGAAACACTAATATTTCATCTGCAACTTCTTTCTCAATCTACTAAATTCCTTGGTTTCCTTCCTCAGTTCTTCTGACCACGGCCGTCACCGCTCACTTACATTGTCTGCACAGTCGAGCGGATACGACACCGCACCTTCCAATGACTCACCTTGCAGAAACACTAATATTTCATCTGCAACTTCTTTCTCACTCTACTAAATTGTTTGGTTTCCTTCCTCAGTTCTCCTCACCAGGGCCGTCACTGCTCATTTACATTGTCTGCACAGTCGAGCGGATACGACACCGCACATTCCAATGACTCACCTTGCAGAAACACTAATATTTCATCTGCAACTTCTTTCTCAATCTACTAAATTCCTTGGTTTCCTTCCTCAGTTCTCCTCCCCAGGGCCGTCACCGCTCATTTACATTGTCTGCACAGTCGAGCGGATACGACACCACACCTTCCAATGACTCACCTTGCAGAAACATTAATATTTCATCTGCAACTTCTTTCTCACTCTACTAAATTCCTTGGTTTCCTTCCTCAGTTCTCCTCACCAGGGCCGTCACCACACATTTACATTGTCTGCACAGTCGAGCGGATACGACACCGCACCTTCCAATGACTCACCTTGCAGAAACACTAATATTTCATCTGCAACTTCTTTCTCAATCTACTAAATTCCTTGGTTTCCTTCCTCAGTTCTCCTCACCAGGGCCGTCACCGCTTATTTACATTGTCTGCACAGTCGAGCGGATACGACACCGCACCTTCCAATGACTCACCTTGCAGAAACACTAATATTTCATCTGCAACTTCTTTCTCAATCTACTAAATTCCTTGGTTTCCTTCCTCAGTTCTTCTCACCAGGGCCGAATCAACTCATTTACATTGTCTACACAGTCGAGCGGATACGACACCGCACCTTCCAATTACTCACCTTGCAGAAACACTAATATTTCATCTGCAACTTCTTTCTCACTCTACTAAATTCCTTGGTTTCCTTCCTCAGTTCTACTCACCAGGGCCGTCACCGTTCATTTACATTGTCTGCACAGTCGAGCGGATACGACACCGCACCTTCCAATGACTCACCTTGTAGAAACACTAATATTTCATCTGCAACATCTTTCTCAATCTACTAAATTCCTTGGTTTCCTTCCTCAGTTCTCCTCACCAGGGCCGTCACCGCTCATTTACATTGTCTGCACAGTCGAGCGGATACGACACCGCACCTTCCAATGACTCACCTTGCAGAAACACTAATATTTCATCTGCAACTTCTTTCTCAATCTACTAAATTCCTTGGTTTCCTTCCTCAGTTCTCCTCACCAGGGCCGTCACAACTCATTTACATTGTCTGCACAGTCGAGCGGATACGACACCGCACCTTCCAATGACTCACCTTGCAGAAACACTAATATTTCATCTGCAACTTCTTTCTCACTCTACTAAATTCCTTGGTTTCCTTCCTCAGTTCTCCTCACCAGGGCCGTCACTGCTCATTTACATTGTCTGCACAGTCGAGCGGATACGACACCGCACCTTCCAATGACTCACCTTGCAGAAACACTAATATTTCATCTGCAACTTCTTTCTCAATCTACTAAATTCCTTGGTTTCCTTCCTCAGTTCTCCTCACCAGGGCTGTCACCGCTCCTTTACAGTGTCTGCACAGTCGAGCGGATACGACACCGCACCTTCCAATGACTCACCTTACAGAAACACTAATATTTCATCTGCAACTTCTTTCTCAATCTACTAAATTCCTTGGTTTCCTTCCTCAGTTCTGCTCACCAGGGCCGTCACCGCTCATTTACATTGTCTGCACAGTCGAGCGGATACGACACCGCACCTTACAATGACTCAACTTGCAGAAACACTAATATTTCATCTGCAACTTCTTTCTCAATCTACTAAATTCCTTGGTTTCCTTCCTCAGTTCTCCTCACCAGGGCCGTCACCGTTCATTTACAATGTCTGCACAGTCGAGCGGATACGACACCGCACCTTCCAATGACTCACCTTGCAGAAACACTAATATTTCATCTGCAACTTCTTTCTCAATCTACTAAATTCCTTGGTTTCCTTCCTCAGTTCTCCTCACCAGGGCCGTCACCGCTCATTTACATTGTCTGCACAGTCGAGCGGATATGACACCGCACCTTCCAATGACTCACGTTGCAGAAACACTCATATTTCATCTGCAACTTCTTTCTCAATCTACTAAATTCCTTGGTTTCCTTCCTCAGTTCTCCTCACCAGGGCCGTCACCGCTCATTTACATTGTCTGCACAGTCGAGCGGATACGACACCGCACCTTCCAATGACTCACCTTGCAGAAACACTAATATTTCATCTGCAACTTCTTTCTCAATCTACTAAATTCCTTGGTTTCCTTCCTCAGTTCTCCTCACCAGGGCCGTCACCGCTTATTTACATTGTCTGCACAGTCGAGCGGATACGACACCGCACCTTCCAATGACTCACCTTGCAGAAACACTAATATTTCATCTGCAACTTCTTTCTCAATCTACTAAATTCCTTGGTTTCCTTCCTCAGTTCTCCTCACCAGGGCCGTCACCGCTCATTTACATTGTCTGCACAGTCGAGCGGATACGACACCGCACCTTCCAATGACTCACTTTGCAGAAACACTAATATTTCATCTGCAACTTCTTTCTCAATCTACTAAATTCCTTGGTTTCCTTCCTCAGTTCTCCTCACCAGGGCTGTCACAACTCATTTACATTGTCTGCACAGTCGAGCGGATACGACACCGCACCTTCCAATGACTCACCTTGCAGAAACACTAATATTTCATCTGCAACTTCTTTCTCACTCTACTAAATTCCTTGGTTTCCTTCCTCAGTTCTCCTCACCAGGGCCGTCACCGCTCATTTACATTGTCTGCACAGTCGAGCGGATACGACACCGCACCTTCCAATGACTCACCTTGCAGAAACACTAATATTTCATCTGCAACTTCTTTCTCAATCTACTAAATTCCTTGGTTTCCTTCCTCAGTTCTCCTCACCAGGGCTGTCACCGCTCCTTTACATTGTCTGCACAGTCGAGCGGATACGACACCGCACCTTCCAATGACTCACCTTACAGAAACACTAATATTTCATCTGCAACTTCTTTCTCAATCTACTAAATTCCTTGGTTTCCTTCCTCAGTTCTCCTCACCAGGGCCGTCACCGCTCATTTACATTGTCTGCACAGTCGAGCGGATACGACACCGCACCTTCCAATGACTCAACTTGCAGAAACACTAATATTTCATCTGCAACTTCTTTCTCAATCTACTAAATTCCTTGGTTTCCTTCCTCAGTTCTCCTCACCAGGGCCGTCACCGTTCATTTACAATGTCTGCACAGTCGAGCGGATACGACACCGCACCTTCCAATGACTCACCTTGCAGAAACACTAATATTTCATCTGCAACTTCTTTCTCAATCTACTAAATTCCTTGGTTTCCTTCCTCAGTTCTCCTCACCAGGGCCGTCACCGCTCATTTACATTGTCTGCACAGTCGAGCGGATATGACACCGCACCTTCCAATGACTCACCTTGCAGAAACACTCATATTTCATCTGCAACTTCTTTCTCAATCTACTAAATTCCTTGGTTTCCTTCCTCAGTTCTCCTCACCAGGGCCATCACCGCTCATTTACATTGTCTGCACAGTCGAGCGGATACGACACCGCACCTTCCAATGACTCACCTTGCAGAAACACTAATATTTCATCTGCAACTTCTTTCTCAATCTACTAAATTCCTTGGTTTCCTTCCTCAGTTCTCCTCACCAGGGCCGTCACCGCTTATTTACATTGTCTGCACAGTCGAGCGGATACGACACCGCACCTTCCAATGACTCACCTTGCAGAAACACTAATATTTCATCTGCAACTTCTTTCTCAATCTACTAAATTCCTTGGTTTCCTTCCTCAGTTCTCCTCACCAGGGCCGAAACAACTCATTTACATTGTCTGCACAGTCGAGCGGATACGACACCGCACCTTCCAATTACTCACCTTGCAGAAACACTAATATTTCATCTGCAACTTCTTTCTCACTCTACTAAATTCCTTGGTTTCCTTCCTCAGTTCTACTCACCAGGGCCGTCACCGCTCATTTACATTGTCTGCACAGTCGAGCGGATACGACACCGCACCTTCCAATGACTCACCTTGCAGAAACACTAATATTTCATCTGCAACATCTTTCTCAATCTACTAAATTCCTTGGTTTCCTTCCTCAGTTCTCCTCACCAGGGCCGTCACCGCTCATTTACATTGTCTGCACAGTCGAGCGGATACGACACCGCACCTTCCAATGACTCACCTTGCAGAAACACTAATATTTCATCTGCAACTTCTTTCTCAATCTACTAAATTCCTTGGTTTCCTTCCTCAGTTCTCCTCACCAGGGCCGTCACAACTCATTTACATTGTCTGCACAGTCGAGCGGATACGACACCGCACCTTCCAATGACTCACCTTGCAGAAACACTAATATTTCATCTGCAACTTCTTTCTCACTCTACTAAATTCCTTGGTTTCCTTCCTCAGTTCTCCTCACCAGGGCCGTCACCGCTCATTTACATTATCTGCACAGTCGAGCGGATACGACACCGCACCTTCCAATGACTCACCTTGCAGAAACACTAATATTTCATCTGCAACTTCTTTCTCAATCTACTAAATTCCTTGGTTTCCTTCCTCAGTTCTCCTCACCAGGGCTGTCACCGCTCCTTTACATTGTCTGCACAGTCGAGCGGATACGACACCGCACCTTCTAATGACTCACCTTACAGAAACACTAATATTTCATCTGCAACTTCTTTCTCAATCTACTAAATTCCTTGGTTTCCTTCCTCAGTTCTCCTCACCAGGGCCGTCACCGCTCATTTACATTGTCTGCACAGTCGAGCGGATACGACACCGCACCTTCCAATGACTCAACTTGCAGAAACACTATTATTTCATCTGCAACTTCTTTCTCAATCTACTAAATTCCTTGGTTTCCTTCCTCAGTTCTCCTCACCAGGGCCGTCACCGTTCATTTACAATGTCTGCACAGTCGAGCGGATACGACACCGCACCTTCCAATGACTCACCTTGCAGAAACACTAATATTTCATCTGCAACTTCTTTCTCAATCTACTAAATTCCATGGTTTCCTTCCTCAGTTCTCCTCACCAGGGCCGTCACCGCTCATTTACATTGTCTGCACAGTCGAGCGGATATGACACCGCACCTTCCAATGACTCACGTTGCAGAAACACTCATATTTCATCTGCAACTTCTTTCTCAATCTACCAAATTCTTTGGTTTCTTTCCTCAGTTCTCCTCACCAGGGCCGTCACTGCTCATTTACATTGTCTGCACAGTCGAGCGGATACGACACCGCACCTTCCAATGACTCACCTTGCAGAAACACTAATATTTCATCTGCAACTTCTTTCTCACTCTACTAAATTCCTTGGTTTCCTTCCTCAGTTCTCCTCACCAGGGCCCTCACCGCTCATTTACAATGTCTGCACAGTCGAGCGGATACGACACCGCACCTTCCAATGACTCACCTTGCAGAAACACTAATATTTCATCTGCAACTTCTTTCTCAATCTACTAAATTCCTTGGTTTCCTTCCTCAGTTCTCCTCACCAGGGCCGTCACCGCTCATTTACATTGTCTGCACAGTCGAGTGGATACGACACCGCACCTTCCAATGACTCACCTTGCAGAAACACTAATATTTCATCTGCAACTTCTTTCTCACTCTACTAAATTCCTTGGTTTCCTTCCTCAGTTCTCCTCACCAGGGCCGTCACCGCTCATTTACATTGTCTGCACAGTCGAGCGGATACGACACCGCACCTTCCAATGACTCAACTTGCAGAAACACTAATATTTCATCTGCAACTTGTTTCTCAATCTACTAAATTCCTTGGTTTCCTTCCTCAGTTCTCCTCACCAGGGCCGTCACCGCTCATTTACATTGTCTGCACAGTCGAGCGGATACGACACCGCTCCTTCCAATGACTCACCTTGCAGAAACACTAATATTTCATCTGCAACTTCTTTCTCAATCTACTAAATTCCTTGGTTTCCTTCCTCAGTTCTCCTCACCAGGGCCGTCACCGCTCATTTACATTGTCTGCACAGTCGAGCGGATACAACACCGCACCTTCCAATGACTCACCTTGCAGAAACACTAATATTTCATCTGCAACTTCTTTCTCAATATACTAAATTCCTTGGTTTCCTTCCTCAGTTCTCCTCACCAGGGCCGTCACCGCTCATTTACATTGTCTGCACAGTCGAGCGGATACGACACCGCACCTTCCAATGACTCACCTTGCAGAAACACTAATATTTCATCTGCAACTTCTTTCTCACTCTACTAAATTCCTTGGTTTCCTTCCTCAGTTCTCCTCACCAGGGCCGTCACCGCTCATTTACATTGTCTGCACAGTCGAGCGGATACGACACCGCACCTTCCAATGACTCACCTTGCAGAAACACTAATATTTCATCTGCAACTTCTTTCTCAATCTACTAAATTCCTTGGTTTCCTTCCTCAGTTCTCCTCACCAGGGCCGTCACCGCTCATTTACATTGTCTGCACAGTCGAGCGGACACGACACCGCACCTTCCAATTACTCACCTTGCAGAAACACTAATATTTCATCTGCAACTTCTTTCTCAATCTACTAAATTCCTTGGTTTCCTTCCTCAGTTCTCCTCACCACGACCGTCACCGCTCATTTACATTGTCTGCACAGTCGAGCGGATACGACACCGCACCTTCCAATGACTCACCTTGCAGAAACACTAATATTTCATCTGCAACTTCTTTCTCAATCTACTAAAATCCTTGGTTTCCTTCCTCAGTTCTCCACACCAGCGCCGTCACCGCTCATTTACATTGTCTGCACAGTCGAGCGGATACGACACCGCACCATCCAATGACGCACCTTGCAGAAACACTAATATTTCATCTGCAACTTCTTTCTCAATCTACTAAATTCCTTGGTCTCCTTCCTCAGTTCTCCTCACCAGGGCCGTCACTGCTAATTTACATTGTCTGCACAGTCGAGCGGATACGACACCGCACCTTCCAATGACTCACCTTGCAGAAACACTAATATTTCATCTGCAGCTTCTTTCTCAATCTACTAAATTCCTTGGTTTCCTTCCTCAGTTCTCCTCACCAGGGCCGTCACCGCTCATTTACATTGTCTGCACAGTCGAGCGGATACGACACCGCACCTTCCAATGACTCACCTTGCAGAAACACTAATATTTCATCTGCAACTTCTTTCTCACTCTACTAAATTCCTTGGTTTCCTTCCTCAGTTCTCCTCACCAGGGCCGTCACCGCTCATTTACATTGTCTGCACAGTCGAGCGGATACGACACCGCACCTTCCAATTACTCACTTTGCAGAAACACTAATATTTCATCTGCAACTTCTTTCTCACTCTACTAAATTCCTTGGTTTCCTTCCTCAGTTCCCCTCACCAGGGCCGTCACCGCTCATTTACATTGTCTGCACAGTCGAGCGGATACGACACCGCACCTTCCAATGACTCACCTTGCAGAAACACTAATATTTCATCTGCAACTTCTTTCTCACTCTACTAAATTCCTTGGCTTTCTTCCTCAGTTCTGCTCACCAGGGCCGTCACTCCTCTTTTACATTGTCTGCACAGTCGAGCGGATACGACACCGCACCTTCCAATGACTCACCTTGCAGAAACACTAATATTTCGTCTGCAACTTATTTCTCAATCTACTAAATTCCTTGGTTTCCTTCCTCAGTTCTCCTCACCAGGGCCGTCACCGCTCATTTACATTGTCTGCACAGTCGAGCGGATACGACACCGCACCTTCCAATGACTCACCTTGCAGAAACACTAATATTTCATCTGCAACTTCTTTCTCACTCTACTAAATTCCTTGGTTTCCTTCCTCAGTTCTCCTCACCAGGGCCGTCACCACTCATTTACATTGTCTGCACAGTCGAGCGGATACGACACCGCACCTTCCAATGACTCACCTTGCAGAAACACTAATATTTCATCTGCAACTTCTTTCTCACTCTACTAAATTCCTTGGCTTCCTTCCTCAGTTCTCCTCACCAGGGCCGTCGCTGCTCATTTACATTGTCTGCACAGTCGAGCGGATACGACACCGCACCTTCCAATGACTCACCTTGCAGAAACACTAATATTTCATCTGCAACTTCTTTCTCACTCTACTAAATTCCTTGGTTTCCTTCCTCAGTTCTCCTCACCAGGGCCGTCACCGCTCATTTACATTGTCTGCATAGTCGAGCGGATACGACACCGCACCTTCCAATGACTTACCTTGCAGAAACACTAATATTTCATCTGCAACTTCTTTCTCACTCTACTAAATTCCTTGGTTCCCTTCCTCAGTTCTCCTCACCAGGGCCGTCACTGCTCATTTACATTGTCTGCACAGTCGAGCGGATACGACACCGCACCTTCCAATGACTCACTTTGCAGAAACACTAATATTTCATCTGCAACTTCTTTCTCAATCTACTAAATTCCTTGGTTTCCTTCCTCAGTTCTCCTCACCAGGGCCGTCACCGCTCACTTACATTGTCTGCACAATCGAGCGGATATGACACCGCACCTTCCAATGACTCACCTTGCAGAAACACTAATATTTCATCTGCAACTTCTTTCCCACTTTTACTAAATTCCTTGGTTTCCTTCCTCAGTTCTCCTCACCAGGGCCGTCACCGCTCATTTACATTGTCTGCACAGTCGAGCGGATAGGACACCGCACCTTCCAATTACTCACCTTGCAGAAACACTAATATTTCATCTGCAACTTCTTTCTCACTCTACTAAATTCCTTGGTTTCCTTCCTCAGTTCTCCTCACCAGGGCCGTCACCGCTCATTTACATTGTCTGCACAGTCGAGCGGATACGACACCGCACCTTCCAATGACTCACTTTGCAGAAACACTAATATTTCATCTGCAACTTCTTTCTCAATCTACTAAATTCCTTGGTTTCCTTCCTCAGTTCTCCTCACCAGCGCCATCTCCGCTCATTTACATTGTCTGCACAGTCGAGCGGATTCGACACCGCAACTTCCAATGACTCACCTTGCAGAAACACTAATATTTCATCTGCATCTTCTTTCTCAATCTACTAATTTCCTTGGTTTCCTTCCTCAGTTCTCCTCACCAGGGCCGTCACCGCTCATTTACATTGTCTGCACAGTCGAGTGGATACGACACCGCACCTTCCAATGACTCACCTTGCAGAAACACTAATATTTCATCTGCAACTTCTTTCTCACTCTACTAAATTCCTTGGTTTCTTTCCTCAGTTCTCCTCACCAGGGCCGTCACCGCTCATTTACATTGTCTGCACAGTCGAGCGGATACGACACCGCACCTTCCAATGACTCACCTTGCAGAAACACTAATATTTCATCTGCAACTTCTTTCTCAATCTACTAAATTCCTTGGTTTCCTTCCTCAGTTCTCCTCACCAGGGCCGTCACCGCTCATTTACATTGTCTGCACAGTCGAGCGGATACGACACCGCACCTTCCAATGACTCACCTTGCAGAAACACTAATATTTCATCTGCAACTTCTTTCTCAATCTACTAAATTCCTTGGTTTCCTTCCTCAGTTCTCCTCACCAGGGCCGTCACCGCTCATTTACATTGTCTGCACAGTCGAGCGGATACGACACCGCACCTTCCAATGACTCACCTTGCAGAAACACTAATATTTCATCTGCAACTTCCTTCTCAATCTACTAAATTCCTTGGTTTCCTTCCTCAGTTCTCCTCACCAGGGCCGTCACCGCTCATTTACATTGTCTGCACAGTCGAGCGGATACGACACCGCACCTTCCAATGACGCACCTTGCAGAAACACTAATATTTCATCTGCAACTTCTTTCTCAATCTACTAAATTCCTTGGTTTCCTTCCTCAGTTCTCCTCACCAGGGCCGTCACCACTCATTTACATTGTCTGCACAGTCGAGCGGATACGACACGGCACCTTCAAATGACTCACCTTGCAGAAACACTAATATTTCATCTGCAACTTCTTTCTCACTCTACTAAATTCCTTGGTTTCCTTCCTCAGTTCTCCTCACCAGGGCCGTCACCGCTCATTTACATTGTCTGCGCAGTCGAGCGGATACGACACCGCACCTTCCATTGACTCACCTTGCAGAAACACTAATATTTCATCTGCAACTTCTTTCTCACTCTACTAAATTCCTTGGTTTCCTTCCTCTGTTCTCCTCACCAGGGCCGCCACCACTCATTTACATTGTCTGCACAGTCGAGCGGATACTTCACCGCACCTTCCAATGACTCACCTTGCAGAAACACTAATATTTCATCTGCAACTTCTTTCTCAATCTACTAAATTCCTTGGTTTCCTTCCTCAGTTCTCCTCACCAGGGCCGTCACTGCTCATTTACATTGTCTGCACAGTCGAGCGGATACGACACCGCACCTTCCAATGACTCACCTTGCAGAAACACTAATATTTCATCTGCAACTTCTTTCTCACTCTACTAAATTCTTTGGTTTCCTTCCTCAGTTCTCCTCACCAGGGCCGTCACTGCTCATTTACAATGTCTGCACAGTCGAGCGGATACGACACCGCACCTTCCAATGACTCACCTTGCAGAAACACTAATATTTCATCTGCAACTTCTTTCTCAATCTACTAAATTCCTTGGTTTCCTTCCTCAGTTCTCCTCACCAGGGCCGTCACCGCTCATTTACATTGTCTGGACAGTCGAGCGGATATGACACCGCACCTTCCAATGACTCACGTTGCAGAAACACTAATATTTCATCTGCAACTTCTTACTCAATCTACTAAATTCCTTGGTTTCCTTCCTCAGTTCTAATCACCAGGGCCGTCACCGCTCATTTACATTGTCTGCACAGTCGAGCGGATACGACACCGCACCTTCCAATGACTCACCTTGCAGAAACACTAATATTTCATCTGCAACTTCTTTCTCACTCTACTAAATTGTTTGGTTTCCTTCCTCAGTTCTCCTCACCAGGGCCGTCACCGCTCATTTACATTGTCTGCACAGTCGAGTGGATACGACACCGCACCTTCCAATGACTCACCTTGCAGAAACACTAATATTTCATCTGCAACTTCTTTCTCACTCTACTAAATTCCTTGGTTTCCTTCCTCAGTTCTCCTCACCAGGGCCGTCACCGCTCATTTACATTGTCTGCACAGTCGAGCGGATACGACACCGCACCTTCCAATGACTCAACTTGCAGAAACACTAATATTTCATCTGCAACTTCTTTCTCAATCTACTAAATTCCTTGGTTTCCTTCCTCAGTTCTCCTCACCAGGGCCGTCACCGCTCATTTACATTGTCTGCACAGTCGAGCGGATACGACACCGCACCTTCCAATGACTCACCTTGCAGAAACACTAATATTTCATCTGCAACTTCTTTCTCAATCTACTAAATTCCTTGGTTTCCTTCCTCAGTTCTCCTCACCAGGGCCGTCACCGCTCATTTACATTGTCTGCACAGTCGAGCGGATACAACACCGCACCTTCCAATGACTCACCTTGCAGAAACACTAATATTTCATCTGCAACTTCTTTCTCAATATACTAAATTCCTTGGTTTCCTTCCTCAGTTCTCCTCACCACGGCCGTCACCGCTCATTTACATTGTCTGCACAGTCGAGCGGATACGACACCGCACCTTCCAATGACTCACCTTGCAGAAACACTAATATTTCATCTGCAACTTCTTTCTCACTCTACTAAATTCCTTGGTTTCCTTCCTCAGTTCTCCTCACCAGGGCCGTCACCGCTCATTTACATTGTCTGCACAGTCGAGCGGATACGACACCGCACCTTCCAATGACTCACCTTGCAGAAACACTAATATTTCATCTGCAACTTCTTTCTCAATCTACTAAATTCCTTGGTTTCCTTCCTCAGTTCTCCTCACCAGGGCCGTCACCGCTCATTTACATTGTCTGCACAGTCGAGCGGACACGACACCGCACCTTCCAATTACTCACCTTGCAGAAACACTAATATTTCATCTGCAACTTCTTTCTCAATCTACTAAATTCCTTGGTTTCCTTCCTCAGTTCTCCTCACCAGGACCGTCACCGCTCATTTACATTGTCTGCACAGTCGAGCGGATACGACACCGCACCTTCCAATGACTCACCTTTCAGAAACACTAATATTTCATCTGCAACTTCTTTCTCAATCTACTAAAATCCTTGGTTTCCTTCCTCAGTTCTCCACACCAGCGCCGTCACCGCTCATTTACATTGTCTGCACAGTCGAGCGGATACGACACCGCACCTTCCAATGACTCACCTTGCAGAAACACTAATATTTCATCTGCAACTTCTTTCTCAATCTACTAAAATCCTTGGTTTCCTTCCTCAGTTCTCCACACCAGCGCCGTCACCGCTCATTTACATTGTCTGCACAGTCGAGCGGATACGACACCGCACCATCCAATGACGCACCTTGCAGAAACACTAATATTTCATCTGCAACTTCTTTCTCAATCTACTAAATTCCTTGGTCTCCTTCCTCAGTTCTCCTCACCAGGGCCGTCACTGCTAATTTACATTGTCTGCACAGTCGAGCGGATACGACACCGCACCTTCCAATGACTCACCTTGCAGAAACACTAAGATTTCATCTGCAGCTTCTTTCTCAATCTACTAAATTCCTTGGTTTCCTTCCTCAGTTCTCCTCACCACGGCCGTCACCGCTCATTTACATTGTCTGCACAGTCGAGCGGATACGACACCGCACCTTCCAATGACTCACCTTGCAGAAACACTAATATTTCATCTGCAACTTCTTTCTCACTCTACTAAATTCCTTGGTTTCCTTCCTCAGTTCTCCTCACCAGGGCCGTCACCGCTCATTTACATTGTCTGCACAGTCGAGCGGATACGACACCGCACCTTCCAATTACTCACTTTGCAGAAACACTAATATTTCATCTGCAACTTCTTTCTCACTCTACTAAATTCCTTGGTTTCCTTCCTCAGTTCCCCTCACCAGGGCCGTCACCGCTCATTTACATTGTCTGCACAGTCGAGCGGATACGACACCGCACCTTCCAATGACTCACCTTGCAGAAACACTAATATTTCATCTGCAACTTCTTTCTCACTCTACTAAATTCCTTGGCTTCCTTCCTCAGTTCTGCTCACCAGGGCCGTCACTGCTCTTTTACATTGTCTGCACAGTCGAGCGGATACGACACCGCACCTTCCAATGACTCACCTTGCAGAAACACTAATATTTCGTCTGCAACTTATTTCTCAATCTACTAAATTCCTTGGTTTCCTTCCTCAGTTCTCCTCACCAGGGCCGTCACCGCTCATTTACATTGTCTGCACAGTCGAGCGGATACGACACCGCACCTTCCAATTACTCACCTTGCAGAAACACTAATATTTCATCTGCAACTTCTTTCTCACTCTACTAAATTCCTTGGTTTCCTTCCTCAGTTCTCCTCACCAGGGCCGTCACCACTCATTTACATTGTCTGCACAGTCGAGCGGATACGACACCGCACCTTCCAATGACTCACCTTGCAGAAACACTAATATTTCATCTGCAACTTCTTTCTCACTCTACTAAATTCCTTGGCTTCCTTCCTCAGTTCTCCTCACCAGGGCCGTCGCTGCTCATTTACATTGTCTGCACAGTCGAGCGGATACGACACCGCACCTTCCAATGACTCACCTTGCAGAAACACTAATATTTCATCTGCAACTTCTTTCTCACTCTACTAAATTCCTTGGTTTCCTTCCTCAGTTCTCCTCACCAGGGCCGTCACCGCTCATTTACATTGTCTGCATAGTCGAGCGGATACGACACCGCACCTTCCAATGACTTACCTTGCAGAAACACTAATATTTCATCTGCAACTTCTTTCTCACTCTACTAAATTCCTTGGTTCCCTTCCTCAGTTCTCCTCACCAGGGCCGTCACTGCTCATTTACATTGTCTGCACAGTCGAGCGGATACGACACCGCACCTTCCAATGACTCACTTTGCAGAAACACTAATATTTCATCTGCAACTTCTTTCTCAATCTACTAAATTCCTTGGTTTCCTTCCTCAGTTCTCCTCACCAGGGCCGTCACCGCTCACTTACATTGTCTGCACAATCGAGCGGATATGACACCGCACCTTCCAATGACTCACCTTGCAGAAACACTAATATTTCATCTGCAACTTCTTTCCCACTTTACTAAATTCCTTGGTTTCCTTCCTCAGTTCTCCTCACCAGGGCCGTCACCGCTCATTTACATTGTCTGCACAGTCGAGCGGATAGGACACCGCACCTTCCAATTACTCACCTTGCAGAAACACTAATATTTCATCTGCAACTTCTTTCTCACTCTACTAAATTCCTTGGTTTCCTTCCTCAGTTCTCCTCACCAGGGCCGTCACCGCTCATTTACATTGTCTGCACAGTCGAGCGGATACGACACCGCACCTTCCAATGACTCACTTTGCAGAAACACTAATATTTCATCTGCAACTTCTTTCTCAATCTACTAAATTCCTTGGTTTCCTTCCTCAGTTCTCCTCACCAGCGCCATCTCCGCTCATTTACATTGTCTGCACAGTCGAGCGGATTCGACACCGCAACTTCCAATGACTCACCTTGCAGAAACACTAATATTTCATCTGCATCTTCTTTCTCAATCTACTAAATTCCTTGGTTTCCTTCCTCAGTTCTCCTCACCAGGGCCGTCACCGCTCATTTACATTGTCTGCACAGTCGAGTGGATACGACACCGCACCTTCCAATGACTCACCTTGCAGAAACACTAATATTTCATCTGCAACTTCTTTCTCACTCTACTAAATTCCTTGGTTTCTTTCCTCAGTTCTCCTCACCAGGGCCGTCACCGCTCATTTACATTGTCTGCACAGTCGAGCGGATACGACACCGCACCTTCCAATGACTCACCTTGCAGAAACACTAATATTTCATCTGCAACTTCTTTCTCAATCTACTAAATTCCTTGGTTTCCTTCCTCAGTTCTCCTCACCAGGGCCGTCACCGCTCATTTACATTGTCTGCACAGTCGAGCGGATACGACACCGCACCTTCCAATGACTCACCTTGCAGAAACACTAATATTTCATCTGCAACTTCTTTCTCAATCTACTAAATTCCTTGGTTTCCTTCCTCAGTTCTCCTCACCAGGGCCGTCACCGCTCATTTACATTGTCTGCACAGTCGAGCGGATACGACACCGCACCTTCCAATGACTCACCTTGGAGAAACACTAATATTTCATCTGCAACTTCCTTCTCAATCTACTAAATTCCTTGGTTTCCTTCCTCAGTTCTCCTCACCAGGGCCGTCACCGCTCATTTACATTGTCTGCACAGTCGAGCGGATACGACACCGCACCTTCCAATGACGCACCTTGCAGAAACACTAATATTTCATCTGCAACTTCTTTCTCAATCTACTAAATTCCTTGGTTTCCTTCCTCAGTTCTCCTCACCAGGGCCGTCACCACTCATTTACATTGTCTGCACAGTCGAGCGGATACGACACGGCACCTTCAAATGACTCACCTTGCAGAAACACTAATATTTCATCTGCAACTTCTTTCTCACTCTACTAAATTCCTTGGTTTCCTTCCTCAGTTCTCCTCACCAGGGCCGTCACCGCTCATTTACATTGTCTGCGCAGGCGAGCGGATACGACACCGCACCTTCCATTGACTCACCTTTCAGAAACACTAATATTTCATCTGCAACTTCTTTCTCACTCTACTAAGTTCCTTGGTTTCCTTCCTCTGTTCTCCTCACCAGGGCCGCCACCACTCATTTACATTGTCTGCACAGTCGAGCGGATACTTCACCGCACCTTCCAATGACTCACCTTGCAGAAACACTAATATTTCATCTGCAACTTCTTTCTCAATCTACTAAATTCCTTGGTTTCCTTCCTCAGTTCTCCTCACCAGGGCCGTCACTGCTCATTTACATTGTCTGCACAGTCGAGCGGATACGACACCGCACCTTCCAATGACTCACCTTGCAGAAACACTAATATTTCATCTGCAACTTCTTTCTCACTCTACTAAATTCTTTGGTTTCCTTCCTCAGTTCTCCTCACCAGGGCCGTCACTGCTCATTTACAATGTCTGCACAGTCGAGCGGATACGACACCGCACCTTCCAATGACTCACCTTGCAGAAACACTAATATTTCATCTGCAACTTCTTTCTCAATCTACTAAATTCCTTGGTTTCCTTCCTCAGTTCTCCTCACCAGGGCCGTCACCGCTCATTTACATTGTCTGGACAGTCGAGCGGATATGACACCGCACCTTCCAATGACTCACGTTGCAGAAACACTAATATTTCATCTGCAACTTCTTACTCAATCTACTAAATTCCTTGGTTTCCTTCCTCAGTTCTAATCACCAGGGCCGTCACCGCTCATTTACATTGTCTGCACAGTCGAGCGGATACGACACCGCACCTTCCAATGACTCACCTTGCAGAAACACTAATATTTCATCTGCAACTTCTTTCTCACTCTACTAAATTGTTTGGTTTCCTTCCTCAGTTCTCCTCACCAGGGCCGTCACCGCTCATTTACATTGTCTGCACAGTCGAGTGGATACGACACCGCACCTTCCAATGACTCACCTTGCAGAAACACTAATATTTCATCTGCAACTTCTTTCTCACTCTACTAAATTCCTTGGTTTCCTTCCTCAGTTCTCCTCACCAGGGCCGTCACCGCTCATTTACATTGTCTGCACAGTCGAGCGGATACGACACCGCACCTTCCAATGACTCAACTTGCAGAAACACTAATATTTCATCTGCAACTTCTTTCTCAATCTACTAAATTCCTTGGTTTCCTTCCTCAGTTCTCCTCACCAGGGCCGTCACCGCTCATTTACATTGTCTGCACAGTCGAGCGGATACGACACCGCACCTTCCAATGACTCACCTTGCAGAAACACTAATATTTCATCTGCAACTTCTTTCTCAATCTACTAAATTCCTTGGTTTCCTTCCTCAGTTCTCCTCACCAGGGCCGTCACCGCTCATTTACATTGTCTGCACAGTCGAGCGGATACAACACCGCACCTTCCAATGACTCACCTTGCAGAAACACTAATATTTCATCTGCAACTTCTTTCTCAATATACTAAATTCCTTGGTTTCCTTCCTCAGTTCTCCTCACCACGGCCGTCACCGCTCATTTACATTGTCTGCACAGTCGAGCGGATACGACACCGCACCTTCCAATGACTCACCTTGCAGAAACACTAATATTTCATCTGCAACTTCTTTCTCAATCTACTAAATTCCTTGGTTTCCTTCCTCAGTTCTCCTCACCAGGGCCGTCACCGCTCATTTACATTGTCTGCACAGTCGAGCGGATACGACACCGCACCTTCCAATGACTCACCTTGCAGAAACACTAATATTTCATCTGCAACTTCTTTCTCAATCTACTAAATTCCTTGGTTTCCTTCCTCAGTTCTCCTCACCAGGGCCGTCACCGCTCATTTACATTGTCTGCACAGTCGAGCGGACACGACACCGCACCTTCCAATTACTCACCTTGCAGAAACACTAATATTTCATCTGCAACTTCTTTCTCAATCTACTAAATTCCTTGGTTTCCTTCCTCAGTTCTCCTCACCAGGACCGTCACCGCTCATTTACATTGTCTGCACAGTCGAGCGGATACGACACCGCACCTTCCAATGACTCACCTTGCAGAAACACTAATATTTCATCTGCAACTTCTTTCTCAATCTACTAAAATCCTTGGTTTCCTTCCTCAGTTCTCCACACCAGCGCCGTCACCGCTCATTTACGTTGTCTGCACAGTCGAGCGGATACGACACCGCACCTTCCAATGACGCACCTTGCAGAAACACTAATATTTCATCTGCAACTTCTTTCTCAATCTACTAAATTCCTTGGTCTCCTTCCTCAGTTCTCCTCACCAGGGCCGTCACTGCTAATTTACATTGTCTGCACAGTCGAGCGGATACGACACCGCACCTTCCAATGACTCACCTTGCAGAAACACTAATATTTCATCTGCAGCTTCTTTCTCAATCTACTAAATTCCTTGGTTTCCTTCCTCAGTTCTCCTCACCAGGGCCGTCACCGCTCATTTACATTGTCTGCACAGTCGAGCGGATACGACACCGCACCTTCCAATGACTCACCTTGCAGAAACACTAATATTTCATCTGCAACTTCTTTCTCACTCTACTAAATTCCTTGGTTTCCTTCCTCAGTTCTCCTCACCAGGGCCGTCACCGCTCATTTACATTGTCTGCACAGTCGAGCGGATACGACACCGCACCTTCCAATTACTCACTTTGCAGAAACACTAATATTTCATCTGCAACTTCTTTCTCACTCTACTAAATTGTTTGGTTTCCTTCCTCAGTTCTCCTCACCAGGGCCGTCACCGCTCATTTACATTGTCTGCACAGTCGAGTGGATACGACACCGCACCTTCCAATGACTCACCTTGCAGAAACACTAATATTTCATCTGCAACTTCTTTCTCACTCTACTAAATTCCTTGGTTTCCTTCCTCAGTTCTCCTCACCAGGGCCGTCACCGCTCATTTACATTGTCTGCACAGTCGAGCGGATACGACACCGCACCTTCCAATGACTCAACTTGCAGAAACACTAATATTTCATCTGCAACTTCTTTCTCAATCTACTAAATTCCTTGGTTTCCTTCCTCAGTTCTCCTCACCAGGGCCGTCACCGCTCATTTACATTGTCTGCACAGTCGAGCGGATACGACACCGCACCTTCCAATGACTCACCTTGCAGAAACACTAATATTTCATCTGCAACTTCTTTCTCAATCTACTAAATTCCTTGGTTTCCTTCCTCAGTTCTCCTCACCAGGGCCGTCACCGCTCATTTACATTGTCTGCACAGTCGAGCGGATACAACACCGCACCTTCCAATGACTCACCTTGCAGAAACACTAATATTTCATCTGCAACTTCTTTCTCAATATACTAAATTCCTTGGTTTCCTTCCTCAGTTCTCCTCACCACGGCCGTCACCGCTCATTTACATTGTCTGCACAGTCGAGCGGATACGACACCGCACCTTCCAATGACTCACCTTGCAGAAACACTAATATTTCATCTGCAACTTCTTTCTCAATCTACTAAATTCCTTGGTTTCCTTCCTCAGTTCTCCTCACCAGGGCCGTCACCGCTCATTTACATTGTCTGCACAGTCGAGCGGATACGACACCGCACCTTCCAATGACTCACCTTGCAGAAACACTAATATTTCATCTGCAACTTCTTTCTCAATCTACTAAATTCCTTGGTTTCCTTCCTCAGTTCTCCTCACCAGGGCCGTCACCGCTCATTTACATTGTCTGCACAGTCGAGCGGACACGACACCGCACCTTCCAATTACTCACCTTGCAGAAACACTAATATTTCATCTGCAACTTCTTTCTCAATCTACTAAATTCCTTGGTTTCCTTCCTCAGTTCTCCTCACCAGGACCGTCACCGCTCATTTACATTGTCTGCACAGTCGAGCGGATACGACACCGCACCTTCCAATGACTCACCTTGCAGAAACACTAATATTTCATCTGCAACTTCTTTCTCAATCTACTAAAATCCTTGGTTTCCTTCCTCAGTTCTCCACACCAGCGCCGTCACCGCTCATTTACGTTGTCTGCACAGTCGAGCGGATACGACACCGCACCTTCCAATGACGCACCTTGCAGAAACACTAATATTTCATCTGCAACTTCTTTCTCAATCTACTAAATTCCTTGGTCTCCTTCCTCAGTTCTCCTCACCAGGGCCGTCACTGCTAATTTACATTGTCTGCACAGTCGAGCGGATACGACACCGCACCTTCCAATGACTCACCTTGCAGAAACACTAATATTTCATCTGCAGCTTCTTTCTCAATCTACTAAATTCCTTGGTTTCCTTCCTCAGTTCTCCTCACCAGGGCCGTCACCGCTCATTTACATTGTCTGCACAGTCGAGCGGATACGACACCGCACCTTCCAATGACTCACCTTGCAGAAACACTAATATTTCATCTGCAACTTCTTTCTCACTCTACTAAATTCCTTGGTTTCCTTCCTCAGTTCTCCTCACCAGGGCCGTCACCGCTCATTTACATTGTCTGCACAGTCGAGCGGATACGACACCGCACCTTCCAATTACTCACTTTGCAGAAACACTAATATTTCATCTGCAACTTCTTTCTCACTCTACTAAATTCCTTGGTTTCCTTCCTCAGTTCCCCTCACCAGGGCCGTCACCGCTCATTTACATTGTCTGCACAGTCGAGCGGATACGACACCGCACCTTCCAATGACTCACCTTGCAGAAACACTAATATTTCATCTGCAACTTCTTTCTCACTCTACTAAATTCCTTGGCTTCCTTCCTCAGTTCTCCTCACCAGGGCCGCCACTGCTCTTTTACATTGTCTGCACAGTCGAGCGGATACGACACCGCACCTTCCAATGACTCACCTTGCAGAAACACTAATATTTCGTCTGCAACTTATTTCTCAATCTACTAAATTCCTTGGTTTCCTTCCTCAGTTCTCCTCACCAGGGCCGTCACCGCTCATTTACATTGTCTGCACAGTCGAGTGGATACGACACCGCACCTTCCAATTACTCACCTTGCAGAAACACTAATATTTCATCTGCAACTTCTTTCTCACTCTACTAAATTCCTTGGTTTCCTTCCTCAGTTCTCCTCACCAGGGCCGTCACCACTCATTTACATTGTCTGCACAGTCGAGCGGATACGACACCGCACCTTCCAATGACTCACCTTGCAGAAACACTAATATTTCATCTGCAACTTCTTTCTCACTCTACTAAATTCCTTGGCTTCCTTCCTCAGTTCTCCTCACCAGGGCCGTCGCTGCTCATTTACATTGTCTGCACAGTCGAGCGGATACGACACCGCACCTTCCAATGACTCACCTTGCAGAAACACTAATATTTCATCTGCAACTTCTTTCTCACTCTACTAAATTCCTTGGTTTCCTTCCTCAGTTCTCCTCACCAGGGCCATCACCGCTCATTTACATTGTCTGCATAGTCGAGCGGATACGACACCGCACCTTCCAATGACTTACCTTGCAGAAACACTAATATTTCATCTGCAACTTCTTTCTCACTCTACTAAATTCCTTGGTTCCCTTCCTCAGTTCTCCTCACCAGGGCCGTCACTGCTCATTTACATTGTCTGCACAGTCGAGCGGATACGACACGGCACGTTCCAATGACTCACTTTGCAGAAACACTAATATTTCATCTGCAACTTCTTTCTCAATCTACTAAATTCCTTGGTTTCCTTCCTCAGTTCTCCTCATCAGGGCCGTCACCGCTCACTTACATTGTCTGCACAGTCGAGCGGATATGACACCGCACCTTCCAATGACTCACCTTGCAGAAACACTAATATTTCATCTGCAACTTCTTTCCCACTCTACTAAATTCCTTGGTTTCCTTCCTCAGTTCTCCTCACCAGGGCCGTCACCGCTCATTTACATTGTCTGCACAGTCGAGCGGATAGGACACCGCACCTTCCAATTACTCACCTTGCAGAAACACTAATATTTCATCTGCAACTTCTTTCTCACTCTACTAAATTCCTTGGTTTCCTTCCTCAGTTCTCCTCACCAGGGCCGTCACCGCTCATTTACATTGTCTGCACAGTCGAGCGGATACGACACCGCACCTTCCAATGACTCACTTTGCAGAAACACTAATATTTCATCTGCAACTTCTTTCTCAATCTACTAAATTCCTTGGTTTCCTTCCTCAGTTCTCCTCACCAGCGACATCACCGCTCATTTACATTGTCTGCACAGTCGAGCGGATTCGACACCGCACCTTCCAATGACTCACCTTGCAGAAACACTAATATTTCATCTGCATCTTCTTTCTCAATCTACTAAATTCCTTGGTTTCCTTCCTCAGTTCTCCTCACCAGGGCCGTCACCGCTCATTTACATTGTCTGCACAGTCGAGTGGATACGACACCGCACCTTCCAATGACTCACCTTGCAGAAACACTAATATTTCATCTGCAACTTCTTTCTCACTCTACTAAATTCCTTGGTTTCTTTCCTCAGTTCTCCTCACCAGGGCCGTCACCGCTCATTTACATTGTCTGCACAGTCGAGCGGATACGACACCGCACCTTCCAATGACTCACCTTGCAGAAACACTAATATTTCATCTGCAACTTCTTTCTCAATCTACTAAATTCCTTGGTTTCCTTCCTCAGTTCTCCTCACCAGGGCCGTCACCGCTCATTTACATTGTCTGCACAGTCGAGCGGATACGACACCGCACCTTCCAATTACTCACCTTGCAGAAACACTAATATCTCATCTGCAACTTCTTTCTCAATCTACTAAATTCCTTGGTTTCCTTCCTCAGTTCTCCTCACCAGGGCCGTCACCGCTCATTTACATTGTCTGCACAGTCGAGCGGATACGACACCGCACCTTCCAATGACTCACCTTGCAGAAACACTAATATTTCATCTGCAACTTCTTTCTCAATCTACTAAATTCCTTGGTTTCCTTCCTCAGTTCTCCTCACCAGGGCCGTCACCGCTCATTTACATTGTCTGCACAGTCGAGCGGATACGACACCGCACCTTCCAATGACGCACCTTGCAGAAACACTAATATTTCATCTGCAACTTCTTTCTCAATCTACTAAATTCCTTGGTTTCCTTCCTCAGTTCTCCTCACCAGGGCCGTCACCACTCATTTACATTGTCTGCACAGTCGAGCGGATACGACACGGCACCTTCAAATGACTCACCTTGCAGAAACACTAATATTTCATCTGCAACTTCTTTCTCACTCTACTAAATTCCTTGGTTTCCTTCCTCAGTTCTCCTCACCAGGGCCGTCACCGCTCATTTACATTGTCTGCACAGTCGAGCGGATACGACACCGCACCTTCCATTGACTCACCTTGCAGAAACACTAATATTTCATCTGCAACTTCTTTCTCACTCTACTAAATTCCTTGGTTTCCTTCCTCTGTTCTCCTCACCAGGGCCGCCACCACTCATTTACATTGTCTGCACAGTCGAGCGGATACTTCACCGCACCTTCCAATGACTCACCTTGCAGAAACACTAATATTTCATCTGCAACTTCTTTCTCAATCTACTAAATTCCTTGGTTTCCTTCCTCAGTTCTCCTCACCAGGGCCGTCACTGCTCATTTACATTGTCTGCACAGTCGAGCGGATACGACACCGCACCTTCCAATGACTCACCTTGCAGAAACACTAATATTTCATCTGCAACTTCTTTCTCACTCTACTAAATTCTTTGGTTTCCTTCCTCAGTTCTCCTCACCAGGGCCGTCACTGCTCATTTACATTGTCTGCACAGTCGAGCGGATACGACACCACACCTTCCAATGACTCACCTTGCAGAAACACTATATTTCATCTGCAACTTCTTTCTCACTCTACTAAATTCCTTGGTTTCCTTCCTCAGTTCTCCTCACCAGGGCCGTCACCGCTCATTTACATTGTCTGCACAGTCGAGCGGATACGACACCGCACCTTCCAATGACTCACCTTGCAGAAACACTAATATTTCATCTGCAACTTCTTTCTCAATCTACTAAATTCCTTGGTTTCCTTCCTCAGTTCTCCTCACCAGGGCCGTCACCGCTCATTTACATTGTCTGCACAGTCGAGCGGATACGACACCGCACCTTCCAATGACTCACCTTACAGAAACAGTAATATTTCATCTGCAACTTCTTTCTCACTCTACTAAATTCCTTGGCTTCCTTCCTCAGTTCTCCTCACCAGGGCCGTCACTGCTCTTTTACATTGTCTGCACAGTCGAGCGGATACGACACCGCACCTTCCAATGACTCACCTTGCAGAAACACTAATATTTCGTCTGCAACTTATTTCTCAATCTACTAAATTCCTTGGTTTCCTTCCTCAGTTCTCCTCACCAGGGCCGTCACCGCTCATTTACATTGTCTGCACAGTCGAGCGGATACGACACCGCACCTTCCAATTACTCACCTTGCAGAAACACTAATATTTCATCTGCAACTTCTTTCTCACTCTACTAAATTCCTTGGTTTCCTTCCTCAGTTCTCCTCACCAGGGCCGTCACCGCTCATTTACATTGTCTGCATAGTCGAGCGGATACGACACATCACCTTCCAATGACTTACCTTGCAGAAACACTAATATTTCATCTGCAACTTCTTTCTCACTCTACTAAATTCCTTGGTTCCCTTCCTCAGTTCTCCTCACCAGGGCCGTCACTGCTCATTTACATTGTCTGCACAGTCGAGCGGATACGACACGGCACCTTCCAATGACTCACCTTGCAGAAACACTAATATTTCATCTGCAACTTCTTTCTCAATCTACTAAATTCCTTGGTTTCCTTCCTCAGTTCTCCTCACCAGGGCCGTCACCGCTCACTTACATTGTCTGCACAGTCGAGCGGATACGACACCGCACCTTCCAATGACTCACCTTGCAGAAACACTAATATTTCATCTGCAACTTCTTTCCCACTCTACTAAATTCCTTGGTTTCCTTCCTCAGTTCTCCTCACCAGGGCCGTCACCGCTCATTTACATTGTCTGCACAGTCGAGCGGATACGACACCGCACCTTCCAATTACTCACCTTGCAGAAACACTAATATTTCATCTGCAACTTCTTTCTCACTCTACTAAATTCCTTGGTTTCCTTCCTCAGTTCTCCTCACCAGGGCCGTCACAGCTCATTTACATTGTCTGCACAGTCGAGCGGATACGACACCGCACCTTCCAATGACTCACTTTGCAGAAACACTAATATTTCATCTGCAACTTCTTTCTCAATCTACTAAATTCCTTGGTTTCCTTCCTCAGTTCTCCTCACCAGGGCCGTCACCGCTCATTTACATTGTCTGCACAGTCGAGCGGATTCGACACCGCACCTTCCAATGACTTACCTTGCAGAAACACTAATATTTCATCTGCATCTTCTTTCTCAATCTACTAAATTCCTTGGTTTCCTTCCTAAGTTCTCCTCACCAGGGCCGTCACCGCTCATTTACATTGTCTGCACAGTCGAGTGGATACGACACCGCACCTTCCAATGACTCACCTTGCAGAAACACTAATATTTCATCTGCAACTTCTTTCTCACTCTACTAAATTCCTTGGTTTCTTTCCTCAGTTCTCTTCACCAGGGCCGTCACCGCTCATTTACATTGTCTGCACAGTCGAGCGGTTACGACACCGCACCTTCCAATGACTCACCTTGCAGAAACACTAATATTTCATCTGCAACTTCTTTCTCAATCTACTAAATTCCTTGGTTTCCTTCCTCAGTTCTCCTCACCAGGGCCGTCACCGCTCATTTACATTGTCTGCACAGTCGAGCGGATACGACACCGCACCTTCCAATTACTCACCTTGCAGAAACACTAATATTTCATCTGCAACTTCTTTCTCAATCTACTAAATTCCTTGGTTTCCTTCCTCAGTTCTACTCACCAGGGCCGTCACCGCTCATTTACATTGTCTGCACAGTCGAGCGGATACGACACCGCACCTTCCAATGACTCACCTTGCAGAAACACTAATATTTCATCTGCAACTTCCTTCTCATTCTACTAAATTCCTTGGTTTCCTTCCTCAGTTCTCCTCACCAGGGCCGCCACCACTCATTTACATTGTCTGCACAGTCGAGCGGATACTTCACCGCACCTTCCAATGACTCACCTTGCAGAAACACTAATATTTCATCTGCAACTTCTTTCTCAATCTACTAAATTCCTTGGTTTCCTTCCTCAGTTCTCCTCACCAGGGCCGTCACTGCTCATTTACACTGTCTGCACAGTCGAGCGGATACGACACCGCACCTTCCAATGACTCACCTTGCAGAAACACTAATATTTCATCTGCAACTTCTTTCTCACTCTACTAAATTCTTTGGTTTCCTTCCTCAGTTCTCCTCACCAGGGCCGTCACTGCTCATTTACATTGTCTGCACAGTCGAGCGGATACGACACCACACCTTCCAATGACTCACCTTGCAGAAACACTATATTTCATCTGCAACTTCTTTCTCACTCTACTAAATTCCTTGGTTTCCTTCCTCAGTTCTCCTCACCAGGGCCGTCACCGCTCATTTACATTGTCTGCACTGTCGAGCGGATACGACACCGCACCTTCCAATGACTTACCTTGCAGAAACACTAATATTTCATCTGCAACTTCTTTCTCACTCTACTAAATTCCTTGGTTTCCTTCCTCAGTTCTCCTCACCAGGGCCGTCACCGCTCATTTACATTGTCTGCACAGTCGAGCGGATATGACACCGCACCTTCCAATGACTCACCTTGCAGAAACACTAATATTTCATCTGCAACTTCTTTCTCAATCTACTAAATTCCTTGCTTTCCTTCCTCAGTTCTCCTCACCAGGGCCGTCACCGCTCATTTACATTGTCTGCACAGTCGAGCGGATACGACACCGCACCTTCCAATGACTCACCTTGCAGAAACACTAATATTTCATCTGCAACTTCTTTCTCAATCTACTAAATTCCTTGGTTTCCTTCCTCAGTTCTCCTCACCAGGGCCGTAACAGCTGTTTTACATTGTCTGCACAGTCGAGCGGATACGACACCGCACCTTCCAATGACTCACCTTGCAGAAACACTAATATTTCATCTGCAACTTCTTTCTCAATCTACTAAATTCCTTGGTTTCCTTCCTCAGTTCTCCTCACCAGGGCCGTCACCGCTCATTTACATTGTCTGCACAGTCGAGCGGATACGACACCGCACCTTCCAATGACTCACCTTGCAGAAACACTAATATCTCACCTGCAACTTCTTTCTCACTCTACTAAATTCTTTGGTTTCCTTCCTCAGTTCTCCTCACCAAGGCCATCACTGCTCATTTACATTGTCTGCACAGTCGAGCGGATACGACACCACACCTTCCAATGACTCACCTTGCAGAAACACTAATATTTCATCTGCAACTTCTTTCTCACTCTACTAAATTCCTTGGTTTCCTTCCTCAGTTCTCCTCACCAGGGCCGTCACCGCTCATTTACATTGTCTGCACAGTCGAGCGGATACGACACCGCACCTTCCAATGACTCACCTTGCAGAAACACTAATATTTCATCTGCAACTTCTTTCTCAATCTACTAAATTCCTTGGTTTCCTTCCTCAGTTCTCCTCACCAGGGCCGTCACTGCTCATTTACATTGTCTGCACAGTCGAGCGGATACGACACCGCACCTTCCAATGACTCACCTTGCAGAAACACTAATATTTCATCTGCAACTTCTTTCTCACTCTACTAAATTCTTTGATTTCCTTCCTCAGTTCTCCTCACCAGGGCCGTCACTGCTCATTTACAATGTCTGCGCAGCCGAGCGGATACGACACCACACCTTCCAATGACTCACCTTGCAGAAACACTAATATTTCATCTGCAACTTCTTTCTCACTCTACTAAATTCCTTGGTTTCCTTCCTCAGTTCTCCTCACCAGGGCCGTCACCGCTCATTTACATTGTATGCACAGTCGAGCGGATACGACACCGCACCTTCAAATGACTTACCTTGCAGAAACACTAATATTTCATCTGCAACTTCTTTCTCAATCTACTAAATTCCTTGGTTTCCTTCCTCAGTTCTCCTCACTAGGGCCGTCACTGCTCGTTTACATTGTCTGCACAGTCGAGCGGATACGACACCGCACCTTCCAATGACTCACCTTGCAGAAACACTAATATTTCATCTGCAACTTCTTTCTCAATCTACTAAATTCCTTGGTTTCCTTCCTCAGTTCTCCTCACCAGGGCCGTCACCGCTCATTTACATTGTCTGCACAGTCGAGCGGATACGACACCGCACCTTCCAATGACTCACCTTGCAGAAACACTAATATTTCATCTGCAATTTCTTTCTCAATCTACTAAATTCCTTGGTTTCCTTCCTCAGTTCTCCTCACCAGGGCCGTAACCGCTCATTTACATTGTCTGCACAGTCGAGCGGATACGACACCGCACCTTCCAATGACTCACCTTGCAGAAACACTAATATTTCATCTGCAACTTCTTTCTCAATCTACTAAATTCCTTGGTTTCCTTCCTCAGTTCTCCTCACCAGGGCCGTCACCGCTCATTTACATTGTCTGCACAGTCGAGCGGATACGACACCGCACCTTCCAATTACTCACCTTGCAGAAACACTAATATTTCATCTGCAACTTCTTTCTCACTCTACTAAATTCCTTGGTTTCCTTCCTCAGTTCTCCTCACCAGGGCCGTCACCACTCATTTACATTGTCTGCACAGTCGAGCGGATACGACACCGCACCTTCCAATGACTCACCTTGCAGAAACACTAATATTTCATCTGCAACTTCTTTCTCACTCTACTAAATTCCTTGGTTTCCTTCCTCAGTTCTCCTCACCAGGGCCGTCACCGCTCATTTACATTGTCTGCACAGTCGAGCGGATACGACACCGCACCTTCCAATGACTCACCTTGCAGAAACACAAATATTTCATCCGCAACTTCTTTCTCAATCTACTAAATTCCTTGGTTTCCTTCCTCAGTTCTCCTCACCAGGGCCGTCACCGCTCATTTACATTGTCTGCACAGTCGAGCGGATACGACACCGCACCTTCCAATAACTCACCTTGCAGAAACACTAATATTTCATCTGCAACTTCTTTCTCAATCTACTAAATTCCTTGGTTTCCTTCCTCAGTTCTCTTCACCAGGGCCGTCACCGGTCATTTACAATGTCTGCACAGTCGAGCGGATACGACACCGCACCTTCCAATGACTCACCTTGCAGAAACACTAATATTTCATCTGCAACTTCTTTCTCAATCTACTAAATTCCTTGGTTTCCTTCCTCAGTTCTCCTCACCAGGGCCGTCACCGCTCATTTACATTGTCTGCACAGTCGAGCGGATACGACACCGCACCTTCCAATGACTGACCTTGCAGAAACACTAATATTTCATCTGCCACTTCTTTCTCAATCTACTAAATTCCTTGGTTTCCTTCCTCAGTTCTCCTCACCAGGGCCGTCACCGCTCGTTTACATTGTCTGCACAGTCGAGCGGATACGACACCGCACCTTCCAATGACTCACCTTGCAGAAACACTAATATTTCATCTGCAACTTCTTTCTCAATCTACTAAATTCCTCGGTTTCCTTCCTCAGTTCTCCTCACCAGGGTCGTCACCACTAATTTACATTGTCTGCACAGTCGTTCGGATACGACACCGCACCTTCCAATGACTCACCTTGCAGAAACACTAATATTTCATCTGCAACTTCTTTCTCAATCTACTAAATTCCTTGGTTTCCTTCCTCAGTTCTCCTCACCAGGGCCGTCACCGCTCATTTACATTGTCTGCACAGTCGAGCGGATACGACACCGCACCTTCCAATGACTCACCTTGCAGAAACACTAATATTTCATTTGCAACTTCTTTCTCAATCTACTAAATTCCTTGGTTTCCTTCCTCAGTTCTCCTCACCAGGGCCGTCACCACTCATTTACATTGTCTGCACAGTCGAGCGGATACGACACCGCACCTTCCAATGACTCACCTTGCAGAAACACTAATATTTCATCTGCAACTTCTTTCTCACTCTACTAAATTCCTTGGTTTCCTTCCTCAGTTCTCCTCACCAGGGCCGTCACCGCTCATTTACATTGTCTGCACAGTCGAGCGGATACGACACCGCACCTTCCAATGACTCACCTTGCAGAAACACTAATATTTCATCTGCAACTTCTTTCTCAATCTACTAAATTCCTTGGTTTCCTTCCTCAGTTCTCCTCATCAGGGCCGTCACCGCTCAGTTACATTGTCTGCAGAGTCGAGTGGATACGACACCGCACCTTCCAATGACTCACCTTGCAGAAACACTAATATTTCATCTGCAACTTCTTTCTCAATCTACTAAATTCCTTGGTTTCCTTCCTCAGTTCTCGTCACCAGGGCGTCACCGTTCACTTACATTGTCTGCACAGTCGAGCGGATACGACACCGCACCTTCCAATGACTCACCTTGCAGAAACACTAATATTTCATCTGCAACTTCTTTCTCACTCTACTAAATTCTTTGGTTTCCTTCCTCAGTTCTCCTCACCAGGGTCGGCACTGCTCATTTACATTGTCTGCACAGTCGAGTGGATACGACACCGCACCTTCCAATGACTCACCTTGCAGAAACACTAATATTTCATCTGCAACTTCTTTCTCACTCTACTAAATTCCTTGGTTTCCTTCCTCAGTTCTCCTCACCAGGGCCGTCACCGCTCATTTACATTGTCTGCACAGTCGAGCGGATACGACACCGCACCTTCCAATGACTCACCTTGCAGAAACACTAATATTTCATCTGCAACTTCTTTCTCACTCTACTAAATTCTTTGGTTTCCTTCCTCAGTTCTCCTCACCAGGGCCGGCACTGCTCATTTACATTGTCTGCACAGTCGAGTGGATACGACACCGCACCTTCCAATGACTCACCTTGCAGAAACACTAATATTTCATCTGCAACTTCTTTCTCACTCTACTAAATTCCTCGGTTTCCTTCCTCAGTTCTCCTCACCAGGGCCGTCACCGCTCATTTACATTGTCTGCACAGTCGAGCGGATACGACACCGCACCTTCCAATGACTCACCTTGCAGAAACACTAATATTTCATCTGCATCTTCTTTCTCACTCTACTAAATTCCTTGGTTTCCTTCCTCAGTTCTCCTCACCAGGGCCGTCACTGCTCATTTACATTGTCTGCACAGTCGAGCGGATACGACACCGCACCTTCCAATGACTCACCTTGCAGAAACACTAATATTTCATCTGCAACTTCTTTCTCAATCTACTAAATTCCTTGGTTTCCTTCCTCAGTTCTCCTCACCAGGGCCGTCACCGCTCATTTACATTGTCTGCACAGTCGAGCGGATACGACACGGCACCTTCCAATGACTCACCTTGCAGAAACACTAATATTTCATCTGCAACTTCTTTCTCACTCTACTAAATTCCTTGGTTTCCTTCCTCAGTTCTCCTCACCAGGGCCGTCACCGCTCATTTACATTGTCTGCACAGTCGAGCGGATATGACACCGCACCTTCAAATGACTTACCTTGCAGAAACACTAATATTTCATCTGCAACTTCTTTCTCAATCTACTAAATTCCTTGGTTTCCTTCCTCAGTTCTCCTCACCAGGGCCGTCACCGCTCATTTACATTGTCTGCACAGTCGAGCGGATACGACACCGCACCTTCCAATGACTCACCTTGCAGAAACACTAATATTTCATCTGCAACTTCTTTCTCAATCTACTAAATTCCTTGGTTTCCTTCCTCAGTTCTCCTCACCAGGGCCGTCACCGCTCATTTACATTGTCTGCACAGTCGAGCGGATACGACACCGCACCTTCCAATGACTCACCTTGCAGAAACACTAATATTTCATCTGCAACTTCTTTCTCAATCTACTAAATTCCTTGGTTTCCTTCCTCAGTTCTCCTCACCAGGGCCGTAACCGCTCTTTTAAATTGTCTGCACAGTCGAGCGGATACGACACCGCACCTTCCAATGACTCACCTTGCAGAAACACTAATATTTCATCTGCAACTTCTTTCTCAATCTACTAAATTCCTTGGTTTCCTTCCTCAGTTCTCCTCACCAGGGCCGTAACCGCTCTTTTACATTGTCTGCACAGTCGAGCGGATACGACACCGCACCTTCCAATGACTCACCTTGCAGAAACACTAATATTTCATCTGCAACTTCTTTCTCACTCTACTAAATTCCTTGGTTTCCTTCCTCAGTTCTCCTCACCAGGGCCGTCACCGCTCATTTACATTGTCTGCACAGTCGAGCGGATACGACACCGCACCTTCCATTGACTCACCTTGCAGAAACACTAATATTTCATCTGCAACTTCTTTCTCACTCTACTAAATTCCTTGGTTTCCTCCTCAGTTCTCCTCACCAGGGCCGCCACCACTCATTTACATTGTCTGCACAGTCGAGCGGATACTTCACCGCACCTTCCAATGACTCACCTTGCAGAAACACTAATATTTCATCTGCAACTTCTTTCTCAATCTACTAAATTCCTTGGTTTCCTTCCTCAGTTCTCCTCACCAGGGCCGTCACTGCTCATTTACATTGTCTGCACAGTCGAGCGGATACGACACCGCACCTTCCAATGACTCACCTTGCAGAAACACTAATATTTCATCTGCAACTTCTTTCTCACTCTACTAAATTCTTTGGTTTCCTTCCTCAGTTCCCCTCACCAGGGCCGTCACTGCTCATTTACATTGTCTGCACAGTCG
Organism: Schistocerca gregaria; assembly: GCF_023897955.1. Taxonomy (NCBI): domain Eukaryota; kingdom Metazoa; phylum Arthropoda; class Insecta; order Orthoptera; family Acrididae; genus Schistocerca; species Schistocerca gregaria. The sequence goes on from NC_064926.1 coordinate 572,601,353, forward strand.
AGCGGATACGACACCACACCTTCCAATGACTCACCTTGCAGAAACACTATATTTCATCTGCAACTTCTTTCTCACTCTACTAAATTCCTTGGTTTCCTTCCTCAGTTCTCCTCACCAGGGCCGTCACCGCTCATTTACATTGTCTGCACTGTCGAGCGGATACGACACCGCACCTTCCAATGACTTACCTTGCAGAAACACTAATATTTCATCTGCAACTTCTTTCTCACTCTACTAAATTCCTTGGTTTCCTTCCTCAGTTCTCCTCACCAGGGCCGTCACCGCACATTTACATTGTCTGCACAGTCGAGCGGATACGACACCGCACCTTCCAATGACTCACCTTGCAGAAACACTAATATTTCATCTGCAACTTCTTTCTCAATCTACTAAATTCCTTGGTTTCCTTCCTCAGTTCTCCTCACCAGGGCCGTAACCGCTGTTTTACATTGTCTGCACAGTCGAGCGGATACGACACCGCACCTTCCAATGACTCACCTTGCAGAAACACTAATATTTCATCTGCAACTTCTTTCTCAATCTACTAAATTCCTTGGTTTCCTTCCTCAGTTCTCCTCACCAGGGCCGTCACCGCTCATTTACATTGTCTGCACAGTCAAGCGGATACGACACCGCACCTTCCAATGACTCACCTTGCAGAAACACTAATATCTCATCTGCAACTTCTTTCTCACTCTACTAAATTCTTTGGTTTCCTTCCTCAGTTCTCCTCACCAAGGCCATCACTGCTCATTTACATTGTCTGCACAGTCGAGCGGATACGACACCACACCTTCCAATGACTCACCTTGCAAAAACACTAATATTTCATCTGCAACTTCTTTCTCACTCTACTAAATTCCTTGGTTTCCTTCCTCAGTTCTCCTCACCAGGGCCGTCACCGCTCATTTACATTGTCTGCACAGTCGAGCGGATACGACACCGCACCTTCCAATGACTCACGTTGCAGAAACACTAATATTTCATCTGCAACTTCTTTCTCAATCTACTAAATTCCTTGGTTTCCTTCCTCAGTTCTCCTCACCAGGGCCGTCACCGCTCATTTACATTGTCTGCACAGTCGAGCGGATACGACACCGCACCTTCCAATGACTCACCTTACAGAAACACTAATATTTCATCTGCAACTTCTTTCTCAATCTACTAAATTCCTTGGTTTCCTTCCTCAGTTCTCCTCACCAGGGCCGTCACCACTCATTTACATTGTCTGCACAGTCGAGCGGATACGACACCGCACCTTCCAATGACTCACCTTGCAGAAACACTAATATTTCATCTGCAACTTCTTTCTCAATCTACTGAATTCCTTAATTTCCTTCCTCAGTTCTCCTCACCAGGGCCGTCACTGCTCATTTACATTGTCTGCACAGTCGAGCGGATACGACACCGCACCTTCCAATGACTCACCTTGCAGAAACACTAATATTTCATCTGCAACTTCTTTCTCACTCTACTAAATTCTTTGATTTCCTTCCTCAGTTCTCCTCACCAGGGCCGTCACTGCTCATTTACATTGTCTGCGCAGTCGAGCGGATACGACACCACACCTTCCAATGACTCACCTTGCAGAAACACTAATATTTCATCTGCAACTTCTTTCTCACTCTACTAAATTCCTTGGTTTCCTTCCTCAGTTCTCCTCACCAGGGCCGTCACCGCTCATTTACATTGTCTGCACAGTCGAGCGGATACGACACCGCACCTTCAAATGACTAACCTTGCAGAAACACTAATATTTCATCTGCAACTTCTTTCTCAATCTACTAAATTCCTTGGTTTCCTTCCTCAGTTCTCCTCACCAGGGCCGTCACCGCTCATTTACATTGTCTGCACAGTCGAGCGGATACGACACCGCACCTTCCAATGACTCACCTTGCAGAAACACTAATATTTCATCTGCAACTTCTTTCTCAATCTACTAAATTCCTTGGTTTCCTTCCTCAGTTCTCCTCACCAGGGCCGTCACCGCTCATTTACATTGTCTGCACAGTCGAGCGGATACGACACCGCACCTTCCAATGACTCACCTTGCAGAAACACTAATATTTCATCTGCAATTTCTTTCTCAATCTACTAAATTCCTTGGTTTCCTTCCTCAGTTCTCCTCACCAGGGCCGTAACCGCTCTTTTACATTGTCTGCACAGTCGAGCGGATACGACACCGCACCTTCCAATGACTCACCTTGCAGAAACACTAATATTTCATCTGCAACTTCTTTCTCAATCTACTAAATTCCTTGGTTTCCTTCCTCAGTTCTCCTCACCAGGGCCATCACCGCTCATTTACATTGTCTGCACAGTCGAGCGGATACGACACCGCACCTTCCAATGACTCACCTTGCAGAAACACTAATATTTCATCTGCAACTTCTTTCTCACTCTACTAAATTCCTTGGTTTCCTTCCTCAGTTCTCCTCACCAGGGCCGTCACCGCTCATTTACATTGTCTGCACAGTCGAGCGGATACGACACCGCACCTTCCAATTACTCACTTTGCAGAAACACTAATATTTCATCTGCAACTTCTTTCTCACTCTACTAAATTCCTTGGTTTCCTTCCTCAGTTCCCCTCACCAGGGCCGTCACCGCTCATTTACATTGTCTGCACAGTCGAGCGGATACGACACCGCACCTTCCAATGACTCACCTTGCAGAAACACTAATATTTCATCTGCAACTTCTTTCTCACTCTACTAAATTCCTTGGCTTCCTTCCTCAGTTCTCCTCACCAGGGCCGTCACTGCTCTTTTACATTGTCTGCACAGTCGAGCGGATACGACACCGCACCTTCCAATGACTCACCTTGCAGAAACACTAATATTTCATCCGCAACTTCTTTCTCAATCTACTAAATTCCTTGGTTTCCTTCCTCAGTTCTCATCACCAGGGCCGTCACCGCTCATTTACATTGTCTGCACAGTCGAGCGGATACGACACCGCACCTTCCAATAACTCACCTTGCAGAAACACTAATATTTCATCTGCAACTTCTTTCTCAATCTACTAAATTCCTTGGTTTCCTTCCTCAGTTCTCTTCACCAGGGCCGTCACCGGTCATTTACAATGTCTGCACAGTCGAGCGGATACGACACCGCACCTTCCAATGACTCACCTTGCAGAAAAACTAATATTTCATCTGCAACTTCTTTCTCAATCTACTAAATTCCTTGGTTTCCTTCCTCAGTTCTCCTCACCAGGGCCGTCACCGCTCATTTACATTGTCTGCACAGTCGAGCGGATACGACACCGCACCTTCCAATGACTGACCTTGCAGAAACACTAATATTTCATCTGCCACTTCTTTCTCAATCTACTAAATTCCTTGGTTTCCTTCCTCAGTTCTCCTCACCAGGGCCGTCACCGCTCGTTTACATTGTCTGCACAGTCGAGCGTATACGACACCGCACCTTCCAATGACTCACCTTGCAGAAACACTAATATTTCATCTGCAACTTCTTTCTCACTCTACTAAATTCCTTGGTTTCCTTCCTCAGTTCTCCTCACCAGGGTCGTCACCACTAATTTACATTGTCTGCACAGTCGTTCGGATACGACACCGCACCTTCCAATGACTCACCTTGCAGAAACACTAATATTTCATCTGCAACTTCTTTCTCAATCTACTAAATTCCTTGGTTTCCTTCCTCAGTTCTCCTCACCAGGGCCGTCACCGCTCATTTACATTGTCTGCACAGTCGAGCGGATACGACACCGCACCTTCCAATGACTCACCTTGCAGAAACACTAATATTTCATTTGCAACTTCTTTCTCAATCTACTAAATTCCTTGGTTTCCTTCCTCAGTTCTCCTCACCAGGGCCGTCACCACTCATTTACATTGTCTGCACAGTCGAGCGGATACGACACCGCACCTTCCAATGACTCACCTTGCAGAAACACTAATATTTCATCTGCAACTTCTTTCTCACTCTACTAAATTCCTTGGTTTCCTTCCTCAGTTCTCCTCACCAGGGCCGTCACCGCTCATTTACATTGTCTGCACAGTCGAGCGGATACGACACCGCACCTTCCAATGACTCACCTTGCAGAAACACTAATATTTCATCTGCAACTTCTTTCTCAATCTACTAAATTCCTTGGTTTCCTTCCTCAGTTCTCCTCATCAGGGCCGTCACCGCTCAGTTACATTGTCTGCACAGTCGAGCGGATACGACACCGCACCTTCCAATGACTCAATTTGCAGAAACACTAATATTTCATCTGCAACTTCTTTCTCAATCTACTACATTCCTTGGTTTCCTTCCTCAGTTCTCGTCACCAGGCCGTCACCGTTCACTTACATTGTCTGCACAGTCGAGCGGATACGACACCGCACCTTCCAATGACTCACCTTGCAGAAACACTAATATTTCATCTACAACTTCTTTCTCACTCTACTAAATTCTTTGGTTTCCTTCCTCAGTTCTCCTCACCAGGGCCGGCACTGCTCATTTACATTGTCTGCACAGTCGAGTGGATACGACACCGCACCTTCCAATGACTCACCTTGCAGAAACACTAATATTTCATCTGCAACTTCTTTCTCACTCTACTAAATTCCTTGGTTTCCTTCCTTAGTTCTCCTCACCAGGGCCGTCACCGCTCATTTACATTGTCTGCACAGTCGAGCGGTTACGACACCGCACCTTCCAATGACTCACCTTGCATTAACACTAATATTTCATCTGCAACTTCTTTCTCACTCTACTAAATTCTTTGGTTTCCTTCCTCAGTTCTCCTCACCAGGGCCGGCACTGCTCATTTACATTGTCTGCACAGTCGAGTGGATACGACACCGCACCTTCCAATGACGCACCTTGCAGAAACACTAATATTTCATCTGCAACTTCTTTCTCACTCTACTAAATTCCTCGGTTTCCTTCCTCAGTTCTCCTCACCAGGGCCGTCACCGCTCATTTACATTGTCTGCACAGTCGAGCGGATACGACACCGCACCTTCCAATGACTCACCTTGCAGAAACACTAATATTTCATCTGCAACTTCTTTCTCACTCTACTAAATTCCTTGGTTTCCTTCCTCAGTTCTCCTCACCAGGGCCGTCACCGCTCATTTACATTGTCTGCACAGTCGAGCGGATACGACACCGCACCTTCCAATGACTCACCTTGCAGAAACACTAATATTTCATCTGCAACTTCTTTCTCAATCTACTAAATTCCTTGGTTTCCTTCCTCAGTTCTCCTCACCAGGGCCGTCACCGCTCATTTACATTGTCTGTACAGTCGAGCGGATACGACACGGCACCTTCCAATGACTCAACTTGCAGAAACACTAATATTTCATCTGCAACTTCTTTCTCACTCAACTAAATTCCTTGGTTTCCTTCCTCAGTTCTCCTCACCAGGGCCGTCACCGCTCATTTACATTGTCTGCACAGTCGAGCGGATACGACACCGCACCTTCCAATGACTCACCTTGCAGAAACACTAATATTTCATCTGCAACTTCTTTCTCAATCTACTAAATTCCTTGGTTTCCTTCCTCAGTTCTCCTCACCAGGGCCGTCACCGCTCATTTACATTGTCTGCACAGTCGAGCGGATACGACACCGCACCTTCCAATGACTCACCTTGCAGAAACACTAATATTTCATCTGCAATTTCTTTCTCAATCTACTAAATTCCTTGGTTTCCTTCCTCAGTTCTCCTCACCAGGGCCGTAACCGCTCTTTTACATTGTCTGCACAGTCGAGCGGATACGACACCGCACCTTCCAATGACTCACCTTGCAGAAACACTAATATTTCATCTGCAACTTCTTTCTCAATGTACTAAATTCCTTGGTTTCCTTCCTCAGTTCTCCTCACCAGGGCCATCACCGCTCATTTACATTGTCTGCACAGTCGAGCGGATACGACACCGCACCTTCCAATGACTCACCTTGCAGAAACACTAATATTTCATCTGCAACTTCTTTCTCACTCTACTAAATTCCTTGGTTTCCTTCCTCAGTTCTCCTCACCAGGGCCGTCACCGCTCATTTACATTGTCTGCACAGTCGAGCGGATACGACACCGCACCTTCCAATTACTCACTTTGCAGAAACACTAATATTTCATCTGCAACTTCTTTCTCACTCTACTAAATTCCTTGGTTTCCTTCCTCAGTTCCCCTCACCAGGGCCGTCACCGCTCATTTACATTGTCTGCACAGTCGAGCGGATACGACACCGCACCTTCCAATGACTCACCTTGCAGAAACACTAATATTTCATCTGCAACTTCTTTCTCACTCTACTAAATTCCTTGGCTTCCTTCCTCAGTTCTCCTCACCAGGGCCGTCACTGCTCTTTTACATTGTCTGCACAGTCGAGCGGATACGACACCGCACCTTCCAATGACTCACCTTGCAGAAACACTAATATTTCATCCGCAACTTCTTTCTCAATCTACTAAATTCCTTGGTTTCCTTCCTCAGTTCTCATCACCAGGGCCGTCACCGCTCATTTACATTGTCTGCACAGTCGAGCGGATACGACACCGCACCTTCCAATAACTCACCTTGCAGAAACACTAATATTTCATCTGCAACTTCTTTCTCAATCTACTAAATTCCTTGGTTTCCTTCCTCAGTTCTCTTCACCAGGGCCGTCACCGGTCATTTACAATGTCTGCACAGTCGAGCGGATACGACACCGCACCTTCCAATGACTCACCTTGCAGAAACACTAATATTTCATCTGCAACTTCTTTCTCAATCTACTAAATTCCTTGGTTTCCTTCCTCAGTTCTCCTCACCAGGGCCGTCACCGCTCATTTACATTGTCTGCACAGTCGAGCGGATACGACACCGCACCTTCCAATGACTGACCTTGCAGAAACACTAATATTTCATCTGCCACTTCTTTCTCAATCTACTAAATTCCTTGGTTTCCTTCCTCAGTTCTCCTCACCAGGGCCGTCACCGCTCGTTTACATTGTCTGCACAGTCGAGCGTATACGACACCGCACCTTCCAATGACTCACCTTGCAGAAACACTAATATTTCATCTGCAACTTCTTTCTCACTCTACTAAATTCCTTGGTTTCCTTCCTCAGTTCTCCTCACCAGGGTCGTCACCACTAATTTACATTGTCTGCACAGTCGTTCGGATACGACACCGCACCTTCCAATGACTCACCTTGCAGAAACACTAATATTTCATCTGCAACTTCTTTCTCAATCTACTAAATTCCTTGGTTTCCTTCCTCAGTTCTCCTCACCAGGGCCGTCACCGCTCATTTACATTGTCTGCACAGTCGAGCGGATACGACACCGCACCTTCCAATGACTCACCTTGCAGAAACACTAATATTTCATTTGCAACTTCTTTCTCAATCTACTAAATTCCTTGGTTTCCTTCCTCAGTTCTCCTCACCAGGGCCGTCACCACTCATTTACATTGTCTGCACAGTCGAGCGGATACGACACCGCACCTTCCAATGACTCACCTTGCAGAAACACTAATATTTCATCTGCAACTTCTTTCTCACTCTACTAAATTCCTTGGTTTCCTTCCTCAGTTCTCCTCACCAGGGCCGTCACCGCTCATTTACATTGTCTGCACAGTCGAGCGGATACGACACCGCACCTTCCAATGACTCACCTTGCAGAAACACTAATATTTCATCTGCAACTTCTTTCTCAATCTACTAAATTCCTTGGTTTCCTTCCTCAGTTCTCCTCATCAGGGCCGTCACCGCTCAGTTACATTGTCTGCACAGTCGAGCGGATACGACACCGCACCTTCCAATGACTCACCTTGCAGAAACACTAATATTTCATCTGCAACTTCTTTCTCAATCTACTACATTCCTTGGTTTCCTTCCTCAGTTCTCGTCACCAGGCCGTCACCGTTCACTTACATTGTCTGCACAGTCGAGCGGATACGACACCGCACCTTCCAATGACTCACCTTGCAGAAACACTAATATTTCATCTGCAACTTCTTTCTCACTCTACTAAATTCTTTGGTTTCCTTCCTCAGTTCTCCTCACCAGGGCCGGCACTGCTCATTTACATTGTCTGCACAGTCGAGTGGATACGACACCGCACCTTCCAATGACTCACCTTGCAGAAACACTAATATTTCATCTGCAACTTCTTTCTCACTCTACTAAATTCCTTGGTTTCCTTCCTTAGTTCTCCTCACCAGGGCCGTCACCGCTCATTTACATTGTCTGCACAGTCGAGCGGTTACGACACCGCACCTTCCAATGACTCACCTTGCATTAACACTAATATTTCATCTGCAACTTCTTTCTCACTCTACTAAATTCTTTGGTTTCCTTCCTCAGTTCTCCTCACCAGGGCCGGCACTGCTCATTTACATTGTCTGCACAGTCGAGTGGATACGACACCGCACCTTCCAATGACTCACCTTGCAGAAACACTAATATTTCATCTGCAACTTCTTTCTCACTCTACTAAATTCCTCGGTTTCCTTCCTCAGTTCTCCTCACCAGGGCCGTCACCGCTCATTTACATTGTCTGCACAGTCGAGCGGATACGACACCGCACCTTCCAATGACTCACCTTGCAGAAACACTAATATTTCATCTGCAACTTCTTTCTCACTCTACTAAATTCCTTGGTTTCCTTCCTCAGTTCTCCTCACCAGGGCCGTCACCGCTCATTTACATTGTCTGCACAGTCGAGCGGATACGACACCGCACCTTCCAATGACTCACCTTGCAGAAACACTAATATTTCATCTGCAACTTCTTTCTCAATCTACTAAATTCCTTGGTTTCCTTCCTCAGTTCTCCTCACCAGGGCCGTCACCGCTCATTTACATTGTCTGTACAGTCGAGCGGATACGACACGGCACCTTCCAATGACTCAACTTGCAGAAACACTAATATTTCATCTGCAACTTCTTTCTCACTCTACTAAATTCCTTGGTTTCCTTCCTCAGTTCTCCTCACCAGGGCCGTCACCGCTCATTTACATTGTCTGCACAGTCGAGCGGATACGACACCGCACCTTCAAATGACTTACCTTGCAGAAACACTAATATTTCATCTGCAACTTCTTTCTCAATCTACTAAATTCCTTGGTTTCCTTCCTCAGTTCTCCTCACCAGGGCCGTCACCGCTCATTTACATTGTCTGCACAGTCGAGCGGATACGACACCGCACCTTCCAATGACTCACCTTGCAGAAACACTAATATTTCATCTGCAACTTCTTTCTCAATCTACTAAATTCCTTGGTTTCCTTCCTCAGTTCTCCTCACCAGGGCCGTCACCGCTCATTTACATTGTCTGCACAGTCGAGCGGATACGACACCGCACCTTCCAATGACTCACCTTGCAGAAACACTAATATTTCATCTGCAATTTCTTTCTTAATCTACTAAATTCCTTGGTTTCCTTCCTCAGTTCTCCTCACCAGGGCCGTAACCGCTCTTTTACATTGTCTGCACAGTCGAGCGGATACGACACCGCACCTTCCAATGACTCACCTTGCAGAAACACTAATATTTCATCTGCAACTTCTTTCTCAATCTACTAAATTCCTTGGTTTCCTTCCTCAGTTCTCCTCACCAGGGCCGTCACCGCTCATTTACATTGTCTGCGCAGTCGAGCGGATACGACACCGCACCTTCCAATTACTCACCTTGCAGAAACACTAATATTTCATCTGCAACTTCTTTCTCACTCTGCTAAATTCCTTGGTTTCCTTCCTCAGTTCTCCTCACCAGGGCCGTCACCACTCATTTACATTGTCTGCACAGTCGAGCGGATACGACACCGCACCTTCCAATGACTCACCTTGCAGAAACACTAATATTTCATCTGCAACTTCTTTCTCACTCTACTAAATTCCTTGGTTTCCTTCCTCAGTTCTCCTCACCAGGGCCGTCACCACTCATTTACATTGTCTGCACAGTCGAGCGGATACGACACCGCACCTTCCAATGACTCACCTTGCAGAAACACTAATATTTCATCTGCAACTTCTTTCTCAATCTACTAAACTCCTTGGTTTCCTTCCTCAGTTCTCCTCACCAGGGCCGTCACCGCTCATTTACATTGTCTGCACAGTCGAGCGGATACGACACCGCACCTTCCAATGACTCACCTTGCAGAAACACTAATATTTCATCTGCAACTTCTTTCTCAATCTACTAAATTCCTTGGTTTCCTTCCTCAGTTCTCCTCACCAGGGCCGTAACCGCTCTTTTACATTGTCTGCACAGTCGAGCGGATACGACACCGCACCTTCCAATGACTCACCTTGCAGAAACACTAATATTTCATCTGCAACTTCTTTCTCAATCTACTAAATTCCTTGGTTTCCTTCCTCAGTTCTCCTCACCAGGGCCGTCACTGCTCATTTACATTTTCTGCACAGTCGAGCGGATACGACACCGCACCTTCCAATGACTCACCTTGCAGAAACACTAATATTTCATCTGCAACTTCTTTCTCACTCTACTAAATTCCTTGGTTTCCTTCCTCAGTTCTCCTCACCAGGGCCGTCACCACTCATTTACATTGTCTGCACAGTCGAGCGGATACGACACCGCACCTTCCAATGACTCACCTTGCAGAAACACTAATATTTCATCTGCAACTTCTTTCTCACTCTACTAAATTCCTTGGTTTCCTTCCTCAGTTCTCCTCACCAGGGCCGTCACCGCTCATTTACATTGTCTGCACAGTCGAGCGGATACGACACCGCACCTTCCAATGACTCACCTTGCAGAAACACTAATATTTCATCTGCAACTTCTTTCTCAATCTACTAAATTCCTTGGTTTCCTTCCTCAGTTCTCGTCACCAGGGCCGTCACCGTTCACTTACATTGTCTGCACAGTCGAGCGGATACGACACCGCACCTTCCAATGACTCACCTTGCAGAAACACTAATATTTCATCTGCAACTTCTTTCTCAATCTACTAAATTCCTTGGTTTCCTTCCTCAGTTCTCCTCACCAGGGCCGTCACCGCTCATTTACATTGTCTGCACAGTCGAGCGGTTACGACACCGCACCTTCCAATGACTCACCTTGCAGAAACACTAATATTTCATCTGCAACTTCTTTCTCACTCTACTAAATTCTTTGGTTTCCTTCCTCAGTTCTCCTCACCAGGGCCGGCACTGCTCATTTACATTGTCTGCACAGTCGAGTGGATACGACACCGCACCTTCCAATGACTCACCTTGCAGAAACACTAATATTTCATCTGCAACTTCTTTCTCACTCTACTTAATTCCTCGGTTTCCTTCCTCAGTTCTCCTCACCAGGGCCGTCACCGCTCATTTACATTGTCTGCACAGTCGAGCGGATACGACACCGCACCTTCCAATGACTCACCTTGCAGAAACACTAATATTTCATCTGCAACTTCTTTCTCACTCTACTAAATTCCTTGGTTTCCTTCCTCAGTTCTCCTCACCAGGGCCGTCACCGCTCATTTACATTGTCTGCACAGTCGAGCGGATACGACACCGCACCTTCCAATGACTCACCTTGCAGAAACACTAATATTTCATCTGCAACTTCTTTCTCAATCTACTAAATTCCTTGGTTTCCTTCCTCAGTTCTCCTCACCAGGGCCGTCACCGCTCATTTACATTGTCTGCACAGTCGAGCGGATACGACACCGCACCTTCCAATGACTCACCTTGCAGAAACACTAATATTTCATCTGCAACTTCTTTCTCAATCTACTAAATTCCTTGGTTTCCTTCCTCAGTTCTCCTCATCAGGGCCGTCACCGCTCAGTTACATTGTCTGCACAGTCGAGCGGATACGACACCGCACCTTCCAATGACTCACCTTGCAGAAACACTAATATTTCATCTGCAACTTCTTTCTCAATCTACTACATTCCTTGGTTTCCTTCCTCAGTTCTCGTCACCAGGCCGTCACCGTTCACTTACATTGTCTGCACAGTCGAGCGGATACGACACCGCACCTTCCAATGACTCACCTTGCAGAAACACTAATATTTCATCTGCAACTTCTTTCTCACTCTACTAAATTCTTTGGTTTCCTTCCTCAGTTCTCCTCACCAGGGCCGGCACTGCTCATTTACATTGTCTGCACAGTCGAGTGGATACGACACCGCACCTTCCAATGACTCACCTTGCAGAAACACTAATATTTCATCTGCAACTTCTTTCTCACTCTACTAAATTCCTTGGTTTCCTTCCTTAGTTCTCCTCACCAGGGCCGTCACCGCTCATTTACATTGTCTGCACAGTCGAGCGGTTACGACACCGCACCTTCCAATGACTCACCTTGCATTAACACTAATATTTCATCTGCAACTTCTTTCTCACTCTACTAAATTCTTTGGTTTCCTTCCTCAGTTCTCCTCACCAGGGCCGGCACTGCTCATTTACATTGTCTGCACAGTCGAGTGGATACGACACCGCACCTTCCAATGACTCACCTTGCAGAAACACTAATATTTCATCTGCAACTTCTTTCTCACTCTACTAAATTCCTCGGTTTCCTTCCTCAGTTCTCCTCACCAGGGCCGTCACCGCTCATTTACATTGTCTGCACAGTCGAGCGGATACGACACCGCACCTTCCAATGACTCACCTTGCAGAAACACTAATATTTCATCTGCAACTTCTTTCTCACTCTACTAAATTCCTTGGTTTCCTTCCTCAGTTCTCCTCACCAGGGCCGTCACCGCTCATTTACATTGTCTGCACAGTCGAGCGGATACGACACCGCACCTTCCAATGACTCACCTTGCAGAAACACTAATATTTCATCTGCAACTTCTTTCTCAATCTACTAAATTCCTTGGTTTCCTTCCTCAGTTCTCCTCACCAGGGCCGTCACCGCTCATTTACATTGTCTGTACAGTCGAGCGGATACGACACGGCACCTTCCAATGACTCAACTTGCAGAAACACTAATATTTCATCTGCAACTTCTTTCTCACTCTACTAAATTCCTTGGTTTCCTTCCTCAGTTCTCCTCACCAGGGCCGTCACCGCTCATTTACATTGTCTGCACAGTCGAGCGGATACGACACCGCACCTTCAAATGACTTACCTTGCAGAAACACTAATATTTCATCTGCAACTTCTTTCTCAATCTACTAAATTCCTTGGTTTCCTTCCTCAGTTCTCCTCACCAGGGCCGTCACCGCTCATTTACATTGTCTGCACAGTCGAGCGGATACGACACCGCACCTTCCAATGACTCACCTTGCAGAAACACTAATATTTCATCTGCAACTTCTTTCTCAATCTACTAAATTCCTTGGTTTCCTTCCTCAGTTCTCCTCACCAGGGCCGTCACCGCTCATTTACATTGTCTGCACAGTCGAGCGGATACGACACCGCACCTTCCAATGACTCACCTTGCAGAAACACTAATATTTCATCTGCAATTTCTTTCTTAATCTACTAAATTCCTTGGTTTCCTTCCTCAGTTCTCCTCACCAGGGCCGTAACCGCTCTTTTACATTGTCTGCACAGTCGAGCGGATACGACACCGCACCTTCCAATGACTCACCTTGCAGAAACACTAATATTTCATCTGCAACTTCTTTCTCAATCTACTAAATTCCTTGGTTTCCTTCCTCAGTTCTCCTCACCAGGGCCGTCACCGCTCATTTACATTGTCTGCGCAGTCGAGCGGATACGACACCGCACCTTCCAATTACTCACCTTGCAGAAACACTAATATTTCATCTGCAACTTCTTTCTCACTCTGCTAAATTCCTTGGTTTCCTTCCTCAGTTCTCCTCACCAGGGCCGTCACCACTCATTTACATTGTCTGCACAGTCGAGCGGATACGACACCGCACCTTCCAATGACTCACCTTGCAGAAACACTAATATTTCATCTGCAACTTCTTTCTCACTCTACTAAATTCCTTGGTTTCCTTCCTCAGTTCTCCTCACCAGGGCCGTCACCACTCATTTACATTGTCTGCACAGTCGAGCGGATACGACACCGCACCTTCCAATGACTCACCTTGCAGAAACACTAATATTTCATCTGCAACTTCTTTCTCAATCTACTAAACTCCTTGGTTTCCTTCCTCAGTTCTCCTCACCAGGGCCGTCACCGCTCATTTACATTGTCTGCACAGTCGAGCGGATACGACACCGCACCTTCCAATGACTCACCTTGCAGAAACACTAATATTTCATCTGCAACTTCTTTCTCAATCTACTAAATTCCTTGGTTTCCTTCCTCAGTTCTCCTCACCAGGGCCGTAACCGCTCTTTTACATTGTCTGCACAGTCGAGCGGATACGACACCGCACCTTCCAATGACTCACCTTGCAGAAACACTAATATTTCATCTGCAACTTCTTTCTCAATCTACTAAATTCCTTGGTTTCCTTCCTCAGTTCTCCTCACCAGGGCCGTCACTGCTCATTTACATTTTCTGCACAGTCGAGCGGATACGACACCGCACCTTCCAATGACTCACCTTGCAGAAACACTAATATTTCATCTGCAACTTCTTTCTCACTCTACTAAATTCCTTGGTTTCCTTCCTCAGTTCTCCTCACCAGGGCCGTCACCACTCATTTACATTGTCTGCACAGTCGAGCGGATACGACACCGCACCTTCCAATGACTCACCTTGCAGAAACACTAATATTTCATCTGCAACTTCTTTCTCACTCTACTAAATTCCTTGGTTTCCTTCCTCAGTTCTCCTCACCAGGGCCGTCACCGCTCATTTACATTGTCTGCACAGTCGAGCGGATACGACACCGCACCTTCCAATGACTCACCTTGCAGAAACACTAATATTTCATCTGCAACTTCTTTCTCAATCTACTAAATTCCTTGGTTTCCTTCCTCAGTTCTCGTCACCAGGGCCGTCACCGTTCACTTACATTGTCTGCACAGTCGAGCGGATACGACACCGCACCTTCCAATGACTCACCTTGCAGAAACACTAATATTTCATCTGCAACTTCTTTCTCAATCTACTAAATTCCTTGGTTTCCTTCCTCAGTTCTCCTCACCAGGGCCGTCACCGCTCATTTACATTGTCTGCACAGTCGAGCGGTTACGACACCGCACCTTCCAATGACTCACCTTGCAGAAACACTAATATTTCATCTGCAACTTCTTTCTCACTCTACTAAATTCTTTGGTTTCCTTCCTCAGTTCTCCTCACCAGGGCCGGCACTGCTCATTTACATTGTCTGCACAGTCGAGTGGATACGACACCGCACCTTCCAATGACTCACCTTGCAGAAACACTAATATTTCATCTGCAACTTCTTTCTCACTCTACTTAATTCCTCGGTTTCCTTCCTCAGTTCTCCTCACCAGGGCCGTCACCGCTCATTTACATTGTCTGCACAGTCGAGCGGATACGACACCGCACCTTCCAATGACTCACCTTGCAGAAACACTAATATTTCATCTGCAACTTCTTTCTCACTCTACTAAATTCCTTGGTTTCCTTCCTCAGTTCTCCTCACCAGGGCCGTCACCGCTCATTTACATTGTCTGCACAGTCGAGCGGATACGACACCGCACCTTCCAATGACTCACCTTGCAGAAACACTAATATTTCATCTGCAACTTCTTTCTCAATCTACTAAATTCCTTGGTTTCCTTCCTCAGTTCTCCTCACCAGGGCCGTCACCGCTCATTTACATTGTCTGCACAGTCGAGCGGATACGACATGGCACCTTCCAATGACTCACCTTGCAGAAACACTAATATTTCATCTGCAACTTCTTTCTCACTCTACTAAATTCCTTGGTTTCCTTCCTCAGTTCTCCTCACCAGGGCCGTCACCGCTCATTTACATTGTCTGCACAGTCGAGCGGATACGACACCGCACCTTCAAATGACTTACCTTGCAGAAACACTAATATTTCATCTGCAACTTCTTTCTCAATCTACTAAATTCCTTGGTTTCCTTCCTCAGTTCTCCTCACCAGGGCCGTCACCGCTCATTTACATTGTCTGCACAGTCGAGCGGATACGACACCGCACCTTCCAATGACTCACCTTGCAGAAACACTAATATTTCATCTGCAACTTCTTTCTCAATCTACTAAATTCCTTGGTTTCCTTCCTCAGTTCTCCTCACCAGGGCCGTCACCGGTCATTTACATTGTCTGCACAGTCGAGCGGATACGACACCGCACCTTCCAATGACTCACCTTGCAGAAACACTAATATTTCATCTGCAATTTCTTTCTCAATCTACTAAATTCCTTGGTTTCCTTCCTCAGTGCTCCTCACCAGGGCCGTAACCGCTCTTTTACATTGTCTGCACAGTCGAGCGGATACGACACCGCACCTTCCAATGACTCACCTTGCAGAAACACTAATATTTCATCTGCAACTTCCTTCTCAATCTACTAAATTCCTTGGTTTCCTTCCTCAGTTCTCCTCACCAGGGCCGTCACCGCTCATTTACATTGTCTGCACAGTCGAGCGGATACGACACCGCACCTTGCAATTACTCACCTTGCAGAAACACTAATATTTCATCTGCAACTTCTTTCTCACTCTACTAAATTCCTTGGTTTCCTTCCTCAGTTCTCCTCACCAGGGCCGTCACCACTCATTTACATTGTCTGCACAGTCGAGCGGATACGACACCGCACCTTCCAATGACTCACCTTGCAGAAACACTAATATTTCATCTGCAACTTCTTTCTCACTCTACTAAATTCCTTGGTTTCCTTCCTCAGTTCTCCTCACCAGGGCCGTCACCGCTCATTTACATTGTCTGCACAGTCGAGCGGATACGACACCGCACCTTCCAATGACTCACCTTGCAGAAACACTAATATTTCATCTGCAACTTCTTTCTCAATCTACCAAATTCCTTGGTTTCCTTCCTCAGTTCTCCTCACCAGGGCCGTCACCGCTCATTTACATTGTCTGCACAGTCGAGCGGATACGACACCGCACCTTCCAATGACTCACCTTACAGAAACACTAATATTTCATCTGCAACTTCTTTCTCAATCTACTAAATTCCTTGGTTTCCTTCCTCAGTTCTCCTCACCAGGGCCGTCACCGCTCATTTACATTGTCTGCACAGTCGAGCGGATACGACACCGCACCTTCCAATGACTCACCTTGCAGAAACACTAATATTTCATCTGCAACTTCTTTCTCAATCTACTAAATTCCTTGGTTTCCTTCCTCAGTTCTCCTCACCAGGGCCGTCACCGCTCATTTACATTGTCTGCACAGTCGAGCGGATACGACACCGCACCTTCCAATGACTCACCTTGCAGAAACACTAATATTTCATCTGCAACTTCTTTCTCAATGTACTAAATTCCTTGGTTTCCTTCCTCAGTTCTCCTCACCAGGGCCGTCACCGCTCATTTACATTGTCTGCACAGTCGAGCGGATACGACACCGCACCTTCCAATGACTCACCTTGCAGAAACACTAATATTTCATCTGCAATTTCTTTCTCAATCTACTAAATTCCTTGGTTTCCTTCCTCAGTTCTCCTCACCAGGGCCGTAACCGCTCTTTTACATTGTCTGCACAGTCGAGCGGATACGACACCGCACCTTCCAATGACTCACCTTGCAGAAACACTAATATTTCATCTGCAACTTCTTTCTCAATCTACTAAATTCCTTGGTTTCCTTCCTCAGTTCTCCTCACCAGGGCCGTCACCGCTCATTTACATTGTCTGCGCAGTCGAGCGGATACGACACCGCACCTTCCAATTACTCACCTTGCAGAAACACTAATATTTCATCTGCAACTTCTTTCTCACTCTACTAAATTCCTTGGTTTCCTTCCTCAGTTCTCCTCACCAGGGCCGTCACCACTCATTTACATTGTCTGCACAGTCGAGCGGATACGACACGGCACCTTCCAATGACTCACCTTGCAGAAACACTAATATTTCATCTGCAACTTCTTTCTCACTCTACTAAATTCCTTGGTTTCCTTCCTCAGTTCTCCTCACCAGGGCCGTCACCGCTCATTTACATTGTCTGCACAGTCGAGCGGATACGACACCGCACCTTCCAATGACTCACCTTGCAGAAACACTAATATTTCATCTGCAACTTCTTTCTCAATCTACTAAACTCCTTGGTTTCCTTCCTCAGTTCTCCTCACCAGGGCCGTCACCGCTCATTTACATTGTCTGCACAGTCGAGCGGATACGACACCGCACCTTCCAATGACTCACCTTGCAGAAACACTAATATTTCATCTGCAACTTCTTTCTCAATCTACTAAATTCCTTGGTTTCCTCCTCAGTTCTCCTCACCAGGGCCGTAACCGCTCTTTTATATTGTCTGCACAGTCGAGCGGATACGACACCGCACCTTCCAATGACTCACCTTGCAGAAACACCAATATTTCATCTGCAACTTCTTTCTCAATCTACTAAATTCCTTGGTTTCCTTCCTCAGTTCTCCTCACCAGGGCCGTCACTGCTCATTTACATTTTCTGCACAGTCGAGCGGATACGACACCGCACCTTCCAATGACTCACCTTGCAGAAACACTAATATTTCATCTGCAACTTCTTTCTCACTCTACTAAATTCCTTGGTTTCCTTCCTCAGTTCTCCTCACCAGGGCCGTCACCACTCATTTACATTGTCTGCACAGTCGAGCGGATACGACACCGCACCTTCCAATGACTCACCTTGCAGAAACACTAATATTTCATCTGCAACTTCTTTCTCACTCTACTAAATTCCTTGGTTTCCTTCCTCAGTTCTCCTCACCAGGGCCGTCACCGCTCATTTACATTGTCTGCACAGTCGAGCGGATACGACACCGCACCTTCCAATGACTCACCTTGCAGAAACACTAATATTTCATCTGCAACTTCTTTCTCAATCTACTAAATTCCTTGGTTTCCTTCCTCAGTTCTCGTGACCAGGGCCGTCACCGTTCACTTACATTGTCTGCACAGTCGAGCGGATACGACACCGCACCTTCCAATGACTCACCTTGCAGAAACACTAATATTTCATCTGCAACTTCTTTCTCAATCTACTAAATTCCTTGGTTTCCTTCCTCAGTTCTCCTCACCAGGGCCGTCACCGCTCATTTACATTGTCTGCACAGTCGAGCGGTTACGACACCGCACCTTCCAATGACTCACCTTGCAGAAACACTAATATTTCATCTGCAACTTCTTTCTCACTCTACTAAATTCTTTGGTTTCCTTCCTCAGTTCTCCTCACCAGGGCCGGCACTGCTCATTTACATTGTCTGCACAGTCGAGTGGATACGACACCGCACCTTCCAATGACTCACCTTGCAGAAACACTAATATTTCATCTGCAACTTCTTTCTCACTCTACTTAATTCCTCGGTTTCCTTCCTCAGTTCTCCTCACCAGGGCCGTCACCGCTCATTTACATTGTCTGCACAGTCGAGCGGATACGACACCGCACCTTCCAATGACTCACCTTGCAGAAACACTAATATTTCATCTGCAACTTCTTTCTCACTCTACTAAATTCCTTGGTTTCCTTCCTCAGTTCTCCTCACCAGGGCCGTCACCGCTCATTTACATTGTCTGCACAGTCGAGCGGATACGACACCGCACCTTCCAATGACTCACCTTGCAGAAACACTAATATTTCATCTGCAACTTCTTTCTCAATCTACTAAATTCCTTGGTTTCCTTCCTCAGTTCTCCTCACCAGGGCCGTCACCGCTCATTTACATTGTCTGCACAGTCGAGCGGATACGACATGGCACCTTCCAATGACTCACCTTGCAGAAACACTAATATTTCATCTGCAACTTCTTTCTCACTCTACTAAATTCCTTGGTTTCCTTCCTCAGTTCTCCTCACCAGGGCCGTCACCGCTCATTTACATTGTCTGCACAGTCGAGCGGATACGACACCGCACCTTCAAATGACTTACCTTGCAGAAACACTAATATTTCATCTGCAACTTCTTTCTCAATCTACTAAATTCCTTGGTTTCCTTCCTCAGTTCTCCTCACCAGGGCCGTCACCGTTCATTTACATTGTCTGCACAGTCGAGCGGATACGACACCGCACCTTCCAATGACTCACCTTGCAGAAACACTAATATTTCATCTGCAACTTCTTTCTCAATCTACTAAATTCCTTGGTTTCCTTCCTCAGTTCTCCTCACCAGGGCCGTCACCGGTCATTTACATTGTCTGCACAGTCGAGCGGATACGACACCGCACCTTCCAATGACTCACCTTGCAGAAACACTAATATTTCATCTGCAATTTCTTTCTCAATCTACTAAATTCCTTGGTTTCCTTCCTCAGTCCTCCTCACCAGGGCCGTAACCGCTCTTTTACATTGTCTGCACAGTCGAGCGGATACGACACCGCACCTTCCAATGACTCACCTTGCAGAAACACTAATATTTCATCTGCAACTTCCTTCTCAATCTACTAAATTCCTTGGTTTCCTTCCTCAGTTCTCCTCACCAGGGCCGTCACCGCTCATTTACATTGTCTGCACAGTCGAGCGGATACGACACCGCACCTTCCAATGACTCACCTTGCAGAAACACTAATATTTCATCTGCAACATCTTTCTCACTCTACTAAATTCCTTGGTTTCCTTCCTCAGTTCTCCTCACCAGGGCCGTCACCACTCATTTACATTGTCTGCACAGTCGAGCGGATACGACACCGCACCTTCCAATGACTCACCTTGCAGAAACACTAATATTTCATCTGCAACTTCTTTCTCACTCTACTAAATTCCTTGGTTTCCTTCCTCAGTTCTCCTCACCAGGGCCGTCACCGCTCATTTACATTGTCTGCACAGTCGAGCGGATACGACACCGCACCTTCCAATGACTCACCTTGCAGAAACACTAATATTTCATCTGCAACTTCTTTCTCAATCTACTAAATTCCTTGGTTTCCTTCCTCAGTTCTCCTCACCAGGGCCGTCACCGCTCATTTACATTGTCTGCACAGTCGAGCGGATACGACACCGCACCTTCCAATGACTCACCTTACAGAAACACTAATATTTCATCTGCAACTTCTTTCTCAATCTACTAAATTCCTTGGTTTCCTTCCTCAGTTCTCCTCACCAGGGTCGTCACCGCTCATTTACATTGTCTGCACAGTCGAGCGGATACGACACCGCACCTTCCAATGACTCACCTTGCAGAAACACTAATATTTCATCTGCAACTTCTTTCTCAATCTACTAAATTCCTTGGTTTCCTTCCTCAGTTCTCCTCACCAGGGCCGTCACCGCTCATTTACATTGTCTGCACAGTCGAGGGGATACGACACCGCACCTTCCAATGACTCACCTTGCAGAAACACTAATATTTCATTTGCAACTTCTTTCTCAATCTACTAAATTCCTTGGTTTCCTTCCTCAGTTCTCCTCACCAGGGCCGTCACCACTCATTTACATTGTCTGCACAGTCGAGCGGATACGACACCGCACCTTCCAATGACTCACCTTGCAGAAACACTAATATTTCATCTGCAACTTCTTTCTCACTCTACTAAATTCCTTGGTTTCCTTCCTCAGTTCTCCTCACCAGGGCCGTCACCGCTCATTTACATTGTCTGCACAGTCGAGCGGATACGACACCGCACCTTCCAATGACTAACCTTGCAGAAACACTAATATTTCATCTGCAACTTCTTTCTCACTCTACTAAATTCCTTGGTTTCCTTCCTCAGTTCTCCTCACCAGGGCCGTCACCGCTCAGTTACATTGTCTGCACAGTCGAGCGGATACGACACCACACCTTCCAATGACTCACCTTGCAGAAACACTAATATTTCATCTGCAACTTCTTTCTCAATCTACTAAATTCCTTGGTTTCCTTCCTCAGTTCTCGTCACCAGGGCCTTCACCGCTCACTTACATTGTCTGCACAGTCGAGCAGATACGACACCGCACCTTCCAATGACTCACCTTGCAGAAACACTAATATTTCATCTGCAACTTCTTTCTCACTCTACTAAATTCTTTGGTTTCCTTCCTCAGTTCTCCTCACCAGGCCCGGCACTGCTCATTTACATTGTCTGCACAGTCGAGTGGATACGACACCGCACCTTCCAATGACTCACCTTGCAGAAACACTAATATTTCATCTGCAACTTCTTTCTCACTCTACTAAATTCCTTGGTTTCCTTCCTCAGTTCTCCTCACCAGTTCCGTCACCGCTCATTTACATTGTCTGCACAGTCGAGCGGATACGACACCGCACCTTCCAATGACTCACCTTGCAGAAACACTAATATTTCATCTGCAACTTCTTTCTCACTCTACTAAATTCCTCGGTTTCCTTCCTCAGTTCTCCTCACCAGGGCCGTCACCGCTCTTTTACATTGTCTGCACAGTCGAGCGGATACGACACCGCACCTTCCAATGACTCACCTTGCAGAAACACTAATATTTCATCTGCAGCTATTTTCTCACTCTACTAAATTCCTTGGTTTCCTTCCTCAGTTCTCCTCACCAGGGCCGTCACCGCTCATTTACATTGTCTGCACAGTCGAGCGGATACGACACCGCACCTTCCAATGACTCACCTTGCAGAAACACTAATATTTCATCTGCAACTTCTTTCTCACTCTACTAAATTCCTTGGTTTCCTTCCTCAGTTCTCCTCACCAGGGCTGTCACCGCTCATTTACATTGTCTGCACAGTCGAGCGGATACGACACGGCACCTTCCAGTGACTCACCTTGCAGAAACACTAATATTTCATCTGCAACTTCTTTCTCACTCTACTAAATTCCTTGGTTTCCTTCCTCAGTTCTCCTCACCAGGGCCGTCACCGCTCATTTACATTGTCTGCACAGTCGAGCGGATACGACACCGCACCTTCCAATGACTCACCTTGCAGAAACACTAATATTTCATCTGCAACTTCTTTCTCAATCTACTAAATTCCTTGGTTTCCTTCCTCAGTTCTCCTCACCAGGGCCGTCACCGCTCATTTACATTGTCTGCACAGTCGAGCGGATACGACACCGCACCTTCCAATGACTCACCTTGCAGAAACACTAATATTTCATCTGCAACTTCTTTCTCACTCTACTAAATTCCTTGGTTTCCTTCCTCAGTTCTCCTCACCAGGGCCGTCACCGCTCATTTACATTGTCTGCACAGTCGAGCGGATACGACACCGCACCTTCAAATGACTCACCTTGCAGAAACACTAATATTTCATCTGCAACTTCTTTCTCACTCTACTAAATTCCTTATTTTCCTTCCTCAGTTCTCCTCACCAGGGCCGTCACCGCTCATTTACATTGTCTGCACAGTCGAGCGGATACGACACCGCACCTTCCATTGACTCACCTTGCAGAAACACTAATATTTCATCTGCAACTTCTTTCTCACTCTACAAAATTCCTTGGTTTCCTTCCTCAGTTCTCCTCACCAGGGCCGCCACCACTCATTTACATGGTCTGCACAGTCGAGCGTATACGACACCGCACCTTCCAATGACTCACCTTGCAGAAACACTAATATTTCATCTGCAACTTCTTTCTCAATCTACTAAATTCCTTGGTTTCCTTCCTCAGTTCTCCTCACCAGGGCCGTCACTGCTCATTTACATTGTCTGCACAGTGGAGCGGATACGACACCGCACCTTCCAATGACTCACCTTGCAGAAACACTAATATTTCATCTGCAACTTCTTTCTCACTCTACTAAATTCTTTGGTTTCCTTCCTCAGTTCTCCTCACCAGGGCCGTCACTGCTCACTGACATTGTCTGCACAGTCGAGCGGATACGACACCACACCTTCCAATGACTCACCTTGCAGAAACACTATATTTCATCTGCAACTTCTTTCTCACTCTACTAAATTCCTTGGTTTCCTTCCTCAGTTCTCCTCACCAGGGCCGTCACCGCTCATTTACATTGTCTGCACAGTCGAGCGGATACGACACCGCACCTTCCAATGACTTACCTTGCAGAAACACTAATATTTCATCTGCAACTTCTTTCTCACTCTACTAAATTCCTTGGTTTCCTTCCTCAGTTCTCCTCACCAGGGCCGTCACCGCTCATTTACATTGTCTGCACAGTCGAGCGGATACGACACCGCACCTTCCAATGACTCACCTTGCAGAAACACTAATATTTCATCTGCAACTTCTTTCTCAATCTACTAAATTCTTTGGTTTCCTTCCTCAGTTCTCCTCACCAGGGCCGTCACCGCTCATTTACATTGTCTGCACAGTCGAGCGGATACGACACCGCACCTTCCAATGACTCACCTTGCAGAAACACTAATATTTCATCTGCAACTTCTTTCTCAATCTACTAAATTCCTTGGTTTCCTTCCTCAGTTCTCCTCACCAGGGCCGTAACCGCTGTTTTACATTGTCTGCACAGTCGAGCGGATACGACACCGCACCTTCCAATGACTCACCTTGCAGAAACACTAATATTTCATCGGCAACGTCTTTCTCAATCTACTAAATTCCTTGGTTTCCTTCCTCAGTTCTCCTCACCAGGGCCGTAACCGCTCTTTTACATTGTCTGCACAGTCGAGCGGATACGACACCGCACCTTCCAATGACTCACCTTGCAGAAACACTAATATTTCATCTGCAACTTCTTTCTCAATCTACTAAATTCCTTGGTTTCCTTCCTCAGTTCTCCTCACCAGGGCCGTCACCGCTCATTTACATTGTCTGCACAGTCGAGCGGAAACGACACGGCACTTTCCAATGACTCACCTTGCAGAAACACTAATATTTCATCTGCAACTTCTTTCTCACTCTACTAAATTCTTTGGTTTCCTTCCTCAGTTCTCCTCACCAGGGCCGTCACTGCTCATTTACATTGTCTGCACAGTCGAGCGGATACGACACCACACCTTCCAATGACTCACCTTGCAGAAACACTAATATTTCATCTGCAACTTCTTTCTCACTCTACTAAATTCCTTGGTTTCCTTCCTCAGTTCTCCTCACCAGGGCCGTCACCGCTCATTTACATTGTCTGCACAGTCGAGCGGATATGACACCGCAACTTCCAATGACTCACCTTGCAGAAACACTAATATTTCATCTGCAACTTCTTTCTCACTCTACTAAATTCCTTGGTTTCCTTCCTCAGTTCTCGTCACCAGGGCCGCCACCGCTCACTTACATTGTCTGCACAGACGAGCGGATACGACACCGCACCTTCCAATGACTCACCTTGCAGAAACTCTAATATTTCATCTGCAACTTCTTTCTCACTCTACTAAATTCCTTGGTTTCCTTCCTCAGTTCTCCTCACCAGGGCCGGCACTGCTCATTTACATTGTCTGCACAGTCGAGTGGATACGACACCGCACCTTCCAATGACTCACCTTGCAGAAACACTAATATTTCATCTGCAACTTCTTTCTCACTCTACTAAATTCCTTGGTTTCCTTCCTCAGTTCTCCTCACCAGGGCCGTCACCGCTCATTTACATTGTCTGCACAGTCGAGCGGATACGACACCGCACCTTCCAATGACTCACCTTGCAGAAACACTAATATTTCATCTGCAACTTCTTTCTCACTCAACTAAATTCTTTGGTTTCCTTCCTCAGTTCTCCTCACCAGGGCCGGCACTGCTCATTTACATTGTCTGCACAGTCGAGTGGATATGACACCGCACCTTCCAATGACTCACCTTGCAGAAACACTAATATTTCATCTGCAACTTCTTTCTCACTCTACTAAATTCCTCGGTTTCCTTCCTCAGTTCTCCTCACCAGGGCCGTCACCGCTCATTTACATTGTCTGCACAGTCGAGCGGATACGACACCGCACCTTCCAATGACTCACCTTGCAGAAACACTAATATTTCATCTGCAACTTCTTTCTCACTCTACTAAATTCCTTGGTTTCCTTCCTCAGTTCTCCTCACCAGGGCCGTCACCGCTCATTTACATTGTCTGCACAGTCGAGCGGATACGACACCGCACCTTCCAATGACTCACCTTGCAGAAACACTAATATTTCATCTGCAACTTCTTTCTCACTCTACTAAATTCCTTGGTTTCCTTCCTCAGTTCTCCTCACCAGGGCCGTCACCGCTCATTTACATTGTCTGCACAGTCGAGCGGATACGACACCGCACCTTCCAATGACTCACCTTGCAGAAACACTAATATTTCATCTGCAACTTCTTTCTCAATCTACTAAATTCCTTGGTTTCCTTCCTCAGTTCTCCTCACCAGGGCCGTCACCGCTCATTTACATTGTCTGCACAGTCGAGCGGATACGACACCGCACCTTCCAATGACTCACCTTGCAGAAACACTAATATTTCATCTGTAACTTCTTTCTCAATCTACTAAATTCCTTGGTTTCCTTCCTCAGTTCTCCTCACCAGGGCCGTCACCGCTCATTTACATTGTCTGCACAGTCGAGCGGATACGACACCGCACCTTCCAATGACTCACCTTGCAGAAACACTAATATTTCATCTGCAACTTCTTTCTCAATCTACTAAATTCCTTGGTTTCCTTCCTCAGTTCTCGTCACCAGGGCCGCCACCGCTCACTTACATTGTCTGCACAGTCGAGCGGATACGACACCGCACCTTCCAATGACTCACCTTGCAGAAACACTAATATTTCATCTGCAACTTCTTTCTCACTCTACTAAATTCTTTGGTTTCCTTCCTCAGTTCTCCTCACCAGGGCCGGCACTGCTGATTTACATTGTCTGCACAGTCGAGTGGATACGACACCGCACCTTCCAATGACTCACCTTGCAGAAACACTAATATTTCATCTGCAACTTCTTTCTCACTCTACTAAATTCCTTGGTTTCCTTCCTCAGTTCTCCTCACCAGGGCCGTCACCGCTCATTTACATTGTCTGCACAGTCGAGCGGATACGACACCGCACCTTCCAATGACTCACCTTGCAGAAACACTAATATTTCATCTGCAACTTCTTTCTCACTCTACTAAATTCTTTGGTTTCCTTCCTCAGTTCTCCTCACCAGGGCCAGCACTGCTCATTTACATTGTCTGCACAGTCGAGTGGATACGACACCGCACCTTCCAATGACTCACCTTGCAGAAACACTAATATTTCATCTGCAACTTCTTTCTCACTCTACTAAATTCCTCGGTTTCCTTCCTCAGTTCTCCTCACCACTGCCGTCACCGCTCATTTACATTGTCTGCACAGTCGAGCGGATACGACACCGCACCTTCCAATGACTCACCTTGCAGAAACACTAATATTTCATCTGCAACTTCTTTCTCACTCTACTACATTCCTTGGTTTCCTTCCTCAGTTCTCCTCACCAGGGCCGTCACCGCTCATTTACATTGTCTGCACAGTCGAGCGGATACGACACCTCACCTTCCAATGACTCACCTTGCAAAAACACTAATATTTCATCTGCAACTTCTTTCTCACTCTACTAAATTCCTTGGTTACCTTCCTCAGTTCTCCTCACCAGGGCCGTCACCGCTCATTTACATTGTCTGCACAGTCGAGCGGATACGACACCGCACCTTCCAATGACTCACCTTGCAGAAACACTAATATTTCATCTGCAACTTCTTTCTCAATCTACTAAATTCCATGGTTTCCTTCCTCAGTTCTCCTCAGCAGGGCCGTCACCGTTCATTTACATTGTCTGCACAGTCGAGCGGATACGACACCGCACCTTCCAATGACTCACCTTGCAGAAACACTAATATTTCATTTGCAACTTCTTTCTCAATCTACTAAATTCCTTGGTTTCCTTCCTCAGTTCTCCTCACCAGGGCCGTCACCACTCATTTACATTGTCTGCACAGTCGAGCGGATACGACACCGCACCTTCCAATGACTCACCTTGCAGAAACACTAATATTTCATCTGCAACTTCTTTCTCACTCTACTAAATTCCTTGGTTTCCTTCCTCAGTTCTCCTCACCAGGGCCGTCACCGCTCATTTACATTGTCTGCACAGTCGAGCGGATACGACACCGCACCTTCCAATGACTCACCTTGCAGAAACACTAATATTTCATCTGCAACTTCTTTCTCAATCTACTAAATTCCTTGATTTCCTTCCTCAGTTCTCCTCACCAGGGCCGTCACCGCTCATTTACATTGTCTGCACAGTCGAGCGGATACGACACCGCACCTTCCAATGACTCACCTTGCAGAAACACTAATATTTCATCTGCAACTTCTTTCTCAATCTACTAAATTCCTTGGTTTCCTTCCTCAGTTCTCGTCACCAGGGGCGCCACCACTCACTTACATTGTCTGCACAGTCGAGCGGATACGACACCGCACCTTCCAATGACTCACCTTGCAGAAACACTAATATTTCATCTGCAACTTCTTTCTCACTCTACTAAATTCTTTGGTTTCCTTCCTCAGTTCTCCTCACCAGGGCCGGCTCTGCTCATTTACATTGTCTGCACAGTCGAGTGGATACGACACCGCACCTTCCAATGACTCACCTTGCAGAAACACTAATATTTCATCTGCAACTTCTTTCTCACTCTACTAAATTCTTTGGTTTCCTTCCTCAGTTCTCCTCACCAGGGCCGGCACTGCTCATTTACATTGTCTGCACAGTCGAGTGGATACGACACCGCACCTTCCAATGACTCACCTTGCAGAAACACTAATATTTCATCTGCAACTTCTTTCTCACTCTACTAAATTCCTCGGTTTCCTTCCTCAGTTCTCCTCACCACTGCCGTCACCGCTCATTTACATTGTCTGCACAGTCGAGCGGATACGACACCGCACCTTCCAATGACTCACCTTGCAGAAACACTAATATTTCATCTGCAACTTCTTTCTCACTCTACTAAATTCCTTGGTTTCCTTCCTCAGTTCTCCTCACCAGGGCCGTCACCGCTCATTTACATTGTCTGCACAGTCGAGCGGATACGACACCGCACCTTCCAATGACTCACCTTGCAGAAACACTAATATTTCATCTGCAACTTCTTTCTCAATCTACTAAATTCCTTGGTTTCCTTCCTCAGTTCTCCTCACCAGGGCCGTCACCGCTCATTTACATTGTCTGCACAGTCGAGCGGATACGACACGGCACCTTCCAATGACTCACCTTGCAGAAACACTAATATTTCATCTGCAACTTCTTTCTCACTCTACTAAATTCCTTGGTTACCTTCCTCAGTTCTCCTCACCAGGGCCGTCACCGCTCATTTACATTGTCTGCACAGTCGAGCGGATACGACACCGCACCTTCCAATGACTCACCTTGCAGAAACACTAATATTTCATCTGCAACTTCTTTCTCAATCTACTAAATTCCTTGGTTTCCTTCCTCAGTTCTCCTCACAAGGGCCGTCACCGCTCATTTACATTGTCTGCACAGTCGAGCGGATACGACACCGCACCTTCCAATGACTCACCTTGCAGAAACACTAATATTTCATCTGCAACTTCTTTCTCACTCTACTAAATTCCTTGGTTTGCTTCCTCAGTTCTCCTCACCAGGGCCGTCACCGCTCATTTACATTGTCTGCACAGTCGAGCGGATACGACACCGCACCTTCCAATGACTCACCTTGCAGAAACACTAATATTTCATCTGCAACTTCTTTCTCACTCTACTAAATTCCTTGGTTTCCTTCCTCAGTTCTCCTCACCAGGGCCGTCACCGTTCATTTACATTGTCTGCACAGTCGAGCGGATATGACACCGCACCTTCCAATGACTCACCTTGCAGAAACACTAATATTTCATCTACAACTTCTTTCTCACTCTACTAAATTCCTTGGTTTCCTTCCTCAGTTCTCCTCACCAGGGCCGTCACTGCTCATTTACATTGTCTGCACAGTCGAGCGGATACGACACCGCACCTTCCAATGACTCACCTTGCAGAAACACTAATATTTCATCTGCAACTTATTTCTCAATCTACTAAATTCCTTGGTTTCCTTCCTCAGTTCTCCTCACACGGGCCGTCACCGCTCATTTACATTGTCTGCACAGTCGAGCGGATACGACACCGCACCTTCCAATGACTCACCTTGCAGAAACACTAATATTTCATCTGCAACTTCTTTCTCACTCTACTAAATTCCTTGGTTTCCTTCCTCAGTTCTCCTCACCAGGGCCGTCACCGCTCATTTACATTGTCTGCACAGTCGAGCGGATACGACACCGCACCTTCCAATGACTCACCTTGCAGAAACACTAATATTTCATCTGCAACTTCTTTCTCAATCTACTAAATTCCTTGGTTTCCTTCCTCAGTTCTCCTCACCAGGGCCGTCACCGCTCATTTACATTGTCTGCACAGTCGAGCGGATACGACACCGCACCTTCCAATGACTCACCTTACAGAAACACTAATATTTCATCTGCAACTTCTTTCTCAATCTACTAAATTCCTTGGTTTCCTTCCTCAGTTCTCCTCACCAGGGCCGTCACCGCTCATTTACATTGTCTGCACAGTCGAGCGGATACGACACCGCATCTTCCAATGACTCACCTTGCAGAAACACTAATATTTCATCTGCAACTTCTTTCTCAATCTACTAAATTCCTTGGTTTCCTTCCTCAGTTCTCCTCACCAGGGCCGTCACCGCTCATTTACATCGTCTGCACAGTCGAGCAGATACGACACCGCACCTTCCAATGACTCACCTTGCAGAAACACTAATATTTCATCTGCAACTTCTTTCTCAATCTACTAAATTCCTTGGTTGCCTTCCTCAGTTCTCGTCACCAGGGCCGTCACCGCTCACTTACATTGTCTGCACAGTCGAGCGGATATGACACCGCACCTTCCAATGACTCACCTTGCAGAAACACTAATATTTCATCTGCAACTTCTTTCTCACTCTACTAAATTCCTTGGTTTCCTTCCTCAGTTCTCCTCACCAGGGCCGGCACTGCTCATTTACATTGTCTGCACAGTCGAGTGGATACGACACCGCACCTTCCAATGACTCACCTTGCAGAAACACTAATATTTCATCTGCAACTTCTTCCTCACTCTACTAAATTCCTTGGTTTCCTTCCTCAGTTCTCCTCACCAGGGCCGTCACCGCTCATTTACATTGTCTGCAGAGTCGAGCGGATACGACACCGCACCTTCCAATGACTCACCTTGCAGAAACACTAATATTTCATCTGCAACTTCTTTCTCACTCTACTAAATTCCTTGGTTTCGTTCCTCAGTTTTCCTCACCAGGGCCGTCACCGCTCATTTACATTGTCTGCACAGTCGAGCGGATACGACACGGCACCTTCCAATGACTCACCTTGCAGAAACACTAATATTTCATCTGCATCTTCTTTCTCACTCTACTAAATTCCTTGGTTTCCTTCCTCAGTTCTCCTCACCAGGGCCGTCACCGCTCATTTACATTGTCTGCACAGTCGAGCGGATACGACACCGCAGCTTCCAATGACTAACCTTGCAGAAACACTAATATTTAATCTGCAACTTCTTTCTCAATCTACTGAATTCCTTGGTTTCCTTCCTCATTTCTCCTCACCAGGGCCGTCACCGCTCATTTACATTGTCTGCACAGTCGGGCGGATACGACACGGCACCTTCCAATGACTCACCTTGCAGAAACACTAATATTTCATCTGCAACTTCTTTCTCAATCTACTAAATTCCTTGGTTTCCTTCCTCAGTTCTCCTCACCAGGGCCGTCACCACTCATTTACATTGTCTGCACAGTCGAGCGGATACGACACCGCACCTTCCAATGACTCACCTTGCAGAAACACTAATATTTCATCTGCAACTTCCTTTTCAATCTACTAAATTCCTTGGTTTCCTTCCTCAGTTCTCCTCACCAGGGCCGTCACCGCTCACTTACATTGTCTGCACAGTCGAGCGGATATGACACCGCACCTTCCAATGACTCACCTTGCAGAAACACTAATATTTCATCTGCAACTTCTTTCTCTATAAATTCTTTGGTTTCCTTCCTCAGTTATCCTCACCAGGGCAGTCACTGCTCATTTACATTGTCTGCACAGTCGAGCGGATACGACACCGCACCTTCCAATGACTCACCTTGCAGAAACACTAATATTTCATCTGCAACTTCTTTCTCACTCTACTAAATTCCTTGGTTTCCTTCCTCAGTTCTCCTCACCAGGGCCGTCACCGCTCATTTACATTGTCTGCACAGTCGAGCGGATATGACACCGTACCTTCCAATGACTCACCTTGCAGAAACACTAATATTTCATCTGCAACTTCTTTCTCACTCTACTAAATTCCTTGGTTTCCTTCCTCAGTTCTCCTCACCAGGGCCGTCACCACTCATTTACATTGTCTGCACAGTCGAGCGGATACGACACCGCACCTTCCAATGACTCACCTTGCAGAAACACTAATATTTCATCTGCAACTTCTTTCTCACTCTACTAAATTGCTTGGTTTCCTTCCTCAGTTCTCCTCACCAGGGCCGTCACCGCTCATTTACATTGTCTGCACAGTCGAGCGGATACGACACCGCACCTTCCAATGACTCACCTTGCAGAAACACTAATATTTCATCTGCAACTTCTTTCTCAATCTACTAAATTCCTTGGTTTCCTTCCTCAGTTCTCCTCACCAGGGCCGTCACCGCTCATTTACATTGTCTGCACAGTCGAGCGGATACGACACCGCACCTTCCAATGACTCACCTTGCAGAAACACTAATATTTCACCTGCAACTTCTTTCTCAATCTACTAAATTCCTTGGTTTCCTTCCTCAGTTCTCCTCACCAGGGCCGTCACCGCTCATTTACATTGTCTGCACAGTCGAGCGGATACGACACCGCACCTTCCAATGACTCACCTTGCAGAAACACTAATATTTCATCTGCAACTTCTTTCTCAATCTACTAAATTCCTTGGTTTCCTTCCTCAGTTCTCCTCACCAGGGCCATCACCGCTCATTTACATTGTCTGCACAGTCGAGCGGATAAGACACCGCACCTTCCAATGACTCACCTTGCAGAAACACTAATATTTCATCTGCAACTTCTTTCTCAATCTACTAAATTCCTTGGTTTCCTTCCTCAGTTCTCCTCACCAGGGCCGTCACCGCTCATTTACATTGTCTGCACAGTCGAGCGGATACGACACCGCACCTTCCAATGACTCACCTTGCAGAAACACTAATATTTCATCTGCAACTTCTTTCTCAATCTACTAAATTCCTTGGTTTCCTTCCTCAGTTCTCGTCACCAGGGCCGTCACCGCTCACTTACATTGTCTGCACAGTCGAGCGGATACGACACCGCACCTTCCAATGACTCACCTTGCAGAAACACTAATATTTCATCTGCAACTTCTTTCTCACTCTACTAAATTCTTTGGTTTCCTTCCTCAGTTCTCCTCACCAGGGCCAGTACTGCTCATTTACATTGTCTTCACAGTTCAGTGGATACGACACCGCACCTTCCAATGACTCACCTTGCAGAAACACTAATATTTCATCTGCAACTTCTTTCTCACTCTACTAAATTCCTTGGTTTCCTTCCTCAGTTCTCCTCACCAGGGCCGTCACCGCTCATTTACATTGTCTGCACCTGCACAGTCGAGCAGATACGACACCGCACCTTCCAATGACTCACCTTGCAGAAACACTAACATTTCATCTGCAACTTCTTTCTCACTCTACTAAATTCCTTGGTTTCCTTCCTCAGTTCTACTCACCAGGCCGTCACCGCTCATTTACATTGTCTGCACAGTCGAGCGGATACGACACGGCACCTTCCAATGACTCACCTTGCAGAAACACTAATATTTCATCTGCAACTTCTTTCTCAATCAACTAAATTCCTTGGTTTCCTTCCTCAGTTCTCCTCACCAGGGCCGTCACCGCTCATTTACATTGTCTGCACAGTCGAGCGGATACGACACCGCACCTTCCAATGACTAACCTTGCAGAAACACTAATATTTAATCTGCAACTTCTTTCTCAATCTACTAAATTCCTTGGTTTCCTTCCTCAGTTCTCCTCACCAGAGCCGTCACCGCTCATTTACATTGTCTGCACAGTCAAGCGGATACGACACCGCACCTTCCAATGACTCACCTTGCAGAAACACTAATATTTCATCTGCAACTTCTTTCTCACTCTACTAAATTCCTTGGTTTCCTTCCTCAGTTCTCCTCACCAGGGCCGTCACCGCTCATTTACATTGTCTGCACAGTCGAGCGGATATGACACCGCAACTTCCAATGACTCACCTTGCAGAAACACTAATATTTCATCTGCAACTTCTTTCTCAATCAACTAATTCGTTGGTTTCCTTCCACAGTTCTCCTCACCAGGGCCGTCACCGCTCATTTACATTGTCTGCACAGTCGAGCGGATACGACACGGCACCTTTCAATGACTCACCTTGCAGATACACTAATAATTCATCTGCAACTTCTTTCTCAATCTACTAAATTCCTTGGTTTCCTTCCTCAGTTGTCGTCACCGTGGCCGTCACCGCTCATTTACATTGTCTGCACAGTCGAGCAGATACGACACCGCACCTTCCAATGACTCACCTTGCAGAAACACTAATATTTCATCTGCAACTTCTTTCTCACTCTACTAAATTCCTTGGTTTCCTTCCTCAGTTGTCCTCACCAGGCCCATCACCACTCATTTACATTGTCTGCACAGTCGAGCTTATACGACACCGCACCTTCCAACTACTCACCTTGCAGAAACACTAATATTTCATCTGCAACTTCTTTCTCACTCTACTAAATTCCTTGGTTTCCTTCCTCTGTTCTCCTCACCAGGGCCGTCACCGCTCATTTACATTTTCTGCACAGTCGAGCGGATACGACACCGCACCTTCCAATGACTCACCTTGCAGAAACACTAATATTTCATCTGCAACTTCTTTCTCACTCTACTAAATTCCTTGGTTTCCTTCCTCAGTTCTCTTCACCAGGGCCGTCACCGCTCATTTACATTGTCTGCACAGTCGAGCGGATACGACACGGCACCTTCCAATGACTCACCTTGCAGAAACACTAATATTTCATCTGCAACTTCTTTCTCAATCTACTAAATTCCTTGGTTTCCTTCCTCAGTTCTCCTCACCAGGGCCGTCACCGTTCATTTACATTGCCTGCACAGTCGAGCGGATACGACACCGCACCTTCCAATGACTCACCTTGCAGAAACACTAATATTTCATCTGCAACTTCTTTCTCACTCTACTAAATTCTTTGGTTTCCTTCCTCAGTTCTCCTCACCAGGGACGTCACCGCTCATTTACATTGACTGCACAGTCGAGCGGATACGACACGGCACCTTCCAATGACTCACCTTGCAGAAACACTAATATTTCACCTGCAACTTCTTTCTCAATCTACTAAATTCCTTGGTTTCGTTCCTCAGTTTTCCTCACCAGGGCCGTCACCGCTCATTTACATTGTCTGCACAGTCGAGCGAATACGACACCGCACCTTCCAATTACTCACCTTGCAGAAACACTAATATTTCATCTGCAACTTCTTTCTCAATCTACTAAATTCCTTGGTTTCCTTCCTCAGTTCTCCTCACCAGGGCCGTCACCGCTCATTTACATTGTCTGCACAGTCGAGCGGATACGACACCGCACCTTCCAATGACTCACCTTGCAGAAACACTAATATTTCATTTGCAACTTCTTTCTCACTCTACTAAATTCCTTGGTTTCCTTCCTCAGTTCTCCTCACCAGGGCCGTCACCACTCATTTACATTGTCTGCACAGTCGAGCGGATACGACACCGCACCTTCCAATGACTCACCTTGCAGAAACACTAATATTTCATCTGCAACTTCTTTCTCACTCTACTAAATTCCTTGGTTTCCTTCCTCAGTTCTCCTCACCAGGGCCGTCGCCGCTCATTTACATTGTCTGCACAGTCGAGCGGATATGACACCGCACCTTCCAATGACTCACCTTGCAGAAACACTAATATTTCATCTGCAACTTCTTTCTCACTCTACTAAATTCCTTGGTTTCCTTCCTCAGTTCTCCTCACCAGGGCCGTCACCGCTCATTTACATTATCTGCACAGTCGAGCGGATACGACACGGTACCTTCCAATGACTCACCTTGCAGAAACACTAATATTTCATCTGCAACTTCTTTCTCAATCTACTAAATTCCTTGGTTTCCTTCCTCAGTTCTCCTCACCAGGGCCGTCACCGCTCATTTACATTGTCTGCACAGTCGAGCGGATACGACACCGGACCTTCCAATGACTCACCTTGCAGAAACACTAATATTTCATCTGCAACTTCTTTCTCACTCTACTAAATTCTTTGGTTTCCTTCCTCAGTTCTCCTCACCAGGGCCGTCACTGCTCATTTACATTGTCTGCACAGTCGAGCGGATACGACACCGCACCTTCCAATGACTCACCTTGCAGAAACACTAATATTTCATCTGCAACTTCTTTCTCACTCTACTAAATTCCTTGGTTTCCTTCCTCAGTACTCCTCACCAGGGCCGTCACCGCTCATTTACATTGTCTGCACAGTCGAGCGGATATGACACCGCACCTTCCAATGACTCACCTTGCAGAAACACTAATATTTCATCTGCAACTTCTTTCTCACTCTACTAAATTCCTTGGTTTCCTTCCTCAGTTCTCCTCACCAGGGCCGTCACCGCTCATTTACATTATCTGCACAGTCGAGCGGATACGACACCGCACCTTCCAATGACTCACCTTGCAGAAACACTAATATTTCATCTGCAACTTCTTTCGCAATCTACTAAATTCCTTGGTTTCCTTCCTCAGTTCTCCTCACCAGGGCCGTCACCGCTCATTTACATTGTCTGCACAGTCGAGCGGATATGACACCGCACCTTCCAATGACTCACCTTGCAGAAAAACTAATATTTCATCTGCAACTTCTTTCTCAATCTACTAAATTCCTTGGTTTCCTTCCCCAGTCTCCTCACCAGGGCCGTCACCGCTCATTTACATTTTCTGCACAGTCGAGCGGATACGACACCGCACCTTCCAATTACTCACCTTGCAGAAACACTAATATATCATCTGCAACTTCTTTCGCACTCTACTAAATTCCTTGGTTTCCTTCCTCAGTTCTCCTCACCAGGGCCGTCACCGCTCATTTACATTGTCTGCACAGTCGAGCGGATACGACACCGCACCTTCCAATGACTCACCTTGCAGAAACACTAATATTTCATCTGCAACTTCTTTCTCACTCTACTAAATTCTTTGGTTTCCTTCCTCAGTTCTCCTCACCAGGGCCGTCACTGCTCATTTACATTGTCTGCACAGTCGAGCGGATACGACACCGCACCTTCCAATTACTCACCTTGCAGAAACACTAATATTTCATCTGCAACTTCTTTCTCAATCTACTAAATTCCTTGGTTTCCTTCCTCAGTTTTCCTCACCAGGGCTGTCACCGCTCATTTACATTGTCTGCACAGTCGAGCGGATACGACACCGCACCTTCCAATGACTCACCTTGCAGAAACACTAATATTTCATCTGCAACTTCTTTCTCTATAAATTCTTTGGTTTCCTTCCTCAGTTATCCTCACCAGGGCAGTCACTGCTCATTTACATTGTCTGCACAGTCGAGCGGATACGACACCGCACCTTCCAATGACTCACCTTGCAGAAACACTAATATTTCATCTGCAACTTCTTTCTCACTCTACTAAATTCCTTGGTTTCCTTCCTCAGTTCTCCTCACCAGGGCCGTCACCGCTCATTTACATTGTCTGCACAGTCGAGCGGATATAACACCGTACCTTCCAATGACTCACCTTGCAGAAACACTAATATTTCATCTGCAACTTCTTTCTCACTCTACTAAATTCCTTGGTTTCCTTCCTCAGTTCTCCTCACCAGGGCCGTCACCGCTCATTTACATTATCTGCACAGTCGAGCGGATACGACACCGCACCTTCCAATGACTCACCTTGCAGAAACACTAATATTTCATCTGCAACTTCTTTCTCAATCTACTAAATTCCTTGGTTTCCTTCCTCAGTTCTCCTCACCAGGGCCGTCACCGCTCATTTACATTGTCTGCACAGTCGAGCGGATACGACACCGCACCTTCCAATGACTCACCTTGCAGAAACACTAATATTTCATCTGCAACTTCTTTCTCACTCTACTAAATTCCTTGGTTTCCTTCCTCAGTTCTCCTCACCAGGGCCGTCGCCGCTCATTTACATTGTCTGCACAGTCGAGCGGATATGACACCGCACCTTCCAATGACTCACCTTGCAGAAACACTAATATTTCATCTGCAACTTCTTTCTCACTCTACTAAATTCCTTGGTTTCCTTCCTCAGTTCTCCTCACCAGAGCCGTCACCGCTCATTTACATTATCTGCACAGTCGAGCGGATACGACACGGTACCTTCCAATGACTCACCTTGCAGAAACACTAATATTTCATCTGCAACTTCTTTCTCAATCTACTAAATTCCTTGGTTTCCTTCCTCAGTTCTCCTCACCAGGGCCGTCACCGCTCATTTACATTGTCTGCACAGTGGAGCGGATACGACACCGCACCTTCCAATGACTCACCTTGCAGAAACACTAATATTTCATCTGCAACTTCTTTCTCACTCTACTAAATTCTTTGGTTTCCTTCCTCAGTTCTCCTCACCAGGGCCGTCACTGCTCATTTACATTGTCTGCACAGTCGAGCGGATACGACACCGCACCTTCCAATGACTCATCTTGCAGAAACACTAATATTTCATCTGCAACTTCTTTCTCACTCTACTAAATTCCTTGGTTTCCTTCCTCAGTACTCCTCACCAGGGCCGTCACCGCTCATTTACATTGTCTGCACAGTCGAGCGGATATGACACCGCACCTTCCAATGACTCACCTTGCAGAAACACTAATATTTCATCTGCAACTTCTTTCTCACTCTACTAAATTCCTTGGTTTCCTTCCTCAGTTCTCCTCACCAGGGCCGTCACCGCTCATTTACATTATCTGCACAGTCGAGCGGATACGACACCGCACCTTCCAATGACTCACCTTGCAGAAACACTAATATTTCATCTGCAACTTCTTTCTCAATCTACTAAATTCCTTGGTTTCCTTCCTCAGTTCTCCTCACCAGGGCCGTCACCGCTCATTTACATTGTCTGCACAGTCGAGCGGATATGACACCGCACCTTCCAATGACTCACCTTGCAGAAAAACTAATATTTCATCTGCAACTTCTTTCTCAATCTACTAAATTCCTTGGTTTCCTTCCCCAGTCTCCTCACCAGGGCCGGCACCGCTCATTTACATTTTCTGCACAGTCGAGCGGATACGACACCGCACCTTCCAATTACTCACCTTGCAGAAACACTAATATTTCATCTGCAACTTCTTTCGCACTCTACTAAATTCCTTGGTTTCCTTCCTCAGTTCTCCTCACCAGGGCCGTCACCGCTCATTTACATTGTCTGCACAGTCGAGCGGATACGACACCGCACCTTCCAATGACTCACCTTGCAGAAACACTAATATTTCATCTGCAACTTCTTTCTCACTCTACTAAATTCTTTGGTTTCCTTCCTCAGTTCTCCTCACCAGGGCCGTCACTGCTCATTTACATTGTCTGCACAGTCGAGCGGATACGACACCGCACCTTCCAATTACTCACCTTGCAGAAACACTAATATTTCATCTGCAACTTCTTTCTCAATCTACTAAATTCCTTGGTTTCCTTCCTCAGTTCTCCTCACCAGGGCTGTCACCGCTCATTTACATTGTCTGCACAGTCGAGCGGATACGACACCGCACCTTCCAATGACTCACCTTGCAGAAACACTAATATTTCATCTGCAACTTCTTTCTCTATAAATTCTTTGGTTTCCTTCCTCAGTTATCCTCACCAGGGCAGTCACTGCTCATTTACATTGTCTGCACAGTCGAGCGGATACGACACCGCACCTTCCAATGACTCACCTTGCAGAAACACTAATATTTCATCTGCAACTTCTTTCTCACTCTACTAAATTCCTTGGTTTCCTTCCTCAGTTCTCCTCACCAGGGCCGTCACCGCTCATTTACATTGTCTGCACAGTCGAGCGGATATAACACCGTACCTTCCAATGACTCACCTTGCAGAAACACTAATATTTCATCTGCAACTTCTTTCTCACTCTACTAAATTCCTTGGTTTCCTTCCTCAGTTCTCCTCACCAGGGCCGTCACCGCTCATTTACATTATCTGCACAGTCGAGCGGATACGACACCGCACCTTCCAATGACTCACCTTGCAGAAACACTAATATTTCATCTTCAACTTCTTTCTCAATCTACTAAATTCCTTGGTTTCCTTCCTCAGTTCTCCTCACCAGGGCCGTCACCGCTCACTTACATTGTCTGCACAGTCGAGCGGATACGACACCGCACCTTCCTATGACTCACCTTGCAGAAACACTAATATTTCATCTGCAACTTCTTTCTCACTCTACTAAATTCTTTGGTTTCCTTCCTCAGTTCTCCTCACCAGGGCCGTCACTGCTCTTTTACATTGTCTGCACAGTCGAGCGGATACGACACCGCACCTTCCAATGACTCATCTTGCAGAAACACTAATATTTCCTCTGCAACTTCTTTCTCACTCTACTATATTCCTTGGTTTCCTTCCTCAGTTCTCCTCACCAGGGCCGTCACCGCTCATTTACATTGTCTGCACAGTCGAGCGCATACGACACGGCACCTTCCAATGACTCACCTTGCAGAAACACTAATATTTCATCTGCAACTTCTTTCTCAATCTACTAAATTCCTTGGTTTCCTTCCTCAGTTCTCCTCATCAGGGCCGTCACCGCTCATTTACATTGTCTGCACAGTCGAGCGGATATGACACCACACCTTCCAATGACTCACCTTGCAGAAACACTAATATTTCATCTGCAACTTCTTTCTCACTCTACTAAATTCTTTGGTTTCCTTCCTCAGTTCTCCTCACCAGGGCCGTCACTGCTCATTTACATTGTCTGCACAGTCGAGCGGATACGACACCGCACCTTCCAATGACTCATCTTGCAGAAACACTAATATTTGATCTGCAACTTCTTTCTCACTCTACTAAATTCCTTGGTTTCCTTCCTCAGTTCTCCTCACCAGGGCTGTCACCACTCATTTACATTGTCTGCACAGTCGAGCGGATACGACACCGCACCTTCCAATGACTCACCTTGCAGAAACACTAATATTTCATCTGCAACTTCTTTCTCAATCTACTAAATTCCTTGGTTTCCTTCCTCAGTTCTCCTCACCAGGGCCGTCACCGCTCATTTACATTGTCTGCACTGTCGAGCGGATACGACACCGCACCTTCCAATGACTCACCTTGCAGAAACACTAATATTTCATCTGCAACTTCTTTCTCAATCTACTAAATTCCTTGGTTTCCTTCCTCAGTTCTCCTCACCAGGGCCGTCACCGCTCATTTACATTGTCTGCACAGTCGAGCGGATACGACACCGCACCTTCCAATGACTCACCTTGCAGAAACACTAATATTTCATCTGCAACTTCTTTCTCACTCTACTAAATTCCTTCGTTTCCTTCCTCAGTTCTCCTCACCAAGGCCGTCACCGCTCATTTACATTGTCTGCACAGTCGAGCGGATACGACACCGCACCTTCCAATGACTCACCTTGCAGAAACACTAATATTTCATCTGCAACTTCTTTCTCACTCTACTAAATTCCTTGGTTTCCTTCCTCAGTTCTCCTCACCAGGGCCGTCACCGCTCATTTACGTTGTCTGCACAGTCGAGCGGATACGACACCGCACCTTCCAATGACTCACCTTGCAGAAACACTAATATTTCATCTGCAACTTCTTTCTCACTCTATTAAATTCCTTGGTTTCCTTCCTCAGTTCTCCTCACCAGGGCCGTCACCGCTCATTTACATTGTCTGCACAGTCGAGCGGATACGACACCGCACCTTCCAATGACTCACCTTGCAGAAACACTAATATTTCATTTGCAACTTCTTTCTCACTCTACTAAATTCCTTGGTTTCCTTCCTCAGTTCTCCTCACCAGGGCCGTCACCACTCATTTACATTGTCTGCACAGTCGAGCTTATACGACACCGCACCTTCCAATTACTCACCTTGCAGAAACACTAATATTTCATCTGCAACTTCTTTCTCAATCTACTAAATTCCTTGGTTTCCTTCCTCAGTTCTCCTCACCAGGGCCGTCACCGCTCATTTACATTGTCTGCACAGTCGAGCGGATACGACACCGCACCTTCCAATGACTCACCTTGCAGAAACACTAATATTTCATCTGCAACTTCTTTCTCAATCTACTAAATTCCTTGGTTTCCTTCCTCAGTTCTCCTCACCAGGGCCGTCACCGCTCACTTACATTGTCTGCACAGTCGAGCGGATACGACACCGCACCTTCCTATGACTCACCTTGCAGAAACACTAATATTTCATCTGCAACTTCTTTCTCACTCTACTAAATTCTTTGGTTTCCTTCCTCAGTTCTCCTCACCAGGGCCGTCACTGCTCTTTTACATTGTCTGCACAGTCGAGCGGATACGACACCGCACCTTCCAATGACTCATCTTGCAGAAACACTAATATTTCCTCTGCAACTTCTTTCTCACTCTACTATATTCCTTGGTTTCCTTCCTCAGTTCTCCTCACCAGGGCCGTCACCGCTCATTTACATTGTCTGCACAGTCGAGCGCATACGACACGGCACCTTCCAATGACTCACCTTGCAGAAACACTAATATTTCATCTGCAACTTCTTTCTCAATCTACTAAATTCCTTGGTTTCCTTCCTCAGTTCTCCTCATCAGGGCCGTCACCGCTCATTTACATTGTCTGCACAGTCGAGCGGATATGACACCGCACCTTCCAATGACTCACCTTGCAGAAACACTAATATTTCATCTGCAACTTCTTTCTCACTCTACTAAATTCTTTGGTTTCCTTCCTCAGTTCTCCTCACCAGGGCCGTCACTGCTCATTTACATTGTCTGCACAGTCGAGCGGATACGACACCGCACCTTCCAATGACTCATCTTGCAGAAACACTAATATTTGATCTGCAACTTCTTTCTCACTCTACTAAATTCCTTGGTTTCCTTCCTCAGTTCTCCTCACCAGGGCTGTCACCACTCATTTACATTGTCTGCACAGTCGAGCGGATACGACACCGCACCTTCCAATGACTCACCTTGCAGAAACACTAATATTTCATCTGCAACTTCTTTCTCAATCTACTAAATTCCTTGGTTTCCTTCCTCAGTTCTCCTCACCAGGGCCGTCACCGCTCATTTACATTGTCTGCACTGTCGAGCGGATACGACACCGCACCTTCCAATGACTCACCTTGCAGAAACACTAATATTTCATCTGCAACTTCTTTCTCAATCTACTAAATTCCTTGGTTTCCTTCCTCAGTTCTCCTCACCAGGGCCGTCACCGCTCATTTACATTGTCTGCACAGTCGAGCGGATACGACACCGCACCTTCCAATGACTCACCTTGCAGAAACACTAATATTTCATCTGCAACTTCTTTCTCACTCTACTAAATTCCTTCGTTTCCTTCCTCAGTTCTCCTCACCAAGGCCGTCACCGCTCATTTACATTGTCTGCACAGTCGAGCGGATACGACACCGCACCTTCCAATGACTCACCTTGCAGAAACACTAATATTTCATCTGCAACTTCTTTCTCACTCTACTAAATTCCTTGGTTTCCTTCCTCAGTTCTCCTCACCAGGGCCGTCACCGCTCATTTACGTTGTCTGCACAGTCGAGCGGATACGACACCGCACCTTCCAATGACTCACCTTGCAGAAACACTAATATTTCATCTGCAACTTCTTTCTCACTCTATTAAATTCCTTGGTTTCCTTCCTCAGTTCTCCTCACCAGGGCCGTCACCGCTCATTTACATTGTCTGCACAGTCGAGCGGATACGACACCGCACCTTCCAATGACTCACCTTGCAGAAACACTAATATTTCATTTGCAACTTCTTTCTCACTCTACTAAATTCCTTGGTTTCCTTCCTCAGTTCTCCTCACCAGGGCCGTCACCGCTCGTTTACATTGTCTGCACAGTCGAGCGGATATGACACCGCACATTCCAATGACTCACCTTGCAGAAACACTAATATTTAATCTGCAACTTCTTTCTCACTCTACTAAATTCCTTGGTTTCCTTCCTCAGTTCTCCTCACCAGGGCCGTCACCACTCATTTACATTGTCTGCACAGTCGAGCTTATACGACACCGCACCTTCCAATTACTCACCTTGCAGAAACACTAATATTTCATCTGCAACTTCTTTCTCAATCTACTAAATTCCTTGGTTTCCTTCCTCAGTTCTCCTCACCAGGGCCGTCACCGCTCATTTACATTGTCTGCACAGTCGAGCGGAT
This sequence comes from Schistocerca gregaria, assembly GCF_023897955.1. NCBI lineage: Eukaryota > Metazoa > Arthropoda > Insecta > Orthoptera > Acrididae > Schistocerca > Schistocerca gregaria. The sequence goes on from NC_064926.1 coordinate 572,645,671, forward strand.
ACGACACCGCACCTTCCAATGACTCACCTTGCAGAAACACTAATATTTCATCTGCAACTTCTTTCTCACTCTACTAAATTCCTTCGTTTCCTTCCTCAGTTCTCCTCACCAAGGCCGTCACCGCTCATTTACATTGTCTGCACAGTCGAGCGGATACGACACCGCACCTTCCAATGACTCACCTTGCAGAAACACTAATATTTCATCTGCAACTTCTTTCTCACTCTACTAAATTCCTTGGTTTCCTTCCTCAGTTCTCCTCACCAGGGCCGTCACCGCTCATTTACGTTGTCTGCACAGTCGAGCGGATACGACACCGCACCTTCCAATGACTCACCTTGCAGAAACACTAATATTTCATCTGCAACTTCTTTCTCACTCTATTAAATTCCTTGGTTTCCTTCCTCAGTTCTCCTCACCAGGGCCGTCACCGCTCATTTACATTGTCTGCACAGTCGAGCGGATACGACACCGCACCTTCCAATGACTCACCTTGCAGAAACACTAATATTTCATTTGCAACTTCTTTCTCACTCTACTAAATTCCTTGGTTTCCTTCCTCAGTTCTCCTCACCAGGGCCGTCACCGCTCGTTTACATTGTCTGCACAGTCGAGCGGATATGACACCGCACATTCCAATGACTCACCTTGCAGAAACACTAATATTTCATCTGCAACTTCTTTCTCACTCTACTAAATTCCTTGGTTTCCTTCCTCAGTTCTCCTCACCAGGGCCGTCACCACTCATTTACATTGTCTGCACAGTCGAGCTTATACGACACCGCACCTTCCAATTACTCACCTTGCAGAAACACTAATATTTCATCTGCAACTTCTTTCTCAATCTACTAAATTCCTTGGTTTCCTTCCTCAGTTCTCCTCACCAGGGCCGTCGCCGCTCATTTACATTGTCTGCACAGTCGAGCGGATACGACACCGCACCTTCCAATGACTCACCTTGCAGAAACACTAATATTTCATCTGCAACTTCTTTCTCACTTTACTAAATTCCTTGGTTTCCTTCCTCAGTTCTCCTCACCAGGGCCGTCACCGCTCATTTACATTGTCTGCACAGTCGAGCGGATACGACACCGCACCTTCCAATGACTCACCTTGCAGAAACACTAATATTTCATTTGCAACTTCTTTCTCACTCTACTAAATTCCTTTGTTTCCTTCCTCAGTTCTCCTCACCAGGGCCGTCACCGCTCATTTACATTGTCTGCACAGTCGAGCGGATATGACACCGCACCTTCCAATGACTCACCTTGCAGAAACACTAATATTTCATCTGCAACTTCTTTCTCACTCTACTAAATTCCTTGGTTTCCTTCCTCAGTTCTCCTCACCAGGGCCGTCACCACTCATTTACATTGTCTGCACAGTCGAGCTTATACGACACCGCACCTTCCAATTACTCACCTTGCAGGAACACTAATATTTCATCTGCAACTTCTTTCTCAATCTACTAAATTCCTTGGTTTCCTTCCTCAGTTCTCCTCACCAGGGCCGTCACCGCTCATTTACATTGTCTGCACAGTCGAGCGGATACGACACCGCACCTTCCAATGACTCACCTTGCAGAAACACTAATATTTCATCTGCAACTTCTTTCTCACTCTACTAAATTCCTTGGTTTCCTTCCTCAGTTCTCCTCACCAGGGCCGTCACCGCTCATTTACATTGTCTGCACAGTCGAGCGGATACGACACCGCACCTTCCAATGACTCACCTTGCAGAAACACTAATATTTCATCTGCAACTTCTTTCTCACTCTACTAAATTCCTTGGTTTCCTTCCTCAGTTCTCCTCACCAGGGCCGTCACCGCTCATTTACATTGTCTGCACAGTCGAGCGGATACGACACCGCACCTTCCAATGACTCACCTTGCAGAAACACTAATATTTCATCTGCAACTTCTTTCTCACTCTACTAAATTCCTTGGTTTCCTTTCTGCTGAAATGTAAAATTCAGCATCTTTTGCTGTACATACAATGCAACATTTGGTTTGTTTATCGTTGCCATTGCTCTTTTTTCCAGCAACACCACTTGCACTGTAGTGCTGTTTTGAGTTACTGATCTAGTAACCAGTTCAGCTACTCACGTTTGACACTTCCCGTGCCGCACCCTGTTGCTATTAGTACCCAATATTGTGATTGCAAGGTAGACAATACATTGCTCAGCCAGAACATTATAATCATCTACTTAGTAGCCGATATGTCCATATCTGGCACGAATAACAGTGGTGACGTGTCGTGGCATGGAAGCGATGAGGCCTTGGTACGTCGCTGGAGGGAGCTGGAACCCCATCTGCATGCTCAAGTTACCCTATTTCCATAAATTGCGGAGAGGGGGACGAAAGGCTCTTACATCACTTTTAATCATATCTCATATGTGTTTGATTGGGTTCAGAATTGGCGGGGCGGGGGGGGGGATGGCTGGGGGGGGGGGCAGTGGATCACAGCACATCAATTGGAAACCGCCACCGTGTTCCTCGAACCACACCATCACACTCCTAGCCTTGTGACATGGCGCGTTATCTTGTTGAAAAATGCCACTGCCTTCGTGAAGCATGATCGTCATGAAAGAATGTACGTGGTCTGCAACCAATGTACGATACTCCCTGGCCGTCATAGTGCCTTCCACGAGCTCCACTGGACCCCATGTGAATGTTCTCCATAGGATAACGTAGCCGCCGCCAGCTTGTCTCAGTAGCACAGTATAGGTGTCAAGGAGCTGTTCCCTTGGAAGACGACGGATTCGCGAGTGATGAAGAAGGTATCGGGATTCATGCAGCCATGCAACGTTCTGCCGCTGCGGCAGCGTCCGGTGCCGATGCTCTGAACACTCGCACTCATGGGTTGTCGGCTGCAGGGGCCCAACATGAGGAGTGTTCGGCGCACTGTTTGCTGAGACAGTTTGTACCCCGCCCAGCAGTCTGATGTCTGTCGTCATCCTAGTTCCGCCACAGTTCGCCGCCTATCCTGTGTTACCAGTCTGCCGAGCCTACGACGTCCGATATCTGTAATAAAGGGTGCCCGCCCATCTCCACGACGTCTGGACGTGGTTTCACCTAAGTTTCTCCACTTATTGAAGACACTCACCACAGCACTCCTCGAACCCCCGACATGTCGTGCAGTTTCCGAAATGCTCCTACCGAGCCTCCAAGCTATCACAATCCGCACTCGGTTAAACTCGGATGGATCGCCTTCCCCGTTCTACACACGGGCAACACACTCACAGATACTACATATACCGTGCGTGTGTCTGATTGGCAATCATTTCTCGCCAGATGACGCTGCTATCCACTGGACGGGCTTATATCGATAGTAGGTTGGTAGTCACAATGTTATGGCTGATCAGTGTATGGCGTCGAATGCCGTAAACTTCATTGGCCTTTTGCGACCTCACACTCAAGGGGTTCCTTGTCAGGCAGTGAGTGGCGATACAGCAAATACAGTGTAACAGCTTCAGTCTGGAAACGCGCGACCAGTACGGTCACAGGTTCGAATCCTGCCTTGGACATGGATGTGTGTGATGTTCTTAGGTTAGTTAGGTTTAAGTAGTTCTAAGTTCTAGGGGACTGATGACCTCAGAAGTTAAGTCCCATAGTGCTCAGAGCCATTTGAACCATTTGAACAGTGTAACAAACTCTGGTTAGTGAAACGACATGCAGTAAGCGATGATAAAGAAGTTTAGGCAGGCTTCACCTGCATTTTGGTGTATCGAGGGAAATTCTTGCCGGTCTGTTTGGCGAATTTCATGAATCCTCCCCTCTAAATCGTCGGTTTTGAGAGTGGAGGGGAGCGTAGAGGATACGAAGAATGGGTGTGGAGGAGCGCGGCCGAGATGTCATACGTAGGGAGAGGCAGCCCGTCGGAGCTCTGTGTACGACTGCTTACCTCAATCTTGCGCAAGTGTCGCTTTCAGCGCTAGCGCTGCCTTCGCTCTGAGCAGCTGACAATTTGCGACATCTGTTCCGTAACTTGCGTTCATACTTCAGTGGTTACACTCACTTGGATCTTCAGTGCCTTTTTACGTTGCGTTTGCGAGCTCCACAGGTTTGGAAAGCCAAACGCGTTTCCGTTGCATTCTTCCATACGATTTGAGGTACCTACCAGTTGTCAACAGCACATTCTGTACAAACTGAGCCACACTCAAACAGTCCTTTATTAGAAACAATCCTGCTGGATGGACATCCGCAAGTGAGCATTATAGCAGAGGCTGAAAATACCGCTTCAGTTGTAAATTTCTTTTATTATCACACGACCTGTTTCGGGCTGTTATAAGCACATCTTCAGGGGTCGTAGCTGCGCTGTGGCCCCGAGCGCCGCCGTGGACATGTACTAGGCGCGGTGTGTAGCCTATGAGCGCAGAACAGGGAGTCCTTTAATGTATTTTTGGGTACATAAACGGCTGTTGCGTTGTGGAACTGATTTTATTGATCAGTCGACTCCGGTTCACATAAAATCTGGAGTGTAGTGAACTCATTTTGAGGACGCTGTATTTTTGAGCTTTAAGTAGGCAATCATTTGACAGAACTGATGCAACTGATAATCACTTTTAACTAATAAATTCGCCAAACAAAAATGCAAATTATGTAATTATTTTATTTTCGCTGTCAGTTTCGGCAATGTAGTATGCCACCTTCAGACTCCATACGCACTTCTCAAAAATTATCGATATTGTCATACTGAGGCTATGTGTTTCTGAATGTCGAGAATTCTCAAGTGCTTCCTTCGAAGACTTTACTGCAATTTGTACTCAGTTCTTCGAAGGAAGCCCGTTAGAATTCATGACATCCAGAAACAATCTTCCCAATCTTCCTTCGAAGACTTTACTGCGACTTGTACTCAGTTCTTCGAAGGAAGCCCTTTAGACATGACATCCAGAAACAGATGGCTCCAACAGGCCATTATTCATAATTTTTGAGAGGTACATGAGGGGCCTGAAGATGGCATATTGAATTGCCGAAAGTGGTAACGAAAATAAAATAACTTCTAAATTTTCTCTGTTAAATGTTTGACCAGCCGCTGTAACTCGTCCACAATCCATCAACAGGAACTGATATTCACTTTTGTTCAGAGAATTAATTGTAAATGATTTAATTGTGGTACAGACGCGATAAAAATAGACTCATTTCTTTAAGGTTATTAGCGTTTCTGTTTTTGTAATTTATCCTACAACTGTCCTGGTCAGGTGACTATAATTTATAAGACAGAGTAAGATTGGCTCTTCTAGCATAGCTAAATTGTGTTTTAACTGGTGGGGCTATTCCATTGTAAAACAGGTGTCCCTGCTAGGGTCATTTAATGTGTGCTGTAGGAAATGTAATTGATTTATATAGCTATTGATTAATGAGAATTGATGTCATTTGTAGTTACCTTAGTATTGAGGTTATACAACGTTTCAGTTTCAGTAACTAGCGTAATCTGTTGCTTTCGTGTTGTGCAATGCGTGCACTCGCTTGTACAACCTTTCTGTGTTGAGTATGTAAGTGCGGAGAACGCTGGCACATTCCACACACGAAACAACAAGACGAAAATATTACAAGTTGTTTGCGCAGTTTGTTGCGTGATGGTCGCCTCCCGACCATGTAGTGAGTAGTTTTAAACATTGGGTTTTGTCGAGAGCGCTGCATATAAAGATACGGGAATTAACACTGATCTCTGATAGCTGCGACAACGGAGGTACACAGCATTACTACAGCGGACTCAATCAAAATTTCAAACTGCCTTATTTATCTGGCCTCAATGTGCTTATAACTGTCCATATTTAAACTGCGAGGTAACAAGGACGTGATTACGTTGACAAATATCTTAGGATGCGAGTGGCTTATTTTCGTTTCTGTATTGAGTAATACAACGAGAGGCAGGCAGGCTATATATATACGTAGTACTGATCTCATAATTCTGTTACCCTAGCTTCGAAGCTCGTACCACTGCAGTTAGCACAAAGCACGGTTATCCAATTTATTTACACCCAGGTATCTTTCAGAGAATCAGAAGACGGCGAGAATTGGTGGCTCCCTAACCCGTCTGTCGAGATATGTCGAGCAAGGAACGGATTTCAGAACTGAGATTGTGACATGTGATGAAACTTGATGTCAACACTTCGACACTGTCTCCGAACGAATAAGCGTGGAGTGGTGGCATCTTGGATCGCCTCGTCCAAAAAAACTGCACTATGCCTCGAAATCAGGAAAAGTGATTCTCAGTTTCTTTTTGGTGAAGGACTTCTGCTCACCAACTGATTACCATAAGTTGGGACAGGTAACGCTGAGCAGTACTGAAACACACTGCTGACGCTCAGACATGACATTGAGAACAAGGTCCGGCGCAAACTCTCTAATTGGATACTGATCCCCAGGCCTGATGTGCCCAAGAAGACCTCGAGGTCCTTCAAACATTTCTATGGGGCGTCCCAGTAAATCCTCCTTACAGCCGCGATATCTTCCCGTGTGACTCGCATATCTTCGTGCCCTTAAACGATCTCTGAAATGTCAGAGATTGATCAGTGACACGGCAGTGCAGGAGACCGTATAAAACTGGATCTGTCAGCAACCCAGAAGTTTTCACGCTGAAGCCATCCACTCAGTCTCTACGCCCTGGGATCGGCATATCACTGTCGATGGCAGTTATGTACACTCCTGGAAATGGAAAAAAGAGCACATTGACACCGGTGTGTCAGACCCACCATACTTGCTCCGGACACTGCGAGAGGGCTGTACAAGCAATGATCACACGCACGGCACAGCGGACACACCAGGAACCGCGGTGTTGGCCGTCGAATGGCGCTAGCTGCGCAGCATTTGTGCACCGCCGCCGTCAGTGTCAGCCAGTTTGCCGTGGCATACGGAGCTCCATCGCAGTCTTTAACACTGGTAGCATGCCGCGACAGCGTGGACGTGAACCGTATGTGCAGTTGACGCACTTTGAGCGAGGGCGTATAGTGGGCATGCGGGGGACCGGGTGGACGTACCGCCGAATTGCTCAACACGTGGGGCGTGAGGTCTCCACAGTACATCGATGTTGTCACCAGTGGTCGGCGGAAGGGGCACGTGCCCGTCGACCTGGGACCGGACCGCAGCGACGCACGGATGCACGCCAAGACCGTAGGATCCTACGCAGTGCCGTAGGAGACCGCACCGCCACTTCCCAGCAAATTAGGGGCACTGTTACTCCTGGGGTATCGGCGAGGACCATTCGCAACCGTCTCCATGAAGCTGAGCTACGGTCCCGCACACCGTTAGGCCGTCTTCCGCTCACGCCCCAACATCGTGCAGCCCACCTCCAGTGGTGTCGCGACAGGCGTGAATGGAGGGACGAATGGAGACGTGTCGTCTTCAGCGATGAGAGTCGCATCTGCCTTGGTGCCAATGATGGTCGTATGCGTGTTTGGCGCCGTGCAGGTGAGCGCCACAATCAGGACTGCATACGACCGAGGCACACAGGGCCAACACCCGGCATCATGGTGTGGGGAGCGATCTCCTACACTGGCCGTACACCTCTGGTGATCGTCGAGGGGACACTGAATAGTGCACGGTACATCCAAACCGTCATCGAACCCATCGTTCTACCATTCCTAGACCAGCAAGGGAACTTGCTGTTCCAACAGGACAATGCACGTCCGCATGTATCCCGTGCCACCCAACGTGCTCTAGAAAGTGTAAGTCAACTACCCTGGCCAGCAAGATCTCCGGATCTGTCCCCCATTGAGCATGTTTGGGACTGGATGAAGCGTCGTCTCACGCGGTCTGCACGTCCAGCACGAACGCTGGTCCAACTGAAGTGCCAGGTGGAAATGGCATGGCAAGCCGTTGCACATGACTACATCCAGTATCTCTACGATCGTCTCCATGGGAGAATAGCAGCCTGCATTGCTGCGAAAGGGGGATATACACTGTACTAGTGCCGACATTGTGCATGCTCTGTTGCCTGTGTCTATGTGTCTGTGGTTCTGTCAGTGTGATCATGTGATGTATCTGACCCCAGGAATGTGTCAATAAGGTTTACCCTTCCTGGGACAATGAATTCACGGTGTTCTTATTTCAGTTTCCAGGAGTGTATAGTTGTGCTGCTTCACATGAGCTGTAATTATAACATTCTTATAGGAATGTCTTTACATATAACTGTAGTCTCCATTTACTTTAGTCATAATTAATAGGTTTGCTATAATATATGTCTGAAAAAGAGGAATTTGTAACCTGTAATATAAACGTAAGCATCAGGAAGTCTTTTTGGAGAGTATTTGCCTGGAATTACGCCTTATATGAAAGTGAAACTTGGAAGATAAGCAGTTCAGTCAAGTCGAGAAAATAATAGAATGTGTCACTACAGAAGAGTGCTAAGTGTTAGATAGGGAGGACGAATAGCTACAGAAAAGATACTGAATCGAATTGTGGAGAAAAGAAATTTTTGGCACACGTTGACTAAATGAAAGGATCAGTTCATGGGAAATGAGGAGGTGCTTCAAAACTCCTCAATTTTTCTAATAGAGAGTAACAGTAGCGGTATAAAATGGGTGTTGGTTGCAGTAGCTACGCACTGATAAAGAGGCTCTACAACATAGGTCAGCGTGAAGAGCGATTTGGCCACACATCGCACATATATGGGACGTTATCGAGAGGTCAGTTCGTGCAAAAACGCTGCACCGGCAATACTTTCGCAATTATGGGCGGGCATAGAAGCAGTACGGCTCGATATTTTTGCAGGGAGACTTCCAACGACTTGTGGAGTCCATGTCACGTGGAGCTGCTGCACTACATCGGGCAAAAGCAGGTCCGATGCGACATTAGGAGGCATCTCATCACTTTACTCACCTAAGTGTAAATTTAATTATCGTTTTTCATAGTGGCTTGAACGTAATGCTGGTCTCGTTACTTGACAGCGGACGACTGATTTTCTTCTAAGAACTAATTTTAAGACAACTATCACTAATTTATTAACTTGTAAATTATAGATTGCAGCGATCAGTCGTCCTTTTTAAATTTTATTGTGCAGATCTAGATTTCGGCTAGAAGCTAGCCATTCTCAATGCACTATTATTTTCGCTCAATGCATGTAATGCCTCTTGATCGGGTTTTATCCAGTGTTTTGTAGGCATTGAAAATGCAACATGAAGAAATCAAAACGTGGACTTACAAAACATCCCGATTCATTTTGTTGTATATGTGGTGAATTCACAGCAAGGAAACAATGACGACCAATATCTAATGTACTGAAGACGTCGTATCATTTATACTTCAAATGCCAACTGGGAGATCACGATAATGATTGGGTGTCTCACATAACTTGCAGTTCTAAACTAACACAATGGCACTATTCGCTCGACGCATGTAATGCCTGTTGCTCGGGCTTTGTATCCTACAGTCACTTATCTTCAACACCTTCCTATACATCACAGCATCATTACCCACGTCAGGATTATAAGTTATATTATTGCCCTCAGCAATTAGACCTGTTCCCCAAGGCGAAGACCTGCCAGTTCCAACTCCTCAAATAGTATGGGAAGAAGTTCCTGATTCTGATAATGAATCTACAAACTCTGAGGAAGCACAATGTCAATCAAGTGAAGAGGAGCACTTTGCAGAACAAAGACCACATTTAATTACACAATCAGACTTGAATGGCCTAGTTAGTGATTTATACTTATACAAGGAGCACGCAGGAATTTTATCTTCACGTCTTAAGGAATGGAATGTACTTCACGAAGAAACAAGAATTACTCACGTAATGGAGATCTGATGGCATATTACCGTGTGGTGGTCGACATTTGGGCTTATAGTGATGTAGTAGGATTAATGAAACAGTTAAACACACTGCTGAGTGGCGCTTGTTTATTGTCGCTTCCAAGACAAGTCTCAAGGTTGTACTACTGCATAATGGCAATACGTTTCCCTCTGCACCTGTAGGTGACTATGAAAGAGAACTACGTAAATTTGTCAGAGATACTTGAAGCTATTAAGTATAAGAAGGAAAATTGGAAAATTTGTGGTGTTCTTAAGGTGACTGGTTTACTAACTGGTCTCCAAAGTGGTTTCACAAAGTATTGCTGTTTCGTTTTTCTTTGGGACAGCTGTGCAACAGATAAACATTAAGCAGTTAAACAGTGGCCACCACGAGAGAAACTTGCTCCAGGGATATAAAATGTGAAATATGTACCTTTAGTGCATTCTCAAAATGTTTTCGTTCCCCCACTGCATATTAAGCTCGGCCTTATGAAGAATTTTGTCAATGAAATGGAAAAAATGCTAATGGTTTCATGTATCTACGTGTAGTGTTCCCTCAATTAAGTGACACGAAATTGAAAGAGGAAATTTGTATTGGGCCAGAAATTAGGAAGTTAATCCATGATAAGAATTTCGAAGAAAAATGAAGTCAGTTAGGACTTGCAGCCTGCCATTCTTTTAAGGTTGTCGTTGAAGGTTTCCTAGGGAATACAAAAGTAGAAAACAGTGACGTATTAGTGGGAACTCTTTTAGTGCAGAATAACAATCTTGGCTGCAGAATGTCACTAAAAATGCACTTCCATCATTCTCATTTACATTTCTTCCCTACGAATTTGGAAGCGATTAGTGACGAACACGCAGAAAGATTCCATCAGAACATTTTGCGAATGGAAAGCCGCTATAAAGGTAGATGGAACCCTTCAATGTTAAGTGACTGCTCTTGGTTTTAGAAACGTGAAGGATATGTTGTAAGTAAGCTGTTTAGGTTTTTTTATTGGTAACGCCGCAGCCACGTAGCGCTCTGTATAAAAATCACTGGCTGTGCCGTGCGCAGTCTGTGTTTAGTTTGCATTGTTGTCTGCCATTGTAATGTTGGGCAGCGGCAGCTGGATGCTAACAGCGCTTAGCGTTGCGCAGTTGGAGGTGAGCCGCCAGCAGTGGTGGACGTGGGGAGAGAGATGGCGGAGTTTTGAAATTTGTAAGAATTGGTGTCATGAACTGCTATATATATTATGACTAGTGAGGTAAATACATTGTTTGTTCTCTATTAAAATCTTTCATTTGCTAACTATGCCTATCAGTAGTTAGTGCCTTCAGTAGTTTGAATCTTTTATTTAGCTGGCAGTAGTGGCGCTCGCTGTATTGCAGTAGCTTGAGTAACGAAGATTTTTGTGAGGTAAGTGATTTGTGAAACGTATAGGTTAATGTTAGTCAGGGCCAGTCTTTCGTAGGGATTTTTGAAAGTCAGATTGCGTTGCGCTAAAAAATATTGTGTTTCAGTTGAAGCACAGTCTTGTAATAATTTTTCTAAGGGGACGTTTCATATGTCGACCCTTAGCCAAGGATCCCTCACTGGAATCTTCTGATTTTTTCTTGTAGTTTGTGTAGTTAGTGTAGCCTTTGTTTATTGCTAGCGCCTTATCATAAAGAGAATTTCCTTTGTAGTTGCAGTCTTTCATTGTTGTACAGTAAAACAGTTGTGGCATGCATGTAGTTTTGCACGAAGTATTTCGCAGCTGCGCTTGAAATTAATTAGATATTATTTTCAGTGCTATGTTAATGTGTTCTTTTATTTTTGTTCTTCAAATTTGTTTTTCTGTGTTGTCGTATGAAAAATTGTGACAATAATGGCGTGTGAAAAACGTAATACTAGGCTCCAAAGTAAACTGAGAAACGACAGTGAAGACGAAAGCAGTGTGTTAGCGCCACCATGTAATGAATTCACTAATGTTCAAAGTAGTAATTTGGTAATAGAGCATAGGGAAATGGAGCGAGTTGCAAATAATGGTGTAGGCAGTGAAACAATTAGTGAACAGGAAAGCGTTATCGATCGATCGGTCGGCAACAGTTCGCGTCAGGAATCCGAAATGACAGGACACAATATTGCAAATACTGTACATTCAGGTTTTGTGTTCTCACCGTTTTCTCAAATAAGTCAAGACACATTTTCTGTTTTTCAAACTGCGAATATTGCCGGTTCAAATACATTTCCGAATAGCACTAAGGAACATGTTTCAGACACCAGTGCACTGTTATTACAATTAATGCAACAAATGGGACAAAAGCTTCAAAAGTTAGACACAATGGAACAAAATCAGAGACAAACACAACAAAAGCTTCAAAAGTTAGACACAATGGAACAAAATCTTCAAAAGTTAGACACAACGCTTGAACAAAATCAGAAACAAATGGGACAGAATCTTCCAAAGTTAGACACAATGGAACAAAATCTTTGGAAGTTAGACACCACACTTGAACAAACACGTGAAGATTTAACTACTGAGTTACATAACATTGAATCGAAATGTCAAAAAATCTGTAATGACGTAAAAACACAAATTTGTGAGCATTTCCAACCTATTTTTTCGCGGCATGAAAATGCATTACAGAATCACGAAGCAGCCATAAAAGAATTGCAAACTATTGTTCGTGAAAATCACGACACCTTGCAAGCTAAAATGGACTCAGTTGCATCCACCGATTCAGTTACGCAACTTGCAAGAACTCAGGAAAACTTAAAGAACACAGTAGATTCGATTTCAACACAAATGGACACTCTGAAACTTGGTTCAGAAAAACACACTGAGGAAATGTGTTCACTATCGGAGAAAGTAGCCGAACTTTCGGATCAGTTCACTAATTTATCTACGAAGATAGATGATAATCTGAATGACACAAAACCGGTAGCCTTCACTGACACTGAAGAGTATGAACAAATTAGGAAATTCAAACAGAATCAAAATCAAATCAACACACAGTACAAAAGAGAAATGCGGGAAGTACAAGATCAGTTGGCTCAAGTAATACAAGAATTACATATTTCAGAGGACACTCGCGCCCCAGTATGGGAAGAGGGACATAGCAATACAGAACAACCACAAAATAATAACACAGGGCATTTCGGAAATCATGCAAGTAATTGGCAAGGTGCACCGAATTTTGAGATGGAACCGCCGATACGACGTAACAATGACCGATATGCTACCCGCCGACACGATGATTTTGACTATAAGCTGTTCATTACTGCACGTAAATTCAAAACATTTAAGAATTCTGGCAACGACATTCATCCACAAGCGTGGCTCCATCAATTCTCTCCTTGTTTCCCTCCCAACTGGTCATTAGAGCACAGATTAGAATTTATGTGTGGCTACTTAGAGAATGAACCAGCTGTAAGAATGCAATCGGTCATTCACGATTGCCACAGTGAAGGAGAATTTTACCGTGCCTTCCTCTCAGCATATTGGTCCCAAGCCACACAAGACCGAGTAAAACATGGCATCATGATGATGAAACATTTCGAACAATCTGAATTTTCCAGTCTTGTGAAATATTTTGAAGACATGTAGAGTGCCTTCAGTAGTTTGAATCTTTTATTTAGCTGGCAGTAGTGGCGCTCGCTGTATTGCAGTAGCTTGAGTAACGAAGATTTTTGTGAGGTAAGTGATTTGTGAAAGGTATAGGTTAATGTTAGTCAGGGCCATTCTTTCGTAGGGATTTTTGAAAGTCAGATTGCGTTGCGCTAAAAAATATTGTGTTTCAGTTTAAGCACAGTCTTGTAATAATTTTGCTAAGGGGACATTTCAATATATGCCATAGAAGGAAGTTGTTGTCAAAAAGACTCAACCCTCCGCCATCAACATCTTCATAAAGCAAATGAATGTTGCAATTTTTCTTGTGTAAATGAACAGTAGGCCGAGGACACTAGATAAGGATAGTTTTATGGCATTAAGTATGTTATATGTTTATTGCCTAAACTTAGTATAGACGACCCTAGACGGCTGGTCCCGGCGGAGGTTCGAGTCCTCCCTCGGGCATCGGTGTATGTGTTTGTCCTTAGGATAATTTAGGTTAACTAGTGTGTAAGCTTAGGGACTGATGACCTTAGCAGTTAAGTCCTATAAGATTTCACATACATTTGAACATTGAACCACCCTAGTCTCTATTTTTAGATGTAGGCATTAAAAACCTCCGCAACAAAACATTGGAGGATGATGGCCAAAATATAACTGCATTTTCAGATTCAGCACGTCCAAAATAGTTAGGTCCACCATTAGGCCCACCATGTTTTATCTCCGTACCTGAAAAAAAAATTTTGTTGTAATAGTGTAATACAGAGTAAGCACACCATTTGGAGTTACAACACGATACACGATAACTCATGTTTTGTATCCACTTTTACAGTTCAGACATTCATTCAGCGTAATCGAAAGACGTATTTTTTAAAGAACGTTACAATGTAGATGTAGGATTTCTTTAAATCTTGAATGAGACAGTTGCAGTCTTTCCAAAAATATCGACGATGGTGAATGAATTTAAGGTAGTAGGCCTAGCATTAAGGCATTTGTTAAGAAATTAAGCCAGTTTTCAGTTTTTTTTTCAAAGTAGTTTCCAATCCCCCCCCCCTCCATGAACCATGGACCTTGCCGTTGGTGGGGAGGCTTGCGTGCCTCAGCGATACAGATGGCCGTACCGTAGGTGCAACCACAACGGAGGGGTATCTGTTGAGAGGCCAGACAAACGTGTGGTTCCTGAAGAGGGGAGCAGCCTTTTCAGTAGTTGCAGGGGCAACAGTCTGGATGATTGACTGATCTGGCCTTGCAACATTAACCAAAACGGCCTTGCTGTCCTGGTACTGCGAACGGCTGAAAGCAAGGGGAAACTACGACCGTAATTTTTCCCGAGGACATGCAGCTTTACTGTATGATTAAATGATGATGGCATCCTCCTGGGTAAAATATTCCGGAGGTAAAATAGTCCCCCATTCAGATCTCCGGGCGGGGACTACTCAGGAGGATGTCCTTATCAGGAGAAAGAAAACTGGCGTTCTACGGATCGGAGCGTGGAATGTCAGATCCCTTAATCAGGCAGGTAGGTTAGAAAATTTAAAAAGGGAAATGGATAGGTTAAAGTTAGATATAGTGGGAATTAGTGAAGTTCGGTGGCAGGAGGAGCAAGACTTCTGGTCAGGTGACTACAGGGTTATAAACACAAAATCAAATAGGGGTAATGCAGGAGTATGTTTAATAATGAATAGGAAAATAGGAATGCGGGTAAGCTACTACAAACAGCATAGTGAACGCATTATTGTGGCCAAGATAGATACGAAGCCCACACCTACTACAGTAGTACAAGTTTATATGCCAACTAGCTCTGCAGATGACGAAGAAATTGAAGAAATGTATGGTGAAATAGAAGAAATTATTCGGATAGTGAAGGGAGATGAAAATGTAATAGTCATGGGTGACTGGAATTCGGTAGTAGGAAAAGGGAGAGAAGGAAACGTAGTAGGTGAATTTGGACGGGGGCAAAGAAATGAAAGAGGAAGCCGCCTGGTAGAATTTTGCACAGAGCACAACTTAATCATAGCTAACACTTGGTTCAAGAATCATAAAAGAAGGCTGTATACATGGAAGAATCCTGGAGATACTAAAAGGTATCAGATAGATTATATAATGGTAAGACAGAGATTTAGGAACCAGGTTTTAAGTTGTAAGACATTTTCAGGGGCAGATGTGGACTCTGACCACAATCTATTGGTTATGACCTGTAGATTAAAACTGAAGAAACTGCAAAAATGTGGGAAATTAAGGAGATGGGACCTGGATAAACTAAAGGAACCAGAGGTTGTACAGAGTTTCAGGGAGAGCATAAGGGAACAATTGACAGGAATAGGGGAAAGAAATACGGTAGAAGAAGAATGGGTAGCTCTGAGGGATGAAGTAGTGAAGGCAACAGAGGATAAAGTAGGTAAAAGGACGAGGGCTGCTAGAAATCCTTGGGTAACAGAAGAAATATTGAATTTAATTGATGAAAGGAGAAAATATAAAAATGCAGTAAATGAATCAGGCAAAAAGGAATAGAAACGTCTCAAAAATGAGATCGACAGGAAGTGCAAAATGGCTAAGCAGGGATGGCTAGAGGACAAATGTAAGGATGTAGAAGCTTATCTCACTAGGGGTAAAATAGATACTGCCTACAGGAAAATTAAAGAGACCTTAGGCGAGAAGAGAACCACGTGTATGAATATCAAGAGCTCAGATGGCAACCCAGTTCTAAGCAAAGAAGGGAAGGCAGAAAGGTGGAAGGAGTATATAGAAGGTTTATACAAGGGTGATGTACTTGAGGACAATATTATGGAAATGGAAGAGGATGTAGATGAAGACGAAATGGGAGATACGATACTGCGTGAAGAGTTTGACAGAGCACTGAAAGACCTGAGTCGAAACAAGGCCCCCAGAGTAGACAACATTCCATTAGAACTACTGACGGCCTTGGGAGAGCCAGTCATGACAAAACTCTACCAGCTGGTGAGCAAGATAGATGAGACAGGCGAAATACCCTCAGACTTCAAGAAGAATATAATAATTCCAATCCCAAAGAAAGCAAGTGCTGACAGATGTGAAAATTACCGAACTATCAGTTTAATAAGTCACAGCTGCAAAATACTAACGCGAATTCTTTACAGACGAATGGAAAAACTGGTAGATGCAGACCTCGGGGAAGATCAGTTTGGATTTCGTAGATATACTGGAACACGTGAGGCAATACTGACCTTACGACTTATCTTAGAAGAAAGATTAAGAAAAGGCAAACCTACGTTTCTAGCATTTGTAGACTTAGAGAAAGCTTTTGACAATGTTGACTGGAATACTCTTTTTCAAATTGTAAAGGTGGCAGGGGTAAAATACAGGGAGCGACAGGCTATTTACAATTTGTACAGAAACCAGATGGCAGTCATAAGAGTCGAGGGGCATGAAAGGGAAGCAGTGGTTGGGAAAGGAGTGAGACAGGGTTGTACCCTCTCCCCGATGTTATTCAATGTGTATATTGAGCAAGCAGTAAAGGAAACAAAAGAAAAATTTGGAGTAGGTATTATAATTCATGGAGACGAAGTAAAAACTTTGAGGTTCGCTGATGGCATTGTAATTCTGTCAGAGACGGCAAAGGACTTGGAAGAGCAGTTGAACTGAATGGACAGTGTCTTGAAAGGAGGATATAAGATGAACATCAACAAAAGCAAAACGATGATAATGGAATGTAGTCCAATTAAATCGGGTGATGCTGAGGGAATTAGATTAGCAATGAGTCACTTAAAGTAGTAAAGGAGTTTTGCTATTTAGGAAGTAAAATAACTGATGATGGTCGAAGTAGAGAGGATATAAAATGTAGACTGGCAATGGCAAGGAAAGCGTTTCTGAAGAAGAGAAATTTGTTAACATCGAATATAGATTTAAGTGTCAGGAAGTCATTTGTGAAAATATTTGTTTGGAGTGTAGCCATGTATGGAAGTGAAACATGGACGATAACTAGTTTGGACAAGAAGAGAATAGAAGCTTTCGAAATGTTGTGCTACAGAAGAATACTGAAGATTAGATTGGTAGATCACATAACTAATGAGGAGGTATTGAATAGGATTGGGGAGAAGAGAAGTTTGTGGCACAACTTGACTAGAAGAAGGGATCGGTTGGTAGGACATGTTTTGAGGCATCAAGGGATCACAAATTTAGCATTGGAGGGCAGTGTGGAGGGTAAAAATCGTAGACGGAGACCGAGAGATGAGTACACTTAGCAGATTCAGAAGGATGTAGGTTGCAGTAGGTACTGGGAGATGAAGAAGCTTGCACAGGATAGAGTAGCATGGAGAGCTGCATCAAACCAGTCTCAGGACTGAAGACCACAACAACAACAACAACAGTTTCCATTCCCTTCCAAAGGAACTATTAGGTATCCCTCCCCACTTAACTGCCCTCCCTCCCCAGTCGCCCTCGCCCCAGGTCAGGTGTTGGGTACGCTCTTGGTGGATTACCTTATGGTTGGAATGGGAGAACAGGAAGTGCTGACCGATAAGAGGCTTCTGGTGTGGGGCTCGTCCCCGTTGTGACGCTTGCAGCCCGTCACAGACTTTGGCGTCGGATACGACTGCCAGGGAACGTCGATCGAGCAGAGAGCCGTTTGGGCTACAGAGCGGTTATGTAAATGGACCACACACTCACACACACGCACTCACGCACTCACATACAGACAGGATGGCGTGTCGTGCCGGCTGCTTTGGTCAACACCCTGCGAGCCACCAGCCGCCCTTCTCCCTTTCTTTTTCTTTCTTTTTTTTTTTTTTTTTGCTTTTCATTTTTTTACGCACTCGGGGGACAGGATAGGCAGCGGAAAGGAAGGCACAGGGAGCAGGGAGAGAAAAGTCTCCCTGCGGCCGCAGAGAACGTCCCGCCCTTTCGGAATACCTTTGAAGGGCGCGCGGCGCGCGGACTAGGGCACGGGAATTCCTCTCGAGTGAGAGGTTAGGGCGGGGCAGCGGGAGGGGGAAGTGGCCCTCGGCCGCTTTTGTGCTGCACGGAGGCGCGCCTCGCCTCGACACGCGAGGGCCCTCCGGCCGCGGCACGCTAATGAAAAGCCAACTTTCCTGGCCGCGGCGGACTGCTCCAGTCGGCAAACACGGCTCGCCTCGGCGGGCTAGCTAGCTGGCTCCGGCTCCAGACTCTCGCCACCCCCTCCCCCCACCCCTTGCCGCCCTTTCACACCACCTTTCGCCGGGCCGCACCGTCCAGCCGCCGCCTACATCCGCGTCTCCACTTACAAGTCTCTCTCTCTCTCTGTCTGCCGACGGGCGCCGCTATTAAAATCTCGTGCTAATGAATTCTGCCCAGTTATCGCCCCTAATTGGGTGGGATTCAGACCTCTGCCGCGGCGCCCTCTCTCGCGGCTTTTTAATTCTGCGCGGCGTATCTCCTTTCACGCGGCACCGGGAAAGTGTCCCGCCCTCTCTCCACCCGTCCCCTGCTGCTCAGACCTCCGAGCACTCCCTGGTGATTTATTCTCCCCGCGGGGTCGCTCCCTGCGCCGAATGGGGCAGTCCGCCGCAAATGTGCAGAGGGGTGAAATCTTTTGAGGGCAGCGCTGCGTCGCGCCGACTAATGACGTCTGCGGATTTGGAGTCCGGTTAGCGGTCGCTTTCACGGCTCCTCTTTTTCTCCTCCTTCCTTTTTTTTTCATTTGGCCCCGGCCTCCCTTCGCGTGGACAGCAGAAGGACGAGTTTGGCGCTTTTCTGCCCTCTCTCTCCTCTGAGATACCTGCACGGCCGTCGTTTGCCAGGTGTGGAGGCTCAGCCGGCTACTTTCTGTAGCCCCAACGCACCCTCCATGTTACACATCGCTTCCTCACTACACACATCTACCGCTGTGGCAGTCGCTGCAATTTGGACCGGCATTCGCTGGGCGACCTTTCACCTATCACAACCGGTATGTGGTCATTTGACTACTTCGCGTTTACTTGGGCTGCCTTCAGCGTTAGCTTTCACATCTACCAACTACCTCCTATCAAAAGTACCCATACCACTATGAGAGGACCATACGCTGCCTGGTGGAAAAAAAAATAACTGAAGCACCCAGAAGTGGATGAGGAAACTAAATGAAACTACACCACCTGAGAGTGTATGTATTACTATCTCACTGATTGCAATATCGAGTCAATGTCAACTGAATCATCCGTCGGTTTTTGGTACAACAACATTACAACAAATGAAAAGCGCTATTTTGCTTTTATTCTATAATATTATTTTCTCTGTTTAAACCTGTTTTTCGATTACGAGGCCATCTACAGAGACTTACTATTGCTGCCAAAGAAGTTACAATGTTTGTAAACGACGTTGGAAATGGAGTTACACATCTAGATTGGAGTACAAACTTACAGTTTTTCATTATTTCTCATACTGTCTGTTCCTACATATTCCCCATTTTGCTGTAGTCATTGAGTTCTTTCATTTTATTGAAGTTGTGTGTGTAATCCATATAGACTGAAGTTACAATTGTTAAGTCTTCCTTTGTATTTCTTTCCATATTTAATACATCTCGAAATTGTCTCATCAAGTGCAGTTTTTATTTTCTTTTTCCATTTATTTAGTGGAAACTGTTACATAGCCACAATGTTTTTCCTGTTTGCTCTTATTATATACACCTATTAATCAACTTTTTACTTTTTAAAATGTAGTACTAAGATACTCTCAAAGATGGCGTTTATTATATGTTCTCTCACGCTCTTCCATTTTCCTGCATTAGCTAATTTCTGTTTATCGATATTGCTAAAGTTCCTCATATATTTTCTAATTACATTAATAATTCTTTCTTTTAATTAGTTTGTTTATCACTCTCCATGTTATGTACCTCCTGAAGTAGCCTCGACATGTATTAATTTTATTTTATTGGTTTATTTTTTTGTTAATGTAACCTCTCATGTAGGCTTCCTGTTCCAGTTTTGTGTTAAAATTTTTCCTGTTTACTCCGTTTATATTTATTTACTGTTCAATTTTTTTCTTTTTAAACTGCATTACCACCGCACTGTCAAAGTTGTTATTTACTGTACGTTTCTACTTCAGTCTATATGTGTAATTTCATTTCCAATGTCGTTTACAAATATAGTAACTGCGTTGCGACAATAGTCAGTAAATGTCTTAAGATGGCCTTTTAATCGGAAAACCAGTTGACACAATAATAGTAATGCTGCAGAACAAAGGCAAACTAGGACTTTTCATTTTGTCATAGGCTGTTAAGGTTTTTTTATTGGTAATGCCACGTAGCTCTCTGTATGAAAATCGCTGGCTGTGCCTTGTGCAGTCTCTGGCTGGTTTGCATTGTTGTCTGCCATTGTAGTGTTGGGCAGCGGCAGCTGGATGCTAACAGCGCATAGCGTTGCGCAGTTGGAGGTGAGCCGCCAGCAGTGGTGGACGTGGGGAGAGAGATGGCGGAGTTTTCAAATTTGTAAGAATTGGTGTCATGAACTGATATATATATCATGACAATTAAGGTAAATACATTGTTTGTTCTCTCTTAAAATCTTTCATTCGCTAACTATGCCTATCAGTATTAGTGCCTTCTGTAGTTTGAATCTTTTATGTAGCTGGCAGTAGTGGTGCTCGCTGTATTGCAGTAGTTTGAGTAACGAAATTTTTGTGAGGTAAGTGATTTGTGAAACGTGTAGGTTAATGTTAGTCAGGGCCATTCCTTTGTACGGATTACTGAAAGTCAGATTGCGTTGCGCTAAAAAAAAATATTGTGTGTCAGTTTAAGCACAGTCGTGTATAATTTTTCTAAGGGGACGTTTCATATGTCGACCCTTAGCCAGGGATACCTCACTGGAATCTTCTGATTTTTTCTTGTAGTTTGTGTAGTTAGTGTAGCCTTTCTTTATTGCTAGCGAGTAATCATAGAGAGAATTTCCTTTGTAGTTGCAGTCTTTCATTGTTGTACAGTAAAACAGTTGTGGCATGCATGTAGATTTGCACCAAGTATTTCGCAGCTTCGCTTGCAATTAACTAGATATTATTTTCAGTGCTATGTTAATGTGTTCTCTTATTTTTGCTCTTCAAATTGTGCTTAAATTGTGCTTTTATGTGTTATCGTGTGAAATATTGTGACAATAATGGTGTGTGAAAAACTTAACACTAGGCTCCAAAGTAAACTGAGAAATAATAGTGACGACGAGCGTCGCTTATCAGCACCACTGTGTAGTGAATTAACAGACATTCGAAGTAGTAATTTGGTAATTGTGCATAGGGAAATGGAGCGGGCGGCAAATAATGGTGTAGACAATGAAACCAGTAGTGAACAGGGAACAATTATCGATCGATCAGTCGGCAACAGTTCGCCTCAGGAATCCGAAATGATAGAACACAATATTGCAAATACTGTAGACTTAGGTTATAGGTCCTCACCGTTTTCTCAAATGAGTCAAGACACATTTTCTGCCTGTCAAAATGTAAGTGTTGCCGGTGCAAATTCACTGCCGAAAAGCATAGAAGAACAGATTCCAGACACTAATACATTATTATTGCAATTAATGCAACAAATGGAACAAAATCGGAAACAAATGGGACAAAAGCTTCAAAAGTTAGACACAATGGAACAAAATCTTCAAAAGTTAGACACAATGGAACAAAATCTTCAAAAGTTAGACACAATGGAACAAAATCAGAGACAAACACAGCAAAAGCTTCAAAAGTTAGACACAATGGAACAAAATCTGAGACAAACACAGCAAAAGTTAGACGCAATGGAGCAAAAGCTTCAAAAGTTAGACTCAGTGGAACATACACTTAAACAAACACATGAAGATTTAACTACTGAATTACATAAAATCGAATCGAAATGTCAAAAAGTCTGTAATGACGTAAAAACACAAATTTGTGAGCATTTCCAACCTATTTTTTCGCGGCATGAAAATGCATTACAGAATCACGAAGCAGCCATAAAAGAACTGCAAACTATTGTTCATGAAAATCATGAGACCTTGCAAGCTAAAATTGACTCAGTTGCATCTACCAATTCGGTTACGCAACTTGCAAAAACTCAAGAAAACTTAAAGGACACAGTAGATACTCTGAAAATTGGTTCAGAAAGACACATGGAGGACATTAGTTCATTATCAGAGAAAGTAGTTGATCTTTCGGATCAGCTAAATAATGTATCTACGAAGGTAGATGATATTCTGAATGACACAAAACCGGTAGTCTTTAATGACACAGAAGAGTTTGAACAAATTAGGAAATTCAAACAAAATCAGAATCAAATTAATACCCAACACCAAAGAGAAATCCGGGAAGTACAAGATCAGCTGACACAGGTAATACAAGAATTATGTATTTCAGAGGACACTCGCACTCCAATACGGGAAGACGGACATAAAAATACGGAACTGCCACAAAATAATAACACTGGGCACTTTGGAGATTATGAAAGTAATTGGCAAATTAGACCGAATTTTGAGATGGAACTGCCGAAACGACGTAACAAGGACCGACATGCGACCCGCCGACACGATGATTTTGACTATAAGCTGTTCATTACTACACGTAAATTCAAAACATTTAAGAATTCTGGCAACGACATTCATCCACACGCGTGGCTTCAGCAATTCTCTCA
The DNA here is from genome assembly GCF_023897955.1 of Schistocerca gregaria. Taxonomy (NCBI): domain Eukaryota; kingdom Metazoa; phylum Arthropoda; class Insecta; order Orthoptera; family Acrididae; genus Schistocerca; species Schistocerca gregaria. Next base: position 572,668,551 of record NC_064926.1, read on the forward strand.
TTGTTCCCCCCCCCCCCCCCAACTGGTCATTAGAGCACAGACTAGAATTTATGTGTGGCTATTTATAGAATGAACCAGCTGTAAGAATGCAATCGGTCATTCACGATTGCCACAGTGAAGGAGAATTTTACCATGCCTTCCTCTCAGCATGTTGGTCTCAAGCCACACAAGACCGAGTAAAACATGCCATCATAATGATGAAAAATTTCAAACAATCTGAATTTTCAAGTCTTGTGAAATATTTTGAAGACATGTTACATAAGAATCAGTATCTTTCAAACCCATACAGCCCGTCAGAACTCATCCGTATTTTTAATCAAATAGCCTGAACATTCACGACATATTATTTTGGCAGGCCGTTGCAAAGACGTCATTGAAGCTTTTCAGGGACTCTTACAAGAATTAGAAATTTACACTGACAATCGCGGAGCGCAAAAACAGGAACACAACAATTACAGGTCACATCCGTCGCAATTCCGCGATGAAAGAAATAATAACTGGACACGACAAGGCTATTCTCACAACACAAATCGTGACCAAAACAGACACCACCCTTATGACAACCGTTGGCAGAGTAGTAATAATTACAGGGAAAGATCACCTCTCCGCAGTAATGACTATCACAGAGAAAATCAGAGAAACAGACAATATGGAAACCAAAATAAATATTATCAGGGGAGACAGAATAAATTTAGACACAACGGTCCAGCGCGCAATTACGATTCAGGGAGAAATTCTCCACCGCGTAACCAACAAGAAAGAAACTATGGAATCTACCGACATGACGACAGACGATATGATCGTAACGACAGACCTGAATTGCATCAGAACTGGCGGGATTCAAACAGAGCAGGGCCCTCTCAACAAGGTGAATTTGTAGAAGTTAGGTCTCCAAACCCTAATAACGGCGCGCCAACAAAGAGACAGACAATGACTCGCACCACAGGCAGCTGCCACGTGCGCCGGCTGGCTCAGAGAAAAATAACATAGACGCTAACCTTGAGAAAAATTCCAGTATTCTTTACCGACGTATACCGCACGATAATTTCGTTCAAGTTAACTCTGAACACTAGGAAGAGCCAAGGATTGTACTACAATTCACATGTAAAACCGTTTATTGAAAGATAATCTGCTTTTTTAACTTTGTCTTTGCCATAAAACATTTCACTTCACATTTCTAGTATGCTTTGTCACACTGAGAAACTGTTAACATGCAACAACGTTGTGAAGTTAACTATCCAGTCTAGAACCTAGGGAACATTTTTAAACAGAAATTACGAATGCATGGTTATAGTGGACAGACGACACATTGTTGTTATTTGTACATTCTTGCTTGTTAGTTGCACGATTGCGTAACGACTATAATGCTTACATACTTAGAACATATACTGTTAATGAGATTATAATGCAATATTTTGGTTTAGTTGAAAAGACATTCTTTATTTGAAGTACTTTCTGTGGGATTAAACATAACTTAGCATTTGGTTTCTTTGATAGCTACACGATTATATCACGACGCTACTAATGTGTAACACAATTTACATTGTGCTTTGGCGGTGTATCTGTTTTATATCTTCACAGTTTTTCTGAATTCTTCTGGAAAGGAAAACATGTTTTAGTAGTAACTTTGTGGTATAGCTACAATGAGACAGCCTTTTCTGTACCACAACAATACATTACAGTACAGTACTTACTTTATCACGGCAATAAGCATAGTAACTACGATATCTATACGCAAAGCATTTCACTTTTGTTTATCATGAGGTCAGTACATCTACTTCTGCAGAACTTAGCTTTCAGAGGACGATAACTACGACACTTCCACAAAGATTATCTTACAACATGATGCACAGTTTAGTGCTACAGTACGCGTATTTGAGTGACTAATTTTGTACTTAAAACATTTATTTTTAAAGATATTTGAAGTTCAATGATACAAAGGTTTTCTGTGATAAATTTCATTCCATTGCTGCAATCTGTAACACCTGAGAATGTAATTACATTAATCCTCAGGGGGGTACACGCCTACTTTGTGTACCATGTGTTTGGCAAGCACAAGGAGCCCTAGCTAATATGGTATTTGCTTATACAACTTTACACATCGGTACCATATTTCTCTAACATATAAATTACACAGCTATCTGGTTATTTAACTGAGAGAGACAAACATTTATTTTACTACATCAGTGACAGATGTTTACGTAATTGCACCGTTGGATAACTTCACACTTATGAAATTGTATTTTGTCTGTACTTTGTGAACAGTTCATATTTTTTCGGAACCATTGTGATATTATGAGAGCTTTGAATGATGTATTTGGTATGGGATCATGATTTTTAAAGTACTTTTGAGGTAGATGACACTTTTGACATGAGCAGAGAACTTTTTTAGGTTTTGAAATTAGTGGAGAAAGCTACGACGATTTTGAGAATTTGACTAAGGTGTTATGATGTTGTTATTACGATGTCTATGTGTATTATGCTGTTGCGGTATGTTTATGATCAATAAGCTGATGCTATATGAGTTATTTGATTATGCTACGTATCTGTTATGATGAAATATTGAAGAAGTGTCGACGAATAAGGTAAGGAATAATGAGTAATGGTTAGGGACTCTGGTTTGTGAAAAAGGTTGTTGAAAACCAAGAATCGTACTTTAAGAGTTATGAAATGTATGTAAATGCGTGAATGTATTACAATGCCGACGAAAACTTTTTGAACACTGTTATATTAATAGAATTTTGTTTCTACAGATGTGTAACGCAAATTCTTGACCTGTGAAATTTTTTATATGAGACTGCCACTGTAGCGGAAACTGGTGTCGTAAATATTTCGGTAAGACAGTTAAGTGACCACCTGCAGGTAATGCGTCGTGGGCACCCAGCTGGGCGACAGCCACCTGGAAACAAGCCATTAGTATGTGCCTTTCAGAGGCACAGGTAAAAAAAAAAAAAAAAAAAAAAAAAAAAAAAAAAAAAAAAAAACAGCGCCATTATCCTCGCTATTGACATTTCTTTGTAGAAAGCGTCGCAAATACGACACACTCAAACTTGAAAACATATGATTACACTTTGGAGTTCTTAATTTATGATATTTACTGAAATGAAATGATGAGAAACATTCCATGTCTATTGTCTTGCTAGTTGGAAGATTGTTTACTGCATTATGAAATGACTTATGGGTAGCGAACGACGTTTCACGCCTTGTTTCGCCTATTTTGTTTAATATCTAGTTTCTAGCTGCCCTGCAGCATTGGTTAAAGTAAAATTTTGTAGATGTACTAATATAAATATTTTATGCCTACAGACCCAGTAAAGAATAACTTCGTGATATACTTCCAAAAAAATGAGGGAGCACAAAAAGACATTGCCCTTCACAGGAACTGCATACATAATTTTCTTTTCAAGTACTTGGTAATTTATTTCATTGAATAAGTAGTGGTGCACCATTTTAATTACATAGAGATTAAGATGTGAATATTCATTTCCCTTATCTGCGTTGTTGTCTTCAGTGTACTATTTTTTCTTCTTGTGGGTTTGTCATGTTTAGATATAAGTTATTACATTTATTGCTCCTTGCTTTGCTTACCTGCACTTTTTTTTTTCATTGCTGTTTGTATTAATTGTTTTGATCTGCTGCATTGCCTCGTCCCTTAGTTAAGCATCTGAGCTCAGTAGATTTAAGTTAGCTTAAGAGGGGGTAGCCTATATAAGACAATGAGTTGCGATGGATTTGAAGAAATGCACTGAGAGGTTATATGAGAAAAGTACAGAAAGCAGGTATAGGCAGGATTTTCTTGGAAATAAATGATGAGGTAAGATACTAAAAAATAAATGATGAAGTAAGAAATGTGTGAACATATAAATACAGAAAGCATGCTTGGATAGGATTTTTTTGGTGGAAACAAATGTTGAAATAAGACGAAAGATCTAAGGAATGAAGTTTTGGGTTGGACTGCAGTACCAAATGTTACACTGAAAACAAATCCTGCCCTTTCCTCTTGTGTTTGTGTACCCTTGGGTAATTGTGTTCTTCCTGTGTTTATGTGTTTATCTGATGAGAGTTACGTAGTAGAATTTTTATGATAGTGTGTTATTTACTTTGTAAAGATGTTTAAAAATTATTTATCTGTTCTGTTTTATTGCTCATGTGTGAAGTTGATGTTTCAAAAGTTATTCTGATCTTTTATGTATGTACTTATGTCATAATTTTTGTAACACTGATGTATTTGTTATTTCGATTCTTTTGTAAAGCCCCTATTACTACAAATGTTATCTGTATTTTTATGTGCTTTAATGATGTATTTTGTACCTTTGTTATTGTATTCTTGTGTTATAAAATTGTAATTGACACCAGTTCATCAAATTAAGTAACTTGTAAATTACATTTCACTGCACACGTTTCTGTTGGTCATAGTACATGGACAATATGTGAGAAGTAGGGACTGATAGTGTTTGCACTTGTGTTAATAATTCAGCAAGGGACTGGATAACAGCATTGCTGGTTCTAAGGACATTTCAAACAAATTCTTTGTGATTGGACAAGTGGTGGTTTATGGACTTGCTATATTCTTCCCAAGACTCTTCGAGGGTGATTGTCCACCTGCACATTCGCAACAGATGGCTGCTGGCCATCTCTATAAGGACTACAGTGGGTCTACACCTTTGATGACACACCATTACCATTATTTCTACAAGGACTACAGTGGGTCTACACCTTTGATGACCCACCAATACCATTATTTCTACAAGGACTGCAGTGGGTCTGCACCTCTGGTGGCCCACCAATAGTAATCTCTACCAGGACTACAGTGGGTCTGCTCTGTGATGACCTACCTACCGATAGTCTTCAACGTCGACTGAGTCTGCTGTGGCCTATTACCTGTCTGCATGTCGAGAATCAACACTGTCTTTCTGTTGAAAGGACAACACTACTTCTTCAAGACTGCATAGAAATCCACTACTTCCTAGTGCAATTTCTTTTATTGCTCAGACTTTGAGAAAGACATTGCAATTTTACTGTGATGAACGATCAGGACTGTCTTTATGGACTGTGAGAAAATTTTAGTTTTTGACCAACATTGTATCATTAAGTGTGTGCATTTGATATCTTTGTTATTGTAATTATGAAAAATTTTATCAAATCATTATTGGCCAGTGCCCAAAACAATTTGCAAAATTTTTGTGGGGAGCATGGGGGCTATGTAAATAGGCTGTTTAGGTTTTTTTTATTGGTAACGCCACGTAGCGCTCTGTATGAAAATCGCTGGCTGTGCCTTGTGCAGTCTCTGGCTGGTTTGCATTGTTGTCTGCCATAGTAGTGTTGGGCAGCGGCAGCTGGATGCTAACAGCGCGTAGTGTTGCGCAGTTGGAGGTGAGCTGCCAGCAGTGGCGGACGTGGGGAGAGAGATGGCGGAGTTTTCAAATTTGTAAGAATTGGTGTCATGAACTGCTATATATATTATGACTATTAAGGTAAATACATTGTTTGTTCTCTCTTAAAATCTTTCATTCGCTAACTATGCCTATCAGTAGCTAGTGCCTTCTGTAGTTTGAATCTTTTATTTAGCTGGCAGTAGTGGCGCTCGCTGTATTGCAGTAGTTTGAGTAACGAAATTTTTGTGAGGTAAGTGATTTGTGAAACGTGTAGGTTAATGTTAGTCAGGGCCATTCCTTTGTACGGATTACTGAAAGTCAGATTGCGTTGCGCTAAAAAAAATATTGTGTGTCAGTTTAAGCACAGTCGTGTATAATTTTTCTAAGGGGACGTTTCAAATTATATCGAGTCAATATTAAAAAGGGCTTGGCAGTATGGACGCACTTATCAGCATGACGTTGCACCTCCTGGACGCATGCACTGATACGATTCCGAACAGTGTAAGACAGCTCTTGTGTCCCTCCCTCAGGCAAAATGGCTAGCAACTGTTGTAATTGGTGCTTGATATTGTGGATACTGGTAGTTGGGTGGAATTCACCTTAGAGCTATCCCGTATATGTACAGTCAGAAAGAGGTTTGGGGATCTTGTTGGCCATAACAGTATCTCAACATAACTCAGATAGTTCAAAGAGACGAGTGCCATCCTTGGATGCAGAGTTCCCCCAGCCACTACCACACAGGACACGAAGCATACTCGACTGCTCCCCAGACCACAATGCGTTTCGAAAGCATTGCAGAACTTATCGACAATCGTCACCAGGGCACTGCAGAACAGTGATTCATTACAGAAGAAATTCGTCAGCAGTCCATGCTTCACAGTCCAAACGCATGACCGGCGGGGGTGGCCGAGCGGTTCTAGGCGCTACAGTTTGGAACCGCGAGAGCGCTACGGTCGCAGGTTCGAATCCTGCCTAGGGCATGGATGTGTGTGATGTCCTTAGGTTAGTTAGGTTTAAGTAGTTCTAAGTTCGAGGGGACTGATGACCTCAGAAGTTAAGTCGCATAGTGCTCAGAGCCATTTGAACCGTTTGAACCAAACGGCAGCTTCCTAGTCTGGTTTCTGCTAGTCTGCAACCAATGGTACAGGAAGATGCAGAATATTGCAGTAAGTCCTTTACTTGTTCTTGGATTGCAGGTGCAGGTATGAAGCTATTACAGTGTGATTTGTCCACAGTATACCGAGTCTTCCTTGTGGCTGTCAGACGAGGTTGTCCGGAACCTTGATGACACCTATACCTGCCCTCGAATTCCCGTGCGGTCCACTCTCACATCCTAATGCCTAGAAGTCTAGACACTGCACGATTTTCCAGCCAGCCGTCCACCCCCGGGTAGCTGAGTGGAAGTCTGCCTTCGGCGGTGCTACGGCACGGACGTCTGTTTACGTCCCTGCCGGAGAAATTCTAGCTCGTGCAGTTGTTTACCTCTTCGGCGTACGCACGCGTTTAGACGACTCGATATAGAATAGCACATGCATACCGAAAGTCGACTCTCAAGATTAGTTTTTCGAATGTATATGCGAGACCGAAAGCCTACGAAATAGAAAGGTTCCTACAAGACGAAGTTAAACTTGACTACAACGAACTTATCGGAATCCACCCCTCCATAGTGAGCAGTGTCGTTTACGTCAAGCTGATTAACGATACAGTGTGTGACAGAATCATCCGAGATACTAAACATGGACTCAAATTTCGTCACTCTGATGGACATGTTGGAGAAGTAACTATTGATCATGCAGGACTGGGCTTACGAAACTTCCCTTCGAGGTTCCGTCTGACTTGGTCATTGATGCCTTACGCCCGTATGGAAGAGTGCTCAGCCATGTTCAGGAAAAATGGTCCAACTTCACGACTTACCCCGTTCTCAATGGTGTGCGTGAAATCAGGATAGAACTGACACAACATGTACCCTCCTACTTGTTCATCGGCAGATGCAGAGCTATAGTCATCTACGATGGACAACCCAAAACATGCTCAGGATGCGGGAAAGAGGGCCACGTGCGTTCCGAATGTATGCAAGTTCCAAATGGCGAACCCGTACCTACGTCCACGTTGACGCCGCTGCCACTAACGTATGCGGACGCATTTCGAACAGATCCCATCCCAAAGAATGACCAGGTACAGAATCCTGACAGTTTACGGCAACCGACTGCAGCAGAGACCGCCTCCAATGACGAAACGATGCACACTTCTGCCGCTCCGGCGCCGACGACGCCCTTAACCGAGCGGAAAGGATCGGTAGGAGGTATGGAAATTGATCCTGCGGTTGTGTCGACAGCTGCTTTCGTCCCTGAACACCGGGAGTCACTTCCGCACTCAGATACGGAGGCGCACACGCGCAAACAACGGTCGCCGAAGCGCTACAAGAAACGACGGCTAGCGCCGTCGGATACCTGCTTACTGCAGTCCATGTCAGATGAACTTGGGTGTAAAGCCGATACAGTGCATCCAGATTTGCAACGGGAGATTCTACCCCCCACAAAGCAGTACGACGCGAATCACGCTAGACAGGGGTTGAATACAGACACACCGGACGGAAAGCCGACGGAACGAGACCCTCCACCCACCGCAGCAACGCCACCGCCTTCGGTCAGCCCGGCCGGAGAGACGCGACGTGAGCTGGACCTCCAGCACAATAACTGGGCCGACGAATCCGATGCTGACCCACACACTGACGACGATGGCGAGTGCTGCGTCCACCGGATGTTAACCGCGCAGAAGATGCAGATTGACGCACAGACAGTAGGTCACCGGGCAGCAGCACACAAATTAACATAAGCGTTCATGTGCGCTTTACGCACTGAGGAACAGCGGCAGGCATATCGAACAGCCTCTATTAATACACTCCTGGAAATGGAAAAAAGAACACATTGACACCGGTGTGTCAGACCCACCATACTTGCTCCGGACACTGCAAGAGGGCTGTACAAGCAATGATCACACGCACGGCACAGCAGACACACCAGGAACCGCGGTGTTGGCCGTCGAATGGCGCTAGCTGCGCAGCATTTGTGCACCGCTGCCGTCAGTGTCAGCCAGTTTGCCGTGGCATACGGAGCTCCATCGCAGTCTTTAACACTGGTAGCATGCCGCGACAGCGTGGACGTGAACCGTATGTGCAGTTGACGGACTTTGAGCGAGGGCGTATAGTGGGCATGCGGGAGGCCGGGTGGACGTACCGCCGAATTGCTCAACACGTGGGGCGTGAGGTCTCCACAGTACATCGATGTTGTCGCCAGTGGTCGGCGGAAGGTGCACGTGCCCGTCGACCTGGGACCGGACCGCAGCGACGCACGGATGCACGCCAAGACCGTAGGATCCTACGCAGTGCCATAGGGTACCGCACCGCCACTTCCCAGCAAATTAGGGACACTGTTGCTCCTGGGGTATCGGCAAGGACCATTCGCAACCATCTCCATGAAGCTGGGCTACGGTCCCGCACACCGTTAGGCCGTCTTTCGCTCACGCCCCAACATCGTGCAGCCCGCCTCCAGTGGTGTCGCGACAGGCGTGAATGGAGGGATGAATGGAGACGTGTCGTCTTCAGCGATGAGAGTCGCTTCTGCCTTGGTGCCAATGATGGTCATATGCGTGTTTGGCGCCATGCAGGTGAGCGCCACAATCAGGACTGCATACGACCTAGGCACACAGGGCCAACACTCGGCATTATGGTGTGGGGAGCGATCTCCTACACTGGCCGTACACCTCTAGTGATCGTCGAGGGGACACTGAATAGTGCACAGTACATCCTAACCGTCATCAAACCCATCGTTCTGCCATTCCTAGACCGGCAAGGGAACTTGCTGTTCCAACAGGACAATGCACGTCCGCATGTATCCGGGCGAACGGTCTACTCGACGGGAGGCCCTCGTCACACGACGTTTATTATTTACCAGCCAGCCAAATGGACGATCTACACTGAGGCCACGTTAAAGCTCTGTTAGGAGCCCATAACGCTGTCTCACATGAGTATGCAGCATATCTGTTTCCTTCATAGTGTTTACTCGACCTCTGACTCTGTTACGCTCCTTAACCCTGTCAGTCGTGGGAACAACACTAAACACGAACAACATTTATTTACTCTGGTGGTCGTTTGACCTGTCACAGGAAATTACAACTCTCATCATTTAAATGCCTGCCCATGGTATGTATATGTACCAAGGTACATTGACATCCGACCATGTCTTGTGGGCGCTTCACTTTTTTTGACAGCTAGAATATGTCGTACATTATACATGCAAGTCCTTACATATAAAAACCACGTATCCGGAGGATCTGTATGTGCCATAATGCCTGAAGGAGAGATCTGTGCACATGCGTGTCCTCTTTGAAATCTTGCTGAGTATCTAAGAACTTACAGTTCGTCAAAAGCCTTCTTCAATACTTCCTCGCGAGTCTTCGTTAGTCCTGTATCGACGTGAGCCACGTTGGATTATCTTACTCCTCATAACGTGTTTTCTGAAAACACGACAGCACATCTTCAATGCACTTTTGAGAACGTCATTATGGACACCACGTAAAAGCTACACACAGGCAATCTGTCATGGTCAAATGAAAATCTCAGATTATTGAAAAACATTACATCGGGTTAGAGAAAGGTTCCTGAAGTGTTCTGACTTCTCGACTGTAAATTCGTACACTCAGACTAAAGAAGAAATGTATAAGTAACAGATGTTGTAACTGAAAGTCATTATACATCATATGCCAAGGAACCTTCCTTTAGCCTGGTGTGATGTTCAGCCGTCAGTAGTCGCTTCTTCTTCTTCTTCTTCTTCTTCTTCTTCTTGGCTTCTAAGGTACTCGAAGCTCCAGTGCTGATCTCACGTCTTGCCTTCAAATGCTTCTATCTTCTACAAAATCCAGCTTACATTAAACACCCCACGTGTATTTCACAAAAATTTATAAGTTTAATTGGAAATACTGTTATATTCTACATGTTGTCTCCAGACGTTTTATCTTCTGCAAAACCCAGCCTGTATTATGATTCATGTGCATTTTCCAAAACTTTTGTGAGTTCAATTGGAAATACAATTATATTCACCAGGCTTTGCCTGTGGGCGCATTCATAAGCTTTCATAAAATCGATGAACAAGTAATGCATTTTTTGATTACATTCCCGCAATTTTTCATTTACTACCTTGGTTACAATTATATTGTCAGCAGTGGATCTGTTTCTGCGAAAGCCTCTTTGATTACCCCCAATTACATTTTCTGCATACGGTATCAATCGGTTTAGCAATAAACAGAACAAAATTTATAGGCTGTGTTAACTAATGATATTCCTGTACAGTTTCTGAATCTTCCCTGTCTCCTTTTTTATGTAACGGGACTATTAGTGATTCTTTCTATTCTGTTTGCGTAATATCAGTTTTCGAGATTACCTGTATCAGGTCAAAGAAACATCTGTTCAGTGTTTCTCCTCCGTCACTCCCAGTCATCCTGCCGCTTTTTGGCGTTTGTTATTTCTCAGATGGTGACTTAATAAATATGTTACAGCAGCTTCTTAGTGATTTCTCTGATGCTGTCCCGTAATGAGTTCTCTGGTGTCGTGGGTCTAATCTTCTTGGTGTTCATTTCAGTGTGGCTATAGACGTTGCTGAACCACGCTAAATCGTTCATCATGGAACTCACACACCTGACAACAAATTGTCCCAGACTTCTGTCTTTTTGTAACCCCATAAGGTCCATTGTTCTCTCGTCCTCTATACAATGTACATATACTTCCTTCACAAGAAGTCTGTTGCTATTAAGTATCCTTAAAAAAATTGTCCGAAGTGGTTTCGTGATGACATCCTGGTCCATTTCATAACGTTTCCAACTCTTACACACAATGATGATCTTTATCTTACACAAGAAAACCACGGTCCTCTTGTGTCAACTGCTACATATCGTGCATTCATCAGAAAATATCACTCTTGAACGAGATTCAGCATTTGGAAAATGTGGCAGAAAAACACAATAGACTGTTATTCATCCTTCCATCATTCATTATCAAGTATTAGCGGTCTAAAGTGATTTCATTTTTTATTCTTTTTTAACGTGGACCTGCATTTTTGACGCCACCACTTGAAGTTCAGTTGCTCTGTCCCCAACGTGTTTCAAGTTAAGATGGGCACACGGATTTTTCGAACACCCTACACTCTTCTTCATTGGCTCTTCTCGGTCAATATCTATCAAAAACTATGCAGGATTCGTGTGTCTGCCTTCATGCACAACTCTCTATTTCTTACAGTCATCCTACATTTTAAGCTCTTTTTCCAAGCTTGGTAAAACAGGTTTCACTTTTTATGTCTGTGTTTATACTATCAGCGTAAACTGAAAGCAGTACCTGATAAAACAATACAAATGGCCTAAAAATGAATCCATGCTAAAGTGGAACAATTGTCTGGAGTCTTAAACGAAAAAATCTGAGGAACATGGAAAGCAAATATCTGCAGGATCAGAAGATGGTTTGCCGAAATCGATACATATATTGCAGATATGTTAGACGTGCATGTTACTCGACTGGAAAGATCACAGAGTCAAAAGCTACGGCTATGCTGTAATGAACAGAGATGTGTCTTGGTAAACCGGATTGGGCAATAAGTCGGTGAATATACCATAGAGACAAAGTACCACGTGGATGAAGTATTTATCATCAAGTTGGATGCCGGAAAACCACAAAATATCATTTTCTACAAGGGAATAAATTGGTCTAAGAGGTTAGGGAGACAGGAGAAACCCAGATGTTTAAAAATTCAATTAAAGAGTATTCCTTAAGTAATTCATACTGTCACGTATAGGATTGTTTAGACAGCAAAGAGTAGGGAGAGATAAAAAGTTAACATTCTTTAACGACAAACGCCAGTCATTCTGTACTATCTACAGCAAACTTTCATAGTATAATAAGTATTACTGTTAAAATGTATGCCGAGAATTACTGATGATTAATTCTACAGTGCAGAGCCGTACGAGTTGTGTAGTGTTTGTTTGTAGCGAGGGCAGTGACCACCAACGTGACATAAATGAATAATTGAAAAGTACAAATATGGAGACATCACCAGGAGGTGAAAACTCGAATTTCCATAGCGAAGGAGCCATTCAGCACAAAGAGGAGACTGTTACGAGGCAAATTAGATAAAAGTCTAAGAAAAAGGCTTGGAAAATGTTTTTTCTGGAGTGTGGGCCGAAACATGGACGCTGAGACGAGAGGACGAGAAAAGGTTAGAAGCAGTTAAGATGTGGATGTGGAGGAGAATGGAGAGGATAAACTGGATGGAAAGAGTGAGTAATGAAAGAGTATTGGAAAGGGTTGGTGAGAGAAGATGTGTGCTGAAGATTATAAGATAAAGGGAAAAGAACTTGTTGCGATATTCATTGAGTAGGGAGTGCTTAGCAGTTTCTTTGGAAGGAGTTTGTGGGAGAAGACTGAGAGAAAAAAGGAGATAAAAGATACAGACGACATAAAGGGATGAGGAAATCACGCGGACCTGAACAGGATGGCAGAAGACCGGACAGCCTGGAGAACTACCATGTGAAAACCTGCCTTTTGGCAGAACACTAATGATGATGATGATGATGACTAAATGTTATTGTAAGCATGAGTTAGTTATACTATAAAAATTATTTCATTTTTCAATTACAATGACATATCTGATGTCACTTTGTAAAAAAACTATGAATGAATAAAAAACTAATCTAATAATTATAGGAGATAATTGCCAGGTGCCGTCTATGTCTAGCAAGGAGACCGCACGAACTTCTCACCGATTCGATGCGTGTTGGCATCGTGTGTAGGGCAGTCTTTCCGTTTACATTTTCTCAAGTCCTAGTCGTGCCTTCACACCCAGTCAGTATGAATCAGATCGGTGATGGAAGTTCGTATGGTCTTCTTATACGCATCACAAATGTGTCCCACGGGATTTAGATCACAGCAACAGATGCCGGTGCCACTGCATTTCGCGTGTTCATGAAACACAAAAACACAGGCGTACGTTTGTACTTTGTCTCAGCATGTAACTTAAAATTTAAAAATACAAATTTTCTGATCTCCGTTGTTATCCTTATTGTGTGATGAAAACACTTGCTTGAAAGTCTGTAAAATGACGCAAAGTGACTTAGGTTTCAGAACAGTTTCGAAATAAGTCCCCCTAAGCAAAAATAAGAATACGATGCCTCATAGTATGTCAACGTAAGCACACAACTCCAGGTGGAAAAATAGCTGCATATTACTGTTACGACAAATAGTGCTTTAGCAATGCGAGCTCTCTCGTTTGTTTTGTGCCGAAGTAGCAGTGCGTGACAGAAGGTACTTCACGCCTCTGTGCACGCTCTAGTCTCTCTTGTGTCCCTTCGGTGTGAGGTGTTCCGTTGAAAGTCTGCATCTAAAACGACGATATGATACTTTTATGGTTTACATCAGTTTTTTTAGCCTTGCCTAATAGCGTTATATGAAATGAATGCCGTGTTTAGTTCAAAGGTAGCCGACTTAAGTACCAGAGAAGCTCCGAAACGCACACTAGTGTGCCTCTAATGACCTCGTCGTCGACATAGATTCCTTCCAGTACAGCGTTTAACCCGACAACTTACCGATCCCCAGCTGTCGAGCAGTATTCACGAACAGGTGCTGTTGGTGATCTCCTTTGCAGCCGCACGGCTCTTCCCCAAAGTCTTTTCAGTAAATCTGAGCCATGACTTTGTCCTGCAATGCAAAGTCAGTATTTTTGCGTGCGTACTCAATTACAAGAGTGATTTATATAGGCCGAAGAATAGTTGTAGGTTTCAACGAAGACATGAGACCTTGGCATGCATTAAACACATGTTTTTGTTCCACTGCTTTTCGCTGCACAGCGCAACCTCTTAACATATAGTCGACGTGACTGAATCCATCATAAGTGCTCGTCTCAGTATCTGTCACATGTGCCTTATCTTGTAATCATCTGCAATTGACACAATCTGTCATTCACTATATAAAGTCCCTCTCCTGCCTAAATCGTACAGAATTTCACCACTCCTCATCATGAGTGTAACGTTCATATATGAGGGTTGCCCAGAAGGCAATTTACAGCATTTTTTTTTTCTCAGCCGAAAACAATGCTACAAATGCGAAGCGTTACGTGTGTATTGTGTGAAGTCTCCTAAGTGAGCGCGCCAAGTTTCCGTCACATCTGACAGATAGCGTAGCTTCGGGACACAAAATGGCGTCTGTAGGTGAGTGCGTTACAAGCAACGTGCAACCATCGAATTTCTCACTGCAGAGGAAGAAACTGTGGGGAATGCTCACAAACGCTTGTACAATGTGTATGGAGCACCTCCTGTCGACGGAAGTACAGTTAGTCCCTGAGCACGGAGAGTGAGGTTATCAGAAGGCGTTTCGGCGGAGCTCCACAATTTGCAGCGGTCGGAGAGAACATCCACGGCTGTCACACCTGACATGTAGTAGCGAGCTAATGTTGTCATTGCACTTGTTTGGGCCATTAAATGACTCCATTGGTGGAAGACGTTTTGAGGATGCTGAGGAGGTGGTCATACAATGAAGCACTGGCTCCGCCATCGGACATGGATTTATACTGACAGGGCATACACGCCATTGTTTCGCGCTGGAGGAAGGCCATAGAACGGGATGGAGATTACGTGGAAAAGTAGAGTGTGTAGATAAACACCATTCTTTCATGTCCATGTAGTTCAAATGCGGTGCATTACTTTCTGGGCAACTCAAGTACAAAACTATTCCACTAGCAAGCTATTACCTTGAGCTGCTCACGTTGTGTGCCTGTTTCAACTGAAACACTGACGATGTAGCTGTTATTCGAACGTTTTTATCAAACCATCCTGTAACTTATGTAAAACCTATACGAGAGAATCAGATTAGATCGGAATCCTCACTGGATAATGAAATGTGAATTAGTACAAGTGAGTGTCAACACATAAATGCTTATATTATGATTTTGCATGTTAAATTTCACGCGCAGCTAAGTCAGAAGCCACTGTGCACTCCGCTGAGAATGGAAGACACGCTGCAGGGCTTAAAACCGTGGGGAACCAGCCCCCAGAGCTACTTGCAAGAATCGCCACTCACTTCCCGTGTAACCTGCAGTGTGAGGTAGTTATAATAGAGCGCGAACTGTGGTTCGCGGAACAAGAATAAGAAAGAAGCCACTCTGATGCCGAGCGTCTCGAGTCAGACAATACAGATTGAGTCGCTAGGTTTTGCGGGACAACAGGGTCTGTTTTTCACGAGTTGCGTCTACGCTATGCTTGGCGCTTAATGGCCAGAGACCTGAAAGAGCTGCTATTGTAGAGGGAAACAGCGGGCAGTCAAACTTGGTCGAAAAAAAAATGCTGTTATGATAAAATCTTAGAAAGTGCAATGCGAGCTAAAGGTGTGCGACTTCCTTATAGGTACGTGAAACGCCAACACCTGTCCAGGTGTCTCTGAAATGAATTTTGAAAGTGTAGAGTCCTGTACTGTGGAATCGAGGGAGAGGACGTTTTCATGGGTGGCCAGTGTCCCCAAACCCACATTGGGATCAACACAGTTCTTTATTTACATGAACAGACAGCTGCTACTTAATTTGAATGGGGTTCATGAGTTGTGATACAAGCTCGTCAGCCACAGTCCTCTTGCAAACAATATCGACAATATTGCTATCACAAACTTTGCTCTCTATTCTGGTCACTACGCACTGTCGTACCCTGCTACGTGAATTGAGCCTGCTCTGCGATGAGCTGACAGACGACAAACTGAGCGAGTCAGTGAGGCCCTCCGGTCAGCGACGGCGGCCTAAATACACGCTGTTGGCGCCATATTGCTTAACGACGTGCCACTGGCCTCTCTCATACCACTTGATCCTTCGCCTGCTATCGATCTTCGCGACAGCTTATGCCAGCACAGGGAAAAACGTAAAGACGGCTACTGACAATTCACATTAACAATTTACAAGTGGGAGTAAGGAGTGCAACTGCATCTACAGAGGTAAGTATGCAGAGAGAATTAGTAAGTCAAACACAATTTGGAGTGCCAAGACTAACAAGAGCTTTAACTCATTGACAACATGAAGTACGATCAAGTCTTCTGAGACAGCATCTTACTCGTTTGCACTCACAAGAACTAGTATTCAGCCAGTCAAAATTACGTTGAGAGATTGCAGGGCACTCTCACTTCTAATACGGTCTTGTGCTGCGTAATGTTCTTAGGGAAGTCGATCTTTATTACTTGCTTGCTACACCTGGATACCATCTGACTTCACACATCATGATGAAATGATGGGCAGTAGTTAACGCTCTTGCTTGTGTGCTCTAGTGACGGAGCAGCTGTGATCTTTGCCTGCGTTCAAAGGAATAGGGTGCCGATTCAAAGGACTGCAGTAAAGGCGTACGGCAGCTGAGGGTCGAGGGGAGCGTTTATTTTCTGCGGAACCTGGGTGAAAACATTTGCGGACTGCCGAGTTCCGCAGTCTCATTGTGCAGACACGTTGGATGGCGCCGGTCGGTCGGCGGCTGCGTCCTGGTAGGCTGACTAGCTCCGCTGCAATGGGCAGAGCATCGAAGACCAGCAATGACGCAGAGGATGGGCACTTGTTAGGCAGGAAGCTGATGAGACGACTGTGAGCTCTCTGCGAATTTCAGTGGGACGGGTCACTGGCGCCCAGACATCCAGACTCTGCAACAAAACATCTTTGTTCAGTCACAAGGCTTTTGGTGAGTTTATGGTCGTTCTTCGGAAACTTCGAAATAGTCGCAACAGGGCAGAAAACGATAATGCTATGGAGGGCTATTGTTCCATCCAGGTCATGTCGTTAGCAAACGACACAGTGCAAACGTGTGGGAAAGAGGTTGCGAAGCTGATTTTTTTTTCCTTTTCTACCAATTAACTTTAAAGTCTCTGATTGGTCAAATCTGCGTATGCAGAGCAAGGGGAGTCTCCCATCTTCGAATGCCTCCTCCAACTCGTGATTGGCTTGTGCTGAAGTGGGAGTAGTCTAAGATGTAAATGTGTTTTGCTACCAAGCTGGCGAGGAAAGCCGAAAGAAAGGTTGCAGGACACTTTTATACTGGCGATTCTCTAGTAAAGAACTGCAGTGCTTTACCTAAACGGTGAGACTTGTGTCCTTTGCTAGCTTGCCACTTAGAGCCTGTGCCAATCACATTCTGAACCGCCAGAGGTACTGTTACAGCATCAGACACACATTGAGTGATGCGTGGGTGTACTTACTTGTTTTAAGTCGGCCGTCTAAACATTTGACACATTCCGTCACGTATAGACATTGCACTGAGCCATATTCGTTTGGCAGACCAGCAAACGGGGCCACCTGCTCACTGGAAAACTTGCGTTTTTCGGGCGCACGCCATTAATACCAGTTTGCTGCCGCCCATGCCTCCAGCCGTAGAACGCATCGTGGTGTGCCGTCCTGACCAGCAGAAGAGTGAAGTGTTCCGTGCCAGGGTGCAGGGCTTCAATATATGCTTCTTAGCACTCTGTTCTTTGGAACCATATTTTTCTTCATGGGATAGTAGCGTAATTTCTGA
Source organism: Schistocerca gregaria (assembly GCF_023897955.1). Classification (NCBI taxonomy): domain Eukaryota; kingdom Metazoa; phylum Arthropoda; class Insecta; order Orthoptera; family Acrididae; genus Schistocerca; species Schistocerca gregaria. The sequence goes on from NC_064926.1 coordinate 572,686,490, forward strand.
GCCATAACACGGATTCACGTGTATGAAGTCAAATAAAGCGATCAGTGTTCTGGTTAGTGTCGTGTGTCGATCCCCAGCTGATTACTTTGCCCACCATTGACCCCAAATTAGTGAAAGTGTTTGTCAAATAAAAATGTTTGTGTGACGTTTCTCTGGACTCTTTTTTTTTTGTCTTGTGACGTTAAGAATGAATAAATCTGTTGTTATTTAGATCACAACTCCTCCCTGTGTTCTGATTAACATTACTATTTCCATTTTTATTTAAGTCTAGACTACCATTGAACGTGAAGCCAAAAACCACAGAGCTCAGTTTTTTCCTTGTTTGAATCGCACTGCACTTGGTCACTTCCCGGGCAGGCTTCTTTACTTCTAGGCTTTGCTTTGTAATGGGACTCATTAACATACTTCGTTTTTTGGCGAAGTATTGTAGATTACGATACTACACACGTTAAAGTAATTTGACCCTCGTGATACATTGCTAATATAACATTGTTTCCTATAATCATTGCTGTTGTGATGTGTTAAATACAGTCAGCGGCACTTAAATCCGGACAAAATTCAATTTGAATTTCCCGCCATATCGTACTTCCGGCGGAGGTCCAGATTGGCTTTCTTGAAAGCCATAGGCGTCTAGTAAACAGTCAGAACCTCAAAATGACCGACATATAACGGAAAAGTGCGGAGTACAACCGAAAAGCTGCGATTGTCGAAAGTCTTGCCGTTGGGCGTTCGCCCATTGACTCTTCGTACACCCGAGATCGACTGTCTACGAAATTACGACTAAGTACAATACTTCCGAGAAATTTGAGACTCAAGTCCTAGGCGTTGTGTCCAGTGAGGGTGATATCATGCCACCACATTTCTTTGAAAAGGGACAAATTGTCACAAAAGAAATTTATCTGCAAGTTTTGACAGATGTTCTGAAACCGTAGATAGTAACTGTGGCCTCCAGGAGACAACACGTCTTTCAACAGGACGGTGCACCGCCTGATACGAGCCATGTAGTCCAAAACTGGATCTCTGATAACGTAGACATGTTAAGGTCAAAGGGGTTCTGGTCCCCAAATAGCCCGGATTTGAATCTCCTCGACTACTACGTTTGGAGCGTAGTTGAAAGAGTTACCAGTAAGAAGAGGCACCCTAATGTCACATCTATACACACCGCTATCGAAGCAGCACTCCCGGATATAGACAGCACCGTTTTAAAGAGTGCGTGCGATAGCTTCAGGATAAGAATGGAGGCGGTCACTGCGGCTGAATGCGGCTACATAGAGTAATGTTATTCTTGAAAGATACCACCACTTATATGTAAAAGTATTTACATTTTCACTTGTATTTTATTTTAATAAACTTTGAAACGCCCCTTAGAAAAATTGTACAAGACTGTCCTTAAACAGACACACAATATTTTTAGTGCAACGCAATCTGACTTTCAAAAATCCCTACAAAAAAATTTCCCTGACTAACATTAACCTATACCTTTCACAAATCACTTACCTCACCAAAAATCTTTGTTACTCGAACTACTGCAATACAGCGAGCGCCACTACTGCCAGCTAAATAAAAGATTCAAACTACGGAAGGCACTAACTACTGATAGGCACAGTTAGCGAATGAAAGATTTTAAGAGAGAACAAACAATGTATTTACCTTAATAGTCATAATATATATATCAGTTCATGACATCCATTCTTACAAATTTCAAAACTCCGCCATTTCTCTCCTCATATCCACCACTCCTGGCGGCTCGCCTCCAACTGCACAATGCTAAGCGCCGCTAACAGCCAGCTGCCGCTGCCCAACACTACAATGGCTGACAACAATGCAGACCAGCCACAGACTGCACTCAGCACAGCCAGCGATTTTCATACAGAGCGCTACATGGCGTTACCAATAAGAAAACCTAAACAGCCTACTTACATAGCCCCATGCCCCCCACAAAAAATTTTACAAATTGTTTTGGGCAGTGGCCAATACAGATTTGAAAACTCTTTTCATAATTACAATAACAAAGATATCAAATGCACACACGTATTGACACAATGTTGGTCAAAAGCTAAAATTTTCTCACAGTGCATATAGGCAGTCTTGATCATTCATCACAGTAAAATAGCAGTGTTTTTCTCAAAGACTGAGCAATAAAAGAAAATGCACATGGAAGTAGTGGATTTCCATGCAGTCTTGAAGAAGTAGTGTTGTCCTTCCAACAGAAAGACAGTGCTGACTATTGACATGCAGACAGGTAATGGGTCACAACAGAGCAAACCCACAGCAGAGACAGTCGAAGTTTTGAAGACTATTGGTAGGTAGGTCAACACAGAGTAGATCCGTTGTAGTCCTGGTAGAGATTACGGTATTGGTGGGCTACCAGAGGTGCAGACCCACTGCAGTCCTTGTAGAAATAATGGTATTGGTGAGTCATCAAAGGTGTAGACCCACTTCAGTCCTTGTAGAGATAGCCAGCAGCCATCTGTTTGACTGTGCAGGCGCACAATCACCATTGAAGAGTCTTGCGGATAATATAGCAAGTCCATAAACCACCACTTGTGCACACACAAAGTTTTTGGAATTGTCCTTAGAACCAGCAATGCTGTTGTCCAGTCCCTTGCTGAATTATTAACACCTGTGCAAACACTATCAGTCTCTACTTCTCACATATTGTCCATATACTATGACCAACAGAAACATGTGCAGTGAAATGTAATTTACAAGTTACTTAATGGTGTCAATTACAATTTTATAACATGAGAATACAATAACAAACGTACAAAATACATCATTAAAGAACATAACAATACAGACAACATTTATAGTAATACAGGCTTTACAAAAGAATCAAAATAAGAAATACATCAGTGTTACAAAAATTATGACATAAGTACATACATAAAAGATCAGAATAACGTTTGCAACACCAACTTCACACAAGGGCATTTGAACAAAACAGAATAAATAATGTGTAAACATATTTACTAAGTAAATAACATGTTATTAATGCAAATTATATTTGAGGATAACAGTATTCCTCATCATAGTGAGTGTAGCTTAGTATTAGAAGAGAAAAAATTCTATGAACAGTACATAGACAGGAAGAAAACAAATACACAAGGGTACACAAACACATAGTGGGATAATACAAGAGGAAAGGGCAGGGTTTGTTTTCAGTGCAACATTTGGTACTGCAGTCCAACCCAAAACTTAATTCCATAGATCTTTCGTCTTATTTCAACATTTGTTTCCACCAAAAAAATCCTATCCAAGCACGCTTTCTGTATTTATATGTTCACATATTTCTTACCTCATCATTTATTTTCCAGTATCTTACCTCATCATTTATTTACAAGAGAATCCTACCTATACCTGCTTTCTGTACATTTTTCGTATAACCTCTCAGTGCATTTCTTCCAATTCATCGCAACTCATCCTTTTATATAGGCTACCCCCTCTTAAGCTAACTTAAATCTACTGAGCTCAGATGGTAAACTAAGGGACAAGGCAATGCAGCAGCACAAAACAATTAACACAAACAACAATGATAAAAAAATGGAAATTGGCAAAGAAACGCAGCAATATTACAACTAATATAAGGCAATGCGCAGGAAACAAGAAAAAATAAATCCGTAGTAAAACTGGCTTAACAGAGTAATACAAAGTCAAATTCAGTATCATTATGCCTGGTAAACAGCAGGAGCAAATGCAATAACTTTTACCTAAACATGACAAAGCTGAAGCAGAAAAAATATTACAGTAAAAATGTTTAATACCTATGTCACATCTTAACACTAGAGTGATGCATCACGAGAACATACACTAGCAGACAAGCTACCAAATTGTAAAAAAAATTATTTATGCAGTTCCTGTGAAGGGAAATGCCTATTTATGTTCCCTCGTTTTCTTGGAAGTAGGTCATAATTCTTTTTGCTGGGTCTGTAGATATAAAATAACTATATTAGTACATCTATTAAATTTTATTTTAACCAATGCTGCAGTGCAGCTAGAAAATAGATATTAAACAAAATGAGCAATCTCTCAGCTAGAAAGACAATAGATATAAAATGTTTCTCATCATTTGATTTCAGTAAATATCATAAATTAAGAACTCTACAGTGTAATCATGTTTTCAGGTTTGAGGGTGTCGTATTTACGATGCTTTCTACAAAGGAATTTCAATAGCGAGGATAATGGCCTCCTTTTTTTTCTCTCCACCTGTGCCTCTGAGAGGCACACACTAATGGCTTTCTTTTGTCAGATGCTTGTCGCGCAGCTGGGTGCCCACGATGCACTACGTGCAGGTGGTCACTTAACTATCTTATCGAAATATTTACGACACCAGTTTCCGCTACAGTGGCAGTCTCATGTAAAAAAAATACACAGGTCAAGAATTTGCGTTACAAATCTGTAGAAATAAAATCATTTAAATATAATAGTGTCCAAAAAATTTTCGCCAGCATAGTGATACTTTCACGCATATACACACATTTCTTAACTCTTAAAGTACGATTCTGGGTTTCCGACATCTTTTTTCACAAATCAGAGTCCATAACCACTACTTATTATTCCTTGCTTTATTACACATATACATATTCGTAGACACTTCTTCAATATTTCATCATAATAAATCTGTAGCATAATCAAATTCCTCATATAGCATCAGCTTATTGATGATAAATATACCTCAACAGCATAATACACATAGTCATCGTAATAATAACATCGTAACACCTCAGTCAACTCTCAAAATCGTCGTAGCTTCCTCACATAATTTCAAAACTTAAAAAAATTCTCTGCTCATGTCAAAAGTGTCATCTACCTCAAACGTACTTTAAAAATCATGATCCCATACCAAATACATCATTCAAAGCTCTCACAGTATCACAATGGTTCCGAAAAATATGAAGGGTTCACACTGCACAGACAAAATACAATTTCATAAGTGTAAAGTTATCCACCTGTGTAATTACGTAAACATCTGTCACTGATGTAGTAAAATAAATGTTTGTCTCTCCCAGTTAAATGATCAGATAGATGTGTAATTTATGTGTTACAGAAATATGGTACAGATGTGTAAAGTTGTATAAGCAAATACCATATTAGCTAGGGCTCCTTGTGCTTTCCAGACACATGGTACACAAAGTAAGCACGTACCTCCCTGAGGATTAATGTAATTATATCCTCAGATGTTACAGATTACAGCAATGGAATGAAATGTATCACGGAAAACCTTTGTATCATTGTATTTCAAATATCTTTAAAAATAAATGTTTTAAGTACAAAATTAGTCACTCAAATACACGTACTGTAGCGCTAAACTGTGCGTCGTGTTGTAAGATAATCTCTGTGGAAGTGTCGTAGTTATCGTTCTCCGAAAGCTAAATTCTACAGAAGTCAATGTACTTACCTCATGATAAACAAGAGTGAAATGCTTTGCGTATAGATATCTTAGTTACTACACTTATTGCCGTGATGAAGTAAGTACTGTACTGTAACGTATTGTTGTGCTACAGAAAAGGCTGTCTCATTGTAGCTATACCACAAAGTTACTACTAAAACATGTTTTACTTTCCAGAATAATACAGAAAAACTGTGCAGATATAAAACAGATACAGTGCAAAAGCAACATTGTAAATTGTCACTCATTAGTAGCGTCGTGATGAAATCGTGTAGCTGTCACATAAACTAACCACTGAGTCATCTGGTATCTCACAGAAAGTACTTTAAATCTATAATTTATTTTCAAGTAAACCAAAATGCTGCATTAAAATCTCATTAGCAGAACTGGTAAATGTTCTAAGTATGTCGGCCTTATAGTCGTTAGTTAATCGTGCAACTAAGAAGCAAGAATGTACACGAGTAGTATGTGGGTCACTTGGGAACACCCCCTCTTCTAAGGTTAAATTCAAACATAATTTTTTTATCTTTCAAGGTTCCATTTAACCTTAAAAAATTATTTTACTTATCTGTTGGATAATCGTGTTTAACCTTAAATCTTACCTTAAACGCATTTTATTTTTAAATCTTATTTAAGATTAAAACCAACCATACCCTGTCCAATGAGGTTTCTAAAAGTAAATCTTGTTTAAGGTGAAAACTAACCATAAAAATTTCTGGAGAACTGTGAAACAATTTATGGTTCAAAGTAACCTTAAAACGTAATCTAAAGTAGTATGTGGGTCACTTGGGAACACCCCCTCTTCTAAGGTTAAATTCAAACATAATTTTATTTATCTTTTAAGGTTCCATTTAACCTTAAAAAATTATTTTACTTATCTGTTGTATAATCGTGTTTAACCTTAAATCTTACCTTAAACACATTTTATTTTTAAATCTTATTTAAGATTAAAACCAACCATACCCTGTCCAATGAGGTTTCTAAAAGTAAATCTTGTTTAAGGTGAAAACTAACCATAAAAATTTCTGGAGAACTGTGAAACAATTTATGGTTCAAAGTAACCTTAAAACGTAATCTAAAGATCAACCATAAAAAATTCACAAAGTTTTCTTGAAAAATATGAGTAAAATATGGTTCAAAGTCACCACAAAACATAATCAAAAGGGTTGAGAAAGATTAATCTTGTTTAAGATTAAACTTACCCATAAAAAGTATTAAATGTGTGGTGAGCCATTTTATTTAAATAAAGTCTCAATAAAAAGTGATAAAAATTATGGTTAATCTTAACCTTAAAATGTAATCGAAGATTTTTTCAAGAATTATTCCTGTACTTAAACAACACTTTTTTATGGTCCTATTAACCATAAAAAATTATCTTAATCTTATTTAAGATTGTGGTTTGTGTCCACCTTAACTTATTTTACCTATATTAATCTTATTTAAGGTGAAACCTTACCTTAACTTATCTTACCAATTACAGCCTCTTTTAACCTTAACTTGTCTATTTATCTTAATTGATTTTAAGATTGTGTCTACCTTAACTTACGCCAGTACTCTAGCTATTTTTTGTAGACAGCTTAAAGGTACTCTAAAGCAACGATTTTTGCATTAAAATTAAAACTTCTCCATCAAACGTTTTCAGTAATTAGTCCATGCTTAAGATCATAAGTCAAGTTTCTTTTACCATACATAATTATGTATGCTAAAGTGTTGTCAGGAATTGGCGAATTGAAAGTCCCTGATAATTTCATTGCTGTTTTTTGTGCAGTGACAACATTCTTACCCCTGCTCATATTTATTACATAAACAGGGTACGAATTAATGAAATTGTATGCACTAATTTTATGGTCATCTTTCAATTCAGTTATTCTCTTAAAGTCTGCAAATGCATTATATGCCTTTAAACAAGTGTCTGAAGGATCTATGTTCCACAGTTCTTCAGGAAATATCTCATTTCTACCATTCTTTAGATAAATGTTTTGGAGATGAACGTGATCCGAAGAGTCCGCATCTTGGTTTCCTTTCCTGTTGGTCTGAAACACCACAAACACAAAGTAAGGCATGTCAAACTCCATAGAATTATAGTAATTCGTTATATCTACCTCAAAGTTTCTCTTACTATTAATTCCTGCTATTTCCTGCGTCTGAAGATCAAAAAATGAAATCGGAATCTTAGGGTCCATTAGCATCTTTTCTCTTAGCTCTAGTTCATAATTAGGCTCATACTTAACAATGGGTACTCGAATCTCCATATTTGTAATGGTTACTTTACCCAACTCAGGTCGAGAGCCTTCAATATCTGCACCACTATTATTTTTTGAAAACCATCTAAACAAGGCATCGCCAGCATTTGCGCTTCCCACAAATGTTACTGTTAAGTCACCTTCCCACATGATTTCTTTGCAATCCTTAAAAAATCCACCCAACATTTTTAATGGATACAACACCTCGTTTTCCTTTCTTCGTAACTTACCATTGTTAATGAAATTGCCCTCGAATCTAATGTCATCGTCGAGAGAAGAAGTAAGATGACATAAATACGTTGAAGAAATGCTTGGATACTCTAACCTATAAATTATGTGACCTCTTTTCTTAACAATCACTGCACTCCATAACTGTGTCGGAAAGTTGTCAACGAGTTTAACAATCGATTTGCCTTCGTAAGAAGTGTAATCTGATCTATTTGCATGAGTAACGTTATATGTCAAATACAAGTAAGCATTGTTGTCAAACCAACCATCACCAACTTTGATGTCTATTTCTACATCTTTGTTCGGGAGGTTCAAATTATTTCTAGTCTTCTCGTTTACTGGAAAAGACTGCCACTGATAGCTTTCTATTTTATTCATTTTATTTACTGTAATATTTTAATTTTAAAGCATTTCTAAAAGAACAGTCACTGTAGCTCCACCAAAATCTATGACACAGTCTTTCTCATCCGTTATAGTAATAGCAAAATTTTGATCTTTGTCGTGCACAGGGAAAAATAATGGATAACTCGGTTCGTGTATTATAGGACTACCAAACTGTAAGTGACCACACGCCTCCAATTTGGGTTTAAAAGAAGCAATAATGTTTGTTTCTCGATGAAAGTGGTCAGAATCCTTTACAAACATACCATCAGCTAAGTTAAAATGCACTTTAATTTTTTCGAATGTAATTATTTTTGGTAACTCATTTGCAACTACGTTTGTTGCAGGGTCAGCAATTTCACCTCTAAAACCTAGCATATTACCAATACTACATTCCATGTTAAAATACAGCTTTGTATCTCAACTCTATTTAGGATTTCGTTAGCCTTAATCTTTATATTACTAGCATTGAAAGGTTCCAGACTCTGAATAGACCTCTCCAAGTTGTCTAGACTGTACTGTCCTGGATTAATATTTAAAGTGTGAACCACACCATCTTTCTCATAGTGGAATCTGTTATTATACTTTGTGACATTTGGAGTTAAGAATGTTGAATAAAATCCGACCAAACCAACCTTTGTATACATGTTTCTTATTGGTACATTTAGCCGCTTTCTTAAGGTTGAGGATGTACCACTAATTTCAAAAATTCTATTCATTTATTAATTAAATAATAAGTAGTAAATAAAAAAGTAAAATGACTAAAGATACAACTGACTGGGATCCAAAAATCAGAATCCCAGAAAAACGAACTGCGAGTAGACATGGGAAGTTATTACCTAGTTCGATTCGTTGTGCTATCGTGGGGCCTAGTGGCTGTGGTAAAACAACATTAATGGTTGATAACTATCTGTTGTGCCCAGGCTGGCTTAACTGGAACAATATTAAGCCCTTGTACATCTACTCGAAAAGCTTAGAACAGTTTAAGTACAATCATCTTATGGAAAAATGTGAAAGAATTAAAAATGAACGCAACGAGAAGGTAGCTACATTTGTTAGTAACTGTGATGACATTATACCATTAGATGAGTGTGAAGACCACTCTGTTGTGGTGTTTGACGACATTATATCAGAAAACCAAGATATTGTAAGAGAATACTTTACCAGAGGAAGACATAAGAACATTGACTGTTTCTACTTAGCGCAAACGTATCCTAAAATACCCAAGCAGTTGGTGAGAGAAAACCTTAACTTCTTGAAAATATTTAGACAAGATGACATTAATTTGAAGCACATCTACGACGAATTTGTAGGTGGAGACTTTAAATGGAATGACTTTAAAGAGCTTTGCAGTAAGGTGTGGAACGAGGACTTTGGATTCATAACTGTTGACATGACTCGAAAGCGGCATGACGGTAGGTACCGTAATAAAATTAAAACTTTTACCAGATTTTAATGGTTTTTTAACCATTAAAATACCACATTTTTTCTGTTTACCCAACGATTGTGTGAGCTATCAAAACCTAGCCACTTAACAAATACTTTGTCACCCTTTTTCCTTAAAACTTTTTCTACAAGATACACATCTGGATACTTTGTCTTTTGTAACTCCTGTTTGTAGAAGCTTCCTCTGATTTCTTCTCCACTCGTGTCTTTCAACTTGTATGTAGGCGGATTTGTATTACTGATCTGACTCACTTCAAATATTTCTGTCAACCAATTAGCAGTATAACCTTTTTCGAACAAACCTTTCAATTTACTGATGGGAACTTTATCACCTATCTTGAACTTGGGTGGATCTGTTTTGAGTTCCGCTGTAAAAGCGGCCTTCACCACATTTTTTGCATTCTTTTCATCTACGTCTATAGGTTTCATCCCTATTGTCCTATGTTTTCTGTTGTTGCAGTCATATACCAGTTTAGGCAGCAAGTCAATCCACGTTCGATTGCCCTGGAGTGCAAATTGTTTCCACATTTTTTCCTTTAAAGTCCTGTTGAACCTTTCAACTACTGAAGCCTTAAGTTCTGTAAATGTAGAGTAATGATTTACACCTGTAAGTTTCATGAGCTCTTTGAAGTGTTTGTTGTAGAATTCTTTGCCATTATCTGTTTGTAAGTGTTTCAGCGTCCTTTCTTGTAGTATACCTTTAAAAGCGTTGGTAATACTTTTACCTGATTTATCTTTAACAGGAATAGCCCAAGCATACTTTGAAAAGATGTCTATTATAGTCAGTAAATACTTCATACCCTTGTTGAATTTAGATGTACCTTTAAGGTGACCAGAATGCATCTCAACCAAGTCAGCCTGCCACAAATCATCTATACCGTAAGCTATAACAGGTTTCCTTAGAAAAGTCTTTCTCATTGGCTTGTGAAGTTCTTGTATAATTTCTTCACGAATACTTTTACTTTTTGGAGACATTACTTTATTTTTATAAACTTACTTTTCTTGATATTACATTCTGCACAATAGCCCTCAATCCTATGACGACCGGTTTTCGTCACAATTCTTTTGGGATGAAGTGTAGTAGTAACTTTTTTTGCAGCTTAGACACCAAATATGTTTATCATCCATCATTTATTTAATTGAAAATTAAAAATCAAGATTCTAAGCCCTCATCGATAGCATCAGTAATTGATGCAAGTTCACCAAATATAAGAACCTTTGCTTCAACAGGTACTTTCTTAACCGACTTCTTCAGAGCAATTGTTAATTTAGTGTTTGGAACCATAAGTACTGGTTTGCTCTTGAAATCTAAGAATTCAACATTGCTTATAGGCATTATTGACTGGTCTCCGAAGTAGGTAACTAATTTCAAATCAAAGTCGTTATAACATGGTTTTCCTTCACCATAAGGCTTTAAAATAATTCTTTTTATATTTATAGCATACTGAAATATGTGTTCGAAACGTTCTTCTCCTGTCATAAAAGTGAATTTAGCAATTTGCTTATCACATACTTTATTCAGAGATACCTCTGTTTTGTTAATGTATGAAGTCAGATCATACTTTGTATAATAATCGGAGAAAAGTTTCTATTAGTCCTTTTTACTGTAGTAATGGCTAAGATCGGTTTTGTTCATGTAATTATTCAATAATGTTAGAATACTTGTGTATTCAGCTTTGGTGACGAGATTATTTAATTCATTTTCTAAATATTGTTTCGTAACTGCATCGTAACCACTTATTGGATCTTTTAAATCTACTAATCTCCTACCTTTGAAATCAATATAACTTTTAGTTGTCTTAAAAATGTTACATAATTCTTTATGAAACTGTTTAATTAAACTTTCTATTTTTGGATCAATTTTAGGTACTTCAGTTTTGATGTTTTCTAATTCTCCAGCGTTTATGTTGCAACCTTTAGGACGCCCCTTGTTTCCAAATATATTCATTTATTGTATCAAGAATTTTACTAAAACTCCATCCATCTGTAAATAGCTGCAATACAAGCATACACAAATGGCCAGATATAATCTGGTCGAAATTCTGAATTCTTTCTGTTATAAAACAAACTATCTGGCCCCAAGTAGTGTACTAATGTAAGTGGAATAATACCGCCAAACGAATCAAAAACTAATTTTTCATTACACCTCTTCAAGTAGCATATCCAATGAGTACCTACGTGATCAGATGTAGCCAAGTTAACTACCCCTGATTCATCTTCTTTAGGTTCTAATGGTAGCTCGTCAGCCATGAATACACCTCTAAAGGTTTTGATTTTTAAAAACTTTGCTAACCTCTCTATATCATAGTTGCTCAACGGGTGATCATATTTTTGCACAATTTTTTCGACTTTTTTTTAAAGATACCATATCCCGCTTTCTTTTCCATTTCAAGATTATGCCTCTTTTGCTCCGCTAACTCTGCGTCTTCCTTTTGCTTCTTGTGCACAGCACTTATTATTGCCGCAGCACCACCACCTAAGGACCCGATTGCTCCCAACGCTGCAAGTATCAGTGGTAGAAATCCACCTTCGTGCTTATTCAATCCAGAACCTGCTTTCAATCTCTTAGAGTTTAGGTACTCGAGTATCTTCTTCACAACAGATATAGAAAATGTTATCAGTAACCTACCACCTTTTTTAAGTTTATTAGCTTTCTGTTTCATTTGAGTCTCTGTAAGATAAGCATCTAGAAAGCCATGATTTTTCAGGTCATCATTGGACAGTTTTATTTTAATAGATTTCGCTCTCGGATTCCCACTGGAGGGAATGTTATAGTCAATACTAAATCCTGTCATTTATTAATTCAATTACATTAAAAATTTTAGTACTACACTCGTATTAAATTTTAATGGGTTGTGACCCATTAAAATTACACCTCTTCATTCACATTCACAGTGCCCATCCATTATCATCTAAACCTAGACCTAGCTTCCTTTTCCCAAACATTATTCCAGCTACAGCTGTTGAAGCTAATCTTCATCCTAGGGAAGCATCTTTACTGAAAATCCTTTCCTTTGCCGCTTTGTGCAGTTCTTTATCAGCTTGATGTCTTTGTTCCAAATCTTTATGATGCCTGTATGCGATATCTTGCCTTTTGCAAGCTTCCTCTAGAAGATTTATTCCAGTGTCTCCTCTTTCTAATCGTTCTTCTACACTCCTGGAAATTGAAATAAGAACACCGTGAATTCATTGTCCCAGGAAGGGGAAACTTTATTGACACATTCCTGGGGTCAGATACACCACATGATCACACTGACAGAACCACAGGCACATAGACAGAGGCAACAGAGCATGCACAATGTCGGCACTAGTACAGTGTATATCCACCTTTCACAGCAATGCAGGCTGCTACTCTCCCATGGAGACGATCGTAGAGATGCTGGATGTAGTCCTGTGGAACGGCTTGCCATGCCATTTCCACCTGGCGCCTCTGTTGAACCAGCGTTCGTGCTGGACGTGCAGACCGCGTGAGACGACGCTTCATCCAGTCCCAAACATGCTCAATGGGGGACAGATCCAGAGATCTTGCTGGCCAGGGTTCGATGACGGTTTGGATGTACCGTGCACTATTCAGTGTCCCCTCGACGATCACCAGAGGTGTACGGCCAGTGTAGGAGATCGCTCCCCACACCATGATGCCAGATGTTGTCCCTGTGTGCCTTGGTCGTATGCAGTCCTGATTGTGGCGCTCACCTGCATGGCGCCAAACACGCATACGACCATCATTGGCACCAAGGCAGAAGCGACTCTCATCGCTGAAGACCACACGTCTCCATTCGTCCCTCCATTCACGCCTGTCGCGACACCACTGGAGGCGGGCTGCACGATGTTGGGGCGTGAGCGGAAGACGGCCTAACGGTGTGCGGGACCGTAGCCCAGCTTCATGGAGACGGTTGCGAATGGTCCTCGCCGATACCCCAGGAGCAACAGTATCCCTAATTTGCTGGGAAGTGGTTGTGCGGTCCCCTACGGCACTGCATAGGATCCTACGGTCTTGGCGTGCATCCGTGCGTCGCTGCGGCCCGGTCCCAGGTCGACGGGCACGTGCCCCTTCCGCCGACCACTGGCGATAACATCGATGTACTGTGGAGACCTCACGCCCCACGTGTTGAGCAATTCGGCGGTACATCCACCCGGCCTCCCGCATGCCCACTATACGCCCTCGCTCAAAGTGCGTCAACTGCACATACGGTTCACGTCCACGCTGTCGCGGCATGCTACCAGTGTTAAAGACTGCGATGGAGCTCCGTATGCCACGGCAAACTGGCTGACACTGACGGCGGCGGTGCACAAATGCTGCGCAGCTAGGGCCATTCGACGGCCAACACCGCGGTTCCTGGTGTGTCCGCAGTGCCGTGCGTGTGATCATTGCTTGTACAGCCCTCTCGCATTGTCCGGAGCAAGTATGGTGGGTCTGACACACCGGTGTCAATGTGTTCTTTTTTCCATTTCCAGGAGTGTAGTTTGGTACCAGGGCCAAAGTAGTTGTATCCAGGTAAATGCATTTCAACAGGAAGATTTTTAATTAACGTGTTCAGTAAGCCCTTTCCATAACTTTCTGCCTTCCAGAATGTATGAGGGAGATTGTTTGGAAATCTAATTAGGTAAGGTATCCCCTTTGGATTATTTACTATGAAGTCATTAAATTTACTCGTAAGCATCTTGGTTATTCCAAACTTCTCGTTGTGGTAGTTATTATTTCCCGCATTCTCTTCACCATGAATAACCATTAGCCTATCAATTAAATCTCTGACGTCATTCATCCACACGTACTCGACTGGTTCGTCTGTATACCTCTTTACAAAACCCATACCACCCTTTGTGTTTGTCGAGTTACCACGTTCTTCCTTGAGTGACTGCAATATTGGTTTAATGATGTTGTATTTTTCGCTACTGCTTGACTTGGCTTTGCATTTGGATCATTGTTCTGATATATCACATTGGTAACCTTCAACATAGTTGTATAGGTATCAAGGTCGTCAGATGTGTACTCTTCAGGTGATACGGTTTTCTGAGTCAGGTGCTTCATAAACCTATTGTTGGCTTTAAAGGAGTTACCCTTCACCATAATATTATCGTTGTTGAATGTTACTTCGGAGTCACCCATGTAATGCTTCCCATTGTCAAAACGGAGACCAAAAATTGTGTCATTCAGAGCGCCTAAGTATTTTGAAACTTTTGGGCCCAGGTAAGTTGTTGAGTAGTCTGAAACTGCCTTCATCTTCTGCCGTTCATCGTCTTCAATTTGTTCCAACATAGGCTCCAACCTCTTACGTGTCTTTGGTGTGATGGCGTCATCAACAAATAAGCTTCTCTCGAACGATGTTACCACAGGAGTAGGTGGTATAGGGAACATATCGTCATATTGCCCATCGTAAGGTAGTAGCTGCTTTTCAATCTCACGATTTTTTTCTATAGCATCAATTACGTCTTTCCCTATTGCATCTAATTTATCGATAACTGGTTGGTCTTCTTTTTTGTATTTTTCGTATTCAGTTATAGGCTTCATTTTCCATTCTTTGAACTGACCTTTGATTTGTTCGAATTTCTTTCTGTTCTTTTTTGCTTGCTTCACAAGCTTTTGATCAGATTTTGCAAACATTTATTTAAGGAAAAATAATAAAATTATTCGTTGGACGTTGACGTTGGGACGTTGACGTTGGGACGTTTGGACGTTGACGTTGGGACGTTTGGACGTTGACGTTGGGACGTTTGGACGCTGGGACGTTATTTTTCTTCTTCTGACCCAACACCGCTAATTTGACGACTTTGGGGCATTAAAAAGTTTGTATAATCTAAATCAATATTAAAATTGTTAGTATAGTGAGTTAGATCTCTTATTAAGTTGGACGTTTGGACGTTGGGACGTTACATTAAGTTCTCTTGTTGCTGGCCGGTCTCTTTCTCTAACTGAGTCACAGCATATTTTAAGCTCTTCACTAGTACCCTAAATGAACACGACTTATTGGGACAGTTTATGCCAAATAAAGAAAGATCGAATTTACCTGCTCTTACTAGTACGTTTGAGAATTCATTGTATTCATATAATATACCATCCTTGAAGAAGTACAGCAAACCGTTTATGTATCTAAAAACAGAATCAAAGGCTGAAGGTACTCCTGGGAAGCTTTTACTGATAACACCATAAGCCTTTGCTTTAAAGATACATTCATCTATTTCAGCAAAATATATATGGTCATGAAAAATGAAGGTTCTGCCACAGTAAGTGCTGACAGCTCCATGTACAAAAGAATTTTGTCGCAACCCTATATCAGATACTCCTTTTGGGTAGCCAGATTTTAACGATAAGCTCGGTATTTGAACCATATATATCATGTTATTAATAATCAGAACAACTTCACCTGATGGTCTCTGAAAAACAGCAGATACATTTTAGAATTGTTGAAGTAGAAACGTTAACCAGTCTGTGATTAGTTGCGGTTTTGAAAGCTCGTCATTACTATTAAGAGCAGTCATCCAAACCCACGTTCCATAAAAAATGTGTAGAAACTCATTCACAATTACAGAACTTCCAAACTGCTTCAGTCTGCACAGTTCAGGTTCCTTTACAGGGACTGCTTCAGTTGAGGGCGAAGCCGAAGTAGGAGTAGGGCGCTGTTCAGTATCGCTAGAAGCACGTTTCCCATATAACCTTTGGATACCGCGTATATCATCTTCAGATAGGGTGGTGATAGTGCTATTGTAAAAGGCGTACATCACCGATTCAGAGACATCTGAATGCGCCATACCTAACGTGTGACCAATCTCGTGAACTAGAACAACAAACAGGTTTGTCTGTGAACAAGGTGTGTTACTGTCAATTTCCATGTACCAGTATTCATCCCGATCAACGTGGATTTCAATGGGGTCGTTGTACAAGTTAGGAAAGTCGGCATGAGCTAATACATTTCCTCTACCATCAAAACTTCGTTGACAGAACTGTAGGGCAGAGTTTTGGCGTCGGTGTGCTCCTCTCTTAGTGAAAATGACAATATCAGGACTTTGGTTGCTGTTCTCAAAAGTAATATCCGTGTATTCTTGCCACATTTTAAATGCTGATTGTGCCACCTGTAACATTTTTCTAGTTGCTAGGTAGTAATGCCACTTAATATTCTTTTCATTCCACTTGTAGATGTGTGTAGTAAAGCTTAAAACGTTATCTTCCACGCCACACCTCGGGTTCTTCATTAATTGTAAAGTTTCAACAGTCAGCTCACCATTAGCCACGAGATGATATTTCTGTAGGAATAACGTAAGTGCATCTTTGTACGCTTCTTCACTCAGTTGAGAAAGTTGATCTTCTTGATAGTCCAAGTACCCAAAGCTGTGAAAATATTTTACTGCTGCTTCATCGTGAGCAGATACAAATGATAATATTGATAATAGAAGTATTATGTTCATTTATTTGAAAGGAAATTGCTAATATTGACCCATTCCAATAGCCAGTGTTTGTATGGGTATTTATAGGTCCAAGTATCTCCAGGAAAAAACAATGGCTGTAAAAAAAAGTGATAAGTGAAGCTTCAGTTGGGTGGCTAAACACCTTTGAAAACTTACAGCATGCGTTGAATGGTGGTGAAGTCAAGATTTGTGGGGCAAAGGTTGATGGATTCAACAAAGAGACCGATACTGTGTACCAATACCATGGCTGCTTTTGGCACGGTTGCCCTGATTGTTACCAAGAAGATACGATCAGCAATGTTAACCATGAGACTATGGGAGACTTGTACGAGAAAACAAAGCGAAGATGTGACCAAATTTTAAGTGCAGGGTACAATTTAGTAGAAATGTGGGAATGTAAATGGGTTAAAAGCAAAGAATACAGATCCGCGTTGAGTAAGTGTACACCCATAGTAGAGCCACTGAACCCTAGAGATGCTTTCTATGGAGGAAGGACTAACGCGAGCAAGCTTAAAGTGCAGAATAAAAAAATGAGATACATAGACGTATGCAGTCTCTACCCTACAGTCCAGTATTTCGATTACTATCCAATAGGCCACCCTATAAAAATATACAAACCTAAGAGCTACAACAGTGAGTGGTATGGTTTGATTAAGTGCAAGGTATTGCGTAAGCTTTACCATCCAGTACTGCCTGTTAAGAAGGAGAAGCTGATATTTGGGTTGTGAGGAAAGTGTTTTGAGGAGAAATGTGGTGTTTGTCAGCACTCTGATGGTGAAAGAGCAATAATAGGAACATGGACCACAGATGAAGTAAAGAAAGCTATAGAGAAAGGTTACAAAATAGTTGAAGTATACGAGGTTTGGCATTTTGAAGAAAAGAGCAATGATCTACTTAAAGCATATGTTAAGGACTTTATGAAAATAAAGCTAGAAACGAGTGGGTGGAAAGATGACTTTAAAACTATTGAAGAGTACACCGCAGCTGTTAAGAAATGCCTTGATATCGATCTGAATCCTGAAGAGGTGCTTCCAAATCCTGGTAAGCGTGCCGTTTCAAAGATTTGCTTAAACTCATTGTGGGGTAAATTTGGACAAACACAGAACTTGACCCAGAGTGAATATGTAGTGGATGTTAAAAGGTGGTACCAAATAATGTGGGATGACAGAGTTGATGTAAGCAATATGATATTTATTAATGACAATAGAGTTCAAGTCACCTATAAGTATAAAGATCATTTCGTTGAGGATAGTTTGTCTACCAACGTGTTTATAGCAGCATTCACTACTTCAAATGCAAGACTTAGGCTTTACGATATGCTGGACAAATTAGGGTCAAATGTCGTCTGCTACGATACCGATAGTGTTGTTTATATAGATGATGGTTCAAACACAGTTGAAACAGGTTGTATGTTGGGTGAACGGACTGATGAACTTGGGAAGGACGATTATATCACAGACTGGATCTCTACAGGACCTAAGAGCTACGGATACTTGACGAGCAAAGGTAAGGAGATGATGAAGGTGAAAGGTTTCACGTTAAACTATGAAAACTCTGAAGCATTGAACATCAAAACTATGAAAAATATTGTGGATAAGGACATCGATAAGGTTAAATTGAAATACAAAATGATTACAAGAGATACAAAATCTAAACGCTTGATTAATAAGGATGTTAGTAAAGATTTCAAATTCGATTATGATAAAAGAATGATTGAGTCTGAGGTCAGTGGTATTATTAAAACATATCCTTGGGGATATTAAATAACAAAAGAAATAGCAAAGTAAGATAGATACAAACCATAAGATAAATAGACAAGTTAAGGTTAAAAGAGGCTATAACTGGTAAGATAAGTAAAATAATTTTTAAGGTAGGCATAGAGCATAAAAGAACATTATACTATAAATAATATTAAGGTTAAATGAGGCCACAGGTAACAAGATAAGTGACATAATTTTTTAAGCTTAACTTAGAGCACTCTATAAAGATGAGTGAAATAATTTTTAAGGTTAATAGGACCATAAAAGAGTGTTGTTTAAGTATAGGAATAATTTTTGAAAAAATCTTCGATTACATTTTAAGGTTAAGATTAACCATAATTTTTATCACTTTCTATTGAGATTGTTTATTTAAATAAAATGGATGATTCTCACCACACATTTAATACTTCTTATGGGTAAGTTTAATCTTAAACAAGATTAATCTTTCTCAACACTTTTGATTATGTTTTGTGGTGACTTTGAACCATATTTTACTCATATTTTTCAGAAAAACATTGTGAATTTTTTATGGTTGATCTTAATGATAACTTTAGATTACGTTTTAAGGTTACTTTGAACCATAAATTGTTTCACAATTCTCCAGAAATTTTTATGGTTAGTTTTCACCTTAAACAAGATTTACTTTTAGAAACCTCATTGGACAGGGTATGGTTGGTTTTAATCTTAAATAAGATTTAAAAATAAAATGTGTTTAAGGTAAGATTTAAGGTTAAACACGATTATCCAACAGATAAGTAAAATAATTTTTTAAGGTTAAATGGAACCTTAAAAGATAAATAAAATTATGGTTGAATTTAACCTTAGAAGACGGGGTGGTCCCAAGTGACCCACATACTACTATCTGTTTGTAAGTGTTTCAGCGTCCTTTCTTGTAGTATACCTTTAAAAGCGTTGGTAATACTTTTACCTGATTTATCTTTAACAGGAATAGCCCAAGCATACTTTGAAAAGATGTCTATTATAGTCAGTAAATACTTCATACCCTTGTTGAATTTAGATGTACCTTTAAGGTGACCAGAATGCATCTCAACCAAGTCAGCCTGCCACAAATCATCTATACCGTAAGCTATAACAGGTTTCCTTAGAAAAGTCTTTCTCATTGGTTTGTGAAGCTCTTGTATAATTTCTTCACGAATACTTTTACTTTTTGGAGACATTACTTTATTTTTATAAACTTACTTTTCTTGATATTACATTCTGCACAATAGCCCTCAATCCTATGACGACCGGTTTTCGTCACAATTCTTTTGGGATGAAGTGTAGTAGTAACTTTTTTTGCAGCTTAGACACCAAATATGTTTATCATCCATCATTTATTTAATTGAAAATTAAAAATCAAGATTCTAAGCCCTCATCGATAGCATCAGTAATTGATGCAAGTTCACCAAATATAAGAACCTTTGCTTCAACAGGTACTTTCTTAACCGACTTCTTCAGAGCAATTGTTAATTTAGTGTTTGGAACCATAAGTACTGGTTTGCTCTTGAAATCTAAGAATTCAACATTGCTTATAGGCATTATTGACTGGTCTCCGAAGTAGGTAACTAATTTCAAATCAAAGTCGTTATAACATGGTTTTCCTTCACCATAAGGCTTTAAAATAATTCTTTTTATATTTATAGCATACTGAAATATGTGTTCGAAACGTTCTTCTCCTGTCATAAAAGTGAATTTAGCAATTTGCTTATCACATACTTTATTCAGAGATACCTCTGTTTTGTTAATGTATGAAGTCAGATCATACTTTGTATAATAATCGGAGAAAAGTTTCTATTAGTCCTTTTTACTGTAGTAATGGCTAAGATCGGTTTTGTTCATGTAATTATTCAATAATGTTAGAATACTTGTGTATTCAGCTTTGGTGACGAGATTATTTAATTCATTTTCTAAATATTGTTTCGTAACTGCATCGTAACCACTTATTGGATCTTTTAAATCTACTAATCTCCTACCTTTGAAATCAATATAACTTTTAGTTGTCTTAAAAATGTTACATAATTCTTTATGAAACTGTTTAATTAAACTTTCTATTTTTGGATCAATTTTAGATACTTCAGTTTTGATGTTTTCTAATTCTCCAGCGTTTATGTTGCAACCTTTAGGATGCCCCTTGTTTCCAAATATATTCATTTATTGTATCAAGAATTTTACTAAAACTCCATCCATCTGTAAATAGCTGCAATACAAGCATACACAAATGGCCAGACATAATCTGGTCGAAATTCTGAATTCTTTCTGTTATAAAACAAACTATCTGGCCCCAAGTAGTGTACTAATGTAAGTGGAATAATACCGCCAAACGAATCAAAAACTAATTTTTCATTACACCTCTTCAAGTAGCATATCCAATGAGTACCTACGTGATCAGATGTAGCCAAGTTAACTACCCCTGATTCATCTTCTTTAGGTTCTAATGGTAGCTCGTCAGCCATGAATACACCTCTAAAGGTTTTGATTTTTAAAAACTTTGCTAACCTCTCTATATCATAGTTGCTCAACGGGTGATCATATTTTTGCACAATTTTTTCGACTTTTTTTTAAAGATACCATATCCCGCTTTCTTTTCCATTTCAAGATTATGCCTCTTTTGCTCCGCTAACTCTGCGTCTTCCTTTTGCTTCTTGTGCACAGCACTTATTATTGCCGCAGCACCACCACCTAAGGACCCGATTGCTCCCAACGCTGCAAGTATCAGTGGTAGAAATCCACCTTCGTGCTTATTCAATCCAGAACCTGCTTTCAATCTCTTAGAGTTTAGGTACTCGAGTATCTTCTTCACAACAGATATAGAAAATGTTATCAGTAACCTACCACCTTTTTTAAGTTTATTAGCTTTCTGTTTCATTTGAGTCTCTGTAAGATAAGCATCTAGAAAGCCATGATTTTTCAGGTCATCATTGGACAGTTTTATTTTAATAGATTTCGCTCTCGGATTCCCACTGGAGGGAATGTTATAGTCAATACTAAATCCTGTCATTTATTAATTCAATTACATTAAAAATTTTAGTACTACACTCGTATTAAATTTTAATGGGTTGTGACCCATTAAAATTACACCTCTTCATTCACATTCACAGTGCCCATCCATTATCATCTAAACCTAGACCTAGCTTCCTTTTCCCAAACATTATTCCAGCTACAGCTGTTGAAGCTAATCTTCATCCTAGGGAAGCATCTTTACTGAAAATCCTTTCCTTTGCCACTTTGTGCAGTTCTTTATCAGCTTGATGTCTTTGTTCCAAATCTTTATGATGCCTGTATGCGATATCTTGCCTTTTGCAAGCTTCCTCTAGAAGATTTATTCCAGTGTCTCCTCTTTCTAATCGTTCTTCTACACTCCTGGAAATTGAAATAAGAACACCGTGAATTCATTGTCCCAGGAAGGGGAAACTTTATTGACACATTCCTGGGGTCAGATACACCACATGATCACACTGACAGAACCACAGGCACATAGACAGAGGCAACAGAGCATGCACAATGTCGGCACTAGTACAGTGTATATCCACCTTTCACAGCAATGCAGGCTGCTACTCTCCCATGGAGACGATCGTAGAGATGCTGGATGTAGTCCTGTGGAACGGCTTGCCATGCCATTTCCACCTGGCGCCTCTGTTGAACCAGCGTTCGTGCTGGACGTGCAGACCGCGTGAGACGACGCTTCATCCAGTCCCAAACATGCTCAATGGGGGACAGATCCAGAGATCTTGCTGGCCAGGGTTCGATGACGGTTTGGATGTACCGTGCACTATTCAGTGTCCCCTCGACGATCACCAGAGGTGTACGGCCAGTGTAGGAGATCGCTCCCCACACCATGATGCCAGATGTTGTCCCTGTGTGCCTTGGTCGTATGCAGTCCTGATTGTGGCGCTCACCTGCATGGCGCCAAACACGCATACGACCATCATTGGCACCAAGGCAGAAGCGACTCTCATCGCTGAAGACCACACGTCTCCATTCGTCCCTCCATTCACGCCTGTCGCGACACCACTGGAGGCGGGCTGCACGATGTTGGGGCGTGAGCGAAAGACGGCCTAACGGTGTGCGAGACCGTAGCCCAGCTTCATGGAGACGGTTGCGAATGGTCCTCGCCGATACCCCAGGAGCAACAGTATCCCTAATTTGCTGGGAAGTGGTTGTGCGGTCCCCTACGGCACTGCATAGGATCCTACGGTCTTGGCGTGCATCCGTGCGTCGCTGCGGTCCGGTCCCAGGTCGACGGGCACGTGCCCCTTCCGCCGACCACTGGCGATAACATCGATGTACTGTGGAGACCTCACGCCCCACGTGTTGAGCAATTCGGCGGTACATCCACCCGGCCTCCCGCATGCCCACTATACGCCCTCGCTCAAAGTGCGTCAACTGCACATACGGTTCACGTCCACGCTGTCGCGGCATGCTACCAGTGTTAAAGACTGCGATGGAGCTCCGTATGCCACGGCAAACTGGCTGACACTGACGGCGGCGGTGCACAAATGCTGCGCAGCTAGGGCCATTCGACGGCCAACACCGCGGTTCCTGGTGTGTCCGCAGTGCCGTGCGTGTGATCATTGCTTGTACAGCCCTCTCGCATTGTCCGGAGCAAGTATGGTGGGTCTGACACACCGGTGTCAATGTGTTCTTTTTTCCATTTCCAGGAGTGTAGTTTGGTACCAGGGCCAAAGTAATTGTATCCAGGTAAATGCATTTCAACAGGAAGATTTTTAATTAACGTGTTCAGTAAGCCCTTTCCATAACTTTCTGCCTTCCAGAATGTATGAGGGAGATTGTTTAGAAATCTAATTAGGTAAGGTATCCCCTTTGGATTATTTACTATGAAGTCATTAAATTTACTCGTAAGCATCTTGGTTATTCCAAACTTCTCGTTGTGGTAGTTATTATTTCCCGCATTCTCTTCACCATGAATAACCATTAGCCTATCAATTAAATCTCTGACGTCATTCATCCACACGTACTCGACTGGTTCGTCTGTATACCTCTTTACAAAACCCATACCACCCTTTGTGTTTGTCGAGTTACCACGTTCTTCCTTGAGTGACTGCAATATTGGTTTAATGATGTTGTATTTTTCGCTACTGCTTGACTTGGCTTTGCATTTGGATCATTGTTCTGATATATCACATTGGTAACCTTCAACATAGTTGTATAGGTATCAAGGTCGTCAGATGTGTACTCTTCAGGTGATACGGTTTTCTGAGTCAGGAGCTTCATAAACCCATTGTTGGCTTTAAAGGAGTTACCCTTCACCATAATATTATCGTTGTTGAATGTTACTTCGGAGTCACCCATGTAATGCTTCCCATTGTCAAAACGGAGACCAAAAATTGTGTCATTCAGAGCGCCTAAGTATTTTGAAACTTTTGGGCCCAGGTAAGTTGTTGAGTAGTCTGAAACTGCCTTCATCTTCTGCCGTTCATCGTCTTCAATTTGTTCCAACATAGGCTCCAACCTCTTACGTGTCTTTGGTGTGATGGCGTCATCAACAAATAAGCTTCTCTCGAACGATGTTACCACAGGAGTAGGTGGTATAGGGAACATATCGTCATATTGCCCATCGTAAGGTAGTAGCTGCTTTTCAATCTCACGATTTTTTTCTATAGCATCAATTACGTCTTTCCCTATTGCATCTAATTTATCGATAACTGGTTGGTCTTCTTTTTTGTATTTTTCGTATTCAGTTATAGGCTTCATTTTCCATTCTTTGAACTGACCTTTGATTTGTTCGAATTTCTTTCTGTTCTTTTTTGCTTGCTTCACAAGCTTTTGATCAGATTTTGCAAACATTTATTTAAGGAAAAATAATAAAATTATTCGTTGGACGTTGACGTTGGGACGTTGACGTTGGGACGTTTGGACGTTGACGTTGGGACGTTTGGACGTTGACGTTGGGACGTTTGGACGCTGGGACGTTATTTTTCTTCTTCTGACCCAACACCGCTAATTTGACGACTTTGGGGCATTAAAAAGTTTGTATAATCTAAATCAATATTAAAATTGTTAGTATAGTGAGTTAGATCTCTTATTAAGTTGGACGTTTGGACGTTGGGACGTTACATTAAGTTCTCTTGTTGCTGGCCGGTCTCTTTCTCTAACTGAGTCACAGCATATTTTAAGCTCTTCACTAGTACCCTAAATGAACACGACTTATTGGGACAGTTTATGCCAAATAAAGAAAGATCGAATTTACCTGCTCTTACTAGTACGTTTGAGAATTCATTGTATTCATATAATATACCATCCTTGAAGAAGTACAGCAAACCGTTTATGTATCTAAAAACAGAATCAAAGGCTGAAGGTACTCCTGGGAAGCTTTTACTGATAACACCATAAGCCTTTGCTTTAAAGATACATTCATCTATTTCAGCAAAATATATATGGTCATGAAAAATGAAGGTTCTGCCACAGTAAGTGCTGACAGCTCCATGTACAAAAGAATTTTGTCGCAACCCTATATCAGATACTCCTTTTGGGTAGCCAGATTTTAACGATAAGCTCGGTATTTGAACCATATATATCATGTTATTAATAATCAGAACAACTTCACCTGATGGTCTCTGAAAAACAGCAGATACATTTTAGAATTGTTGAAGTAGAAACGTTAACCAGTCTGTGATTAGTTGCGGTTTTGAAAGCTCGTCATTACTATTAAGAGCAGTCATCCAAACCCACGTTCCATAAAAAATGTGTAGAAACTCATTCACAATTACAGAACTTCCAAACTGCTTCAGTCTGCACAGTTCAGGTTCCTTTACAGGGACTGCTTCAGTTGAGGGCGAAGCCGAAGTAGGAGTAGGGCGCTGTTCAGTATCGCTAGAAGCACGTTTCCCATATAACCTTTGGATACCGCGTATATCATCTTCAGATAGGGTGGTGATAGTGCTATTGTAAAAGGCGTACATCACCGATTCAGAGACATCTGAATGCGCCATACCTAACGTGTGACCAATCTCGTGAACTAGAACAACAAACAGGTTTGTCTGTGAACAAGGTGTGTTACTGTCAATTTCCATGTACCAGTATTCATCCCGATCAACGTGGATTTCAATGGGGTCGTTGTACAAGTTAGGAAAGTCGGCATGAGCTAATACATTTCCTCTACCATCAAAACTTCGTTGACAGAACTGTAGGGCAGAGTTTTGGCGTCGGTGTGCTCCTCTCTTAGTGAAAATGACAATATCAGGACTTTGGTTGCTGTTCTCAAAAGTAATATCCGTGTATTCTTGCCACATTTTAAATGCTGATTGTGCCACCTGTAACATTTTTCTAGTTGCTAGGTAGTAATGCCACTTAATATTCTTTTCATTCCACTTGTAGATGTGTGTAGTAAAGCTTAAAACGTTATCTTCCACGCCACACCTCGGGTTCTTCATTAATTGTAAAGTTTCAACAGTCAGCTCACCATTAGCCACGAGATGATATTTCTGTTGGAATAACGTAAGTGCATCTTTGTACGCTTCTTCACTCAGTTGAGAAAGTTGATCTTCTTGATAGTCCAAGTACCCAAAGCTGTGAAAATATTTTACTGCTGCTTCATCGTGAGCAGATACAAATGATAATATTGATAATAGAAGTATTATGTTCATTTATTTGAAAGGAAATTGCTAATATTGACCCATTCCAATAGCCAGTGTTTGTATGGGTATTTATAGGTCCAAGTATCTCCAGGAAAAAACAATGGCTGTAAAAAAAAGTGATAAGTGAAGCTTCAGTTGGGTGGCTAAACACCTTTGAAAACTTACAGCATGCGTTGAATGGTGGTGAAGTCAAGATTTGTGGGGCAAAGGTTGATGGATTCAACAAAGAGACCGATACTGTGTACCAATACCATGGCTGCTTTTGGCACGGTTGCCCTGATTGTTACCAAGAAGATACGATCAGCAATGTTAACCATGAGACTATGGGAGACTTGTACGAGAAAACAAAGCGAAGATGTGACCAAATTTTAAGTGCAGGGTACAATTTAGTAGAAATGTGGGAATGTAAATGGGTTAAAAGCAAAGAATACAGATCCGCGTTGAGTAAGTGTACACCCATAGTAGAGCCACTGAACCCTAGAGATGCTTTCTATGGAGGAAGGACTAACGCGAGCAAGCTTAAAGTGCAGAATAAAAAAATGAGATACATAGACGTATGCAGTCTCTACCCTACAGTCCAGTATTTCGATTACTATCCAATAGGCCACCCTATAAAAATATACAAACCTAAGAGCTACAACAGTGAGTGGTATGGTTTGATTAAGTGCAAGGTATTGCGTAAGCTTTACCATCCAGTACTGCCTGTTAAGAAGGAGAAGCTGATATTTGGGTTGTGAGGAAAGTGTTTTGAGGAGAAATGTGGTGTTTGTCAGCACTCTGATGGTGAAAGAGCAATAATAGGAACATGGACCACAGATGAAGTAAAGAAAGCTATAGAGAAAGGTTACAAAATAGTTGAAGTATACGAGGTTTGGCATTTTGAAGAAAAGAGCAATGATCTACTTAAAGCATATGTTAAGGACTTTATGAAAATAAAGCTAGAAACGAGTGGGTGGAAAGATGACTTTAAAACTATTGAAGAGTACACCGCAGCTGTTAAGAAATGCCTTGATATCGATCTGAATCCTGAAGAGGTGCTTCCAAATCCTGGTAAGCGTGCCGTTTCAAAGATTTGCTTAAACTCATTGTGGGGTAAATTTGGACAAACACAGAACTTGACCCAGAGTGAATATGTAGTGGATGTTAAAAGGTGGTACCAAATAATGTGGGATGACAGAGTTGATGTAAGCAATATGATATTTATTAATGACAATAGAGTTCAAGTCACCTATAAGTATAAAGATCATTTCGTTGAGGATAGTTTGTCTACCAACGTGTTTATAGCAGCATTCACTACTTCAAATGCAAGACTTAGGCTTTACGATATGCTGGACAAATTAGGGTCAAATGTCGTCTGCTACGATACCGATAGTGTTGTTTATATAGATGATGGTTCAAACACAGTTGAAACAGGTTGTATGTTGGGTGAACGGACTGATGAACTTGGGAAGGACGATTATATCACAGACTGGATCTCTACAGGACCTAAGAGCTACGGATACTTGACGAGCAAAGGTAAGGAGATGATGAAGGTGAAAGGTTTCACGTTAAACTATGAAAACTCTGAAGCATTGAACATCAAAACTATGAAAAATATTGTGGATAAGGACATCGATAAGGTTAAATTGAAATACAAAATGATTACAAGAGATACAAAATCTAAACGCTTGATTAATAAGGATGTTAGTAAAGATTTCAAATTCGATTATGATAAAAGAATGATTGAGTCTGAGGTCAGTGGTATTATTAAAACATATCCTTGGGGATATTAAATAACAAAAGAAATAGCAAAGTAAGATAGATACAAACCATAAGATAAATAGACAAGTTAAGGTTAAAAGAGGCTATAACTGGTAAGATAAGTAAAATAATTTTTAAGGTAGGCATAGAGCATAAAAGAACATTATACTATAAATAATATTAAGGTTAAATGAGGCCACAGGTAACAAGATAAGTGACATAATTTTTTAAGCTTAACTTAGAGCACTCTATAAAGATGAGTGAAATAATTTTTAAGGTTAATAGGACCATAAAAGAGTGTTGTTTAAGTATAGGAATAATTTTTGAAAAAATCTTCGATTACATTTTAAGGTTAAGATTAACCATAATTTTTATCACTTTTTATTGAGATTGTTTATTTAAATAAAATGGATGATTCTCACCACACATTTAATTCTTCTTATGGGTAAGTTTAATCTTAAACAAGATTAATCTTTCTCAACACTTTTGATTATGTTTTGTGGTGACTTTGAACCATATTTTACTCATATTTTTCAGAAAAACTTTGTGAATTTTTTATGGTTGATCTTTTAAGGTTACTTTGAACCATAAATTGTTTCACAATTCTCCAGAAATTTTTATGGTTAGTTTTCACCTTAAACAAGATTTACTTTTAGAAACCTCATTGGACAGGGTATGGTTGGTTTTAATCTTAAATAAGATTTAAAAATAAAATGTGTTTAAGGTAAGATTTAAGGTTAAACACGATTATCCAACAGATAAGTAAAATAATTTTTTAAGGTTAAATGGAACCTTAAAAGACAAATAAAATTATGGTTGAATTTAACCCTAGAAGACGGGGTGGTCCCAAGTGACCCACATACTACTTACACGCACAATAACACTGTGACGTCTGTTCACTATAACAATGCATTCGTAATTTCTGTTTAAATAAGTTCTCTTGTTTCTTGACTGGATATTTAACTTCAAACATGGTTGCATGTTAACAGATTCTAAGTCTGACAAATTGTACTAGTAGCGTGAAGTGGAAAATTTTATGGCAAAGACAAAGTTAAAAAGCAGATTATCTTTCAATAAACGGTTTTACATGTGAAATGTGGTGTAAACCTTTACTCTTCCTAGTACACAGAGTTTCAACTTCAACCCAATTATCATGTGGTATATGTCGAATTCTGTAAGGTCCATTGTAAACTAGAAAGAGTTTGTGACTCAAGTGTTTTTTCTTATGTGACAATGAATGAGCTTTAATGAGAACTTTCTGACCAATATATAATTTCTTTGCATTTGCTTTACCGTGTAATTTTCTCCTTTTGTCTGCAGCAGAATTTATATTTTTAATAGCCAAATCAATTATGTCTTTGTTTCGAAGTTTACGTGTATTCGGAAAAGGTACAAGCTCTCTGATTCTGTTCGGTCGTTCTTTATTCTTCAGTACAAGAACAGGTGGTAAAGCAGTGGAGTCATGAGGCATTTCATTCAGCACGTTTTGAAATAAGTGTAAATATCTGTCCCAATGCTGATGCTTTCTGTGACAATAAAGTCTGCAAAGGTTATTGATTTCTTTCATAATCCGTTCAGATGGGTTACAATGTGGTGAGTACAATGAAATAAAAACAGATTTGATTTTATGATTAAGAAGGCTGCGTGACCAAACAGCAGATCTGAATTGCGGTCCGTTATCTGAAATTACTTTACTAACGTGTCCAACTTCACGTAAGAAATTTGTAACAAAGGCGTTGGATACAGACCGTCCAGTGGCTTTATGTGACGGAGTGAAAGAAACAAATTTTGAAGTAAGTTCAACAGCGACTAGAACGTACGAAAATCCATTAGATGTTCTAACAAGCGGTTCCAAGAGATCAACAGCAGCAAATTCTTTTAATTTAGTAGGAATGATAGGAAACAATGGAGCACTATGCGAGACAGTAGATGGTTTCGCCTTTTGACAAAGTTTACAAATAGACAAGACTCTTCGAATTCTCTTTTTCATTTTGTTAAAATAACAAGTCGTTCGAAGAATATGATAACATTTTCGTGGACCAAAATGTGCATAGCTGAAATGAATGTACCAAATGAGCTTATTAACGAAATCGTCTGGAATGGAAAGTACCCATAGCTTGTCATC
Organism: Schistocerca gregaria; assembly: GCF_023897955.1. Lineage (NCBI taxonomy): Eukaryota > Metazoa > Arthropoda > Insecta > Orthoptera > Acrididae > Schistocerca > Schistocerca gregaria. The sequence continues at coordinate 572,716,798 of NC_064926.1, forward strand.
AACAGTGCAGCGTTTGAACAGTATGTTGTTCCTAACCTGATAATAATGCCGAATCTGTATGTGTGTCTTTTCATGCCATTTACTTTTGATGTCTTTCCAAATAGGATCTTTATCTTGTTCATGAGCAATGTCCTTTACAGATGTGGTGATGAAGTTTTCAAAGGCGACTTTCTGAATGTAAAGAATACTGAAATTTTTATCGAGGTTGCTTTCTGTGTTACTTTTCTCGAGCCCAGCCGGTGCGCGTGACAGTGCGTCCACAACAATGTTCTCCTTGGCGGGAATGTAGACTATTGTGAAGTGGAATTCTTGCAGAAACAATGCCCAACGTTTTAACCTGTCATGATTTAATTTTGAAGACATAAGAAATTGTAATGCACGATGGTCACTGTATACTTTTACGTGCTTACCATAAAGAAAGAAACGGAATTTGTTAAATGCCCAAACGATAGCTAAAGCTTCTAATTCAGTAACGGAATAATTTTTTTCAGATTTTGTTAGCACTCGGCTAGCAAAAGCAATGGTTTTCTGAACAGTAATGTCATTTTCTGTGGCTTCTTGAAATAAATGGGTACCAAGGCCGACTTTAGAAGAATCCGTGCTAAGGCAAAAATCTTGTGAGAGATCTGGATGAGCTAGTATTGGCGCGTTAAGTAGCGATTCTTTCAAAGAATTGAATTCCAACTGTGCTTGTTCGTCCAAGTTCCAAATAGTATTTTTTCCAGTGAGAGAACAAGTTTTGGTGTAACTAGAATTTGCATATTCAGAAAACGACGGTAAAAATTTACGAGGCCTAGAAAACTGCGGACTTTTTTTTTGTGGATGGAACTGGAATGGCTCTGATTGCTTCTAACTTTTCAGCATCCGACTGAATGCCTTCAGAAGAAATAATATGTCCCAAAAACTTCACCTTTGTCCTACAGAATTCAGACTTTTCCAAGTTAACTGTAATTCCAGATTCTGCAAAAATATGTAACACGCTGTTGAGGATGCGATTATGTTGTTCCCATGAGGCTTCTGCTATCAGAATATCGTCTACATATAAGGTGATGTGACGTTTTAAGAACTCAGGTAATATGGAATTTAGCCCGCGAATGAATGCTGCCGAAGAAATGTACAAACCAAAAGGAAGTGTCCGAAACTGATAACAAACGCCGAAACAAAGGAAAGCTGTGTATTTTCTACATTCTGGGTGAAGTTCGATCTGATAAAAGCTGGATCTGCGATCAATGGAAGACAGCACTTTTACACCATTAAAATTTTGAAGTAGTTCTTCCACCGTTTGCGGCCTGTCTGTTTCAGGAATAATGATAGTATTGATTTGTCTCGAATCTTAGACAAGCCTGATCGATCCATTTTTCTTCTCAACAACGTTTAATGGATTGTTGTATGCGCTTACTGCAGGCTCAGTAATGCCCTCGTCAAGCATAGATTGTATTTCTGTTCTCACACTGTCCCTATAATGTGTTGGAATTACGTATGGTCTAACACAAAATTTAGTATGCTCACGAACACGAAATTGGTACTGAAATCCCTTGGTTGTTCCTGTATTGTGTGTAAAAACTGTGGAATGTGCTTGTAAAATCTCAAAAATGTCCTGCCTATCAGTGTCATTACAATTCTCAATTGTTTGAATTTCATTCTGAATTAACTCATTAGTTTGAAATATGCCGTCGATATCATCTCTGTCAGTACTTGCAGAGTGATTGGTAGTGTCTAGTTCCGTAGAAAATTCCGAACTGTTGTCTAACAGAAGGTAAAGCCGATTAATTTCCTCGTCATGGTTTGAGATCCAATCTTCAAATTTCAAAGCTATTGACTTACCTTCTTTCTCTAAACTTATTTCAGCATCGTGAAAGTTTAAAATTGCTTTGTATTCATTCAAAAAGTCTACTCCCAGTATAATTTCCGTCGAGAATAATGGAACAATAAGAAAGTTCATAGAGAAGCTGTGGCTTTGTTAAAAGAATTCTAAGTTGGTTTGTTGACGTACATTTACACTTTTTCCAATGACTGCACCTTGTCATTTAATCTTGCGTAACGGAAGCGTGGGGCAATCGTTCGATTTGTTGCATTTGCTAAAAGCTGTTTCACTAAATACTGAAATGGGACTGCCTGAGACAAGTACTGCCATAAATTTTACGTCATTTATAGTAATGTGAATCATAGGATATGTAATGTTGTTATGTTTTACGTCGTGTTCCTGGAGTAAGATGTCCCTAATGTCTTCCATTTTTACGTAATTACTAGCTACGGCAGCTGAGTCGTCAGTTTCATGCGTACGTTTTGTGGCTGCCAGCGCTGTGAGTCATTGCCTATTGTGTCTTTGTTGGAGCGCGTCGTTATTGGGATTTGGAGACCTAACTTCTACAAATTCACCTTGTCGAGAGGGCCCTGCTCTGTTTGAACCCCGCCAGTTCTGCTGCAAGTCAGGTCTGTCGTTACGATCATATCGTCTGTCGTCATGTCGGTAGATTCCATAGTTTCTTTCATGTGCTGGAGAATTTCTCTCTGAATTGTAACTGCGCGCTGGACCGTTGCGTCTAAGGTTATTCTGTCTCCCTTGATAATAATTATTTTGGTTCCCATATTGTCTGTTTCTCTGATTGTCTGTGTCATATTCATTAGCTCGGAAATGCGATCTTTCTCTGTAACTATTACTCTGCCAGTGGTTGTTATATGGGTGGTATCTGTTTTGGTCGCGATTTGTGTTGTGAGAATAGACTTGACGTGTCCAGTTATTATTTCTTTCATCGCGGAATTGCGACGGATATAACCTGTAATTGTTGTGCTTCGGATTTCGCGTTCCACGATTGTCAGTGTCAATTTCCAGTTCTTGTAAGAGTCGCTGAAAAGTTTCAGTGTCGTCTTTGCAACGTCCTGCCAAAATAATATGTCGTAAATGTTCAGGCTATTTGATTAAAAATACGGATGAGTTCTGACGGGCTGTATGGGTTTGAAAGATACTGATTCTTATGTAACATGTCTTCAAAGTATTTCACAAGACTGGAAAATTCAGATTGTTCGAAATGTTTCATCATTATGATGCCATGTTTTACTCGGTCTTGTGTGGCTTGAGACCAATATGCTGAGAGGAAAGCATGGTCAAATTCTCCTTCACTGTGGCAATCGTGAATGACCGATCGCATTCTTACAGCTGTTTCATTCTCCAAGTAGCCACACATAAATTCTAATCTGTGGTCTAATGACCAGTTGGGAGGAAAACAATGAGAGAATTGATGGAGCCACGCTTGTGGATGAATGTCGTTGCCAGAATTCTTAAATGTTTTGAATTTACGTGCAGTAATGAACAGCTTATAGTCAAAATCATCGTATCGGTGAGTAGCATATAGGTCATTGTTACGTCGTGTCGGCGGTTCCATTTCATAATTCGGTGCACCTTGCCAATTTCTTTCATAATCTCCGAAGTGCCCTGTGTTATAATTTTGTGGCAGTTCCGTATTTTTATGTCCCTCTTCCCGTATTGGAGTGCGAGTGTCCTCTGAAATACGTAATTCTTGTAGTACCTGTGTCAGCTGATCTTGTACTTAGCAGATTTCTTTTTGGTGTCGCGTATTAATTTGATTCAGATTTTGTTTGAATTTCCTAATTTGTTCGCACTCTTCTGTGTCATTAAAGACTAACGGTTTTTTGTCATTCAGATTATCATCTACCCTCGTAGATAAATTATTTAGCTGATCCGAAAGTTCAACTACTATCTCTGATAATGAACTAATTTCCTCCATGTGTCTTTCTGAAACAATTTTCAGAGTATCTACTGTGTCCTTTAAGTTCTCTTGAGTTTTTGCAAGTTGCGTAACTGAATCGGTAGATGCAACTGAGTCAATTTTAGCTTGCAAGGTCTCATGATTTTCATGAACAATAGTTTGCAGTTCTTTTATGGCTGCTTCGTGATTCTGTAATGCATTTTCATGCCGCGGAAAAATAGGTTGGAAATGCTCACAAATTTGTGTTTTTACGTCATTACAGACTTTTTCACATTTCGATTCGATTTTATGTAATTCAGTAGTTAAATCTTCACTTGTTTGTTCAAGCGTATGTTAGACTGAGTCTAACTTTTGAAGCTTTTCTTCCGTTGTGTCTAACTTTTGATGTGTTTGTCTCGATTTTGTGCCATTCTGTCCAACTTTTACTGTGTTTGTCTCTGATTTTGTTCCATTGTGTCTAACGGTTGAAGATTTTGTTCCATTGTGTCTAACTTTTGAAAATTTTGTCCCATTTGTTTCTGATTTTTTTCAAGTGTTGTGTCTAACTTTTGCAGCCTTTGTCCCATTTGTTCCATTAACTGTAATAACAGTGCACTGGTGTCTGAAACATGTTCCTCAGTGCTATTCGACAGTGCATTTGAACCGGCAATATTCGCATTTTGAAAAGCAGAAAATGTGTCTTGATTTATTTGAGAAAACGGTGAGGACGCAAAACCTGAATCTGCAGTATTTTCAAGATTGTATCCTGTCATTCTCGATTCCTGAGGCAAGCTGTTACCGACCGACCGATCGATCGATAATGCTTTCCTGTTCACTGCTTGTTTCACTGTCTACACCATTATTTGACGCCCGCTCCATTTCCCTATGCATGGTTTACCATATTACTACTTATAATGTCTGTTAATTCACTACACAGTGGTGCTGGTAAGCTACGCTCGTCGTCACTATTATTTCTCAGTTTACTTTGGAGCCTAGTGTTACGTTTTTCACACGCCATTATTGTCACAATATTTCACATGACAACACAGAAATCCACAATTTGAAGAGCAAAATAAGAGAACACATTAACGTAGCTCTGAAATACTTCGTGCAAAAATACATGCATGCCACAACTATTTTACTGTACAACAATGAAAAACTACAACTACAGAGGAAATTCTCTCTACTATTACGCGCTAGCAAGAAACAAAATCTACACTAATGACACAAACTACAAGAAAAAAATCAGAAGATTCCAGTGAGGTATCCTCGGCTAAGGGTTGACATATGAAACGTCCTCTTAGAAAAATTTATACATGACTGTGCTTAAACTGAAACACAATATTTTTGACGCAACGTATTCTGACTTCCAAAAATCCCTACGAAAGAATGGCCCTGACTAACATTAACCTATACGTTTCACAAATCACTTACCTCAACAAAAATCTTCGTTACTCGAACTACTGCAATACAGCAAGCGCCACTACTGCCAGCTAAATAAAAGATTCAAACTACGGAAGGCACTAACTACTGATAGGCATAGTTAGTGAATGAAAGATTTTAATAGAGAACAAACAATGTATTTACCTTAATAGTTATAATATATCAGTTCATGACATCCATTCTTACAAATTTCAAAACTCCGCCATTTCTCTCCTCACATCCACCACTGCTGGCGGCTCGCCTCCAACTGCGCAACGCTACGCGCCGCTAACAGCCAGCTGCCGCTGCCCAACACTACAATGGCAAACAACAATGGATACCAGCCACAGACTGCACACAGCACAGCCAGCGATTTTCATACAGAGCGCTACATGGCGTTACCAATAAGAAAACCTAAACAGCCTACTTACAATTTTCTTTAAAAAAAATAGTTTCATTTGTTCGCATTTAAGCGCCGCACCTTGTTTATTTGTATCTATTTGGAACTAGTTTCGATCATATAGACACTGCCCACATATTTTTGGATGTAGGTATCGATGTATTCAGATATCTGTGAGCTGTGAGGAATGGTCTCCCTATTGATTTTTGTGTATCCGTACGGTACAGACTGAGTCTAGTCAAGTGGTGCGTGCCGGCCGGAGTGGCCGTGCGGTTCTAGGCACTACAGTCTGGAACCGAGCGGCTGCTACGGGGAGCAGGTTCGAATCCTGCCTCGGGCATGAATGTGTGTGATGTCCATAGGTTAGTTAGGTTTAATTAGTTCTACGTTCTACGCTACTGATGACCTCAGAAGTTAAGTCGCATAGTGCTCACAGCCATTTTTTTTTTTTTCAAGTGGTGCGTCAGTTATAGTTCTGCGATGGCGTAGTTGGTCGGACTCTGGAATCTAGTATTGTACAGTTAGGATAAAATGAGATGAATGCATTCTTGAGCTCTAATGAATATTGGTTTTTCATATGCATTTTATTCGAATTATTTGAAGTGTTTCGAGTACTGTGAAGTGGATGAACCAACATACATTAAAAAACTGAAGTGAAATTTCAGTTTCACAGTACATGCATGAAAGCAACAAATCCTCCCTGTTGTAGGAAACGAGATCACCGAACTCGCCAAACTACCAAACAAGAATGCTACATCAAGGATATCAAGAGTGAAGTAACGTATGTTGTTTTTAACAACCATTAGCTCATTTTGTATTATCTAGCGATTGTTGTCATGAACTGATATATATATTATGACTATAAAGGTAAATACATTGTTTGTTCTCTAGTAAAATCTTTCATTTGCTAACTGTGCCTATCAGTAGTTAGTGACTTTCGTAGTTTGAATCTTTTAATTAGCTGGCAGTAGTGACGCTCGCTGTATTGCAGTAGTTCGAGTAACGAAGATTTTTCTGAGGTAAGTGATTTCTGAAACATATAGGTTAATGTTAGTCAGGGCCATTCTCTTGTAGGGACTATTGAAAGTCAGATTGCGTTGCGCTAAAAACTATTGTGTGTCAGTTTAAGCACAGTCTGGTATAATTGTTTAAAGAGGACATTTCATATGTCGACCCTTAGCCGAGGATACCTCACTGGAATCTTCTGATTTTTTTTCTTGTAGTTTGTGTAGTAAGTGTAGACTTTGTTTATTGCTAGCACGTAATTGTAGAGAGAATCTCCTTTGTAGTTGTAGTCTTTCATTGTTGTACAGTAAAACAGTTGTGACATGCATGTAGATTTGCACCAAGTATTTCGCAGCTGCTCTTGCAATTAACTAGATGTTATTTTCAGTGCTACGTTAATGTATTCTCTTATTTTGCTCTTCAAATTGTGGTTTTCTGTGTTGTCGTGTGAAATATTGTGACAATAATGGCGTGTGAAAAACGTAATACTAGGCTCAAAAGTAAACTGAGAAATGACAGTGAAGACGAAAGCAGTATGTTAGCGCCACCATGTAATTAATTAACTAATGTTCAAAGTAGTAATTTGGTAATAGTGCATAGGGAAATGGAGCGGGCTGCAAATAATGGTGTAGACAGTGAAACAATTAGTGAACAGGGAAGCATTATCGATCGATCGGTCGGCAACAGCTCGCGTCAGGAATCCAAAACGACACGACACAATCTAGGAAATACTGTACATTCAGGTTTTGCGTCCTCACCGTTTTCTCAAATAAGTCAAGACAAATTTTCTGCTTGTCAAAATGTGAATGTTGCCGGTGCAAATGCACTGCCGAAAAGCATAGAGGAACAGATTCCAGACACTAATACATTATTATTGCAATTAATGCAGCAAATGAAACAAAATCAGAGAGAAACACAGCAACAGTTAGACACAATGGAACACAATCTTCAAAAGTTAGACACACTGGAACAAAAGCTTCAACAGTTAGACACCACACTTGAACACACACGTGAAGATTTAACTAATGGGTTACATAACATCGAATCGAAATGTCAAAAAGTCTGTAATGACGTAAAAACACAAATTTGTGACCTTTTCCAACCTATTTTTCGCGGCATGAAAATGCATTACAGAGTCACGAAACAGCCATAAAAGATCTGCAAACTGTTGTTCATGAAAATCATGAGACTTTGCAAGTTAAAATTGACTCAGTTGCATCTACCGATTCGGCTACGCAACTTGCAAAAACTCAAGCGAACTTAAAGGACACAGTAGATACTCTGAAAATTGGTTCAGAAAGACACACAGAGGAAATAATTTCACTATCGGATAAAGTAGCCAAACTTTCAGATCAGTTCACTAACTTATCTACAAAGGAAGATGATGATCTGAATGACACAAAACCTGTAGCCTTCACTGGCACTGAAGAGTATGAACAATTAGAAAATTCAAACAGAATCAAAATCAAATCAACACACAGTACAAACGAGAAATGCGGAAGTACAAGATCAGTTGGCTCAAGTAATACAAGAATAACATATTTCAGAGGACACTCGCGCCCCAAAACGGGAAGAGGGACATAGCAATACAGAACAACCACAAAATAATAACGCAGGGCATTTCGGAAATCATGAAAGAAATTGGCAAGGTACACTGAATTTTGAGATGGAACCGCCGAAACGATGTAACAATGATCGACATGCGACTCGCCGACATTATGATTTTGACTATAAGCTGTTCATTACTGCACGTAAATTCAAAACATTTAAGAATTCTGGCAACGACATTCCTCCAAAAGCGTGGCTTCATCAATTCTCTCATTGTTTTCCTCCCAACTGATAATTGGAGCACAGGTTAGAATTTATGTGTGGCTACTTGGAGGATGAACCAGCTGTAAGAATGCGGTCGGTCATTCACTATTGCCACAGTGAAGGAGAATTTTATCATGCCTTCCTCTCAGCATATTGGTCTCAAGCTACACAAGACCGAGTAAAACATAGCATCATAATGATGAAACATTTCGAACAATCTGAATTTTCCAGTCTTGCGAAATATTTTGAAAACATGTTGCACAAGAATCAGTACCTGTCAAACCCATACAGCCCCTCAGAACTCATCCGCATTTGCTTAATCAAATTACCGGAACATTTACGACATATTATTTTGGCAGGATGTTGCAAAGATGACATTGAAGCTTTTCACGGATTGTTACACGAATTGGAAATTGATACTGACAATCGCGGAACGCGGAAACAGGAACACAACAATTACAGGTCACTTGCGTCACAATTCCGCGATGAAAGAAATAATAACTGGACATGACAAGGCTATTCTCACAACACAAATCGTGACCAAAACAGACACCACCCGTATGACAACCGTTGGCATAGTAGTAATAGTTACAGAGAAAGATCGCATTTCCGTAGTAATGAATATGACAAAGAGAACCATGGAAACAGACAATATGGGAACCAAAACAATTATTATCAAGGGAGACAGAATAACTTCAGACGCAACGGTCCAGCGCGCAGTTACGATTCAGGGAGAAATTCTCCACCACTTAACCGACAAGAAAGAAACTACAGGAACTACCGACATGACGACAGACGATATAATTATAACGACAGACCGGAATTTCATCAGAACTGGCGGGATTCAAAAAGAGCTGGACCCTCTCGGCAAGGTGAATTTGTAGAAGTTAGGTCTCCTAATCCCAATAACGGCGCACGCCAACAAAGAGACAGACAATGTCTCACACCGCAGGCAGCCGCGTGCGCCGGCTGGCTCAGAGAAAAATAACACAGACGCTAACCTTGAGAAAAATTTCAGCATTCTTTACCGACGTATACCGCATGATAATTGCGTTCAAGTTAACTCTGAGCACTAGGAAGATAAAGGATTGTACTACATTTCACATGTAAAACCGTTTATTGAAAGATAATCTGCTTTTTAACTTTGTCTTTGCCATAAAACTGTTCACTTCACATTACCAGTATGCTTTGTCAGACTTATAAACTGTTAATATGCAACAATGTTTGAAGTTTACTATCCAGTCTAGAACCTACGGAACATATTTAGAAAGTATTTAAGAGTGCATTGTTATAGTGAACAGAGGTCACAGTGTTATTGTGTGTGTACATTCTTGCTTGTTAGATGCACAATGACGTAACGACTATAAGGCGTACATACTTAGAACATTTATCAGTACTGCTAATGAGATTTTAATGCAACATTTTGGTTTAGTTGAAAAGACATTCTTTATTTGAAGTACTTTCTGTGAGATTAAAAATGACTTAGCATTTGGTTTCTTTGATAGCTACACGATTATATCATGACGCTACTAATGTGTGACACAATTTACATTGTGTTTTTGCGGTGTATCTGTTTTATATCTGCACAGTTTTTCTGAATTCTTCTGGAACTTTGTGGTATAGCTGCAATGAGACAGCCTTTTCTGTAGCACAACAATACGTTACAGTACAATACTTACTTCATCACAGCAATAAGCGTAGTAACTACGATATCTATACGCAAAACATTTCACCTTTGTTTATCATGAGGTAAGTACATTGAACTTAGCTTTCGGAGGACGATAACTACGACACTTCCACAAAGATTATCTTAAAACACGACGCACAGTTTAGCGCTACAGTACACGTAGTTGAGTGATTATTTTTGTACTTAAAACATTTATTTTTAAACATATTTGAAGTACAATGATACAAAGGTTTTCCGTGATATATTTCATTCCATTGCTGTAATAGGTAACACCTGGGGATATAATTACATTAATCCTCATAGGGGTACACGCTTGCTTTGTGTACCATGTGTTTGGCAAGCACAAGGAGCCCTAGCTAATATGGTATTTGCTTATACAACTTTACACATCGGTACCATGTTTCTCTAACACATAAATTACACAGCTATCTGATCATTTAACTGAGAGATAAACATATTTTTTTTTACTACGTCAGTGACAGATGTTTACTCAATTACACAGATGGATAACTTCACACTTATGAAATTGTATTTTGTCTGCACTTTGTGAACTGTTCATATTTTTTCAGAACCATTGTGATACTATGAGAGCTTTTGATGATTTATTTGGTATGGGATCACTATTTTTAAGGTATGTTTGAGGTAGATGATACTTTTGACATGAGCAGAGATTTTTTTTAGATTTTGAAATAATTGGAGGAAGCTACAACGATTTTGAGAATTTGACTGAGGTGTTACGATGTTATTATTACGATGACTATGTGTTATATGCTGTTGCGGTATGTTTACGATCAATAAGCTGATGCTATATGAGTTATTTGATTATGCTACGTATCTGTTATGATGAAATATTGAAGAAGTGTCGACGAATAAGGTAAGGAATAATGAGTAGTGGTTAGGGACTCTGGTTTGTGAAAAAGGTTGTTGTAAACCAAGAATCGTACTTCAAGAGTTATGAAATGTATGTAAATGCGTGAATGTATCACTATGCTGGCGAAAATTTTTTGGACACTATTATATTTATAGGACTTTATTTTCTACACATTTGTAATGCAAATTCTCAACCTGTGAAAATATTTTTATATGAGACTGCCATTGTAGCAGAAACTGGTGTCGTAAATATTTCAGTAAGAAAGGTAAGTGACCACCTGCACATAATGCGTCGTGGGCACCCAGCTGTGCGACAGTCGCCTGGGAGAAAAGCCATTAGCGTATGACTTTCAGAGGCACAGGTAAAAAAAAAAAAAGAAGCCATTATCCTCGCTATTGACATTCCTTTGTAGAAAGCATCGTAAATACGACACCCTCAAACTTGAAAACATGATTACACTGTAGAGTTCTTAATTTATGATATTTACTGAAATGAAATGATGAGCAACGTTTCATGTCTATTGTCTTGCTAGTTGGAAGATTGTTTACTGCATTATGAAATGCCATATGGCTAGTGAATGACGTTTCACGCCTTGCTTTGCCTATTTTGTTTAATACCTAGTTTCTAGCTGCACTGCAGCAATGTTTACTATAAAATTTAATGGTTGTACAAATATAAATATTTTATTCCTACAGATCCAGTAAATAATAACTTTAAAAAAAAGACGAAGGAGCTCAAAAAGACCATTTCCATTCACAGGAATTGCATACAGAATTTTCTTTTCAAGTACATGCTAATATTTTTTTACAATAAGTTTTTGTGGTGCACCACTTTAATTATATAGACATTAAGATGTGAATAGACATTTCCCTTTTCTGCATTGTTGTCTTTACTGTAACATTTTTTCTGCTTGAGCTTTGTCATGTTTAGATATAAGTTATTGCATTTGCTGCTGCTGTTTCCCAGGCATAATGTTACTGAATTTGACTTTGTATTACTTTGTTAAGCCAGTTTTACTATGGATTTATTTTTCTTGTTTGCTGCGCATTTCCTTATATTAGTTTTAATATTGCTGCTTGCTTTGACAAATTCCATTTTTTTCTTTGTTTGTATTAATTGTTTTGTGGTGCTTCATTGCCTCGTCCTTTAGTTTAGCATCTGAGCTCAGTAGCTTTAAGTTAGCTTAAGATGGGGTAGGCTATAAAAGAGAACGAGTTGTGATGAATTGGAAGAAATGCATTGAGAAGCTATAAGAAATGATTTGGCCAAAAAAGTAGTGTACAGTGGAGAAAAACTATTTTTGAAAGAGGATGTGAACAAAATACAGAAAGGATATTTTTGGTGGAAACAAATGTTGAGATATGACGAAAGATGTACAGAATGAAGTTTTGGGTTGGACTGCAGTACCAAATGTTACACTGAAAACAAACCCTGTCCTTTCCTTCTGTTATCCCACTATGTGTTTGTGTACCCTTGTGTATTTATGTTCTACCGGTCTTTATATGTTTATCTGATAAGACTTATGTTGCAGAATTTTTCTAATACTCAGCTACATATAATGAGGAATACTGTCATCATCAAATATAATTTGCATTAATAATTTGTTATTTACTTTGTAAAGATGTTAGACATTATTCATTCTGATCTGTTTTAATGCTCATGTGTGAAGTTTATGTTTCAAAAGTTATTCTGATCTTTATGTATGTACTTATGTCGTAAGTTTTGTAACACTGATGTGCATGTTTATTTCTATTCTTTTGTAAAGCCTGTTTTACTACAAAAGTTATCTATACTGTTATGTTCTTTAATGGTGTATTTTGTGCCTTTGTAATTGTATTTTTGTGTTTTAAATTTATAATTGTATAGACACCAGTTCTTCAAATTAAGTATCATTTCACTGCACACGTTTCTGTTGGTCATAGTATATGGATAATATGTGAGAAGTAGGGACTGTTAGTGTTGGCACATGTGTTGATAATTCAGCAAGGGACTGGTTAACAGCATTGCTGGTTCTAAGAAGAATTCCAAAAACTTTGTGCGTGTACAAGTGGTGGTTGATAGACTTGCTATATTATCTGCAAGACTCTTTGATGGTGATTGTGCACCTGCACAGTCGCAACAGATGGCTGCTGGCTATCTCTACAAGGACTGAATTGGGTCTACACCTTTGATGACTCACCAATACCATTATTTCTACAAGGACTGCAGTGGGTCTGCATCTCTGGTTTCCCACCAAAACCGTAATCTCTACCAGGACTACAATGGGTCTACTCTGTGTTGACCTACCTACCAATAGTCTTCAAAACTTCGACTAACTCTGTTGTGGGTTTGCTCTGTTGTGACCCATTACCTGTCTGCATGTCAAGAGTCAGCACTGTCTTTCTGTTGGAAGGACAACACTACTTCTTCAAGACTGCATGGAAATCCACTACTTCCATGTGCATTTTCTTTTATTGCTCAGTCTTTGAGAAAAACACTGCTATTTTACTGTGCTGAATGATCAAGACTGTCTATATGGACTGTGAGAAAATTTTAGCTTTTGACCAATATTGTGTCAATATGTGTGTGCATTTGATATCTTTGTTATTGTAATTATGAAAAAAATTTCAAATCTGTATTGGCCACTGCCCAAAACAATTTGTAAAATTTTTTGTGGGGAGCATGGGGGCTATGTAAGTAGGCTGTTTAGGTCCTTTTATTGTTAACGCCACGTAGCGCTCTGTATGAAGATCTCTGGCTGTGCTGTGTGCAGTCTGTGGGTGGTTGGCATTGTTGTAATACTCGCCATTGTAGCGTTGGGCAGATGGGTGTGAACAGCGCGTACCGATGCGCAGTTGGATGTGAGCCACCAGTGGTGGGGACGTGGGGAGAGAGATGGCGGAGTTCTGAAATTTGTAAGAATTGGTGTCATGAACTGATATATATATTATGACTATAAAGGTAAATACATTGTTTGTTCTCTATTAAAATCTTTCATTTGCTAACTGTGCCTATCAGTAGTTAGTGACTTCCGTAGTTTGAATCTTTTAGTTAGCTGGCAGTAGTGGCGCTCGCTGTATTGCAGTAGTTCGAGTAACGAAGATTTCTGTGAGGTAAGTGATTTGTGAAACATATAGGTTAATGTTAGTCAGGGCCATTCTCTTGCAGGGATTATTGAAAGTCAGATTGCGTTGCGCTAAAAACTATTGTGTGTCAGTTTAAGCACAGTCTTGTATAATTGTTTAAAGGGGACATTTCAAATGATGGTCAGTAATTTCATCCTTTATTTTAAAACATATTTGCAGTTACAGGTTCGAGATGCTTTCAATCCCGGCATTAGATGCACAGTGCAATCCCTGTAAGACTCGCACGAATGTAAATGTTTTGTCCAAATATGCGTTCACTTGAAATATATTTTCAGTTTCACTGTGAGTCTGCTAAGGCATTAGTTTATTGATTTCAGTGGTTATTAAACCTAGTACCTGTGAATTTGATTTCGTACGTGTAAGAAACTGAGTGTATTGAGATTATTGTTTGATTTGGTAATCAGATGAATTCCTTTATCATTGATTCGATGGTGATGATTTATTTGTGAAAAATATTACAGAGCCGATTTAATCTACTTCACTGAAGATTCCAATTACAGAGTTCCACCCCCTCGATAGGCAAGGACAGATATACGTAAAGAAATATACCATAAACTTAAATGGCATATGCAGATTGTGTAGACTCATAGGCAACTGGCCCTCTTTGTATTGTGGATCACTTGCCCTACCATGCTGCCCATGACGCCTTTGTAGTTACAGTATATACTTTACTGTTAAGGTCACTTCAATTTAAAACTTTAACCACAGGTGGAGGCAGAGCCCTGAAGCCTACATGACGTGTTGCTTATGTTATTTTACTTTCTGCCACTTGATGCTGCAGTGTCAGAATTTAAAAAAATTTTTGTGGATACTTCCACGGCAATTCCAAAATTATTGTACTCGCCTTGTTGGTCTGAGATTTGAAATAGATGCAAATTGTGTCCAGAAGTGATAAGAGTGCCGCTATGTACATAGCTCTTAATTTCTTCTTAAAAGAAGAGTCACAGTGTAAAAGACATCTTCATAAACAAGTCTGGTGACTGTGTGCCAGGGGCCAAGGGCTGCTGGTATTTTAAAGTCGCACTCCAAATCATGCGTTTGTTACCATAGAAGAAAGGTACTTGTAAAACGTTTGTTAAAAAACAATTTTAATTTTTTTCTGCAATGTGTTGGTCAAAGGTAGCCTGATGATAGTACTTGGTACAGAAACAGGTAGGCAGTAGGCAAAATAAAAGGAATTGCGACTATGGACTTAAAGAATTAATTTTGTATCGTCAAATTTTATTTCAGTTACATATTTATCGCTTATTTAGCATGACCAGATTATGACCTAAAGGTTCTCATTTCAAGGGCGGATCCAGGATGCTCTCGGAGCGGGGGGAAGAGTGGAGGGAGGGGGGCAGCGGGGAGGTAGGATAGAATTAAATAGAGAACGCTGTATGCTAGGGAGAGAGAAAAAATGGGGGGGGGGGGTGTTGACGAGAGTGAGCTGCCGACAATTTCATGGAAGAGACAGCTCTTGTGTGGTAGAAGGTGGATATGTGCTGTCTTCCGAAGGGAGTTTAATTTCTTTGATATTTTGAGGAAGATTGTTCCTTAGCTGGGTTCCTGATAGAGAAAATGATTTAGACATCGTGGCAGTGTTATGTAGTGGCACAGAAAGGTTTTTACTTTGTTGAAGACTGTTATTTGTGCTGTGCTGTTCAGACAGTAGTGTAAGAATTGAACGTAAACAAAAGGGTGTGCAGTGATTTAGAAGCTGACAGAGCAAACACAGAGATACCAGCCTCTATGCGTATCGATATGTACCGGTGATAGCTGTTCGTAGAAAGAAGTGATATGTTCGAAATAGCGTACGTCACAAATGTATCGTACTCAAACATTCATCACCAGTTCCAGCTGGTATCAGATCTCATAAGCAAGTCCCTGGGGAAAAGGATAGCCATAATGAAGCATAGGGAGTGTAAGTGACTCTACGAGTTTCTTTTTAAGAACGAGATGGAACGCTTTCTTTACATTTATGTAGCGAATGTGATGCTGACATCTTCCTAGAGACTGCAGTTGTATGTTGAGTCAAGTCTAACTGATGGGCCAGAATCATCTCCAAGTTCTTTGCAGAAGAAGAAAAGATTATTTCTGTGCCGTTTAGGATTGAAGAGACTCCTTGAACTAAGGGGTAATAAGCCTTTGTCTCAGACTAAAATTGATTGAGATTTAGCTGCACTGAGTTTATAAGGGTAATAGAAGACGATATTCACGTACGGCAAATGATAGCTTATCGAATAATGAAAATGCTCAATCAGACAGAAAAAGTAGTTACTCCAATAAACAACATCGAACAAGCAAAATGGACAAAACATTACAAGAACTTGTAGTATGAAGAAACATGCTCCACAGATAATATAAAGGGTGAAATTTAAATACGATTTGTAGGCGATTTATGAATGAACGAATTAAGTGAAGCCCTCAACTCCTCAATGAACAGAAAAGCAACTGGTGTAGTCGTTATAAAAGCTGAACTGCTAAAATGTGGAGCCACGCTGTTACAAAGGAGATTACTGCGTGTACACTGAAGCACCAAAGAAACTGGTATAGGCATGCGTATTCAAATACAGAGACATGTAAACAGGCAGAAGACGGCGGTGCGGTGGACAACGCCCATATAACACAACAAGTGTCTGGTGCAGTTGCTAAATCGGTTACTTCTGTTACAATGGCAGGTTATCAAGATTTAAGTGAGTTTGAACGTGGTGTTATAATCTGCGCACGAGCGATGGGATACAGCATCTCCGAGGCAAGAAGGGTGTGAGGGTATTCAGGTATGAGCATTTCATGAGTGTTCTGCGAATATCACGAACCGGGTAAAATATCAAATCTCCAACATCGCTACGTCCAGAAAAAGATCCTGCAAGAACGGGACCGACGACGACTGAAGAGAATCGTTCAGCGTGACACAAGTCCAACCCTTCCGTAAACTACTGCATATTTCAAAGTTGGACCATCAACAGTGTCAGAGTGCGAACTACTCAACGAAACATCATCGCTGTGGGCATTCGGAGCCGAAGGCCCACTCATGTGCCCTTGACAACAGCCCGACACAAGGCTTTACGCCTCGCTTGGGCCCGTCAACACCGACATCGGATTGTTGATGGCTGGAAACATGTTGTCTTTTCGGACGAGTCTGGTTTCACATTTTATCGAGCGGATGGACCTGAACATGTACGGGGACAATCTCATGAATCCATAGACCCTGTATGTCAGCAGGGGATATTTCAAACTGGTGGAGGCTATGTAATGGTGTAGAGCGTGTGCAGTTGTAGTGATATGGGACCCTTGATGCACCTAGATACGACTCTGACAGGCGACACGTACGTAAGCATCCTGTCTGAGCACCTGCACCTATTCGCGTCCATTGTGCATTCCGACGGACTTGAGCAATTCCAGCAGGACAATGCGACACCTACACGCCCAGAATTGCAACGGAGTGGCTCCAGGAACACTCTTCTGAGTTTAAACACTTCCGCTGGCCACCAAACTCCCCAGACATGAACATTATTGAGCATATCTTGATTCCTATTCAGAAGAGACGTCCCCACCCCCTCGTACTCTTTCGGATTTATGGATAGCCCTGCAGAAGTCATAGTTCCCTCCACCACTACTTCAGACGTTATTCGAGTCCATGCCTTGTCGTGCTGTGTGCTCGCGGGGGTCCTACACGATATTAGGCACGTGTACCAGTTTCTTTGGCTCTTCAGTGTATTTAGTACATGGTGCAAAAAGGGAACTATTCCAGAAGCATGGCCACAAGCAAAGCTGATATCGTTATGTAAAAAAGAAGATTGCAACAGCTGACAGAACTTTACAGAAACAAGCTTACTTGACCCCGCAAATAAGGTTTAATGGTAAACAACGGGTTATAGCTAAGGATTTATTAGTCAAAAAACAAATAGGATTTCGGAGGAGCAGACGACAACAGATGTAGTATTTATAACTAAACTAATTATCGAAAAATGGAGAAAATACACTCCTGGAAATGGAAAAAAGAACACATTGACACCGGTGTGTCAGACCCACCATACTTGCTCCGGACACTGCGAGAGAGCTGTACAAGCAATGATCACACGCACGGCACAGCGGACACACCAGGAACCGCGGTGTTGGCCGTCGAATGGCGCTAGCTGCGCAGCATTTGTGCACCGCCGCCGTCAGTGTCAGCCAGCTCCATCGCAGTCTTTAACACTGGTAGCATGCCGCGACAGCGTGGACGTGAACCGTATGTGCAGTTGACGGACTTTGAGCGAGGGCGTATTGTGGGCATGCGGGAGGCCGGGTGGATGTACCGCCGAATTGCTCAACACGTGGGGCGTGAGGTCTCCACAGTACATCGATGTTGTCGCCAGTGGTCGGCGGAAGGTGCACGTGCCCGTCGACCTGGGACCGGACCGCAGCGACGCACGGATACACGCCAAGACCGTAGGATCCTACGCAGTGCCGTAGGGGACCGCACCGCCACTTCCCAGCAAATTAGGGACACTGTTGCTCCTGGTGTATCGGCGAAGACGATTCGCAACCGTCTCCATGAAGCTGGGCTACGGTCCCGCACACCGTTAGGCCGTCTTCCGCTCACGCCCCAACATCGTGCAGCCCGCCTGCAGTGGTGTCGCGACAGGCGTGAATGGAGGGACGAATGGAGACGTGTCGTCTTCAGCAATGAGAGTCGCTTCTGCCTTGGTGCCAATGATCCTCGTATGCGTGTTTGGCGCCGTGCAGGTGAGCGCCACAATCAGGACTGCATACGACCGAGGCACACAGGGCCAACACCCGGCATTATGGTGTGGGGAGCGATCTCCTACACTGGCCGTACACCTCTAGTGATCGTCGAGGGGACACTGAATAGTGCACAGTACATCCTAACCGTCATCAAACCCATCGTTCTGCCATTCCTAGACCGGCAAGGGAACTTGCTGTTCCAACAGGACAATGCACGTCCGCATGTATCCCGTGCCACCCAACGTGCTCTAGAAGGTGTAAGTCAACTACCCTGGCCAGCAAGATCTCCGGATCTGTCCCCCATTGAGCATGTTTGGGACTGGATGAAGCGTCGTCTCACGCGGTCTGCACGTACAGCACGAACGCTGGTCCAACTGAGGCGCCAGGTGGAAATGGCATGGCATGGCAAGCCGTTCCACAGGACTATATCCAGCATCTCTACGATCGTCTCCATGGGAGAATAGCAGCCTGCATTGCTGCGAAAGGTGGATGTACACTGTACTAGTGCCGACATTGTGCATGTTCTGTTGCCTGTGTCTATGTGCCTGTGGTTCTGTCAGTGTGATCATGTGATGTATCTGACCCCAGGAATGTGTCAATAAAGTTTCCCCTTCCTGGGACAATGAATTCACGGTGTTCTTATTTCATTTTCCAGGAGTGTATAATAGGGAAGCCCACTAGCTGGAGATGACGAAGTCCCACCTCAAACTGACAAACCAGGGACTCCTAAGATACGACTTGGCAAACAAATGGTAATGAGATGGGGAGCTATTAATATCAATGGGGATTACTCTGGGAAGAAGGTAGAGCTGGCAGAGGCTGCAAGTAATATGCGGCTGGAAGTTTTAGCTGTTAGTGACATTCGGGTAAGGGGTGAGTTAGAAGAGGAAGTGGGAGAATACAAGGTCTACCTGTCAGGAGTCAAAGCAGGATTAACACAATGGGGTGTAGGGCTTTAAATCAGGAAAGAAATGGAACGCAGCGTAGCTGCAATAAGGTATGTAAACGAACGACTGATGTGGATAGATTTGACAGTAGCTAGCAAGAAAATTAGGATTGTGTCAGTATATTCGCATTGTGAAGGGACAGATCAAGATAAGATGGATAGTTTCTATGAGACACTCAGTGACGTAGTTTTAGAGTAAAGGACAAGGACAGTGTTCTGCTCATGGGTGAATTTAACGCCAGGATTGGAAATCGAACAGAAGGGCATGAAAAGGTTATGGGTAAATTTGGAGAGGATATGGAGGCCAACAGGAACGGGAAACAACCCTTGGATTTATATGCCAGTATGGGCTTAGTAATCACAAACTCCTTTTTTAAACATAAGAACATTCACCGGTATGCTTGGGAAGGCAGGGGAACCAGATCTGTCATTGACTATATAATAACAGATCAGGAATTCAGGAAGGCTGTGAGGGACACAGGTGTATTCAGGGGATTCTTTGATGACACTGATCATTATTTAATCTGCAGTGAAATTGGGATTGTGAGGCCGAAAGTGCAGGAGGTCAGGTTCACATGTAGGAGGATAAGAGTGGAGAAACTTCAGGATAAGGAAATCAGGCACAAGTACATAACAGCGATCTCAGAAAGGTACCAGTTAGTTGAATGTAGTCAATTACAGTCATTGGAAAAGGAATGGACAAGGTACAGTGACACAGTACTAGAAGTGGCTAAAACATGTCTTGGAACAGTAGTGTGTAAAAGTAGGATGAAGCAAACAGCTTGGTGGAATGACACAGTCAAGGCAGCCTGTAAAAGGAAAAAGAAGGAGTATCAAAAATGGCTACATACTAGTACTCAGGTAGACAAAGAAAGTTATGTTGAAGAAAGAAACAAAGCCAAACAGATAATTGCAGCATCCAAGAAGAAATCTTGGGAAGACTTTGGAAACAGGTTGGAGACATTGGGTCAAGCTGCTGGAAAACTATTCTGGAGTGTAATTAGCAGTCTTCGAAAAGGAGGTAAGAAGAAAATGACAAGTATTTTGGACAGGTCAGGAAAACTGCTGGTGAATCCTGTGGATGCCTTGGGCAGATGGAGCGAATATTTTGAAGAGTTGCTCAACGTAGGTGAAAATGCGATTGGTAATGTTTCAGATTTCGAGGTAGAATGGGATAGGAATGATGATGGAAATAGGATCACATTTGAGGAAGTGGAGAAAATGGTCACTAGATTGTAGTGCAATAAAGCAGCTGGGATGGATGAAATTAAGTCAGAACTCATCAAATACAGTGGAACCTAAGGTCTTAAATGGCTACACAGGATAACTGAAATGGCCTGGGAGTCGGGACAGGTTCCATCAGACTGGACAAACGCAGTAATCACACCAATCTTTAAACATGGAACAGAAAAGATTGTAACAACTACAGAGGTATCTCTGTAATCAGCGTTGTGGGTAAAATCTTCTCAGGTATTGCTGAAAGGAAAGTGCGAATATTAGTTGAGGACCAATTGGATGAAAATCAGTGTGGGTTTAGGCATCTTAGAGGTTGTCAGGACCAGATCTTTAGTTACGTCAAATAATGGAGAAGTGTTATGTGTGGAACAGGGAATTGTATCTATGCTTTGTAGATCTAAAAAAGGCATATGACCGGGTTCCTAGGAGGAAGTTATTGTCTGTTCTACGAGATTATGGAATAGGAGGCAAACTTTTGCAAGCAATTAAAGGTCTTAACATGGATAGTCAGGCAGCAGTTATAGTTGACGGTAAATTTTCATGGTTCAGAGTAGTTTCAGGGGTAAGACAAGGCTGCAACCTGTCTCCACTGTTGTTCATATTATTTATGGATCATATGTTGAAAACAATAGACTGGCTGGGTGAGATTAAGGTATGTGAACACAAAATAAGCAGTTTTGCATATGCGGATGACTCAGTTGTGATGGTACATTCGATTTAAAGTTTACAAAGTAATATTTCAGAGCTAGATCAGAAATGTAAGGACTATGGTATGAAGATTACCATCTCCAAAACGAAAGTAATGTCAGTGGGAAAGAAATATAAACGGATTGAGTGCCAAATAGGAGGAACAAAGTTAGAACAGGTGGATGATTTCAAGTACTTAGGATGCATATTCTCGCAGGATGGCAACATAGTGAAAGAAATGGAAGTGAGGTGTAGCAAAGCTAATGCAGTGAGCGCTCAGCTACGATCTGCTCTCTTCTGCAAGAAGGAAGTCAGTACCAAGACTAAGTTATCTTTGCACCGTTCAATCTTTCGACCAACTTTATTGTATGGGAGCGAAAGCTGGGTGGATTCAGGTTACCTTATCAACAAGGTAGAGGTTACGGATATTAAAGTAGCTAGGATGATTGCAGGTACTAGTAGATGGGAACAATGTCAGGAGAGTGTCCACAATGAGGAAATCAAAGAAAAACTGGGAATGAACTCTATAGATGTAGCAGTCAGGATGAACAGGGTTAGATGGTGGGGTCATGTCACACGCATGGGAGAAGCAAGGTTACCCAAGAGACTCATGGGTTCAGCAGTAGAGGGTAGGAGGAGTCGGGGCAGACCAAGGAGAAGGTACCTGGATTCGGTTAAGAATGATTTTGAAGTAATAGTTTAACATTAGAAGAGGCACCAATGTTAGCACTAAATAGGGGATCATGGAGGAATTTTATAAGGGGGGCTATGCTCCAGACTGAACGCTGAAAGGCATAATCAGTCTTAAATGATAATGATGATGATGAACACAATTCGAAATGGAAGCATATTTTTAACAGGGGAACTAAAACATGATAATTACCGCTTGAACCGTCTTTTTTATGAAGACGATGTCACACTGCTGGCGGAAAATGAAGATGACCTACAAAGAGGAATACATTTATTAGCTTAGGGAAAGGTTTGTGAAGAGTACCAGTTTACAATTTCAGAAAAGAAGACAAACTCAACGACTTTTAAATGTAAATATCCTGTACGGACAAAACCTGCGATCAACCCTGCAATAACAGAACAGGTCAGACTTTTGAATTATTTAGGTTGGGACGTCACATATGAGTGTGACGACGACAGAGAAGAAATTAACAAAGTGTGGGAACATATGTGAAACAATAAACGTATGAATAAAAATTAAAACGAGGAAAGTAACAAGACTGAAATTTCATAAGGCAATGGCAGTTCCAGTACTTGTTTATGGAAGTGAATTTGAGTTACAAGTAAATTTCAAGAAAGTTGGATACAGACAGCAGAGTTGAGTTTTGTAAGAGCAGCAAAGGGATGCACAAGAGCCGACATATTTAGAAATTCGGAAACTATGGAAGAACTGAACATATTCAGCATCCTCAATAAAGTACAAGAAAATAGAAGAAACTGGAATGATCGTCTCAAGAGAATGAGTGTCGAAAGATTACCTCTCTAGATCAGAATATATAATACAGATAGGAGAAGAAGTCAAGGAAGACCGAGGAAGTGATGGGTACCGTAAGAGGCAACACAAGAAAGATGTGAAGATGATGATGAAGGTTCAAACCTACGTACTGTGCCTACTCTGAAAAGACAAATCAGCATTGATCTGATGGGTTGCTGTGCACAGGTTTGTTGGATATGCGCTTGGGTATAACTGAAGGTTTTTAGCGTGCATCTGCAATGGGGGAGAATAGTCGATAGGTAATGGGGCCAATACTGATACTTGTGGGACCTCTGCATCCCTCGAATGTGTTCCGATCATTATACACTGTTGGTAGCATGAAGGTGTGAGTGAAATCGTTGTACGGCACTTCAAGAAAACGTTTTAGTTGAATCACGTATTTTGAACTCATACATCGACTTTGATATCTCAGTCTCTTCAGAATGGTATCTGAGTAAAGCGTAGAGACATAAGCTTAGCATTGCTCTCATATGAGACTTTGCTGAAATAGCTTGTGGAAGCTATCATCCCCCATAAAACCTGTTATGCCACTCTTTTTTTCTATCCTTCGACGTCCGGACGAGAACATTTAAGCTCTCTTCCTCCAAAACTCTACAGCCTTAATGGTCATTGCACAAAAAAGATTTTCCGTTGTGCTTACAATCTCCATCCGTGGGCTATTGAGCAAATGTTCACTCTTCTGTGTTTCTCCACATTCACACTGGTCCTCTTTGGACTCTCATTTAAAGCGACATCTACTGCTTAGGAATGGCTAGACACGTCTCATTCTGGTGCCGCACATTCTTTGGCTGCAAAAGGGAATCCCACTGCTGATGCTCGAAGAACTTCACGTTGCGCTCCCCGTATTGAACCAATCAGATTACGTGTAATAATGTTTCTTGCGCTTATTTTTCCTCTTAGATCAGTGCAGTGTTGCTTAAATGACAATGTAAAGTTTAGAGTGACTACCAAGTATTTTGGTTTGGTGTAGCGTCGTAGTCTAACCTCTCTCCGTTCTATTTCCAATTGTGGTGCGGCTTCTCTATTACGCTGGTGGAATGCGCATACTTACGTTTTTTCTGTGTCAGATAGCAGGTGATTTACCCCAATGAGCCGTGCGTGGCTCGTGTTCCCACTATCATCTATTCTACACCCTGTTTTCAACGTACTTCCACCTCACTACGTTAATTTAAACTACTTGCTGCTTTGCCTGACCGTGAGCGGCGTTAGCAGAGCGTAGCGGTGTATTCCCTCACGTAGTATCTTTGCTCGACTGCTTTTAGTTCCCGATCGTTGTCTGACGTAGAGGAGTTCGGATCGCTAGTTTGGGTCTGCCAGACAGTTGGAACGTGTCTGGACAGCAGTCCGGACCTGCCAGTCGGGCAGTTGCAGTGCGGCACTGGTGCAGTCGGGTTGGAGCAGCAGTGAGGTCTGCCCGACCACTGCCGCCTCGCATCACTTGAGCCGGGCCACGGTCTGGGTGGATCGTCGGTCGGTCGTCCTACCGAACGACGCGTTTTGGATCGCCAGTCGTTCATGAGTCGGCTGTGTGTGAGTGTGTGTGTGTGGGCATCGACTCCAGATCGTCTTCGTGCGTGTTTACTTACTGTTGGGTATCGTTCAGGTCTTCGTGCAAGTGTTTGTCAGGTTGTGTGTGGGGTTGGCGTGATTTCCTTTGACAAGTTATTTTAAATGTTGTCAGCATACTGGCACTGAGAGGTCGGTCCTCTCGTCAGGCGACGTGTAACTGATTATCTGAGTGCTTCTGGGCCCCTTCAATTACCATCTTGTGGAACTTAGGTCGGTCCTTTCCTGGTGCAGGGATGCCGTTTAGGCCAGTGGACGTGTTTCCTCTGCA
The DNA here is from genome assembly GCF_023897955.1 of Schistocerca gregaria. NCBI lineage: Eukaryota > Metazoa > Arthropoda > Insecta > Orthoptera > Acrididae > Schistocerca > Schistocerca gregaria. Next base: position 572,741,747 of record NC_064926.1, read on the forward strand.
TGGTTGGGTCCGAGCCAGTATTTCCGCCGTCGTGTGTCTGGAAGTGAGTGGGAGACGCACCAGCAGTGCAGTCGCGACGGAGCAGCAATCGGGGATGGACCAGCAGGCAGTCGGTCGATTGCTGCGGACCAGGGAGAATCTCCGTGCGGTGCAGTCGGCTGGGGCCGCTGCGCAGTGTCGGAGCGTGTGTGGAGCTGTCCGATCGCTACGAACTTCGTGGACCCACCGACCCAGGACGTCAAAGTTCAGTGGTTTCAAGTACACAAGCCGCGTCCGTTCATGTTGTATGGTTCGTTTTGGTGGTTCGCTGTTGGGGAGATTTTGTGTTTGGATTCTCATGTACCAATTGGTGGCAAGCAAGTCGTTTGTAGATCGGTCTGTGGCTGTCCCCTTAAAAATTTTGCAAAATTAATTTTTTAACTTACCTTTCAAGCTTAAACACTGCAGAGTTCTGCCTATAAAAGATTATGGTAATATATTTTAAAATTTTGAAACTTAATTGTGGCCTTCAGCCATTGGTATTGCACCTTGCGTATGTATGATCTATCTGCTTATCCTTAAGGCTTTCCACGTACCCGTGATACGTTTCTTTATTTCTTTGAATTGCCTCTTTAATTGCATTTTAATCTTGTTGATTTATAAGATGTCTTGTTGTTCAACTTTCTGGCCTTCTGCCTTTAAAAGGTAATATATTCTGAAATTTTAAACTGTAATTGTGGCCCTCAGCCATTTGTATTGCACTTCCCTTATGTTTGCTGGTTTTTCTTTTTAAATTGTTTTATTGCTATCTTAATTGGATTCTTATCTTGTTGACTGGTTAAGATTTCTTGTTTGGAGGCCTACAGCCGTGAAGGAGCTACATTCGGTAAAGGTCCGGCTATTTGCCGCTTTGGTTGTAAAGGTTATTAAATTACAATAAGTGACAATTAGAAGGAGAAACTGACCTCAACCTTTGGTCCTTTCCACAATCCTATTACCTGCTCTGCCCAACGGGTTTAGCGGGCGTATCACGCAAGGTATACGAAACCTCTGTCAGTTTTCTTTCAACCTCTTGAAATGTTCTACCTTGAGCTGCAATGTCGTCTGCGTAGAGAAATCTCTTTATCTCCAGATGGTGTGACTGGCTATCTGTGCACATATTGTGCGACATAGGGGAAAGAACACTCCCTTGTAGCTATTCATTCTTTTGGTTATGCGCCGGCCGTTATGGCCGAACGGTTCTAGGCGCTTCCGTCTGGAACCGAGCGACCGCTACGGTCGCAGTTTCGAATCCTGCTCAGGCATAGATGTGTGTGATGTCCTTCAAAAATATTGAAATGTGTGTGAAATCCTATGGGACTTAACTGCTAAGGTCATCAGTGCCTAAGCTTACACACTACTGAATCTAAATAATCCTAAGGACAAACACACACACCCATACCCATGGGAGGACTCGAACCTCCGCCGGGACCAGTTTGTGCAACTGACTATAGCGCCCTAGACCGCTCTGCTAATCCCGCGCGGAGATGTCCTTAGGTTAGTTAGGCTTAAGTAGTACTAAGTCTAGGGGACTGATGACCTCAGATGTTAAGTCGCATAGTGCTCAGAGCCATTTGAACCATTTTTGGTAATGCCGCTGAAAATAACAGATTGTACATATGTGCAATAAATGTTAGTGATATTGGGGATAACCGAGCGAGGAGGCACACATTGGAATCGCATTCGGGAGACCGACGGTTGAAACCCACGTCCGGCTATCGAGATTTAGATTTTCCGCGATTCCCCTAAATCGGTCCACGCAAATGCCAGGATGGTTCCTTTGAAAGAGCACGCCCGATTTCGTTCCCCATCCTTGACACAATCCGAGCTTGTGCTCCGCCTCTAATGAGCTATATTTCGAAGGGACGTTAAACCGAATTTTCCTTCCTTCCTTCCTATCCTTCAACATTTAAATAGGAAAATGCGACAACTAGAATCACACGAAGAAGAGCACATGATTCAAAAGACTTACGTGAAGATACGGGTAATATGAAGCAATTTTATGAAGTCCCCGAAAGTATCCGTTTCTTAACAGAGCAAATTCGTACCGCGCGAAAATTTAGCTTATGGGTCTTCTGAAGCGATCAGTAATCGACCTTTTAGTTACGGAAAACGTGGAGAATTCCAGTGAATTTCAGCGCAGACCTCTCCCTCTTGCTTCGCCCTTACGCCAGCTGCGCGCGCTTCCTGTACAGGTATTGCGGTCCCGAGAAAGTTCGGCCGAGGGCCAAATACACGGGCAGGCGGAGCTGTGAGCGACGGCGAATTTGTTTTGCCCGGCGTTATCGGCGGCGGCGGCTTCCGGCGCTCGCCCCCTGCTGAAGGGGCTGCCGCCGTCGCAGGCGGATAACCATTCAGCCGGCTGCGCCACGGTGGGCCCCCGACACCTGCTGCCGCAGCGGCCGGCAGATGGTCCGGTCTGCCACGAGCCGAGCCAGCAAGCCTGCCAGCCGCCTCATTAGCGGGGGCTGCTGCTTGCCGCTCGGGCAGCCGCCGCTTTCTCGACGCAGTCCGACGTGGCGTCTACTATCTGCTTCGTTTGGAAATGTAATACGCTGGCGAGCTGCAACAGTGCGATAGCGGGACAACGGTGCCACGCGCTGGCGAACTAATTAGAGGCTGGGCCAAATTAATTTAGCCCGGAAGCAGCGCACCCAACTTCCAATGTTAACACTGTGCAACGGCTGATCGACGCCCTGATGAGGCCCTTCTGATGGGGAACAGATCCGGAAAGGCTGAACCGAGCCCCAACTGATGAAATGAAAAACTAAAGATCCAAATGTACGAATACGATAATCATTAATACAATGTTCTCAGGTTTCAAGCCGCGTCAAATGGTTCACTGTCCACGAGCTTTCGGCAGAAATCTCCTCTGCAACTGTCAAGTAGTTGAAGTCCGTGTGAATGCCACTGCCCTGCTCATATAGCAGCGCGTCCACCAGTGACGTCACTGATACCCACGCATCGTATATGGCAGTGTTTTGGTGGCACGAACGCCGCGCTCGCTTCAACTCCCGAACCACAGGTCCCTGGACGCTCTCAGCTGCAGTCCACCGTCTTTACTGAGAGTGTTTTCCGATATTTTTATCTCTACTGCTTCATTTGTTACGCTATCCAAGAAGACATTGGTCCGTTTAATAATAGAAGTTGTAAGGTGCCAGGACATGGGGAGTTAAACCTTAGTTTACCAACATTAGTATTAATAATAAAGGGACTGGCAAGGGCATCAGATCATGACTTTATTGCATTATGATAAATATGAGACACTTTCGAGCAGTATTCCGTGCACGTGTGCATAATTAAGTCACTAACTTAAAGAGTTGGTGCAAAGAGTCGGAAGTTGAGAATTGTCGAACATAAAGTCTGCAGCTGGCCGTAGCTCGCCGGGCCGCCGTGGGCGGAAACGCGGGACAATACGGCGCTTTTGCGGATAGACCGGCATCCGGAGCCACCTGTGCTGGGCAACACGTGCCGAAGACGGGATTTCGTTTGCCTAGGAGCGATATGACGTACTCGATCATTGGGTAGATATCAGAAATGCCGCTGGAGCGATTTCGGCGATGATAGAGCGATCGACATGGCCCGAAGCTGACTACTCTTCCGCCGCGTTTCCGTACGCGTGGGAGACGGGAGGATTGTGGAGAGAGAGGACTTCGCCTTAAGCCATCGATCGGTACGGCTTGGAGACGGAGTCTTGGTCATCGTGTTCGAAGGGAGATACACGGTCTGCATCGAAGTACTGCATCAACGCGTGTTCTGTGCAGAGTTCTGCGGGTACAGCTCATTGTGTGCTCAGAAGCGAGATTTTCACCAACGTTTAACCACTTCAACAACTTACCTAATAATCTTCATCTGGTAGTTATCCTTGCGAGGTGCTGAGTATTTATCAACGTAGCTGCCGGTAACAGGAGCGCGTATTTGCAAATTGTTAATGTGCCATTCTCAGGAGTGTGTGGGTGGACGAAGTAGTTCACAATTTTTTGTAAATTTTGTCAGTTCTGGGGTATATCTAATTAAATGCCAGTATTACAATCGAATGATCGACTTCATTGTAACACTTCCTGGTATATTAAAACTGTGTGTTGGACCGAGACTCGAACTCGGGGCCTTCGCCGTTCACGGGTAAGTTCTCTACCAACTGAGCTATCGAAGCACGATTCACGCCCCGTCCTCACAGCTTCACTTCTACCAGATATGACAGTTTTAGTCGAAGACAATAAACAGATTTGAGTAATCGCGATTCGTGATAGTCCCCTGGACATTACAACATGATGGAAATGGTTCTTAACAAGGTGTGTGATCACCACAGTCGACAGCGCGCGCTCTACAACATGCACCCAGCTTGGTAAGGACTACTTGTGGTGGGGCGTTCCTTCTGTCAACCAGATTTGTTAATACAGCTGGATGGTCGTTGGTCCATGCGAACCTACCACAGCATGTCTCCTCACAGCATCGCACACGTGCTCTATGGGATTTAAGTCAGGGGAACGGACAGGCCAGTCCATTCTCCGAATATCCTCTCGTTTAGAAAGCTCCTCAATGCGGCCGCCCACTGTCGTCCATAAAACTCAAGCAAGGCCCAAATGCAGCCGTGATAAGGCCCACACGGGGCAGGAGAACAGAGCCACAATAACGTTGATCGTTTCGAGGTCATTACTCCTATGCGACATTATGCCTACCACAACCAAACACCTGGGCCACCAAAACGATCATTTTCGACAGTTATCCTGGTGCCCTCTTACGACCAGGAACCCAGAAACAATGTCGAACATCGTCGTCGTCGTGGTCCAGGTGTCACAGTGAGGAGTGGAGGGTTGGAACTTTAATAGTGGCAACTATTTATTTACAGCTCGTACAAAATGGATACATGTTTCAAAGTTTTACTGACCTTCAGAATAGTCACCAGCATTATGTACAACCCGTTTCCAACGATGCGGAAGTGGTAGGATACTCTTAGCAGTACCAGTTCTGTTGACAGTTCGACCGGCGCGGTCTATTGCCCGACGAATTTGTGGCAGTTCTGAAGCGAATGCCGTGACGTGTTTCCTTCAGTTTGGAAATCGAGATGAACTCACGAGGGCTTAAGTCAGGGGAGCACTTCTCAGCCCCATCAGTCAAACAAATAAGTAACAACCTGCACAGTACGTGCTTGAGCATTGTCCTGCAAAATGATGGTCAGGTCCGCAGAGAGTGTCGTAGGTTATGTTCCAAGAATGCACAGCATAGAGACAGAAGTAATGACACTTGGCCCGTCAACACCGACATTGGACTGTTGATGATTCGAAACATGTTGACTGGTCTGTAGTCTCGTTTCGGATTGTATCGAGCGGATGGACGCGTACGGGTATGGAGACAACCTCGTGAATCCATGGACCTGCATGTCATCAGGCGGCTCTTCAAGCTGGTGCAGGCACTGTAATGATGTGGGGCGCGTGCAGTTCAAATGATTTGGGACGCCTGATACGTTTACATACGACTCTGACAGGTGACACTTACGTAAGCATCCTGTGTGATGACCTGCATCCATTCATGTCCCTTGTGCACTCCGACTGACTTGGAGGATTCCAGCAGGACAATGCGACACCTACACGCCCAGAATTGCTACAGAGTTGCTCCAGGGAAACTCTTCTGAGCTTAAACACCTCCGATGGCCACCAGTCTCCCCAGACATGAACGTTATTGTGCATATCAAGGATACCTTGTAACGTACTGTTCAGAAGAGATCTCCCCCCTCGTACTCTTACGTATTTGTGTACACCCCTGCAGCATTCATGCCACGTCGTGTTGCGGCACTTGTGAGTGCTCGCGTGGGTCCTAGATGTTATTAGGCCAGTGCACCAGTTTCTTTGGCTCTTCAGTGTAGTTACGTTACACACCGCCACATTACACGCTACACTTTGTAGACCTTTAGCGGTAGAGGGTTGGAACTTGTATCTGTAAAGCGGGAAAGTCGACCGAGTAATTCGTATTACTTGTAACATCTCAACCGATGTTGAGAACAAAATAAAAAATTCGTGAGACGCCCGGCTTAACCCGCAGGACAGGACAGGTAGTTTAAATTGCGGGAAGGGGCCAAAATAAGGGGCTGTCAGTTACACTCGAACATACAACTTTATTATTTGATCTAACATTACAAGAGCACCCCAAATTTTTTTTTAACACACAGCTTGAGTGTTTGGGACTTAATTGCCCGCGGAAAAGCCACTTTAATTTAAAAACGGCTGAAGGCCAATAACTTAAAATGCAAGCATAATCAGAAATTTAAAAGGCAAGCCTTATCTTACAACAATTCTTTATTTAGGCTCAAGGCCCAAAGAATCTGAAACTTTCAGAGCAAACAATTTCAATTTAAAATCAGTTGAAAGCCCAACAATTAAGGCTAAAGAACATTAATTAAAAAACAAAGGGCTTATGTAAAACAGTTCTTAATTAGGCAAACTCAACCAAAACAGAAATTTAAAGGGCAAAGCCTTATCTTACAAAGTTCTTTAGTTAGGGTGAAGGCCCAAAGAATCAGACACTTCAAGAGCAAACAAGTTAAATTCAAATCGGCTGAAGGCCTAAAACTTAAAACTCCATAACACTATTTTCTTAAAACTCCAAAGACCTTACCTGAAACAGTTCTTTAATTTAGGCTGAAGACCTTAAGAGCAAAAGAACTCACACTCAAAATCAGCTGAAGGCCCAACACTTAAAATTCAACAACATTAAAACCTTTAAAATGCCAAACGTCTTACGTGAAAATGTTCTTTAAATTAGGCTGAAGGCCTAAAGAATCTTACGCCTCAAGGACAAAAGACCCTTAATTTGAAAATATCGGCTAGAAGAAATACAAGTACAAACAGGAAGAACAAAAAACTTGCAGTACCCACAAGGGCGCCCAGGCTCGGCCTGGAGTTCAAACACTGACGCTCGCTTAGGTGAGGCAGGCAGTCGGGCCGGCCATTGTCCATCCGATAGACAGTCAACGGACCAAGCGACAGGGTAAATAGTTCAAACGACGCAATGTGACCATTTGGAGCTGGCTGGTAGGTTAAGTAAAGACTCAACATTCGGTGAGCCACGGACCTCATAGCAGTGGGAACAGACCGCGCATGAACGCTGCCAGCGGATCCCGGCCAGACACGCGCCACGGAGACTTCCTCGCTGCTCCACGCCAACCGACCGACTGCCCAAACCCGGAAACAGTGAAAAGACCAAATATACGTCGGCCGATGAGCCGACCAATACAACGACCAACCAACGGTCGTCCCGCTCCAGTCTCCTCCCTCCGTCGGACGGTTCACGTGTGTCGCCAGCGGTCGGCGAGCACTGGCTGTCGGCGCCTCACCGGCGCTCCGTCCCCGACTTTACTGCTGCTGCGTCCCGACTGCACTGCTGGCCCGTCCCCAACTGACTGCCAGACACACGACCACCGGGAAATACTATCGGTCGCTCCAGAGACGGTGCGACAGTGCACTTATCGATACCCGCTGCTGCTGCCGCTCACGGGCAAGTAAGGCAGGAAGTTAGTGGCGCCAGTAAATGGAATAAGAAAACGAGGTGGCAGTAGCCAAATAGAAGATGACAAACAACAAATGGGATAAACGTGAGCCCTGAACGGCTCATTTGGAGCTATTAGTTTTCAGCAGTTCCTCGTATTCTGCAAATCAATTTGACCCTTGACTTGCCTCATTGCGTAGTACGTACCAACGTGACAACGAAAGATTATCATTGTTAGAAACGTCATCTCAAGAATGACATCGATAAATATTCCTGTCCCCTTGTACTTCAAGGGCATTTTCTAAACCAGTGGACCAGAATTAAGTCAACGTGTCGCACTGAATGCAGTGTTTAAAATGTCAGCAACGGCTAACACACGATTCGCTGGAAACGCAAAATCCTTAAATGAGCAGCGCAAACGACCGGAAGTGCCGCGGCCCGCTGACGTGCCTCGCCTTTGCCGTGTTCTTTTCTGCTGTTAAGAAGAAGTAACGACTTTCTACGCCGTTCATGGCCTCTAGTCGTTCACCCCCTGTTTATGATCCTCGCAGATTTTCCTGGCCGAGTTCTTTTCTTTTTATTTTCTCCTTATTAATACGTATACGGAATATTTCGCCATGATATCCATCTGGCACAATGAAGCGCTCTCAGAACACAACTGCAAGCATTAAATGATAGAATTATGAAGTAAACGGCCTTCCTTGAATAAGAAGCACTTTTTTTTCTCCGTCGAGGGGCTTTCGAAAACCGCCTGACGGGCAGCCTACCACTCAGGGGAAGCCATCCCTGACTCTTCTGACGGAACATTTTGCACTTTAAAGTGACACGAAGCCTCCCGAAATTCAATAAAATTATAAACGCAGCAAGTATTGTGAAGTGCATAACATATTATCAGGTTTGTTTACCGTTACAGAGAAACATTTCCGTCCCTGACTGTTGTGTGCCACTTGCGTTTCTCACAACGATGATCCGGTAATATCAGTAATACAATGTGAACTTACGGTAATAATGACTTTTAATATTTGATAATTTGGAGATAGTGCCTGCCATCGTTAGTTTCAACTTCCTGCGAAGCGAAAAACATTTGAGTACGCTGTTTCAGACTTCTTTTCTACTTCCTGTAACTATTGCAACTGTTTTTATCTTATCAACATGGACACACATGCTGACACACGTTTTTCAGTCACCAGTAGTCTTATGACTGGTTCGATGTGGCACCTACAACTTACGTCCTCAATAATTTGCTGGATGTATTCCAGTCTCTGTCTTTCGTTACAGTTTTTACCCTTTACAGTACCCTGAAGTCAAAAATGGTTCAAATAGCTCTGAGCACTATGGGACTTAGCTTCTGAGGTCATCAGTCCCCCAGAACTTAGAACTGCTTAAACCTAACTAACCTAAGGACATCACACACATCCACGCCCGAGGCAGGATTCGAACCTGCGATCGTAGCGGTCGCGCGGCTCCAGACTGTAGCTCCTAGAACCGCTCGGCCACTCCGTCCAGCACCCTCTGGTCCATGGGGATTATTCCCTGGTGCCTTAATACGTGTCTTATCATCCTGTCAGATCTTTTTTTGCGTCCCTTTCGTCTTCTGTTCTGCGGAAAAAGTAGTCATTCGTTATCTTATTAGTCCATCAATAATGATCATAATATACATCTATATTTTTCTCGGAAGTGTTAGTCATGGGAGAAAAATCCTCATTGCTGACGACAGTAATATTACAATTACTGAGAAAACAAGAGAGAAAGGAGATGAGCGACCAAGTGACACTCGAGGAAATGTCAGCCGAAGACAAAGTCTGAAAACGAGTTCATGATCATATTGTGGCACTTTATTTTGAAGGTCCGTCTTGACAACATAAACTTGTACACATTACTGTTACCGGTTTCGGCTAATGCCATCTTCAGATCGTAAGATATTCTGATGTATATATCAACGTCAAATTATGCATGTAGGTACATAATAAGTGCACGTACTACTTACCTATACGAGTAATTTGACGTTGACACTGAGAGCCACCCACGTGCCTTGCTCATACTGTGGCATCAAGCAGTCAAGCCTGCAAGATGAGTGGTCTACCAAGCGAGTGGATTTATTCATATTTCTCAATGACTGATTATGAGCTCTAGTACCCACAATGAAGCTACAAATTATTCTCCTGTTTGAATATTACGCAACGGAAACGGATAACGCTCATCTGACTATTAGTAATTTACACTACTCTGATTGTTCACTACGCACTGGCAATACGACATTTTCTTTCTTACCCAACGGCTTTGATCAACACGTGGCCATCGCACTGAATATGAATGGCGCACACAATATAAATTCTGGGTATCACGGCTACACACTATTCGAAGAAGAAGGCCACCAATCTTTTTTTTTCACTATCTTTTTTTTATTCCGATAAATTCTATTATTCTATTATTACATTTTAATGCAATAATTACACATGAGAAGTTCCACCCAGTGGGCATGGCTTTACGTTAGTGATTCTGTATCTTATGGTCTCGTAATTATTTAACATTACAGTGCACTTTCTGGATAGGATGGTGGATCTTTTGCTATATCTCACACTTCGACTCTCACACCCATCATCACGAAAATTTACTACAGACCGAGCGGTACAAAAAGGAACATGCATAACTCACTGCATATGAACCTATCTTGTTACTCTCCCATGCAAACCACACCTACTTACATTACTTGAAACACATCACACTGGCAACATACAATACAACACAAAGAATAGTTACAACGTTAGAATCACATCAGTTTCAGCTTTCTCACACGACACTGCTCCACTTCGTAACTTTTCTTTCCTACTACGAACTCTGGAGGATATATGCACGTCTTCCTGTGCAGTGCAAGCCAAGTGGCGTTGCTGGATAGACGGCTGACTCACCTTGCTTCAGTCTCAGAGTATTAGAGTTTGAATCCAGCGTCACACGGAAACATAACACGCAAAGTAATATTAAGAACATATTCGTCACACACGCGAGTCTTCAACACAGATTGAGACTCACACAGTACTCACCACGTGGAAGTACTCGTCTCTAATTTCAAGTCCTGCACACGTCATTTCTTAAATATTTCCAATTTATAGTACACACGCCAGTACTTCATCTTAACTTAAGCACTCGGAAGTATTTCAACTTATTGCTACACGTGGTTTCATTGTGACTGTTGGTCACTTCCGAAGATTACTACGATCCCCGTAATATTACCTGCCTATTATTTAATTCTCCCCACAAAAGTTCCTGAATTAGAGAAATTATTGTTGCACACTACTCTTAAGTATTCCACATGCATACCATTCTCTCCACTCTTTTGTCTTTACGGAGCACACTTAAGACAGGTCTTACCAACACAATATCCAGCGCCAGAGAGCTGAAACACGGTCGTTCTTAAGGTAATCTCGCACCTCTGCCGAAGTGGGGCAGCACCTTGCTACCGTATGGTCAGCCACATTTCAGGCGCTCAAAGCTCAGGTAAATTTCATCTCTTTGGTTCCACCAAAGGTGACCAAAGGACCGTCTCAGAGATGATCATATATTGCACAGTCACTATTTGTGGTTAGTAGCCGACCATACATTCATTCATTTCGCAGATCTCACCAAATTGGAGGTAGGGATTTATTTTGTGGGAGTGCACATGTGATCATTTAAATAAATAAATTGTCATTCTTTTCTACATTGGTATCCGGTTTCGGTGTATTAAGCGAAATTGAGTTATTATTCCAAAAAATATGTTGTTCTGACAAGAATAACGAAGAATGTTGTACCTATTTTCAATGTCGGGCGGTACTGTACCCTTTCAACACATACATCAGAATATTTTATGACTTGAAGATGGCAGTAGCCGAAAACAATAATAGTGAAGTGTAGAAGTTTGTGTTACCAAGAGAAACCATTAAAATAAAGTAAAGGAGATAAATGCCATGGATTTGAGTTTTAAGAGGGAAAATGATACTCTTAAATTAAATGTAAGTAGCGCATCTATAGTCTGCCAAACAAATTCAGAATTTCTAAGAATGAATATTGATTCTTACCTGAAGTGGTGTGAACCTGCAAAGATACTTGCAAACAGAATGCCGTCAGCATGTTGTGCCCTTATAGTCTTGTCATCAGTGTATAACAGCCAGTGTCTTTTAACTACATATTCTTGTCTAGGGAGCAAGTGCACAAAATATTAACACAGTTTTCAAACTGCAGGAAAAAAGGTAATAATGAAATACAGCAGTCGAGCTCATTACGAGAGCTGTTCAAAGCTCTTACCAGTCTGTTGCACAAATCAAAAGTAATATTGATAATTACTGCACAAACAAATCTGTCTATGACCATGGAACAAGATATAGACAGAACTTACAATTACCAAGAAATAATAAACATAAAATTCAAAACAGTATTTCCTAACAGGGAATAAAACTATACTGGAAATTGTCAAAATACATTACAGAAAATACTAAAACAAACTTATTAGAAAGACTGTTAAGAAGTGCCACTTAAGTAATACATTCTATATATTGAAAGATTACTTAGACAACACAGAGTAGGGTTTGGTAAAAAATTTAGCACAAATAAATAATAGTAACGATAACAAGACATCCATCATTCCATGTAACACCTACAAACTTCATTTTTTCTTATTTTTCCCTTTTCTGGAAAAAACTCACTCCCAAAGCCATGCTTATCTTCTTTCTCACCTCAACATCTCACTCTTCAAAGAGGGATGCTGACTCAGTTTTTCAGGCTAGCAAATGGGAAGGTGCGGTACACAAGGTGTTTCTGACAGCACCTGATAGTGTGTATAGTGTTATGAAACAATGTCTGTATAGTGTGTGTAGTGTAAACAGTGACAGAGAGAGAAAAATGGACGAAGAGTGTAGCATTAGCGTTTAAAATTATTAAATATCTTCTCTGAAAAACAGTATTGTACACCAGTTATAAACCAAATGAGGTAGCACTGCTTTAGACAGAGTGGCCTTGACCGGGAGGGTGGAGACTCCAGCTTTCATCCAGCCATCCTGGTTTTGGTTTTCTGTGATTTCCCTAAATTACTTCAGGCGCAAACGGGAATGGTTCCTACTCAAACCACCTATCCTGATCAAAATAGACTGGTAGCTATGAAGAAGCTTGCATATATGAATTACATTATTTTTGTTGTTCTTAAATTGTAATACCATGACATGTGCAATATCTTTATAAAAACAATCTACAGATGACTGAAACTACTACTGCGACTACTAAACTCGCTAATGACTTCTTTGAACCAGTCGATTCAAAATTTTGCTCTGCTATTTCTTTTTGATAAAGGGAGCAGTGGCTGGCTTAACAGCCGACAACACCATTCTAGTTGTGGTTTGCTCCCTAGAGACCCCACCACGCACCTAAAAAAAACGACTACTCGAAAGCTTTACCTTTCCTTACTATCGGCTGGACGTTAAAAGATGTACTGAAATCGGCAGCAGCTCGAACGTCACATAATTATTTAACGGTATCTGAATAAAATCAGCCTCATCACATACAAACTTTAACAAGGTGATGTTTTCCTGCAAATATAGAAACAGCGCGGTGGTATCATATTTTGTCCATTTAGTTACAAAGTCACCATAGAAGTAAATCAGTTCTGTTTGAGCTAAAAATTAATTATCTGTGACAGGAGTCAGCTACAGGGATAAAATCAAAGGAGGCATCTAATCGAAAAAAAAGAAAACACAGAAGAAAAGTTCAAAACGCTACTGACGCGAAACTAGACTGGTTGCCTTACGTCCACATCAGGTGTGTGTCGGTATGGATATACTCTGTCTGTGGTGTCATTTATATTGGGAAATCACTTGTATAAAGGAACACTGCGTTGAGTTAATACACTACATTCATAATCACCATATATTCCAGTCTCCAGCCCGTGGCTGGGTCCCTCTGGAACTTAATCCCTCCATCTTTTACAACCTGCCCCCCCCCCCCTTTCCGTTCCCCTCTCCACGCTGTCCCCGTCTTCTCCTCTGTTCTTGACACATTTCTTCGTTCCAACGATCCATCTGTCACTCTGTCTTACTTTAGGTATCTTGCCTCCTACTGTCATTTCACCGGGGGGGTCTTGGTATCCTGCTAACTTCTATTCTTTTAACAGGTCTGTGACATCTTAATATTGTCTTTTCTATGCTCTCTTGCACTGGTCTCTTTTTCACTATTTCTTTGACCATCTCATTCCTTACTCTGGCCTTTTAGTTAGCTTTTATGAAATTTCGTATTGCAACCCTGTATCCTGATGAAACGAGTCTTGTAAGAAAAGTATTATTTTCCAGAAGGAGATTTTCACCCTGCAACGGAGTGTGCGCTGCAATATCCTTTCTTTCAGGAGTACTTGTTCTGCAAGGTTCGCAGGAGAGCTTCTGTAAGGTTTGGAAGGTAGGAGACGAGGTATTGGCAGAAGTAAAGCTGTGAGTACCGGACGTGAGTCGTGCTTGGGTAGCTCAGTTGGTAGAGCACTTGCCCGTGAAAGCAAAGGTCCCGAGCTCGAGTCTGAGTCCGGCACACAGTTTTAATCTGCCAGCAAGTTTCAAGGTGTTATTTTAGTTTTTTAATCTTACTCATACGAAGATATAATTAGTCAGTAAGAAACCAATGTTACAAAATGTACATTACATTAACACTGAAGATTACAGAAGGAATAATGATTATAAATAGCAAACAGTATACTTAAGATGTGTGAAAAATTCTGCAATTACATTCAATTTTTTTGGAAAACAAAAGACAAGGAAGCGAAGACTTCCTCTTCTTGTTGATTTACTTCTGGTCTTATCGACAAACAAAGGGAAGCAAGTGTTGTAACTTCTGTAAACTATTGGATATGTCAAATAATTAATAATGATTATAAATAGCAAACAGTATACTTAATATGTGTGAAAAATTCTGTAATTACCTTCAATTTTTTTGGAAAACAAAAGACACGGAAGCGAAGACTTCCTCTTCTTGTTGATTTACTTCTGGTCTTATCGACAAACAGAGGGAAGTAAGTGTTGTAAGTTCTGTAAACTGTTGCATGTGTCGAATATAATTATCATACTAGCTCTTAACAGTGTCTGCATTTATTATAGAAACTCTTTATCACTACCATATTAATTTTTATTTGATGAGGTCTTATTTTTGAGGTAAAAGTCTCAGGAATTGTAAACATTATTTGAACGCAGAAAGACCGAGTGCTTATCGGGTCTTGCCGATTAAGCATTATACGCTTAAAAATTGGAATCTGCAATTTCTGTTAGGTCAGAACTAATTCTAATCGCCACTTTTTACGTGGAAGTCAATGTAGTGTTTTCAGCCTCAACGAGGTTTCAAACAATAATGATGTTCAATAGCCACCAGGGTATGACACGTCAAAAGATCATAATACGCGGTGGCTCAGGGTATAATGAAGGTGTTCTCTTTAAGATAAAACACGATTAATTATTGATGTGTCTCACAGTATTAACCACATCGTGCCATCACATTTGCGATGTGTCTTTCCCGAAGTGAAACTTTATTCAAGCATTGTTCACTTTCTGCGAGATTTAAATATTTCTCTCGCTACGCTATCTGCCAGACAGGAAAGGTACCTTATACTGTCCGATTGCCTCTCCTTCATCATCCACGTGTGCGATGTATAGCTCAGGATTTGAGCATAATACCCTTGGTATATCATTTATAAGAGTCGAAGGACATGAAAGAGAAGCAGTGGTTCGAAGGGAGGGAGACAGGGTTGTAGCTTATCCCTGATGTTATTTAATCTATATACTGAGCAAACGAGGAAACAAAAGAAAAATGTGGAGTCGGAACACGTGATCGCAGAAGATAGATGAAGGAAAGGCTAGCCTAGTTTTCTAGCATTTGTAGACTTAGAGAAAGCTTTTGACAACGTTGACTGGCATACTCTCTTTCAAATTCCAAAGGTGGCAGGGGTCATATACACGGAGCGAAAGGCTGTTTAGAATTTGTACAGAAACCAGATGGCAGTTATAAGAGTTTATGCACATGAAAGGGAAGCAGTGGATGGGAAGGGAGTGAAACAGGGTTATAGCCTATCCCAGATGTTGCTCAATCTATATATTGAGCAAACAACAAAGGAAACAAAAGGAAAATTTGGAGTAGGAATTAAAATCTCTGGAGAAGAAATAAAAAATTTAAGGTTTTCCGACAATATTGTAATTCTGTCGGAGGCAGCAAATGACCTGAAAGAGCAGTTGAACGGAATGGACAGTGTCTTCAAAGGAGCATATAAGAAGAACATCAACAAAAGCGAAACGCGGATAATGGAATTAGTGTAATTATATAAGGTGATGATGAGGGAATTAGATTAGGAAATGAGACATTTAAAGTAATAGATGAGTTCTGCTATTTAGGGAGCAGTAAAGAGGATATAAAATGTAGGCTGTCAATGGCAAGAAAAGCGTTTCTGAAGAAGAGAAAGTTATTTACATCGAGTATAGATTTAAGTGTCAGGAAGTCTTTTCTAGAATTATTAGTTTGAAGTGTAGCCATTATGGATGTGAAACATGGACGGTAACTAGTTTAGACAAGAAGAGAATAGAAGCTTTCGAATTGTGGTGCTACAGAAGAATGCTGAAGATTAGATCGGTAGATCACGTAACTAATGAGGAAGTACTAAATAGAACTGAGGAATTTATGGCACAACTTGAGTATAAGAAGGGATCGGTTAGTTAGACACGTTCTGGGGCATCAAAGGATCACCAAGTTAGTATTGGAGGGCAGCCTGGAGGGTAAAAATTGTATAGGGAGGCCAAAAAATGAATACACTAAGAAGATTCAGAAGGATGTAGGGTGCAGTAGTTATCTGAAGGTGAAGAATTATTGGAGGGCAGCCTGGAGGGTAAAAATTGTATAGGGAGACCAAAAAATGAATACACTAAGCAGATTCATAAGGATGTAGGGTGCAGTAGTTATTTGAAGGTTAAGAAGCTTGCACAGCATAGAGTAGCGTGGATAGCTGCATCAAACCAGTCTCTGGACTGAAGGCCACAAAAACAACAACATCATTCTGGGAACAACAACATCACTGATTTGCTATTTTCCGTTCTGTCGATGCTCGACACCAGGCTTCTTTTGTAGGAATCCAAGTGTTTACCTTCCGCCTTCACTACACTCCACGCCATTCCTCTCATTGTCTTCTATCATGGTCCCCAGCTATATAAAACTTCCCACTTTCTTTTTAGTAGTGGTCCTTTAAACAAAGTGATCAAAAGTATCTCTACACCTGTTAATGAACATTAATGTGGGATGTATCCACTCGTCGCCTTTATGGCGTCCTGAACTCTGCTGGGGACACTTTCAGTGTGTCTGTGGAGGAGTGCCAGCCCATTCTTCCTATAGCGCCGAAACGAGAGAAGGGGCGATGTTGGACCTTCAGTTATGCAGCAAATTGGAGGCTACAACTTATTCCAAAGGCAGCATAGACATGCAGCCATCGTTTTCGAACTGTTCGTTTACTGTGGGCAGTACTCAATATTGTAAAATGTGTTCATAAACGTTAGCGTTTAGAGTTTTCATAAACGCAATAAAGTGACCACCCCGCGACCACGAAAAACTCCCCCGTACCGTAAGACCATTCCTCTGTACTTCAGTGGCGGCAGAACACATGATGGCAGGTAAAGTTCTCCACGCATTCGCCAAATCCAAACCCTTCTGTCTGACTGCCACAGAATTCAGCGTGTTTCATCGATCCAAATCACTAGTTTACAGTCATCCACGGTCCACTGATGTCACTCTTTACACCAAGTCAAGCGTCTCTTAGCGTTGAGTACAGAAATGTCCGGCTTATGAGGAGCCGCTCGACCGTTATACTCCATTATTTTTTATTTCCTACGCGCCGTCACTGTTTTAGCTGCAATGCCGGTAGCGCTTTGGAACTCATTAGTGACTCCTTCCGCTGCATTCATGCGACTTTTTACAGCGACCCTCCACGACTACCGACGGTCTCTATCCGCTACTGTATGAGGTCTTTGTTTAGCTTTGGTTCTTTCTTCGCCTTCCCACTTCACAATCACGTCATCAACAGTCGACTTGGACAGTTTTAGAAGCGCTCAGCTGTCGCTGATGAATAGCTTACTCAGGTGGCATTCAGTGACTAGTCTACGTTCCAAGTTACTGAGCCACCCTAAGTTATCCGTTCTGCTGTTGGTGTTTCTCTAGTGACAACTCAACACACCCCACCTCCTTTAACACCGGCGGGTCTGGCTCTCACGACATTTAGTGGTCAATTCCGCATTAGACAGTGCGTACAGATGCTTCTGACCCGATGATGTACATCGATTGGAACTCTCACCTTTTTATTCATAGCTGTTATTTTCTTACCAACTATGGTATGGTATATACTTCAGGGTAAAATTCTATCATCAGTTGCACAACTACTTTTGTTCAAATTCAAATGTGTGTGACATTTTATGGGATTTAACTGCTAAGGTCATCAGTCCCTAAGCTTACACACTATTTAACCTAAATTATCATAAGGACAAATACACTGACTCACACTCACGAGGACTCGAACCTCCACCGGAACCAGCCGCACAGCCCATGACTGCAGCGCCTTAGGCCGCTCAGCTAATCCTGCACGGCAACTAATTTTGTAGTAGATTTAGACAGATTGTCATCTTCAGAAGCATACAAAATTTGGGATAGTATGAATCATAAGAACCTAGTCATACATTTATGTAAAGTATAAGAGTGTATTAAAAAAACTTTGTTAATATTGGTTTAGCAGATGTCAATATCTTCTTCACCGAACCATAATACCATGACACGTTCAAAAGTGTACATACTGCATGTGATATTTATATATTAATGACAGCAATAGCTTATCTACATCTATATGTACATCTACATGTATACTCTGGAAATCACCTTAAGGTGCATGGCAGGGGTTACTTCCATTGCACCACTTATTAGGATTTCTTCCTCTTCCGTTCACGTAAGGAGCGCGGGAAAAATGATTGTTTGAATGGCTCTGTGCGTGGAGTAATTATTCTAATCTTATCCTTTCGTTCACTATGTGAGCGATACGTAGGGGGCTGCAGAGTAGTCACTTAAATTCGGGTTTTGAAGCTCTGTCAATAGACTTTCTCTTCAGGAGTCTGCCACTCCAGTTCTTTCAGTATCTCTGTGACACTCTCCTATGGATTAAACAAGCCTGCGACCATTCGTAATGCCGTTTTCTGTCTGGTATGGGTCCCACACACTTGAGCAACAGTCTAGAACTGGTCACCCGAGTTATTTGTAAGCTATTTCTTGTGTAGACTGATTCTACCAGTAAACAGAAGTCTACCACGTATTTTACCCACGATTGACCTTATGTGATCATTCCATTTCATATCCCTACAAAGTGTTACACGCAGGTATTTACATGAGTTGACCGATTCCAATAGTGACTCCCTGATGTTTTAGTCATACGATACTGCGTCTTTTCATTTTGTGAAGTGCAAAATTTTACATTTCCGAACATTTAGAACACGTTGCCAATCTCTGCACCATGTTGAAATCTTATCAAGATCTGACTGAATATCTATGCAACTTCTCCCAGATAGTAGTTCTTTATAGATAACTGCAACATCCGCATAAAGCCTGACTTTACTATTAATGTTGTCTGCAAGGTCATTAATATACAACATGAACAGAAAAGGTCCCAACACGCTTCTCTGAGACATAAGCTTATGTGCAAGTATGTGAAATGTCTTTCACATATATTGTACAACCCGGTCATAAAAAGTATGAAAAGTTTTTCAGGCTGTTGCAGGTTAGGTTCTGCAGAAAAATAATTGTTAAGAAATAAAATTCGGTACGTTGCGCCGTTTCCGAGTCAATCAGAGTGGAATTTAGCCAATCAGGCCGTTGCGCTGCGCTAACACAAAAGATCTGCCGTACACAATTATGGTGTCAGTTGTTCTCATAACGTAGATGGTAGCTCACGAGACTGCTCGGCCTTTGACTCGGGTTTATTCCTCACTACCCTTGACCAATTTTTTTATCGCTTTCTTGTTCGGTTTTATGAAACCAAACGAAGAACATGTCTGGCGACACCGTCTGTGGCGGGCCGCTTGAATCTGTGAGCACAGCGTCCTCATTGGCTAACTGCAGCGCCAGTTAACTCGGAAACAAATGACGCAACGTATTGAATTTTTTTCTCAACAAGTATTTCTCAGCACAACCTACCCTACAATACCATTACAAGCTTTATCACACTGTCTACAACTTGCTTCATATACATTAGTTGTATTTTTATGTGCTTTTGTTTATATTCCTTGCTGCTAGCACAACATGACTATGTATATAAATGTGATGCATTTACTGTACATTATCATTCTGAGGGTATAATTATAACTTACAATATGTACATTTTTTGGACATGTCGTGTCATTCTCCTTCTGGTAAGAAGATATTCACATCTGCTACCCCAGTATTAAGTAAGTGTTTCTAATACACTTCTTATACTTCACGTAAATTTATGGGCAAGTTCTTAGGATTTACAATATCCCAAAGCTTTTGAAGAAAATAGATTAATCTGCAGAAACCGGTAAAACAAATTAAAAATAACTGCGCGATTTATGTCTGAATTTTATTCTGAAATATGTCTCATTTTTTGTTGTCACCATCACTTCAGACTTTTTATCATTACATTGAGATGACAAAAGTCATGGGATACCACTTAATATTGTGTCGAACCTGCTTTTGCGCGTCTCCGTGGACAACTCGACGTGGAAATACTGAGCAATGCTGCTCTACAGTTATGCATAATTGCGAGAGTGCTGCCAGCGGAAAATTTTGTGCACTGACTGATCTCTCGATTATGTCACATAAATTTTCGATGTGATTCACATCGGATGATCTAGGTGACCATATCATTCACTCGAAATGTCCACAATGTTTTTCGAACCAATCGCGAACAATTGTGGTCCGGTGACATGACACCCTTTTTCGGGAATTTCAAGTCCATGAAGTGTTACAAATCGCTTCCAAATAGCTGAATATAACAATTTACAGTCAACGATAGGTTCACTTAGACTAGAGGACCCAGTCCGCTACGTGTAAACACAGTCCACACCATTATGGAGCCACCACGAGCTTGTTGACAATTTGGGTCCATGGCTTCGAGAGGTCTGCGCCGCGCTCTAACCATACCGTCAGCTCTTACCAGCCGTCGGCTTTCTCTTCATCTGGAGTCCAACCGATATGATTACAGGCCGAGGAGGGGCACTGCAGGCGCTGGTGCTTTTAGTAAAGGCACTCGTATCGGTCGTCTGCCACCATAGCCAATTAACGCCGAATTTTCCCGCACTGTCCTAGCACATACGTTCATCGTATGTACTACATTGATATCTGCGGTTATTTCACTCAGTTTTGCTTGTCTGTTAGCACCGACAACTCTACACAGACTGCACTGTTGTCGGTCGTTAACTGAAGGCCGTAGGCCACTATGTTGTCCGTGGCGAGAGGTAATCACTGAAATCTGGTATTGTCGGCACAATCTCGACACTGTGGATCTCGGTTCACTGAATTCCTTAACGATTTCCGAAGTGGACTATGCCATGCGTCCAGCTCGAACCACCATTCCAATTTGAAAGTCTGTCAGTTCCCGTCGTGCGGCTGTGATCACGTCATAAACAATTTCACACGAACCACCTGAGCACAGGTGACAGTTCCGCCAGGGCACTGTCCTTCTCCACCATCTGCACGCGATACTACCGCCATCTGGATACGTGCAGTGCGCTTCCATATCTGAGTGGTTAGCGCATCGGACTCCCAAGCAACGGGTCCTGATTCGATTCCCGGCCGCGTCAGAAGTTGTCTCCGCTCGGAGACTAGATGTTGTGTTGTTCTCATCATCATTTCATCGTCATCTACACGAAATTCGCCCATTGTGGGGTCACCTGAAAAGACTTAAAAGTCGCAAGCCGAACTTCCGCGGGTGGGGAGTCAATGCCATTAGTGAGTGACATATGATCATTCCATTTGTATACGTGCATACCGCTATCTCGTCACCTCAGTGTAAATTTGAGTCCATGACGTCATCAGATACATTTGGTCTTTCTTGTATCGCTCCCTCTCCATTTCTCCACACCATTAAATCACTTGCACAACGCTATTGCTTTTACTCTGAAGCGCCAAAGAAACTCGTATAGGCACGAGTATTCAGATACAGAGGCATGTACACAGGCAGAATACGGAGCTGCGGTCGGCAACGCCTGTATAACACAACACGTGTCTGGCGCAGTTGTTAGATCTGTTCCTAACTAGCCGAGCGGTCTAAGGAGCTGCAGTCGAGGACTGTGCGGCTGGTCCCGGCGAAGGTTCGAGTCCTCCCTCGGGCATGCGTGTGTGTGTTTGTCCTTAGGACAATTTAGGTTAAGTAGTGTGTAAGCTTAGGGACTGATGACCTCAGCAGGTAAGTCCCATAAGAATTCGCACACATCTGAACATCATCACATCTGTTACTACTGTTACATTCGCAAGTTACCAAGTTTTAAATATGTTTCAGTGTGGTTATAGTCGGCGCACGAGCGATGGGACACAGCATCTCAGAGATAACGATGAAGTGGCGATTTTCCCATACGACCATTTCTCGAGTGTACCGTGAATATCAGGAGTCAGGGAAAACATCAAATCGACGACATGACTGTGGCCGGTAAAAGATCCTGCAAGATCGGGACCAACGACGACTGAAGAGAATCTGTTAACGTGACAGAAGCGGAGCACTTCCACAGACTGCTGCAGATTTCAGTGCCGGGCCACCAACAAGTGTCACAGGCATTCAATGAAACATCATCGATAGGGGCTTTTGTAGCCGAAGACCGATTCTATACCCTTGATGACTGCACGACACAAAGCTTTACGCCTCGCCTGGGCCCGTCAACACCGACATTGGACTGTTGATAACTGAAAACCTGTTGCCTGATCGGACGTGTTTCGTTTCAAATTGTATCGAGCGGATGGTGAAAACCTCATGAATCCATGGACCCTGCATGTCAGCGGGGACTGTTCAAGCTGGTGGAGTCTCTGTAATGGCGTTTGGCGTTTGCAGTTCGAGTAAAATGTGACCTGTGCTAAGTACAGACACAACTCTAGCAGGTAACACGTACTTAAGCATCCTGTCCGATCACCTGCATCCATTCATGTCCATTGCTTATTCCTAAGGACTTGGGCAATTCGAGCACGTCCATAATTGCTACAGAGTGGCTCCAAAAACCCTCTTCTATGCTTAATTACTTCCACCAAACTCCCGAAACACGAACATTGTTGAGCATATCTGGGATGCCTTCCAACGTTCTGTTCGGAAG
Organism: Schistocerca gregaria; assembly: GCF_023897955.1. Lineage (NCBI taxonomy): Eukaryota > Metazoa > Arthropoda > Insecta > Orthoptera > Acrididae > Schistocerca > Schistocerca gregaria. Next base: position 572,764,573 of record NC_064926.1, read on the forward strand.
AGGTCTGCTCCCCATCGTACTCCGACGGATTTACGGACAGCCCTGCAGGGTTCGTTGCGTCAGTTTCCTCCAGCACTACTCCAGACATCAGTCGAGTCCATTTCACGTTGTGTTGCGGCACTTCTGAGTGCTGGCGGCACCCATACACGATATTGGGCAGGTGTACCAGTTCCTTTGGCTCTTCAATGTGTATTACTCCCGAACAGGAGAAAAAGTGCTAGGGTTATATAAAAGGTGAGAGGTACCGATTGTATTGACAAAGAAGTGGTGGTGTTATATAAAACGTATGGGATAAGGACAGTAGTGTCAAAGACGCGTTGACTAGAAGATAGAGTGACATGGGAGGCGAAAGACTGGAGCGAGTTAGTGACGCGTTGTAAGAGTCGGCGAGCGGTTTGGACTCCTCTAGGTGACAGCCTCAGTCAGATGCACATTCAGGCGCCCACAATGAACGCCAGCTGGGATCTGTAGTGAAGACACGGTTCCCCTCTGGTCGACAAGTCGCGCCGGCCGTTCGGTCTGAAGAACCGGTCTGTCGCCGCCTTAACCAACCTCAAGAAAGTGCCGCTCCGCTTAACCGTAAGCTCTCTCACACACGCACCCCAAAAAATGAGGAGGCCCCCGTCCTTTGGGGACCCGCTGTGCCTTTGCCTACCTCCGATTCCGTCGGCCGGTCGCGCAAGCACAAAAGGCGGAAGCTGGCCGGCTGCCACACGGGCAGTTTCACGGGGGGGCAGGGGGGGGGGGGGGGAGGGGGGTACCAGGTGGACTCTCCGTGTTAACACGCCGGGGAGATGATCCGCTGCAGACCGGAATTAAAGCGCCGGTCCAGTCTGGTATACGTGCAAATGGGCTGTTTGCTCAGTCGACTTCGCTGACGGGAGGGGTCCGGGCGTTCCAGACCTGCTAGAGCCGGTATACGCACTAAGCCCCGAGGAACGGCCGCCTCCTGCAGGATTACCTGCTGCTGCTCCCGCAGCCGACCCATTCAGGGAGACACTCACCGTACCGCATGGGACGCCAGCCTCCCCTACCCCGAGCCCCTGTTTGTTTTCTCGCGCGCTGTCGACCCCTCCGCCGTAATGGAATACGCCGGTCACGTGTTGTATACCCCGGACCCTCCACACCTTTCATTTTTTTTCTTCTTTCCACTCCCGGTCGGCCAGTAATGGTGAATCACTGGGGGAGCTTCCTCCCTGCAGCTGTCGGGAGGGTGGAGCTGGCTAGGGGGGCGCCGTATCTGGCCGCCAGATGGGATTTAATTTGGCGGGCCACTCCACTTGACCCCCGGGGTTCCGCGCCGCCGGTGCTGATGTGGTACGCACAAACGCCGCCGTTTGACATTCATCACGCTTTTTACTGTTGCTCTGGCTTCCGGATATTAGCCATTCAGCCAGCCTCCGACACATGATGTCATACACAAATTATAATGAGCAACAGTTACTTTCGTAAATACACCGATTAAAATGGAGTGTGTTACACCGTGAAGCACGAGTCCACTAAACTCAGTTTTGAGAGAAAGGACTCCAAACATTATTACTTTGAGAAATATAGCAACCAGCCACATTTTTATGCATTTTTGTTCGTACCAATACACGTGTCGAATTTTCACGCATCTTCAGCTGGCTAATACAGGGTCTTCCACTTAAACTGCCTCTACTTGAGAGGGTCCCCACCAAAAACGAGTCATGGTAGGACAATGAGACTTTGTGAGAACGTTTCTAAGGACACTCGGATGATAAATTACAATAAACCACTGAAAAAAAAACACATTTCAATTTTCACATAAGGGGGTAACATTTGTTAGTTGCTTACAGTGTTTAGACGGCCGCGGTGGCAGAGCGGTTCTAGGCGCTACAGTCTGGAGCCGCGCGACCGCTCCGTTCGCAGGTTCGAATCCTGCCTCGGGCATGGATGTGTGTGATGTCCTTAGGTTAGTTAGGTTTAAATAGTTCTAAGTTCAAGGGGGCTGATGACCTCATATGTTAAGTCCCATAGTGCTCAGAGCTATTTGAACCATTTTCTACCGTCTTTACGTTCCAGGTTATAAACATTGCTCAATGCGAAGAATCTCTGTATACATGGTAGCCTGGGAGTTTCGGCAGATGCCATTTCACAGCGCTTTTACAAGTGTGCAGTACGTAATGTTCAGCTGTCGTGACACAGCTCGTGCACCGCTTCAAGTTGGATCTATTGATGGCAACAGTAACTTCGTAAACAATTTGTGGCGCAGTTGCCTGTCGGCCTCTCCCAGGAGCAATTTCCACATCGCCAGTCAATCACGAATCGTCTTCAACGCCCATAAGGAAAGAGGAACTCTCCACATGCCTTTAATGAGTCGATACTGGAGAAAAAGACCGACATTGTGGCTGTTATTTTGATAAAACAGTTTTACCAGTAAAGCCCTGCTCACCTGCTCCAGACCACTGCTGAGTGTCCGCAACTGTAATGCACACGTCTTATGCTTGTGTTTCTACCTTACATCGCCGTACCAGTACCGGCGTCTTACGGCAAGTCACGGCACTATAGCAAAAATCTTGCAGCGCTCAGTCTCAACATCATCCCTATAAAGTTAGGTATCCAAACGGCAAATAGTTTTCCGTTTACGTTGGCTCAAGTACCTCAAGTTTAATTGTGACCGACCCTTTACACATTTAAATCTACAGTTAGCATATCGCTAAGAACATCGACTACAGTCTGGATGCTGTAACAGCCCTGTTCAAAATAACAATATTGTTTACACACTGGACTTCACCACTTGTATATTTAGAAATATATACAATTTCACCTGATGTTTTAACGGTGTGCTACCGAACATTTAAATATGTATTGCACCAACTGAAAATGTACGAAAATCCGAAACGCGTATTGCTTTCAACAAAAATTCATAAAAATGTGGCCAGTAGCTGAATTTCTTAAAGTACTAAAGTACAAAGCTAAGGACTTCCAGACCAATTAAAATGAATAAATTAAGGGCCGAAAAGCTCAACCACGTGCAATAACTAACCATTCCATTTAAAACGTTTTCAAGGTTTTGTTTGTTAATTAAGTGTTTAAATGCACCACTGTGCAATGGGCAACACTGAGGCCACACAACTGACACTACTCTAGCCAAGTTTTATATACAGTCAACGTTGACTGACAGCTCGGGAAAATGTGACAGCTTAATTTTTCAGTTAATGTAATGCACTAGTTTGGAAACTTACTTGTAAAACAGACAGTAACGTTTCTGGCAATAGAAGTCGTCCTTGAAGAATGTTAACTCAGGACTGTTACAGGGGCCAGTCCTAAGCCCATTTTTGCTTTGCTTGTATGTCAATGATATTTCGTCAGTCCCGTCCTGTAAATATCATTTCTATGCCCACGCTCCCCAGCTTTACTCAAGTGGCGGACCTGAAGATATCAGCAGGGTGATTCTCCAGACGACTGATGATCTGCCATCAGTGGTAATATGAACGCATAACCTGGGACTGGAAGTGAATGCAAAAAAGCCACATAATCTTAGTATTTCGTCAGAAGATAAAAAAGTTCAGAATTTTGCGAACAATTGTCTCCTATTCTGCTCGATGGCATTCCAGTATCAAATCACAAAACACTGAAGAGTTTTGGTCTAATTTTAGACGAGCATCTCAACTGGACAGAACACACTGACACGATGTGGAGGAAAATTTCTGCTTGCATCTATGTCCTCAAAAAATTTCAGAATATATATTCAAACAAATTCCGGGCGTGCAGCCGATCCTCGTTTAAATCATCGCACGATATTTCGACTAAGAAACTGCCAGTCATCTTCAGGTGAGCCATAGAAAACTGACGAAGACCTTTTTTAATTGTTATTTCATTCCCCTCACCCCATACGGCCTGAGGGGGGGGGGGGGGGGGGGGGGAAGAGCTGTCAGCGATATAGTTCTCCGCTCTTCAGACAAGCGTAGTGAAAAAGAAGAAAGAGAGACTCTACAAACAAAGTTTGGGGATGTTGTCTGTTTTAAAGTAAAAATGACGGGCAGTTAAAAAATGATAATATATACACTTCCAAATACATCGGAGGACCGTAAAACTCTTTTGCTAAAAACACTGAAGCACTACACATTTCCTTAAAGTATGAAATACCCGCACTAGGTTTAGAAGTATTACCAGAGGATAGAGTAAGTTCCATAGGGTTGAGGGGTGTGGATAGGAAGGTAGGTGACTGTTAGGTAAGACAATTATGGAGATGAGTGGTAGGAGTTTGTAATGGGACACCCTACTCTAACATTACCTTTTTTTATATAGAAATAGGTGATATCAGGAATATTTTTGAATGTTGTGTAGGTGAACATTATCTCAGTTGTTTAACTAAATCAATTTCATATGATTTTGTATACGATGTGTTGTATTTCAGGCTGAAATGTATACAAAAAAATTAATGTGTTACAATCTATGTTTACTAGCTCTGTTTGTATAGCTAAAATTATTCTTCTTTTAGAAATATTTGAAGTTATGAAATATGTGGCATACTTAAAATTCATATTATTAATAGTACAATCTAACGCTAATTATTAAATTTATTTCTGGATTAATTTAAAAAATAATGATATAACTTGGTGATGATTCTCCTTTTGTCAAGACAGTTTGTAAATTCCTTTGTTTTGTAAACTCTTTGGAGTGAGTGGTAGTATGCATGTCTCGGATGCAATCGGACGTGTCTTTACATCTGCCAGTAACAATGTAATTTGTAGTGTTATAAGAAGTGGAAATTGTAAAAACGGTGTGATAATGAAAAAATGTGACAAAAAAAAATAAAATTCAAGAGTAAGACAGGCAAATGTTCAAACATTATTATGTCAATTGGAACCCACAAAGTTAACAAATTTAAGCTTCAAGAATCTACCCCTAGACGTTACTGCAGCCAACAACGATAAAATGAAGATAAGTAAAAAAGTTTATTTGTAAGTCTTACTCCTCTCGAAGCTTTTGAAACTAATGAAAAGAATGACAAATTTAATGGTGATGTGTGGGAGCGTAAGATTACAAGTTGAGGTGGTTGGAGGAAAATACAGTCGCTGGGGAAAGACAGATGGTGCGGAGTAGTGTGTCGTTTGGGTAGGGCAGTGGTTGCGGTAGGGTAGGAAAGGGATGGGGATGGTTAGAGAGGGAAAGGAGAGAGGAGCCTGACGGGGAATGGGATAGGAGGCTAAGTGAAAGCTGTCAGAGAGATAAATATCGAGGCGGATCTCATTGTCTGGGAGACGGAGCTGGTTGAAGTTCCGTTGGGATAGGATGCGATGTGTGTGCATAGGTACATGGTTGGAGGGATATGTTTGTGAAGGCGCGGCAGCTTACCCAGAGTTGGTGATCAGAGGGGAGGCACGCAGGCCACCCCGCCAATGGCAAGCTCCATTGTTCATGAAAGGTGGATCTTTGCCGTACTGCTCAGAAAAACGTGGCAGTTAAATTATTCAGATAAAACGCTGAAGTGGTTTGAAAGCTTACCTCTAAAAGAGGCAACAGTGTCTGTGGGAATGGAAAGCTGTCCTGGAAGCACGTTCTCTCAGGAGTGTTACGGGTTTCGGTCCTAATCCCACTTTTGGTTTGTTTGTCTGAGACTTCGTTAGTTCAGTCCTGTAAATATTACTTCTATGCCGACGATCTCCATCTGAAGATATTATCGATCGTCCACATGAACAATGACCCACGCTGCTGTTAGCGTTCTTCATTCAAGCACACCTTCCTGTATTTGCAACTGATTGTTACACTTACCATGAAGGAATATAAACTGTACTTTACTACCTTAATTTTTAAAATCTTCAAATTAAATAATAGTATCGTCATCATCCTTTCTTTGCAAAGCTAACTTTTTCGATACATTTTTTTACTCTATATGAATGGTTTTCAAGTACACGTGCTGTATAGAGGGCACATATGGCAGGGGTGATTTTCAAATTGTTTTTCTTCCGTGCAACCACTGGTCTTCCCTGTCTTTTCCTTTTCAGATTAATCTCTCGACAGGAAGTAAATATCTCGTTGAAGTCTCTTGAATTCAGACACTAAGGACAAGACTTTTTCTGTATGTCAACCATCATATGTTCATTCAGTTGACACGCGGTATTGTTAGGTGTCCATTTTCCTATTGCCTGCGAAGTTTTCCCAAGTTTTGGTACTTAGTAGCAATTAATTTCTGAACATGAAAGCGGTTGAGAGTTTAGGATTACTCATTTTTGCTAATCTAATCATTTTGCTCTCCTCGTCTGGTACTTAGATGTATTATTCACTTTTAATAGTTTTTTTCGATTATACTGAAGGCGGCATCGTTAGGCAAGAATCAGGGGCCAAAATTTGAACTTTTAAATTTACAGTTACTAATTTCATATCAGGAGGTTGGGCGCGTTTTAATAGAATTAGGGACATTTTAATGTTACAACTTTGAACGGGTCATGTGTCTGAAAACAAAACTATGTGCTAGAAACATAAATACTTGCAGATACAAGACGCTGGTGTCACTTTTCTTCTGTCTTGTCCCGCTTCATAAAACACGAGCTGTGTCCTTTGCCAAGTACTATCTGATACTTTCTTTAAGGACTTTAGAAATAACAAGGAAAACCTCCATTAGGGCTGTAAGGTGTCAGGCAAATCCAACACCTTCCATGAAAACCCTGACATGATATGCAAATCCAGTAGTGTGTCACATAGCATTACAAGTGTAATGTGATGCGAATACATAGAAAGATAGGTCCCTTATCATTTAGCTACAAAATAGCAGGTCAGCAACTGGAAGCAGTTAATTCCATAAATTATCTGGGAGTACTCATTAGGAGTGATTTAAAATGGAATGATCATATAAAGTTGATCGTCGGTAAAGCAGATGCCAGACTGAGATTCATTGGAAGAATCCTAAGGAAATGCAATCCGACAACAAAGGAAGTAGGTGACAGTACGCTTGTTCGCCCAATGCTTGAATACTGCTAAGCAGTGTGGGATCCGCACCAGGTAGGGTTGATAGAAGAGATAGAGAAGATCCAACGGAGAGCAGCGCGCTTCGTTACAGGATCATTTAGTAATTGCGAAAGCGTTACGGAGATGATAGATAAACTCCAGTGGAAGACTCTGCAGGAGAGACGCTCAGTAGCTCGGTACGGGCTTTTGTTAAAGTTTCGAGAACATACCTTCACCGAAGAGTCAAGCAGTATATTGCTCCCTCCTACGTATATCTCGCTAAGAGACCATGAGGATAAAATCAGAGAGATTAGAGCCCACACAGAAGCATACCGACAATCCTTCTTTCCACGTACAATACGACACTGGAATAGAAGGGAGAACCGATAGAGGTACTCAGGGTACCCTCCGCCACACACCGTCAGGTGGCTTGCGGAGTATGGATGTAGATGTAGATGTAGATAGCTCCGAATAAATCGTGACATTAAATTAACCAAAGTAATACGAGTAACGACTGAGCAAATGGAATACCACAGACTAACACAAGAATGCCTAAATGCATGTCGTACCTTCCCACCGTGAGACAGACGCAGTTCTGAGGGGAGAAACGAGAACAGAAGCCGAGAGCAGAACCGTATTAAGCTAGAAGGCCCTACGATAAGGGACGAACTGGACACCCAAATCGCCAGCTAACCACTAGGGCCACACCACCCGCAAGTTTTAGCGTGAGACTGTTTCGCGTCTCTGTTGCGTTGCAAACTTTAAAAACATTGCCCCACCACGAAAAGTATAACGTTTCTCATTGGATAGACAGAATTTTTGTAGGCGGAGCTTAAGGTTAACATTCAGACCCTGACTGGTCAGATGAAAACACAGCCACATAGTTTTTTTTTTTAAACCAACTTCGGTAAATTGTAGTAAGGAGAAGTTAGAGTTAGTTCCGAGACGGCGAGCTGGATGGTTGCTACGCCGTCCGCTGCCGCCCTGGCGCTGCCTGAACACCGACAAGGTAATGAACGCACGCGCTGCCGCATTTTTCAGTGCATAAGGCTTCACTCAGAACTGCAGAAGTCTCATCTGTTACACACCCTTTTTGCATAATACTAGTGTCGATCGTTAATTAAAACTCATGGTGTTCACATTTGCCACTTGAAGTAAAGATCTGAAACGCGATGATTTTTCTGTTATATAGTTATTGAGAAGCCACATCAGCCACTGTAATTTACGACAAGTTAGATAAGTAATTAAAGAAAATTGAGGGTCACTGTAGACCATTTTGATAGTTTTCTCTTTTGTGAAACTTAAATTAAACCTAGATTATAGATGTGATATGGCATAGGTCATCCTTCGATCCATTGTAGAACTTGGAAACCCATTCAGGGAATATTCGTTCACATTTTTGTTGAACGCAGTTGGTTTTTACCATCCTGTATTAAAACACTTCCTTTTATCAATAGTGCAATTTATAAACAATGTTTTGTGAGTAGAATAAAATTTCTAATGGTAAACTTAACTGATTTTTCGACGTTATTTTACCAGATAACTTAAAATAGGAAAGCCTTGAACCCATTCCACTAAATTTAGTTAGTATTAAGATTCTTTTACAGGGAGTGCAGTGGAGCTGACCTGAAAAAGTATTTGGTTATATCATCGCTAGTCTTACTGAACTGTGCTGAATTCTACACGTCATGTGTGGTCTGGCGTCTCCATACCAGCAACAGGTCCCAGGTTCAAACTAGTCAATTCCCTAAAAAACACGCTCAGAGCGTCTTTGCTCGAAAGTGGTAATAAGACTCGATATAGAACAAACAGACACCACCATGAATGCTCAGAGGGCAGCCACAGCGTTAGTCGAAACCCACATCTATCAAATAAGATTACAATGTATCCAGCACTGCGGCAGCTCACTGGATACAAACGAAGTATCTATAACTTTAGAAAGTCTAGTTACTTGGCCTGTAATACGGGCAGCCCCAGGAGAAATGGACATTATTCAGGGATATGACGAGAACGATCACTGGAAACGTAATAATCTACTAAACATGGCCTTTAAAATGTGTGTCTTAAGAGCAACGCGCACTTCTTGATCTTCGGTACTGTGGAACTTCTACTGAAAGCTCTTTCCTTTCCATACTTATGGAGGTGATAGCACGGGCCAAAACAAGAAAAATATGTCCAGCAAACATGGGCTCTAAAGCGCGTATATTAAGAGCTATGAGTCCTTGTTGATAGTTGCTACAATGAAGCTCATCTTTTCTACTGAACACGTCCTCTTAGCTCTTAAAGTATGCATGTTAGAGCCCATTATTACTAACAGGTTTTTGGTCCATCTACACCTTCCGAAACCTGGGAAGCGAAGAGGTTGCCGTAGAAGAGATTTATTTCACAACGTAGGAGATAGAAAAGCTGTTAAGGGGCACATTTAAGAACCCATCGTTCCTGTCATATATCTCAATTTTGTCTTTTTCTCCTGGAATACCCTGTATGAGGCGTCTTCCTTGGGATGCAGGAAACAGGTTTATGCTGATATCGACCATTATCATTGCTCAACTGCTGCAGCGCAAAACTGCTGTTTGGTGATTGTGACTCAAAGTAAAACCCTTCAAGCTACGTATTAGTTTATCTTATCTATGCACAAATCGGAACAAGGCCCAGCGAGTAGACAACATTCCATGAGAACTACAGATAGCCTTGGGAGAGCCAGTCCTAACAAAACTCCACCATCTGATGAGCAAGATGTACGAGACAGGCGAAATATCCTCAGACTTCAAGAAGAATATAATAATTCCAATTCCAAAGAAAGGAGGTGTTGACAGATATGAAAATTACCGAACAATCAGTTTAATAAGCCACAGCTTCAAAATACTAACACGAATTCTTTACAGACGAATGGAAAAACTAGTAAAAGCCGACCTCGGGGAAGATCAGTTTTGATTCCGTAGAAATGTTGGAAAACATAAGGCAATACTGACTTATCCTAGAAAATAGATTAAGGAAAGGCAAATCTACGTTTCTTGCATTTGTAGACATGGAGAAAGCTTTTGAGAATGTTGACTGGAACACTCCCTTTCAAATTCTAAAGATGGCACGGGTAAAGTTCAGGGAGCGAAAGGCTATTTACAATTTGTACAGAAACCAGTTGGTAGTTATAAGAGTCGAGGGGTATGAAAGGGAAGCAGTGGTTGGGAAGGGAGTGAGATAGTGTTGTAGCCTATCCCCAATGTTATTCAATCTGTGTATTGAGCAAGCAGTAAAGGAAGCAAAAGAAAAATTCGGAGTAGGAATTCAAATCCATGGAGAAGAAATAAAAAAATTTGAAGTTCGCCGATGACACTGTAATTCTGTCAGAGACAGCAAAGGACTTGGAAGAACAGTTGAACGCAGTGGGCATTGTCTTGAAAGAAGGATATATTATAAACATCAACAAAAGCAAAACGAGGATAATGGAATGTAGTCGAATCAAATCAGGTGATGCTGAGGGAATTAGATTAGGAAATGAGACACTTAAAGTAAAGTAGTAAAGGAATTTTTGCTATTTGGGGAGCAAAAGAAATGATGATGGTCGAAGTAGAGAGGATATAAAAAGTAGACTGGGAATGGCAAGGAAAGCGTTTCTGAAGAAGAGAAATTTGTTAACATCGAGTATAGATTTAAGCGTCAGGAAGTCGTTTCTGAAAGTATTTGTATGGAGTGGCCATGTATGGAAGTGAAACGTGGACAATAAATAGTTTAGACAAGAAGAGAATAGAAGCTTTTGAAATGTGGTTCTGCAGTAGAATGCTGAAGATTAGATGGGTAGATCACATAACTAATGAGGAGGTATTGAATAGAATTGGGGAGAAGAGGAGCTTGTGGCACAACTTGTCTAGAAGAATGGATCGGTTGGTAGGACATGTTCTGAGACATCAAGGGATCACCAATTTAGTATTGGAGGGAGGCGTGGAGGGTAAAAATCGTAGAGGGAGACGAACAGATGAATACACTAAACAGATTCAGGAGGATGCAGGTTGCAGTAGGCACTGGGAGATGAAGGAGCTTGCACAGGATAGAGTAGCATGGAGAGCTGCATCAAACCAGTCTCTGGACTGAAGACAACAACAACAACAACATCTATTCGGTGGCATCTTTCCATTTTTCCTTTAATACGAAAATCCGCAGTTGTATTCTCCAAGACCGCGCGGGTGGCCGAGCGGTTCAAGGCGCTACAGTCTCGAACCGCGCTAACGCTACGGTCGCGGGTTCGAATCGTGCCGTGGGCATGAATATGTGCAATGTCCTTAGGTTAGTTAGGTTTAAGTAGTTGTAAGTTCTAGGGGGACTGATGACCTCAGAAGTTAAGTCCCACAGTGCTCAGAGCCATTTGAACCATTTTCTTGTATTCTCCAAAAGAGTAGTGCTGCCGTACCTATTACGACGATATCGGCTACATCACGTGGGCTGACATGTCTGCGTGGGCTGCCTCAGATAGTGATCGGCCGAGGTGGAACGTCGCCGTGACGAGGACAGGGGGGTCTCGCACGCCGGGTGCCGGGAGCGCAGCCGCTAGTGACGGGTCCCGCGTGGCGACCGTGGCAGCACAGCACCGGACAGGACAGACAGGCGGGCAGGGTACGGCAGAGATTAGCATCGCGCCCGGCCACGGAGCATGCGCAGTCGTGCAGGGCCGCCGCCGCAAGGCCGGCAGAAACAGACGGCGTGCCGCACGACCGCCGCCCACGGCCGCCGCCCCCGCTAACGGGACCCTGGGGTTTCGCCACCGCCGCCTTTCGCCCTCCTCAGCACTGCCAGGTACGGTGGGAGGAGCTGCACCCGCCCACTGGCTACCGATAGTCTGGCCTCTCTCAGCGACGCCATCAATACCTGGGCGCACGCGAGCGGATTTCCGCGACGGGTTGGCATTGCGGGCCAGCTCCGCCGGTATCTCTGACGGATCTGGTCGGCGTATCTGAGGCCCTTGGTCTGCCACCGACGTGCTGTCGCCTCCCGTCCGAGCAGGTCTCCCGTATACGCCGACAGGACGGATCAATTCGTGTGTATGGGACAAATCGGCCGATATTCGTGACTTATCCGCGGACCGGCGGCTGCCAGGTACTCCATATCAGCGACCTCAGTAGTCATAATACATCTATGAGAGAGCAGACTGGGGTGCTCTGCGGATTTCATGCACCTCGAATGTGGTCAGGTGATTGGGTGTCACTTGTGTCACAGTCTGTACGCGAGATTTCTGCTCTGTGCTAAACATCCATAGGCCCACTGTTTCCGATGTGATAGGAAGTGGAGGCTATGGCTGGCTGCATTCAGGATTTGCGTCTGTGTCTCACTGCAAGTGTGCTGTACAATGCGTCCTTTTAAGGAGTTTTGTTTATTGTAGTACACTATGTGATCAAAAGTATACGGACACCCTCAGAAACATACGTTTTTCATATTAGGTGCATTGCACTGCCACCTGCTGCCAGGTACTCCATATCAGAGACCTCAGTCCTCATACTACATCTCGAGAGAGCAGACTGGGGCGCTTTACGGAACTCACGGGCTTCGAACGTTGTCAGGTAATTATGTGTCACTTGTGTCATAATTTGTACGCGAGATTTGCACTCTCCTAAACACCCCTAGGTCCACTGCTTCCGATGTGATACGAAGTGGAAACGTGAAGGAACACGTACAGCACAAATGAGAACATGCCGACCTCGTCTGTTGACTGACAGAGACCGCCTACAGTTGAAGAGGGTCGTAATATGTAATAGACAGACATACATCCAGAACATCACACAGGATTTCCAAACTGCATCAGGATCCACTGAGAGTACTATGACAGTTAGGCGGGAGGTGAGAAAACTTGAATTTCATGGTCAAGCGGCTGCTCATAAGCCATACATCACACCGGTAAATGCCAAACGACGCCTCACTTGGTGTAATGAGCGTACACATTAGACGACTGAACAGTGGAAAAACGTTGTGTGGAGTGACATGGTACAGAATGTGGCGATCCGATGGCAGGTTGTGGGTATGGCGAATGCTCGGTGAACGTCATCCGCCAGATTGTGTAGTGCCAAAAGTAAAAGACGGAGGCGGTGGTGTTACGGTGTGTTCCTGTTTTTCATGGACGCTGTTGTTTTGTGTGGCACTATCACAGCACAGGCCTACATGGATGCTTTAAGCACCATATTGCTTCCCACTGTTGAGGGGCATTTCGGGGATAGCGACTGCACCTTTGAACACGATCGAGCATCCGTTTATAATGCACGGCCGGTGGCGGAGTGGTTGCACGACAATAACGTTCCTGTAATGGACTGGCCTGCATGGAGTCCTGACCCGAATCCTGTAGAACGCCTTCGGGATGTTTTGGAACGCCGACTTCGTGCCAGGCCTCACCGACCCACGTCGATACCTCAGTGCAGCACTCCATGAAAAATGGTCTGCCGTTCCCCATTCCAGCACCTGATTGAATGTAAGCCTCCGAGAGTGGAAGCTGATATCAAGGCTAAGGGTGGGCCAACACCATACTGAATTCCAGCATTTCCGATGGATGCCGCCACGAACTTCTAAGTCGTTTTCAGTCAGGTGTGCGGATACTTTTGTCCACATAGAGTACATTGTCGACTTTGACGGTTGATTATATCTTCGAGAGAGAGAATGGACGATGTTACGAAGAAAATTTTAGCAGCCACCGGCTGTTTGTACGCTATGTATTCATACATTTCTTGAAAAAAAAAAATCGCACAAAGTGTTTCAAAATTGGTTTGCCGAAAGGCAACATTTCAGATACAGGATGACGATTATTTAACTAAATGAAACAAAATCGTCATAATTTGTGAACGATTTGCGTTATGACGTTCAAACAGCACGGTTGGCTCCGCGGACTGATGAACATTAGTATGCGCATATATGGTTTGGCTTAACGACCAAGTCCACTGTCCTTTGTAGGGTTCGTCAATACGCAAAACTGGCGCATTTCGGTGAGAGAGAATACGCATTTCGCGATCGAGAAGTATCTTCACCCTCAACGGTTGACTGTGTGGTGTGCAGTGTCCGGTCACGAAATAACCAGTGCGATATTCGTTGGCGGCGTGGTGACTACGAAACGGTCCGTGAAGGTTTTGGAAGATGATATCATTCCCATTACCCAAAGTGAGGAAACAAAAGAAAAATTCGGAGTGGGTATTATAACCCATGGAGAAGAAATAAAAACTTTGAGGTTCGCCGATGACATTGTAATTCTGTCAGAGTCAGCAAGGGACTTGGAAGAGCAGTTGAACGGAATGGACAGTGTCTTGAGAGGAGTATATAAGATGAACATCAACAAAAGCAAAACGAGGATAAAGGAATGTAGTAGAATTAAGTCGGGTGATGCTGAGGGAGTTAAATTAGGAAATGAGACACTACAAGGGGTAAAGGAGTTTTGCTATGTGGGGAGCAAAATAAATGATGATGGTAGTAGTAGAGAGGATATAAAATGTAGACTGGCCATGGCAAGGAAAGCGTTTCTGAAGAAGAGAAATTTCTTAACATCGAGTACAGATTTAAGTGTCAGGAAGTCTTTCCTGAAAGTATTTGTATGGAGTGTAGCCATGTATGGAAGTGAAACGTGGACAATAAATAGTTTGGACAAGAAGAGAATAGAAGCTTTTAAAATGGGGCGCTACAGAAGAATCCTGAAGATTAGATGGGTACATCACATAACTAATCAGGAAGTATTGAATAGGATTGGGGAGAAGAGAAGTTTGTGGCACAACTTGACCAGAAGAAGGGATCGGTTGGTAGGACACGTTCTGAGGCATCAAGGGATCACCAATTTAGTATTGGACGGCAGCGTGGAGGGTAAAAATCGTAGAGGGAGACCAAGAGATGAATACACTAAGCAGATTCAGAAGGATGTAGGTTGCAGTAGGTACGGGGAGATGAAGAACCTTGCACGGGATAGAGTAGCATGGAGAGCTGCATCAAACCAGTCTCAGGACTGAAGACCACAACAACAAGATATCCAAAGCGACTTTGACAGTATGTGTTTCACGCAAGGTGGAGTTCGACTCCATCGAACCAGGAAAGGGCGCCCAGAGCCCACTGGCGTAGGCCTCGACTGGCCGCCATATTCTCCGTGTATGAACACGTGCTTGTTGTGTGGCTGTATTAAAGACAAGGTGTACAGCAATAACCCGAGAACCGTTGCCGAGCAGAAAACAGCCATTCAGGAGATCATCGACATCATCGATGTTCCGACACTTTAGCGGATCAAGCAGAATTTCGCTATTCGTCTACGCCACATCAACACAAATGATGGCAGGCGTGACGAACATGTCGTAACCTAAAACTGAATACCTGCAGTGACGTTTACAAGATGAATAAAGTGTTTACAGACTGTAGTTGGTAATTAATCTAATATTTGTTCATGTAGTTCAATAATTGTCACCCTGTGTATACAAGATCTGATTCAGAATCGTGGGAATTTCTCTGAGAATCAAGAATATTCAATGTTCTAAGTGGGGGGCATTATTGAGCCTTTATAAATTGCAGCAATTCGTAATACCATTAAAATAAATGGCACAACACAGTTATGTGTAATAGCCCAAAATAATGAACATAGAACAAGCAGCATTTTACTGTCTCTCACTATAATGTTGGTTTATACAACAGATCCTTCCCTACCAGTACACATACATACACACACATACACACACATACCACACACCACACCACACCACACCACACCACACCACACCACACCACACCACACCACACCACACCACACCACACCACACCACACCACACCACACCACACCACACCACACCACACCACACACACACACACACACACACACACACACACACACACACACACACACACACACATTTTTACGCTTCTTGCAATAGGTCTACAACTTCATGAATATTTTTCTAAAATTACCGATGATATTTTAAATCCGACTTTACAACTACTAAAAAATCCGTATTTTTATCACAAAATTCATTTTGTTTTATTGAAATAAAGCTTCATCCGTAGCATGTAATGAAACATAATTACCATTCTGCTTGCTTTGTACAAATAAAAACTGTTCGTTACAAAAGATGTCGATATTAATTGTGAAATACACTCCTGGAAATTGAAATAAGAACACCGTGAATTCATTGTCCCAGGAAGGGGAAACTTTATTGACACATTCCTGGGGTCAGATACATCACATGATCACACTGACAGAACCACAGGCACATAGACACAGGCAACAGAGCATGCACAATGTCGGCACTAGTACAGTGTACATCCACCTTTCGCAGCAATGCAGGCTGCTATTCTCCCATGGAGACGATCGTAGAGATGCTGGATATAGTCCTGTGGAACGGCTTGCCATGCCATGCCATTTCCACCTGGCGCCTCAGTTGGACCAGCGTTCGTGCTGTACGTGCAGACCGCGTGAGACGACGCTTCATCCAGTCCCAAACATGCTCAATGGGGGACAGATCCGGAGATCTTGCTGGCCAGGGTAGTTGACTTACACCTTCTAGAGCGGGTGGCACGGGATACATGCGGACGTGCATTGTCCTGTTGGAACAGCAAGTTCCCTTGCCGGTCTAGGAATGGTAGAACGATGGGTTCGATGACGGTTTGGATGTACCGTGCACTATTCAGTGTTCCCTCGACGGTCATCAGAGGTGTACGGCCAGTTTAGGAGATCGCTCCCCACACCATGATGCCGGGTGTTGGCCCTGTGTGCCTCGGTCGTATGCAGTCCTGATTATGGCGCTCACCTGCACGGCGCCAAACACGCATACCACCATCATTGGCACCAAGGCAGAAGCGACTCTCATCGCTGAAGACGACACGTCTCCATTCGTCCCTCCATTCACGCCTGTCGCGACACCACTGGAGGCGGGCTGCACGATGATGGGGCGTGAGCGGAAGACGGCCTAACGGTGTGCGGGACCGTAGCCCAGCTTCGTGGAGACGGTTGCGAATGGTCCTCGCCGATACCCCAGGAGCAACAGTGTCCCTAATTTGCTGGGAAGTGGCGGTGCGGTCCCCTACGGCACTGCGTAGGATCCTACGGTCTTGGCGTGCATCCGTGCATCCGTGCGTCGCCGACCACTGGCGACGACATCGATGTACTGTGGAGACCTCACGCCCCACGTGTTGAGTAATTCGGCGGTACGTCCACCCGGCCTCCCGCATGCCCACTATACGCCCTCGCTCAAAGTCCGTCAACTGCACATACGGTTCACGTCCACGCTGTCGCGGCATGCTACCAGTGTTAAAGACGGCGATGGAGCTCCGTATGCCACGGCAAACTGGCTGACACTGACGGCGGCGGTGCACAAATGCTGCGCAGCTAGCGCCATTCGACGGCCAACACCGCGGTTCCTGGTGTGTCCGCTGTGCCGTGCGTGTGATCATTGCTTGTACAGCCCTCTCGCAGTGTCCGGAGCAAGTATGGTGGGTCTGACACACCGTGTCAATGTGTTCTTTTTTCCATTTCCAGGAGTGTATTATGTACAATATTCGCTCATATTAGGAAACGGTATTTGCTTGCACATTTGTCAGGTAGTCTCTCATTTGGTATCATCGTTAGATTTTGTAACACTTCTGTTCACAGTTGGAATACTGTCTGAAAATATCTCAGCCATCTCTTTACACGCCCTATTTTTTACATTGTTGTTTATGCAATGGTCAATTGTGAGTTTTCACAAACGACGTATTTCACGGTACAGTTGTATAAGTTTGACATAGCCATTCGTCCTACCCCTTCACTATAATTGTAACAAATGAAATTTGTTGTCATCTGAAAACCACATTCATCAGTGGCGAATTTTGAGTAACACCTAAATTTCTCTTGTTGCGACGTTAAAATTCGCTTCTTTTGGCAAAACAAAGAGGATTTTTCACAACGTCCACTAGCTAAAATGCTAATACAGTTGCACTTGCGACAGAATCGCGAGACAGTGGTTTGTTAAACAAGGAACTGAGGACAATTATCGTCAGAAGCTTACGAACAGATACATTTTCGGTATAAAAATAAACGTGTAATTTCTGCACTTATCTTGTTGCAAAGCCACACTAATTCTCGTTTCACCAGCTATCGATGACTCAAAAGATTACGTCATTCCATTGCAAAAGTCTGCTGTTAGTCACATATCTCATTAGGTAAGAGAATTCTGCATTTTTACCATATGGCAAAATGTTCTCCTTTTTGGAGAGTTTGCATAAATGTCGTTTCGATTTCTCGAGCAGATTACGGCATTTGAGGGCGTTGCCATTTTTTTTTTTTTTTTTTTTTTTTTTTTGGGGTCACGCACACGTGAGCGGAAAAGTTAACATGCTGTATACAGCGAGATTGGAATTAGATATTGATCTCCTTGTAAGTTTAAAGAATCAGTATGTTAGCTAAATTTCATATGCAGCTATATCTGGTCTAATATGCAGCAAATTCAAATTCATAGCGAGTTCTATTTTTCCGTGCAACGCTTTCGAATTTCACAATGTGTTACTTATATGCACAATATCACGATACCTGTGACCATTAACAAAATTATAAGTACTTAATATGATTTTAAATGAACATAAACAGAAACTTTTTTTTAGGTTGCAGCATTCGTGGAGTCGAAGCACCTGGTCCGTTCACCGCCACCGCCTACCATCATGGTATGATGTCTGAAGATGGTCTAAAAGAGATCGAAACTGGTAACCATCAAAAAATTTCTTGCGGTTGTGTCTTTTTGTTCATTTTAAAGTAATGTTCTCAAAAATTACTTAATCATGAAACAATTTTTACCGAACAGTTACCTTAAAATCGTGTGCAAAAGACTGCGTGGTAGCCGACGTGAGCTGCCGCAGTAGTATAGTAGCCACTGGTTCGCTGAAAACTCACAGACGTCCAAACGAGGCTCGCAGCAAAAATCGGCACGCCGGTGTATTTATGGTGGGCCGGACTGCCAGCCACGAGAACTGCTGGTGAAGGTCTGAAGGTCGTGTCTCCGCTAACGCACCGGCTACGACTGCTGGTATCGAGAATCCGTGTCCCGTCGCTGAAAGCCGCTCGAGTATGGCCAGCTAATCCTTGTATCTCAAACAGTTGAATACAGGGAAAGGTGTCGACACAGAAATTCCCGGAGGACCGCGGGTGCAAAACAGAGAGTAGGGCTGTACTCTGAATGTCTGAAGAGGGACTGTTACGTAGGGAAATGAAGTGTCTGCTAACAGCAAATTCAGTG
Source organism: Schistocerca gregaria (assembly GCF_023897955.1). Lineage (NCBI taxonomy): Eukaryota > Metazoa > Arthropoda > Insecta > Orthoptera > Acrididae > Schistocerca > Schistocerca gregaria. The sequence continues at coordinate 572,783,683 of NC_064926.1, forward strand.
AGACTCAACAGCCTGAAATAAGTCATTCAATTAGATGCTGCTTCAGCGATTTGCTCGTGCCTACCCTTCCCCACCATTGGGCTACATACGAAACGGAACCCATAGTTTAATGTGGAATCCGAAACACTTGTTGTTCCTAGCGAATCTCCTTATTGCTAAGAGGCAAAGGCTAGGTTAAAGGCAAACTCATATATTCAGCAGTCCAACGATGACTCGAACTCACGACCTTTCGAATTCCACACGCAAACCTTGCCCCTAGATCACTAGACACGACAAGTGTTTAGTGATAATACTATACATGTGCTTAATCGACGTAGGAAGGCAGTGCTGTTCCCATTCTTGCATAGCTCGTACATGTAGGTTTCTATAGCTGTAGAACAATGCTACCATTATAAGCAGGAAGTCACTCTCAACCGCCGTCTTTAAAGAACTTCCACATACAAAAGAGTTTGAAACAGCTGATTTATTTTACAAATGCATTATTGTGTTTTAACGTTTCACTATGGTCACGAAAGCGAGAAAAAGTTCAGTGAAGGTTTGAAAAAATGTCTAACGTTTGTTGGAAATCGCTATGTGATGCCATTCTCAAATACGTGATGAATGTAGTCGGTATTTGCGCGCATTGAGTTACGCTGCCTCATAACGTCTACATAGTTTCCAACTGTGATACTTGACTCTCTCTCTGTAAAACTTTTGAGTTAAGATTATACCCCATATGAGCAGATAATGATAGCATTTTAATTTGTTAACATGGGTCATTAATTAGATGAAATACTGAAAATGAAGTTATTGTTGACCCGGGAAGCCTTTGTAGCGGCAGCCTGCAACTGAGACACTGCACCGTCATCCAGATTAGCCATTTATTTATATAAATAGCAGTAGAAGTGAGATATATTCAATGCAGAATTTAAATCTGAGCTTACAATATAGCTTGATGGTTCTTAGGTGAAACTAACAGTGGCCCTGAGCCACAACAATCAGAACGTAGGCAACTACCCATGGTTGCAGAACCGATGTATGATGTAAGGGCACGAGCGCTGACGGCTCCTGTGCAGACTTAACACGTATGTCATCCATTTTACAATTCTTCTTTTCTCTTATTAACTTTCAGTTACATCTTCCGGCATCCTGCGACGTTTATATCCTTAAGATTAAGTACACAAAATTAAAGGATAACGTGTAGGCTATAAGTTCGGCAAAATTAGGCACCGGGCACAGGATTGTGGATTATGGAAAGAATAGGAAGGGAATCAACGACAACAAAATCGACTGTTAGATACTTCGATCGTTGGAAATCATTCCAAATAGGACATTACGTTGCAAAAATAGATGAACGAAGTGAATGCTGTGTACAAGACTATGTAAAAGACAAAGGCAAAGAACATAAATTTTTGGAAGACAGGTGCAAACGTGTCAGTCGTCAGTCTGGACCTCATAGGCACGGGAGACTGGGTCCCCCACTTTATAGGTTGCGCGGAATGTGTTATAACAGTATAGGCCCGTTGGGTATGACGTTGCTCAGGTAACAGCATCGGAACTGGGAACTTGCATAACTAACATCAAGCGTAAACCGCGGCAGGTGGTCCATAGAAATGTTCATGTAGTTCTCCGCTCTCACAGTGCATTCTATTACATCTACAGGTCTCGTGGAAACCTAACTGAAAGTCCCCCATTGTACAGTACTGTTTTCACTTTTTATCAGCCGGCCGCGGTCGTCTCGCGGTTCTAGGCGCGCAGTCCGACTGCTACGGTCGCAGGTTCGAATCCTGCCTCGGGCATGGATGTGTGTGATGTCCTTAGGTTTGTTAGGCTTAAGTAGTTCTAAGTTCTAGGGGACTGATGGCCACAGCAGTTGAGTCCCATAGTGCTAAGAGCCATTTGAACTTTTTATGTTTTGAAGTGGGTCTTAACAATTTGGAATTTAATTCATGAAACCTGTACTAAATTTCGACTACACAAGTTCTTTTATTGCCTAGCTCTGTATTCAATTTCAGCACGAACTTAATTGTAAAGGCGGCCTCCGGCATAAGTATCAATCAATTCGAAGTCAAACTGCATTCAGCTGAAGATTTATTTGAACTCTTTGCGTGCTTTGCAGTTCGGAAGGTAGTCAGTGTCGCCAAAACTCCGGTATTACTTGCTGTTTTGCGAATTACGTTCGACGCGATTGACGTATTTTATGTTCTTGTGTGGAAATGTGTTAGGTTGGCAGAGTGTGGCTCACATCCTCATCTCACTTATCTTGTGTACATTTACCGAGTCATGTAGCGAAACTTCGAGAATTACCCGTGATCCGAAATTTATTCAGATATTCATTCACGCCCCTTCTTCTTCCGGAGGCACAATCTAAGCATCCAGTACAGTGGAATACGTTTACAGATAGTGTTGCGAATATTTTATTGGGTCAGATTTTCTTATAAAAAGGGTATATTTTCAATATTTTCAGCGTACTAGGCTACTTTAATGAACTCACCTAAGGTTCTATGTTCACAAAAAAAAGAAAGAAAACGGCCAAGTGCGAATAGGACTTGCGCGCTGAGGGGTCCGTTCAAATTTAATTATGTGCCTACATATAAACATAGTTCATCCATTTCGGGAATCGAGAATCTCGACGATATTTGCTCCTACCGATTCCGGAAGTTTCAATGCCATATCAAAACCTCCGCAGAATATCTTGAGACAAGCCCGCCCTTGCAAACAGAAGCGAGCAGGGAAATTCAATTTAAATATGTAGAGGCAGGAGATTTAATGAAACATATTTATCTACTCACGAAAACACGACTACAGCTTACTACATTTTATGTCTTCATTTCAGTAATATTTTTCTATTATGCTTTTGACTGATCATGAATGCAATGTAACTTATAGTTGCAAAAAGATATTTATTATGCAATACCCTTACAATTTAACAGTTTTTTGATTTCGTCTCTCATTTGCGTTGTGAAATGACGCATCTTGGCAAATTTCGTGATTATAAGTCATCGGGACTTGCCACAGTTCGGGCGGCTCCCCCCGTCGGAGAAACGAGTCCTCCCTCGGGCATGTGTGTGTGTGTATGTGTGTGTGTGTGCGTGTGTGTTGTCCTTAGCGTAAGTTACATTAACAGTAGTATGTACGACTAGGGACCGATGACATCAGCAGTTTGATACCACAGGAAGTTACCACAAATTTCCAGGAAAACGTAGTTATCAATATTTGGTTCATAATGCCACCGTAATGTAGAAAGTTGCGGAATCTTAAGTTAATCTAGCTACACTCATGTTCAGATTAAAAAAAAAAGAAAACAAAAACAAAAAAACTGAACATCTTGAACGACTAGAGACAGGACACTCATATTCTCTGGACATCACTATGTTCAGCAGCAATGGTTAGCAATTGAACCACGTCGGCCAGAGGGTTTAAGGTCATCATCGATATCACGACGCAACACTGGTTGTTGTTGTTGTTATTGTTGTGGTCTTCAGTCCTGAGACTGGTTTGAAGCAGCTCTCCATGCTACTCTATCCCGTGCAAGCTTCTTCATCTCCCAGTACCTACTGCAACCTACATCCTTCTGAACCTGCTTAGTGTATTCATTTCTTGGTCTCCCTCTACGATTTTTACCCTCCATGCTGCCCTCCAATACGAAATTATTGATCCCTTGATGCCTCAGAACATGTCCTACCAACCGATCCCTTCTTCTGGTCAAATTGTGCCACAAACTTCTCTTCTCCCCAATTCTATTCAATACTTCGTCATTAGTTATGTGATCTACCCATCTAATCTTCAGCATTCTTCTGTAGCACCACATTTCGAAAGCTTCTATTCTCTTATTGCCCAAACTATTTATCGTCCATGTTTCATTTCCATACGTGGCTACACTCCATACAAATACTTTCAGAAATGACTTCCTCACACTTAAATCAATACTCGATGTTAACAAATTTCTCTTCTTCAGAAACGGTTTCCTTGCCGTTGCTAGTCTACATTTTATATCCTCTCTACTTCGACCATCATCAGTTATTTTGCTCCCCAAATAGCAAAACTCCTTTACTACTTTAAGTGTCTCATTTCCTAATCTAATTCCCTCAGCATCAATCGACTTAATTCGACTACATTCCATTATCCTCGTTTTGCTTTTGTTGATGTTTATCTTATATCCTCCTTTCAGGACACTGTCCATTCCATTCAACTGCTCTTCCAAGTCTTTTGCTGTCTCTGACAGAATTACAAAGTCATCGGCGAACCTTAAAGTTTTTATTTCTTCTCCATGGACTTTAATACCTACTCTGAAATTTTCTTTTGTTTCCTTTACTGCTTGCTCAATATACAGATTGAATAACATTGGGGATAGGCTACAACCCTGTCTCACCCCCTTTCCAACCACTGCTTCCCTTTCATGTCCCTCGACTCTTATAACTGCCACATGGTTTCTGTACAAATTGTAAATATCCTTTCGCTCCCTCTATTGTACCCCTGCCACCTTCAGAATTTGAAAGAGAGTATTCCAGTCAACATTGTCAAAAGCTTTCTCTAAGTCTACAAATGCTAGAAACGTAGGTTTGCCCTTCCTTAATCTAGCTTCTAAGATAAGTCGTAAGGTCAGTATTGCCTCACGTGTGCCAGTATTTCTACGGAATCCAAACTGATCTTCCCCGAGATCGGCTTTTACTAATTTTTCCATTCGTCTGTAAAGAATTCGTGTTAGTATTTTGCAGCTGTGGCTTATTAAAATGATAGTTCGGTAATTTTCATATCTGTCAACACCTGCTTTCTTTGGGATTGGAATTATTATATTCTTCTTGAAGTCTGAGGGTATTTCGCCTGTCTCATACATCTTGCTCACCAGATGGTAGAGTTTTGTCAGGACTGGCTCTCCCAAGGCCGTCAGTAGTTGTAGTTGCATAGAAGTGGGTTTCCATCTGAGCTCTTGATGTTCATACAAGTGGTTCTCTTTTCTCCAAAGGTCTCTTTAATTTTCCTGTAGGCAGTATCTATCTTACCCCTAGTGAGATAAGCCTCTACATCATTACATTTGTCCTCTAGCCATCCATGCTTAGCCATTTTGCATCTCATTTTTGAGACGTTTGTATTGCTTTTTGCCTGCTTCATTTATTGCATTTTTATATTTTCTCCTTTCATCAATTAAAGTCAATATTTGTTCTGTTACCCAAGGATTTCTAGCAGCCCTCGTCTTTTTACCTACTTGATCCACTGCTGCCTTCACTACTTCATCCCTCATTCCTCAAAGCTATCCATTCTTCTTCTACTGTATCTCTTTCCCCCATTCCTGTCAATTGTTTCCTTATACTCTCCCTGAAACTCTGTACTACCTCTGGTTCATTCAGTTTAGCCAGGTCCCATCTCCTTAAATTCCCACCTTTTTGCAGTTTCTTCAGTTTTGATTTACAGTTCATAACCAATAGATTGTGGTCAGAGTCCACATCTGCCCTTGGAAATGTCCTACAATTTAAAACCTGGTTCCTAAATCTCTGTCTTACCATTATATAATCTATCTGATACCTTTTAGTATCTCCAGGGTTCTTCCATGTATACAACCTTCTTTCATGATTCTTAAACCAAGTGTTAGCTATGATTAAGTTATGCTCTGTGCAAAATTCTAACAGACCTCTTCCTCTTTCATTTCTTAGCCCCAATCCATATTCACCTACTACGTTTCCTTCTCTCCCTTTTCCTACACTCGAATTCCAGTCACCCATGACTATTAAATTTTCGTCTCCCTTCACTATCTGAATAATTTCTTTTATTTCATCATACTTTTCTTCAATTTCCTCGTCATCTGCAGAGCTAGTTGCATATAAACTTGTACTACTGTAGTAGGTGTGGGCTCCGTATCTATCTTGGCCACAATAATGCGTTCACTATGTTGTTTGTAGTAGCTTACCCGCACTCCTATTTTCCTATTCATTATTAAACCTACTCCCGCATTACTCCTATTTAATTTTGTATTTATAACCCTGTATTCGCCTGACCAAAAGTCCTGACCAAAAGTCTTGTTCATCCTGCCACCGAACTTCACTAATTCCCACTATATCTAACTTTAACCTATCCATTTCCCTTTTTAAATTTTCTAACCTACCTGCCCGATTAAGGGATCTGACATTCCACGCTCCGATCCGTAGAACGCCAGTTTTCTTTCTCCTGATAACGACATCCTCTTGAGTAGTCCCCGCCCGGAGATCCGAATGGGGGACTATTTTACCTCCGGGATATTTTACTCGAGAGGACGCCATCATCATTTAATCATACAGTAAAGCTGTAGTTTCCTCTTGCTTGCAGCCGTTCGCAGTACCAGCACAGCAAGGCCGTTTTGGTTAGTGTTACAAGGCCAGATCAGTCAGTCAGCCAGACTGTTGCCCTTGCAACTACTGAAAAGGCTGCTGCCCCTCTTCAGGAACCACACGTTTGTCTGGCCTCTCAATAGATACCCCTCCGTTGTGGTTGTACCTACGGTATGGCTATCTGTATCGCTGAGGCACGCAAGCCTCTCCACCAACGGCAAGGTCCTTGGTTCATGAGAAGCTGACACCATTGTGGACCAACTTTGATAAATACGGGTAAGTCATTTGCGATTATCATCAAGAACGTATACATACTACTGACTGAAAATGAGGAAAAAATGGTGCAAATAAGTTCCAGAACTATAGGATAAATGGAAACAAATAATCAGGCTTTATGGAAACGTAATCCACTTTTCATCACTACACAATTCTGCTGTGAAAAAATATAATTCTGCACTTTTAAGGGAATTTTTACTTGCTTCACTACGCGTTTCGAGCGTTAAACATCATCACTTCTGAAAGATCGTTTATACAGCTTTTCTCTGTAACGAGCGTGGACGACTTATTGCAGCAGCACGCGAAGCGCCCAAGAGATCAACTTGCGGCCTATACTGTTCATAATTAACTGCAGTAGCTACAGCATCTACGATCTGACGTAGCAAACACGCACATCAAAAAACGTTTTACATCACCCCGGCCCCGGAACTCCTGAAGATAGACGTTGACCGTGGGTATTGATCAGAGCCATTTGAATCATTTGAACTTGAGCTAATTTATTTACTCCTATCGTATAGAAAAGTTTATGAGTTGTAGCACAACGCTTGCAACAAAACGAAGAAATTACAGTGGTGGTAACTGTTCTCGCTGTTGTCGACTGCCCGCTGTGCCACGTCACCTCGACAACATTTCTCGCCAGTACAACCAACTGAAAAGTTTAAGTCACCAACGCACAGTGAAATACGACGGTGGTCCAACTTAAGCAACGCTCCAAGTTCAGCAGCCCTCCCTACTGTGCCGTGACAGCGACTGGGCGTTTTGATGAAAGATTTCTCAAACAAATAAAGTAAATTCTCCCCCGGCAAGCGGCGTGTACTGCTCTGCGCCGCGACTGAACCACCGCCGTCTGGTGCACACGCAGACGCTGCCCCTCGCTGACCCACCGTTAATGCAAGTGGCCGAGCGTCGGGCGACCGCTTGCCTTATCAGGTCCCCGGAGCGTGCTTCTGGCGCTAATCCTTTTAACCCAGATACACGGCGCGTACCTTATCCAGTGATAGAAAAACCGTCCCGTGGGACGTTTCGCATGATTAAACCTTCCGTCACGGGCTACGTATCACTGACGCACGGCTTCCCCCACAAGAACTGACCGCAAGGCACGTGTGTCAGAGTCACGTCGGCGCTACGATAAACAAGAGGCTGGGCTGATACGTCCTTGTTTTTCTTCTTTAGCGGAAAGTGTCTTACGTGGTCGATGTCACACTACAAGCAGATGAAGCTAAAGATGAGTAAAATATAGTAACAAAAAATTTTTAACGTGTGCTTCAGTCCACGTATTCACGGAATAAGGAGACACAAAATTGTGTATTAGTGGACGCATGAATTTAGACGTCTAGCGAAGACTGCACATTTAGCAGAATCCGCACACGCAACTGTTGTTCCTCAAGAACAGTTGTGGCAACAGTGGATGATGAAAAGACCTAAACGAGCTCTTTTGATCCAAGGTTAATTTACGACCCGTTGAGGATAATCTGCTAGTAGTCTCATCAGTACTTGTTAGAATGTATTGAACCGATTTATTGATTTTAGAAACAATAGATTACACATTTCAACAAATAAGTCATCAATATGTATGTTCTGGATAGGGTCCACCTTTAGCAAAACACAATTTTTTTAAAACCCAAACACGTTTCACTGCAGTTGCAGCATCTTCAGTGGGCTTTTATTTCTCATCTGTTAAAGATAAACATTGTTCTATACTGTTTGTATAAATGTAACTATTAGCTTTTAAATCGTAATTACAGATACTTGAAAAATACATAAATTATGAATTCATACCTTTTTACCACGTAATGTGGTTTTCTGATGTGTTGGGTTTCTACAGGGACTGTTTTGCTCCACAGTTATTATTCTTTAATGCTCTCTCTCTCTGTGTGTGTGTGTGTGTGTATTTACGTAATGTTTCACTTACATTTTCTTTTTTTCTTCATCTTCATCACTCTCAAACACTATATACTGAGTTGCCACTGTCACTGTTTCACTGTTTACCAGCTGTAAAAACTAAACATGGCAGGCAGTGGAACAGTTAAGGTGTTCCTCGGGGTTGTTCTGAATCTTTCAGAGGCGTATATGATTGTGTGTGTGTGTGTGTGTGTGTGTGTGTGTGTGTGTGTGTGTGTGTGTGTGTGTGTGTGTGAGAAAGAGAGAGAGAGAGAGAGAGAGAGAGAGAGAGAGAGAGAGAGAGAGAGACAGGAGGTTTTAGGATTGTGTGTGTGTGTGTGTGGGGGGGGGGGGGGGTTGTCAGTGTGTGGCCGGCCGCAGTGGCCATGCGGTTGTAGGCGCTACAGTCTGGAACCGCGCGACCGCTACGGTCGCAGGTTCGAATCCTGCCTCGGGCATGGATGTGTGTGATGTCCTTAGGTTAGTTAGGTTTAAGTAGTTCTAAGTTCTAGGGGACTAATGACCACAGCAGTTAAGTCCCATAGTGCTCAGGGCCATTTGAACCATTTTGTCTGTGTGTCCTAATGTGAAAAGGGGGAGAGAGAGAATTACGGGATTTTTTAGTTGTATGAGCAGTAGGTCGTAATCTAACGGATGTTTCTGTGGCAAAAGTCTGTTCTTCCAGTGCTAGAGACGTCCTCACAGGCCATATGGACTTCGTTAGGTGCGTTTTTTAAATCAAAGAAGCTCAGGAGATCAAGCCTTGCTAATCTATACAACCGCGCAACAGTCAGGCAATTACGTCATCCGACTAACGTCACAGACTGCGCCGGAGTATGGCCGTCGTGTGTTAAAGGCGTGGCGCAGTTTGCTTTGCGTAACAAAAGATCTGATTTAGGTCCTCCTCCTTTTCTTTCGAAGTCGTTTTTGTGTTTTTTATATGTCTGTAACTTTCCAATACACGTTAGCACAGTAATGGGGTAAGCAACGCTAGTCACCAAACATGTGTTAGACCACGGTCTGGTGCCCACACAGCTACAAAGTCCAAGAACATAACTGAATACCTGCCATGAAAACATATCGTATATTAATTTATTATTAATATTATGGTAGTGCTAGCCAATCAAAGCTCCGCTGTATGGTTGTAGACATACGCACGTAAATAATCTGACGGATAGGGTGAGCAGCAATCTGCGATTGCATACTAACATTTCACTTGCCAAACTTAGTAGCCAAATTTTTCTCCAAGTGCAGTGCAATGTTTCGCTCGTACCTGACCTGTGGCCAGCAATAGGTCGTGTCCGTCTGGCTCTATAAAGTCAAAATGGAGGCAGATAGTATCAGGTGCCCCCAGAGTACGGTATTAGGACCTATATTTTCTTATTTGTATGTCCTCCAGTTGTATCTGAGTACAAAACCAACAAACCTGAAGACAGCTATGAAGAATCTCAACACTGCCCTGTCTGTTCTATCAACATGGGTCAGTACACAGGGTTAAAGTGCAAACCATTCAGTAGTTCTAGGCTGATTAGGCAGAACCCATGTCATCTTGAATCCTAAATGGGACAAATAGCAGTTTCTCTCCTTCAGCGGTCAACGAGTGATAATAGACGACAATTTAAACTGAAATCAGCATGTAACTGCAGTGTGCAAGTAGATATCAGCATGTCTCCGTGCGCTGTAAAATATAAAAAGCTCTTCCATCTTGACCTGAGGAAGAAACTTGTACAAACAGTTATACTATCAGTTATTTAATACAGCGATGTTATCCTGCAAGATCTTTCTCAGGAAAGCTCACGACGCTCTGGACTGGTTATGAATGCCTGTGTGTGATATATCAGTCGTGTTCGACTAGTGGATCATATTTCACCAGCCCATGAACAGCCTGCACGCAAGATGAGAGATTTACATACCCTCTAGATTCTCTACTGCCTTAACGCACACTCTCGCTCATATCTCTCCTCGACCTTAACGACCTTGTGGGAACAACACGGCAGAATCATCCGTTCCCTTTAGAACGAGGTCGTTTCTGCCCCACTCCATCATTCAGCCACTTCCTCGAAGCTATTCTGAGTAGCAGGAACCTGACTCCGGGATGACATCCCGCATTATAATACAGAACTGAGTAACATCTCCAGCTTAAGAAGACAGTTAATGTCATTTGTACTAAAGCAACAACAATGATTAGAACTGTCCCTGGGTACACATTCGTTACCCCTGTAGATCCTTTTCCCCACCTAATCTTCCTCACTTCCCAGTTTTCTTAGTTTGGGCAGTCTTCTTAAATTTCCTTCTTCCAAAACTCGCTATGTCAGAACATTTGCAGGAGAGCTTGTGAGGTAACGGGCGACTTGTGGCGCCCTGAAAATATCCCAAGTTCCGAGTTGGCGTGCCCGCACGGGGCCTCTCGGCAGGCTGTGGCTCGTGAGCAACCGTGTGGGGCCGAACTTCAGCCGGAGCAAGTGAGGCGATCCAGGCCGACCGCGCCACTGAGAGTGCCATGTTGACGCTGTGTTGAGGACTGTGCTTTGTGTCGATGAAGGACAATTGTATGCCAGGAGTGCCAAATATGGCGGACGCTGTGGAACCATAATGGCAGACATTTCACAGTTCATGTAGAAATTATTAATAGTTAGAGGAATCATGATACATTAAAGAAAACATGTACATTATCATTATTTGCACGACGATTCTGACGGTGTAATCCTATTTTCAATATCTTTCTTAAAGTTTAGTATCTCACTGTAAATTATACAAGTAACAGTTAGCAACGAGTTTTCAAAATCTAAACAACTCATCCGATTTTGTCGATCGACATGTCTATAGAAAGCTATTAGTATGAACCTAAATTGGTATGAACTACAGGCATGTAACTTGAATAGTACATGAGTTATTGGTGGTCAATGTGGCCAATTTCTATTGATTGCGTCAGGACCTAAGTACTCCACAGTTACACGAAAAAAAGATAGCAGCATGCTTATAAATATATTTCTTCGTCTATGTCTTTGTTTATATCCGATATATACAAGGAACTGGTGCCGGCCACTGTGGCCGAGTGGTTCTAGGTGCATCAGTCCAAAACTATGCTGCTGCTACGGTCGCAGGTTCGAATCCTGCCTCGGGCATGGATATGAGTGATGTCCTTAGATTAGTTAGGTTTAAGCAGTTCTAAGTCTACAGGACTCATGACCTCACATATTAAGTCCCATAGTGCTCAGAGCCATTTGAACCATTTTCTTTTTGTAAGTCCCATAGTGCTTAGAGCCATTTTAACCATTTCAATTTTTGAAGAAATTGGTCAGATATTTACTGTTTTAGAAGGCACAGAGACATTAGGCTACTGGCCTACTTTTGTTTCTATTCCTTTGATATATGTTTATTTGATTTGTTAATGTATTTAATAATGTGTCTTAGAGCGTGTTTACGGTTCAGCTGTAGGAATATTTATTTAATTTCCAATTATTTAAATGTAAATCCACTATTTCGTATGTGTTTCAATATGTTTGCGAGTGTGCGTTGGCTTGTAGACATGGCGGGAACACTCTAGCCATTCACAGCGCTCGTTACTCTGGTAGGCGATTACCCAAGTCAATGGAGAAACTGTACGGAAGTCGGGGAGGAGCATAAGACGTGAGGGGGAGGGCTGGACGGTCGGTCGCGGGAGATACCTGGAGAGTGATGAGCAGTTTGCACGTGGTCCGCGGAGATAGAAATATTTCGTAGTGCCGACTTGTGCGATTTCCGTGGCTTCTGCAGACGTAGTATGCGTTTGGAACTGAATATCTCGCAAGCTATGTTGTTGCTCGTAACTATTTACGTGAAGTAGGAATCTATTGTTTCCCTGTTACTCAACCTATATTTTATTTAATTTCTGGACCATCGACACCAGTAAGTGTTTTACAGTAGTAAATGGCATTCTTAAAGGTACTTCTGCTATTGCACTCATCATTTAAAGTCGTTAAAGTAGTACATGCAGATTTTATTAAATTGCAATCTTTCATTTATAAATTTCTATGTTGCCTTCAAAATTCGCAATTGCCGAGTTGTAGGAACCTTCAACCATTCGATTAATGTCTATATTCATATAGTATACTGCAGACTCGGCCGTTTTTGGCTCGTAATGCCGAAACTACGTATCCTAGCCCCTAGACAAAGAAACCAGCCAAGACTTTTAATATTTCAACTCTGAGTCTGAGGGTACGTAGTTGAGGGTCTCGTTTTTTTTATTTGAAAGCCCGCGAGTTTGTGTCAAGTTTGGAAGGTAGGAGATAAGGTACTGCGAGAAGTACAGCTGTGAGGACAGCTCTTGAGTCATGCTTGGGTAGCTCAGCTGGTACAGTACCTGCCCGCGAAAAGCAAAGGTCCCGAGTTCTAGTCTCGGTCCGGCACGAAGTTTTAATCTGCCAGGAAGTTTCATATCAGCGCACACTCCGCTACAGAATGAAATTTCATTCGGGATCATTATTATTATTTTTCATTATTTTTGTTATAATTATTACTGTTATCACTATTAGAGCTATTTGTGGCAGCAATAGTACAGCTACTGCCAGTATTAACTTTATCAGTTCTCAGCCAGTATTATTTACTCGAATTGCCACTATAAACATTCTAAAATTACATACTATTTGTGATCTTAAAACTGCTATTCCTTGGTAAAGTATGACGTAAAAAAGGTACTGCATGTGTGAAAACCTGGTCCGATTGGAGAGATGGCTCGATGATTCTATTCAGATCAGGTAAAATAATTAAAAATGAATGGAAGGAAAGTGTTGTCGCTGAGTGGATTTAGAAGACTAATGATGACCTAGAATTTCTATTTAGAGTAATTAATGGTAGCTTCCTATAAATGTAGAAAAATGGAAGTTAATCTAGGTCAGTAGCAAAAACAGTCCTGTATTATTAGAACACAGTATTAGCGGTGTCCTGCTTCACACGGTCACTTCGATTGAATATCTTGCCGTAACGTTGTTAATCGATATGAAATGGAGCGAGCACGTAAAGGCGGTAGCGGGAAGGCTAATGGTCGAGTTCGGTTTATTGGGAGACATTTAGGACAGTGTAGCTCACCTACAAAATACAGATTCTGGAGTAATGTTCGAGTGCTTGGGATTGGATTAAAGGAAGACATGGAAGCAACTCAGAAGCGCGCTGGAAGATGTGTTACCGGTAGGTTCGGTGGATACACTAGTGTTACGGAGATGCTTTGTGAACTCGGGTGGGAATATCTGGGCGGGAGATGACGTTATTTTCGCAAAAAAATATTGAGAAAATTCAGAGAACGGACGTTTGAAGATGACTGCAGAACGATTCTACTGTCACGTGAGGACCGCGAAGGCAAAGATAAGGGAAATTAGGGCTCGTGCGAAGGCAAATAGACATTCGGTTTCCCTTCACTCCACTTGCGTGTGGGATAGGAAAGGAGGTACTAATTGTGGCACGTGATTTCCTTAGCTGTACACCATTCGATGGCTTGCAAAATATATAAATGTAGATACAGAATTATTTACATTATCTTTAATACAGTGATTTTATACCATGAACCAAAAAATTATCCTTGAAATAAGAACTCACAACGCATTACATTACATACGATGAATATTAAGCAAGGAATATAATGCTATTTATTTTTTCATCGTACAGTTATAGGTATCAAGTTTTATAGCCGGTAATATTTAGTCTATAAACGCAACTGACATCCAGAGTAATTTCAGAATACATAAGAAAATTGTAACTTGACGTTAAGTGTAATTTCATATACGAAAATAAAAATACATAAGCAGACCACCTGGCGAAAGGTACGTTGCATCAGTGAATCCTGAACTACGCACGCAAGCACAAAAAAAGCAGCTACAACTTACAGAATAAAAGTAAGTGCACCTAACTGTCAATTAAACGTAAACATACAACCTGGAAAACATGTTAACGGAACGAAGCTTTTTTTCCACAGGGCAGCTGCAACGTTGAAAATGCAGGCGAAAAAAATATTGTGCTGGCAAAGATATAAATGTATTACGCCAGTGGAAGATTGGACAAAGCCCAATATACGTCTTGGCATAAATAAGGCTTTAAAAAAGTGGCTGAGTTCTGCATTCGTATTTCTTCAAGTAACCAAAAAATATTTCGGCATCAGAAAATATGAATATTCTGATGCTAGATCTATGGTTAGCTGCAGATGAACGATAGTTTTCGCTGCAATAATGGAGATCACCAAGTTCTGAATGTCTTTTAAGGAACACCTATCGTTATTAAAATTAAGTATTGGTACATTATGTTAGCTACTGCTTGAATTCCTGTAAAAAACGATAACCGTAGCAAAAAGGCAGCTGAGTAAGAAAGCTAAAGAGTTGAAGAATGCGCGGTAATCTTCCCGCAGTTAAACAAGATTTGATATTTGTTGGAAAAATAGTTTTTCTATTTTGACGCACTTAGTGTCCCCTGGGTATCAAATAATTATGCCGCAGCTGAGAGTATAACACAAAACTGTGCGAGACGAGAACGTGGCAAAATTCCATTCATGTGTGAGGAGAACACCAGTGCTCTCTCAGTATTGCTTCCCTATCTTTGTTCATATCGACTACTGTCTCTGTAATAGCTGAAACGTATTTTCAGGTTTTTAATTCAAATACTTCATGCAACTATGGCTGTGTATATACTGACTTACTATAGGTAATATTCTGCACAAAGCCTGAGCATACTTGGAATGATAGTCTGCTCTAAACGTGCGAAAATCAAACTTTGTGGAAAGTAAATAGAAAAAAAATCTTGTAGTGATCGAGTACGATATTAGTGACGTGCTTCTTGATGCAGTCACATCAGCTATGTATTAAGGCGTAACGCTGCGAATGAAACGGAATAATCATTTAAGGTCGGTTGAGAATAAAGCTATTTGTGGACTTCGGTTTATTGGCATAATTCTAGAAGGTGTGGATAATCTACAGGGTGATTTTTCCCACCGTGTACAATCTCTATCCATTGACACGGAACAAAAAAGGTATAATGAACTTATGTCCGGAAATGCATGGTTCCCACGCTAGAGACATTTATTCGATCATACTTGGTTACAGAGGCTGCGGTCTAATAGGCGATGTACCATGCAACCGCGGCTACAGTACGCAAGATTTCCCCCTAGAGGGTGGTTCTGTTCCTCATACGCCACGCCCTAGCGTCCTTTGCTGCCGTAGTAATGGGTAACGTTGTGTCCGATTCCCTTCTCTTGCTGACTCACCTTGTAGGTGATGTGATACAGCGTTGTACACAATGAATCCGTATTCGAGTATAGAGCTTGCCGACATGGTGTTTACTTACGGAAACGCAAATGGCAACGGGCGGCGGGCAGTAAAGTTGTATCACGAGACCTATCCCCGCCGACAACAACCACAGTGTTCAATGTTTGCAACAGTATTTCGCCGTTGTCTGAGGCAGGGTCGTTTCAGGAAGAACGAAATCATGAAGGACGTACCCGAAATGTACGGACACCAGACTTGGAGAAAAATGTGATTAACGTTGTGGAAGGCGATCGCCACGTGAGTACGGCCCACCAGAACAGGCTGAGCCAGACGATCGTGTGGAACATCCCCCACGACTGTTAGTATCACTAACAGGACTATCTGTGGGATAGTATGCAGAACTCCCGTGGTATGGTGACAGCGAATCATCAGCATCGGTGCAGCCGGAGTGTATGGCCCGGGATAATTGGCAACGGTGTTTCAGGACCAGTATTCTTTGCACGTCGACTAACAGGTCGGAACTACGGGCGTTTCTTGCAGGTGACTTTGCCTCTCCTGCTACAAGAAGCCCCATCCATGATTCGAAGGGTTATATGTCTGCTACATGACGGTGCTTCAGACCACTCCACTGTAAGTCCGGACGCATCTCAATCGTGTCTTCACTGCTCGACTGATCGGACGAGGGGGTCCAGTTGCATGGCCTGCTCACTCACCGGATCTCAACCCAAGCGATATCCGGTTAAGCAGCGTGTTCATGCTGACTTTGACACCGTTCAGATGCAGCCTCGCCGGTGTGAACGTGTGAGACAGAACATGTTACGGTGCCTACAACACATGCGTTCAGGTACATGGAAACCATTTCCAACACACGTTGCAACAATGGCTGCATGGTACAGCGCGTATTAGACCGCAGTCCCTGTAACAATGTGTAATTCAATAAATGGCCTCTAGCATGGAACCCATGTCTTTCCAGACACAAGTTCATTAGATCTTTTCTGTTCCGTTTCCCTGGAGTTTTTACACGGCGAAAAAAATCACCCAGTATAAAGGAGATCGCGTGTACTTGAATACTGCTCGACAGGAATTCGCACCGTGTCGGATTAAAGGAAGACACCACAGCAATTCAGAGGGGTGCAGCTAGACCTGGTACCGGTAGAAGCCGTCAACATACGTGTAAAACGGAAATGCTCCCTGAGTTCAGATGGGAATTCCTGAAGGAAAGGAGAAGTTTATTTCGAGAAACACTGTTGAAAATGAAACTTCCTAGAGCATCAAAACTTCCTTTCTCAGAGTTCTGATCTGCCACGAAGTTTAAAATCAGCGCACACTCTGCTTCGGAGCGAAAATCCCTTCTGGAACCTGTTGAGAAGTTAAGACAACCAGCATTTGCTACCGGCTGCACAACGATCTTACTGCCAGAATCATACATCTCGCCAAGGACCGCGAAGTCAAAATGAGAGAAATCAGGGCTCGTAGGGAAGCATATAGACAATCGTTTTTCAGTGATTGGAACATGAAAGGCAATAACGGTAGTGCACGGTTCCCTCTGTCATCCATCGCATAGTGACTTCCGCATAATGGGTGCAGATGTAGAAATAAGAAACAGAAACAGCTAAACCGACAGTAGCGCCTAGTTCCTGTTAACTTAAGAATCGATACCCGTGTGTTAGGGACACAGCTGCTCAACCGTAAACAGGTACAAACATCGATACCGCAACGACGTGTCGAATCTCACACTCACCCATTTGTGCTGAAAGCAAAATGACAGACGGTGCGGAATGCTCGTTCGAACAGGGAATGGGCTGAGCTTTTTGGCGACCGTAGAAAAGGCGCAAAGGCCCATAGGCAGAATGATTAGCTTATCGAATGAATGAGCACGAGTCGTAGCGCGGAAACGGTGGCGCGAACACAGGCGTGAAGTATTTGGTTTGTGATTATTATTGTGTAGTATGGAGCAGCACATTTCTCTTTACGGCAACCGAGCTGAAAATGTGAATAAGGTGTGTGTGCATTCATGTATTTTGAGAGGATTTCAGATCCACGAACTGGCCTTCCCATGATTTCAAACTATAATACTTACAGCGATGAAATCTCTTGAGTTATAAGCCGAGTCGTGGCGTAACGTCTCGACGATTTCCTGATCGTCGTCCTCAGACGAAGTTTCGGATTCATGTTCAGTTCGTTCGTTTACAGCCACTGGAGTGCAGATTCCTCTGCCGAGGCCCGTCGAGTGGACCAGTGGGGTGTCTGCGGAGGTGTCGCGGCCGCCGGTGGGGGAAGGGCTTGGAGGAGGTGCTGGTGTGGGGGCGGATCCATGTGTTGAATTATGGTGCTTCCTGTCTATGCCGCCTGCTGACTCCTTCCACTTGCAATGTCGAAAACACGCCGTACATTGTGTACGTGTAAAAAATCTATGTTGGGATTACCAGATGACCCATCAATACGAGGATCACCTACCTATCTCTTGTACTGCAGGTTGTGACGTGGAGTTATCGACCCTGAGTAAGATCGACCGTAGGCTATCACAAAATCAGTGGAAATGATGGTTCTTGGCGCTGAGAAATGCTACTACATCCGCTTCTTCAGGGTGCAAGATGGCAAGAACTATGCCCCTTACATGAAGTCATTAAAGATCACCTAACTCACGTTGAGCGAACAGTAGGGCTGAACAAAATGACTGACAAGGCACAATGCATCTCGTAGATGGCATAGTATGGACATAATGGAATAATCATTGTCGGGTGATGGTTTTAAAGTAATTCACGCGACATGAAAACTTTGTGGAAACGCGTCGATTTACTGGAGGCTAGTTTACCCCAGGGAAGTACCCAGAAATGACCGCGGCGCGCGGCGAAGGGAAGCGACAATAGGCAGCTTAGGGCGGCTCAAGCTCTGAGAGAGCGGTAACGGAGCACGGCCTCCAGCTGCGTTGAGTGACAGTGAGTGGGTGGTTGACCCCATGCTGGTGTACCGGGAAGCAGACGGAGAACTTGTACGCCTGTTGATAAATGTCCGTCGTCCCGTTTTCAGGGAAACATGCGAGAAGGTCGCGCAAACCTACGGTGGAGCAGTCAACAGAGGTCAAAGTATGCGTGTTCGTGACTATAGCAACTTCACACTGAATTCACGGTCCACAGAGTCTGAAATAAATCAGGTGAAGAGCGACAGAATGAAATACGCCGGCCTCCGATGTGGCCTGGGAGGAGCTAAATAGCAGAAGTTGAGAGGAAGGGAAATTTTGCGGGAATTTGTTCACTTCCCAGAGCAGGCATTCGTCGGCGCTGGGATGCGACGCATAATTAACGCGACTTGCGCTGCAATTGGCGTAAGTGATTTTTGCTGGAGGGGAAACCGCGGCAAGGAACGGACTGGCAGAAGTCCCTGTAGAGGTCTTCCGTTTCCAGCTTGCCTAGAGTGTGGACGTGGCATTCTTTACTCAGCTTGCCAGGGAAAGAGTGAGCATCTCTGCAGTTTAGGACCTAGCAAATGGAACGATTGAGCTTGGAGATAGGAATTTTTGGTTCAGGTATATAATGAGCAAGATAGCTAGGAGTGAATAGACGAGCGCAGCCTTGCAGCACCACGACGTCGGCCGACGTCCACACGACGACGCCGCACCGCCACGCTGAATTCAGTGATATTCCGCCCTCTCCGGCCACTGATTAATTTGTTGGACCACGTCGGCAAAGTTTCCACGAGGGTTTCATGGGCCGTGTATTGTACAATTTTTCTCGCACTTCGCATTACGCCTGGGTCAGTCGACAGGAATTACTTTTGAGTTATCGCGCTTTACTCCACGCAAACGCAATTTATTACCACTGCCTGATAGGAGAGTGTTGTAATGTGATGATTGAAGGTCGGGAGTTAAAATAAATTTGTGCTAATCGACTGCATCTGTTTTCAATAAAGTAGTTGAAATCCCAAGTCACTTTCTTAATTAATTTTACGTTCAACATTTGCATCTGGTGTTCAATAGCTGAATACAACTTCAATGTGCACCCCTGTTTAATTAAAAGCGACCAATTCTGAATAAATTAATGTCAACACTGCCACCGCAGTTCATTCAGGAGTCACAGGGCCATATTACTTTTTTGCGTTATCCGATATTGCGGCAGTTTTGCACTCTCTGTTGATCTGTTAGTCAATTAGTTGGGGTGAACACACGCCAAAACCAGCTAAGTGACGGGTGGGGTGTTACAAGGGAACATAAAAATACACATACATGACAACAGCTTCAACAACTAAGAAGAATGCTTCAGGGAAAACGAATCCTAGATTCCCTTGCCGCAGCGAACGACCCTTGCAGGTAGGAAGGATACAGCCACAATGCTAACGACGACGGACAATCCCTCAGACGTTGATGCACCAGGTGCGTCTAATCGGCGGCCGTGAACCCGGCTCCATTCCGCTAGCACCAATGGAGGCTGAAGCTTTAAAAACGCCAGCCACTGGTGTTGGCGGAACTTCAAAAAAATATTCAAAGGTCCAGCGAAGAAACCGAGACAAAAGTCAACAGGCAACACGGCAACAAGTGGCCACGAAAGCCTTAAAGTTTGTATTGTTGTTGGTCGCTCAGGTATACGATTTTCTTTGAGGTGAGACTCGCACCAGTAAGTACTCTTTGGCGGCAGGTTCCCGGCCGCATCTGTTAGGGAAAACGGGTTGCTTTGTTGTTCGTCTTGAGGGGTGTGGTTAGACATCTACATTTACGCTCCACAAATCACTTCACGGCGCATGGCGGAGGGTACCACTCAACTCGCTCCTTGTCTGTTCCATTCGTGAATGCTGCACGAATGACAGTGATAGAAGTCGAGGAATAGATTTACAAGTCTACTTTCAAGTAGTGGAGACATCTGCGCCTGTACACTCCACAACGCTAGCGGAACACTAATAATGCGATTTCGAGGAGAAAGGAAGTTTAATATAACGCAAAAAAACTCGAGTGATTTAATTGTTGTTGTGGTCTTCAGTCCTGAGACAGGTTTGATGCAGCATTCCATCCTACTCTATCCTGTGCAAGCTTCTTCATCTCCCAGAACCCACTGCAACCCACTTCTTTCTGAATCTGCATAGTGTAGTCATCTCTTGGTCTCCCTCTACGATTTTTACCCTGTACGCTGCCCTCAAATACTAAATTGGTGATCCCTTGATGCCTCAGAACATGTCCTACCAACCGATCCCTTCTTCTGGTCAAGTTGTGCCACAAACTTCTCTTCTCCCCAATCCTATTCAATACTTCCTCATTAGTTACGTGATCTACCCATCTAATCTTCAGCATTATTCTGTAGCACCACATTTCGAAAGCTTCTCTTCTCTTCTTGTCCAAACTATTTATCGTCCATGTTTCACTTCCATACATGGCTACACTCCATACAACTACTTTCAGAAATGACTTCCGGACACTTAAATCTAGACTCGATGTTAACAAATTTCTCTTCTTCAGAAACGCTTGCCTTGCCATTGCCAGTCTACATTTTATATCCTCTCTACTTCGACCATCATCATTTATTTTGCTCCCCAAATAGCAAAACTCCTTTACTACTTTAAGTGTCTCATTTCCTAATGTAATTCCCTCAGCATCACTCGATTTAATTTGACTATATTCCATTATCCTCGTTTTGCTTTTGTTGATGTTCATCTAATATCCTCCTTTCAAGACACTGTCCATTCCGTTCAACTGCTCTTCCAAGTCCTTTGCCGTCTCTGACAGAATTACAATGTCATCGGCGAATCTCAAAGTTTTTACTTCTTCTCCATGAATTTTAATACCTACTCCAAATTTTTCTTTTGTTTCCTTTACTGCTTGCTCAATATACAGATTGAATAACATCGGGGAGAGACTACAATCCTGTCTCACTCCCGTCCCAACCACTGCTTCCCTTTCATGTCCCTCGACTCTTATAACTGCCATCTGGTTTCTGTACAAATTGTAAATAGCCTGTCGCTCCCTATATTTTACCCCTGCCACCTTCAGAATTTGAAAGAGGGTATTCCAGTCAACATTGTCAAAAGCTTTCTCTAAGTCTACAAATGCTAGAAACGTAGGTTTGCCCTTCCTTAATCTAGCTTCTAAGATAAGTCGTAGTGTCAGTATTGCCTCACGTGTTCCAAAATTTCTACGGAATCCAAACTGATCTTCCCCGAGGTCGGCTTCTACTAGCTTTTCCATTCGTCTGTAAAGAATTCGCGTTAGTATTTTGCAGCTGTGACTTATTAAACTGATAGTTCAGTAATTTTCACGTCTGTCGACACCTGCTTTCTTTGGGATTGGAATTATTATATTTTTCTTGAAGTCTGAGGGTATTTCGCCTGTCTCATACATCTTGCTCACCAGATGGTAGAGTTTTGTGAGGACTGGCTCTCCCAAGGCCGTCAGTAGTTATAATGGAATGTTGTCTACTCCGGGGGAATTGATTCGACTCAGGTCTTTCAGTGCTCTGTCAAACTCTTCACGTAGTATCGTATCTCCAATTTCGTCTTCATCTACATCCTCTTCCATTTCCATAAAATTGTCTTCAAGTACATCGCCCTTGTACAGACACTCTATATACTCCTTCCACCTTTCTGCTTTCCCTTCTTTGCTTAGAACTGGGTTTCCATCTGAGCTCCTGATGTTCATACAAGTGGTTCTCTTTTCTCCAAAGGTCTCTTTAATTTTCCTGTAGGCAGTATCTATCTTACCCCTAGTGAGATAAGCCTCTACATCCTTACATTTGTCCCCTAGCCATCCCTGCTTAGCCGTTTGCACTTCCTGTCGATCTCATTTGTGAGAAGTCTGTATTCCTTTTTGCCTGCTTCATTTACTGCATTTTTATATTTTCTCCTTTCATCAATTAAATTCAATATTTCTTCTGTTACCCAAGAATTTCTACCAGCCCTCGTCTTTTTACCTACTTGATACTCTGCTGCCTTCACTACTTCATCCCTCAAAGCTACCCATTCTTCTTCTACTGTATTTCTTTTCCCCATTCCTGTCAATTGCTCCCTTATGCTCTCCCTGAAACTCTGTACAACCTCTGGTTCTTTTAGTTTATCCAGGTCCCATCTCATTAAATTCCCACCTTTTTGCAGTTTCTTCAATTTTAATCTACAGGTCATAACCAATAGATTGTGGTCAAAGTCCACATCTGCCCCTGGAAATGTCTTACAATTTAAACCTGGTTCTTAAATCTCTGTCTTACCATTATATAATCTATCTGATACCTTTTAGTATCTCCAGGCTTCTTCCATGTACACAGCCTTCTTTTATGATTCTTGAACCAAGTGTTACCTATGATTAAGTTGTGCTCTGTGCAGAATTCTACCAGGCGGCTTCCTCTTTCATTTCTTTGCCCCAGTCCATAATCACCTACTACGTTTCCTTCTCTCCCTTTTCCTACTACTGAATTCCAGTCACCAATGACTATTAAATTTTCATCTCCCTTCACTATCTGAATAATTTCTTTTATTTCATCATACATTTCTTCAATTTCCTTGTCATCTGCAGAGCTAGTTGGCATATAAACTTGTACTAGTGTAGTAGGTGTGGGCTTCGTATCTATGATTTAATTAAGGTTGAGAAAAAACCTTACATTTAAAAAAACGGTGGGTAAAATTGGGTTTTAACGGGTTTTATTGAGTTTCATGGATTTTTTTTCTCGTATTGAAGATTGGGCACATCATTTTAAACTAACCCCCATGAGGCATGGACCTTCTCTTTGGTGGGAGGGTTGCATGCCTCAGTGATACAGATAGCCGTGCCGCAGGTGCAACCGCAATGGAAGGGTGTCTGTTGAGAGGCTAGACAAACATATGGTTCGTGAAGAGGGGAAGCAGAATTTTCAGTGGTTTCAAGAGCAATTGTCTAGATAATTGACTGACCTGGCCTTTTAACATCAACCAAAATAGCTGTGAACGACTGAAAGCGATGTGAAATTGCAGTCATAAAATTTCCCGAGGACATGCAGTTGTACTGGCTGATGCAAGGTTTCAGGCTCATTATGTAATGGTGAGACAGATATGAGGCTCCTGGCAGTTTCAGAGTAAGAATTAGGCAATAACTGATAAGAACTGGGGAAAGGAACACAGTAGAAGAAGAATGGGTAGCTTTGAGAAATGAAATAGTAAAGGAGCATAGGATCAAATACGGAAAACGACAAGTGCAAGATAAATCCTTGGATAACACAGGATATAACGCATTTAATTGCCGAAAGAAGAAAATATAAAAACGCAGCAATTGAACCAGGAGAAAGGGAATACAAACGTCTTAAAAATGAAACTGACAGGAAGTGCAAAATGCCTAATCAGGAATGGCTAGAGGACAAATGTAAGGATTTAGAAGCTTGTATCACTAGGGGAAAGATAGATACCGCTACATGAAAATCAAAAAGGCCTTTCGAGAAAAGAGAAGCGGCTGTATGAATATGAAGAGTTCAGATGGAAAACCAGTCCTAAGCAAAGAAGCAAAGTTGGAAAAGTACATAGAAGGTCTATAAAAGAGAGATGAACAAGCAGGCATTATTATAGAAACTGAAGAGGACGTAGATGAAGATGAGACGGGACCATTGATTATTGCGAGAAGAATTTGAAAGGGCACCGGAAGACCTATGTCGAAACAAGGCCCCAGAGTAGAAGACATTCCATCAGAACTATTGATAGTCTTGGGAGAACTAGCCATGGCGTTTCTCTTCCGTCTGGTGTGCAAGATGTATGAGACAGACGAAATACCCTCAGAAATCAAAAATAATATAATAATTCAATTACAAAGAAGTCAGGTGCTGATAGGTGTTAATATTAATCAACCATCAGTTTAATAAGTCATGATTGCAAAATACCAACACGAAGTCTTTAGAGAAGAATGGAAAAACTGGTAGAAGACGACCTGAGGGAAGATCAGTTTGTATTCTGGAGAAATGAAGGAAAGCGCGAGACTATACTCACGAGAGGACTTAGAAGATAGGTTAAGAGAAGGCACATCTGCATTTATAGAATTAGGAGACGTGGAGAAAGCTTTTTACAGTGTTGATAGGAATACATTCTTTGAAATTCTGAAGGTGGCACGCGTAAAATTCAAGGAGCGAAAAGCTGTTTACCACATCTACAGAAACCAGACGTCAGTTACAGGAGTCG
Source organism: Schistocerca gregaria (assembly GCF_023897955.1). Taxonomy (NCBI): domain Eukaryota; kingdom Metazoa; phylum Arthropoda; class Insecta; order Orthoptera; family Acrididae; genus Schistocerca; species Schistocerca gregaria. The sequence continues at coordinate 572,808,455 of NC_064926.1, forward strand.
ATAGGCATGAGAGGCAAGCAGTGTTTGAGAAGGGAATAAAAGAGGGTTGTAGCCCATTCCTGATGTTATTCAATTTGTGGACTGAGCAAGTACTAAAGGAAATCAAAGTAAATTTTGGAGTTGGAATTAAAAGTCGAGGGAGAAGAAATAAAAACTCTGAGTTTTGCCGGTGACACTGTAATTCTGTCAGATACAGCAAAGGACTTCGAAGAGCAGTTGAACGGAATGTGTCTTGAAAGGAGGATATAAGATGAACATCAACAAAAGCACCATAAGCATAATGGAATGTCGTCGAATTAAATCAGGGGACGCTGAGGGAATCAGATTAGGAAACGATACACTTAGAGTAGTAGATGAGTTATGCTTTTTGGGCAGCAAAATAACCGATAATGGCCAGAGTAGAAACATAAAATGTAGACTGACAGTGGGAAGAAAAGCGTTATTGAAGAAAAATTTTTTTAAATCAAATATAGATTTAAATGTCACTAAGTCTTAGTATTTGCATGGAGTGTATCCACGATTGGAAGTGAAACATGGACGACAAACAGTTTAGACAAGAAGAGCTTTTGAAATTTGCAATTACAGAAGAACGCTGAAGATTAGATGTGTCGATCACGTAACTAATGAGGAGATACTGAATAGAAATGGGGAGAAAAATTTATGGCACAAACTGACTAGAAGTAGGGATCTGTTGGTAGGACACATTTGTTTAGTATTCGTGGGAAGCATGGGGGGGGGGGGGGGGGGAGATCGTAGAGGGAGGCCAAGAGATAAATACAGTAAGCAGATTCAGAAGGATGTAGGTTGGAGTATTTTCTCGGATATAAAGAGGCTTGCACAGGATAGAATAGCATGGAGAGCTGCAGACCACAACAACAACAACAACAACAACATCTTCCTTATTAGTGACTCATTTCTTGCCCTACTTCCACTGAGAGAATTTTCTCCGCCTACAGGCTTGTTCAGTCAAAATTAAGAAGTAATGTACGAGAGAAAAGACCGAGAAATTAGTGAAGTTCTATATATTTCTGCATTCAAACTAAACTGTTATTTATAATCCTCCCGATTCTATATAAACTTACAGATTTTTTTTCTATAATTTTGAATGTTATTTAACAGCGTTTCTCCCATTGCAAGAAACGTTAAAACACAATATTAATAAAATACATTATTTTAACAGTAAGTAGTTGCCTTCAATAAATATGATGCCTCTTTTAAATATGTATAGGGCTAATTATGAATCATTTTGTATGTTAATTAAATTTTCATAAGTAAAAGTAATTAGTTTTGGCGGTTTTTTGAAATTTTTTAACTCACAGGGAATTTTTTTCGGTTGGGTTAAATTACATCAACCCTGGCTCTAACGGAACAGTATGAACTGAAGCAGTGTTCGTCATATCATCATAAATATTATTACACCAGGGAAAAGCATAGGCAGCGGTAAACGAAATATGCCGTACGTTAAAAATTATTGGCCGCAGATGGTAGTAGAGGAAACTGAAAAGAAATGAAAACTCTACGATCACAATACTGACCTGAAAGGCATGTTAATGAGATATGAAAGAGAAGAAGTAGAAGCAGGGCTGTCAATAGAGGGTTTACTTATCAAAAGATTAGTTTTTTTTTTCAATATTGATTCACCAGTGGCATGAAGCCTTTAGAGTAGTCGATATCTCCTCAGAAGTAATTGCTTTTCTCACCAAAATGTACAAGTCACAAAATCCAGTAAGAATCTAATTATCCCCGATCAGCCTCAATTAATTGTAAACGAGCTTCCCCTGTACTCCTTTCTTCTCATCTTTCCTTTCCCGTGCCTCAATTGGTAAAAACGGAACCCTTACACGATCACTTTGTTGTCCGTCTGTTAGGACTCCTTTTTTCAGGAACAGATACAGGTATCAAGTTTAAATATACCTCAAATGCTGAGGCGGAGTAAAAAATTTAAGCTTCTAAGTCAATGGAGTCAAAAGATACAGCCATTTACGTCACATGTGATACTCGTCAACTTACTGATCAAAACCAAAAGACGAACTAGCTGCAGAAACTGCTGGGGCGGTTTAGTGACTGGAAAAGGAGATAAAAAGGTCCTATGAATATTTGCCCGGAAATGCAGCATTGTGACGGTAGATGACACTAATGAATGCAGCGAATGGTCCGGCATTCACGTGGGGAACAAACCGATATTGTGTTTGTGTAACGGTCAAGCAGATGTAAACGGTCGAGAGGCAGCATGGCGATACCAAAACAAGGGTCCTTACAGACACCAATCCCACCATACAACATTTCAAGCCCTCTTGGGGTGTTTGTGTGATCAACGTGCAGGGAGGTGGCGGACCGTGGCGATACCAGATTAGGGAGCTCTGGTTCTACCGGATATTGCGCTCAACCGTAGTACGAGCTCCAGCCAAGTCGCCCTCCAACATGGTGTAAGCAAAAGTATGATTATGTGCATTCTGCGTGACAACCGCTACTGTCTCTATCACCTACAACACATAAAGAACGCACGGAACGTGGTCATGTAATTCGCCACCGCCATCTACCTTTGCAACGATGCATTTCCGGAGACATGTTCATAGGACCTTTTTTCCTCCATTTCCAGTCAGCTCTCCGTCTCAGCAGTTTGTCGGCTGCTTTTCACCCTGCATACAAAATTAAATTTGTACAAAACCTACAGAGCCCAAGTCCCATTCGCGCTTTGTGAAGATAATACTAAAGAACGATATTGATTTTTCCCTCATTTCCTGTACTTTCTTTTTCTTTTTTTCACTTTATTTTCGTGATATGGTGAAAGAATTACTTCAAAATAAGTTTCGTAAAGTTATTTATGTGTACATCTACATTTCTTTTCAGGTCATGCAGTGGTCATGAATGTACTTGCTATTTTCATTTGTTCTGACGCCGTATGTTTTCACGTTTATTAACATAAACAGAATAATATGAAGTTGCAATTTTGCATGAAACCGTAAACCGATATAGCTAGAATTTAATGAAAGTGTAATGTGTAGCGATATGAGTTAAGCTGGGTAGAAACGTTGTAATAAGCCCGGGAGTACAAATGGGTGGGGTACCTTTAAACTGTCTTCACTTCTGGTTTTCTTGACCGTGCCCTGTCCACACCACGTACCTGGTAATCCCGCGGCGGACGTGCTGTTCTGCTCCACACTGCTGCTGGCTTGCCTGAAGTTATCTATCGAAGTAAGCAGGCGGGTTTAGGGGAGCCACTCAACGTAAAAAGTAACACTGTTCGACGTCTGGTGTGAACAACTACATTGGCTTCAAATGGCTCTGAGCACAATGGGACTTAACATCTCAGGTCATCAGTCCCCTAGAACTTAGAACTACTTAAACCTAACTGACCTAAGGACAGCACACACATCCATGCCCGAGGCAGGATTCGAACCTGCGACCGTAGCGGTCGCGCGGTTCCAGACTGTAGCGTCTAGAACCGCTCGGTCACACTTACCGGCGAACAACTATATTCTGAGACGATTAAAGAAAATCGCAGGTTGCACTGTTTACATTCCAATTCATAAGTGTTTATCCCAATTAATGGATGATTACCAGTCTGCAGTATCACTCAGACGAGTGTAGGCGTAACCGACACGACGCGGGTGATTGTTAATGATGCGGAAGCCGAATGATCGCACGAAAGTTCTTACGCTCGTCACCCGTACACAGATATTTGGTACCAGTCGTCCTTGATACTAGTAATGATATAACACTGATTATAGAGTTATTTATTCAGTTCTCAGTTCCCACTTGTACGAGCGCGCGCGTAACCGTCGCGTCACGGCTGATTGTTGTTGATAATGCGGAACGCGATGATCGAAAGCACGTCCTCACGCTCGCTACAAGCCACTGGCACTTAAATGCTCTCTTTTGTGGTAAATAATATTACTGATTCACATTAGTTTATTCTGGGAGACCGAACACAGCGCGGATGATTGATGCAGTACGGTACGACACGTAAATTCGTTATCAGCAGCAGTGCTCAATTTTAAATTACTTCTTGACGCACTTTCCTCTGAATCATTTGCTTATTTTATCACTTTGCTGTGATAGCCCTTGTAGCAACACTTCAACTTCCACACTAACAATGCCCCTCACATGCAGAGCCACACACTACACAACGTAACAGTTCCGTGTCCCGTGCTCGACGCTACAGACGCGGCTGCCCGCAAAGATATTCCACAACTAAGCCAGCGATATGACAATACGCTTAGAACGTGACCTACCGATTGGTCGACGGAGAAAGCCTGCACAAAGAGCCGGGAACGTGAACAATATTGAGTGTTCGCCATATGAGTAGACCTGATGTAAATGTTAACTAACACCAAGTATTCTTCCGCATTTGTTTGAATGTCTTCGGATTTCGTTTCAGGTGGGGAGAAAGCCACGCTGTAACCAGTTCAGTCAGCTACGATCATAAAGATACGTTTTATGCTGTGTTACACTCACATGGACTAGTGATAATGCGGCACAGATCTACAGGCACATTTCAGTTGGACAGCCTTGGCTATCCAGCTGGTCCAACTAACCTGCTATGATGTGAGCAGCTGCAGTTCAGACGTAAAAAGAGACGAGCAGAGAAACAATACATCTTCGAATGTCATTTAATTTTTACAGCGAAAGAAATAATATTCAGCAAAATTCCAGCACTCCCGCACGCTTCTTAGGTGACCAGACGGCAAACGCAAAACGCTGTCGTTGTCACCTAACATAGTTTTCTGATTACAAACAATAGTGATGAAAATTCCTTACCTAAAGGCAATTTTTCTGAGCGACCTATGTACGATGCAAAAGCGTAATGCAGGGACTTCACCGTGTTGTTGGACACTGAAGCAACTGAAGATATTAACTGGATTCAGTGATCTGGTAATCTCTTAGCTTCTTTCTTATCCGAAACCGAGAAATTCATTTCAGTTCTGGAGCTGTCATCTACTACGTTGATAACGAATCAGTGAAGAACAGAATCCACGAAGCTACCCAGTCGCAACATTTTGTCCTCTTTATTATTATTATTATTATTATTATTATTATTATTATTATTATTATTATTATTATATAGGAATGCGGGTAAGCTACTACAAACAGCATAGTGAACGCATTATTGTGGCCAAGATAGATACGAAGCCCACACCTACTACAGTAGTACAAGTTTATATGCCAACTAGCTATGCAGATGATGAAGAAATTGAAGAAATGTACGATGAAATAAAAGAAATTATTCAGATAGTGAAGGGAGACGAAAATTTAATAGTAATGGGTGACTGGAATTCGAGTGTAGGAAAAGGGAGAGAAGGAAACATAGTAGGGGAATATGGATTGGGGCTAACAAATGAAAGAGGAAGCCGCCTAGTAGAATTTTGCACAGAGCACAACTTAATCATAGCTAACACTTGGTTTAAGAATCATGAAAGAAGGTTGTATACGTGGAAGAACCCTGGAGATACTAAAAGGTATCAGATAGATTATATAATGGTAAGACAGAGATTTAGGAACCAGGTTTTAAGTTGTAAGACATTTCCAGGGGCAGATGTGGACTCTGACCACAATCTATTGGTTATGACCTGTAGATTAAAACTGAAGAAACTGCAAAAATGTGGGAAATTAAGGAGATGGGACCTGGATAAACTGAAAGAACCAGATGTTATACAGAGTTTCAGAGAGAGCATAAGGGAACAATTGACAGGAATAGGGGAAAGAAATACAGTAGAAGAAGAATGGGTAGCTCTGAGGGATGTAGTAGTGAAGGCAGCAGAGGATAAAGTAGGTACAAAGACGAGGGCTGCTAGAAATCCTTGGGTAACAGAAGAAATATTGAATTTAATTGATGAAAGGAGAAAATATAAAAATGCAGTAAATGAATTAGGCAAAAAGGAATACAAACGTCTCAAAAATGAGATCGACAGGAAGTGCAAAATGGCTAAACAGGGATGGCTAGAGGACAAATGTAAGGATGTAGAGGCATATCTTACTAGGGGTAAGATAGATACAGCCTACAGGAAAATTAAAGAGACCTTTGGAGAGAAGAGAACCATGTGTATGAATATCAAGAGCTCAGATGGCAGCCCAGTTCTAAGCAAAGAAGGGAAAGCAGAAAGGTGGAAGGAGTATATAGAAGGTTTATACAAGGGCGATGTACTTGAGGACAATATTATGGAAATAGAAGAGGATGTAGATGAAGACGAAATTGGAGATACGATACTGCGTGAAGAGTTTGACAGAGCACTGAAAGACCTAAGTCGAAACAAGGCCCCCGGAGTAGACAACATTCCATTAGAACAACTGACGGCCTTGGGAGAGCCAGTCCTCACAAAACTCTACCATCTGGTGAGCAAGATGTATGAGACAGGCGAAATACCCTCAAACTTCAAGAAGAATATAATAATTCCAATCCCAAAGAAAGTAGGTGCTGACAGATGTGAAAATTACCGAACTATCAGTTTAATAAGCCACGGCTGCTAAATACTAACGCGAATTCTTTAAAGACGAATGGAAAAACTGGTAGATGCAGACCTCGGGGAGGATCAGTTTGGATTCCGTCGAAATGTTGGAACACGTGAGGCAACACTGACCTTACGACTTATCTTAGAAGAAAGATTAAGAAAAGGCAAACCTACGTTTCTAGCATTTGTAGACTTAGAGAAAGCTTTTGACAATGTTGACTGGAATACTCTTTTTCAAATTCTAAAGGTGGCAGGGGTAAAATACAGGGAGCGAAAGGCTATTTATAATTTGTACAGAAACCAGATGGCAGTAATAAGAGTCGAGGGGCATGAAAGGGAAGCAGTGGTTGGGAAAGGAGTGAGACAGGGTTGTAGCCTCTCCCCGATGTTATTCAATCTGTATATTGAGCAAGCAGTAAAGGAAACAAAAACAAAATTTGGAGTAGGTATTAAAATTCATGGAGACGAAGTAAAAACTTTGAGGTTCGCCGATGACATTGTAATTCTGTCAGAGACGGCAAAGGACTTGGAAGAGCAGTTGAACGGAATGGACAGTGTCTTGAAAGGAGGATATAAGATGAACATTAACAAAAGCAAAACGAGGATAATGGAATGTAGTCCAATTAAATCGGGTGATGCTGAGGGAATTAGATTAGGAAATGAGACACTTAAAGTAGTAAAAGAGTTTTGCTATTTAGGAAGTAAAATAACTGATGATGGTCGAAGTAGAGAGGATATAAAATGTAGACTGGCAATGGCAAGGAAAGCGTTTCTGAAGAAGAGAAATTTGTTAACATCGAATATAGATTTATGTATTAGGAAGTCGTTTCTGAAAGTATTTGTTTGGAGTGTAGCCATGTATGGAAGTGAAACATGGACGATAACTAGTTTGGACCAGAAGAGAATAGAAGCTTTCGAAATGTGGTGCTACAGAAGAATACTGAAGATAAGGTGGATAGATCACGTAACTAATGAGGAGGTATTGAATAGGATTGGGGAGAAGAGAAGTTTGTGGCACAACTTGACTAGAAGAAGGGATCGGTTGGTAGGACATGTTTTGAGGCATCAAGGGATCACAAATTTAGCATTGGAGGGCAGCGTGGAGGGTAAAAATCGTAGAGGGAGACCGAGAGATGAGTACACTAAACAGATTCAGAAGGATGTAGGTTGCAGTAGGTACTGGGAGATGAAGCAGCTTGCACAGGATAGAGTAGCATGGAGAGCTGCATCAAACCAGTCTCAGGACTGAAGACAACAACAAACATTATTATTATTATTATTATTATGTACCGTTCTATATCTCGCCAGCGTTCGGCAGTGACATGTGAAGAAGCTGCGTGCGTTAGTTCCAGTACGACTGGAAGCTTAACACTCTTGTTATTTCTCGCGACAAATCACTTAACTTGACTCCAGATCAGTTCTGTTGGGTTCATACTGTAATGGCAAATGCAAAAATGCAGCATTTGTATGGTGTGCTCGATGCTGTAAAAATGATTGTTTCTCATGTTTCTACAACACCTATCACTCCGGGTCATGTGTGACTACATCTGTGGTATAAAACAATGGACATAATCCATATAAAGAGTATTTAGTTTTTCATTTTTGTCCTAATAAATTAAATTATTATGTTTTCTTAATTTAAGCAACGTTAATAAACAATGCTCATAAAAATCGATTATTAAGAATTTATACTTGAAATCAAAACAAGAATTTACTGTGAAACATGTTCAAATGGTTCAAAGCACTACGGGACTCAACTGCTGTGGTCATTAGTCCCCTAGAACTGAGAACTACTTAAACCTAAATAACCTAAGGACATCACACACATCCATGCCCGAGGCAGGATTCGAACCTGCGACCGTAGCAGTCGCACGGTTCCGGACTGCGAGCCTAGAACCGCGAGACCACCGCAGCCGGCATGAAATATGTCATTCGAAACAAGAAGGCGTTCATTATTCCTAAAGAAGATGATGAATTTTACAATTACGAGATGAGGTATTTCCAATTGAACGGAAAAAATAATGAACAAAGCGAGGCTTGAACCAGCGACCCATGTACTGCGGGATATTATCAATTTTCTACTTGCCGATTCCGCTAAACGTCCGGTGAGTGTAAGAACTTTTAGCATTGCAGCGCGCCAGCAATCGTTAAGTATCGACCGCCTCGATTGCAGAAACTACCTGCTGTTTACCTAGGTTGCAGCGTGGGTAACCACGCCTTCTTCAGAAGCAAATATAAAACAGCTTGCCTAAATAGGCATCGTCAAAGGCTAAAATCAACACCTATCTTAAAAACCTGGTTAGTAATATTCTTTTAAAGGATTGGCAATTCATGGCATGATTTACTTAAAAACCCATGATTTCGATACTTACGGTTGCTGACGCGCTCCAATGCTGAAAGTTCTTAAATTCTTACCAGCCGAGGTGTCTGATGCAGCTAGGAGATATTTAGATGATACGTTTAAAAGGGCGAAAGCAAGTATGGCCATCAATTTTATGGATTGTTAGGTAAATCATGCCATAAATTGCCAACCCTTAAAAAGAAGCTTACTAACCAGGTTTTTAAGATAAGTAATATGGCGTCTTGCCGCTGTAGGTGTTGATTTTAGCCTTTGACTATGCCTATTTAGGCAAGCTGTTTTATATTTTGTTCTGAAGCAGGCGTGGTTACCCACGCAGAAACCTAGGTAAACACCAGGTAGTTCATAATTATTCCGGTGAGTGTGTCTACCTCACCTGTATTAAATATAGTCCCTTGCAAAATTTAAAAGCCGATTTTTTCGATAAATTTATGAGAAACAGTAACAACAACCAACTTCTCTGCACTTTTTAACCGTGTTTCACACACGTGTTTGACTACAGAGTAGCAAGCAGCCTCAGTTATCTTAATACTGCGTATTAACAGTGCGACAGTCAGAGCGCAACAGTACAGAGACTGTGACTGTACACAATTTTTGAAGTAAAAACTACACAGCCAAAGCGTGAGTAAGAAAAACGTTGATGGCTATTGTACATTAGAATATCTTAAGGCTTCATTTAACATAACTTAGTAATAAGATATTGAACTGGGGACCTAGAAACGATGGAGAGGCTACGTCCTCACAACAGGCTGGAGCAGTCCACTCACCCCACCGCCGCCCACCACTGAACCGAGGGTTATTGTGCGGTTCGGCTAAGTAAACAATTCTAAAAATTTGATATTGTAATGGGCTTGGTTGTAGTAATGTAACCGTCAGCCACAATGATTCAGGGAAAGCGCGCTGTTGTGTGTTATGCGTTCGTTTGGACTTTTAATGCCGATACTCTGAAATGTCTATTGCTATGGTATCAATTAATAATTATTTCATTCAGATATAGTGGCATATTGTAACTGTATCTACTTGGCATTTTTGCAGACCAAACAAGACCGCCTGTAAACGTCAGTTATTAATTTCTGTCTGGACTTCACGATTTTGTAATATTGCAACCTGGATCCCATAGGAACGGTTAATTAATCCCTGCTCCTGACGTGTCCAAAACAGTATTGTAACGTTGTAACGTTACAACTCGTTTAGATGATTCACTCCCTAAAGTTGCTCTATGTCGAGAATAAAGTTAATTGAACGAAAGGACGAATGCCATTTATATGCGAGGAATATATTCGTGCTACATCAACACTAGAAGGCTAAATCGGTTTCGTCGCAGAGACCAATTTGGAATAAGCAATCGCCCTGTATTGTCGGACTCGTTAGCGCGCGTAACTCGTTTACACTGATAAGACAAAATCCACAGAAGGAGAATTATGCGATGGGCCGGCTGGCGGTGTGCGAAAAACGCAGTCATAAAGCATAAACTGTTTGAACTCCCCGCTGCGTGTTTTGAATTAAAGCGGAGTGTATCTCACTCTCAGGCTGACATTATCGCGCTGATAAATTTTCCAATAATTGCATGATTTCGCAGCATTTGCGGCTGTCGTATATAAATTTGAATTTATATTCAGTAACACGATGAAACACATCGCAGCAAACCTGGGACATAGCGGTGGAATGATACAATGGAATTAATAGCGGGATATTTAACGTGTAGCGGCCAGCGTACACACGACGACATATGCTGCGTTTTACACGAGAGGAGGTGGGACAGTTCACATGGGGGTGCCGGATCTTCAGTAAGACAACACACCTCGCAACCAATACTACTTGGCAGGATTTCTTCTGCGTCTCTCCACGTTCAGCAGCGCTGTTAACGAGTCCTCTTCGATGTGTTGAATGAACAAAACAGAAGTCTTACTGCTGACCGTAATGTGAACGATTAATGAAACTTCCTGGCTGATTAAAACTGTGTGCCGGACCGAGGCCAGAACTCGGGACCTGTACCTTTCGCAGGCAAGTGCGCTACCGCAAGTGTCCGCGAAAGGCAAAGGTCGCGAGTTCGAGTCTCGGCACGGTACATAGTTTTAATCTGCCAGGAAGTTTCGAATCAGCGCACACTCAGCTCCAGAGTGAAAATTTCATTCTGTAAACGAATAATAATTAAGCGTGTCATCAACCCGAAGCTTGACTCGGGCACCACAGTGCTTTACCAAGCATTGTCTTGTTTAGGGTGGTGCTGTTGCCTACCAACTTTGGAACTTAGCTGCTCAGCCAGGTATACGGGTATCCACAGGTCAGGGTGGACTCCCAGCCGCGCTGCAACTTGGCCTTTTTCGTACAGACATCTTTAGCTGTGAAAGAAGTGGTAAGTTATCATCATCATCCTAAACAATTTAGCCCCAGGATGGTTCTGTTTCGAACACATGCCCCGCCGTCCAGTCCTTACTGTTTTCCCACCAGCTTCCTGTGTTCTCTCTGTACCAGTCCTCGCCCCTTTCTTCAACACGCTATTCCGCACCTTTCAACCTTCTATCCTTTGTTCTTCGTCTTCTTAGTTTCCTTCGCATCTCAATTTCGTGTATCTTCTTCGTAATCCTCGCTTTCCATTCTTTTTAAGTGTCCATACCATCCTATCCTTGATGTTTCTACCTTGCTCTGCAAGGGTTCCAGTATCACTGTTTCCCTTACCGTTTCTACCTCATGCTGTCTTCCTCTTTACTCCTATCCTAATTGTGAATTAAGTGGTAAGTGACAAATTCCTGGCAGTCACTGGGAAACGAACCCATAACATGTGCAATTGTAGTGTTGCACTTTACCATTGAAGCACCGAAGTACTTATGTTAAACAAACAACAGTAGCTCGATTCTGGGGCTGTTTCATGCTGGCTGAGTAGAGAATACGTTGACTGTTGGTGACCATTCCACTATTCGCGGATTACGTCTGTAGGTGGCAGTCATTTAACCAGCTTCTCTGCAGCATACGTACGTCAACCCCTACACAGTCTCTGTTCGCAGGCCCTGGAGGGCCCACAGGTACCGACCGACCGCCGCGTCATCCTCGGCCAACAGCGTCATTGGGGGCAGTATGAAGGGGCATGGGATCAGTAAACCGCCCTCCTAGTCTTTGTCAGTTTTCGAAAGCTGGAGGCGCTATTGTCAAGTCAAGCGGCTCCTCAACTGAGTGCATCCACACCAGTCCTCCCATCAAGGCACAAATCTCTGGCTGTAGCTGGAATCGAACACAGGTCCTCCGGATGGCAGTCAGCCGCACTGACAATTGAGATCCGGAAGTAGGCACCTAGACTAGTCGATACATAAATTTATACTAGTTAGGTTTCTGTACCAAACTGGTAAAATCGTAACCCTCGTAGGATCACATTCTTTTTCATCTGTCTGTTTAAAACCCTTTTCTTGAGAAGTATCAAGTTGATATATATGTCACATATTGAGGTCTACGGCTCCTTGGCGATGTAAAAAAGTGGAGCTTTAAGTCAGTGCAGTCAAATGACGAGACTATTTACACTACTGGCCACGCACATGATAAACGGGTATTCATTGGACAAACATATTGTACTAGAACTGACATGTGATTACATTTCCACGCAATTTGGGTTCATAGATCCTGAGAAATGAGTACCCAGAACAACCATCTCTGGCCATAATAACGGCCTTGATACGCCTGGGCATTGAGTCAAACAGAGCTTCGATGGCGTGTACAGGTACAGCTGCCCATACAGTTTCAACACGATACCACAGTTCATCAAAAGTAGTGACTGGCGTATTGTGACGAGCCAGTTGCTCGGCCTCCATTGACCAGACGTTTCCAATTGGTGACAGATCTGGAGAATGTACTGCCCAGCACAGCAGTCGAACATTTTCTGTATCCAGAAAGGCCCGTACAGGACCTACAACATGCGGTCGTGCATTACCTGCTGAAATGTAGGGTTTCGCAGGGATCCAATGAAGGGTAGAGCTACGGGTTGTAACACATCTGAAACGTAACGTCCACTGTTCAAAGTGCTGTCAATGCGAACAAGAGGTGACCGAGACGTGTAATCAATGGCACCCCATACCATCACGCCGGGTGATACGCCAGTATGGCGATGACGAATACACGCTTCCAATGTGCATTCAGCGCGATGTCGCCAAACACGGATGCGACCATCATGCTGCTGTAAACAGAACCTGGATTCGTCCGAAAAAACGACGTTTTACCATTCGTCCATCCAGGTTCGTCGTTGGGTACACCATCGCAGGCGCTCCTGTCTGTGATGCACCGTCAAGGTTAACCGCAGCCATTGTCTCCGAGCTGATAGTCCATGCTGCTACAAACGTCGTCGAACTGTTCGTACAGATGGTTGTCGTCTTGCAAACGTCCCCATCCGTTGACTCAGGGATCGAGACGAGGCTGCACGATCCGTTACAGCCATGCGGTTAAGATGCCTGTCATCTCGACTGCTAGTGATACGAGGCCGTTGGCATCCAGCACGGCGTTCCGTATTTCCCTCCTGAACCCACCGATTCCATATTCTGCTAACAGTCATTGGATCTCGACCAACGCGAGCAGCAATGTCGCGATTCGATAAACCGCAATCGCGATAGGCTACAATCCGACCTTTATCAAATTCGGAAACGTGCTGGTACCCATTTCTCCTCCTTACACGAGGCATCACGACAACGTTTCACAAGCCAGCGCCGGTCAACTGCTGTTTGTGTATGAGAAATCGGTTGGAAACTTTCCTCATGTCAGGACGTTGTAGGTGTCGCCACAGGCGCCAAACGAGTGTGAATGCTCTGAAAAGCTAATCATTTGCATATCACAGCATCTTCTTCCTGTTGGTTAAAGTTCGCGTCTGTAGTATGCCAGCTTCGTGGTGTAGCCATTTTAATGGCCAGTAGTGTATGTCACATTTTTCTATATTAGAAAACTCAGTCAGTAAAACCTACGGGATACTTCACATTGACGTACAATCATTGAATTTGTCAAGAAGCAAGGTTTCACACGACAACTAAAAGAAAAAAATCCGAAAATTGTTTATTTCTGTTTGTATCACACGAAAAATTTTTTTATCAGACAGGCTGTCTGTCTGTCCCCCTGTTAAGAACACAGGCAGACGTGTCAAGTTGAATTTCATGTCACATTCTGAGGACTATAGTGCTAAAATGTTAAACTTGTAAGTCAGTGCACTCGAAAGATGCGGCCATTTATGTCACATATTTTGATAGTCTCAAATTCACTCATTAAAATCTGCAACAAGGTACTTCCCCTTGACGTAGAATCATGAAATTTGGCTAGAAGAAAGGTTTCACAGGACAAGTAAAGGAAAATATGAGAGAGTTAGAACTTTATAATTAGATAACACGAAAAAATACATTTCTTTCTTTTGTTTTGCGAGTTCAAACTTGAAATTAAAATATTCCTGAAATTCTTGCAATCCCCGGGAGGGATATCTTGCCAGTATCAATGTCGATAACAGGGAAAAATCGTCGATGTCCTAGATTTCCAGAATGGATAAACTGTTGAAACAGGTCTATTGGGAGTCGGCTATTTGCATTTTTGGAATTTGTAGTATGGATGTCTCAGAGGCTAAGCGACAATTTTGAATGGCTTATTATTCGCGCGCGGTCGTTGGTCAGAGTAGCTGTGTCGCTGGAAGACGTGCCTGGTTTTGTCATCGCTGCTGGGCTGCGAGGACCGCGGGAGTTCTGTTGCTGGAGTATCCGTGAGACAGGCGCCGAGCAGAACTCGTGGCAATGTGGACATACAGTTAAGTGCATCTGCGCTTGAGTAAAATGATTAATGTTTGAATATTGTGAAACGGAGAAGGATTTAATTAGTTGTTCGGACTAGGATGAGATGTAAGGATTTTTAAAAAATTATGAAGAGAAATTAAGGTAATATTTTTTTAAGAGTAAGAGATTCACTGATGACCTTTATAGTCTTGTCCTTTCACACCCCCCCCCCCCCCCCCCAAACCAGTAAGAGTTTGGCATCAACGTTGCACTTCATCAGTGTTAATGAGTGTTGGAACATGACTTGCTAACAAGTAATAATACATCTGGTGATCGAAGAGGCCAAGGCAACATTCGACACTCTGTAAGCGATGCTAGGTTGCAACTGCGGTATGTGGGTGAACTTCATCCTGTTGGAAAACACTCCCTGCAATGCTGTTCATGAATGGCAGCACGATAGGTAACTGCAGTTTGACGCACAATTTTAAAGTGAGGATGCGCCGAGTAATCACGAGACTGCTTCTGCTGTCGTACGAAATCGCACAGCAGATCATTACGCCAGGAACAGGTAGGTACAATGTGCCTGGAACGCACACTGGTTGGGTGCACGTCCTCAGCTGGCCTCCTTATAACCAAAATATTTCACCTAAGAGCATTGTCCACATCCTCGATCCAAGTCTTTTTTTTATTTAAAGAGTGCCTAACTCTGTGATGTGTATAAAACAGTTTACTTGTTGTCTGGAGCATTGTATTAACCTTTCAGCTACTGTAGTTAGAAATTTTCAGCTCGCTCACAGGGAGGAGCAAGGAAGGGGTTTCCCAGGAATTACATTTCGAGGTAAGATATTTTAATTTCAGGATTAGTTTGCTACTAAAATTATCAACGCATAGCAACAATTTCGTGAACAGCTTTATTAGGCAGATCATTAACGCACAGAGATCACTTAGCTTGATTAAAATCAATAGTAAAGTTCAGGATTTAATCAGTTAACACGCTCTTTAGAAGCATTATGAAACATGTTGTACATTCGTGTTGTATTTTCGCAGGCGGATATATGTGGTTCCTCTCGCAGTAGGAAATGGGCAGAAAGCTGGAAATGAAATGATCGTATGGCACTGTTGCCCGGGAGGCCCCGGTCGTGGGAGTTGGGCCGCCGTATTGCGAGTCCCTTTTAGGCGACCTGCGAATCAAAATGTTGTGGTTGGCAGGAGAGCCAACCGTATGGTTAAAGGAGGCCGATATGCACGCGTTTTAGCTCACGCAGGCTGGCGTGAGGCCTGGAACATGGCAAGGGAATTAGAAGTGAGAAAAACGGACGTAGCTGGTGGAATACTTAACTTTAATCCATTAATGACGAACGTCGCTCTTTATGGTACATGATTCACAATATCAATAATACGGATACTGGCGCCTTGCTAGGTCGTAGCAAATAACGCAGCTGAAGGCTATGCTAACTATCGTCTCGGCAAATGAGAGCGTAGAAGTCAGTGAACCATCGCTAGCAAAGTCGGCTGTACAACTGGGGCGAATGCTAGGAAGTCTCTCCAGACCTGCCGTGTGGCGGCGCTCGGTCTGTAATCACTGATAGTGGCGACACGCGGGTCCGACGTATACTACCGGACCGCGGCCGATTTAAAGGCTACCACCTAGCAAGTTAGCAAGTGTGGTGTCTGGCGGTGACACCACATTCCTCCCCCGCAAATCAGCGTACGGTTGTGCAATAAGGCTTACGCCCGCCGTGGGGAGGACTCCATGTTGACGTATGCGACGAGGTGGGGAGCCTAACAACAGGCGAGGCTGTGCCACCCGCACTCTGCCATTCGGACCGCGGGGAGCTAGGAAACGCCTGAAAACCTGCTCCAGGGTGCACGCCAACATGCGGTGTATGCGCCCGTAGAGAGGCAGGAGGGGCCGAAGGGTCGACCTCCATCGGGCCGGGGCACCCTACGGGCGAAGACGACATGTAGTCCTGAGCGGGCTAGACTTCCCTGTCGGAGGACAACTGGTCACGGGAAGCGATCTGCGGCGCGTGACCGAGGGAGGCGCCCGGCGGTTGCAGCGACGCGTCCACTGAGGGCGTCGCCGGCGGGAGAACAGGCGGCGGCGGCGGTGGCGGCGGCGCGTCGTCATGGGGCAAAATGGAAGGCAGCGTCGGTAACACCTGGGGCTGAGGCGAGCCAGTAGATGGGTCCCCGGGGCGCTGACCGGACGACACCGTCGCTGAAAGCAGACGGCAAGCGGCAGATCCCGTGCGACGACAGAGGCGCAGCTGGTTGAGATGCCGACGCACCTCACCAGAGGCCCCCAAAACCAGATACATAGCGCGGCCGAGGCAGCGAAGAATGCGCCCTTCGAGCCAACGCCGTGAACCTCGGTAGTGGCGATAGTAGACAACGTCGCCTGGAGCAAAAGCAGGCGTCTGCCGCAGCACAGGAACCTGATGCGGCGGATGTAGCAAAGACATCAAGATTCGATGAGGGCGACCGTGGAACAACTCAGCCGGCGAGCGACCATCGCGGTGCTGAGAGCGATACAAGGACAAAAAGAGCAATAACGCGTCCTTCCGAGAATGCGACTCTTAACTTCAACATCTGTGACTTGAAAGTCCTAACCAATCGTTCAGCGGCACCGTTTGACTGTGGCGAAAACGGCGCGGACGTCAGATGTTGAATACCATTAGCCTTGCAGAATGACTGAAATTCTGCGGACATGAATTGTGGGCCATTGTCGGACACAATAGTCTGTGGAAGACCTTCAATGCAAAAGATAGCGGATAACGCTTGGATGGTGGCAGATGACGTCGTGGGAGACATCCGGACAACAAAAGGAAAATTACTGAATGAATCTACCACAACCAACCATCGAGCATTCCAGAATGGACCAGCAAAATCGATGTGTAAGCGTTGCCAAGGGGAAGTGGCTTTTGGCCATGCAAAGAATTTCCGCGGTGGTGCTGACTGTTGTTCGGCACACACCATGCAAGAAGAGCACATATTCGTAATCACGGCATCTATTCCGAACCAAGTACAGTGCTGACGAGCAAGTTGTTTCGTTCTCACTATACCCCAATGTCCTTGCTGGAGAACTGTAAGACAGAGGACTGTAATGAACGTGGTACCACGACCCTGGACTGATCATTATCAGAACGCAACAGCCAAACACCACGTCGTACACAAAGTCTCTCCTTGTGAGCAAAAAGTCGGCGAACCAACGGGTCCCCGATCCGTGACTTTCACAAGGGCCATTGCGTAGCAACAAAACGCAGAACGGGAGCAAGGACAGGGTCGGCAGCTGTGGCTGTAGCTACACGACGAAAGTCAATCGGAAACGATTCGACCACGTCATCGGTTTCCGCATCAATGAACATGCAAGCAAGTTCGGAGGAATCGAATGCCCTATCATCAGTAACAGACAAGCGGGACAACGCATCGGCATTTCCGTGCTTAGCAGTGGAGCGATACAAGATATCGTAGCGGTACTGCGAGAGGAAAATAGACCAGCGAATGAATTTCCGCGCTTTACGTGGAGGTACAGGCTTGGTCGGATCAAAAAGCGATGTCAAAGGTTTGTGGTCTGTGATTATGGTAAAGTGACGAACATACAAGAAATCATGAAACTTTTTAACGCCAAATACGAGAGTCAATGCTTCTTTCTCGATCTGTGAATAATTTCTTTGAGCAGACGAGAGCAATTTGGACGCAAAGGCAATAGGGCGATCGTGCTATCCATCTTTGTGCGCAAGCACAGCACCGATCCCGAAATCCGATGTATCCACCATCAACAAAAGGGGCTTCTGGGGATCGAATGGCGTAAGGCAAGTATTGGAGAGCAACGCCGATTTCAACTGGCGAAAGGCGCGTTCGCATTCCGTCGTCCAGACGAACGGAACACCTTTACGGCGTAAGCGATGAAGCGGAGCTGAAATGGAAGTGGCATGCTGAACATATTTATGATAATAGTTGATTTTTCCCAGCACACTCTGTAGCTGCTTCAAATTCTGCGGCGACGGCAAGTCTTGTATGGCACGAAGGTGCGTGGGACTGGGATGTGTGCCTTGGGCATTGAGTACATGTCCCAAGTATGGCAAGTCCCGTGCAAAAAACACACATTTGTCCTTCCGCAAGCGAAGGTCATTTTGTCGCAAGACCTGAAATAATGTTCTGAGATTGGCCAAATGTTCTTCTTCCGTCTTTCCGGAGATCACAATATTGTCCAGATAATTTGCTGCAGTAGGGACCGACGCACAAACAGTTTGTAGATATTGCTGAAACAATGCAGGGGTGGATGCACACCCGAATGGCAGTCGTTTGAATCGATACAACCCAAGATGCGTGTTAACCACCAAAACGCTCTGGGATTCTTCGTCCACCGGTATTTGCAAGTACGCATCTGCGAGGTCCAACTTCGAAAAATATTTACCCGGGCACAGTTTGTCAAAAAGATCTTCCGGGCAGGGTAAAGGAAAAGTGGCAATCACTAGTTGTGGATTTACTGTTGCCTTGAAGTCCACACAAAGTCTCAGCTTTGTGGAAGGTTTTGGCAAAATTACTAAGGGTGATGCCCAGAGAGAAGCCTGCATACGTTCAATTACACCTTGTGATTCCAAATCATGTAACGTTTTTGCGACCTCATCACGCAATGCGTGGGGAACATTGCGATCGCTGAAAAATTTCGGTTGCGCTTTTACTTTCAGTTCCAAATGTGCTTTATAGTTCTTAGTGCAACGGAGGCCCGGTGCAAAAAATGTCTGCAAATTCTTCACATAGACGAGAAGCACTGTCTGAAGGCACAGTCTGGTTCACTGATAGGACCTGATTTTCTATAGACAAGTTAAACAACTGAAATAAATCGGAACCAAACAAGTTCACTGCAGAAGAAGAACGAAGGACGTAAAATGACACAAGTTTTGTTTGTCCTTTGTATGTTGCAAGAAGGCTGCACTGTCTTAACACAGGGAGACGTTGACCGGAGTAGCTATTTAACGTAACATTTGCGGCACGCAACGGAGGTGTGCCCAGCAGTTTGTAAGTGTCTTGATTGATCAGTGAAACTGCAGCTCCTGTATCGAGCTGGAATAGTATCACTTTGCAGTTAATGTGCAAGACAACAAAAAGTTTATTGTCCTGCTGACGACAAGAGCGACTGTCTCGTGCAACGTGAACTGACACTGGTACGTAATCACTTGCGACTTGACGGGAGTTCCGGCGATGTCGACGCACACTATTTTTGTGACGAACACAGTCACTGTTAGAGAGAGTGGCACTGCGCGGAGTGGAATGAACTACATGAATTTCCATGGGCGATTTTTCGCGAGCCTGAGGATCCTTGGTTCGATTCCGATTCCGGCGCGAAGCAAAGGGCCTGGAATTGTGGTGAGCTTCCGATCTGAGCTTTTTCTGGCAAACGCTCTGAACATGTCCTTTTTTATTACAATAAAAGCAAATAGCTTGGCGTGACGGGATATTCTCACGCGAATGTTTAGTAGCACATAGCGGGCATGATTTGATCACTGCATTAGCTTGCCTGCGCGGCACACGTGGCTGAGAGCCTGGCGGGAGCGGCGCGGCCGGGCGCGAGGGCTGTTTACTGCTCCGTGCAGCTCGCCCGGCGGGCCAGTTAACCTGACACACTGCTGGCGAAGTTTCAAATTATTCCTGAGCAATGTCAAGTGTGTCGTGCCGATCCAATATGTCCATCACTTGTTGAAGGGAGGGATTGACTAGTTTCAGAATCTGTTCCCTTATACGAACATCAGAAACGTTCTGTGCAATTGCATCACGCACCATAGTATCTGAATAAGGGAGTCCACATTGACACTGAAAAGCACAATCCCTAGTAAGGCCTTGCAAGGTTGCAACCCACTTCCGATTAGTCTGACCTGCCGTACGTTTTGTACGGTAGAAGGTATACCTTTTCGAAACTACATTGACTGATTCTTTGAAATATGCATCTAATGCAGACAAAATTTCGTCGTAGGACAGAGTTGCTACGTTGCGTCGGGGAAATAATTTGACTATCACACGGTACGTGTTCACGCCGACAGAAGACAACAAATAAGGCTGCCGCTTGTTACCTTGAATTCTGTAGGCGGCGAGATGGAATCCAAATTGGCGTGACCACTCCGTTCAGCATTCCAGTGCAGCATCAAAAAGTCGAAAAGTGGGTGCAACAGCGTGTCGTGGCTGCGTTAGCGGTGAAGCGGCTGCTGCCGCATCGTTTTGCATCGCACGTTGACCCTGGACGAGCTGTCCAAGGGAATCCAGTAAGGCCTGCGTCTGCTGATTCTGTAAGCGATAAAATTCGGACAGTACATCTGGAGATTGTGGTGAAGCCATTACACAAGTAAATCAGAGCAATGTAGATAAGAACACCTTGACTCTCGTCGCCAATGTTGTGTTTGGCAGGAGAGCCAACCGTATGGTTAAAGGAGGCCGATATGCACGCGTTTTAGCTCATGCAGGCTGGCGTGAGGCCTGGAACATGGCAAGGGAATTAGAAGTGAGAAAAACGGACGTAGCTGGTGGAATACTTAACTTTAATCCATTAATGACGAACGTCGCTCTTTATGGTACATGATTCACAATATCAATAGTACGGATACTGGCGCCTTGCAAGGTCGTTGCAAATAACGTAGCTGAAGAATATGCTAAGTATCGTCTCGGCAAATGAGAGCGTAGAAGTCAGTGAGCCATCGCTAGCAAAGTCGGCTGTACAACTGGGGCGAGTGCTAGGAAGTCTCTCTAGACCTGCCGTGTGGCGGCGCTCGGTCTGCAATCACTGATAGTGGCGACACGCGGGTCCGACGTATACTACCGGACCGCTGCCGATTTAAAGGCTACCACCTAGCAAGTGTGGTGTCTGGCAGTGACGCCACACACAAATGATGAAGGACACACAACACACAGTCCCTTGCCGGGAATCGAACGCGGGTCCCCAGCATGGTAGGGGGTAACGCTACCGCTACGCTATTTTCTTTTTAAATCTCATTTTGTTGTCTTTTGTCCGTTGCATCTGCTCGGGGCGGACGTCGTAAGACATCTGTTTTAAGTCCGTTGTTGATCGATTAACTCAGTTTTTTTTTATTATTACAGAGGGCAGCTAACCCTCTGACCGAACACGCTGAGCTACCGTGCTGGCTGACGCTACGAAGGCGGTCACCTAAAGCTAAACAACGAAAGTCACAACCAACCAATCAAGCCAGTACTAAATCAAAACAATCGAAATGAGTTTATAAACCAAAGTTTCACTGTCAATATACGTAAGTTTATACGGAAGCCTCAGTGAGCGAGCATTACTTGCACATGGCCATTTTTTTATTTTAAGTTTCCCCATGTAAGTATACGCGACCGTTGTTACATATGTTGTACTTCTTGTGGAGTCGTATGCTAAGTTTAACTTACGATACTCCTGTAGAGACAGAGAAAGACCTGCTGGCACGAGTGCTGGGCGCTGCACAAGTAACTGAAGAGGCACCATACTGTGGGATGGACAGTTGGTACCAGAACATGCCTTGTAGGTACAATGTCTCTAAAAACGTTGGTGGTCACCACACCGAGCCACTATTGTAATGCATCACTACTGTTTCTGTATGCTAGGTTCTTTTTTGTTTTGGTGTAAAGTAAACACGTAGTGTTTAAGTGTTAATACAAACAAATTTGCTTAAGCGATAAATGGACGATTTGTTAAGTTTCCTTTATAATTACTACTGAATAATTACACTGCGTCAGGCCTAATTCAGGCCGACCGCTGTGACCGAGCGGTTCTAGGCGCTAGTCTGGAACCACGCGACGGCTACGGTCGCAGGTTCGAATCCTGCCTCGGGCATGGATGTGTGCGATGTCCTTAGGTTAGTTAGGTTTAAGTAGTTCTAAGTTCTAGGGGACTGTTGATCTCCGATGTTAAGTCCCACAGTACTCAGAGCCATTTGAATCTAATTCAGTTCTTCAGGCTGACGTGGACGCGTTACAGATCTGAAATGAAACAGCATGTTGCCGGACATGGGTTCCTGTTCAAAATATTACGTACTCATTCCCCTCTACAAGACCTAAAAGTCTGTAACGGGACTTTCTGAACATACTGTATTTCACGGAGTATTTATAATCTTGTGTTTGCGATTTAAGGGTACCAATTTTGTTTTTAGTTAGTGAACTGTGCCTGCAGTTATGACAACTAGAGAGCATATAAGTTCATCAAAGAAACGTTGGTTATCCCTTAAAAAGAGCACCTTGGCCGGTGTGGAGTTCTGTGGAGGGTCCTGGACTGGCACCAGGTGGTCACGTTATATACTTGCTAGCCGGTTGTATGGGATCAGCGCGTTACAGTGCGCCCACCTGGACACAAAACGCCAGGAAGAGGCTCTGCTCTATGGACGAACCCGTGAATCAAGGTGTCCGATTTATTGCTGTGTCAAAGCTGACTGTCCATGGCGTCTACAGATAATGGTGTACCACTAGCAGCTATGTAACACAGTTTAAGAATGATAGCCCTAAAAAAATCCTAACCGACAGAGACTAGAGACGAATGTGATGCCTTGTCTATGGCAATCGCTTTCGAGCTCCGATGAGACTGTTTTCCAGAGAACGACTAGACCTTTTTCTCACAGAAAATCCTGAAGGGTACTGCACTGCTTGTAATGGTCATTTGGAGTGGCGTACCTTGCAAAAGATGATTGCTCAATAAGCGACATACAGCTGAACGTCTTGATGCGGTTTTGAGTCGAATCCAGTCAAAATTACAAAAAAAAAAAAATTCCCATCAAATAACGTTTATTTAACAATTTTTCAGATCCAGTGTGCAACAGGGATACAATCGAAAATAAACAATTAAAGAGACAACCTTTTACACACGCTTTTCCAACTAAAAAACGCAAGGTCATTACATTTGGACTAAACTCGATTAAATACAGGGTGAAAATTAACAAAACCGACAAGCTTCAGGGACGGATTTCCGAGAGGAAATGGACGGAAAAAGATCCCATGAATGTGTGTCTGGAAATGCATCGTTGCCACGGTAGATGGCGCTGACGAATGACAGTTCCTCCTTGGGTGTCACAGGCTGTGTGATCCACAAAGAGTACTGTAACTAGCAGAGTGGTCCGGTATTCATGTCGGGAACGAGCCGACATGGTGTTTGTGTAGGGCCTAGCAGATGGAAACGGTCGAGAGGCAGCAGTGTTGTACCAAAATAAGTACACCAACCACACAAGACAACATCTCAAGGCCTTTTTACGCGTTTGTTTGATCATGGATCCTTTCAGACAGACAAACGTGCAGAGAGGCGACGGACTGTGTGCACACAATTTTTCGATGACCGGGTCCTACAGGATATTGAGACGGACCGTAGTACAAGCTCCAGGCAAGTGACCTGACAACGCAGTGTAAGACAAAGTACGATTATGTATATCCTGCATGTGTGTCCTGTATGTGTGACACCAGAAATGAGTGAAAGGATTGTCAGCAGCGGATTTCCCTCTACAGGAACGATTTTGTCTATGGTGTATGCACCAGACCATCACAATTCTGGGATTTATGTCATTAGTCCTCTTTAGTGACAAAGAAACCGTTACCGCTACTGCATCATCAATTTGCATAATCGCCATCTGTGGGCTACAGACAGTCCTCGTGGAATGGTTGAGGTGTCTCGTCGGCATTGTTTCAGCATCAGTGTCTGGACAGGGATTCTTGGCGACAACATACTTGGACCGCTTAATATTCATCAACTGCTCGACGGGGGACTGAATACGGACTTCCTGAGGAATACTCTGCCTGGGCAGCTTGAGAAAGCGGCAGGGTGTGTGGTATCTGCATGACGGAGCACCACCCCGCTTCCGCATTACAGTTCACCGACACCTCAGCAACATCTTCCCCGACGTTGCAAACGCCTGTAGCGTAGCCTGCTAGATCACCGGACTTACACTATCTACACTTTTACCTCTGTGGGTACCTGAAAAGCGTTGTGTGTGCTGAACCAGTTTCTGATACGCAGACGCTTAAACAGCGCGTGACGCTGTACGCAGAGAGCCCGAAATGTGCCAAAGTGTGCGGCAGTCCATGATGCGACTTGTGGAAGTGTGCATTGCGTTCCATGGAGGCCACTCCGAACACCTGCTGCACTGCAGCTCTGTGCTGTGTTCCGGGACGACTTACTGTCGTTGCACGCACGCCGCCCAACTCCGGGCACAGCTTCACAGGACCACTCTTCATCCATTTCCGGTCAGGAATCTGCCGCTGCAGTGTGTCGGTTTTATTAACGCTCACGCTGTAGAACAGAGAGCGCAGGGCAGGTCAGGCGGCTGGAGCGCCACGGCCACAGATCCACTGCCGATGTCAACAAGCTGCGGACAGCCTGCACTGGCAGTTGCTTGTCCAGATGATTATATTATTCCTTAAACAGCCGTCCTTCAGCGGGCACCGCTGTGTAGGAACCCAGAAAGTCATTGCTACAGACGTAGTCAAAGTGCACAAGCAAAGAAGGATCTACATCAGAGGACAACTCCCAAAACAATACAGTAGCCGCCTGGAGGCGTGTGCTGTATTCGACAAGTCCTCGCTTTGCTTCTTGTCAAATGACACGTCGGCCGCGAGGTTCTAGGCGCTTCAGTCCAGAACCGCACTGCTGCTGCGGTCGCAGGTTCGAGTCCTGCATGGATGTCTATGACGTCCTTAGGTTAGTTAACCCGGTTATGTTAACCGGGGACCTAGAGACGACGGAGAGGCTCCGTCCCCGCCGCAGCAGCAATGGCCCGCAACCCCACGACGACTACCGCAGTCCACTTCACCCCTCCGCCGCCCCACACCAAACCCAGGGTTATTGTGCAGTTCGGCCCCCGGTGGACCCCCCAGGGAACGTCTCACACCAGACGAGTGTAGCCCCTATGCTTGCGTGGTAGAGTAATGGCGGTGTACGCGTTCGAGAAGACCTTGTTTGCGCAGCAATCGTCGACCAAGTGTAACTGAGGCGAAATAAGGGGAACCAGTCCGCATTCGCCTAGGCAGATGGAAAACCGCCTAAGAACCATCCACAGACTGACCGGTTCACCAGACCTCGACACAAATCCTCCGGGCAGATTCGTGCCGGGGACCAGGCGCTCCTTCCCACCCGGAAAGTCGTGCGTTAGAGCGCACGGCCATCAGGACGGGCTTATGTTAGTTACGTTTAAGTCTAGGGGACTGATGACCTCAGAAGTTAAGTCCCAGAATGCTCAAATCCATTAGAACCATCAAATGGCGTGAGGCGGCGTGTGCATTTAACCTACACGCAAAGGCTCGACAGTGTAGTCCGGGCTGTAGACATTTCCAACACTTTTGGGACTGTTTTTTGTACCATGACTTGCGTCCACTCGTTCAGGTTAGGGTGTTAGCGTGAAAATGAACCAAAATATTTATAAGAGCATTCTAGGTAATTCCCTTTCTTCTGAATCTTCACGATTTGTGTGCTGAGGGCACCACTGACTTCCAAGATGACTAGAACTGTGTCAACAGCGCAGCATGCATACATTCCTGGCTGAATGAACACTGAAGCAGCCTAGGTGGTCATCTACATCTACCGATCTTGATCTTAATCCTATAGAAAATGGTGCGACCGTTTGGGATAGAGGGGGCAACATACCACTCTGGCGTTTTTTTTTCTTTTTTTTTTTTAAAAAAAAAAGAAGAAGAAGAGAAGTACTTGCAAGCCAACCTACGTCCGCAGTTGTTCGCCAGACATATTCCAGTCTTTGTTTTCCTCTATGTTTTTACCCTCTGCAGGGCCCTCTATAACAATGGAAGTTATTCCGCAATGTCTTAACAGATGTGCCACCATCCTGTCCCTTCTTCTTGTTACTTGTCACTGTTTCCCGTATATTCCTTTCCTCTCCGATTCTGCGCAGAAGCTCCTCATTCCTTACCCTATCAGTCCATTTCAACATTCCTCCGTAGCACTCGCCTCTCAAAGGCATTAACTCTCTTGCTTCCGGTTTTCCCTCAGTCCATGTTTCACTACCACACAATGCTCTGCTCCATTCTCAGAAATTTCTTCCTCAGACTGAGGCTTATCTTTGATACTAGTAGACGTCCCTTAGCCAGGAATGCCCTTTTTGCCAGTGCTAGTCTGCTTGTTATGTCCTCCTTGCTCCGTCCATCATGGATTACTTTGCTGTCTAGCTAGTAGAACTCCATAATTCCGTCAACTTTGATGTTCAGTTCGTAGCTGTTCTCATTTCTGCTACTTCTCATTACAGCATGTAAAATTAATGAGTGGCTGGCGCTGGATATGATACACCCGTAGAAACGTGACGACTCTCTTATTCACCATTTTCGAGGATAGATGCGATGTTACTCGATAATAGTATGACGCATCCCGAGAGCGACTAACATTTTTGCCCGGTGTGCTGATTATCGCCACTGTACACACTGCCAGCGCGAACGCACTGGTCGGCAGCTCCTTGATGCAATAATTTACCAACAGCCGTGTGTGTTGTAGGGATTTATTTTGTGAACTTCTTATGTGCTAGCAGTTTCGGCATTACACTGATGCCATCTTCAGGCCACACACATCGTAGTCGTAAAAACTCTATACACGGGAGGAGCCATATAACTGGATCCGTGAATCAAATCGTTATGCAACAGCTGCAGTCTGTGTCGCCTGGCCACCACGAGCTGTTGCATAGCGATTTGATTCACGGAGCCAGTTATACGGCTCCTCCCGTGTATAGCGTTTTTACGACGATGACGTGTGGGACCTGAAGATGGCATCAGTGTAATGCCGAAACTGGTAGCAGAAAAATGTTCAAATGTGTGTGAAACCCTATGGGACTTAACTGCTAAGGTCATCAGTCCCTAAGCTTACACACTGCTTAACCTAAATTGTCCTAAGGACAAACAGACACACACCCATGCCCGAGGGTGGACTAGAACCTCCGCCAGGACCAGCCGCACTGTCCCTGAGTGCGCGGCGCGGCCTGGTAGCACATAAGAAGTTCATAAAATAAATTTCTACAACACACACGGCTGTTGGTAAATTATTGCATCAAGGAGCTGCCGACCAGTGCGTTCGCTTTAGTTACGTTTGAGAGTGGATTGAGTGAGTTGATGTTAGTCAAGTATGCCCTCAAGGCGACAAAGACACCGTTACCAGCATCTCTCGGAGTTTGAAAGAGGTTGTGTAATAGGGCTACGAGAAGCTGGAAGTTCCTTCTGCGACATTGCAGAAAGAGTTGGCTGGAATGTAGCCACTGTACATAATTGCTGACGAGGCGTTAACGAGAATGTAGCGTCGCAAGAAGACTTTGCTCCGGACAGCCACCTGGCACTACCGTTAAGACCCGTACATACGAAGACGTTTCTTGCGCCATGAATGGTTAGCGAATAAATGGCCTCGTGTGAACAGTTACCTCACGTGCCATCTGGTGGCGTGTAATCGCATTGCTAGTAAATAGCATGCAACCGAATGAAGCTATCAGGCCATATAGCTACCATCTGAGTGCGAACATCTTTTTGTTTTTTTGTCTCCGGTAGTGCGCTGTGTGAGACTGATCTAAGGAAGCTATAGAAATACTTGTCGAAGCACACTGACAAGTCTTTACGACACAAAATCACTCATATATCATAACAAACACGACAGGAAATACTCTTTCGACAAAATAGTTCAAATAAATGGCTCTGAGCACTGTTGTTGTTGTTGTCTTCAGTCCTGAGACTGGTTTGATGCAGCTCTCCATGCTACTCTATCCTGTGCAAGCTGCTTCATCTCCCAGTACCTACTGCAACCTACATCCTTCTGAATCTGCTTAGTGTACTCATCTCTCGGTCTCCCTCTACGATTTTTACCCTCCACGCTGCCCTCCAATGCTAAATTTGTGATCCCTTGATGCCTCAAAACATGTCCTACCAACCGATCCCTTCTTCTAGTCAAGTTGTGCCACAAACTTCTCTTTTCCCCAATCCTATTCAATACCTCCTCATTAGTTACGTGCTCTATCCACCTTATCTTCAGTATTCTTCTGTAGCACCACATTTCGAAAGCTTCTATTCTCTTCTTGTCCAAACTAGTTATCGTCCATGTTTCACTTCCATACATGGCTACACTCCAAACAAATACTTTCAGAAACGACTTCCTGATACATAAATCTATATTCGATGTTAACAAATTTCTCTTCTTCAGAAACGCTTTCCTTGCCATTGCCAGTCTACATTTTATATCCTCTCTACTTCGACCATCATCAGTTATTTTACTTCCTAAATAACAAAACTCCTTTACTACTTTAAGTGTCTCATTTCCTAGTCTAATTCCCTCAGCATCACCCGATTTAATTTGACTACATTCCATTATCCTCGTTTTGCTTTTGTTAATGTTCATCTTATATCCTCCTTTCAGGACACTGTCCATTCCGTTCAACTGCTCTTCCAAGTCCTTTGCCGTCTCTGACAGAATTACAATGTCATCGGCGAACCTCAAAGTTTTTACTTCGTCTCCATGAATTTTAATACCTACTCCAAATTTTTCTTTTGTTTCCTTTACTGCTTGCTCAATATACAGATTGAATAACATCGGGGAGAGGCTACAACCCTGTCTCACTCCTTTCCCAACCACTGCTTCCCTTTCATGCCCCTCGACTCTTATGACTGCCATCTGGTTTCTGTACAAATTATAAATAGCCTTTCGCTCCCTGTATTTTACCCCTGCCACCTTTAGAATTTGAAAAAGAGTATTCCAGTCAACATTGTCAAAAGCTTTCTCTAAGTCTACAAATGCTAGAAACGTAGGTTTGCCTTTTCTTAATCTTTCTTCTAAGATAAGTCGTAAGGTCAGTATTGCCTCACGTGTTCCAACATTTCGACGGAACCCAAACTGATCCTCCCCGAGGTCTGCATCTACCAGTTTTTCCATTCGTCTGTAAAGAATTCGCGTTAGTATTTTGCAGCCGTGGCTTATTAAACTGATAGTTCGGTAATTTTCACATCTGTCAGCACCTGCTTTCTTTGGGATTGGAATTATTATATTCTTCTTGAAGTCTGAGGGTATTTCGCCTGTCTCATACATCTTGCTCACCAGCTGGTAGAGTTTTGTCAGGACTGGTTGTCCCAAGGCCGTCAGTAGTTCTAATGGAATGTTGTCTACTCCGGGGGCCTTGTTTCGACTCAGGTCTTTCAGTGCTCTGTCAAACTCTTCACGCAGTATCGTATCTCCCATTTCGTCTTCATCTACATCCTCTTCCATTTCCATAATATTGTCCTCAAGTACATCGCCCTTGTATAAACCTTCTATATACTCCTTCCACCTTTCTGCCTTCCCTTCTTTGCTTAGAACTGGGCTGCCATCTGAGCTCTTGATATTCATACACATGGTTCTCCTTTCTCCAAAGGTCTCTTTAATTTTCCTGTAGGCAGTATCTATCTTACCCCTAGTGAGATAAGCTTCTACATCCTTACATTTGTCCTCTAGCCATCCCTGTTTAGCCATTTTGCACTTCCTGTCGATCTCATTTTTGAGACGTTTGTATTCCTTTTTGCCTGCTTCATTTACTGCATTTTTATATTTTCTCCTTTCATCAATTAAATTCAATATTTCTTCTGTTACCCAAGGATTTCTAGCAGCCCTCGTCTTTGTACCTACTTTATCCTCTGCTGCCTTCACTACTACATCCCTCAGAGCTACCCATTCTTCTTCTACTGTATTTCTTTCCCCTATTCCTGTCAATTGTTCCCTTATGCTCTCCCTGAAACTCTGTACAACCTCTGGTTCTTTCAGTTTATCCAGGTCCCATCTCCTTAATTTCCCACATTTTTGCAGTTTCTTCAGTTTTAATCTACAGGTCATAACCAATAGATTGTGGTCAGAGTCCACATCTGCCCCTGGAAATGTCTTACAATTTAAAACCTGGTTCCTAAATCTCTGTCTTACCATTATATAATCTATCTGATACCTTTTAGTATCTCCAGGGTTCTTCCACGTATACAACCTTCTTTCATGATTCTTAAACCAAGTGTTAGCTATGATTAAGTTGTGCTCTGTGCAAAATTCTACTAGGCGGCTTCCTCTTTCATTTCTTAGCCCCAATCCATATTCACCTACTATGTTTCCTTCTCTCCCTTTTCCTACACTCGAATTCCAGTCACCCATTACTATTAAATTTTCGTCTCCCTTCACTATCTGAATAATTTCTTTTATTTCATCGTACATTTCTTCAATTTCTTCATCATCTGCAGAGCTAGTTGGCATATAAACTTGTACTACTGTAGTAGGTGTGGGCTTCGTATCTATCTTGGCCACAATAATGCGTTCACTATGCTGTTTGTAGTAGCTTACCTGCATTCCTATTTTCCTATTCATTATTAAACCTACTCCTGCATTACCCCTATTTGATTTTGTGTTTATAACCCTGTAGTCACCTGACCAGAAGTCTTGTTCCTCCTGCCACCGAACTTCACTAATTCCCACTATATCTAACTTTAACGTATCCATTTCCCTTTTTAAATTTTCTAACCTCCCTGCCCGATTAAGGGATCTGACATTCCACGCTCCGATCCGTAGAACGCCAGTTTTCTTTCTCCTGATAACGACATCCTCCTGAGTAGTCCCCGCCCGGAGATCCGAATGGGGGACTATTTTACCTCCGGAATATTTTACCCAAGAGGATGCCATCATCATTTAATCATACAGTAAAGCTGCATGTCCTCGGGAAAAATTACGGCTGTAGTTTCCCGTTGCTTTCAGCCGTTCGCAGTACCAGCACAGCAAGGCCGTTTTGGTTAATGTTGCAAGGCCAGATCAGTCAATCATCCAGACTGTTGCCCCTGCAACTACTGAAAAGGCTGCTGCCCCTCTTCAGGAACCACACGTTTGTCTGGCCTCTCAACAGATACCCCTCCGTTGTGGTTGCACCTACGGTACGGCCATCTGTATCGCTGAGGCACGCAAGCCTCCCCACCAACGGCAAGGTCCATGGTTCATGGGGGGAGCACTATGGGACTTAATATCTATGGTCATCAGTCCCCTAGAACTTAGAACTACTTACACCTAACTAAACTAAGGACATCACACAACACCCAGTCATCACGAGGGACAATGTAGTTGTTTTCGTATTATGCCGCAACTGTAGCGAAGATGAAAAGTAGACGAACGACGTTTGTGTCGGAACCTGGTAAAGTAGCAGCTTCGACGACGAGTGGTAAGGCATCTGCGGACCTGTATGAACCACGGTGTGGTATTCTAAGGAACATTTGTTTTTGCGAGACCGCGTTCAGGCAAAGAAAGGGAGAATCCGCACAAGAAGGCGTGACCTGTTATAAAAACATTAACTTCAAAGCAAGTAAATTTTCAGCCTTCAGTTTCCCCTGCAGACTGTACTGTAGGTGAATAAATCTAAGCTGATAACAAGTTTGTCTTGGCGGACCGTACGAGGCCGATTATGCAATATCATATGCAGTGTGTGTCAAAATACCTCAGTTCTTTGCCGCGTCTCGATTTTTGATTCTGAGACCGTGGTTTTGAACCCAACCAGTATCGCTTTATTTCGTTTGTACATAAAAATAAAATACTATGTGAAGCTTGATCTTGCACGGTGTCTCGTGATGGCTATAAACACCAAATCACAAAAAGTATAAACTGCATGCAACAACCTGTGTACAATTGGTATCATTGTCTTTCATGATGCCTGTCTCGTCAGTGAGATCCCAATATCTTCCGTTGATGTTAGTGAGGCTTTCATAATTATAGAGGAACGTGATGTTTCACAAAATGGCCAGCCATATCAAACCGCCTCCTTGCCATCATCATATAGCAGTCCATGTGGGAGTGGTGCGATCGAGATGACAAAAAGGAAGAGTGCTTAGACGGAAGCAGAAGACAAGAGATGACAAAATAAACCAAAAACTGCTTCAATTCCTGTTGAAGTATCTGGTTCATATGTGACTGCTTTACTACAGCATAAAAAAAGTTCTGGTGATGAAAGATAAGAGAGAGATATTTAACATACTTTGTAATGCACAAGAGGAAGACTTGGACAACAATGTGTAACAAGGCCGTTTATTTGTTTATTTTGAGTAATAAGTCTGTTTATTTCTTTATTTTCATTAAAATTTGGTTTCTTAATATTTATAGAATACAAGTTGAATGCAGTGCATTATCTTCAATGTGAATTGCAATTAAAGCAAATTCAAATCACAAAATTAATTGCTAACACCAACTGAGTCAATTTACAAATATCATACATTCTGCTGCATACCATACTAAGTTTTCAACCATAATCCACATTAATTATTTTCAATAATGACAATTTTTTACAGACTCCCGCTGCGACTGTACATACCTAGTAGAGCTGAAATATTCCTGAAGAGTGTCTCTCACTTTCCTGGTTTCTTCAGATGGTTTGGGTCGACCTTATCTTCCTATGCCCCTCTGATTATTGTGCTGCCATTCTCCTGGAAACGTGACTCACTGATTTGTGCCCACTTTCTTTTCTGATTGTCCAGCTTAACTCTTGCCAGACGTGACCAGTAAAAATTTATGCAACACACAAGTCGACAGTGGGATTTTCTACGCAGTCTCAACAGGTAGCTCCAGTTTCTTAAGCAGAATTCTGAACCTATTGCTCAGTTTTCCAAAAGCGTTTTCAGAAGCTCTTCTTGCCCTGGTCAAACAGAAATTCCGTATTTTCTTTTAATGCATGAGATTTGCCTTATATGGATTCATTATATGCTCTGGTAAGGGAAAAGTATCATCAGCTAGAACTATATATTGCAGTA
This sequence comes from Schistocerca gregaria, assembly GCF_023897955.1. Taxonomy (NCBI): domain Eukaryota; kingdom Metazoa; phylum Arthropoda; class Insecta; order Orthoptera; family Acrididae; genus Schistocerca; species Schistocerca gregaria. The sequence continues at coordinate 572,841,712 of NC_064926.1, forward strand.
CAGTTAGAGTTGCTGAAAACATCTGCGGTGGGGGAAGGTTCACTAAATTTTAAGCAGCAGTACGAATTTCACTGAGTGGACTGTTGTGTAACACTTCTCCATCGCCAACTCGTGCATTACAACCTACGTCCACACATGCAAATTTGTACTGTACATCAACAAGTGCCAGTAACACAATGGTGTCACGTAAACCACAAGACAATCTGGAAAGTTCCACATGTCATGCGACTGTTTTGATATACGTTTTCATTCACTTTCTGTTGATAGCAGCTGAAAAATCTGACGTAAATATGTGAATGGGACTTTCATAAACACTTGAACTGAAAATTAAATATGATCTTAAACTCTATAATCACTGTGTATCAAACATATTTTCCCCTAACAACTGAAACTGAATAATTATGAAGTGCACTGATTGTGTCTGAAGATTCCTCAGGTATAGGAAAAACAGCTCGGGCCTATAAACTGCTAGGTTCAATTATTAACATAAACTTTTACATTGTAGGGCTACATTTTGAACATAATTGCCAAAGTATAAAAATACGTTGTAAGGTGGCTGTAATTTCGCACCTTACAAGCACTCATCTACACACTTTGCCGTGATTTACAACCGGAATTAGATATTATTTGATAGGTTGTACATTGTATATATGAATATTTAAAGAAGACTGACATTGTCACGTAAACTTTGTTAATAGTTCTTAACGCTTATTGCATGAAAGGTGATGGAGTGTCTTTATTATCCAAATGGCTTCATGAATGATTGCCTATACTAGTAGAGGTTGGAACGCCAGTGGAAATGAAACGGCAGGCGTAACTCAGGCCTTGGGTGGAAAGCCAACACAGGTGTGTCGGTCTGCTTAACACAGTAAGTATCCCAAGACGGACGGTCGCGGCACCTGAGTGCTGAAGCACAATACAGCCGCGGCCGACCAGTTTTGTAGCGGGGCCGGAAGGATAACCAGATAATACTGCGGAAACTCTGAAAATCTTGGACACTGCAGAGAGAAACGAGGAAGCGTTACAATGGAAATGACGCAGTCTGGATTTTTACTCTGAGAATCGTACCATTGTATGAATTCCTAGCTGACGGGGATAGGTATTTCCTAGCAAACTTTCCACGCTGGACGACAAAAGTCTAAAATATGATTGGTTGGCGTATGGAAGAATCTGTAGAGGCGGATAATATTCCGTGGATCCAAGAGTATTTTCCGCCTTCTGCTTTTACGAAGGAGGGGAGCCAAGCTTTGCTGGGAAACCAGCGGTGGAGAGAAGATTCTTCCGTTTTGAGCGCCACAGTTTGATGGTCGCTCAGTATCAGCTTTTGCTGGTACAGATGGACTTGCTGTCTTTGCTCTCAGGAGATTTTATAGTTAGAATGGTGAGGCACTGTACTGTTGCTAACTTATACGATTCTGGACTACGCCTCAGGGTAGGGAGTTGTCGTTCAGTATGCAGGGTTCAGTGATTGAGAGCACCTCTTCTGCCTATACTCACGTTGTGAAGTTATCTAACTCCGTGCTTGTGGCTGGCAGTTCGAATTTCTCGTCTGCAGAACACAGAGAGGAGAAGACAGAATTAGATTATACTAGTAAGAGCGTCCCAGTGTTTGAATGAGGTTTTATTTTGTGGGTGGAGCTCTTCCACCGTCGCAGACGTGCACTAGAACCATCACTCCCAAGCACCGGACGCAGTACATACGGTGATATTGCAAATTGCTTCGGCATATTAGGGCTATAAAGTTAAACAGCTGTGATGACGTAAGTTTTATTTCCACTGAGATTGCAAACCGCTATAGATCATCTTTGAAAGTAGTGTCTTCCAGTGTTTGGTACGTAGGTGATGTGTCATCTCGCATTGTTTATATCAGATCGCGTGGCCATAAAGAGGGGCAGAGTTGAGAAATTTGAGCAGTCTTACTAGTTGCGAAATTCATTTGCAGCTCTTTATGTCCAGTGGACATCAATATTTAAACATTTGTAATATAAAAAGGGGTTTTAATCTACAATAAATGTATAAGCAGAAACAGCATTTATAATTTTGTACTTACTAGTTCCCTTAATCATTCATTTATGTTTATGTTGTAACTTATATGTTAAAGAGGAGATAGTATCACCATTAAGAGATCCTAAGATCTGCTTCAGGGCGTAGTCAGACAGGGCCAAATCTTCATTTTCGCGTTCAGTATTTTCTGTTGCGCACATTCATTTTACACCTGCCAGGAGTAGCATCTTGCAATGTGATAATGTCTTCACACAGATAAAGCTGAAGTTTGGATCAGAGATACATCCTTCCTCCGAAACATTTTTTTGGAAATTGTTAAGAATGCCATTGTAAAGAATCGTTGCTGTTTGTAACAAATAACAGAATAAAGGGGTTTGACAATTAATTTAACTGCATCAAAAAGTTGTTGCAGAGTCATCCAGAATATACCCCCACAGCCAAATATGTTTCTTGCTGAGAGTAACACATCTGAACAAAAATGATTCCCTTTTTGTACTTCTCACCTTTTTTAAATGTGTTATTACATTAACTTATTTTGGTGATGTTCTGAGGAAATATAAGATGATCAACATACCTTCATGTACGAATCCTCCAAGCACTGGTAAACTGCGTCACAAGTTTCAGGATGGATTGAGGATATCGTGCTTACAGATATTATCAATGAAAACATTAGGCTTCTGTAGCTTTCTCCAGTAGCAAGGAACCTCAATGTTAAAACTGACACAAAGAAAATTAAGAAATTAGTTACAAGCTTACAACTGTGCACTGTACGTACAGCAGCTTAGTAATACTACGCTTTCATAAAGGCACCCACTCACCTCTTTCAAGCTGAGATGCATTGTCGTTTAACTATGTATTGCTCCGTTATTCTTGGACTCGCTAAACGAAGCTATTTCAGTAATTCCGTCTCGCCCATTTTAAGAAAATTTCTGTATGATTCCCTGTCCTCGAACCTCAGTTCGTTGTGTAACAGACTGACCGCCGTCACGTCTTAAAATCTAAGGTCTACTCCACCATCTTCAATTATGCCAACGTATATTCTTCGTCGACGTCGCCGAGATATTTCTGCAGCAGTGACTGCATAAACAGCAGTTGCCACACTCAGTTCGTCCTCAGTCATCTTCTCAAATAAAGTTGCGCCATCTGCAGTCATTGTGTGTACAAACGCAGCTTACAAATGGCACGCCAGCTCTTGGAGCAGGAAGTTGTACCATCCGATTGCACCATTAGTGGCGCAAGTTGTGTCCTCGTCTGTTCAGGGCTTTAGGGAAGAGCACCGTGTCCGGCGTGTGACTCTGGCTACATTAGTAGTCTGAGCACCAGCTGGCACCACAGTGACACAACAGGTTGTTACAAATATATTCCTTCAAGGACAGCTCCGAGATTGAAGCCCTGTACTATGCACTCCACTCACCCCAAACCACCGCCATTTGCGACTTCAGTGGTGCCAAGCGAGAGCTCGTTGTAGGCCAGGATGGAGATCTGTTGTCTATCCTCGTGAAAGCGGGTCCTGCTTCGGTGCCAATAATAGCCATGTGTTGGTTAAGAGGAGCCCAGCTGACGGCAAGAAACCAACCTCTACTCTTGGAGTGCGATTTCGCTTGACTACAAATTTTTACGCCAGTCTGATGATTTGATCTTTGGTGCTGTCGTTCGTGAATAGCATTCCAAGGTGTTTCTTTCCCAACAAGCTGGCGCTGGCTCACATACCGTTGCTGTAACCAACATGCTCTACAGAGAGTGGACATGTTGCCTTGGCCTGCTCGATCACCAGATCTGTCTACAATGGAGCACATATGGAACATCATCGGACGACAACTCCAGCATCATCCACAAACAGCAGCCATCGCTGCACTGACTGACCAAATGCAACAGGCATGAAACTCCATCCTACAAACTGACATCCGGCACCTGCGGTGCCAACTGTGATCTTATAACGTTAATAACTTTAACTTGTACCTAGTCAAATGTATTCCCGAAATTTCGTTAGTCCACCTTAATTACTTTCTGGTGTTCCGATTTCTTCTTCTGTCCGGAATTTATCCGCCGGTTTTCCAGCTGTCAAAGAAAGGCGCAACAGCGCGGAGACTCTGCCGAAACGACGTTACAATGACCGACATGCGACTCGCCGACACGATGATTTTGACTATAAGCTGTTCATTACTGCACGTAAATTCAAAACATTTAAGAATTCTGGCAACGACACTCATCCACAAGCGTGGCTCCATCAATTCTCTCATTGTTTTCCTCCCAACTGGTCATTAGAGCACAGATTAGAATTTATGTGTGGCTACTTGGAGAATGAACCAGCTGTAAGAATGCGATCGGCCACTCACGATTGTCACAGTGAAGGAGAATTTTATCATGCCTTCCTCTCAGCATATTGGTCTCAAGCTACACAAGACCGAGTAAAACATAGCATCATGATTATGAAACACTTTGAACAATCTGAATTTTCCAGTCTCGTCAAATATTTTGAAGACATGTTGCATAAGAATCAATATCTTTCAAACCCATACAGCCCTTCAGAACTCATTCGCATTTGCATAATGAAATTGCCTGAACATTTGAGGAATATTATTTTGGCAGGACGCTGCAAAGATGACATTGAAGCTTTTCACGGACTGTTACAAGAATTGGAAATTGTCACTGAAAATCGCGGAACGTGAAAACAGGGACACTACAATTACAGGTCACATCCGTCACAATTCCGCGATGACAGAAATAATAACTGGACTCGACAAGGCTATTCTTACAACGCAAACCGTGAACAAAACAGACACCACCCATGTGACAACCACTGGCAGAGTAATAGTTACAGAGAATGATCGCATTTCCGTAGTAATGAATATAACAGAGACAATCATAGAAACAGACAATATGGCAACCAGAACTATTATTATCAGGGGAGGCAGAATAATTTCAGACGCAAGGGTCCACCGCGCAGTGATAATTCAGGGAGAAATTCTCCACCACTTAACCGACAAGAAAGAAACTACAGGAACTACCGACATAACGACAGACCGGAATTTAGTCAGAACTGGCGGGATTCAAACAGAGCTGGACCCTCTCGGCAAAGTGAATTTGTAGAAGTTAGGTCTCCTAATACCAATAACGACGCACGTCAACAAAGAGATAGCAGACAATGACTCGCACCGCAGGCAGCCACGTGCGCCGGCTGGCTCAGAGAAAAATAACGTAGGCGCTAACCTTAAGAAAAACTCCAATATTCTTTACCGACGTATTCCACATGATAATTGCGTTGAAGTTGAAACTCTGCGTACTAGGAAGAGTAAAGGTTTACACCACATTTCACATGTAAAACCGTTTATTGAAATATAATCTGCTTTTTAACTTAGTCTTTGGCATAAAATTTTTCACTTCACGCTGCTAGTACAATTTGTCACACTGAGAAACTGTCAACATGTAACAATGTTTGAAGTTAAATACCCAGTCAAGAACCAAGAGAACTTATTTTAACAGAAATTACGAATGCATTGTTATAGTGAACAGATGTTACAGTGTTATTGTGTGTGTACATTTTTGCTTGATAGTTGCACGATTACTAACGACTATAAGCCTTACATACGTAGAACATATACCAGTACTGTTAATGAGATTTTAATGCAACATTTTGGTTTACTTGAAAATAAATTCTGGATTTAAAGTACTTTCTGTGAGATACCAGATGAAACAGTGGTTAGTCTACGTGACAGCTACACGATTATATCACGACGCTACTAATGAGTGACAATTTACAATGTTGCTTTTGCGGTGTATCTGTTTTACATCTGCACAGTTTTTCTGAATTCTTCTGGAAAGTATAACATGTTTTAGTTGTAGCTTTTGTGGTATAGCTACAATGTGACAGCCTTTTTTGTAGCACAACAATATGTTGCAGCACAGTACTTTCTTCATCACGGCAATAAGCGTAATAACTAAGATATCTACACGCAAAGCATTTCACTTTTGTTTATCATGAGGTAAGTACATTGACTTCTGCAGAACTTAGCTTTCGGAGGACGATAACAACGACACTTCCACAGAGATTATCTTACAACAAGACGCACAATTTAGCGCTACAGTACACATATTTGAGTGATTAATTTTGTATTTAAAACATTTATTTTTAAAGATATTTGAAGTACAATGATACAAAAGTTTTCCGTGATACATTTCATTCCATTGCTGTAATCTGTAACACCTGAGGATATAATTACATTAAACCTCAGGGGGTACACGCCTACTTTGTGTACCATGTGTCTGACAAGCACAAGGATCCCTAGCTAATATGGTATTTGCTTATACAACTTTACCCATCGGTACCATGTTTCTCTAACACATAAATTACACAGCTATCTGATCATTTAACTGAGAGACAAACATTTTTTTTATTACGTCAGTGACACATGTTTACGCAATTACACTGCTGGATAATTTCACACTTATGAAATTGTATTTTGTCTGTACTTTGTGAAATGTTCATATTTTTTTGGAACCATTGTGATACTATGTGAGGTTTGAATGATGTATTTGGTATGGGATCATGATTTTTAAAGTATGTTTGAGGTAGATGACACTTTTGACATGAGCAGAGAATTTTTTTTAGGTTTTGAAATTATTGGAAGAAGCTACGAAGATTTTGAGATTTGGTTGAGGTTTTATGATGTTGCCATGACGATGTGTATTACGCTGTTGCGGTATGTTTATGATCAATAAGCTGATGCTATATGATTTATTTGATTATGCTACGTATCTGTTGTGATGAAATATTGAAGAAGTGTCGACGAATAAGGTAAGGAATAATGTGTAGTGGTTAGGGACTCTGGTTTGTGAAAAAGGTGGTTGGAAACCAAGAATCGTACTTTAAGAGTTATGAAATGTATATATATGCGTGAATGTATTACAATTGGATTTTTTTCTACACATGTGTAACGCAAATTCTTGACCTGTGAAATTTTTTATATGAGACTGCCACTGTAGCGGAAACTGCTGTCATAAATATTTCAGTAAGAAAGGTAAGTGACCACCTGCACGTAATGCGTCGTGGGCACCCAGCTGTGCGACAGTCGCCTGGCAAAACAGCCATTAGTGTGTGCCTTTCAGAGGCACAGGTAAAAAGAAAAAAAAAGGAAAAGACAAGCCATTGACATTCCTTTGTAGAAAGCATCGGAAACACCCTCAAACTTGAAAACATGATTACACTGTAGAGTTCTTAATTTATGATATTTACTGAAATGAAATGACGAGAAACATTTTATATCTATTGTCTTTCTAGCTGAGAGATTGCTCATTTTGTTTAATATCCAGTTTCTATCTGCACTGCAGCATTGGTTAAAATAAAATTTAGTAGATGTACTAATATCACTATTTTCTGTCTACAGACCCAGTAAAGAATCATTTTATGATGTACTTTCTTAGAAAAGAGAGCTCAAATAGACATTTCCCTTCACAGGAATTGCGAAAATAATTTTTTTACGATTTGGTAACTTATCTGCTAGCGTATGTTCTCGTGATGCATCACTTTAGTGTTAAGATGTGACATAGGTATTAAACATTTTTACTGTAATATTTTTTCTGCTTCAGCTTTGTCATGTTTAGTTATAAGCTATTGCAGTTGCTGCTGCTGTGTGCCAGGCATAATGTTACTGAATTTGACTTTGTATTACTCTGTTAAGCCAGTTTTACTACCGATTTATTTTTCTTGTTTGCTGCACATTGCCTTCTATTACTTTTAATATTGCTGCTTGCTTTGACAACTTCCTTTTTTTTCATTGCTGTTTGTATTAATTGTTTTGTGCTGCTGCATTGCCTCGTCCCTTAGTTTAGCATCTGAGCTCAGTAGATTTTAAGTTAGCTTAAGAGGGGGTAGACTATATAAGAGAATGAGTTGCGATGAATTGGAAGGAATGCATTGAGAAGATATAAGAAAATGGTTTGGCCAAAAAAGTATTTAGAAAGAGGATAGGAACAAAAAAAGTAGGGTTTAGGGACAACAGGTTTACGTAGGATTTTCTTGGAAATAAATGATGAGGTAAGATAATGGAAAATAAAAAAGCATGCTTGGATAGAATTTTTTTGTGGAAACAAATGTTGAACTAAGACGAAAGATCTATGGAATGAAGTTTTGGGTTGGACTGCGGTACCGGGTGTTACACTGAGAACAAACCCTGTCCTTTCTTTTGTGTTATCCCACTATGTGTTTGTGTACCCTTGTGTATTTATTTTCTTCCTGTCTCTGTGTACTGTTTCATAGAATTTTTTCTCTTCTAATACTAAGCTACATGCACTATGATGAGGAATACTGCTATCCTCAAATATAATTTGCATTAATAACATGTTATTTACTTCGTAAATATGTTTACACGTTATTTATTCTGTTTTGTTTTAATGCTCATGTGTGAAGTTTATGTTTCAGAAGTTATTCTGATCTTTAGGTAAGTTTAGGTAAGTTTTGTAACACTGACGCGCATGTTTATTTCTATTCTTTTCTAAAGCCTGTCTTACTACAAAAGTTATGTGTATTGTTATGTTCTTTAATGATGTATTTTGTGCCTTTGTAATTGTATTTTTATGTTTTAAATTTATAATTGTATAGACACCAGTTCTCCAAACTAAGTATCATTTCACTGCACACGTTTCTGTTGGTCATAGTATATGGACAATATGTGAGAAGTAGGGATTGATAGTGTTTGCACGTGTGTTGATAATTCAGCGAGGGATTGGTTAACAGCATTGCTGGATCTAAAGACAATTAGAAAAAAAACTTTGTGAGTGTACAAGTGCTGATTCAAGGACTTGCAATATTGTCTGCAAGACTCTTCGATGGTGATTGTGCACCGGCACAGTCGCAACGGATGGCTGCTAGCCATCTCTACGAGAACTACAGTGGGTCTACATTTTTGATGGCCCACAAATACCATTATTTCTACAAGGACTGCACTGGGTCTGCACCTCTGGTGGCCCACCAATACCGTAATCTCTACCAGGACTACAATGGGTCTACTCTGTGTTGACCTACCTACCAATATTCTTCAAAACTTCGACTGACTCTGCTGTGGGTTTGCTCTGTTGTGGCCCATTACCTGTCTGCATGTCAAGTGTCAGCACTGTCTTCCCATTGGAAGGACAACACTACTTCTTCAAGACTGCTTAGAAATCCACTACTTCCGTGTGCATTCTCTTTTACTACTCAGACTTTGAAAAAAAAAAAGAAACAGTGTAATTTTACTGTGATGAATGATCATGACTGTCTTTATGGGACTGTGAGAACATATTAGCTTTTGACCAACATTGTATTAATAATTGTGTGCATTTGATATATTTCTTGCAGTAATTATGAAATTTTTTTTCAAATCTGTATTGGCCACTGCCCAAAACAATTTGTAAATTTTTTTGTGGGGAGCATGGGGTCTATGTAATTAGGCTGTTAAGGTTTTTTTTTATTGGTAATGCCACATAGCGCTCTGTATGAAAAATCACAGGCTGTGCTGTGTGCAGTCAGTGGCTGGTTGGCATTCTTGTAATACTCGCCATTGTAGCGTTGGGCAGCTGGATATTAACAGCGCGTAGCGTTGCGCAGTTGGAGGTGAGCCGCCAGCAGTGGTGGATGTGGGGAGAGATATAGCGGAGTTTTGAAATTTGTAAGACTGGATGTCATGAACTGATATATATATATTATGACACTTATGGTAAATACATTGTTTGTTCTGTATTAAAATCTTTCATTTACTAACTATGCCTATCAGTAGTTAGTGCCTTCAGTAGTTTGAATCTTTTATTTAGCTGGCAGTAGTGGCGCTCGCGTATTGCAGTAGCTTGAGTAACGATGATTTTTGTGAGGTAAGTGATTTGTGAAACGTGTTGGTTAATGTTAGTCAGGGCCATTCTTTCGTAGGGATTTTTGGAAGTCAGATTGCGTTGCGCCAAAAATATTGTGTTTCAGTTTAAGCACAGTCTTGTATAATTTTTCAAAGGGGACGTTTCAACATGACACATAGCTTTGGATCAAGGCAACCAGGTATTTCTTGATTACCGTCAAGCATTTGAGTCAGTACCGCACCTACGCTTATTGTCAAAAGTACCATCGTATAGGGGTATCAAGTGAAATGTGTGACTGGATTGAGGATTCTTTGGTAGGGAGGACACAGCGTGTTATCTTGGCTGGAAAGTCATCGTCATAGAAGTATCTTCGGATATGCCCCAGGGAAGTTTGGTTCAAAATGGTTCAAGTGGCTCTGAGCACTATGGGACTTAACATCTGTGGTCATCAGTCCCCTAGAACTTAGAACTACTTAAACCTAACTAACCTAAGGACATAAAACAAGTCCATGCCCGAGGCAGGAGTCGAATCTGCGACCGTAGCGGTCACGCGGTTCCAGACTGAAGCGCCTAGAACCGCACAGCCAAGAGAAGTGTGTTCTGACCCTTGCCGTTCATATTGCATGTTATTGACCTTGCAGACAATATCAATAGTAAAATTAGGCTTTTTGCAGATGATGAGATTATCTGTAATGAAATACTATCTGAAACAACGTGCATGACTGTTCAGCTAGATCTTGATAAGATTTCAACCTGGCGCAGAGACTGGCAACTTGCTGTAAATGTTCAGAAATGTAAAATTTTGCACTTCACAAAACGAAAAAACGTAGTATCTAATGGCTATAATATCAGTGTCACTGTTGGAATCGCCCAACTTGTACAAATACCTTGGTATAACACTTTGTAGGGATATGAAAAAGAATCATTACATAGATTCAGTTGTAGGTAAAGCAGGTGGTAGATTTAGGTTTATTGGTAGAATGCTGGGGAAGTGCAATCTGTCTGCAAAGAAGACTGCTTACAAATCACTCGTGCGACTCATCCTATTGTTCAGATTTGTGGCACCTGTACCATATGGGACTAACAGGGGCTATTGAACGTATACAGAGAATGGCAGCTCGAATGGTCTCAGTTTTGTTTAATCCGTGGGAGAGTGCCACAGAGATACTGAAGGAGCTGAACTGGTAGACTCTTGAAGACAGACGTAAACTATCCCGAGAAGGAAAGTCTATGAACGAAGTTTCAAGAACTGGCTTTAAATGATGGCTCTAGGAATGTACTATAATCTCCTACATATCGTTCACATAAGGATAGCAAGCATCTCCGTCTTCAGACCATAAGTGGACAATCGGGACCATCCGACCGCCATGTCATCCTCAGTTGAGGATGCAGATAGGAGGGGCGTGTAGTCACACCGCTCTCCCGGTCGTTAAGATGGTTTTCTGTAACCGGAGCGGCTACTATTCGGTCGAGTAGCTCCTCAATTGGCTACACGAGGCTGAGTGCACCCCAAAAAAAGCAACAGCGCATGGCGGCCCGGATGGTCACCCATCCAAGTGCAGGCCACCCCCGACAGCGCTTAATTTCGGTGATCTGACGGGAACCGGTGTAGCCACTGCAGCAAGGCCATTGCCCCCATCGTGAGTATGTGATCAGAATAATTGCTGCAAGCACAGGGGCAGTCAGACAACCATTCATCCTGTGATCCATACAAGAATGGAACGGGAAGGAACCCTAATAACTGGTACAGTGGGACGTACCGTCTGCCATGCGCCTCACGGTGGTTTTCAGAACATAAATGCAGATGTAGAACAAACCTTGCGGCAAGAGAGCGCCAATCGCGTCTGAAATTCGGCCTCCTGAACATTACCTTATACGAACGGAAAGCTTTTATTTCATTGAGACATTACTTGCTTCTTCCTTGAGCTGGTAAGAGTGGTATCAAACTGTCTATCCAGATTCTGTTAAAAGAAGCTAATTATGAGGGTGACTGCAATTGTTTCTGCTCAGTTTAAGCTCACGCTATTGTGGTGGCGCTGCACTCCAAACTTGTGCGGTCATGGGATTGCTGGCCCACAGTGTCCTCGGAGGAGGGTGGAAACATCCGGGAGTGCCAGCAGCGTCTGTCAAGAACTTCGTCCTGTTGCCCATCGCGTTGACGGCAAAATGTGTGGGAATCAACGCCTCAACGAAAAGAATGGTTTCATCCGAGCCCCTCAGTTCTTCCTGTGTCCTTCCTCAGCGACTGTGTGTCTCAGTGTTTTCTTCGGCCACGTTTGAAAACGACGTGACTTCAGCGCTGGACATCCCGCTTCTGACCTCCATCGCAGAGGCTGCAAACGAAGTAGTGAAACGTCGGTAATGATCTTTCGCTTGGTACTTAAATCTTTACGGCCAGCGCCACTCAGGAGTGGGAGGGGTCATGCACAGCATGAGAAATGCGACTCTGCAGAGCTCTTAACCCGACTGCGAGTCGGTGGGCGGTTTCCACTTTGTGCCCTTTCAAGAAGCTCATTATCGGCGCCGGCAAATTTAGTGGGGGTGACAATATTCTAAGGACAGGCACCTCAAGTCACCCATTGCTTAGTGTTAGGTGTCATGACGTTCCGTACCAAAGACACGCCTCCTTGTGTTTGCGAAGTGTGCTGTTGATGGAACATAACAATTATTTAGCCAAAGGAACTCGGCGACAGGGAGGCGCCAAGATGGCCGTTTACTGGCAGATTTCTCCTTTTCTTTCTGGAGACAATTGCTCGTTACGCTTTGAATCGTTTCTCTTTGACAAAGTCATCTCTCAAGCCATGGAGAAGGTGTTCGCGTGGCCCCATGATAGCGACTAACCACGTAGTAGGACGCAGTTCTCTTGTTTTTTCGAAGTGAATGCGCAGTGAAATTTCAAAGTTCCTCTGTCCATATTTGTGGCGGCAGACCTAGCACCATTTCGGCCATTATCTAGCAGACTCTCTATGTTCTTGCGTCTGAACGACGAGTTGGCAATTTTCTATTTCTTTTGTCTCCCAGTCGATGAGACATCCACAGTTCCTGCTCCATACCATCGTCTCCACACATCGTCACTGGACTACGATCCGAAGATGATCCACGCTGAGTCGAAAGTGGTCACCACTTATAAACAAAATTGTTTTTGTGCCATCAAGACTGTTGCACATACTGTTTTACTTCTGCTAGAACAGATTATTCCACCGAATTACAGCGAAGTGATGAAAGCAGTTGTTCCGCTCAATAACAAGAGATCAGCAGGAGACAATCAACTGCCTGAAGAAATATGGAAAAATTCAAATGAACAAACTATTCCAAGCTACAAAAGCACTTCAGAGACATCTGGACTATTGAGAAAATATCTGAAGACTAAGACCCCCTCATCACACAAAGAAGGTGAGAGATCGGACCGAAACAATTATCGGGGAGATATATCTACTTGACGTTGCATGTAAGGTTTTATCTGAGATTATTTACACAAGAATTCATAAACAGACCGTCAGGAAACGTAGAGAATATCATGGAGATTTTCGAACAGGAAGAAACTGTCTCGATCAAATATAGGTCTTAAGCGCATCATGAAACACCAAAGAGTTGGATCACCAAGAATTTAGTCATGACTTCGTTTACTACTTCAAAAAAAGAATATGACATTATACAACGCGATTCATTACTAAAAATCCTTAAGGAATTTGGTGTACACCGGAGTGAGCCTTAAGAACATTACGACAAAAGTTAAACTTAGAGGTGAATTGTGACAGAACATTCGAGATCGGCACTGACCATCCACATAGGATGGACTCTCACCATTACAGTTTATCTGTGCAGTGGAGAAAGTCACGCGACAGTGGAATAAGAAATGTCTCTCAGACCTCAAGATTGACCAAAACATCTAAGTTAGCTGCCTAGCATTCACAGACAATTTTGCACAACTTATCTCAGAGTAGCAGTTGGAACCTATATCCCCATTTACTTGTTGGATGTATTCGAATCTCCATTGTCTGTCTTGTACTAGGTTTTTACCATCTACTGCTCCCTCCAGTACCATGAACGTTATGCTCTGATGTCTTAAAATACACGGTGATTCAAAAAGAATACCACAACTTTAGGAATTTAAAACTCTGCAACGACAAAAGGCAGAGCTAAGCACTATCTGTCGGTGAATTAAGGGAGCCATAAAGTTTAATTTAGTTGTACATTTGTTCGCTTTAGGTTCTGTTGACTAGGCGTCAGCGTCAGTTGATGCTAAGATGGCGACCGCTCAACAGAAAGCTTTTTGTGTTATTGAGTACGGCAGAAGTGAATCGACGACAGTTGTTCAGTGTGCATTTCGAACGAAGTATGGTGTTAAACCTCCTGATAGGTGGTGTATTAAACGTTGGTATAAACAGTTTACAGAGAATGGGTGTTTGTGCAAAGGGAAAAGTTCTGGACGGCCGAGAACGAGTGATGAAAATGTAGCACGCATCCAGCAAGCATTTGTTCGCAGCCCAGGAAAATCGACTCGTAGAGCTAGCAGAGAGCTGCAAATTCCACAATCAACTGTATGGAGAGTCCTACGAAAAAGGTTAGTTATGAAACCTTATCGCCTGAAGTTGGTTCAAGCACTGTCTGCAGCTGATAAGATTAAAAGAATCGATTTCTGTGATTTTATCCTTGCTCAAATGGAAACAGATGAATCTTTCGTTTCAAAGATTGTGTTTAGTGATGAAGCAACTTTCCACACTAACGGGAAAGTCAACCGTCACAATGTCTGTATATGGGGCACTGAGAATCCGCGGGAAACAACTCAGTATGAACGTGACTCGCCTAAGGTGAGCGTTTTCTGTGCCATTTCAGCCAATAAAGTTTTTAGTCCCTTTTTCTTCGAAGGTGCTGCTGTAACTGGACTACAGTATCTGGATATGTTAGAGAATTGGCTGTTCCCTCAGCTCGAACAAGAAGCACAACAATCCATATTTCAGCAGGATGGAGCGCCACCACATTGGCACTTATCTGTCCGTAACTACATGAACGTCAACTACCCGAGGCGATGGATCGGCCGCCAGGCAGCCCGTGACAGAGCACTTCATCACTGGCCTCCAAGAAGCCCTGATCTTACCCCTCTGCGATTTTTTCTTATGGGGGTATCTTAAGAATATGGTGTTTCGGCCACCTCTCCCAGCCACCATTGATGATTTGAAACGAGAAATAACAGCAGCTATCCAAACTGTTACGCCTGATATGCTACAGAGAGTGTGGAACGAGTTGGAATATCGGGTTGATATTGCTCAAGTGTATGGAGGGGCCCATATTGAACATCTCTGAACTTGTTTTTGAGTGAAAAAAACCTTTTTAAATACTCTTTGTAATGATGTATAACAGAAAGTTATATTATGTTTCTTTCATTAAATATACATTTTTCAAGTTGTGGTACTCTTTTTGAATCACCCTGTATATCCTTTCATATTGTCGATTCTGCGGAGAGTCTCTTGGCTTCTTATCTCATCAGTCCACCTAATTTCCAACATTCGTCTGCAGTACCACATCTCAAACGTTTCTATTCTCTTCTGTTCCGGTTATCCCACAGTCTACGCCTCACTATCATACAATGCCGTGCTCCAAACGTACATTCTCAGAAATTTCACCCTTAATTAAGGCCGGCCGCGGTGGTCTAGTGGTTCTAGGCGCTGAGTCTGGAACCGCGCGACCGCTGCGGTCGCAGGTTCGAATCCTGCTTCGGGCAACTGGGTGTTGTGTGATGTCATTAGGTTAGTTAGGTTTAAGTAGTTCTATGTTCTAGGGGACTGATGACCACAGATGGTAGCGCTCAGAGCCATTTGAACCTTAATTAAGCCTATGTTTGATACTAGTAGACTTCTCCTTGCTACAAATGTCCTTTTTGTCAGTGCTTGTTTGATTTTTATGTCCTCCTTGTTCCATCCATCTTGGGTTATTTTTCTGTCGAAGCAGCAAAATTCAATATCTTCGTCTACTTCGTGATGCGCAATCCTGATGTTAAGTTTCCCGCTGTTCTCATTTCTGGTGCTGTCTGAGCACTATGGGACTTAACATCTATGGTCAACAGTCCTCTAGAACTTAGAACTACTTAAACCTAATTAACCTAAGGACAGGACACAACACCCAGTCATCACGAGGCAGAGAAAATCCATGACCCCGCCAGGAATCGAAACCGGGAGCGGGAAGCGAGAACGCTACCGCACGACGACGAGCTGCGGACCATTTCTGCTGCTTCTCAGTACTTTCGTCTCTCTTCGATTTACTCTCAGTCCGTATCCTGTACTCATTTAAACGTTCATTCCATTCGACAGACCCTATTATTCCTCTTCACTTTCACTGGGGTTATCAATGACATCAGCGCATCTTATCACTGATTTCCTTTCACCCTGAACTTTCATCCTAGTCTTGGACCTTTCTTTTATTTCCTCTACTGCTTCGGTGAAGGCGAAAGACTACATCCCTGTCTTACACCCTTTTTAATGCAAGCACTTTGTTGTCATAGTTCCAGTCTTACTGTTCTCTCTTGGCTCTTGTATGCTTCGCATATTACCCGCCTTTCCCTTATAGCTTATACCTATTTTTCTCAGAATTTCGAACATCTTGCACCATTTGACACTACCGAATTGTTTTCGCATGGCAAATCCTATGAATACGTCTTGATTTTCCTTGTCTTGCTTTCATTATTAACCTTAACGTCAGAAATGCCTCTCTGGTGCCTTTACTTTTCATAAGCCCAAGCTGCCATATATGAAGAGTAGCAGAAACCGGGCTAGAGAAACCACCATTCAAGTACGTTAGAAAAATGCAACCAAGTGTAGGTGACTCATAGAGGTCCACGATGATTTAGAAGAGATAAATGTAACAATGCAACAATCTGAGAACAGAGAAGAAAAGACAAATCTGAGGATCAGACGAGACCTTAACTAAAAACATTTGAAGGAAAAGAAATCACCATAAGTAATGAAGAGAACGCAGCCAGTTCTGAAAGGGTGACTAAGATTTTGCAGCAGAAGAGTAGGCTGAGAATGTCCACTTGAACGACTAACTTGAACATGTAGTGGCTGAGGTGCTCTACAACTGGACGTGTACTGTATGTTTTTTCAAAGTCAAAAGACATGTGTGGCACGTGACAAGTGGCAGTGACGCTGAACGCTGCTGGACGGGGGGCTGGTGTGCCCAGGAAGGGGGACGGGGGACAGTTGCTGACTCTGACCTCCTTTTCCGCCACAAACGAACCCTGTACGCGCGCTGCTCAAGATACTCGTAGTAATGCTGAACTCTGGGGCAGACCTCTACGGTGGGGTGTGAGACGGTTAATGATGATGACGATGATCATCATGATGATGATGGTATTCGTTATGATGAAACTAACAGCCCCCGTCGCCCCCATCATTCCGTCCGTCATACACTGAAGAGCCAACGAAACTGGTATACATGTCTAATATCGTGTAGGGCCCCACCCAGCACGCAGAAGTGCCGCAACATGACGTGACATGGACTCGAGTAATGTCATAAATAGTTATGGAGGGAACTGGCCCGAGAATCCTACAGAGCTACCCATACATCCGTAAGAGTACGAGGGGATGGAGAGCGCTTCTGAACAGCACTTTGCAAGGCATCCCAAATATGCTCAATAATGTTGTATGGGAAGTTTGGTGCCCAGCGGAAGTGTTTAAACTCATAAGAGTGTTCCTGGAGCCACTCTGTAGCAATTCTGGAGGCGTGTCGTGTCTTGATTAAGTTGCCCAAGTCCGTCGGAATGCGCAATGAATATGAATGGATGCACGTGATCAGGCTGTATGCTTACGTACGTGTCACCTGTCGCAGTCGTATGTACATGTATCAAGGGTCCCATATCACTGCAACTGCATACGCCTCACACCATTACAGAGCCTCCACCAGCTTGAACAGTCCCCTGGTGACATGCAAGGTCTATGGGTTCATGAGGTTGTCGCCATACCCTACACGTCCATCCGCTCGATACAATTTGAAGCGAGACTCGTCCGACCAGGCAACATGTTTCCAGTCATAACAGTCCAATGTCGGTGTTGACGGGCCCAGGCGAGGCGTAAAGCTTTGTGTCGTACAGTCACCAAAAGTACACAAGTGGGCTTTCGGCTCCGAAAACCGATATCGATGATGTTTCGTCGAATCGTTCGTGCGCTGACACTTGTTGATGACCCAGCATTGAAATTTACAGATATTAGGGGAAGGATTGCAATTTTGCCACGTTGAAATATTCACTAGGGACACCGTTGATTCCGTTGTTGTAGGATCTTTTTCCGGCCGCAGCGGTGACTGAGATTTGTTGTTTTACCGGATTACAATCGTGAAATCTTCGTAAGGGGAAATCCCCATTTAACCGCTACCTTGGAGTTGCTGTGTCCCATCGCTCGTGCGCCGACTACAGCACCACGTTCAAAGTCATTTAAATCTTGATAACCTGCCATTGTAGCAGTAGTAACCGATCTGACAATCGCGCCAGACACTTGCTCTCTTATATAGGCATCGCCGACCACAGTAATGTATTCTGCCTGATTACATATGTCTGTATTTGAATGCGCAAGCTAAACCAGTTTCTTGGGAGCTTCAGTGTATAATACTAGTGATCTAAGTGAATTATACCTGCAGCTGGAGGAAAGGCTGTTCGTCCAGTTACCGTCCGTCACTTCAGTAGAGTTCGTCCAAGCTTGAGGCTTGCCTTCAATGATTTCTAAGCCGCCAGAACACCATATTCTAGTCCTCAGAATTCAGTACCCGGACATGCGGGGATTTACTTTGACTTGTAATCCGCGGTCGGATGTATGGGTAGCGATGAAGTGCTGGTTTCTGCCTGCTAAGGCCTGAGGCTTTTCCTCTAGAGCCCATCCACTGCCACGCGACTAATTCCTGGGCTCCCGGCGCCGTTAAACGGGTATTAACGTCAGGGTGTGTCTCTCGCAACGTGACATTCTAATGCTTTTCCCAGTAAACAGGTTTAAAAAGTTATCGACGACAGCTCAATAGGCGACTGACGCTAATCCGTCTAAATCAGTATCACCATCTTTCACCCGCATCCTCTTGCGTATGATGAATTACATCAGACGGCAGGTGATCTACTTTTTCAGAGACGTCGACACAGTAATCCCATTAGAGCATTACAGTGACGTCCATGCGACACAGATTGACGAAGACTACTAGCGTAAAGCTCCCTTTTATTAATCATATAATGATTACAGTGGAAATTCAACTGACAAACTGTCACATAGTAGTGTTTCCTTTTTAAACAGCTACACAGGATTAATGCGTCCCTAGTGCTAATGAGTTGACAAACATACGAGTACAATATGCGAGCATATGTAAGCGAACTAAGTAAGCATTAGACATCCTGAGAGAGCAGACTGGGGCGCTCTGAGGAACTCACGGTCTTTGAACATGATTGTCTGTCGCTTGTGTCATACGTCTGTGCGCGAGATTTCCACGCTCCTAAACATTCCTAGGTCCATTGTTTCCGATGTGATAATGAAGTGGAGACGTGAAGGGACATGTACAGCCCAAAAACGTACAGCCCGACCTCGTTTGTTGACTGACAGAGACCGCCGACAGTTGAAGGGGGTCGCAATGTGAAACAGGCAGACATCTATTCAGACCACCACACAGGAATTCCAAATTGCATCAGGATCCACTGCAAGTACTATGTCAATTAGGCGAGATGTGAGAAAACTTGGATTTCACGGTCGAGCGGCTGCTCATAAGCCATTAATCACGCCGGTAAATGCCAAACGACGCCTAGCTTGGTGTAAGGAGCGTAAAGATTGGACGACTGAACAGTGGAAAAACGTTCTGAGGAGTGACGATTCATGGTACACAAAGTGGCGGTCCGATTGCAGGGTGTGGGTATGGCCCAATGCCCGGTGAACGTCGTCTGCCAGCGTGTGTAGTGCCAACAGTAAAATTCGGAGGCGGTGGTGTTATGGTGTGGTCGTATTGTTCATGGAGGGGTCTTGCACCTCTTGTTGTTCTGCGTGGGACTGTCACAGCAGTGACCTACATTGATGTTTTAAGCACCCTCCTGCTTCCCACTGTTGAAGAGCAATGTGAGGATGGCGGTTGCATCTTTCAACACGATCGAGCATCTGTTCATAATGCACGGCCTGTGGTGGAGTGGTTACACGGCAATAACATCCGTTTAATGGACTGGCCTGCACAGAGTCCTGAATCCTACAGAAAACCTTTGGGATGTTTTGGAACGCCGACTTTGTGCCAAGCCTCACCGACCGACATCGATACCTCTCCTCAGTGCAGCAATCAGTGGAGAATGGGCTGCCATTCCGCAAGAAACCTTCCAGTACCTGATTGAACGTATGTCTGAGAGAGTGGAAGCTGTCATGTGGGGCTAAGGGTGGACCAACACCATACTGAATTCCAGCATTACCGATGATGGGCGCTACGAACTTGTAAGTCATTTTCAGCCAGGTGTCCGGATACTTTTGATCACATAGTGTAGCAACATGCCAAGTAATACTAATCCTACGACTTATCCTAGAAGATTAGTTGAAGAAATGCAAACCTACGTTTGTGGCATGTGTAAACTTAGAGAAAGCGTTAGGCAGTGTTGACTGGAATACAGGGAGCGAAAAGTTACGGATGACGGTTATAAGAGTCGAAGGGTGTGAAATGGAAGCAGTGATTGAGAACGGAGTGAGACAGGGTTGAGCCTACTCCTGATGTTATTCGATCTGTATACTGAGCAAGCAGTAAAGGAAACCTAAGAAAAAATTGAAAAAGGTATTAAAGTTTAAGGGAACCAAAAAAAAACTTTTTTGGTTTTATGATGATGTTGTCATTCTCTCAGAGACCGGAAAAGACTTGGAACAGCAGTTGAACGGAATGTAGAGAATCTTGAAAGAAATTAATAACATCAACTTCAACAAAAACAAAACGAGCTTAATGGAATGTGGTCGAGTTAAATCAGGAGTGCTCAAAGAATTGGACTAGAAAATGAGACACAAAAAGTGTCAGCTGAGTTTTGCTATTTGTGCAACAAAATAACTGATAATGACCGCATCAGAGAGGATTTAAGATGCAGATTGGCAATAACTGGAAAAGTGATTATAAAATTTGCTAACGTCAGAAATAAATTTAAGTGTTAGTGTAATTTGTTGCATGGCGGGAACTGCTTTTATGTTGGTTGTTTAACTGAATATATTTATTTGGCTCCGTATATTTGACGTATTTAAATCTCTACCCACCAAAACAATGATAAAGGAGTTCGTTTATCTATGCAGGTAAACAAGGATCTCATTTAACTCAGTTGATAAACGTACATTCAGAAGAAATTGGTTAATAATGATTGGAAACGACAGGCCTTGGCAAACTTGAACAATGAATTCGGAACGTCAGTTATTGTACACATATCTGGGTAAGCCATACCACGATTGCGGAAGGCGTACCATGATTGCCGAAGATTTGTGCCTAAAGACATAAATATTACAGAAGGACATGCGTTTGGATCTGTGTCCGGAGTTGAAAGCATGTTGAACCTATAACTGCAAATGATGACTGTTGTTACCAAACATGGTTGAAAGTCTCTCGACTTCCCTGTGGCTCACCTCGCTGCTGCAGCTACGTCTCACCATATCCATAATCTGCAGGTGGTGGTTGATGGCTGCAGAATCAGTCATGGGCTCTGTACCAACAACTTGTGTCTGTGCATTCAACTCAGCTGGGTGAGGGCCTCTTGTCTCTGAAGTACAGTCCACACATGGAGAACCCTGCCAGAGAAGGCTTTCTTTTAAGACTTTACTTCGCATTAACAATGGTTTATAGTCTGTCTATCATTTATTGTAGTCCATAATTAACTCGTCCCGTCAACTTGTGTTTTGTTAAGTTCGCTCTTTTATCATCTCCGAGTCTTTAACTTCCATCATGGTTTCCTCCAAACGTTATCTGGCCTGTCGACAGTACTTGGAGATACACAAAAATTATCACATAATACTTTCATCAAATTCGCAAATACTCACATAAATCGACTTATTTTTATACTCATCAGCTACCCTCATATCACAGTATTCCTTCAAGTTTGGTAAATCCTCATTGCCTAGCGTTCCTTCATATCTGCTATCCTCAAACTCTCATCACCGCTACGTAAAATCACTCACGTAAACTAGAAATCATAAAGCTCCTTAGTTTCTTACTCAGGATTCCTTTGTATCTGGTGAATATACACAAAACGAACCTCAGTCAACACGCAGGTCTTCAGCTGGGCAACTACAGCTAATGGTCCACTTAATGCTTTTCTTCTCAGTTCCTCCTGCACCGCGTTCCTGACTTCTCCTGATGGTACTTGTAAATGTACAGCTAAATAAAAGAGTCTAACTACTGAAGGTACTAACTACTCATAGGCATAGTTAGCAAATGAAAGATTTTGATAGGGAACAAACAATGTATTTACCTTAATAGTGTTCAAAAGTCATAATATATATATATATAGCAGTTCATGACATCCAGTCTTACAAATGTACTGTCTCTGATGGACACACTTCCAGTTCATCCGTTCTCAAAACTCTGCCATTTCTCTCCCCACATCCACCACTTCTGGCGGCTCACCTCCAACTGCGCAACGCTACGCGCTGTTAACAGCTAACTGCCCAACACTACTATAGCGAATATTACAATGCCACCCAGCCACAGACTGCACATAGTACAGCCAGTGATTTTCATACAGAGCGCTACGTGGCGTTACCAATATAAAAACGTAAACAGCCTACTTACAATGACTCTCTTCAGGAGTTGTGGGAACCGGGCAGATGGAAAACTTTTTTTTATGGTTGCATATACAGACTGCCCTAACTGACTCACCATCGCCCAGCCGACACTGTTAAGGATAGAAACTTTGAATCTGAAGAGGATCATGTTCTTATAGTGTAGACATCGCTTAAGAAGAGACTTTTCGAAATTTCACCCCTACAGGATGAAATAGGGACAAAGATATTTTGGAGATGCTAGAACTATAAAGTTTGGTATTCTGTTTCTCAGCTAGAAATTAATAAAAAAGACCAGCATATTTGTATATTCGGCCACTAAGGGGGTAAAAAGTGAGTAAAACATTTTTGGTATCTGACATCTCTGTTAGAAATTAAAAAAATAAGCTTCAGTGTTTATGAAAACTAAACTCCCGAGGGGATGAGAAAGGGCTTGAAAATATTTATGGAAACATTTCTGACACTAAGTCTCTGAAAATTTGTATTTCACTTTTGGGTTAGAAATAAAAAATGTGTTGCACTGTTTTTTGGAAATTCAACTGCTAGCGGGGTGAAACAAGAGATGAAAATTTTTATGAAATATTTTATTATATTTAATGTTCTTAAAGCGAAATATATGAAGATTGCTATTTGAGTTCTAAGCAAGATGTGTGTTACGGGATGGGAGTTTCTATGGGAATATCACCACAAGAACTCAAACAAGAGGATCAAGAAAGACCCCCAACTCGAGCTGTCATTATTGCTTTGTGGCCAGAAGTGTATTTGGAAAGGACTATCTTCCTGTGGCCTTAATTAGTATGAACGGTTCACAACATGTTGCAGTTTGTGGACTCGATTAAATAAAACAAAAAATCTGTGCAGGCCATGTGAGCCGATTTTTGCAACCCAAGCGGGCGGGTGACGCTTTGGATAATTGTAAAGAATAGTTGTCTTTCTGTTAGCAATGTAAATATAATATGATTAAAGTGACAGTTTAATCTTAGTTTAATTAAGCAACGATAAAATAAACTTACATTATGTGAGCCACACCATTGTTTAATAAAAGAATAAATCTTTCATTGTATTACTGTTGCTGAATACAAGTGTCGCCTCGCAATAATGACCCACGCTAAGGATTAAACAGCGCCCTCTGGCCTGAACGCATGCACTGATTCCGTTACGAAGGGTGTCCTCTATTGAGGATACCAATGTAACTCGTCTTCAGTGTCCTGGATACTGGCCCTCAGACAGACTTGACGCACTGGTAGATCTCACACATCTCACACCTGGGACCGCCAGCTGCTGTTAATCTTTGAACAGTGGTGCGCGGTGGCACAGAATGTTGCACGGAGATCATTGCCTGTTGTCAGACGGCAGGTATGGACTTTGTGTGCTTGCTCCATAATATGACGATCCCCCCTTTTGGTGGTCAGATGTGGTCGACCAGAGACTGGCCGACTAACATGCCTACCCTCATTTTTTCCATGTAGTCCAATATCAGGTCACTGTTACATCCGAATGGCCCACAATTTTCAATATTGCACGATTCGATCCGTCAGTCAATACAGATTTGCAAGGAGGCCCCTTGCAAACTCTGTGCTTTGTAGCATCTCCATGTGCTCTCAACATCTGACGCTTTCCATGCCCATTAGACACCATACCAGGCCTGGTGACAATAATGGACACGAACGACACTAATGCACTCTGGTGGCAGTTCTAGCAGTCAGTGAATTGTAACGCTAATCACTCAGCAAATGGCGTGTCCTCGAGCAAAGTTGCATCGACATCCGACCGCATCTTCTGGATGCGTTTTTTGGCAGACAACTTATACAGTGCACAGTTCCTGCGTTGTAATTTAAAAGCTCGTTGGGAGGTATGATAGATAGGCTAATCGGCGGAAATGTTGGGCCGCCCGCTTCACTGCCGCCTGCGCCCTCTGCAGGCACGGCCAAGTTTTTTGTCGCGCTGCGATGGCCGGCGACACAAGTCCGCGAGGTGGAGAGCGGCGCGCGATAGCTCCGGCCGTAATTTGCGGTCATTTGCAAGCGTATCGGGGGCGGCCTGATTAGGAAGCGGCGCCGCAACTGGTGGGCGACGCCCTCCGGCGCGATAACTGGTCCGCCACTGGCGGCTCCCGCAAACAGCGGACTCTGCGCACCGCCCCACTCGCTGCTCTGCCCCTCTGCGTCGCTGCCGCCTCTGCGCTGCGGCCCATAAAGAGCACAGCCTCCCCCACTCCCTTGTTTGTACCAGTTTCAGGCAGACACACGCTGCGGCAGATGTTGGTCTTGTCTCTGTGCGTCAGCCAATAAATCAGAGAAGAGCACCACAACACAATGGCAATGTTCGAACTAAATTTAAATACTGTAAATGACAATCAATTAAGAGGTGGCCTAATCTCGTTACGCCACACTATATGTATTTACGGGTGTTACTTACAAGTGATTCATTTCACGTGTGAGATGTCAATTTTAAAAAAAACTAAAATTAAATATGCTGTCCAACGCAACATCAATATAACTGTACTCATAAACTCGGTCTGCATATTTACTTGCAACCAAGAAAATTAGAGAAACCTTATTCTCTGGTGTTAAGTTGTTGTTGTTGTTGTCTTCAGTCCTGAGACTGGTTTGATGCAGCTCTCCATGCTACTCTATCCTGTGCAAGCTGCTTCATCTCCCAGTACCTACTGCAACCTACATCCTTCTGAATCTGCTTAGTGTACTCATCTCTTGGTCTCCCTCTACGATTTTTACCCTCCACGCTGCCCTCCAATGCTAAATTTGTGATCCCTTGATGCCTCATAACATGTCCTACCAACCGATCCCTTCTTCTAGTCAAGTTGTGCCACAAACTTCTCTTCTCTCCAATCCTATTCAATACCTCCTCATTAGTTACGTGATCTATCCACCTTATCTTCAGTATTCTTCTGTAGCACCACATTTCGAAAGCTTCTATTCTCTTCTTGTCCAAAATAGTTATCGTCCATGTTTCACTTCAATACATGGCTACACTCCAAACAAATACTTTCAGAAACGACTTCCTGATACATAAATCTATATTCGATGTTAACAAATTTCTCTTCTTCAGAAACGCTTTCCTTGCCATTGCCAGTCTACATTTTATATCCTCTCTACTTCGACCATCATCAGTTATTTTACTTCCTAAATAGCAAAACTCCTTTACTACTTTAAGTGTCTCATTTCCTAATCTAATTGCCTCATCATCACCCGATTTAATTTGACTACATTCCATTATCCTCGTTTTGCTTTTGTTAATGTTCATCTTATATCCTCCTTTCAAGACACTGTCCATTCCGTTCAACTGCTCTTCCAAGTCCTTTGCCGTCTCTGACAGAATTACAATGTCATCGGCGAACCTCAAAGTTTTTACTTCGTCTCCATGAATTTTAATACCTACTCCAAATTTTTCTTTTGTTTCCTTTACTGCTTGCTCAATATACAGATTGAATAACATCGGGGAGAGGCTACAACCCTGTCTCACTCCTTTCCCAACCACTGCTTCCCTTTCATGCCCCTCGACTCTTATTACTGCCACCTGGTTTCTGTACAAATTATAAATAGCCTTTCGCTCCCTGTATTTTACCCCTGCCACCTTTAGAATTTGAAAAAGAGTATTCCAGTCAACATTGTCAAAAGCTTTCTCTAAGTCTACAAATGCTAGAAACGTAGGTTTGCCTTTTCTTAATCTTTCTTCTAAGATAAGTCGTAAGGTCAGTATTGCCTCACGTGTTCCAACATTTCGACGGAATCCAAACTGATCCTCCCCGAGGTCTGCATCTACCAGTTTTTCCATTCGTCTGTAAAGAATTCGCGTTAGTATTTTGCAGCCATGACTTATTAAACTGATAGTTCGGTAATTTTCACATCTGTCAGCACCTACTTTCTTTGGGATTGGAATTATTATATTCTTCTTGAAGTCTGAGGGTATTTCGCCTGTCTCATACATCTTGCTCACCAGATGGTAGAGTTTTGTCATGACTGGCTCTCCCAAGGCCGTCAGTAGTTCTAATGGAATGTTGTCTACTCCAGGGGCCTTGTTTCGACTCAGGTCTTTCAGTGCTCTGTCAAACTCTTCATGCAGTATCGTATCTCCCATATCGTCTTCATCTACATCCTCTTCTATTTCCATAATATTGTCCTCAAGTACATCGCCCTTGTATAAACCTTCTATATACTCCTTCCACCTTTCTGCCTTCCCTTCTTTGCTTAGAACTGGGTTGTCATCTGAGCTCTTGATATTCATACACGTGGTTCTCTTCTCTCCAAAGGTCTCTTTAATTTTCCTGTAGGCAGTATCTATCTTACCCCTAGTGAGATAAGCTTCTACATCCTTACATTTGTCCTCTAGCCATCCCTGTTTAGCCATTTTGCACTTCCTGTCGATCTCATTTTTGAGACGTTTGTATTCCTTTTTGCCTGCTTCATTTACTGCATTTTTATATTTTCTCCTTTCATCAATTAAATTCAATATTTCTTCTGTTGCCCAAGGATTTCTAGCATCCCTCGTCTTTGTACCTACTTTATCCTCTGCTGCCTTCACTACTACATCCCTCAGAGCTACCCATTCTTCTTCTACTGTATTTCTTTCCCCTATTCCTGTCAATTGTTCCCTTATGCTCTCTCTGAAACTCTGTACAACCTCTGGTTCTTTCAGTTTATCCAGGTCCCATCTCCTTAATTTCCCACATTTTTGCAGTTTCTTCAGTTTTAATCTACAGGTCATAACCAATAGATTGTGGTCAGAGTCCACATCTGCCCCTGGAAATGTCTTACAATTTAATACCTGATTCCTAAATCTCTGTCTTACCATTATATAATCTATCTGATACCTTTCAGTATCTCCAGGGTTCTTCCACGTATACAACCTTCTTTCATGATTCTTAAACCAAGTGTTAGCTATGATTAAGTTGTGCTCTGTGCAAAATTCTACTAGGCGGCTTCCTCTTTCATTTCTTAGCCCCAATCCATATTCACCTACTATGTTTCCTTCTCTCCCTTTTCCTACACTCGAATTCCAGTCACCCATTACTATTAAATTTTCGTCTCCCTTCACTATCTGAATAATTTCTTTTATTTCATCGTACATTTCTTCAATTTCTTCATCATCTGCAGAGCTAGGTTGCATATAAACTTGTACTACTGTAGTAGGTGTGGGCTTCGTATCTATCTTGGCCAGAATAATGCGTTCACTATGCTGTTTGTAGTAGCTTACCCGCATTCCTATTTTCCTATTCATTATTAAACCTACTCCTGCATTACCCCTATTTGATTTTGTGTTTATAACCCTGTAGTCACCTGACCAGAAGTCTTGTTCCTCCTGCCACCGAACTTCACTAATTCCCACTATATCTAACTTTAACCTATCCATTTCCCTTTTTAAATTTTCTAATTTACCTGCCCGATTAAGGGATCTGACATTCCACGCTCCGATCCGTAGAACGCCAGTTTTCTTTCTCCTGTTAACGACATCCTCCTGAGTAGTCCCCGCCCGGAGATCCGAATGGGGGACTATTTTACCTCCGGAATATTTTACCCAAGAGGATGCCATCATCATTTAATCATAGAGTAAAGCTGCATGTCCTCGGGAAAAATTACGGCTGTAGTTTCCCCTTGCTTTCAGCCGTTCGCAGTACCAGCGCAGCAAGGCCGTTTTGGTTAATGTTTCAAGGCCAGATCAGTCAATCATCCAGACTGTTGCCCCTGCAACTACTAAAAAGGCTGCTGCCCCTCTTCAGGAACCACACGTTTGTCTGGCCTCTCAACAGATACCCCTCCGTTGTGGTTGCACCTACGGTACGGCCATCTGTATCGCTGAGGCACGCAAGCCTCCCCACCCTTGTTGAGTAATGGGTATGTGTGAATCTACAAATACATTCAGTTACTTAAAATACACTGACGCGTTAAAGCCATGCAACTCGCTTAATATTGTAACAAAATTAGCGCGGAAAAAGCGTACATCACCTGTCAGTTCCTAATGTTGCGCGGGTTGCGGCACTCGGCCAATCAGAAGGAAGCACATGTGTGACCGGTTTGTGCGCATTCTGTATGACTGAAATTTGCTAATTTCCACACTGCCAAAAAATATTTGTTTACTACACGAGGAATCAGAATCTCTGTAACATAGTGAGCACACTCGATTAATGGTAGGATGCGTGAGTACTCCTTTACAAACATTCAGAAAAATGGTAGGGACGGTTACGGAGAAAACACTACGTTTATTTACTCCAAGACACAAAAGAAAGAAAACAAAAAAAAGGCGCACCATGAAGGAATTATCCGAATTGAACGGAAACCAGTAGATGTTGTAAAGTATGCATGTATGTACAACTATAAATGGATCTTAGGCAAGGCTCGACATACGTTATCTACCAAGAATAATCGAGATGTAACCCTTGTGCGCAATTTCTGGTTAAGCCACCTCACAAGGACAGTTATAAATTTAAAAATGACAGGGTCACCACCAGTCCAAGCCCAGTTAAGAAAAGACCGAACTGGAAATTATCAGTTTAATTAAATTAAGAATTTAATTATGTATGTCGTACATCAATGAGCTTGTTTAATTAAATGTGAATTCCTTAATTTTCAGACAGTATACCGTTCACTTTGAATTTTCCTCCCATTTTTGTTCATCACAAGCGAGCAGATTAACTTTAAAAAAAAAATCAGTAAATATAATGTTAATTTGAAAAGTCGCATCAATGAAAAATATAAGGGACGCAGAATTTATCTTTTACGTAGCACATTTATTTCATGACTAAAGTTGATGCACATCCTATGTATACACATGACAGGCGCCTGAATAAAAAAAAATTTAACTAAATAATTCTCAAAAATAGTAGAATAGCGCATTGAAAAAGGAATAACACACAAGAGGGAAGTGGAACACAATAATTCAATCATTCCATCTACACACCCACGAGAGAAATAGTTCAAATACCTGTCACCATTATGCTCATGCACTAGCTTGGAGCCGGCCGGTGTGGCCGAGCGGTTCTAGGCGCTTCAGTCTGGAACCGCGCGACCGCTACGGTCGCAAGTTCGAATTCTGCCTCGGGCATGGATGTGTGTGATGTCCTTAGGTTAGTTAGGTTTAAGTAGTTCTAAGTTCTAGGGAACTGATGACCTCAGAAGTTAAGTCCCATAGTGCTCAGAACCATTTGAACTACCTTGGAAAGAGGTTTATCCGACTGACAAGGTTTTGTAGAGTACATATACGACATGGAATCCGCGCCTGCCGCTCACGAACGACCGAACTTCAGCACGTGGAAACTTGATTACGAGTTAACTGTTCAGAAATTAGAGATTAAACCACGCACAAATGTAAGAAATTTTAATGGTGCAATACCAGAATGATTTCGCCACCACGAAACAAAATTAACTCGACAAGGCATAAACTCCCCCAACCGTTTCAACTTACACGTGGTCCGTTCAGAAACAAACTGTTACAAACATTTCCTCTATGTACACGAAAACGGATATTTTACTGAAATTATAATAAACGAAACAATTAAACTGGTCATATGAAAACCCATTGCAGTGCAGTAGTAGACAGAAGGATCATCGGCTACCAAACACGAGGTACAAGGCGAACACAGAAAGACAACAGCATCTTCCACGAAAACATAGAAAATAAGAACAATAAAAATCACACTCCCTCGAGAACACCATTATTGTCACGTCCACCCGAAGTTATACTGGCCAGCTTTTCCTAAACATATGCACTGCTAGAAATTCCCCACCACGGTGTCCGAAACGAACAACGCAACTTCCCCTCTTCTATTTTCAACCACCATCACCGCCGATTCTTTTAACAAAATAATTATGCCACATTCCACAAATACATAACTACACACGCTTCAGCTAAGCTGAAGTACTTAAATATTCTATGAGTTCAACATAGGGAAGTTCTAATTCGAACTACTTCCTATCAGCAGAAACTATCTAGGAGCTATGAACTGTACTCGCCAACGGCTAGCTATAGAGTGTCCTTTCTAACTACCGGTGCAACGAAACGAAGCTACCAGAGGGCTAGGCTTCCTCCACCAACCTGACAGACAAACCAGCCTCAGCCTAAAGGGGTAAACCTCTCTGTCCAGGTACTGGGATCCTAAGTTGGTCATCCTGTGCTACCCTCCAGACGAGAAGCAAACATTACCTGCTCCTAGCAGACCACAACCAACTCAGCGTATCCCACAAAAGTAACCCGAAACCACACGTAAAAACTCTCATTCAGTCACATTCACACACACATAAGGTAGGGTGAAGGGAAAACGTAATGAATACAGGTCATTATTTCCTATGGAACATAAAAAAATCTAACATAATATCATTTATTAAGCTTTTAGTTTGATTGCTCAGTATTCCTGGGAGAGTTATTAAATTAAACCGCAATCAGGCGGTGGACAGAATAGGATGCACACAACCCAGTGAGAATAGCGTCTTATGATACGACTCCACAGAGACGTTTCAATGTGATTTACATGAACAGACAAATAAATGCTTACAATTTCCGAGGTGCTACTCCAGGCGGGTGTAAAATAAATGTGTGCAACGGAAAATACTGAACGCGAAAATGAAGACTGGCCCTTTCTGACTACCCCCTGAAGTAGATCTTAGGATCTCTTAGTGGTGATATTATTTCCTCCTCCTTTCTCTTGAACATATTACGACATAAACATAAATGAATGACTAAGGGAACTATGTTGTTGTTGCTGTTGTGGTCTTGTAAGAGATCCATATTTAAAGAATTTGTTGCTAGCGCACTAGAGCTGATGTAATTTCGATGTATTGCTCACGCGCTGCCTGCGATATGTAAGCTAGAAGAGAATCTGAGACCAAAGAGCAGTATTGACTCCAGTAGGAACTTGTGTAGCAGTAGGAGTTTGTTGTTGGTAGCGAGCAGTCGTGTCTGGTGTATCGTGTTGGCTGGGCCGGTCGTGTGCAGCGATGGCGGAGCCTGAGCGTTGTAGGATAAGGTAAAAGCAGCCTCGCGCATATGTAGTATTGCCACATCAAGTACCATGTAAATGTTTTTTAAAAAAATCTGTTAATAATAATCTTTCTCATAAAAAGTAACTTTTGAAATTCATCTCAATTTAAAGAATTCGCTAATTACTCCAATCCTTGGGCATCCCGATTATTGAAAAGAAAAATCAGTTCTTTCCTTTTATATAAGACAAATCTATCGCCTAGCATTGCACTTAGCTGCGCCAGGAAAAATTTCTTATAGGAGCAGATATATACGCGTTATCCGTCGACCTAATTAAGGTAAGATTTTTCAGTTATTCAGAATGATGTATCAGGGCCATGACGCAGCAATGCTGACGTCCAAAATTTACCAGGTTAAATTGACTTTCAAATACTGAAAGGTTATAGGTTTGTCACATTGTATTACATTTTCACCGTTGGGTAGTTACGCTAAATGAGAATATTATTCATATCATTTCATTTTCTTGGGAAGTTACACTTGGTATTTTGTGGGGAGGTTACAGTCTTCTGTTCTCAGACTCGTTTGATGCAGCTCTCCATGCTACTCTATATTGTGCATGCTTCTTCATCTCCCAGTACCTACTGCAGCCTACATCCTTCTGAATCTGCTTAGTGTATTCATCTCTTCGTCTCCCTCTACGATTTTTACCCTCCACGCTGCCCTCCAATACTAAATTGGTGATCCCTTGATGCCTCAGAACATGTCCTACCAACCGATCCCTTCTTCTAGTCAAGTTGTGCCACAAACTCCTCTTCTCCCCAATCCTATTCAATACCTCCTCATTAGTTATGTGATCTAGCCATCTAATCTTCAGCGTTCTTCTGTAGCACCACATTTCGGAAGCTTCTGTTCTCTTCTTATCCAAATTAGTTATCGTCCATGTTTCACTTCCATACATTGCTACACTCCATACAAATACTTTCAGAAACGACTTCCTGACACTTAAATCTATACTAGATGTTAACAAATTCTCTTCTTCAGAAACGCTTTCCTCGCCATTGCCTGTCTACATTTTATATCCTCTCTACTTCGACAATCATCAGTTATTTTGCTCGCTAAATAGCAAAACTCCATTACTACTTTAAGTGTCTCATTCCCTAATCTAATTCCCTCATCATCACCAGACTTAATTCGACTACATTCCATTATCCTCGTTTTGCTTTTGTTGATGTTCATCTTATATCCTCCTTTCAAGACACTATCCATTCCGTTCAACTGCTCTTCCAAATCCTTTGTTGTCTCTGACAGAATTACAATGTCATCGGCGAATCTTAAAGTTTTTATTTTCCCTCCATGGATTTTAATACCTACTCCGAACGTTTCTTTTGTTTCCTTTACTGCTTGCTCAATATAGATATTGAATAACATTGGGGATAGGCTACAGCCCTGTCTCAGTCCCTTCCCAACTACTGCTTCCCTTTCATGCCCCTCTATTCTTATAACTGCTATATGGTTTCTGTACAAATTATAAATAGCCTTTCGGTCTCTGTATTTTACCCATGCCAGCTTCAGAATTTGAAAGAGAGTATTCCTGTCAACATTGTCAAAAGCTTTCTCTAAGTCTACCAATGCTAGAAACGTAGGATTGTCTTTTATTAATCTAGCTTCTAAGATAAGTCGTAGGGTCCGTATTGCCTCACGTGTGCCAGTATTTCTACGGAATCCAAACTGATCTTCCCCGAGTTCGGCTTCTACCAGTTTCTTCATTCGTCTGCAAAGAATTCGCGTTAGTATTTTGCAGCTGTGACTTATTAAACTGATAGTTCGGTAATTTTCACATCTATCAACACCTGCTTTCTTTGGGATTTGAATTATTATATTCTTCTTGAGGTCTGACGGTATTTCGCCAGTCTCATACATTTTGCTCACCACATGGTAGAGTTTTGTCAGGACTGGCTCTCCAAAGGCCGTCAGTAGTTCTAATGGAATGTTGTCTACTCCCAGGGCCTTGTTTCGACTCAGGTCTTTCAGTGCTTTGTCAAACTCTTCACGCAGTATCGTATCTCCTATTTCATTTTCATCTACATCGTCTTCCATTTCCATAATATTGTCCGCAAGTACATTTCCCTTGTATAGACCCACTATGTACTCCTTCCACCTTTCTGCTTTCCCTTCTTTGCTTAGAACTGGGTTTCCATCTGAGCTCTTGATATTCATACAAGTGGTCCTTTTTTCTCCAAAGGTCTCTGTAATTTTCCTGTAGGCAGTATCTATCTTCCCCATAGTGAGATAAGTCTCAGCCATCCCTGCTTAACCATTTTGCACTTCCTGTCGATCTCATTTTTGAGACGTTTGTATTGCTTTTTACCTGCTTCATTTATTGCATTTTTATATTTTCTCCCTTCATCAATTAAATTCAATATTTCTTCTGTTACCCAAGGTTTTCTGCTAGCCCTCGTCTTTTTACCTACTTGATCCTCTAGTGCCTACACTATTTCATCTCTCAAAGCTACCCATTCTTCTTCTACTGTGTTTCCTTCCCCCATTCCTGTCAATTGTTCCCTCATGCTCTCCTTGAAATTTTGTACAACCTCTGGTTCTTTCAGCTTATCCAGATCCCATGTGCTTAAATTCCCACCTTTTTGCAGTTTCTTCAGTTTTAACCTACAGGTCATAACGAATAGATTGTGGTCAGAGTCCACATCTGCCCCTGGAAGTGTCTTACAATTTAAAACCTTGTTTCTAAATCTCTGTCTTACCATTATATAATCTATCTGAAACCTTTCAGTATCTCCAGGCTTCTTCCATGTATACAACCTTCTTTTATAATTCTTGAACCAAGTGTTAGCTATGATTAAATTATGCTCTGTGCAAAATTCTACCAGGCGGCTTCCTCTTTCATTTCTAAGACCTAATCCACATGCACCTGCTACTTTTCCGTCTCTTCCTTTTCCTACTGCCGTAATCCAGTCAACCCTGACTATTAAATTTTCGACTCCCTTCACTATCTGAATAATTTCTTTTAGCTCATCATACATTTCTTCAATTTCTTCATCATCTGCAGGGCTAGTTGGCATATAAACTTCTACTACTGTAGTAGGTGTGGGCTTCTTGTCTATCTTGACCGCAATAATGCGTTCACTATGTTGTTTGTAGTAGCTTACCTGAACTCCTATTTTTTTATTCATTATTAAACCTACTGCTGCATTATCCCTATTTGATTTTGTATTTATAACCCTTTATTCATCTGACCAAAAGTCATGTTCCTCCTGACACCGAATGTAGCTAATTCCCTCTATATCTAACTTTAAACTATCCATTTCCCTTTTTAAATTTTCTAACCTACCAGCTCGATTAAAGGATCGGACACTCCACGCTCCGATCCGTAGAACGCCAGTTTTCTTTCTCCTGATAACATCGTCCTCCTGAGTAGTCCCTGCTCGGAGCTCCGAATGGGGGGCTATTTTACCTCCGGAATGTTTTACCCAATAGGACACCATCATCATTTAACCATACAGTAAAGCTGGATGCCCTCAGGAAAAATTATGGCTGTAGTTTCCCCTTGCTTTCAGTCGTTAAGGGAACTATAATTAATGATAAATGTTGTTTCAGCTTAAACATTTATTGTAGTTTAAAACCCATTTATTTATTACAAATGATATATATCAATGGCGAATGGGTATAAAGAGATACAAATGAATTTCGTAACTATTCGTACTTATCAATTGCCCAAATTTGCCCCTTTTTGCGGCTACACGATCTAAACTAAATAGCACGAGGTGACTGACATCATCTACGTACCGTGCGAGGTGCTGGGGCTAGCAGTGTTGTAAGGTGTCAGGCAAATCCAACACCTTCCATGAAAAACCTGACATGATAAGCAAATCCAGTAGTATGTCACATAGCTCCGAATAAATAGTGACATTAAATTAACCAAAGTAATACGAGTAACGAGTGAGCAAATGGAATACCACAGACTAACACAAGAATGCCTAAATGCATGTCGTACCTTCCCACCGTGAGGCAGACGCAGTTCCGAGGGGAGAAACGAGGACAGAAGCCGAGAGCAGAACCGTGTTAAGCTAGAAGGCCCTACGATAAGGGACGGAAACCCACGTCGGCAGCCTTCCTCTAAGTCTACCACCCGCACTTTTTAGCGTGAGACTTTTTCGCGTCTCAGGTACGTCAAGGACCACCCCCCAGCCCATGTTAAAAGCTAGAGCCCTCCAGAAAAACAGTATAGATCTTACGATAACACAAAAAGGGCCACTACCACCTGCTAGTTTTAGTGTGATACTTTTTCGCGTCTCAGGTACGTCAAGGACCACCCCCCAGCCCATGTTAAAAGCTAGAGCCCTCCAGAAGAACAGTATAGATCTTACGATAACGCTAAAAGGACCACACCAGCTGCAGGTTTTAGCGTGAGACTTTTTAGCGTCTCTGTTACGTTGCAAACTTTAAAAACATTGCCCCACCACGAAAAGTATAACGTTTCTCATTGGATAGACAGAATTTTTGTAGGCAGAGCTTAAGGTTAACATTGAGACCCTGACTGGTCAGATGAAAACACAGCCAGATATTTTTTTTTAACTAACTTCGGTAAATTTGAAGTTAGAAAAGGAGTTGGTTCCGAGACGGCGAGCTGGATGGCTGCTGCGCCGGCCGCTGCCGCCCTGACGCTGCTTAAACACCGACAAGGTAATGAACGCACGCGATGCCGCATTTTTGAGCGCATAAGGCTTCACTCAGAACTGCAGAAGTCTCATCTGTTACACCCCCTTTTTGCGTAATACTAGTGTCGATCGTTAATTAAAACTCATGGTGTTCACATTTGCCACTTGAAGAAAAGATCTGAAACGCGATGATTTTTCTTTTATATAGTTATTGAGAAGCCACATCAGCCACTGTAATTTACGACAAGTTAAACAAGTAATTAAATATAATTGAGGGTCACTGTAGACCATTTTGATAGTTGTAGACCATTTTGATAGTTTTCTTTTTTGTGAAACTTAAATTAAACCGAGATTATAGATGTGATATGGCATAGGTCATCCTTCGATCGATTGTAGAACTTGGAAACCCATTCAGGGAATATTCGTTCACATTTTTGCTGAACGCAGTTGGTTTTTACCATCCTGTATTAAAACATTTCCTTTTATCAATAGTGCAATTTATAAACGATGTTTTGTGAGTAGAATAACACTTCCAATGGTAAATTTAACTGCTTTTTCGACGTTATTTTACCAGCTAACTAAAAATAGGAAAGCCTTGAACCCTTTCCCACTACATTTAGTTACTATTAAGATTCTTTTACAGGGAGTGCAGTGGAGCTGACACTGAGATCATTTAATATTTGGTTTTATCATCGCTAATCTCACTGAACTCTTCTGAATTCTACATGTCATGTTTGGTCTGGCGTCTCCTTACCAGCAACAGGTCCCAGGTTCAAACTAGTTAATTCCCTAAAAAACACGCTCAGAGCGTCGTTGCGCGAAAGTGGGAGGGAGACACGCTATAGAACAATCAGACACCACCATGAATGTTTAGAGTGTATTTAACACTAAATTCTTCTAGAATCTACATATGTAAATGATGCTCTAAGCCCCCCCCCCCCCCTCCCTATTCTAACTCCGGCTTTTGCTGTTGCACATGGATTAAAAAGAAACGCGAACTGACTGTAAAAGACCCTGCAAGTGGAGTAGAAAAGAGTTTAGCACCTGCAATAATTTAATTTGATAAATAAGTTAAATAAAGGAAAGTTTCATTAACGTAGTGAGAAATGATAGGATTGCTCTACCAATTAACAGAATGAAAGTTCTGTCCAAAATAACAATATGATTTATTATGACTAAACTCAAAATAATAAACAAAACACATGAAACATTTACAATACATCAAATTGGATCAAATTGGATACTCAAATAAATGATGTGAAGGTGAAGTTCTCCCTAAACTAAATTGTGACATTTATGGCGAAGTGGTATGTGGAGCCAATTTCTTGCAACTCAGATATTAAGAGAGACACACAGCCAACCCAACATTAATTGCTGCTACAGTAGAGAACTCAGACAATGGACACCCAAGACAGAACAAAGTTAGAAAAGACGAACAGGCGCGCTCTGCTGAGCTCTGATTATCACCTAGCAAAATTGCCTGCTTTGCCTGTGCAGCGGACGTACATTACCAAGCTGTCTTCTTAACTGCAAGGACACGATCTCGCGTACCGGAAGCGATGGATGGTTGCTTCGACGTCGAGTCGTGGTGATGATAATGTCGCAAGTATAGCCCAAAACAAATTCTCTTGGCCTGGTTGTTCCAGACTAAAGACTTCCTAGCAACACAAATACGCCTCTGAGGGAGACGAAGAAGGCTCGTTACACAAGCACTGACGGTACAGTGCGTCATTTTAACAAGAGAAGTCACGCAGTAACTCCGGTACAGTCAACTTTAGCCAAAACTGCTCAAGACGGACAACATAGGTCACTTGTACGCAGAACGCTCAATTGCTAACTGTACTCGGTAAGTTACGTTCAAGTCGAAACTTCAGCAAATTCGTCAAACAGTTACAATTAAATGAAAGTATATTAGACAGCCAACAGAAGGCAGGCTGTCCAGTGCAGCGAGTGCTCAGTCTTGTAACCTACTCCGAGCGAAAGGCGAGAGCCGACTCTCCCAAGAGCACCCGTACAAGCCGAACACAGAACATTCCCGCCCCCACGACAGTGGCCGTGGTTAAAACGTGCAAATCAGCAACTCGAAAACCGGCGGAAAATTCCACTCTACTGCGAAAGCACTACCAGTCCACCAATGGAGAATCTTGGCGCCAATTTCTGCTCCGATTTTACTACGCTACGGAGCTATGCCCTGCGCAAGCCAATCGCAGTTACGATTTTGCAGAAAACACGGGAAGTAGCCCGCCAAGACTGCCTGGGAACTCAAGTCATTCCCATACCTCGCTGGTAGCCCGCCAGAAAGTGTTTTCGCTACGTTTCTGCCAAGTAACGGAATCTCTAGCCCAGCCGCTCCTTCAGGACCCTGCGGGCGTGTCTCCGCTGCTCTTATGACTATGTCGGTGTCTGGAAAGATTCCACTCGACTCCTTCACACCCGTTGGATTAACCCTTTCAAGATCAGCAGAGCCCGTCTGTCACCGGACCACCCGGATGACGAGAGACGCTGCGTGGGAAGTCCGCGTGTGAAGGAATAGCGACTTTTCACTGCATGCAATTAGACAGGAAGATAGAATTACTGAGACTAAGATAGAACCATGGACCTTGCCGTTGGCGGGGAGGCTTGCATGCCTCAGCGATACAGATGGCCGTACCGTAGGTACAACCACAACGGAGGGGTATCTGTTGAGAGGCCAGACAAACATGTGGTTCCTGAAGAGGGGCAGCAGCCTTTTCAGTAGTTGCAGGGGCAACAGTCTGAATGATTGGCTGATCTGGCCTTGCAACACTAGCCAAAACGGCCTTGCTGTGCTGGTACTGCGAATGGCTGAAAGCAAGGGGAAACTACAGCCGTAATTCTTCCCGATGACATGCGGCTTTACTCTATGATTAAATGATGATGGTGTCCTCTTGGGTAAAATATTCCGGAGGTAAAATAGTCCCCCATTCGGATCTCTGAGCGGGGACTACTCAGGAGGACGTTGTTATCAGGAGAAAGAAAACTGGCGTTCTACGGATCGGAGAGTGGAATGTCAGATCCCTGAATCGGGCAGGTAGGATAGAAAATTTAATAAGAGAAATGGATAGGTTAAAGTTAGATATAGTGGGAATTAGTGACGTTCGGGGGCAGGAGGAACAAGACTTTTGGTCAGGTGAATACAGGATTATAAATACAAAATCAAATAGGGGTAATGCAGCAGTAGGTTTAATAATGAATAAAAAATAGGAGTGCGGGTAAGCTACTACAAACAGCATAGTGAACGCATTATTCTGGCCAAGATAGACACAAAGCCCATGCCTACTACAGTAGTAGAAGTTTATATGCCAACTAGCTCTGCAGATGATGAAGAAATTGATGAAATGTATGATGAGATAAAAGAAATTATTCAGGTAGTGAAGGGAGACGAAAAATTAATAGTCATGGGTGACTGCAATTCGTCAGAAGGAAAAGGGAGAGAAGGAAACATAGTAGGTGATTATGGATTGGGGCTAAGAAATGAAAGAGGAAGCCGCCTGGTAGAGTTTTGCACAGAGCATAACTTAATCATAGCTAACACTTGGTTCAAGAATCATAAAAGAAGGTTGTATACATGGAAGAATTCTGGAGATACTAAAAGGTATCAGATAGGTTATATAATGGTAAGACAGAGATTTAGGAATCAGGTATTAAATTGTAGGACATTTCCAGGGGCAGATGTGGACTCTGACCACAATCTATTCGTTATGACCTGTAGGTTAAAACTGAAGAAACTGCAAAAAGGTGGGAATTTAAGCACATGGGATCTAGATAAGCTGAAAGAACCAGAGGTTGTACAAAATTTCAAGGAGAGCATGAGGGAACAATTGACAGGAATGGGGGAAAGAAACACAGTAGAAGAAGAATGGGTAACTCTGAGGGATGAAGTCGTGAAGGCAGCAAAGGATCAAGTAGGTAAAAAGACGAGGGCTGCTAGAAATCCTTGGGTAACAGAACAAATATTGAATTTAATTGATGAAAGGAGAAAATATAAAAATGCAGTAAATGAATCAGGCAAAAAGGAATATAAACGTCTTAAAAATGACATCAACAGGAAGTGCAAAATGGCTAAGCAGGGATGGCTAGAGGACAAATGTAAGGATGTAGAAGCTTATCTCACTAGGGGTAAAATAGATACTGCCTACAGGAAAATTAAAGAGACCTTAGGGGAGAAGAGAACCACGTGTATGAATATCAAGAGCTCAGATGGCAACCCAGTTCTAAGCAAAGAAGGGAAGGCAGAAAGGTGGAAGAAGTATATAGAAGGTTTATACAAGGGCGATGTACTTGAGGACAATATTATGGAAATGGAAGAGGATGTAGATGAAGACGAAATGGGAGATACGATACTGCGTGAAGAGTTTGACAGAGCACTGAAAGACCTGAGTCGAATCAATTCCCCCGGAGTAGACAACATTCCATTAGAACTACTGACGGCCTTGGGAGAGTCAGTCATGACAAAACTCTACCAGCTGGTGAGCAAGATGTATGAGACAGGCGAAATACCGTCAGACCTCAAGAAGAATATAATAATTCCAATCCCAAAGAAAGCAGGTGCTGACAGATGTGAATTACTATCAGTTTAATAAGTCACAGTTGCAAAATACTAACGCGAATTCTTAACAGACGAATGGAAAAACTGGTAGATGCGGACCTCGGGAAGAATCAGTTTGGATTCGGTAGAAATGTTGGAACACGTGAGGCATACTGACCTTACGACTTATCTTAGAAGAAAGATTAAAAAAAAGGCAAACCTACGTTTCTAGCATTTGTAGACTTAAAGAAAGCTTTTGACAATGTTGACTGGAATACTCTCTTTCAAATTCTGAAGGTGGCAGGGGTTAAAATATAGGGAGCGAAAGGCTATTTACAATTTGTACAGAAACCAAATGGCAGTTATAAGAGTCGAGGGGCATGAAAGGGAAGCAGTGGTTGGGAAAGGAGTGAGACAGGGTTGTTGCCTCTCCCCGATATTATTCAATCTGTATATTGAGCAAGCAGTAAAGGAAACAAAAGAAAAATTTGGAGTAGGTATTAAAATTCATGGAGAGTAAGTAAAAACTTTGAGATTCGCCGATGACATTGTAATTCTGTCAGAGACATCAAAGGACTTGGAAGAGCAGTTGAACGGAATGGACAGTGTCTTGAAAGGAGGATATAAGATGAACATCAACAAAGACAAATCGAGGATAATGGAATGTAGTCAAATTAAATCGAGTGATGCTGAGGGAATTAGATTAGGAAATGAGACACTTAAAGTAGTAAAGGAGTTTTGCTATTAAGGGAGTAATATAACTGACGATGGTCGAAGTAGAGAGGATATAAAATGTAGACTGGCAATGGCAAGGAAAGCGTTTCTGAAGAAGAGAAATTTGTTAACATCGAGTCTAGATTTAAGTGTCAGGAAGTCATTTCTGAAAGTATTTGTATGGAGTGTAGCCATGTATGGAAGTGAAACATGGACGATAAATAGTTTGGACAAGAAGAGAATAGAAGCTTTCGAAATGTGGTGCTACAGAAGAATGCTGAAGATTAGATGGCTAGATCACATAACTAATGAGGAGGTATTGAATAGGATTGGGAAGAAGAGAAGTTTGTGGCACAACTTGACTAGAAGAAGGGATCGGTTGGTAGGACATATCTTGAGGGATCAAGGGATCACAAATTTACCATTGGAGGGAAGCGTGGAGGGTAAAAATCGTAGAGGGAGACCAAGAGATGAATACACTAAGCAGATGCAGAAGGATGTAGGTTGCAGTAGGTACTGGGAGATGAAGAAGCTTGCACAGGACAGAGTAGCATGGCGAGCTGCATCAAACCCGTCTCAGGACTGAGAACAACAACAACAACAACAACAACAAGATAGAAATATGAGAGGGGGCTCATGCCACCTCTCAACCGAACACTAGAAGGGACTACTTTCAAAGATGATCTACAGTGGTGTGTAATCTCAGTGGAAATAAAACTTACGTGATCACAGCTGTTTAGCTTTATAGCCTTAATAAGCCGAAAAAATTAGCAATATCACCGCATGTACTGCGTCACGGTACGTCGGAGTGATGGTTCTCGTACAAGTCTGCGACAACGGAAGAATTCCAGCCACAAAATATATATATAAAAAAAAGCCTTACTCAAACAGTAAACACTAGGACGGCAGAAGGCGGTCCTCAGACTAGTATAATCTATCTGTTTTATCATCTGTGTTTTCTACAGACAGGAAACGTTAACTCCCAGCCACAAGGACGGAGTTCAGATAACGTCTGAATGTGAGTATAGGCAGAAGAAGTGCTCTCTGTCACTGAACGCTTCGTCCTCTCTACCCGGCGGCGAAGTCGAGAATTGTATAAGTTCGCAACTGTACGGTGCCCAAACGTTCTAACTATAAAATCTCCTTAGAGCAAAGACAGCAAGTTCGCCTGTAGCAACAAAAGCTGATAGTGAGCGACCGTCACACACGAGCACTCAAAATGGAAGACCTTTCTCTCTACTGCTGGCTTCCCAGCAAACCTCGGCTTCTCTCCCTCGTAACTGCAGAAAGCGAATCATATTCTCGAAACCATGGAATATTGTCCCTCTCGACAGATTCTTCCGAACAACGACCAACCATATTTTAGTCTTTTGACGTCCAAGGCGGAAAGTTTGCAAGGAAATAATTATCCCCATTAATTAGGAATACTTACAATGGTACACTTCTCAGAGTAAAAGTGCTCGGAAATAACCCAAGCTGCATGTTTTCCGAAGTAACACTTCCTCATTCCTCTCTGCTGCGTCCAAGATTTTCAGAGTTTCCGCAGTATTATCTGCTTGTCCTTCCGACCCAGCTACAACAAAGGCCGGCCGCCGCTGTACTGTGCTTCAGCACTCAGGGGCCCCGACCGTCCTTCTTGGTTACTTCCTGTGTGAAGCAGGACCAACACACCTGTGATGGCTTTTCCACCCAGGGTTTGAGTTGCGCCTGCCGTTTCATTTCCACTGGCACTGCAACCTCTACTATATAGGCAGTCATTCATCATGCCGTCACCTTTCATGCAAGAAGCTTTAACAAGTATTTATAAGGTCTACGTGACAGTGTCA
Source organism: Schistocerca gregaria (assembly GCF_023897955.1). NCBI lineage: Eukaryota > Metazoa > Arthropoda > Insecta > Orthoptera > Acrididae > Schistocerca > Schistocerca gregaria. Next base: position 572,884,967 of record NC_064926.1, read on the forward strand.
GTCTTCTTTAAATATTAGTATATACGAAGTACAACCTATCAAATGATACCTAATTCCGGTTGTAAATCACGGCAAAGTATGTAGATGAGTGCTTGTAATGTGCGAAATTGTAGCCACCTTACAAATTTTAGAAAAGTTGGAAGATTCATTCAGGATAAAGAGATTCACAAACTGAGGAAGTCAATAAGGCCTCGGTTCACCTCTGACCCTTATGCAAGCAGTTATTCACTTTGGCACTGGTCGACAGAGTTGTTCGATGTTATCCTGAGAGATACCGTATCACGTTCTGTCCAACTGGCGCGTTAGATCGTCGAAATCGCTGTGTGGATGGAAGGCCCTGCCTGTAATTCTGCAGAAGTTCTCAATTGGGGATGGATCCGGCTACCTTACTGAGAAAGGTAGGATTTGGCATTCACGAAGTCAAGCAGTGGAAACTCTCGCCGTACACGGGTAGGCATCGTCTTTCTGAAGTGCAAGTCCAGGATGGTTTGCACCGAAGGGGAACGAAATGGGGTGCAGAGTCTCGCCCACGTACCGCTGTGTTGTAAGGAAACTGCTATGAAATGGCACCCCAGACCATATGTCTCACGTGTCAGGCCGTATGGCGGGTTACAGTCAGGTTGCTGTCCAACCGTTGTCCAGGGCGTCTCCAGAGAGGTCCTCGCTGGTCATCGGAGATCCATTCGAAGCAAGACCCATCACTGAAGGCAGTTCTACTCCAGTCAGTGAGATTCTATTCTGAAGATGTGTCTGGAGACGCCTCGGACAGCGGTGGGGTACCAACCTGACTGTTGCCCGCCATACGATCCAACTACCAGGAGTCAGGGTCTGGGTGTCACTACAGTTGGTAACAGGACCCACTTGGTTGTCATCTGCGGCGCACTTACAGCACAGCGGTACGTCGACTATGTACTACGCCCTGTGAGACCTGAGTTTCTTCTGCCGTATTTAACTTTCAAATAACTTCCGGGAATTCAGCCAGGTTACACTTACAGCGATCGCCGATATTTCGGCGGTAGAACACTCTGCGGGGTGTTGTCCCTCCGAAATATCGGCGGTCGCTGAAAGTGTTACCTGGCTGAATTCCCGGAAGTTGTTTGAAATACTACGCCCTGTTTTGTTGTCCACCAGTTAAACCGTATTGGGCTTACAATTCAGCAAGGTAACGTCCGCCCACGCACTGCGGGAGTTTCTACTGCTCGTCTTCGTGTAAGCTGAAGTCTACCTTGGCCAGTAATATCACCTGGTCTCTCCCCAACTGAGAAAGTTCGAAGTATTATGGGCGGAGGCCTCCAACCAGGCTGGCCGCTGTGGCCGAGTGGTTCTAGACGCTTCAGTCTGGAACCGCGTGGCCGCTACGGTCGCAGGTTCGAATCCTGCCTCGGGCGTGGATGTGTGTGATGTTCTTAGGTTAGTTAGGTTTAAGTAGTTCTAATTCTGGGGGACTGATGACCTCAGCAGTTAAGTCCCTCAGAGCCATTTCAGCCTCCAACCAGCTCGAGATTTTAGGGGTGTAAGGCGCCAGTTGGACAGAATCTGGTACGAAATGCTTCAGGATGACATCCAAAAACTCTCATTGCCAAGCCGATTAACTGCTTGCCTGTAATCGCCTGTCTGTATGGACATGCGCAATACATCAACCGATTTCCGTCCCATTCACATAACTCCTGCGTGGTGCGTATTTTTTTTGGTGTAATTTATGTTTGAACGTATGATGGTCATGTTGCAGCGACAACGTTCTCATACAAAAATTACAGTGTTGCGCCTGGAACACATTTTATTTCGAAAACAAAACAGCTACTACATCCAGTTTTTCACTGAGAGCCAGACGTTATGCAGCAATCTTTTTCAAAGATATCCGTTTTGGCCACACCTCATACCGCTTCAGTATTCCCAGGCAGTGTGGCGACTAAGACGTGCGATGCCGGAATTTCACGATTCTCATCTCTCACACATCCATTCCAGGTAATGATAGACGACTCCTGTCGCAGCAGTCATCGTGAGCGTAGAAGTATTGAATCGCTATGATATTCAGCGCACCTTGGTACTTACAAGGGGAGGTCTCGACGTTGGGATCACAGCTTTACTTCTACATCTCCACTATGTGATCAAAAGAATCCGGACACCTGGCTGAAAATGACTTAAAAGTTCGTGGCGCCCTCCATCGGTAATGCTGGAATTCAATATGGTGTTAATCCACCCTTAGCCTTGATGACAGCTTTCACTCTCGCACCCATACGTTGAATCAGGTGCTGGAAGATTTCTAGGGAAATGGCAGCCCATTCTTAACGGAGTGCTGCAGTGAGGAGAGGTATCGATGTCGGTCAGTGAGGCCTGGCACGAAGTCGACGTTCCAAAACATCCCAAAGGTGTTCAACAGGATTCAGGTCAGGACTCTGTGCAGGCCAGTCCATTACACGGATGTTATTGCCGTGTAACCACTTCGCCGCCGGCCGTGCATTATGAACAGGTGCTCGATCGTGTTGAAAGGTGCAATCGCCATCCCCACATTGCTGTTCAACAGTGGGAAGCAAGAAGGTACTTAAAACATCAATGTAGGCCCGTGCTGTGACAGTGCCACGCAAAACAACAAGAGGTGCAAGTCCCCTCCATCAACAACACGACCACACCATAACACCACAGCCTCCGAAATTTACTGTTGGCACTACACACGCTGGCAGATGACGTTCACCAGGCATTCGCCATACCCACAGCTTCACATCGGATCACCACATTGTGTGCCGTGATTCGTCACACCACACAACGTTTTTCCACTCTTCAATCGTCCAATGTTTACGCTGCTTACACCAAGCGAGGCGTCGTTTGGCATTTACCGGGAGGATGTGTGCCTTACGAGCATCCGCTCGACCGTGAAATCCAAGTTTTCTCACCTCCCGCCTAACTGTCATAGTACTTGCAGTGGATCCTGATGCAGTTGTGAATTAGTGTGTGATGGTCTGTATAAATGTCTGTCTGTTACACATTTCGACCCCCTTCAACTGTCGGCGGTCTCTGTCAGTCAACAAACGAGGTCGGCCTGTACGCTTTTGTGCTGTACGTGTCCCTTCACGTTTCCATTTCACTATCACATCGGAAACAGTGGACTTAGGCATGTTTAGGAGTGTGCGAATCTCGCGCACAGACGTATGACACAAGTGACACACAATCACCTGATCACGTTCGAAGTCCGTGAGTTCCTCAGAGCGCCCCGTTCTGCTCTCTCACGATGTATGACTACTGAGGTCGCTGATGCGGAGTACCTGGCAGAAAGTGGCAGCACAATGCACCTAATATGTAAAACGTATGTGTTTGGGGTGTCCGGATACTTTTGCTCACATAGTGTGCATCGACATGGATACTCTGCAAATCACATTTAAGTGCCTGGCACAGGGTTCATCGAACCACCTTCACGATCCTCTATTGTTCCAATCTCGTGTATCAAGCAGAAAGTACCAACACCTACGTCCTTCCGCACGAGCTCTGATATCCCTAGTATTTTATCACAGTGATCGTTCCTCCTTATCAAGAGCGGTGTCAAAAAAATATTTACACATTCAAAGGAGGAAGTTGGTGATTGGAAGTTCGTGAGAAGATTCCGTCGCAACGAAAAACGCCTTTGTTTTAATGATGTCCATCACAAATCCTCTATCATTTCAGTGACACTCTCTCTCCTATTTCGCGATAATACAAAACGCGCTGCCCTTCTTCCAACTTTTTCAACGTACTCCGTCAATCCTACGTGGCAAGGATCCCACACCGCGAAGCAGTATACTAAAAAAAGAGGACGGACAAGGGAAGTGTAGAGAGTCTCCTTAATAGATTTGTTACATTTTCTAAGTGTCCTGCCAATAAAACTGAGCCTTTGATTAACCTTTCGCACAGCGTTGTTTATGAGTTCCTTTCAATTTAAGTTGTTCGTCATTGTAATTCCTAGGTATTTAGTTGGTTTTACGGCCTTTAGATTGGACTGATGTACGTGTTTCCGAAGTTTAACGGATTCGTTTTAACACTCATGTCGACAACATCACACTTTTTGTTATTTAGGGTCAACCGCCAATTTTCGCATCATAAAGGTATCTTTTCTAAATCTTTTTGCAATTTGTTTTGATCTTTTGATGACTTTATTAGTCGATAAACGACAGCGCCATCTGCAAATCGCTTATATAGATAAGGAACAGCAAAGGGCCTGTAACACTACCTTGGGGAACGCCAGAAATCACTTCTGTTTTACTCGATGACTTTCCGTCAATTACTACAAACTGTGACCTCTATGACTGGCAATCACGAATCCAGTCACATAACTGAGACCATAGTCCATAAGCACGCAAGCCTCTTGTGTCGCACAGTGTCAAAAGCCTTCTGGAAATCCAGAAATACAGAATCAATCAGAAATCCCTTGTCAATAGCACCCAACACGTGATGTGTATAAAGTGATAGTTGTTTTTCAAAAGCACGATGTTCTCTCAATCCCTGCTAACTGTATGTAAATAGGCCGTTCCGTTCGAGGTAATTCATAATGTTGGAACACAATATATGTTCCAAAAACCTGCTACACATCGACAATGATAGGGGCCTGTAATTTAGTGGATTACTCCTACTACCTTTCTTGAATATTGGTGTGACCTGTGTAACTTCCAGGCTTTGGGTTCGGATCTTTTCGCCTAGCGAACGGCTGTATATGATTGTTATCTATGGAGATAATGCATCAGCATACTCCGAAAGGAACCTGATTGGTATACGGACTGGACCAGGAGACATGCTTTTATTAAGTGATTTAAGTTGCTTCACTACTCCGAGGATATTTACTTCTACGTTACTCATGTTGGCAGCTGTTCTTGATTCGAATTCTGGAATATTTACTTCGCCTTCTTTTGTGACAGGTTTTCGGATGGCTGTGTTCAGTAAGTCTACTTCGGCAGCACTGTCGTCTATAGTATCTCCATTGTTATCGCGCAGAGAAGGCAATTAGCATACTTCACAATTGACCAGAATAAGTTTGGATTTTCTGCCAGGTTTCGAGACAAAGTTTCGTCGTGGAAACTACTACAATCATCTGGCACTGAAGCCCGCGCTAAATTCCAAGCTTCTGCAAAGGATCGCCATTCTTGGAGATTTTGCGTCCGTTTAAATTTGGCATGTTTGTTTCGTTGTTTCTGCAACAGTGTTCTGACCCGTTTTGTGTACCAAGGAGGATCATCTCCGTCGTTTGTTAATTTATTTGGTATAAATCTCTCAGTTGCTGCCGATACTATTTCTTCGAATTCAAGCCACATCTGGTTTACACTGATACTGTTAATTTGGGAGGAGTGGAAATTGTCTCTCAGGAAGGCGTCAAGTGAATATTTATCTGATTTTATGAATAGGTATATTTTTCGTTTATTTTCGGAGGGTTTGGGGCCTTCAAGATTCAATCTTGCTACGACAACCCTGTCTTCACTTCAAAGTTTGTATACCTTTAGTAGGCTAATAAAAAGGCATATTTTGACTGTAGTAAGGTGGACTATTCTGGCAACTAAGAGAAAATCGCAAGAGAAGTTTTACACGTCAATTGTGGGCACTATATTATTGACTTTGAATAAGGTCATTCGCCTATTCATATATTTATTTATCGAAGTTTGACTTTGGCTTTCCAAGCCTGTGCCTCGTCCTTGAAAATTTAATTGCAAATAGTAAATATTCCAATAACACATGAAAGTCATTACAACTTCATTAAAATGCATGTGTCTTTTTTTCATTACATAAATTAAATTATGAGACCAGTAATGAAAAAAAATATAAATTACAAAGTAAGTGGTGGAGGAATTCGAAGCGTCGCCGTGTTCACAATTCACTCGCCAGGTGCGAAAGCTAACGAGAATCCTTACGGCCGGCACCTTTGCGCAGATAAATCATTTTCACAATACACGCGTAGAACTTCTGTAGAGGTTTTCTCGGGATTGCCAGAGTAGTGCACCTCACTTCTTTCACCTGTTGTTTTAATGGCCTACTAAAGGTGTAGAAAGTTTGAAGTAAATCCGTCATGCCAACGTCGTGATCTGCCCTTGTCAGTGAATTCACTGCGAGGACTGTTCATAAGAATGTGCAACCAGTCTTCAAATGCCTCTAGTGTTAACTGGAGTGACCAAAAGCCAAGAACTTGTATGCAGATTTTAAGTGAAAATAGGACGAACCAGCACGTTTCTTAGCCAGCTGAGAAAGCTTTAGTCACTTCAAGCATCGTTTTAGTTTACGTAATATTGAAAAGACAGCTGCTGCAGTTGGAACTGCACGCGACCAGTTTAAAGAGAGGTTTACAGAAATTGTGACAGAAAAAGACTACACTGCGAAGCAGGTTTTCAGCCTTAGTGAAACGGACTCATTTTGTAAACAAATACCTAACCACACGTTGATTTCTATTGAAGAAAAAACAGTACCACTATTTAAGGCAGGCAAGGACCGATGCGTCCTTGTTTCTGGAGGAAATGTTGCAGGGGACTGTAAATAAAAACCTCTTATAATCAACTGCTCATGAAATACTAAGACACTAAATGGCTGTGATAAGAGCAGGCTGGGAATCAATAACTCAGATAGTTGTACAGCATTATGTAGTGATCCTCCAGCAGCAATTCGCTATTCAAATCGTCGGCGAGTCCAGAATCTTCTTCGCGATATTCTCCGCTCTTCTTCGAGAATCGCTAAAACGGCTGACGGAGCTATTTTACGCGCGCCCACTCCCGCGAGGAAACCGTGTGATTTACGGGCCGGGTGGCGCCGGAAACTGACCCTGGAGAGAGTACAGGCCGCATCTCACGATGAGGAGGACGCCGTGTTCCGTGAGGTGAGGCGGCTCGTTCAGAGCGTGCAGCCGACCACGAGGGACAGCAAGTCTGGAGGGCCTCGCGATGAATCGACCATGTGAGGGCGGCTTACACATTGTCCCCACATAAATTATAATCAGATGCGTTGTCACTAACGGCATTCCAGACAAAACTGACCAAGTGCGAGTAACACACGCACACACACACACACACACACACACACACTACAGCAATTCCTCAGACTAGCCCGGACATATAAAAAGAAGTGAACAGGTGAATTCATTTTATATGTGTATATATAGACGACTTACACCAAGCGAGGCGTCGTTTGGCATTTACCGGGAGGATGTGTGCCTTACGAGCATCCGCTCGACCGTGAAATCCAAGTTTTCTCACCTCCCGCCTAACTGTCATAGTACTTGCAGTGGATCCTGATGCAGTTGTGAATTAGTGTGTGATGGTCTGTATAAATGTCTGTCTGTTACACATTTCGACCCCCTTCAACTGTCGGCGGTCTCTGTCAGTCAACAAACGAGGTCGGCCTGTACGCTTTTGTGCTGTACGTGTCCCTTCACGTTTCCATTTCACTATCACATCGGAAACAGTGGACTTAGGCATGTTTAGGAGTGTGCGAATCTCGCGCACAGACGTATGACACAAGTGACACACAATCACCTGATCACGTTCGAAGTCCGTGAGTTCCTCAGAGCGCCCCGTTCTGCTCTCTCACGATGTATGACTACTGAGGTCGCTGATGCGGAGTACCTGGCAGAAAGTGGCAGCACAATGCACCTAATATGTAAAACGTATGTGTTTGGGGTGTCCGGATACTTTTGCTCACATAGTGTGCATCGACATGGATACTCTGCAAATCACATTTAAGTGCCTGGCACAGGGTTCATCGAACCACCTTCACGATCCTCTATTGTTCCAATCTCGTGTATCAAGCAGAAAGTACCAACACCTACGTCCTTCCGCACGAGCTCTGATATCCCTAGTATTTTATCACAGTGATCGTTCCTCCTTATCAAGAGCGGTGTCAAAAAAATATTTACACATTCAAAGGAGGAAGTTGGTGATTGGAAGTTCGTGAGAAGATTCCGTCGCAACGAAAAACGCCTTTGTTTTAATGATGTCCATCACAAATCCTCTATCATTTCAGTGACACTCTCTCTCCTATTTCGCGATAATACAAAACGCGCTGCCCTTCTTCCAACTTTTTCAACGTACTCCGTCAATCCTACGTGGCAAGGATCCCACACCGCGAAGCAGTATACTAAAAAAAGAGGACGGACAAGGGAAGTGTAGAGAGTCTCCTTAATAGATTTGTTACATTTTCTAAGTGTCCTGCCAATAAAACTGAGCCTTTGATTAACCTTTCGCACAGCGTTGTTTATGAGTTCCTTTCAATTTAAGTTGTTCGTCATTGTAATTCCTAGGTATTTAGTTGGTTTTACGGCCTTTAGATTGGACTGATGTACGTGTTTCCGAAGTTTAACGGATTCGTTTTAACACTCATGTCGACAACATCACACTTTTTGTTATTTAGGGTCAACCGCCAATTTTCGCATCATAAAGGTATCTTTTCTAAATCTTTTTGCAATTTGTTTTGATCTTTTGATGACTTTATTAGTCGATAAACGACAGCGCCATCTGCAAATCGCTTATATAGATAAGGAACAGCAAAGGGCCTGTAACACTACCTTGGGGAACGCCAGAAATCACTTCTGTTTTACTCGATGACTTTCCGTCAATTACTACAAACTGTGACCTCTATGACTGGCAATCACGAATCCAGTCACATAACTGAGACCATAGTCCATAAGCACGCAAGCCTCTTGTGTCGCACAGTGTCAAAAGCCTTCTGGAAATCCAGAAATACAGAATCAATCAGAAATCCCTTGTCAATAGCACCCAACACGTGATGTGTATAAAGTGATAGTTGTTTTTCAAAAGCACGATGTTCTCTCAATCCCTGCTAACTGTATGTAAATAGGCCGTTCCGTTCGAGGTAATTCATAATGTTGGAACACAATATATGTTCCAAAAACCTGCTACACATCGACAATGATAGGGGCCTGTAATTTAGTGGATTACTCCTACTACCTTTCTTGAATATTGGTGTGACCTGTGTAACTTCCAGGCTTTGGGTTCGGATCTTTTCGCCTAGCGAACGGCTGTATATGATTGTTATCTATGGAGATAATGCATCAGCATACTCCGAAAGGAACCTGATTGGTATACGGACTGGACCAGGAGACATGCTTTTATTAAGTGATTTAAGTTGCTTCACTACTCCGAGGATATTTACTTCTACGTTACTCATGTTGGCAGCTGTTCTTGATTCGAATTCTGGAATATTTACTTCGCCTTCTTTTGTGACAGGTTTTCGGATGGCTGTGTTCAGTAAGTCTACTTCGGCAGCACTGTCGTCTATAGTATCTCCATTGTTATCGCGCAGAGAAGGCAATTAGCATACTTCACAATTGACCAGAATAAGTTTGGATTTTCTGCCAGGTTTCGAGACAAAGTTTCGTCGTGGAAACTACTACAATCATCTGGCACTGAAGCCCGCGCTAAATTCCAAGCTTCTGCAAAGGATCGCCATTCTTGGAGATTTTGCGTCCGTTTAAATTTGGCATGTTTGTTTCGTTGTTTCTGCAACAGTGTTCTGACCCGTTTTGTGTACCAAGGAGGATCATCTCCGTCGTTTGTTAATTTATTTGGTATAAATCTCTCAGTTGCTGCCGATACTATTTCTTCGAATTCAAGCCACATCTGGTTTACACTGATACTGTTAATTTGGGAGGAGTGGAAATTGTCTCTCAGGAAGGCGTCAAGTGAATATTTATCTGATTTTATGAATAGGTATATTTTTCGTTTATTTTCGGAGGGTTTGGGGCCTTCAAGATTCAATCTTGCTACGACAACCCTGTCTTCACTTCAAAGTTTGTATACCTTTAGTAGGCTAATAAAAAGGCATATTTTGACTGTAGTAAGGTGGACTATTCTGGCAACTAAGAGAAAATCGCAAGAGAAGTTTTACACGTCAATTGTGGGCACTATATTATTGACTTTGAATAAGGTCATTCGCCTATTCATATATTTATTTATCGAAGTTTGACTTTGGCTTTCCAAGCCTGTGCCTCGTCCTTGAAAATTTAATTGCAAATAGTAAATATTCCAATAACACATGAAAGTCATTACAACTTCATTAAAATGCATGTGTCTTTTTTTCATTACATAAATTAAATTATGAGACCAGTAATGAAAAAAAATATAAATTACAAAGTAAGTGGTGGAGGAATTCGAAGCGTCGCCGTGTTCACAATTCACTCGCCAGGTGCGAAAGCTAACGAGAATCCTTACGGCCGGCACCTTTGCGCAGATAAATCATTTTCACAATACACGCGTAGAACTTCTGCAGAGGTTTTCTCGGGATTGCCAGAGTAGTGCACCTCACTTCTTTCACCTGTTGTTTTAATGGCCTACTAAAGGTGTAGAAAGTTTGAAGTAAATCCGTCATGCCAACGTCGTGATCTGCCCTTGTCAGTGAATTCACTGCGAGGACTGTTCATAAGAATGTGCAACCAGTCTTCAAATGCCTCTAGTGTTAACTGGAGTGACCAAAAGCCAAGAACTTGTATGCAGATTTTAAGTGAAAATAGGACGAACCAGCACGTTTCTTAGCCAGCTGAGAAAGCTTTAGTCACTTCAAGCATCGTTTTAGTTTACGTAATATTGAAAAGACAGCTGCTGCAGTTGGAACTGCACGCGACCAGTTTAAAGAGAGGTTTACAGAAATTGTGACAGAAAAAGACTACACTGCGAAGCAGGTTTTCAGCCTTAGTGAAACGGACTCATTTTGTAAACAAATACCTAACCACACGTTGATTTCTATTGAAGAAAAAACAGTACCACTATTTAAGGCAGGCAAGGACCGATGCGTCCTTGTTTCTGGAGGAAATGTTGCAGGGGACTGTAAATAAAAACCTCTTATAATCAACTGCTCATGAAATACTAAGACACTAAATGGCTGTGATAAGAGCAGGCTGGGAATCAATAACTCAGATAGTTGTACAGCATTATGTAGTGATCCTCCAGCAGCAATTCGCTATTCAAATCGTCGGCGAGTCCAGAATCTTCTTCGCGATATTCTCCGCTCTTCTTCGAGAATCGCTAAAACGGCTGACGGAGCTATTTTACGCGCGCCCACTCCCGCGAGGAAACCGTGTGATTTACGGGCCGGGTGGCGCCGGAAACTGACCCTGGAGAGAGTACAGGCCGCATCTCACGATGAGGAGGACGCCGTGTTCCGTGAGGTGAGGCGGCTCGTTCAGAGCGTGCAGCCGACCACGAGGGACAGCAAGTCTGGAGGGCCTCGCGATGAATCGACCATGTGAGGGCGGCTTACACATTGTCCCCACATAAATTATAATCAGATGCGTTGTCACTAACGGCATTCCAGACAAAACTGACCAAGTGCGAGTAACACACGCACACACACACACACACACACACACACACACTACAGCAATTCCTCAGACTAGCCCGGACATATAAAAAGAAGTGAACAGGTGAATTCATTTTATATGTGTATATATAGACGACTGAATAAGATAGTTTTTATTTACTTACTAAAAAATGTCTACAACTTACATTTTATGTTCGCCTCCACTAATGTTCGTGTATTTTCTTTCTGACAGATAATGGATGCAATGTATATTCTACTGACAATGAGATATTTTTCATGCTACAAGAGTATTATTAGAGTTTAAAAATGTTAAGGTTTTTTTTTTACTTTATTTCTACTTTGCAACTTTGCTTCTTGCCGTATTTCATGATTGTATGTCATCGGGAAGCACTCTATAGGTTTCGATGAGTGAGTTGGCGAGAATAAATTAGGTGACAAATCTCTGTTGATCCCCCACGGACAGCCGGCCTGAGTCGCTACAGTCTGGAACCAGGCGACAGCTACGGTCGTAGGTTCGAATCCTGCCTCAAGCATGGATGTGTGTGATGTCCTTATGTTAGTTAGGTTTAAGTAGTCCTAAGTTCTAGGGGACTTATGACCTCAGAACTTAAGTCCCATAGTGCTCAGAGCCATTTGAACCATTTTGAACCATCATGGACAGCGGACATCAGCTAGTTCAGTAATTGTCAATATCGATGAAATTCTCCAACAGCCGTGTAACTGAGAAGTTATTTTATTTTATTTTGACGAGAACCAGTTTCGGCATTCTACTATGCCATCTTTAGGACCCATAATGCATCTCTCAAAATAAACGATAATGCCACACAGTGCGATATATCCCTGGATTTTGTTAATTCAACCGTTTGACAAGTGCTTCATTCGAAGTCTTTGTAGAAACTGTACCAAGTCTTCGAATGAAGCACTTGTCAGACGGTTGAACACCAAATGCAGGGATATGTGGCACTGTGAGGCATCGGGCGCTAATGACCGTAGCAGTTTTGCGCCCTAAAACGATTAAAAAAACTGTGAGGCATTATCGTTTATTTTGAGAGATGCATATGGGGCCATAGTGTAATGCCGAAACTGATTGTCGTCAAAATAAAATAAAATAACATCTTAGTTACACCGCTGTTGTACAATTTCATTGACATCGACAATTACGTGACAAATGGCTGAATCTTTTGATTGCGTTGACATAGAAACTTAAATTTTTTACACCGTCAAGGGATCATAGCCCTTAGTAAGTGACATAAATTTAAATTTGATACACCAATCAATCACAAAAAAAAGGGGATCGTAACTGACCGACAGACAAACAGACAGAAGGAAATAAATGACAAAAACCATTTCAAATTCAAATGGCTCGGAGCACTATGGGACTTAACATCTATGGTCATCAGTCCCCTAGAACTTAGAACTACTTAAACCTAACTAACCTAAGGACATCACACAACACCCAGTCATCACGAGGCAGAGAAAATCCCTGACCCCGCCGGGAATCGAACCCGGGAACCCGCAAAAACCATTTGTTTATGAGCTATACTTACAAATAAACAATATTCGGATTTTTCCTATACCTGTACCGTGAAACGTGGCTTCTTGCCGAATTTCATGATTCCAGGCCAACGGAAAGTACGCTATCGGTTTTGGTGAGCACTTTGCGAGTGGCCGAATATTTTGAACGAATTCACTTAGAAACTTAAAATTTTTACGTCTACCCGTTCCTGAGAGAAAGCTTTCTGAACACACAGACCGACATCAAAATGATCCCACAAGGGTTTCGTTCTTACTGACTGAGCCGGCCGCTGTGGACGAGCGATTCTGGCTGCGCTGTTTCTCCGGTGACAGGGTCGAATACTGCCTCGGGCGTGGATGTGTGTGATGTCATTAGGATAGTTAGGTTCAAGTAGTTCTAAGCTCTAGGGGACTGATGACCACAGATGTTAAGTCCCATAGTTCTCAGAGCCATTTGAACCATTTACAGATTGAGACACGGAACCGTAAAAACGGCTGTAATCATTTAGTAGTAATTGATGTCCTTTCTGTCATTGTTTAAGTAGTTGATGTAAAAGACAACAGTTTGCCTGCAGTTTATGAATATGATTTCAATTACGTTAGATTGAGTTGGACTGAGAATAACTAAAGCTAGCCCAGTCATACAGATGCTTCCGTAGAGTCATGCAAAAATTCAACAGGACATAGAGGATGCTCCATTGAACAATTTGAAACGGAGAACGTGGGTCGGACAAGCTAGCTTAAGGAGATAACAAGAAGAAAATCACATTACTGTGAGCTTTTTTGTTAACAAAAATGGTTCAAATGGCTCTGAAAACTATGGGACTTAACTGCTGAGGTAATTAGTCCCCTAGAACTTAGAACTACTTAAACCTAACTAACCTAAGGACATCATACACATCTATGCACGTGGCAGGATTCGCGCGGTTCCAGACTGTAGCGCCTAGAACCGCTCGGCCACTTCGTCTGACTGTTGATTACACTAGTTTGCTGAAAAAAATACCATCACTGACACAATGGACGAGCGATTTGTACTGTATCTTACAAAACGTGCTTAAACTGATGGCCATCAACCTCAATTCAAGCATGACGTCAATGAACAAGATTCTGACGCAAACTGACAAGTATGCCTGATGTGTTTCGAATCAAATCACAGGCAGCTACAATTATGGCATCTAATTCCATCTCCGCATGTATTGGGGCATCATACGCAAGTGACTTTAGATGTTGTGGAGATACTTTTTCAATATTTCTTGATAAACCAAGATGTAAAAGATTTGCCAGATATCGATCGGCCAATCAAAGATAAATAAGAGCACTGATAGACTCTGGGAGACAATGACATAATTACGCTCTTCAATTATTAGCTTTAGTAGTAATCTTCCGTTCAGTTCTTGTTCGTCATAAAGCGTAGACGTATATGTGAATTCTGGTATTCCATTTACGGACGTTTATTTTATTAATTACCCGTTACATTCAAAACGATATCTCCACGTTTATCAATATTTATGAAAGCCTAATAACCCATTCTCCTGGACCAGTATTCGTAGGCTTCATATAGATAGCAGCCGCATTACTGGCGGCGGCGCAGTACAAAAATGGAGCTTGGTGAGCATGCTCTTTTCTTCTTTTGAGGCTGCCATTTTCTTTTTTAATTTGGTCATTTCCTGCGGTACTAATACCCGCCATCTTCATCATTTCTCTTTCTCTAACGAAATTCGGTTCCTTAATTTATAATTTTTTTCTGATTTTTATTTCCACCTTAACCGAAATTCTTTGCAACCAGGCCACAAGGAAAGGTAAATCTAAGAAAATACGTGCGTCTACCTCTCCAGTATATTCGTTGTATGTGAGTGGCTTTTACAATAATTACAATTTCTTACCATCACCTCGAAATGCAGTAGTTATTAGACAGCGAATGTACGCGCCTTTTCTCGTTGTTGCAGGCACTCTGGTGTTAAACGTCACTTATATTTTATTAATATTCCACTTATGTATACTGCTACTGTCGCAACGCTGCTTCACGGCGATAATTATTACGTGACTTTATAATTAAACCTATTTTCCAAATTACTGCACCGGCTGCCTAAATAATCAGAAAGATTCAATAAAAAACAACCGAGAAGGCGAATTACAATATCCCCATAGGAAATAGTCAAGGGGATTCAGATGAGGTGCCCGAGCAGGGCACAGAATAGGGCCTCTGCTCCCAATCCAGCGACCAGGAAATACTACCGAGAGAGGTGGCGCACTGGTTAGCACACTGGACTCGCGTTCGGAAGGACGAGGGTTCAATCCCTCGTCCGGCCATCCAGATTTAGGTTTGCCGTGATTTCCCTGAACCGCTTCAGGCAAATTCCGTGATGGTTCCTTTGAAAGGGCACGGTCGACTTGCTTCCCCATCCTTCCCTAATCCTATGAGACCGATAACCTCGCTGTATGGTCTCTTCCCCCAAACAACCAACCAACCAGGAAATACTGTACCGCTACTGCTCCATCGTATTCTGATGTACGTCTCTGAATAGCACAGGGCAATGAATGTGTCCGTCATTGATTCATGGCATTCTCTGTCTCGGGACAGAGTCACCTTATGGACAAGTGAAGTAAAAAAAAACCTGCATCACGACCCCCTGATAATCGGGCTCGTCCTCCTTGATTCCTTGCAGGAAATAAAGAGTGTACACCTAAGTAAACAGCACGGTACATCAACTCTTCTACGCATGTTAGTTGTAAATAAGCTGGAAAACAGTTATGCTAGACAAAGCGGTAGACAAGTTTACTTCCACATGTCCTCAACCTGGTTTCTCCGACCCCAAGTTCCTTATCCCAAATTGATCAGTGAAGCATTCTCTATGTCCTGTTACACTTTTGCACGCCGTACATGGAGCGCCACGAGACAGTTACAACACACGAGCTGGAACTTGCGTTGTCCTTATGCAAGCGGGCCCCTTCAGGGCGCTGGGGCTGGCCCTTAAAACAGGCGCAGCCCACGACCGAAACGGAGCCGTGGGAAAAGAATAAGCAGTGGGCTGCCGCCGCTTGTGTAACTGCCGGCGGTAACAGCTGACCGGAGGCCACGCCTGGTCTCAACACTTCATCAAATCCATATCCTCCCCACCTCTCTCCGCAGGGCGCGGTCGGCTAGGCACGCCATCGCGGCCGCCTCTCTGTGGGGGCATTCGGAACTAACCGATTCGTTAGGAAGTACTGTCAGCGCCAGTACGTGGTCAGGAAGAGGAAGGCAGGTGGTGGCTGCAGTCTCCACACCACCCGACGCTCGCCAGGGACGCTAGCCCTTCTGTCATGGCCCGCTTTTTATGCAACACTGCTTCCAGCAGACGAACATCTAAGTTCCCATTCTCACTGTCGTGATTACATGTCAGTCCTGGACCGATTTTGCGAGCTCGATTACACAGCGAGTTTCCAAGTGTCAGTGGTTTTGTGTCTACATCATGTAAATCACGTAATGAAATGATAATTAAATCAAGACCCGACACTGCCGACAGGCGTTGATATACATCAACGGGGACGGTTGGAAATGTGTGCCCCGAGCGGGAGTCGAACTCGGAGCGTGGTTAGATCGCAGACGCTCCATCTGTCTCTTCCACAGAGGGCAAAGAGAATAGTGCGACTGCAGGGATTTATCCCTTGCGCGCTCCCCGTGAGAGCCACATCCCCAACTTAATGTCCACACACTACATTCGTAGTGGCCCTGCCCATTACACTCTTTACTCGCGGCAGACAATCTTACCGAGGCCCGTAAGAGTTCGGGCAATGCGTGTGCATCCAGCACAGAGGAAGGTGCATCCAGCACAGAGGAAGGTTCAGATGGTTCAAATGGCTCTGAGCGCTATGGGACATAACATCTGAGGTCATCACTCCAATTGAACTTGGAACTACTTAAACCTAGCTAAGCTAAGGACATCACAGACATCCATGCTCGAGGCAGGATTCGAACCTGCGACCGTAGACTGTAGCGCCTAGAACCGCTCGGCCACTCAACAGAGGAAGGTCAGTGACCGGTTAGGCTTTAGAATATGAAGATGGCATCTGTTCGTTCGGACATGTCCGAAAGGACAGACACCATCTCCATATAAATCAGGTAACGTTCCAGTGCTATCCACTCTTTTTATTCCCCATAAACTATTAGTATAATACGAAAGACGTAAAATATACTATAAGACGAAAAATTGACGCACCACAAAAGAATGAACCCAATGGGACGGTCTGTACACGCACAGAAAAAAAATTATTACAATTTCGACAAAATTGGATGATTTATTCGTGAGAAAGGGCTTCACAGATTGAACAAATCGGTAACCCGTTGATCCACCTTTGGCCCTTATGCAAGCAGCTATTCGCCCTTGGCTTTGGCTTGTCGCTGACTGACAAGAGTTCTTGGAGATCCTCCTGAGCGATATCGTGCCAAATTCTGTCCAATTGGAGCATTAAGTCATCAAAATCCCTAGTTGGTTGGAGGCCTGTGCCTATAATGCTCGAGACGTTCTTAATTGGGGAGAGATCAGGTGACCTTGCTGGCCAAGATGGGGTTTGGCAAGGACGAAGTGCGGCCCAGTTGGCCGAGCGGTTCTAGGTGCTGCAGTTCCGAACCACGCGACTGCTTCGCACGCAGGTTCGAATCCTGCGTCGGGCATGGATGTGTGTGATGTCCTTGGGTTAGTTAGGTTAAAGAGTTCTAAGTTTTAGGGGACTGATGGCCTCAAACGTCAAGTCCCAGCCATTTGAACCAAGGATGAAGCCTGTAATGTCATTGGCTGGGTTAGAATGGACCTCAGTGATGAGGCTGTCCTCGAAGTGACCCCAGATGACCAGAAAAGACGGGTCTGGACACTCTTCGGACAGCAGTGGAATACCAACCTGACCGTTGTCCTCCATACGACCCGACAACGATGAGTCATGATCTAGTGTGGCATTTCTCTTCATAGCAGGACCTCTTCGATTATCATCCGCGACACGCTTATAGCACAGTGGTATGTCGACGATGTTCTACAACCCATTTTGTTGCTCTTCGTGGCAAACCATCCTTCGCTTACATTTCAGCAAGATAATGCCCGCCTGCACACGACGAGACTTTATATTGTTTGTATTCGTGCTTGCTTAACCCTACGTTGGCCAGCAGGGTTACCAGATCTCTCCCCAACTGAGAACGTTTGGAGCATTAAGGGCACGGCCCTCCAACTGGCTTGGGATTTTGACGATGTGACCCGCCAACTGGACGGAATTTGGACCAACATCCCTCAGGATATGTAACAGCTCTATCAATCAAAACCAAGCCGAATAACTGATTGCTTAAAGGCCAGAGGTGCACCATCGCGTTATTCATTTCCTCAGGTAGTGTTCTCTTGAATAAATACACTCCTGGAAATTGAAATAAGAACACCGTGAATTCATTGACCCAGGAAGGGGAAACTTTATTGACACATTTACAGGCACATAGACACAGGCAACAGAGCATGCACAATGTCGGCACTAGTACAGTGTATATCCACCTTTCGGAGCAATGCAGGCTGCTATTCTCCCATGGAGAAGATATTAGAGATGCTGGATGTAGTCCTGTGGAACGGCTTGCCATACCATTTCCACCTGGCGCCTCAGTTTGACCAGGGTTCGTGCTGGACGTGCAGACCGCGTGAAACGACGCTTCATCGAGTCCCAAACATGCTCAATGGGGGACAGATCCGGAGATCTTGCTGGCCAGGGTAGTTGACTTACACCTTCTAGAGCACGTTGGGTGGCACGGGATACATGCGGACGTGCATTGTCCTGTTGGAACAGCAAGTTCCCTTGCCGGTCTAGGAATGGTAGAACGATGGGTTTGATGACGGTTTGGATGTACCGTGCACTATTCAGTGTCCCCTCGACGATCACCAGAGGTGTACGGCCAGTGTAGGAGATCGCTCCCCACACCATTCTGCCGGGTGTTGGCCCTGTGTGCCTCGGTCGTATGCAGTCCTGATTGTGGCGCTCACATGCATGGCGCCAAACACGCATACGACCATCATTGGCACCAAGGCAGAAGCGACTCTCATCGCTGAAGACGACACGTCTCCATTCGTCCCTCCATTCACGCCTGTCGCGACACCACAGGAGGCGGGCTGCACGATGTTGTGGCATGAGCGGAAGACGGCCTAACGGTGTGCGGGACCGTAGCCCAGCTTCATGGAGACGGTTGCGAATGGTCCTCGCCGATACCCCAGGAGCAACGGTGTCCTTAATTTGCTGGGAAGTGGCGGTGCGGTCCCCTACGGCACTGCGTAGGATCCTACGGTCTTGGCGTGCATCCGTGCGTCTCTGCGGTCCGGTCCCAGGTTGACGGGCACGTGCACCTTCCGCCGACCACTGGCGACAACATCGATGTACTGTGGAGACCTCACGCCCCACGTGTTGAGCAATTCGGCGGTACGTCCACCCGGCCTCCCGCATGCCCACTATACGCCCTCGCTCAAAGTCCGTCAACTGCACATACGGTTCACGTCCACGCTGTCGCGGCATGCTACCAGTGTTAAAGACTGCGATGGAGCTCCGTATGCCACGGCAAACTGACTGACACTGACGGCGGCGGTGCACAAATGCTGCGCAGCTAGCGCCATTCGACGGCCAACACCGCGGTTCCTGGTGTGTCCGCTGTGCCGTGCG
This sequence comes from Schistocerca gregaria, assembly GCF_023897955.1. NCBI lineage: Eukaryota > Metazoa > Arthropoda > Insecta > Orthoptera > Acrididae > Schistocerca > Schistocerca gregaria. Next base: position 572,904,410 of record NC_064926.1, read on the forward strand.
TGTGATCATTGCTTGTACAGCCCTCTCGCAGTGTCCGGAGCAAGTATGATGGGTCTGACACAGCGGTGTCAATGTGTTCTTTTTTCCATTTCCAGGAGTGTAATTCATTTTCCTGATATTGTAATCATTCGTTTATCTCTACATGTAGATCACATATTATCGATTTCCGTCCCATTTCTGATAATTCCTTCGTGGTGCGTTGGTTTGTTTTTATTTTTACTTTGATAGTATAAATATGACCGAGTTCTGAGTTTGAGCAAAATGGAAACAAACGAGGAAATTACATTACTGAACTCTGTCGTAATAATATGTTTCATGTTACTGGCTGGCAAAGAACATCTGAGCCGCAACTGAGCTTCGCATTCGGAGAGATAGACGACCCTGAAAGCTGCTGTGGATGCGACGAAGGACGAGGAAAATGTGCAAGTAGTGCTACGAAATAACCTCCACTGGCAGCAGTTGTTTAAGGGAAATGTTGTGTTGTAGAAGAAAGCACTCGTTGCTCTGTATTCAAATTATATGTTCCTGGGTGCATTTAAGAGTTCCTGACTCTCGCCATATGTCGCACTTGATCGCCATATGTCGAACTAGATCGTTTTGGTGGTGCAGCTGTTACTGCGTGGGCATCCTGACCTCTAGATCTTTGAACACGGTACACTCACACTTCAGTGTCACACAGTACTCCTTCCCCACGTTCGTTTTTCAGAGGTATATTCGGCCGTCATTTCATTTTTTTGTGGATAACAATGCGCGGCTGCATCGAACAGCGTAAACGGGGGAGCTGCTGGAACGAGATGATGTTAGGCGAATGGAGTGCCCGTCACCCAGACTTAAATCCCGTGTAGCGAGTTTAGGAGCCAAATGCCGTGCCGCAGTCGTAACACCGGTTTATGTCAGGTCACCGAAGTTAGGCGCTGTCGGGCTGGGCTAGCACTTGGATGGGTGACCATCCGGTCTGCCGAGTGCTGTTGGCAAGCGGGGTGCACTCAGCCCTTCTGAGGCAAACTGAGGAGCTACGTAACTGAGAAGTAGCGGCTCCGGTCTCGTAATCTGACCTACGGCCGGGAGAGCGGTGTGCTGACCACGTGCCCCCCCATATACGCATCCGCGGACGCCTATGAGCTGCGGATGACACGGCGGCTGGTCGGTACCGTTGAGCCTTCGTGGCCTGATCGGGAGGAGTTTAGTTTAGTCTTTAGCAAGTTGAGGATGCAGGAGAGCTTCTGTAAAGTTTGGAAGGTAGGAGACGTGGTACTGGCAGAAGTAAAGCTGTGAGGATGGGGCGTGAGTCGTGCTTAGGTATCTGAGATGGTAGAGCACTTGCCCGCGAAAGGCAAAGGTCCTGAGTTCGAGTCCCGGTCCGGCACACAGTTTTAATCTGCCGTGAAGTTTCATATCAGCGCACACTCCGCTGCACAGTGAAAATCTCATTCAAGTTTAGGATGCGTTGGCGAGACGTACTGCAGTTCGTCCACATCCATCAACAACCGTTTAACAGTTGACAACTGTGCAGGCGTAGGACTGGAGCGTGTTGCCACGAGAACCCCATGACAACCTTGTCATAGAGCACGAACTCCCGCCCGCGGTGGTCACATTGCCTTATCTAGAACCATGTCCCACATTTTTTAGTGTGCAGGGGACCATCGCACTGACTTTAGTGGAAATTCTTTTCAAATACCTTCTGTATTGTACTGTAGCAGTTCTTTCTATGTGTGATCCAAGTTTCATCACGCTATGTTACCCGGCAGCGACACATGGTGTGCAAGCTACTTTCATCCTAATTTTTGCACACCAATGTAGTTTTTCCAGAGGGTTTTTAATCATACGATTGAAAGGTGTGATTCCTCCCAAACATAGTCATATAGACAGACCTAGATGTTATTCCGAAAATTAGTGCTTCGGATCAAGGCCCTGTATTCCTTTGCAGTAGTCTTAGGAAACCTCGAGAACCACCTAGTCTGATTTCGTTTCACTTTGGACACTTCAGATTGAGCCTAACCATGATTGTCATCAATATCAGTTTCAAGACACAATCGGCTGTTACCAGTCGCATTTATTGTTCTTCCCAGTGCGTATTTTAAAGAATGATAGCGCTACAATCAGGGAGATTTATTACTACTGAAAAGACGTAGAGACCTTGTATAGTCGGCCGCGGTGGTCTCGCGGTTCTAGGCGCGCAGTCCGGAACCGTGCGACTGCTACGGTCGCAGGTTCGAATCCTGCCTCGGGCATGGATGTGTGTGATGTCCTTAGGTTCGTTAGGTTTAAGTAGTTCTGAGTTCTAGGGGACTGATGACCACAGCAGTTGAGTCCCATAGTGCTCAGAGCCATTAGACCTTGTATATATGACCTTTCTGGCACTGTCTGGCAGCATAAAACCAAAACCCGCTTTACGACAAACCTCAAAGTTATATGATGCTTTTATTGCATAGGTGAACAGTAATTTAAATGTAAATACCGTTCAGTGCTCACAGACTGCTATCCAGTGATATGTACATCACATACACTTTCTATAAATTGAACTGAGCAAAGCTGCAGTGTCAGGAACTAACGCCGGTAAATGAGATACAAAGTAATGTCTCTACAATGGCAAATTCCGCGTTCATACAACTTTTGAATTATTATGTACATGTAGGAAAGAGAAAGTGTGTGTGTGTGTGTGTGTGTGTGTGTGTGTGTGTGTGTGCGTGTGTGTATGTGTGTGTGTGTGAAAGAGAGAGAGAGAGAGAGAGAGAGAGAGAGAGAGAGAGAGAGAGAGAGAGAGAGACAGAGAGACAGGGAGACAGACAGAGACAGAGAGACAGACAGACAGAGAAAGAGACCGAAAGCGAGAGAGAGAGAGAGAGAGAGAGAGAGCAGGGAGTGGGGAGTGCACAGTTTGACCATATTTGAATGACAACAAACGTGATTCGTCACTAATTTCCATTTTAAAACTGATGTTCCGATTTCGTCAGCAATCTGGTCGGACGTGAGAGAGAGCACCTTTTTTTTTAATGGACGTCAGTGAACTCGTAAGGAGGAGGAGAATGTACTAGAAGAGGTCTTTACGGATATTATACACACGAATTAGCGCTTGGGAAGCTTTTTGAATTTCGACGGCCTAGTTTACATGCACTCTGAAAAAGGTTCTTAAATGATCACTGATGGAACATTATCGTACTCCTACATTTTTGTGACCTTCAATCGTTAGAAAACATCGAATGAGTAAAAATAGATTCCTGTTTCTGTGCACAGAATTGTTTTATGTTTTGTCGTTAGTCATTAATTGAGTACAAGAGGCTTTGTTACGAAAGAGAGTGTAGGTATAGCAGTTTCAAATTATCCAGCTACATAGCGCATAGAGTAGTTGCAAAGCAGTTCGATTTCGACAGTTGAGCAAAAATGTCAGCAATTGTGCGTATCATTGAATAGCTTCTTCATCTTACTCTTGTGCTCCTGTCCCCTATCGTCTCAGGGTCGGCGTGGTTCTTAAAGAATATGGCACGGGTTGTTCAAACATGCAGGATCGCCGCCCCTTTACCACCCCGGGATAGAGTATGTGTAGTCTAACTTTTCAGCGTATAGTGTTATTCATGCGAAACGCGTGAAAGTTTGCTAAATGTTTCAGAATCGTGTAACAGAAGTTGTTAATGGAAGCAAGACTAAAGAAAAATCAAGACCGGTTCATAAGATATGTCGACCTGATAAAAGCGTTCGACAATACCAAATGGTGCAAGATGTTGGTAATTCTGAAGAAAGAAGGGGTAATCTATAGGGAGAAACGGGTAATATACAACATGTACTAGAGCTAACAGGGAGTAATAAAAGTGGAAGACCACGAACGAAGTGCTCGAATTAAAAAGGGTGTAAACGGGGATATAGTCTTTTGATGCTACAGTTCGGTTTATACATCGAAGAAACAATGATGGAAATAAAAGAAAGTTTCGGGAGTGGAATTAAAATTCGAGGTGAAAGAATATCAATGATACGATTTGATGATGACATTGCTATCCTCAGTGAAAGTGAAGAAGAATTACGTGATCTGCTGAATGGAATGAAAGGTCTAATGAGTACAGAATGTGGATTGAGAGTAAATCTAAGAAAGACAAAAGCAGCGAGAAGTAGCAGGAATGAGAACAGCGAGAAACTTAAAAACAGGATTGATGGTCACTAAGTAGATGAAATTAAGGAATTCTATTGCCTAAGGAACAAAATAACCAATAACGGACGGAACAAGGAGGACATCAAAAGCAGACTAGCAACGCCAAAAAGGCCATTCCTGGCCAAGAGAATTCTATTAGTGTCAAACATAGGCCTTAATTTGAGGAACAAATTTCTGAGAATGTACGTTTGGGACACAGCATGGTATGGTAGTGAAACATGGACTGTGGGAAAACAGGAACATTAGAAAATCGAAGCATTTGAGATCTGGTGCGACAGAAAATTAGGTTGATTCATAAGGTAAGGAATGAGGAGGTTCTGCGCAGAATCGGAGAGGAAACGATTATGTGGAAAACATTGTCGAGGAAAAGGTACAAGATGAAGGGACATCTGTTAAGACATGAGGGAATTATTTACGTGGTACTAGAGGGAACTATAGAGAGCAAAAACTGTAGCGGAAGACAGAGATTGGAATGCATCCAGCTTCTTTCCAATTAAACACAAAACTACATTGTTGTTACTGACCAACCTTTTTAATAAGTAAGTAGCAACATAACAATACTATCACAAATCAGATGCAGTAGAGACATTACATGGGGCGAAAAGTAAATGTGGGAATGGAAACCAGCAATGTAACACGTATCTTCAAAATCGATGTACGAGTGTTTACTCAAACAACCGGAAGAGATACTGAAAATCGCGCTTTGGAGCCCCACGTAAACGTAGCGATGGACTGGTTGCATGACCACCATGACGGGGGCGAAGTCCAGCGTCCGCTTCGTTAGCATTCGAGACGAGGAGCCAGTGCGCCGACAAACGACTTCACCTTCTCCGTTCAATTGATCTAACACTCATGCACAACGGCACAAACGTAGTATTACACTGTACGGTGCCTCACAGCAGTCAGCCAGACTGCACGAGTACGTTCACACTTAGTACACGGTGACGAGCGAATGGAAAAAAATAGGACCTAAAAATTAACTCATTTTCATTTGCTAAGCAGAATCGTGATCAGTATGTGAATACCGTTATTTCATTCAGCATTCTGGAATAACACTGAAGATAATGAATGATAGTTGTCCCCTATTGGTAAATGAGTTACTGTTGTAGAAAACGTCCCTTCCATCCTGCGAACGGATGAGAAAGGGTGACAGCGTTCGAGTTCGAACGATTGACTATGTTTATCCCCGTTCACAAATCAATCTGTTCACTGAAAAGGTTGCCTGAGGTTGCTCTCGTCTCACTGCCTTCTGCGTCAACGAGGCGCAAATGTCGTGTACCATGAAATTGGATTTCCTTCTCCTCCTGGTTTTTCCTTTCCAGCCAGCAGACATTTTCTAATTGCGACGCTACTTTGCAAGGTGCTTCTGCCTCCGCTGTTTTCAGAGAGCCCACTGGGGCCATTGTAGTTGCAGTCTGTGGTGAACTTGTAACCTCCCCCTTCCTAATCGCCCTACTGGACTGCGATATAACCTGACCGCGATAGCATATACCTAATGAAATTTTACAGTGAAGAAGGCTATCGTTACAGAAGCAAAATAATACCGGTTAGTTAGACGAAAGTGTACAACAGATTTTCCTGAAGGAAGAATATATTCCAAATTTAAGCTAAATTCATATGATAATTTTGAAATGGATGGAATATAGTCCACGAACCGCATAGGGAGAGAAAAGGGCCGCGTAATATTTACTACAAAAATCACTGATAACACAAAGAAAACACTGACAGCTAAGAAAGAGGCAATTAAACGGTCGCCAGCCCGCTAGTGCAATGAATCTCCAGAATCTTTAGAAAGGTAATGGCAAAGAAATTTAAGCCAATAATCACTGGTGTTGGCAACAGAAGATTGTCACGCTTTTCCACAGGACAGCAATTCACGAGAAAATAAATGAATCAGAAAGCACTGAGTTTGCAGTTACGTATTCTGAAATACTAAATTTTGGAAGTAACGTTAAATAAAATTACTGGTTAAACAATTGACTGGATTAACTTGAACTTTGTTATGAAAAAATTGACTTTCTGTATCATCAGTGCAACATAATGCAAGATATAGAAAAAGGCAAGCAATTTACTTTTGATTATTGAAAGATGGAACTGAATTTATTTTAAGCTAATGCTCTACTGATTTTCCATTTAAAATAATAACAATAAAATAAATACCAAGCCAGCAGAAGTCACCCACTAAGCTAAAAACAGAGTAAATGAAATTGCGCACTCTTAATTTGTGCTGTACCTTCAGTTATCAGTTTTGCCAGTGAAATTTTACTTTACTTTAAGTAGCCTCTATTATGCAATACAAGAATAAACAGTTACTGAGGCAAAAATTTTAGAATGAAACTGGCAGTAAATAGTTAATTTTTGATATTCTTACGACACTCGGTGATTGCATGGGAAGGGAAAGGACCCTGCTTGGTAATATTGTCTGAGGATAATGGCAACACAGGTGCCCTACAAGTTTTTACTGTTGCAAGTTATTATTCAAATTAGTCATAATTTCCGAAATAAATGTTGCTGGTCAAAGCCTTTGCGTTACTGTGCTTGCCAGTTAACAGTCGTACGATGTTGTAACTGTGCGGGCGTTGAAGAATGTAGCCGACAACAAAGCTGATCTGCCGTTGTCGCTGCTGCGGCTGTTCTATGAGAACCCCGAGTCGTCTCCATAGCCACGGATAATTACGGGACAGGCAACAGCTGGAACTTCAGCTTCCTCTGCCTCTCCACTCCTACCGTGTTCTCAATACCCGCGGCTTAACGAATCTGGCGCGTCTACATACCCGCGAACTATCCATACATTTCAATAAAATTCCCGTGGCTATTATCCAACAATTTACAATATTTTCATTACAATTACAATCAAATATGCACAGTCAAAATTAAATACACTACTACATCGATCACGTGTAACGCTTACCGTAATCAAGTTGTTAAAAGAACAAGATAATAATTTTGAAAACTTTCAGAAATTTACTTGGAGACTGATCTATGACAGGGTGATTTGAAAAGCCTGTTGTTTGTCAGTCAAATAAAGTATCTAGAGGTTGAAGTTTCATTTATTACACAGCTCAAGCTTAGACACAAGATAGTAACATGTCTGGTTTAGAGGATTACGTGTTTCAGATTTATGGACTGTATTTCACGGCAGTTTAAACAGAAGTGAGCTGTTTAAGAGCTTTCCTAGGCTGAACGAGCTTTATATTCCTTCTGAAGTGAAGGGTTATGCAGTAAATGTTAAAATTAGTTTTCGAATGAAATTCTTAATCACAAAACAGTGATAATCTTTAGAACGAACGTGGGACATACACCATCGTCAATAACGGCATTTTTGAATGTTATAAGTTCGCCTATTTTCCATACAAAGTAAATGTAAAAATGATATCGTCTGCAGGAAAAAATTGTTATTAATAATATTTAGAAGTTAGAGCATTTATTAAGACATATAACGCAGACGAACTGAAATCAGGATTAGTGGATTAATTTCGGACTTTCCCACAAATAAGTACTGATACATCAGAGATAATTTACGGCGTATTTTTCACATTGAGTGATTATCTGTGGGTTACTATACCAACAAGGCCGTGATTAAGGCAATTTTGTAACCATAATTATTTCAAAAGCTATCGACAACAACAAGCCCTCGCCGATCGACCCGGAAACTGGTTACAGTTTACCTGCCGAACCATTCAGTGGTGTGTTCCTGCGATACGAATTTCGTACCATTGCAGCAAATCATCGTACCCGACAGGTAGCACATTTCGTCAACCAATATGAAAATCTAACGACTCGCTGAGGCTGTGATCTTGGTTATAATCAGGAATTGAAATACGATGAGACCAGTATCGTGGTGCAAACGTAGAGTTTTTGGGTCAGCTTAATTAAGGAGTCCAACGAAGCAAGGGTGTCGAGAAACCTACTGAACAGAGACGTATATTGCGGTTCAGAAACGTCTTGGGGTCCGTCAATCAATTTATTAAGAGGGAACGGCAGGGTGAGCAAACCAAAAACTGCGATTCATTGGCAGAACACTTAGAAGGTGCAAGAGGTCTACCAAAGAGACTGCTTATACCACGCTTGTCCGCCCTATTCTGGAGCATTGCTGTGAGGTGTGGGATCCGCATTAGGTGGGACTGACGGATGACATCGAAAAAAAGTACAAAGAAGGGCAGCTCGTTTTGTATTATTGCGAAATAGGGGAGATAGTGTCACAGACATGATCCGTGAATAGGAGTGGCAATCACTAAAACAAAGGCGTTTTTCGTTGCGTCGGAATCTTCCCATGAAATTTTAATCGCCAGTTTTCTCCTCCGATTGCGAAAACATTCTGTTGGCACCCACCTACATAGGGAGAAATGATCATCATGAAAAAAAAGAGAAAAATCTGGGCTCGCACAGAAAAATTTAAGTGCTCGTTTTTCCCCTCGTGCCATTCCAGAGTGGAACGGTAGATAGACAGCTTGCAGGTGGTTCATTGAACCCTCTGGCAGGCAGTTTATTGTGAGTAGTAGAGTAATGACGTAGATGTAGATAGTGATGTAGACGGACGAAAATGTTTCTCAAACTCAGGTTTTTCTTTCTCCGGACTGGAATGTAGTAGACAAATGGTTTAACGCTGCAATGACTAAAACATGCAGTTCACTGTGTAATTATGATTTTTCCGAGGCAGCTGTGAAAGAGCGTAGATCGTCAGTTGTCGCTGTGGTTTAGTTCCTTGTAGAGATTTGAAAAAAAAAAATTGCATCAAGGGAGACCAAAAATCATTGAAACCGGATGAAAATTACAGCGTTGGCGGCGACAACCATGACAAAAAACATGGTTTTGAGAAAACACGTTTAGAGTTTAACAAGTATTTACCATATAAAAAGGGAGAAAGCTTGAAACTTAACGGGATATCATCTATGCCTGGTCGATGATAACTACCGCCGCAGCTAGTGGATAGCCGCTTACTGCTACTTTGACCTAGTAAGCTCTCTGTTTCGCCCTCAAAGCCCTTTCCGTCGCTCAGCGCATCGCCGCTGGCATCTCTACTTCACAGCCGATTCTGATTTGAAGGGCATTTGCCACGTGCGTTAATGCGATGTGGCTTACATTGAACAGACATGCGGACAAATTTGAAGCAATGTTGACAGTTTCGCTTCAGCTAGGTGTTGTTTTTGGAGCTTATCTCCAAATGGGACTATTGAAACTTTCGTTCACATTTTGAGTAAAACCACCCAAACAACTCTCCAGAAAATTAGGCTTATTCAGATCGGTGTAAACAGGTAGCGTGAGCGCGGAACCGGTTCTCTGACGGCGGAGTGCGGCGAGTCCGCTTGGCTTCAAACGCTCACAGAACCGTCACTTTTTGGAGTTCGCGCATAATATTTTGTGGAATAATTCTTCAATGCACATAAATTCGAATTCCGTAAGAAAAAAAATTTCGAGTTTTTTCAATCATTACCCTGTCGTTCCCCCTCGCCAGCCATCACATCCGCCAGAGCCAGAAAACGCCGAGAGAATGTACGGGGTTGGAAAAACAAAGGAGTGTCAAAGAGCACAGTGAACGCGGGAAAACGAACTTAGCTATAAAAAGCGGCGCGAAGCCAACAGTGTTTCGTAATGTGGTGGAAGTCCAGCACAGAGTACGCGTTATAAGCCATACGTCTGTAACTTACTGTTGGTAACTGGCTGAATCGGCGTATATTAAGTGTTAGCTTACATCCACACTTAGCATTTGTGCGCGATCAGTGGTTAAGTCCTCTGCAAGGGATAACTGTTCAATTAAATTATTAAATTACGGCGCCACCACCACCCGAAGCCGTTCCTAATGAAGTGGATTTGAAATTGTCAGACAACGTGTTCAAAAAAAAAAAAAAAAAAAAAAAAAAAAAGCAAGAGAGAGAGAGAGAGAAAAACTAGGATGCAAACCAGAGTACGTAATATTTAATGTTGCTGAATAAACTCTAGTAATTAATAAGTAATTAGTAATGAACGTAACACACTAGTTCTATGCACTTCCTCTCTCTCTCTGGGAATATTTCTTTTATATCACTGCCCTTTTATGCGCCGTGTAAAACCATGCTAACAAGTAAAAGAACAAAATCATTAAAGCATTAATTTGCAAATCGGGTCACTGTGTGGTGACCTCCGCTAGAGGTAACAGGACACACGTTATTATGCTGTTTCACTAAACACATTTTTTCAAAAATAGCCTCAAAGAATTATGGATGGACATCCTTTCACTATTCTTAAATGGTAACTGAACACGAAATAAGTTTATGTGCTTTTGATACAGTGAAATTACGTTGTACAATTTAACTTTGGATACGTGAGGTAAAACACTGGAAAAGGAACACGAAACACATTACTTCATTGATCCAGTCTACACCCAAACGAAAAAGACGAAGTTCATAGGAAGAAAACATCACCATGACGTGCATGCACCAACAGGAAAGAGATTTATACCGACTGAAACATTTTGTAAGCATAAATAGATGACATGAGAATTCGCGCACACGACATACACAGAACCAAACTGACGACATGGTGAACTCAGTCACATATCAAACTGTTCCAAAGAGAAATAAATGAAAATGGCTACATGTATAGAAGCAGTGAGGGAACGCGGCTATATCATGAATAGATCACGAATCACCTCGAATTTATAACAAAACCAACATGTCAGAATGCCCCAGTTTTTCAAGGAACACATGGGGACGTCAACTCTGCTGACCACCCACAGTTCACACAGAAAACCTGGGAGCCATCTCCTTGTTAGCGTGGTCAGTGGGCTAATGCCGTCAAGTCAAACTATAGCGTCCACCAAAAAGGAACACCTACAAGCTGTTGCCACTTCTGGAGCGGAAACAGCAGGTGAAAACTCTAAACGGCTGTCTAAACTCGTGTGCGAACAAAATGCGCTCGCCGCGTGACAGCAGGCTGAAGGGAGACGGCGCCTGACAAGGAAACTCTCCATCGCACCCCCCTCAGATTTTGCGGTATAATGGCCCAATAGATAGCTCTTCAAATACTGAGCACGGAAACAGGAAGAAGGTGTATCAACTGTGAAGAAAGAAGCAAAACAAAAGGAATGAACGGTCCAAGCTCCAGATGTGCAGCATCGTGCAAATTGTAGGAGTCTCGTCGTAGTGCTTAAGTGGTCACGCAGTTGGAGTGCGAGGCAGGAGATCCGTGTTCGAATCTCCGTTCACCTTCTTTCTTTTTTTCTCAGAACTATGCACTTTCCGCCGGATCATTGCGTTTCTGTTCTCCATCTGTAGTCCTGGCACTTCATACTGAACACTGGTTACACACTGAAGCGCCAAGGATAATGGAACAGGCATGCGTATTCACATACAGAGATATGTAAACAGGCAGAATACAGCACTGTGGTCGGCAATGCCTATATAAGACAACAAGTGTCTGGCGCACTTGTTAGATCGGATGCTGCCGCTACAATGGCAGGTTATCAAGATTTACGTGAGTTTGAGCGTGGTGTTGTAATTGCGGCATGAGCGACGGGACCCTGCACCTGCGAGGTAGCGATGGAGTGGGGTTTTTCCCGTACGTCCGTTTCACTAGTGTACCGTGATAATCAGGAATCCGGGAATTCTCCGACATCGCTGCGGCCCGAAAACGATCCTGCAAGAACAGAACCAGCGACGACTGAACACAATCGTTCGACGTGTCAGAAGTGCAACCCTTCCGCAAATTGTTGCAGATTTCAGTGCTCGGCCATCAACAAGTGTCGTCGTGCAAACCATTCAACGAAACATCATTGATACGGGCTTTCAGAACCGAAGGACCACTCGCGTACCATGGTGACTGCAAGACACAAAGCTTTACGCCTCGCTACGGCCCTTCACACCCTGTCTGAACTGTTGATGACTGTAAACATGTTTGCTGTCGGAGGAATCTCATTTCAAATTGTATCGAGCGGATGGATGTGTACTGGTATGGAGATAACGTCATGAATCCCTGGATCCTGCATGTCAGCAGGGGACTGTTCAAGCTGGTGGAGATTCTATAATGGTGTGGGGCGTGTGAAGTTGGAGTGATATGGGATCCCTGATACGTCTAGATACGACACTGACAGATGACACGTACGTGCGCATACAGCCTGATCGCGTGCATCCATTCATGTCCACTGTGCATTTTTACGTACTTGGGCAATTCCGGCAGGAATGTGACACCCCAGACGTCCAGAATTGCTACAGAGCAGCTCCAGAAACACTCTTCTGAATTTAAACACTTCGGCTGGCCACGAAACTCCCCAGACATGAACATTATTGAGCACGTCGGGGATGCATTGCGTCCTGTTATTCAGAAGAGATCTCCACCGCCTCGTACTCTTACAGATTTATGAACAGCTCTGCAGGATTCATGGCGTCTGGAACAGACTACTTCAAACATTAATATAGTCCAAGCCACGGCGTGTTGAGGCACTTCTGCGTGCTCGCGGAGGCCCTAGACAATATTAAGCAGGTATACCAGTTTCTTTGGTTCTTTCCAGTATTACCGTCGCAAGTAAACGTGATGAACAGTGAAAGCAGTTGAGATACTTAAGAGACATCTCACATAAATGAAAACAGCAAATGAACGGGTGTGAACTATCTTACAACAAAGGAATTCAGGTGACAAAAATTCCAAAACTGAGCGCAAGATTCATAACATGTGGTACTTGTGTAGGACAAATAGGTGGTATGTACGTCTGGAAGCCATTCCTTACACCTCGCTGTTGCGAAAGAACGCCACACCACGACACGGGCACAAATTTGAATACAGCAAACAGACGTGTCAGCGCCCGGACGGTGAGTTGTTAACTTTGTGAAATAAAGGGGGCATGCGGGAAATTTGAACACGGATCAGTCCAACACGGTAGCCATATAGTCACGACACCAGTGGTATACAGATTCACTCGATGTGGCACATCTGCAGCTTGGACTGTTCACTGTTTCGATTTTGCTTGTTCTTTCACAGTTCAGAACACCTTCTTCCTGTTCTCGTGCTTGATCAGTGTTCAGGTTTTGACGGGATGCCCGCTGGCCCATTTCACCACTAAATCTGAGGGCGGTGCGATCGGGAGTTTCCCTCGTGAGGTGTTGGACCGGCGGGAAGCCGCCGACCTAAGTTGGAGAGGCTGGCCGTGGAGCGGGCGCCGGCAAGGCGTCTCCGCGGCTCTCGCAGTAGGCGGTGCGTCGAGGGGAGACTGGCCGAGCTTAACGGTTGTGCGAAGCCGTCTGCGCATCGAGCAGCTGCTGTCAGCAACTGCACTGCTACCCAGAAGTTCATCATCAGCTTCCACTCACTAATCAGACTGCCTCTTACAACGTAGCTCTTGACAAGATACATCTGTTTTACGTCGTCATTTCTATACCCCCTAGTGAACAAGTCAAATATTCTTAATGGAAACTAAACGAAGGGAAATAAGCAGGATGCGTGATGTTGAACTGAGACAAGCTGGTCTGGGCCCATAGACTTGATCTTTGTGTGTATTCAAAAAAATGGCTCTGAGCACTATGGGACTCAACTGCTGTGGTTATCAGTCCCCTAGAACTTAGAACTACTTAAACCTAACTAACCTAAGGACATCACACACATCCATGCCCGAGGCAGGATTCGAACCAGCGACCGCAGCAGTCTCACGGTTCCGGACTGCGCACCTAGAACCGCGAGACCACCGCGGCCGGCCTGTGTGTATTCATCCCAGCCCAATATGCTTCTCTGTATGTATAGGATGCAGTGCACAGGTTGGTTGAGGTGTACCATTGCAGTTAGAAGTGAAAGGTTAGGTAAACGGCAAATGGAGTTTGTGCTTTGTCGCAGTAGACACGAAACCCAAATCCAACGAGATACAAGTTCAGGTTGTAGCAAACAAAAGACTGTGATTCATTGGCAGAACACTTAGAAGGTGGAGCAGGTCTACCAAAGAGACTGCTTACACCACGCTTGTCCGCCCTATTCTCGAGTACTGCTGTGCGGTGTGGGATCCGCATCGGGGGGACTGACGGATGACATCGAAAAAAGATCAAAGAAGGGCAGCTCGTTTTGTATTATCGCGAAATAGGGGAGACAGTGCCACAGACATGATACACTGGAGTGCCAATCATTAAAACAAAGGTGTTTTACGTTGCGACGGGATCTTCTCATGAAATTTCAATCACCAATTTTTTCCTTCGATGGTGAAAACATTCTGTTGGCTCGCACCTATATAGGGATAAATGATCATCACGATAAAATAAGAGAAATCAGGGGTGGACAGAAAAATTTGTGTCTTAGTTTTCCCGCCCGCCATTCGAGAGTGGAACGGTAGTGAGGCAGCTTGAAGGAGGTTCATTGAACCCTCTGCCAGGCACTTTATTCTGAATAGCAGATCAATCACGTAGATGTAGATGTAGATAACACTAATTCTCAGATCGAATCTAATTCCCAAAGCGCCACCTGTTTTAGTTGCACTACATTCGATTAGTATTGTTTTGTCATTATTATTATTCAACCTACATCCTTCTTTCATAACGCTGTCCATTCCATTCATTTGTTCTTCCAAACCCTTTGCTGTCTCTGACACTATTACAGTGTCACAGACAAACCTCAAAGTTTTTATTCCTTCTCCCTGAACTTTAATTCTTTCTGCTAATTTTTCTTTGGGTTCCTTTACTACATGCCCAGTGTATTGAATAACTTTCTGGGATAGGCTACAACCCTGTCTGACAACCTTCTCAACCAATGCTGCCCTTTCATGCTCATCGGCTCTGCTAACTGCCATCCGGTTTCTGTACAAGTTGTATTTAATCTTTCGCTCCATGTACCAGGTGATTCAAATAGAAAGAACGGATTTCAGTTCTTTACCACGGACAAACTAGGAAAGATAGAAGCACATTGTACATGTCACTGCATAGAGGAAGGTTCTGAGTTTTGACACAGCTGCGCTGTTGCTTGTTTGTGGCAACATTTCGACTACACCACAAGAGAAATTATTTTGTGTGTCGAAATTTGAGCGAAGTCTGTCCATTGTTTAAGTTAAGCGTGCATTCCGCCGTCGGTTCACCAGGAAGCCGCCCCTGCACAAGCAGATTTATGGCTGGCATAAAAAATTCTAGAAAGCTGGCAGAATATGCAAAGGAAAGAGCTCTTCTAGTGCTCCACGCATGTCTAATAAAATGTCCCGCGTATTTGAGATGCGATCACACAAAGCCCTCGCAAATTCTAAAGTTGGGCAGGCCAGGGAACTTCAACTTCCTCAAACAAAGGTGTGACGTGTTCCGAAACGACGCCTCCATATGACGCCATACAAGTTGTATTTACTGCAGTAATTGCGACCATAACACAAGATATGAATTTTGCATTTCAGTTTCGCAGGATATGGCAAAGGATACTTCTTCCGAATGACCCATATTTCAGGAAGAGTCGATGTGGCATCTAACAGATAAGGTAGACCACCATGATATCAGAATTTGGGAGTCAGGAGAACCTGGCGTCGCCATCGAACATGAAAGAGACTCACCGGCACTGAGTCACTACTACAGAAGTCAGAAAGACGCTCCTAATGTACCAACAAGAACTGCCTGAAAAATATTCAGCAACAAATATCTTCGGGAGTCGTCCGCTGTAAGGAAAAGGCACAAAAATATTCTATATCCTTACATAACTAGTGGAATACTTAGTTACAGGAGTATTGATAGTTACTGTAAGAAAAAACATTAAACGAACGAAAAATATTATTTATTGCAAAAAAATTCTGAAAAATCAAGTGAAACTTTTTTATATAAAAAGAATAATAAATTTCCAGGTTCTTTTCGGAGCAGTATATTGCCTCTTATGGATAGGAATGTTATTATTTTACAAAGTATGGAGAGGTTCTTTTTTCCCTTTTCTTTAAGAATGTTATTTACTCGGCAGAATGGTTGAGAGCCGCACCTACACAACTTCAATAACTGTTCTAGGTACGGTCAAGGCTGTCGCATGAGAAATGTAGTGGAGTGTACTGTTATGGAGGACAGATGGGGCTCGCATACGCTGTAGCGCACAATACCGCGAGCTGCGACGACTGCTGCCTGCGTCGCTCGCTGCTGACAAATAGCACAGCTATCTCTTTCTATCTGGACTGACCTTCGGCAATCAAACTCTCCCTACGCCTTGATGAAGTCAAGGTCTGCTATCCGCCCTTATTGTAGCTATTGGCGTGCTACACCGGTCAGATAACCAGTCCACTGCAATGCTACTCAATGCTCGCTCACAGGCCTTTAACTAGTACTCTGTCCGTGTTCACACCGTACAATAAGTGTGGCGACCAACACAGTGAACAACGCTTAATCGCGAGAGACTCAATATAGAGTGTCACTCCGATTCGCTAAACAGAGGTGTTCTCCCAGTGAAGTACTGAGGAGAGACTTTGTTCCTCGCTCTTTGCCTACACGTACGAGCGCACTCGCTCTCTTTACGCGTTCCCACTCCAAGAGTGACAACGGAACAGCCCCTTTTCCTGGAACAGTTGCAAGGGTATATCACTCGCTGTGTTCCCTCGCTCCTCTGACTCTTTGTCAGAAATATTCCACCAATCAGCGTTGCTCTTCTAAGCGGGAGATTGACGTTTCGTTTCAGTCGACCAATTCGGAAATCTGTAGCATCTCCATTAGGCGTTTACTGTTCTCTGGTGAGAACTCTGTAACTACGCAGTCGGTCCACGAAAAAATGCGTCTTCTGGGCGCTCCCACACAATGTAGCGGAATTTGCTTTTAAGTCGAAAACGGGGGTCGTTATCCCTTCGCTCCAGTAAAAGCTGTCTTCTCTCTGGGCGATCGCTTCGGCCGAAGTACGTATGTTGTTGATCCATCCCACTAAAGGGACGGTCTTCCCAGTGGGCTGGTTCCCTCTTTAGAACGAAAATTTCTGTGGCCGTCATATTGTGTTCGCCAGCCTCGACTTTTTTCAACCTCGGTGTGCACTTGCGATTTACTTATTCGATTTGCATATCGCTTACATTAATTCATACAAAATTGACTCTACCTTATCGAGTTTGGGTTCGAATGAAGCGTCTTGATGTGCAGAATACGGCTGTGAGGAAGGAATATGTAAGAAATGAAGGTCGGGAGACCACGCCACCTTACAAAAGTCATGTTTTCATCATAACGCCACGTCACACACAGCAACACGGGTCAGGGAAACGGTCGAGGCGTTCAGTTGGGAAATACCAGGGCATGCACGGCCTCTTCTACAGACTCGGCTTCGTCCGGTTATCATCTGTTTGCATCACTGAG
This sequence comes from Schistocerca gregaria, assembly GCF_023897955.1. NCBI lineage: Eukaryota > Metazoa > Arthropoda > Insecta > Orthoptera > Acrididae > Schistocerca > Schistocerca gregaria. Next base: position 572,921,780 of record NC_064926.1, read on the forward strand.
ACGCGCTCTCGTTGAACAGCGCTTCAAGTCATATGAGAATGTACTAAAATGGCTTGCTGACTGGTTCGCTTCAAAAGAGAAATTGTTTTTTGCCTTGGCATTCACAGCCTGAATAAAACGTTGTTTATCAGTTTCAAACAACAGATGTGTAATTATTGCAACCGAATTCCGGTTTCATAATTCTACACCTGGTATGTACCTTGCTTTTTTGTGAAGGAAACTCTGACAGGAATGTCATACCTGAACATGTTGCAAAATTGGTTCTCTCCTCAACTTCACGAAGATTCCACTGATTTCATTTTTATTCCCGTCGGTACACCGCCTCAGTCCCACCTGGAGATGCGGTGTTGCCATAACAGCACCATCCCACAACGATGGACTTTCAGAGACGGACAACAAGATCTTTTTCGTCGCTTTTGGTCTCCCAAGCCACCACACCTCACACTTTGAGATTATTTTTTTCTGTGGGGGCACATAAAAGACAAAGTCTTTGTGCTAGCTATAGCAGCTATCTTCGAGAGCTGAGAAATCGAGCTGTTGGAGCTGTCGAGCCAATAAACAAGGACCTGCTGGTTCGCGTGTGAATTGAAATGGACCGTCCTTTCGATGTTTCTCGAGTAACGCATGCTGCTCACGTCGAGTGTACGGTACAGCATCTGTGCGAACATGCAACTTTGACAAGCACGATGTGTTTCTATCTTTCATAGTTTGTCTGTAATAAAAAAACAGAATATTTTCCTTGTTTTTGAATCACGCTGTATTGTATCCGTGCTGCCTTCAGAATTTCAAGGAGTGCATTTCAGTAGTCACTGTCAACAACCTTTCTCCAAATCTGCACGGTCCAGTCACAGTAATGTGGTCACCGCCTAACATCAACGTGTTGACCACTCATAGCTGGCAGCAGTAGCAGTGGAGGGTATATAAAGCGCGTCGGGGAGGCGCGAGAAACAGTGCAGTCGTTATCGTAATGCGGAATAGGAGCTATTAATCTAACGTCCAAATGGGCACGATAATTGACCCTCGGGCCAAGGGTGCAAACATTTCCGAAACGGCTAAGCTTTTAAACTGTTCGAGTGCCGCCATGGTGAAAGATCACCGTGCATGGCAGAATGGCGCCGTTAAAAACTGGCGTCGAGGCAATAGTGGGGCACCACGAACCGTACATGGGAGACAGGGGCGGACGGCGGCTGCGGGCGCCTGAACGGGACGACAGACGTGTGCTGCTGAGCAACTAACCGCCCAGAGGGACCAAGGGGCTACCCAGACTGCCTCCTCAATGACAGTTCAGGGAACGTTGCTGCATACGGGCCACCGCAGCATGGCGTGTAAGGCGTGAAATGTCATTATCATCATGCGTTAGGCCTCGTTTTTGTTTTGTCTGTTACGGTACCCGTGGCTTCCTCCGTCTTCCTTGACTTCTTCTCTCAACTGGCTGAAATCTTCTTGTTCGGCGAGGTAATCTTTCTCCACTTATTTTTTAGAGATATTCATTCCAGTTTCTCCTATTTTCTTGTGTTTTATTGAGTTCTTCCCTGACTTCCCTGTCGCCTCTTGAGCAATCCTTTATTGCTCGTAGAAACCTCGTCTCTGTTGCTTGTATGCGACTTTCGTGACGTTTACTTGCAACCAACATTCACTTCCGTAATCAAGTACTGGAACTGACTTTGTCATAAATTTATCTTATTTCTTTCCTCGTTTTATTTTTCAGACATTTGTTTATTGTTCCACACATATTCCTAAACTTTGCTGTTTCTTTCTCTATGTCTTTGTCATACTCATGTGCAACGTCACAATCCAAATAATTAAGTTGTTTGACCTGTTCTATTGCTGATCACAGTTTTTGTCCGTACAGGCTTTCAAAGCCACTGATTTTGTCTTCTGAAACGGTCAAATGGTACTCTTCGCAAACCTCGTCTATAGATGTATTCCTCTTCATAGGCCGTCTCCATTATCCGCCAGCATTGTGGCGTTGTCTGTATATAAAGGACAATTCAGGCGAGAATTACTATTAATCTTAATTTCCCCGTTAAAAATCTGCTTCCATTTCCGAACTGGCTATTGTTTTTTCCTTATAGTTTTGTGTAATTCTGGTGTCTAAATTTTTAACCGCTTCTTCCTTCTTATCTTATTCTTTTTACCTAAGGCTTCTTCAGCAGATTTCTTAACTACAGTATCTATTTTTCCATTCCTTCTTCATTTCTTCCTTTTCTTCTTTCTTCTCTAGTGTTTGACTATGTCTTTCTGGTACCCCTCTCGACTGCTTTGTCTCATTTAGTGGATATACTTTGTAGATTTCTTCACTCATCTTTTTTGTGTCAGCCGGCCGCGGTGGCCGAGCGGTTCTAGGCGCTTCAGTCCGGAACCGCGCGACTGGTACGGTCGCAGGTTCGAATCCTGCCTCGGGCATGGATGTGTGTAATGTCCTTAGGTTAGTTAGGTTTAAGTAGCGTTAAGTTCTAGGGGACTGATGAACTCAGATGTTAAATCCCATAGTGCTCAAAGCCATTTCGTGTCGCAATTTAATTCTTTCCCCATTTCATGTACATATCGGATTCAGATATCACCCAGAAATGATCAGGATCTGTGTCATATCCACTGTACACTCCAGTGTCTCTTCGTTTTCATTAATGATAATGTAGTCAATAAGAGACTTCAGTCCTCAAGCTTACCAAGTATATTAATGGATATCTTTTCTGCAAAAGAATGTGTCTTTCATCTTCAGTTCGTTAAAACAAACAAATCTCTAAGCAAATCTTCCATTGTTATTTACAATGTTTTCTCTCATGGTTCCCACAATCTTTGGGATAGGTTTATTCCCTGCCCTTGCGTTTAAATCTCCTGTCATCATTATTTTTGTTGTACTTGTCCTAAACCAACTGCAGTTTGTCATGGAAATCTGTAGACTCCTCTTTTTTCCATTCATCACGAGCGAAATGTGCAATGGTAGTGAAGCTTTGTCTTTCTTCTTTGACTGTTACAACTATTATTCTAACTGTACCCTATAATTCTCATTTCCGATCTCTTATGTAAATGGCAACCCATTTATTTGCTTTCTCCTGTTTTCGTGTTCCGCTATATCACACCAAATATTCTGCTACATACTTTTAACCCTGTAGGTTCTTATTTGTTTCAATAACGGATGTCAACCTGGGCCATATTTTAAAATATCTGGCAACGCCAAGGGTGGCTGGCTTCCTCCCTACCCCTTACCTGTCAGTGCAGTTAACAGGATAAGGCTGCAGACAGGAGGAAGGGAACAACAGGCCGCTGTGGGGTCACTCACTGTGGCCTGTCCGGCGTGGGTGACCCCTCTGGCGAGTGAGCTCCGGATCCACAGCACCCAAACCTGCTCGCCTGTGCGAGCAGTGGTCGCTAGGACGCGCGAGGAGGGGTGAGGAACGTCTGAAGCAAAGGCTCCACGTGGTGAGGGGCAGCGCTGTGGCTGCGGATGCTTTCTGCTTTCCCCTGGATGGTCTCGTCATTCTGGAAGGCACCACGGATCAACAACACAAGTATGCATCTATGCTTGCCGACCACGTACCCGCCAACGTACTGCTCGGCACAATGGGATCTACCTGCAGGACAATGCAACGTCTCACACAGCTTGCATCGTACGTGCTTGGTTCGAAGTGTACCAGTTTCAGTTTACCGAACTCCCCTGCCCGTCTATCGTGCTCGGTTTCTTCAGCCAAGAAACCTAGCGCACTAGAATCGGCATGGCTCCACATCCCAGAAACGCACTAACACTCTTCCTTCACGTTTCGCAGCGGACCGCTCTACAAAAGGTGGTTGTCCAGGCTTTTGATAGGTGGTCACATTAATGTGACTGTACAGTGAAATATAGCTCTAAACATGTGGATTTACCTTTCTTTAAACTATCTTATAAGATAAGTCATAGGGTCAGAATTGCCTCATGAGTTCCCACATTTCTCCTGGAAGTTATTAAGTGCACCTGCTGTAAATAAACTTATTAATGTCTAATATTTTTGTAGTTGTCTGACTTTATTTGCTATGTCTACTACGGATACATCAGCTGGGTGTAGCAATGGCAAACGTGAAGTAGCAAACTTCGGTTCATTCTTAGATTACTAGTAAGACTATAAATGAGACTACTTACAAAATAGTCGTGTGACCTATCCTAGGATATTGCTGAAGAATGTGGGTCCGATACCAAATGTGACTAAGAGTACGTATGAAATGCACGTGAACAAGGGCAGTACGAATGGTCATAGGTTTGCTTGACACGCAAGAGAGTGTCGCAGAGACGTCGAAGATATTGAATTGGGAGGCACCTGAAAAATAGACGGGAACCATCCAAGAACGTCTACATAAAACGTTTCAAGAACTTGTTTTTGGTGATGAATCTAGGAATATACTAAAATGCTCTTCATAGCTCTCCCGTAGCAATCGCGAAGCCAGGATTGATTAATTATAGCACACTCACCCATACGTGAAAAGAATGGAAAGAAGCCTTAATAACTGGTACAGTGGAAAGTATCCTCTACCATGCACTTCACAGAGCTTTCCAGAGTAACGACGTAGATGTGGGTGTAGACTAAAACATGGCCCGCCTCTTCGTTCTTGATAATTCAGCCATTTTATGACCACACTTCATCTACGCCACCTGGTGCACTGTGTCGTGTGCTGTTGCGTTGTTGACATACATTTCCTCCAACTCAGGACGAGATGTTGCTGCTGTACTACTGCCCTTCAAATAAGGAGAACTAATTACCGCCTCAAATTCCACTGTACCAAAGCGCTGCGTCATTCTGTTTTCCCTCTTTACTGTCATACTATTGTACTGTGTAACGGGGTTTTGAAACGTGCCATGACTGCAGACATGTACCTTTTCGCAAATACAAAAATTAATTACACGGAAATATTTTTTTCTACCTGATAGTTGAGACTTGGTTGATGAATGACGCAACCACCTTCAAACACTTTTTCAATGGTTGGTTCAAATGGCTCTGAGCACTATGCGACTTAACTTCTGAGGTCATCAGTCCCCTAGAACTTAGAACTAATTAAATCTAACTAACCTAAGGACAACACACATATCCATGCCCGAGGCAGGATTCGAACCTGCGACCGGCCAAAAACATTCGAGTATTTGTGCAGTGTGGATCAGACATGCTGTAGATCAAAACTTCCGTAATCCCTTGTCGCCAGTTTTGTAAAGGCCACGTCGCTCTCTGCTGTGGAGACCAAGTTGCCACTGCTATTAAGGTAGGCCGAGTTTGGCGTTGTGAAATGGCTTCTGGTGCAGTACTCAGCAATTTCTCCTTGCCCGAATTACACAGATGTGCCCTACGGTCAGGTAGCAGGACAGGAGCACGAAGGTTCTACAACACTCCAACAAATTAGTAACAAAGTCACACAAGTGAGTTGAAAGGGGTTTACTTACCTTTCTGCCTTGTTGAATAATGAAGTCTGCAATACTGCATGTAATGTAACTAAAAAAAGGCCCTCAATGGTTAAGTGCAAATAATCGTAGGTAAACTTCAGAGTGCAGAGCAAATTCAATTTACAACAACTGTCTGATCACTTCCAAGAGTTCACTAAATGACGTTGCCTGTCTAAGTCAGCGCTGGACGGTGATCTATAACCAAGTGGGCGAGAGCTGCTCTTCCATCTTCGACGTCTTCATTCTCAGCGCCGCCCATTTCGCTGGTGGAACTCGCGCAAGTGTCGAGTCTCTATGGCGCCGGCACCAGCTCGCATTTTCGCGCCTGTACTGCTTTTGCGCTGGCTGTGCCTTGTTTGGATGACACAGCAAAAACATCTATGTAACTGCAAATATTAGCCACCGGAAGATGGGCACGGTAGCCCTAAACCGGTTACGGCCCTAAAAAAAAGCATTTAAAAAGTGTTTGTAGCTGGCTGCGTCATTCACCAACTACGAGGGTCATTCAATAATTAAAAAAAGAAATTGGGTCTGGAGAAAAAAAAAACAATACTTTTTTCTGCTTTTTAGCATAATCCCCTTGAACATTTATGCACCTGTTCCAACGGGCTACACGCATTTTTATCCCGGCTGCAAAGAACTATTTATCTTGATTTTTGAACTAATTTACAACAAACTTTTTCAGGTCTACGTTAACCTGGAACCTCACCCACGTAATGCCTCCTTAAGTGCATCAAACAAACGGAAATAACTAGGTGCTAAATCAGGACTGTCAGGGGGATGAGGAAGTACTTCCTAGTCCATTTTGTCGAAGGTTTCACAGGTTAGCTGAGCAATATGAGGACGTGCGTTGTGTTGCTCACACCTCTCCTCTGAGACCCACGACGTCTTTCTATCATGGCTGGCTTCACCTTGTTTAAAAGCGAATCCGAATAGTACTGGCTGTTCATTGTACGCTGCTCTTCGAGGTAATAACAAAAAACTGGACGCTCAGCATCCCAAAACGCACTCAACATGACTTTTCCTGCTGATGCTTGGGTTTTGAATATCTTCTTAGCAGGTGAGTTGGTGTTCTTCCACTACATGTTTTGTGTTTTTGATTCTGGCTCATAAGAGTGAATCCAAGTTTCATCACAAATTAACATTCTGTTGAGGAAGTGCTCAACTTCTCATTCATAACGTTCCTTTATCTCTGTGCACACTGTCAACCTTGTTTCCTCGTATAGCCGAGTCAACTCCTTTGGGGCCCACCTTGCACATGTTTTGCAGTACTTCAGCTTGTTACAGATAATGTTATGAATCGTACCAGTAGTAAGTTGAACCTCATTAACTATCATTTCCACAGTGACATGGCGGTCGGCACGAATAATGTCATCAAATCGACTTTCAAGTGAGGGAGTTGAAACTGCAACTCGTCAACTGAAACGGTGTTCGTCAGTCACTGAGTCGCGACCGCTTGTGAACTGCTCTACCCACTTGAAAAAATTTGCACTTTTCGTACATCCTTCACCATTAACTTTAGACATTCTACAGTATATATTCAGTGGTTTCTCGCTTTCAGCAAGTAAAAAACGAACAACAGAAAGTTGTTCAACTAATGTGGACGTTTCAAGCGGACTCCCATCTTGAAACGTGTTTTTGAGGTTTTTATAAGCAAAACAATGCATCAGTTGATCAGGGCTCATCCCAGTGATGCCAACTTAAAGCCATAAAAGTACCAAACTTGCCCTACTAACAGTTTTTTCAGCAGACCAATTTGTCTCTAATTACTGAATGATCCTCGTATTATTAACTGTTGCGGGGTTCACAAGGTCCAACACGGATAAAATAACATTAAAACTTTGTGACTACTCATCGTAGATCTGCCCCGAAATTGTAAGTGATGCGGCATCTGCAGCATAGCAATCTGCTGGGGCGTTCCTGCTCATTCACCCTGGACCTGTACCTCGGCCATCCAGCTCTAGACGAACAGCCCAGACAGTTGGCACGGAGCTCTGCTGTCGGCCTCGTGTCGTCCTGCCACCGGTCGATACTCGCGAGTCGCGAAGCCGACGCGAAACAGCCGCTCGTGAAACTCAAATCAGCGAACGGGTCTCTCTTTACGACCTCGCAGCCGGAAACGGAAGGCGGCAGCGCTCTCTGAGATTTACGCCGGCCGCGGCCGTGGGCGGTAAATCTCGGCTGCGTATAGCCGCCGTGGCCTGCACGAAGACACGGCGCGCGCGTGATTGATGCGTCCGCCCGCCTTGTGGCTCGTTGTCTGTCAGAGGGACGAACCCCAGCCCGGGCTGGGGGAGCCGTTTTTTTTTTTTTTTTTTTTTTTTTTTGCCGCATCACACCTGCCCTAAGCGCTTTATCAGTCATTCCGCAGAGCGCCAGATTAGCGCGTTCAAAGCGGCCTCGCCGAGTGCTAATTTCATTTGTAGACCGCGCCGTAAGCCTTTTCATTGGTGAACGGCTGTGGTGCGGCGAAGGGAGACACATTTTAACCTGATAAATGAAATTTGTATAAAAAAGGAAGTATTACGATAAAAAGGTTTCGCAGTTTCGTCTTTAACCCCTTACTCAGTTTAACGTGTCATCCAACGTAGTCGAACTGACACCATCCTGAACCTAGAATTACTTGTCCTCATGCCCACGTCGCACTGAAAGAGATTGTATAAAGAGCTGCCCAATAAAATTTCAGCACCAGGACGGCTAGAAAAATAATTAAATATTAATTATTAGATACCGTGAGGATGACGGGAGTAAAGTGGAAGGAGACAAGACTCCGGAAGGAGACAATTTATACTTGAAACAGAAGGAAAGGGTACGAACAGGAAATAAGAAATCGGAAGACAGCAAGCTAGGGAGTCAGAAAGTGCTTCTGTCTCTCCCCGATGCTATTTAACATTTAGTTGTAGGAAATAGTGACTTATATGATGTTTCTGTAATTCGTTATTGTAAAACCATGATTCCATGTTTCCTTACTTTTCTTTTATAGATGTAGAAATCTGGGCAGTCCACATCTACAACTGTGTAATATCTCATTATTCCTGTCTTAATATAAGTAACTTTACACTGTACATGTAACAAATTGTAACTGACTGACTGTACACCACAAATGGCTGCTACTTGCCAGGGCAGAAGAAATATATCTACTGATTATATAATGAAATATTCTCTGCCAAATGTTATCATACTTCAGTTCCTACAAGTTGCAGCTGACTTTTATAAGGGACTCTTCGACACTACAAGACAGCTTTGGATTTATCAATGAATCTACAGTCTGCTTCAAGCAGATACTAATATGTACTCAACTAAAGTATGGTGGTACGAGTGCGACAGTGCTTAAATGGTTTAATTCCTATTTAACTGGAAGCATGTAGAAGGTTGCAATAAACATTACAGATAGTCTGAAAAAAATCAGCACTGGCTTCTAACTGGGAAGGACTCAAGAATAGTGTCCCTCAGGCTTCAGTTCTTGGACCCTTATTGTTCTTAATATATATTAATGACTTGTCACTCTATATTCATGAAGATGCAACACTAATTCTTTTCTCTGGTGATACAAGTATAGTAATCAGACCCAACAGACAAGGGTCAGCTGAGGAAGTTGTACGTAATGTCTTTCAGAAAATTATTAAGTGGTTCTTTGCAAATGGACTCTCACTAAACTTTGAGAAACCACAGTATACACAATTTTGTACACTAAATGGCATAACACCATTGATAAATATATACTTTGGACAGAAGTGTGTTGATAAGGCAGTAGATTCCAAATTTCTGGAAATGCACACTGATCAGAAATGGAATTGGAAAAACAAATAGATGATATACTGAAACGGTTAGGTTCAGCTAATTATGCTATTAGGGTTATTCCAAATTAGCCTACTATGCCTAATATCATTCACTGGTTTCATATGGCATCATATTTTAGGGTAAGTCATCACTAAGATAAAAAGCATTCATTGCACAAAAGCGTGTAATCAGAATAATAGCTGGAGACCACCCAAGATCACCTGACAGACGTTTATTTAAGGAACTCGGGATATTCACAGTACCTTTACAAAACATATATTCAGTTATGAAATTTGCTATTAATAACCTAACTCTATTCAAACATAATAGCGAAGTGAATAGCAACAACACTAGAAGAAAGGATAATCTTCACTATTCTGGGTTAAATCAAACTTTGGCACAGAAAGGGGTGAGTTATGCTGCCACAAAAATCTTTGGTCATTTGCCAAATAGCATTAAAAGTCTGACAGACAGCCAACCAACATTTAATAAGAAATTAAAAGAATTTCTGAATGTCAATTCCTTCTACTCAATAGATAAATTTTTAGATATGAAGAAGTAACTGTAAAAAATTAATTACAACGTGTAAAAAACTTATTGTAAACTGACACTTCCACATCATTACGAAATGTCGTATTCATGATTTATGGAACAAGTATTAATGTAATGTGCATGTGTGGGATTGTGAGCTGAGAGCTGTGCTTAGTCTCACTGAGTCAGCTTCCGTTTAACTTCCCACGATAGTGGCATAATTGCAACAAGGTAAAGTAAGTTTGGTTGTCGATGACAAAGTCACTCTTCTACCTGCTTTCGTTGTGCAAACTACTACTGCCATATGAGACTTTACTTCAGAAACGTAGGTCCCGTGTGATATAGACACTCTAACCTATTTCCCGTGTGCTTGGGAAACACTGTACGTCACCAGTAGTACTTACTATAATATCAAATGTGACAGATAAACTTTCAAAATAGAGAGCATGAAACATGATAACCTACCTGCAACGAATTCTATTGATTACTTTGTTCACATGTTCTTGAATTTAGTAATTTTTTATACTTATAGTTCTTCAACTCATATTTTTCTCTTTGAATTTATAACATGTTTTATATGTTCCTGTCTATAATGTTTAGAATTTTGTCCTCGTCCCATTACTATTTGGAATGACTCTCGTACAAAATGCTACTATCGGAAGGTGGGCATGTCATTTTGATTTTTGAAAGTTATAGGTGTGCACGTCAAAGAGATGGACAGGAAGTTATGTTACTGTTAAACGATATTTGGTCTTATTGCGGCACAGTGTTTTCCTCTGCACAGTCTGATAAATTCTTAGTTGAAGTGTGGCAGATGATGGACGTATTCAGTAGTGCTCTGCTGACTTGTGATGCCATCTGTTAGATGAAGAAAGATTTATTGCAAATGACACCAACAACGCAAATTTTGAATAATGTTATTGTTTTTGCAGAGAAGAAGTTTGAGATTAAACCGCAGCGCTGCGCAGATAATTTGTTAGAATAGTTTTTGTCCATAAGTTAACTTCCTTAGAGCTGAGAGAAAGACCCCTCCCCCTTCCCTGAGTCATCCATTAAGATATCAACAGGTTAAGCTGTTTCGTTGTTATAGAAACTATCTGTTTACGTTGTACCCTTCCCAAATTATTGTTCACTTTCTTAAGCATACTATTCTTCAGGCCAATGCTCTGTGTGAAGATTACGCGATGTTTAACTCAATATTTTTTTAAAAACGTCATTCTAAAATCGTTGTCTTGGAATGTTATTTCATGGGAATAGTTACACTTCACCACTCCACTGTCTAAGCAAGGTTTATCATTAAGCATTACTACATTGCATCATATGGTATGCAACAGTTTGAATATTGTTTGGAAATTTTATTTCAAAGTACAAACGTGGTTTAGCTGCTGCCTTCTTGCTGCCTGCTGTTGTTACTTCGAGAAATACGCGAAGTAAGTGAAAATTTTCATTAATGCTAGATAACTGTTTCACTTCAGCCGCAAATTTAGTATAAATATTAGTTTATTCAGACCAGATACTGTTCAATTCAAATTAGGTTCTGTTCAGTCAAAGGTTAGCATATGAGTTTAAGTGCGTGCATCGTTTTGGTAGCACGTAGATTTTTTTTTATAGAATAGGAGTTAAATTTGGGCTAAGTTTCGTACAGAAACATATCGTGGGGAGGCTACAGGATCACTGAGTGAGAAATAGATATTGATCCCCACATTTTACAAGGAAGTTGAAAGAATCAAAGACCTAGCATTCCCCACACTATATGTTGTGTGTTCTTCAGTCCAAAGAATGGTTTTATGCAGATGTCCATGCTACACTATTCTGTGCAAGCCTCTTCATCTACAAGTAACTACTGCAACCTTCATCCCTCTGATTCTGCCTGCTGCATTCATCCCTTGGTCTACGATTTTTACACCTCAGCTTCCCCCCAACACTGAATTAGTGATCCCTTGATGCCTCGGAATGTGTCCTACCAACCGATCCTTTCTTTTAGTCAGGTTGACCACAAATTTCTTTTCTCCCCAATTCTGTTAAGTACCTCCTCATTAGTTACGTGATCTACCCATCTCATCTTCAGCATATTCTTTAGCACCACATTTCAAAAGCCTTTATTCTCTTCTTGTCCAAACTGTTCATCGTCCATGTTTCAATTCCACATGTGGTTACACTCCTTACAAATAATTTTAGAAAAGACATCCTGACACGTACATCAATACTCAATCTTAACAAATTTCTCTTCTTCAGAAACGCTTTTCTTGCCATTGCCAGTCTACATTTTATAACCGCTCAAATTCGGCCATCATCCGTTATTTTGCTTTCCAAATTGCAAAACTCATTTACACTTGAGTGTCTCGTTTCCTAAGCTAATTCCCTCAGCAACATCTGATTTAATTAGACAAAATTCCATTATCCTCGTTTTGATTTTGTTGGTGTTAATCTTATATTCTCCTTTCAAGACACTGTCCATTCCGTTCAACTGCTCTTCCAAGTCCTTTGCTGTCTCTGATAGAATTTCAGTGTCATCGGCAAACATCAACTTTTTTTTATTTCTTTCTCCCTTGTCTTTAATTACTATTCCAAATTTTTTTCTTTTGTTTGCTCTACTGCTTGCTCAATATATAGATCGAGTAACATCGAGAACAGGCTACAGCCCTCTCACACTCCCTCCTCAACCACTGCTCCCTTTTCCTGCACCTCGACCCTAATAACTGCCATCGGTTTTTGTACAAACTGAAAATAGCCTTTCGCTCTCTGTATTTTACCCCTGCCACCTTAAGAATTTCAAGGAGAGTGTTCCAGTCAATATTGTCTAAAGCTTTCTCTAAGTCTACAAATGCTTGAAATGTAGGTTTGCCCTTCATTATCCTGTCCTCTATGGGAAGACGTGGGATCAGTGTTGCCTCGCGTGTTCATACATTTCTCCAGAATCCAAACAGAATTTCAGCTAGGTGACCTTCTACCAGTTTTCCATTATTCTGTAAAGGATTCGTTTTAGTTATTTGCAGCCGTAATTTGTTATACTGATAGTTCGGTAATTCTCACACCAGTCAGCACCTACTTTGTTTGGAATTGGGAGTATGATATTCTTCTTGAATTCTGTGGGTATTTCGCCTGTCTCACACATCTTGCTCACGAGATGGAAGAGTTTTGTAATGGCTCTTCCAGGACTATCAGTTGCTCTAATGGAATGGTGACTACTCCTGGAGCCTTGCTTCGACTTAGCCTTTCAGAGCTTCGTCAGATTCTTCACGCAGTATCGTATCTCCCTTCTCATCCTCTATCTTCTCTTCCATTTCCATATTATTGCCCTCAAGTACATCTCCCTTGTATAGACCCTCTACTTACTCTTTCCACCTTCCTGCTTTCCCTTCTTTTTGCTTAGGACTGGTTTTCCATCTGAGCTCTTGGTATTCATACACGTGGTTCTCTTTTGTCCAAAGGTCTCTTCAGGTTTTCCTGTAGGCAGTATCTATCTTACCCCTAGTGATATATGCTTCTACATCCTTACATTTGTTCTGCTTAGCCATTATGCACTTCCTGTCGATCTCATTTTTTAGGCGTTTGTATTCCCTTCTGTCAGTTTCATTTATTGCATTGTTATATTCTCTCCTTTCATCGATGAAATTCAGTATCTCCTGTATTACCCAAGGATTTCTACTAGCCCTCGTCTTTTTACCTACTTGATTCTCTGCTGCCTTCACTATTTCGTCTCTCACAGCCACCCGTTCCTCTTCTACTGTATTCATTTCCCCTGTTCTTTTCAATCGTTCCCTAATGTTCCCTCTGAAACCCTCTACAACCTTTGGTTCTTTTGTTTATCCAGGTCCCATTACCTTTGATTCCTGAGTTTTTGCAGTTTCTTCAGTTTTAATCTGCATTTCACAACCAATAAATTGTGGTCAGAGTCAATATCTGCCCCCGGATATGTCTTACAATTTAAAATCTTGTTCCTAAGTCTCTGTCTGTTGTACAATCAGATTCCTTCTGGTGATTGTAGGTCTCTTCCACGTATACAACCTTCTCTCATGATTCTTAAACTAAATCATGATTAAATCATGCTCTGTGCAAAATTCTACCAGGCAGCTTTCTCTTTCATTCCTTTCCCCCAGTTCATACTCACCTACTGTTTTTCCTTCTCCTCCTTCTGTTACTGTCGAATTCTAGTCCCCCATGACTATCAAATTTTCTGCTCCCTTAACAATTTGAATAATTTCTTTCATCTCATCATACATTTCCTTAATCTCCTCCTCATCTGCTGAGCTAGTTGGTTTATAAGCTTGTACCACTGTGGTGGGTGTGGGCTTCATTTCTGTCTTGGCTGCAATAGTGCATACACTATGCTGTTCATAGTGGTTTCCTATTTCTTCACTCATGATTAAACCTGCTGCTGCGATACTCTTATTTGATTTTGTATTTATAACCCTGTGTTCACCTGACCAAAAGCTCTTTGAGACTGACAAGTGACTACCATAGTGCACACAAATACGCAATATGACAGATGTTCCATGTCAAAGCGAACAACTTTCACAGGATTCGTACTCCTTGGAACCTAGTCATAATACATGAATATTAACGTAACTCTCGCATTACTAGTCAGTTTCCTCTCATCTAAATATGGCTGTTGTGTACGGGAGCCAATCCAGATTTGAACATGTGTACTCAAGCTGCAGACTGTAACTTATGCCCTTAACCCTCTCCTATTACATGAATCTGATTTGTACCTTTTTAGTGTGAAACAAAAGAAAACACTCTGTCTTGCTCCGAGAGAAGATATCGGCGGTCCATACCCTAAGAAACAAAGTACCGTACCTACACTTCTTGTATCAGGAAGCTGTAGTATAATGGGGGTGCATGGATGTAATGAATGGTAGACGTACCTTCTTGGTCCTCCGTCTCTGATGTCCAACTGCACGTTCTCCACCTGTCAAACTTAGCTGCTCACAGCTGCAGGACAGCTACGAACACATTGCACATTATCTTACACTATGTTATCAGAAGTATCCGGACAACAACAAAAAAAAACGTTTTTCATATTTGGTGCACTCTGCTGCCACCAACGACCAGGTACTCCATATCAGCGACCTCAGTAGTCATTAGACATCGTGAGAGATCAGAATGGGGCGCTCCGCGGAACTCAGGGACTTCGAACGTAGTCAGATGACTAGGTGTCACTTGTGTCATACGTCTGTACGCGAGATTTCCACACTCCTAAACATCCCTGGGTCCACTGTTTCCGATGTGATAGTGAAGTGGACACATGAAGGGACACGTACAGCACAAAAGAGTACAGGCCGACCTCGTCTGTTGACTGACAGAGACCGCCGACAATTGAAGAGGGTCGTAATGTGTAATAGGCAAACGTCTATCCAGACCATCACACAGGAATTCCAAATTGCATCAGGATCCACTGCAAGTACTATGTCAGTTAGGCAGGAGGTGAGAAAACTTGGATTTAATGGTCGAGCGGCTGTTCGTAAGACAAACATCACGCCGGTCAATGCAACACGATGCTCCGCTTGGCGTAAGGAGTGTAAACATTGGACGATTGAAGAGTGTAAAAACGTTGTGACGAGTAATGATTCACGGCGGTCCGATGGCAGGATGTGGATGTGCCGAATGCCCGGTGAACGTCACCTGCCAGCGTGGCGTTGTGGCGTGGTCGTGTTTTTCATGGAGGGGGCTTTCACTCCTTGTTGTTAGGCATGGCACTGTCACAGCACAAACAGACACTGATGTTTTAAGTACCTTCTTGCTTCCCACTATTGAAGAGCAATTCGGGGATGGCGATTGCACCTTTCAACACGATCGAGCACCCGTTCATAATGCACTGCCTGTGGCGAAGTGGTTACACGACAATAACACCCGTGTAATGGACTGGCCTGCACAGGGTCCTGACATGAATGCTGTTGAACACTTTCGGGAAGTTTTGTAACACCGTCTTAGTGCCAGGCCTCACCGACGGACATCGATACCTCTCCCCAGTGCAGCAGTACGTGCAGAATGGGCCGCCATTCTCCTAGAAACCTTCCAGCACTTGATTGAACGTATGGCTGGGATAGTGGAAGCTGACATCAAGGTTAAGGGTGGGCCAACACCATACTGAATTCCAGAATTACCGATGGAGGGCGCGAAGCACTTGTTAGTCATCATCAGCCAGGTGTCCGGATACTTTTGATCTCATAGTGTATGAACTCTGAGAACGAATGTGCTACAAAAGTAGCACTCTGGAGAAGTTAGTACACCCATAAACGACTCACAGACAAATCTAGTCAAAACATTGGTTACAGGGTGGATATAATTTAAGTTTTGCTACTTGAGCCAGTGTAGATGGGTAGCCAACTCATAGGAATGATGTTCAGACTGTGCACTGAAGGAGTCGCGTTGTTGGAAGTGTTGGTCTCATGACTTGCCGTTAGGTGCCAGTTCTGATGCGGCGACGTGTGGTTGAAACACAGGTTTCATTGTGCAGTACAGTTGCACGCAGTCAACATGGGACCTGGACAAGGTCAGCAGGAGTTTACTCGTAAGCTGTTTTACCAGAACAACAGCACTAGCGCCACTGCTCTTCGCGAGCATCGGCGCATTAAAGAAATGCAGAGAGGTTCCCTTTCCGGGCCAAGGTTGAAGAACATGATTTGGAAGTCCGAATTAACTGGCCATTTGGGAATTGCTTCTGGGAAAGGCTGTTGACTAATTGCGCCACAAACAGTTAAACGAGTTATTGTTGCCGTGACTGAGAATGCAGGATCTTCAGGCAGTGCACAAGCAGTGCACAAGCTGTTCACTTGAGCTGGTCCACCAGTCGAAAAGTGTTGCAAGTAGTTGTGAGTGGTATCTCTAGCGCGATTCCAGGCTGCTGTCGATGCAGATGGTCGTCACACTGAGCAACGTTTGGAGCCTGAAACGTAAACCTCGTGCACAGTTAACAAATGTTGTTGCCCTCTTATGTGGAAATTACGATGTGCTTCTTCCAATAGTATAGTCGATATTTCCGTTGCACATGTCCTCACAAATGTTTACACAATTCCATTGTCCTACCGTCACTCGTTTTTCATGGGAACCTCTCAAGTAGTGATCCACGCTCTATTCTCGAGGCCCGGTGTCCTACAGTTTCCTAGGTGTACACTCATTACAGCAGCTGCAAAAAGTTACAGATACTTGGACGAGAATTCTCAGTACTCTAGCAAACGTAGCTTCTTATACTCACACGAACACTCCGCATACGCAAGAGAAATTTATTTGCACCAAAATGCGCAATAATAATCTGCCACAGTTTTGCTGTGCTTTCAAATCTGTACCTTCCTCGCGGATATTACTACCACACCACCAGGATAGTTTAGGAAATACTGTCACTTTCTCAACAAACACAAAGTAACACAGTCCTCTCTCTGTTGCAATCAAATGCCCATCAGCGACGATAAGGTCACAACACTAAGGCAGTAACCAAAAATGGTTCAAATGGCTCTGAGCACTATGGGATTCAACATTTTAGGTCATAACTCCCCTAGAACTTAGAACTACTTAAACCTAACTAACCTAAGGACATCACACACACCCATGCCCGAGGCAGGATTCGAACCTGCGACCGTAGCAGTCCCGCGGTTCCGGACTGCAGCGCCTGAAACGCACGGCCACCGCGGCCGGCTAAGGCAGTAACCGTTCAAATAGTGAAAGCACGCAACCTACAAACATAAATTGTAGTAATGGCATTGCGAATGGCATAAATTTCACGCATTGACTGACATCGCTGAAGTCTGTGAATGTGTCACAAACCAAAAAACACTTATAATTACAAATAAATTCACTTCCCACGCTACTTCACTTGGAAATACATTATTTACAGGATATGTCCAAAGAGAAACAGTATTTTGCCGTAACTGTGGAGCTACGTGATATCGCTTCGGGTTCCAGACACGTTCTCCTTCCCCCTACACTTTGTGCCGTCTGGTGGTCAGAGGTAACACATAGTTTGTTCTTTCCAATAGTTAGGACGTGATTGTAGATGGCATCGGTGCCCAGTTGTTGTTGTTGTTCAGCTATGGGCTGGCAACTAATTTCCTGAATTACAGCGCGACTACTCACTGTTACTGTGCATGGCAGTACATGCTGACCATAGTTGTCAACATTGTGTTGACTCTGACAGTGGTGGTTTTCCCAGAATTGAGACACTCACACCCTACCGTAGATGTACTTCAAAAGCGGAATGCCTTACTAGATCTCACCCTGTTTTAATAAACATAATTTCGGAGCAGTATATAAATGCATGATTGAATTTACTTGCAATGATTTTGGTACTTAAGTTCTCGTCTACAGACAGATTGCAGATCACCACAGAACAGTTCCTGTTTATGAAAATGTTAATTTTATAAAGTTCTTTGCAGAAATAACACTAGTTATTTCAGTGACCTTAACTGGAGACCAAATTCACAAGAGCTGACTGAAAGCGGCCTTCGCAGTTCACGAGTAAATATTCAGACTGTTGAGTCTTCAGAGTGTTTCAACGCTCTTCTTCATGAAAGTTTCCAAGTCATGGACTGGCATGTGGAATAATTCTAGCTAACAATGTGAGCTGGACTTGTGAAGTAACTTAAGTTCCGAAATTGCACTATGTGGCTATTTCCGACCAGAAATCAATTTAAACACTAATTTTGTAATCTTGTATACTGAAGAAACAGCTCTTCACTCTTCTCGGTACAACCATTGACGCCATGTTATCGTGATAGAGCCTCCACACCTCAGGCCAGCTTACTGCACTTCCCCCCACTACTTCACTCAGTATGCTCCTAAGCACTACAGCCCTCGTCTCTTCCCTACTATGGTTCTTCGTCATAGTCACGTGCATTACTTGGCGAGGTGCCGGGGCTAGCACTGTATTTAACACTAAATTCTTCTAGAATCTTCATATGGAAATGATGCTCTAAGCCCTCCCCCCTTTTCTAACTGCTATTTTTGCTGTTGCACATGGATTAAGAAGAAATGCGAACTGACTGTAATCGACCCTGCCGGTGGACTAGGAAAGAGTTTGGCACATGCAATAATTTAATTGGATAGAAATTAAGGGAAGTTTCATTAACGTAGTGAGAAATGAAAGGGTTGCTCTACCGATGAACACAATGAAAGTTCCGTCCAAAATAACAATTTGATTTATTATGACTAAACTCAAAATAATAAACAAAAGACACGAAGCATTTACAGTACATCAAATTGGATACTCAAATAAAGGCTGTGAAGGTGAAGTTGTCGATAAACTAGCTTGTGACATTTATGACCAAGTGGTATGTGGAGCAAATTCCTTGCAACTCAAATCTTAAGAGAAACACCCAGCCAACCCAACATTAATTGTTGTTACAGTGGTGAGAACTCAGACAATGAACAACCGAGATAGAACCACGTAAGAAAAAGATGGGAACAGGCGCGCTCTGCTGAGCTCTGCTTGTCACATAGCAGAATTCCCTAATCTGCCGGTGCTAGGGACATACATTACCAAGCTGTCTTCGTAACTGCAAGGACACTATCTGGCGTACCGGAAGCGATGGCTGGTTGCTTCGACGTCCTGTCGTGGTGATGATAATGTCGCGAGTATAGCCCGAAACAAATTGTCCTGATCTGGTTGTTCCAGACTAAAGACTTCCTACCAATACAAATGCGTCTCTGAGGGAGACGAAGAAGGCTCGCCACACAATCACTGACGGTACAGTGATTGATTTTAACAAGGAAGTCACACAGTAACACCGATACAGTCAACTTTAGCCAAAACTGCGCAAGACAGACAACATAGGCCGCTTGTACGCAGAACGCTCAATTGTCAACTGTACTCGGAAAGTTACGTTGAAGTCGAAACTTCAGCAATTGCGTCAAACAGTTACAATCAAATAAAAATATATTAGACAGCCAACGGAAGGCAGCCTGTCCAGAGCAGCGAGAGCTCAGTCTTGTAACCTACTCCGAGCGAAAGGCGAGAGCCGACCTACCTCAAGAGCACCCGTACAAGCCGAACACAGAACATTGCCACCCCCACGACAGTGGCCGTGGTTAAACGTTCCAATCAGCAACTCGAAAACCGGCGGAAAATTCTACTCTATTGCCGAAGCACTACCATTCCACCAATTTCTGCGCCGATTTTGGTACGTGATGGAGCTATGACCTGAGCAAGCCAATCACAGTTACGACTTTGCAGAAATTTCGGTAATTTGCCCGCCAAGACTGCCTGGCAACATAAGCCATTCCTACGCCTCGCTGGTAGCCTGCCAGAAAGGGTTTTCACTAAGTTTCTGCGAAGTAACGGAATCTCTAGCCCAGCCGCTCCTTCAGGCCCCTGTGGGCGTGTCGCCCCCGCTCTCTTACGACAATGTCGGCGTCTGGAAAGCAATCCTCTCGACTCCCTCACACCTGTCGGCTTAACCCTTTCAAGCTCAGCAGAACTCGCCTGTCACCAGACCACCCGGGTGACGAGAGACGCTGCATGGGAAGTCCTTGTGTGAAGGAACAGCAACTTTTCACCGCATACAATTAGAGAGGAAAATCGAATTACTCAGAGTAAGATAGATACATGAGAGGGGGCTCATGCCACCTCTCAACTTTACAACTTAATAATACAGAATTTGAATGATTCGGCCAACACTAATAACAAGAACTTCATCAGCAATCGTGTTCAAACACAGATAAAAAGGTATCAAACGCTGTACAGGTTGTTAGGGGTGAAAGTGCAGATATTCTATTGATGGCTGAGGAAGGTGTACTGAACAATATTACATCAGTATTTACTTCATTTGCAGACTAGTAATCATATCTAGTACCAGCAGTATGTTTTTAGGTTGGTTAGTGCCTCCAAGTATAAGTGGCACAAACAAGAGATTAACGTTGAAACGTCCCCTTGGAAGGATTGTGCAAGACTGTGCTTAAACTGACACACAATAATTTTAGCGCAACGCAGTCTGACTTTCAAAAATCCCTACAAAAGAATGGCCCTGTCTAACATTAGCTATACGTTTCACGAATCACTTACCTCACAAAAATCCTCGTTACTCCAACTACTACAATATAGCGAGCGCCACTACTGCCAGCTAAATAAAAGATTCAAATTACTGAAGGCACTAACTACTGATAGGCATAGTTAGTAGATGAAAGATTTTTATACAGAACAAACAATGTATTTACCTCAATAGTGTT
Source organism: Schistocerca gregaria (assembly GCF_023897955.1). NCBI lineage: Eukaryota > Metazoa > Arthropoda > Insecta > Orthoptera > Acrididae > Schistocerca > Schistocerca gregaria. The sequence goes on from NC_064926.1 coordinate 572,942,655, forward strand.
CAAAAGTGATAATATATATAGCAGTTCATGACATCAAGTCTTACAAATTTCAAAACTCCACCATTTCTCTCCCCACATCCATCACTGCTGGCGGCTCACCTCCAACTGCGCAACGCTAAGCGCTGTTAACATCCAGCTGCCCAACACTAAAATGGCGAGTATTACAACAATGCCAACCAGCCACTGACTGCACACAGCACAGCCAGAGCGCTACGTGGCGTTACCAGTATAAAAAACCTAAACAGCCTACTTACAATGTTCTTATTCCCCTGAGCAGCAGGTCAGTTATTGAAGTGTGGACACATGTGTGCAAAATGGACAGTATATACTGACAGGCATAGTCCACTTGGTGGCGCATTTACGACTGTTCAGAAAACATCGGGTCGTAAACTATGTCATTTATTTGGGCGATGACCATCAGATGCATAGAAATAACAAGTAACGAAAAACAGGTAACACACTGAAGCGGGTTTATGTTAAGCTACCATTGATCACAGTATCTGCACCTATATCCCTAACACCCAGTATAACTAAATGAATGGCTTCTCATAAAACACTTCGTTAACACAAATATTCTGTTACTAACCCAAGACATAAGTTACCTGCACATTTTCGATATTAAATACGGCTGTGGGATTGCAGAAATCAGGTTTCCTAGTTTTGCAAGCTGAATATCCATTAAATGTTCGTAACTCTGCTTGTGAGGAAATTCCACCCCAGTCTCTGCTATGAAAGACGCTCCCCTGCGCCAGTTGAAACAGGCAGATGTTTCTTTTGACTCAGCCCTGGCCGACTAAGCTTGGCCGCCACTAAAATAAAAGTATGAACACTTGAGTTCAAGCCGCTAATTACAATGAGCACCCTAAATCGTATACCGGAGCATGTTCGGTACAATACCATCGCTTGTTAAACAATGAAATTCACAGAGCGAGGTGGCGCAGTCGTTAGCAGACTAGACTCGCATTCGGGAGGACGACTGTTCAATCCCGCGTCCGGATATCCTGATTTAAGTTTTCCGTGATTTCCGTAAAATCGCTCCAGGCAAATGCTGGGATGGTTCCTTTGAAAGGACACGGCCGACTTCCTTCCCCATCCCTCCCTAACCCGATGAGACCGATAACCTCACTATTTGGTCTCCTCCCCAAAACAACCCAATCCAAAAATAAAGTTCGCCAAGCAACCGTGCAATTTACAAGTTGTTTTACCTTATTTTCGCTACCAGTTTCGGCATTTCATTACTCGGCTGCAGGCTCCATAAGCACCTTCCAAAAACAATCGATATTGGCATTCTGGGGCCATGTATATCTGGATGTCGTGAATTTGCAAATGCTTCCTTCGAAGAATTGAATCACCGGAAATCCTTTAACTTACTGAAACCTGTACACTGAAGGTCCCCAGTGACGTTTGTGACTGTCCAACCTACTCAGAATTATTCCTGGAAATTTCAGGTCCACTCAGACCAGACGCAAGTCGCTACGGTTGCCGGTTCGAATCCTGCCTCGGGCATGGATGTGTATGATGTTAGGTTTAAGTAGTTCTAAGTTATAGGGGACTGATGACCTCAGATGTTAAGTCCCATAGTGGTCAGAGCCATTTGAACCATTCTGAACCAGACGCAAGGGTTCATACTTTTATTTTCAGTCAATTCTTCAAAGGAAGCACTTGAGAATTCACGATATCCAGAAGCATACAGCCCCAGTATGCCAATATCGATTATTTTTATAGGTGCATATGGAGCCTGAAGATGGCATAACGAAGTGCCGAATCTTTTAGCTAAAGAAAAAAAAGGAATTTCATTGTTAAATATTTGACCAACAGCTGCCCCATTTCGACAATGGATCGACAGAGATTGAATACCACCGTTTTCCGCTTTCCATACTGGAAGTACTTTCCTCACATTTACATATACAGGGTGTTTCAAAAATGACCGGTATATTTGAAACGGCAATATAAACTAAACGAGCAGCGATAGAAATACACCGTTTGTTGCAATATGCTTGGGACAACAGTACATTTTCAGGCAGACAAACTTTCGAAATTTCAGTAGTTACAATTGTCAACAACAGATGGCGCTGCGGTCTGGGAAACTCTACAGTACGATATTTTCCACATATCCACCATGCGTAGCAATAATATGGCATAGTCTCTGAATGAAATTACCCGAAACCTTTGACAACGTGTCTGGCGGAATGGCTTCACATGCAGATGAGATGTACTGCTTCAGCTGTTCAATTGTTTCTGGATTCTGGCGGTACACACGGTCTTTCAAGTGTCCCCACAGAAAGAAGTCACAGGGGTTCATGGCTGGTGAATAGGGAGGCCAATCCACGCCGCCTCCTGTATGTTTCGGATAGCCCAAAGCAATCACAAGATCATCGAAATATTCATTCAGGAAATTAAAGACGTTGGCCATGCGATGTGGCCGGGCACCGTCTTGCATAAACCACGAGGTGTTCGCAGTGTCGTCTAAGGCAGTTTGTACCGCCACAAATTCACGAAGAATGTCCAGATAGCGTGATGCAGTAATCGTTTCGGATCTGAAAAATGGGCCAATGATTCCTTTGGAAGAAATGGCGGCCCAGACCAGTTTTTTTTTTTTTTAGGTTGCAGGGACGATGGGACTGCAACATGGGGCTTTTCGGTTCCCCATATGCACCTGTTCTGTTTATTGACGAAGCCGTCCAGGTAAAAATAAGCTTCGTCAGTAAACCAAATGCTGCCCACATGCATATCGCCGTCATCAATCCTGTGCACTATATCGTTAGCGAATGTCTCTCGTGCAGCAATGGTAGCGGCGCTGAGGGGTTGCCGGGTTTGAATTTTGTATGGATAGAGGTGTAAACTCCGGTGCATGAGATGATACGTGGACGTTGGCATCATTTGGACTGCAGCTGCAACACGGCGAACGGAAACCCGAGGCCGCTGTTGGATCACCTGCTGCACTAGCTGTGCGTTGCCCTCTGTGGTTGCCATACACGGTCGCCCTACCTTTCCAGCACGTTCATCCGTCACGTTCCCAATCTGTTGAAATTTTTCAAACAGATCCTTTATTGTATCGCTTTTCGGTCCTTTGGTTACATTAAACCTCCGTTGAAAACTTCGTCTTGTTGCAACAACACTGTGTTCTAGGCGGTGGAATTCCAACACCAGAAAAATCCTCTGTTCTAAGGAATAAACCATGTTGTCCACAGCACACTTGCACGTTGTGAACAGCACACACTTACAGCAGAAAGACGACGTACAGAATGGCGCACCCACAGACTGCGTTGTCTTCTATATCTTTCACATGACTTGCAGCGCCATCTGTTGTTGAAAATTGTAACTACTGTAATTTCGAAAGTTTGTCAGCCTCGTAAATGTACTGTTGTCCCAAGCATATTGCAACAAACGGTGTATTTCTATCGCTGCTCGTTTAGTTTTTATTGCCGTTTCAAATATACCGGTCATTTTTGAAACACCATGTAGACACTTCCTATCCTGCAGCATTTCTAAAAGACGCCGTCAAAAATGTTTCAGTTGCACTGCGAGCTCACGGCGTACGTTTCTTCTCTGAAGAGATCTATAGCCAGAGTTTCTGGCCGGATATCTTCTGACGTATTGAAACCTGTAGTCAGGAGTTCGCCAATGACTGTTATGTGACTGTTCAAGCCACTGAGAACTATTACCAATCACTGTTATTCCTGGAAATTTCCAGGTCCACTCAGACCAGAGCACCAGACACAAGTATTCATACATTTATTTATTTACTGGTTTACAAACCTGACGTTGCCTGGGTGTTCATTTTGCGCTTTCTGTTAGAAACGAAAACAAAAAGCTAACTGCGTTTGTAGTTCAATATCGTAAAAAGTTCATTTCCATGTACTGGCGAAAACATCTTTGAAATTATGAAACATTCATGCAGACAAATGTGTAAAATGTGGAAATGTGTAAGTGGAGTACAAAATAAGAAAATAAGAAGTATGTAAAATACAAATTCTTTGTAATGTTTATTTAACTCAGAACTTGATTATAAACAATGTGAAGCTGTTTTTCACACACCTCAGTGTTTATGAAATATCTCCTGATCTATGTGCCATTCAGTGGTATAATTTTGTGGGTACATTCAGCGGCATATATGGATACTGTCTGCAAAATGTGACGCGAATAAAATAATTAGTAAAGAAGTAACAAATTTACAGACATGCACAATTCGTCAGTTTTTCAAGCATCTTAGTGTTTATGACATCATAGCTCTTGAACTATGTGTGGCACGACGATAAAACTTTGTATGTGCATTTAGCGGCATATGTAGATAGTGTCTGTGAAATTCAGCTAATAGATATAGTAATTTATTTAAAAGTCATGCATGATACGGAAGTTTTTCACGCATCTCATTATTTGTGACGTAACATCTACCGAGCTATGATAGGTGGGTGGTTCTTACTGCCCATAGGGATTGTTGCCTGATAGTAAAGGATAAGTGTACCTAGTTTGGTTGATATCAATGTAGGGGGAGATGTGGAATATTCACATACAAGCACATACTTACAGCCACTTTTATAATACGTTTGGATATGTTTATTTATTACAATGTAGCACGTTACGAAAATTTTTGAAACATACATGTGTATGCTTAAATTAAAACTTTTGTAACAAACAACATATTACAAGAAATATTTGTCTGCTGTAATATAGGTACAACCGGTAATGGCAACCACCCGATACCAGTTCGGTAAAATAAACTACTACCGAAAAGCAGATTACGTTAATAAATAATTATTAATATGACATATTAGTGAAAAACTGCTCACTCAGAGATCACATGCCTCCAATGAAGCTTGGGGATTATTAATCAGCAAAAACAGATTACACTCCATATAGTATACTAATCACCTCATCTACACGGTTACACAACTTACAATCGAAAGAGCACACTGCTTCATTAAAAAATGGCAAACGGCCGGTTTCAAACAACGCGACAGCACAGTCGAGCAGGATCAGTGGCAATATGCATACAACGTATACAGAAATCGATTGTAGAAAGCAAGCAGTAATTTACGTTTACCGTATTTTATCTGAACGCGCAGCGTGCAGGATAATTTGTGAAATTCATTCCACAAAGCTCTCGCGAGCGTTAAAGCATAAATTAAGAAAAATAAACGAACAATGGGCGCTGTTCGCCTTTCGAATGCACGCAACCTAGCCCACTAAATGAATAGTCGAGGACTGCAGAGAGCACTTAATTCAGCGTTAAACGAAACCGGTTTTTAAACGTTCAGTTACTGCCGGTTTTAATTGGATTAATCGGCCACTTGAGATTTTGTAAAAAAAAATAATAATACTGACAGCACAGCAACCCAAGCCGTTCTTGATTATATCTACATCTACATAACTACTCTGCAATTCACATTTAAGTGCTTGGCAGAGGGTTCATCGAACCACAATCATACTATCTCTCTACTATTCCACTCCCGAACAGCGAGCGGGAAAAAACGAACACCTAAACCTTTCTGTTCGAGCTCTGATTTCTCTTATTTTATTTATATGATCATTCCTACCTATGTAGGTTGGGCTCAACAAAATATTTTCGCATTCGGAAGAGAAAGTTGGTGACTGAAATTTCGTAAAAAGGTCTCGCCGCGACGAAAAACGTCTATGCTGTAATGACTTCCATCCCAACTCGTGTACCATATCTGCCACACTCTCTCCCCTATAACGTGATAATACAAAACGAGCTGCCCTTTTTTGCACCCTTTCGATGTCCTCCGTCAATCCCACCTGGTAAGGATCCCACACCGCGCAGCAATATTCTAACAGAGGACGAACGAGTGTAGTGTAAGCTGTCTCTTTAGTGGACTTGTTGCATCTTCTAAGTGTCCTGCCAATGAAACGCAACCTTTGGCTTACAAGCGTAATAGTTACAAATTCAGGTCAGGTATCCACTATTTATTGAGAGGCGTTCTCTGAAATGATGGAATTGTTGATTCCAAAAAACTAACTCACCATAGAATTTGAGTTTACTTATTCTAGGATAGAGCGGCGAAGAACGAAATGATTCGATCTGACGTTTTACCAGCTCCTGGAGGAAGATTTTTTAACGACAATACAATTGCGCCATTGGTGGAGAAACTGTAAGTTCTTATGGATTGGTTGACGAAATTCTCTTGGTGCAAGACACAGAGATGCTTCATTGTTAACTTATAAAAAGACAGACTTCGCTTCTGACTGTTGGCTGCTTGAGGTCTTGACTCAATTTCAGGGGACGTGGAACGGCAGATTTCGAAGGCACCTCTCCCCAGCAGTGGAAACTGATCAAGTCCGATGTTTGACTTCACAGCAAAACATTCCTACGCGAGCATTTATTTGAGGGCAACCTGCGCGCCAGTAGCAGTCTGTTCGCGTTACATCAACAAGTATACAGACAGAAACATGCAACACTATCACAGTACACAAATGAGACTTACGGATTTAGCACGATTTGCGGTTCAGCGTTCCCATGTTTGACAGTACAGCCACAACTGCATGGATAACTCCAACTTCCTTTCCAGCCATACAATCACTGTTACTTATGCACAGACATCGCTAAGCGGGTGTAAGTTTTCCATCAAGTCATGCGTTGACCAGTCTGGTGTGGCAATTCAAGATAGCTGAACGAAAATCTAGTTCTAAATTCCGTGTTTAAGAAATCGTTCATGAAGGAGAATCAGACGAACTTACGGATCATCACACAGACTCCCATGCGGACAACATATTAATAATCCCTGGAGCAGAGAAACAACTGAGAGAGTTGAAAACAAATAAGTCAGCGGGTCCGGATGGAATCCCAGTTCGGTTTACAAAGAGTAATTATGGCATTGGCTCCTTATTTGGCTTGCGTTTAACGCGAATCTTTCGCCCAGCGCAAAGTCCCAAGTGACTAGAAAAAAGCGTAGGTGACGCTAGTATAAGAAGGGTAAAAGAAGGGACCCGCAAAATTACAGACCAATAACCTCAGTATCGGTTTGCCTCGGAGTTCTAGAACATATTCTGAATTATTCGAATATAATAAATTTCTTGAAAAGGTTCTGTCTACGAATCAGCATAGTTTTAGAACCATCTCTCGTGCGAAACCAAGTTGGCCCTTTTCTCACACGATTTACTGCTAACTGTGGATGAGGTTCAACAGCCAGATTCCGTATTTCGAGATTTTGATACGATACCTCAATTCAGACTGTCAACGAATGTGCGAGCATAAGGAACTGGTTCTCAAATATGTGGGTGGCTCGAAGAGTTCTTAAGTTGCGGAACCCAGTATGTTGTCCTGGACGGAGAGTGTTCATCAGAGACAAGGGCCCTAGGGAAGTGTGACAGGACCGCTGTTATTCTTTGTTTGCGCAAATGATCTGTGAGACAGGTAGGGCAGCAGTCTGCAGTTGTTTGGTGATGATCCTGTGGTGTACGGTAAGGTGTCGAAGACGAGTGACTGTAGGATGAAACAAGATGACTTAGACAAAACTTCCAGTTGGTATGATGAATGGCAGCTGGATCGAAATGTGGGAAAGTGTAAGCCATGCGTATCAATAGAAGAACGAACCCGTAGCGTTCGGGTACAGCATTAGTAGTGTCCTGGTTGCACAGTGCCGTGTCTTAAGTATTGGGGCTTAACGTTGCAAAGCGAAATGAAATTGAACGATTATGTGAGGATTGTGGTATGGAAGGCGAATGGTCGACTTTGGTTTATTGGGAGAATTTAGAAAAGTGTGGTTCATCTGTAAATGAGACCGCGTATAGGACGCTAATGCGACATGTTCTTCAGTATTGCTGGATTTTTGGGATCCGCAGCAGGTCGGATTAAAGGAAGACTTTGAAGCAATTCAGAGGCGGTTTGCTAGATTTGTTACGTGTAGTTTCGAACAAGACGCAAGTCTTGTAGAGATGCTTCAGGAACCCAAATGGGAATTCCTAGAGCGAAGGTTACGTTCTGTTCGAGGAACACCATTGAGAAAATGTAGAGAAGTGGCATTTGAAGGTGACTGCAGAACGATTCTAATGTCGCTAACATACATTTCACGTGAGTATCGCGAAGATAAGGGAGAGAAATTAGGGCTCATACGGAGGCATGTAGACAGTCGTTTTTCTCTCGCTCTATTTGCGAGTGGAACAGCAAGGGAAACGACCAGTGATGCCAAGCAACGTGGAGAGCGTGTGAGTGGATGTAGACAGGCAGCTTGCGCTCAGACTGGTTAGGAAAGGGAGATGACGTTTAGCGTACCCTGTCTTTTCGACAGTGAAATTTGCAGCTGTTACTTATATTATCCCAGTTTCACTTTTGTCAAGGTTTAATTGTGCATCAAGTAACTTCATGTCGTGTCTTTTTTTTCATTTTTATGCATACGGTCTTTTGGAATAAATTGAGAGTCATGTAAATCATGATTTTGATTAAAGTAGTTAGCCTACTCTCTATCGCCATCAATGATCTTGAACGAAAGAATTGTGAATACATAGTCCTTACGCTTCACTGCTTGTGCTGAAAAATTCTGAAGCGTTAATTCAATCCGTTGTGCTCACTTAACCCAGAGCTGATTCTTAAGTGTGAATGCGTCTGCCAGTTATTTCCGACACAAACTGTTTCACAGGCATGGAGTTTCACAGTATAGCATGATGGTTTATAATCTTTAATTTAATTTCTCAATCCAGTGAACAGCTTCTGCAGTCTGTGTCAGGAAGGTATTGCTGTTGTATGGGATACGACGTCAAAATTCGCTATTGGGTCTTATGTTGGATGGCCAGGGGTATGCAACTGCGAAATTCGACGAGCACTTTTTCCGTTTTAGAAGAAAGTCCTCGCATCGTGCTTGGCCTGTGCCCATTTTGTTACCTGTCTTCGGCACACGTCTAGGTAAATCGAACCCTTCCGGATTTGTGTGGCTGCTTAGGTGTGTGTTCCAGTGGTGCTTCCTGTGTTTCTTCCCGTTTGTGGGATGCATTTCGGCATCTCAGTTGTAGCACTTGGGATGTAGGCCTACTCATAAATGATAATCTCGTGCTTCTCCAGTGAGGTGTGGCACAGTTTGCTGCCTCCTGAATTCAAGTAGTGAGATGCGGCTTGGGAGCCAATGAGCTCATGTTGCTTCTAGACAGCTTGTGATCGTTTACATCACGTGCTAGTATGGTCCTGTTTAGATACCTAAAAGCACAATATTCTGGGTGCTATACACGGATCCGAATGCACAGTAAGTGTGTGTTGCAGTTGTTGACGCTCGTATGGACCCACATAGCGTTCAGAGCATATTCCCGGTGCGAACTTTGTCTGCAGTATTAATCGCGGAAATGACGAACCTGTCGGAATACAGTGAATGGCACTGCCGGCGAGTAATGCAGCGCTGCATATTTACACTGCGGAGCACAGGTGTAGACAATGCTGGCACGCGCCACGTCGCTCGTCAGAATACGCGCCGGCGGGTGAAACATTCATCGGCGATGCCAGCGGCGGACATGAATTATGTCGTGGGAATGACGCGCGGCCATTGTTCTGTCTGTAGATTCTCGGATTGCCGAAGCGTGTCGTGGATGGGGACCGAGCGGCGCTCCTTGGTAATTCAGGCGACGCGACGCGACGCGACGCGGCGCGAGGCGAGACAGACAGTCCGCGCCGGGTCGCGCGTGCGTGCTCGCTGCCGGGGAGCGCAGGCTGTGCCCCGGGCAGACGCTGGCTGGGTTCGCAGCCCGCCTGTCCAGCCTACGGTCTGAGCGGGCGGCCGTCCCGGAACCGAGAAGCCGGCAGCAGTAGCAGGTTGCCTGTCTAACGGCTTGCAGCAGCAGCAAAAGTTTGATTTTCGATTTTCAACAGAGAATTACACAGCCAACCGCTTGCATATACCTGGTAGGTACACTGAGCTAGGTTTCTACAGCTACTAGGAGTGTCTTCTTCATCAGAATGAAATTATGATAAATCGTAAAATTACATTGCTAAAGAGCAATGACGTTCCGAGCTGAATTCACGTGGTAAAGTGGAAGGTAGGAGACGAGGTACTGTCAGAAGTAAAGCTGTGAAGACGGAGTCGTGGTTGGGTAGCTCAGATGTATAGACCACTTGCCCGCGAAAGGTAAAGGTCCCGAATTAGAGTCTCGGTCTGGCACACATTTTTAATCTGCCAGGAAGTTTCACATTTGGCAAAGGCTAGAACGTTTTGTTTCCCCTTTGACTTGAGCGTAGCTGCTCTAAATTCTAACCATTGCTTTTTAGCAATGCAGTTGTACGATTTATGGTAATTTCATTCTCATGAACACACCCCTAGTTGGTGTCGAAACCCAGGTCAGCGTACCTACAAGTTAGTGCAGTAGGCTTAGTAGTACAACGTTCAAACTAGTATACGGTTGCTTAGTAACAGCCATGCTTAAAACTGTCGATTTTCAATATTTCGCGTAATAGTTATTGAACGAATTCAAAAATTTTGAATGCTGTCTTAAAAGTTTGTTTAACACAAGAAGATAAGCATTACAGTTGGAAACATAATAATCAGCGCTGGGTTAAGTGTGCACAACGGATTGAATTAACGCTTTAGAATTTTCTTTTGTTCAAGAACATTGATTGCGATAGACAGTTCACTAACTACTTTAATCAAAATCATGATTTACATGACTCTCTATTTATTCCAAAAGTCTGTATGCACAAAAATCGTAAAAAACATGACACGAAGTTACTTGATGCACAATTAAACCCGTACTGAGGCAGCGTAACAGACTTCGCACGAATAACCAGCTTTCATTCAGCCAGTATTTGAGAGTGAGGGCACTTATGGTCCTGCAACAAGCTTCACACATAATACACGGCTTGGCAGTTGCAAAGGCAAACCTGACACTTGCTAAAGAGCAACTGCCAGTTGCTTCGGAATAACTGACAATTGTTATGCAACACCTGGCCAGTGAACTGTGAACTGCAATAATGCCTGTGCTCGAACGGTCTGTATGCATTCGATGCATTCGCAGGTCGAACACTATGGTGTCTGACGAAACTTGTATGACCGACTAGTTCGATATTCTTGTGGTACGGCAACATGCCTGAGTGCTTACGACCGTGACCGAGCGCTTGGACGGCTCACAGCCAGCCAAAGTGTCACAACTGCGTCACAGTAACTGGTTTAACTCTTGAAAGTTTCCTAGCGTAGGGAGTGTTCTATGAATTTTCAGGATTGCAGCCGGATTACGTCGACTTCTTGCCACGATATTTCGATTTGTAATCATTCACCCATCTTCAGGCGAGTATTTAGTGCTGGAGATTGCTAACTCACCTCACTAACCTTATAACAAAGTAGTTAGCGAAGTGAACTAGCAATCTCCAGTGAAGAACACTGACCTGAAGGTGACTGAACGGTTGTCAGCCGAAATATCGTAGTAAGAAGTCGACATATTCCTGCTGCAATCCCGCAACTTCATGGTATAGTAATGGGTCTGTCCAAAAGTGCCATCACGCGATTCAAAAAGGCCGCTGGAGGTGAAAACGCTATGCGGAAGCATGCCGTTGGTCGTAGACGCACCACCACCACCACCACACAGCAAGAGTACCGGTACGTAGTTGTAGTCGCTAAAAGAAACGGACTCCTCTGTCCCAGGCAATCCCTGCAGACCTCACAATCACTACTGGTACACGTGGGTCTGCCAGAACTACTCGCATTCCGAGTGTCCTCGGAAGTATTTTAAATGCATCTCACCTCAACCACGCCATCGTCGAGAAAAAGTTCTTTGGTGGAGGCAGTATGCTGGTTGTGGCCAACTACAGTGTCCTTAGTCATGTTCTCCGGCGAATCCCGCTCCAGGGCCATCATTTAGTGTGGAGAGAGAGGAGAACACGTCACACACCACAGGATGATCATGAATGTCATCGGTACTGCCTGGGCGTTACAGTATCTGCCAGCACTGTGCACATTGGCCGAACATCGCCACATATCTTTGCGCAAGGTGCCGTTGTTTACAGCGGCATTGCAGAGAGGCTATTCCGGATCCTGTCCCTTTGTTTAGTTGGGGGCGATGCGGAGGTCTCGACCTTCTGTTTATTGATGACGATGCCCGCCTGCACAGCACCGCTGAGGTGTCGGTCACAGTGGAACGGGAATTCGACCTGTGAACTCCCCGGACCATGCTTGGCCATGCTTCGAATGCTCTTGGCAGACGTGTTGCTCAACGAACACCTCCTCCTGAACTGTGCAGGACATAAAAACCGCCTTGAGGGAGGAGTGGAGCAGCCAACATCGCCCAAGAACTCCAAAACAGTTTGGTAGGCAGCATGAATAACAGGTGCAAAATGTGCATTGGTACCTGATGAAGGAGCACTCCTTCCTGAGAGCCCGATAGTGGTCTTTATGTTCTGAGTCTGACCTGTGCCAAACGTGAACTTTATTCATGTCTGCTATCTTGATTTCCCATGTGGTCAAATGTGTACCATTTTTCCTCACGAAAATACCCATCCACCCCTACTTCGTATGTACTGTGTTTCATGTCGTCTATCGTTGCATGTGATTATTACTGTGTAACAATTTCTTTGTTCCTTAGAAATTCTCAAGCAGTGTAATTTCAAACCTTCACGAAACTTTTGGTCTCTGACACCTCCATAATATGTTGAAAGGAAAAGATTTTTTCCCTTACTGCATTTCCGCTGTTCATACCGTAAAACTTCATCAAACACGGTATTTTCATTTATTACTTTTTTACTTCTAATTCTATTCGCGACACACTTTCCAAGCAGTATTCACATATGTCACAAAATGTACCTAAAACATTGTATAATTGTATGACACATAGTTTAGGAATATAACTTATTACACATTTAGGCATGTAAAAAAATAGCTTCTACTTAAAATGGTTCGTAGAAAACTTCAACATCAGGCGTGATGTTTTCATTTATTACTTCTTTACTACTACTTCTATTCTTACTTTGCAGACAGTATCTTCACATATCACTGAATGTACCTGCAAAATTGTATCATTCTGCGACACATAGCTCAGAAGATGTCACGTCTCAAACATTGAGATGTGTGAAAAACATGGTTTTTGCTGAAAATGGTGCGAAGATTCCCCACACCGAAAGACTTCCAAACAACTATAAACATAATTTCAAACCTTTTCTGAACTTTTTCTCACTTACATGCTTAACATCAAATATTTAACGGATTAAGTCATTTTTAAAGTAATGAGACGTTTCTACATCTACATCTACATCTACATGACTACTCTGCAATTCACATTTAAGTGCTTGGCAGAGGGTTCATCGAACCACAATCATACTATCTCTCTACTATTCCACTCCCGAACAGCGAGCGGGAAAAACGAACACCTAAACCTTTCTGTTCGAGCTCTGATTTCTCTTATTTTATTTTGATGATCATTCCTACCTATGTAGGTTGGGCTCAACAAAATATTTTCGCATTCGGAAGAGAAAGTTGGTGACTGAAATTTCGTAAAAAGGTCTCGCCGCGACGAAAAACGTCTATGCTGTAATGACTTCCATCCCAACTCGTGTATCATATCTGCCACACTCTCTCCCCTATAACGCGATAATACAAAACGAGCTGCCCTTCTTTGCACCCTCTCGATGTCCTCCGTCAATCCCACCTGGTAAGGATCCCACACCGCGCAGCAATATTCTAACAGAGGACGAACGAGTGTAGTGTAAGCTGTCTCTTTAGTGGACTTGTTGCATCTTCTAAGTGTCCTGCCAATAAAACGCAACCTTTGGCTCGCCTTCCCGACAATATTATCTATGTGGTCCTTCCAACTGAAGTTGTTTGTAATTTTAACACCCAGGTACTTAGTTGAATTGACAGCCTTGAGAATTGTACTATTTATCGAGTAATCGAATTCCAACGGATTTCTTTTGGAACTCATGTGGATCATCTCACACTTTTCGTTATTTAGCGTCAACTGCCACCTGACACACCATACAGCAATCTTTTCTAAATCGCTTTGCAGCTGATACTGGTCTTCGGATGACCTTACTAGACGGTAAATTACAGCATCATCTGCGAACAACCTAAGAGAACTGCTCAGATTGTCACCCAGGTCATTTATATAGATCAGGAACAGTAGAGGTCCCAGGACGCTTCCCTGGGGAACACCTGATATCACTTCAGTTTTACTCGATGATTTGCCGTCTATTACTACGAACTGCGACCTTCCTGACAGGAAATCACGAATCCAGTCGCACAACTGAGACGATACCCCATAGCTCCGCAGCTTGATTAGAAGTCGCTTGTGAGGAACGGTGTCAAAAGCTTTCCGGAAATCTAGAAATACGGAATCAACTTGAGATCCCCTGTCGATAGCGGCCATTACTTCGTGCGAATAAAGAGCTAGCTGCGTTGCACAAGAGCGATGTTTTCTGAAGCCATGCTGATTACGTGTCAATAGATCGTTCCCTTCGAGGTGATTCATAATGTTTGAATACAGTATATGCTCCAAAACCCTACTGCAAACCGACGTCAATGATATAGGTCTGTAGTTAAATGGATTACTCCTACTACCCTTCTTGAACACTGGTGCGACCTGCGCAATTTTCCAATCTGTAGGTACAGATCTATCGGTGAGCGAGCGGTTGTATATGAGTGCTAAGTAGGGAGCTATAGTATCAGCGTAATCTGAAAGGAACCTAATCGGTATACAATCTGGACCTGAAGACTTGCCCGTATCAAGCGATTTGAGTTGCTTCGCAACCCCTAAGGCATCTACTTCTAAGAAACTCATGCTAGCAGATGTTCGTGTTTCAAATTCTGGAATATTCCATTCGTCTTCCCTGGTGAAGGAATTTCGGAAAACTGCGTTCAATAACTCCGCTTTAGCGGCGCAGTCGTCGATAACAGTACCATCGGCACTGCGCAGCGAAGGTATTGACTGCGTCTTGCCGCTTGTGTACTTTACATACGACCAGAATTTCTTCGGATTTTCTACCAAATTTCGAGACAATGTTTCGTTGTGGAACCTATTAAAGGCATCTCGCATCGAAGTACGTGCCAAATTTCGCGCGTCTGTAAATTTTAGCCCATCTTCAGGATTTCGCGTTCTTCTGAACTTCGCATGCTTTTTCCGTTGCCTCTGCAACAGCGTTCGGACCTTTTTCGTGTACCACGGGGGATCCGTTCCATCTCTTACCAATTTATGAGGTATGAATATCTCAATTGCTGTTGCTACTATATCTTTGAATTTGAGCCACATCTCGTCTACATTCGCATAGTCAGTTCGGAAGGAATGGAAATTGTCTTTTAGGAAGGCTTCTAGTGGTACTTTATCCGCTTTTTTAAATAAAATTATTTTGCGTTTGTTTCTGATGGATTTGGAAGAAATGGTATTGAGCCTAGCTACAATGACCTTGTGATCACTAATCCCTGTATCAGTCATGATGCTCTCTATCAGCTCTGGATTGTTTGTGGCCAAGAGGTCAAGTGTGTTTTCGCAACCATTTACAATTCGCGTGGGTTCGTGGACTAACTGCTCTAAATAATTTTCGGAGAATGCATTTAGGACAATCTCGGAAGACGTTTTGTGCCTACCACCGGTTTTGAACAAGTATTTTTGCCAACATACCGAGGGTAGGTTGAAGTCCCCACCAACTATAACCGTATGAGTGGGGTATTTATTTGTTACGAGACTCAAACTTTCTCTGAACTGTTCCGCAACTGTATCATCGGAGTCTGGAGGTCGGTAGAAGGAGCCAATTATTAACTTAATTCGGCTGTTAAGTATAACCTCCACCCACACCAATTCGCACAGAGTATCTACTTCGACTTCACTACAAGATAAACCACTACTGACAGACACCAACACTCCACCACCAATTCTGCCTAATCTATCTTTCCTGAACACCGTCTGAGACTTCGTAAAAATTTCTGCAGAACTTATTTCAGGCTTTAGCCAGCTTTCTGTACCTATAACGATATCCGCTTCTGTGCTTTCTATTAGCGCTTGAAGCTCAGGGACTTTTCCAGCGCAACTACAACAGTTTACAACTATAATTCCGACTGTTCCTTGATCCAAGCACGTCCTGTAATTGCCAAGCACCCTTTGACATTGCAGCCCATCCCGCACTTTCCCGAGGCCTTCTAACCTAAAACGTTTGAGGCTGAGTAGTGCATGGGAGTCCGATTCTGTAAAAATTCAGGTGTTTTCTGGTGTTCCCTCTGACGTGGGGAGGGGCACACATCACGATGCACGAGTCCGGTGTCGGTGCCAGTCAGCTGAGGGGATGTCTATAACGAATGAAAGACGCATGTTGTTTCTTCTATTTGCGAATTCCTTGCCTAACAGCAGGAACCACAAGGCTTAAATGACGATTATTTACAATGTACCGCAGTGGTGTAAAGGAAATCTAGACGAAGAATTGGATACAGGTCACTTGCGGTCTATCAAGTCGGACAACACCGCAAACTGGCGTACGAAAGCGACCTAAGCTACAGGCGCATGCGCGCTGCTCGTGATTTTCAGTGTTCTCTCAGTCTCTGCGTGAAAACTCTTGGTCCTAGAAAAAAAAATAAACAGAACCATTTCTTATAGGACATTTAACGTATTTTATTTTTTCCGGCACTTCCTCGGACTCTTACTGAGGTAGAGAGGTCTCGAACCGATCCACACGGCTTCGTGGGGCCAAATAAAGAGCTGCTTAAATGAGAACCGGCGGCGTCACCAGGATTTCTCTACTGGCAAGAGCACTGGAGTATTTGGCTACGTGCCTGTCACATGTACTACGATCATAGATCATGCCTTGTACGGAGTGGTCGTCTGTTGCCAGATGCGAAGTTCGTTTTGTTTGCAGATGGTACAAACATTGTGATAAACAGCAAGTCAAGTACAGATTTATAAATGGTTGCTAAACAAATCTTCACTGACATTAATAAATGGTTTTAAGCTAATCCACCGTCATTAAACTTTGAAAAGACCCTCTATATGCAATTCAGAACCTGTAGTTTATTTCCTTCCCGTATGTGTACAACATATGAAGATATACAGATCAAAGAGGCTGACAACGTTAAATTTCTGGGAATACAACTCTATAATAAATTCAGTTGGGAACGGCATACCATAAAACTGCTGAAACGCCTAAACAAGTCTGTACCTGCAGTGAGAACGTCGTCATACACAGGAGATGTAAAAATAGCTTGCATGCACTGATTACTTTCGTTCTATTTTGTCATACGGGATCATATACTGAGGTAAGTCGTGAAGCCGAGCAAAGCCTTTTAGAGTGCAAAAACGTGTAACAGGACTCATTTGTAGCGTAAATTCAAGAACGTCATGTAGAACTTGTTCGAGCAACTTGGTATTCTAACCATACTTCTCAGTATATTGATTCCTTAATAAAATTTGTTGCAAGTAATACGTCTGCATTTCCATCCAATTGCTCAGAACTTAGTATCAATACTAGGAGTAAGAACAATCTACATAAAGACATGAAATCACTTACTTTGATCCAAAAAGGGCTCCAATATTCAGGAACACACATTTCCAATAAATTGCCAGCAACCATTAAAATACGTGGTTCCATATAAAGCACAGTTTAAACACAGTTTGAAAGGCTTTTTGATAGGCAACTCTTTCTACTCTATAGATGAACATCTTAACACTGACTGTTAGGGCAGCGTAACTAAAAGTGTCTCTTAGATTTCAGTTTTGACAGCAGTTGGTCACAACAGTCAAGAATACGTATTTTGTGTATGGTGAATTTATTAAAAGTGTATAATTATGTTTCATTCTGACAGTGTATTATTTCTGTAAATATTAGCAGTACCATTTTTCTGTAATGTATTAACATACGAGTATTTTGGCAATCTCCTGACAAATGATCAGGGAAGTGAGTACTATATGCCAACCCCCCCCCCCCCCCCCCCGTCTAACCCGCAGCTTTCCGTGCGGGAAGGCGTGCCGGTCCCCGGTAACCCTGGGTTCGGTGTGGGGCGGCGGTGGGGTGGGTGGACTGCTGCGGTCTTATGAAGCACTGAGGGCTGCGGCGGGACGAGGCCTCTCCGTCATTTCTAGACACCTGTTCAGTACGTAGATACATACACATGCATGTAATATACAAACACTTGTTTTATAAATTTAATTTTACACTTTCTGACTTGTTCGACATCCACGAGAATCATCTCATTTTTGGGTCTATGGAACGAAAGCTGAACCTAACATAATCTAGAATGAAATTTTCACTCTGTAGCGGAGTGTGCACTGATATGAAACTTCCTGGCAGATTAAAACTGTGTGCCGTAGCAGATTCGAACTCGGCACCTTTGCCTTTCCCGGGCAAGTGCTCTCTACCAGCCGAGTTTCCCAACCACGACTCACGACCCGTTCCCACAGCTTTACTTTCGCCAGTACCTCCTCTCTTACCTTCCAAACTTCACAGAAGCTCTCCTGCGAACCTTGCAGAACTAGCACTAGAAAGGATACTGCGCAGACATGGCTTTGCCACAGCCTGGGGGATGTTTTCAGAATGAAATTTTCGCTCTGGAGTGGAGTGTGCGCTGATATGAAACTTCCTGGCCGATTAAAACTGTGTGTTTTCTAAACTAACCTAATCTAACAGGTATACATTTATGTTTGTACGTTTCGTACCACAGTATAAAAATTTGCGACTGAAGTAATTATTCCCTACACTCGACCTGCGCTGTTACGGTTCCGGTTTAGTCAGCTATTTCGTTAAAATTACAAACTTAAGCTTTCGTGTGAGGGTATTGAGAGAAAAAAAAGACTTTCGTAAAAGTTTTGCTTTCTACAAGATCATACGAAAGAACTCGCTCCCCTTCCAGCGGCAACCAAAGGTACCTATCGACTGGAAAAAAGTGCAGGTGAATTTGGCTATCAAAAAGGTTCGTAGAACAGATGCACATAATTACACGCCCATATCGTTGACATCAATCTGCCCTTGAATTATGGAATATATTTTATGGTCAGGAACTATAAGGTTTTTCGGGAACGAAAATCTCCTCGTATACATTAACATCAGTTTCCGAAACAGAGACCTTCCGAATCTCAGCTCGCTCTGTTCCTCGGTAGACAACGAGGCTCAGGTTGCTGTCGTATTTCTTGACTTCAGAAAAGCATCTGACACCGTCCTGCACTGCGTTTAATAGAAAATAAAAATAAAAAAGTACGAGCTTACCAAGTATTAGACCAGACCTGAGACTGTCTGAATTATTATTTTCAAAAAATAAACTTGTCTCTATTTTTTATGGCTGTCTTCATGGTTATTGAAAAATAAATTTTGGTAAGAGAAAATTAATTGAAGGACCAGTAATTAAAAGAAGCAGCCAAGTAAAAAATTGATAAGATTAAATTATCAAACACACATATAAATTTACACTAAAAGAGAGAAAATTAATAATTCAAGATGCTTTGATACCGTCTAGCGGACTGACCGCACACATCGTTTGTTCGTCGTATGCCCTTCATTAATTTCAGGCGTTACGCACAGAAGTGCTGCCCGGAAACTGCGTTTACAGATCGGTTTAACAGATCTCAGGGAGACGCACGAGTGGATGCTACAAATTCGAACATCAGCGATGTTGTGCAGCGGCCAGCAAACCATGTGTCGGCAGTCTTGCAGTTTTCTTAGTTGAAACACAGGAAGGTTAGAAGACAGGGTTAATGTTGTCGAAATGAAACATTGGTAAACAATAACAATTACCCATATGTAGACGATGCTTTTACTTAGATGAATACTTTACACACCTTGAAAATATCTTTCAAGTAGGAATGCCTGTTACAAAATAATTCGAGAGAGAGCGATCATTGAGAGCGATCGACAACAGCGGAGACATCAGTAGAAATATACCGAGAGAGGGAGAGAGCCAGACGCCGCTCGTGTTTACAAACAAGTAGACATCTGAAGGTAATTTTACTGTCATTTTTCCTCAGTCTCTTCCTGTTCTGGAAGCCTCTTGCGTGGAGAACTGTTCTAGAGACCTCGCTGCGCTTCTTTCCGGCGCGGCAGATCGCATAAAATTTGATTGTTGACGCCGCTTGCGCTGCGTGTGATGCATTATTTACCGATTAAAAAATACGATTGCTCTCTCACATTTACAGTTTCACTTTATAATACAATTTAAAGACAATACACGGAATTGATAAAAAATACATCGTTTCTTACGTACGTGCACATAAATTATTTTAGTTTTGGGCTTAAATTTATTTACACAGTCGGCCGATGTGGCTGAGCGGTTCTGGAACCGTGCGACCACTACGGTCGCAGGTTCGAATCCTCCCTCGGGCATGGGTGTGTGTGATGTCCTTAGGTTAGTTAGGTTTAAGTAGTTTTAAGTTCTAGGGGACTGATGACTTCAGAAGTTAAGTTCCATAGTGCTCAGAGGCATTTATTTACACAAATGTTTCATGTATTCAGGATTTCCTTGCAGACCGAACTCAACACTTCGCTCTTAAAGGAGCAAAAAAGAAGTAAAAATAATTTCGGGAGTACCGTAAGGAAGTGTGATAGGGCCGTTACTATTTAGAACGTATGTAAATGATCTAGTAAAAAGCGTCGGAAGCTGTTGAAGACTGCTCGCTGATGATGCGGTTGTCTATAAGAAAGTACTATCGCCAGAAGACAGTATCGATTTA
Source organism: Schistocerca gregaria (assembly GCF_023897955.1). NCBI lineage: Eukaryota > Metazoa > Arthropoda > Insecta > Orthoptera > Acrididae > Schistocerca > Schistocerca gregaria. The sequence continues at coordinate 572,963,208 of NC_064926.1, forward strand.
CAGAATTACCTTCATAGGGTTGATAAGTGATACAGGCTCTGGCACTTTACAGTAAACGTAAGTACTGTATGTACATAGGAAAAGAAACCCACTGCTGTACAACAACACTGTTGATGACGAACTGAATGGAAACAGTATCTGCGGTGAAGTATCTAGGTGTAACTATCCAGAGAGACGTTAAGTAGAATGACCACTTAAAACAAAAGGCGGGAAAAGCAGATGCCAGACAGAATCAGAGGAAGACTCTTAAGGAAATGGAACTGATCCAAGAAAGAAGTGGTATCGAAGGCGGTTGTTCAACCACTCCTGGAGTATTGTTAATCTATCTTGGATCCGTACCGGGTAGAACTGATGGAAAAGATAGAGAAGATATAACGTAGAGCGGCGTGTTTCGTCACGGAATCGTTTAGCTGGCGAGAGAGCGTTACGGAGATGCTAAACAAATTCCAGTGGCAGACATTACAAGAGAGACGTCGTTCGTCACGGAGAGATTCATGACTGAAATTTAGTGACGGCACTTTCCGGGAAGAGTCGGACAACGTATTCCTTCGTCACGTAAGTCTCGCGTAATAACCACGAGGAGAAAATTCGAGAAATTTGAACCAATACAGAGGCTTATCACCAATCATTTTTCCCGCGCACCATTCGCGAGTGTAACAAGGATAGGGGGATCAGTTACTGTACCAAGTACCGTTAGATGTCTTGCGCGGTAGAAGAGAAATGGATGTATAAAGTAATTACGTTTCCTGAGGGTACTTTTGCTCCTCGTTACAACTCTGAGAAATGTATGTTTTTCTCACCAGACGAGTTTTGCTTTACTGATCTAGAAAACAAATCAATTGGCAACTATCATTAATTACAGAGCACTGATGGTGCTTCACTTCATTAAAGCAAAAAAATCTGGCGAGAAAAACACGAATTTCTTGTGGTTGTAACGAAGGAGCAAAAATACCTTCAGAAATTGTGAAGCAACTATGGCAAAACACATGAAGAAATGAATGGTTTAATTACGTTTACAATTCAGTATCAATTTAACCCCTAAAAGCACAGTAGTTTCGTAATGAAAAGGCTAGACAAACAAAAATATTTAATTGTTTACTTTATGGTGTTAAAATTCAGAAAGCTGTGAGGTAAACATTACACAAAAGCCAATTTTACGTTTTGGAAGTGCTCGACTAAGCCTGTGGCGTATTAATAGCCCAGAAACTGAAGACCGTCAATGTTTGAATATGGGAAATAGTTGGTGTAGTCGCAAATGTATGTACAGAGGTGAGAGCGAGTGCCGTGAACACACAGGGAGAATCCTGATCTTTGAGGGAGGGGGCTTCAGGTGCGTTTTAAGGCCATTTCTGCATGTAACTCAAAAACCGCGGCTTCTAGCGTGTTCCAGTACAAAATATAGGTACATAAAATTTGCTTTCAAAAAGGTCCTGTTCATATTTTTCCTAGGACAAAAAGTTGGCGCACATCGTTTTTGTTAGCTAATTTGTGGTAGTTTCCCAACTTGCTGGACCAGTATAGTCCTACATCATATTGTTCGTCTCGGCTTTCTCTACACCACCCTGGTACGGTGTGAACAATTATCTTTTAGACCCTGTATACAATGGCGAACCGAAACATTGCGAACAAGCCCAGCGTGGGACAGAATGCAGCCTGGTGGCTTTGCGGGCGTGTGAGGCAGCTAGTGAGAAAAGTAGGAAGGGCGTTAGGGACATACACACAATTCTCCGAACATCCATACAGTGCTACACGGGTGTTTAAAGACTGGTTTAAGACTTTCAAAATAGAATGAACAGTCAAATACTCAGCAATAGCGATATTTACTGCAGCCAGCTAGACACTAAGAGCAACCGGTTTCGCAACTTGCAAATTGCATCTCCCGGTGTGTATAACTATGTCATATGGTATAGAGAGCTATTACACAATGACGCAGAGTAACAGGTGGCGTGTTTAGGCAAAGTTCTAAGACTTCTTCAATTGGTAAAAGCAACAACGATGAATGTCCAGTCTGTGATAGGATCACGATTAACTGTCTGTCACTTGACCGATTAAATGATATTGCTGTAGGTCTACGGGGCACCGTTCGTTGTTCGACATAGGCTCCCAGGAACATACCTTAATCGCTCGAGTGACAGACAGCTTTCAACAGCGAAGCGCTGACAGCTGCAGGCGAAAACAGCAGCCGTATGCAGAGCTGTGCAAAAACTAAAGCGTGGCCATAGAGACGTTTACAAAATTGCGGTACGTTGCTGGTTGGGGCAAGCTTGCGAAGCTGCAGCGTCCAGCTAATACAACTGTCAGGAATCAACTTACGCACACTCAGCTGTAGTAACTGATGGAATATCTTCGAGTAAAACGGAAGAGATATCCGGCGTTTCCCAAGGTAGTGTTATAGATCCCTTGCTGTTCCTAATACACATGAAATATTTAGGAGACAATATGAACAGCCCTCTTATGTCGTTTGCGGATGATGTTATCATTTACCGTTTAGCAAAGTCACCAGAAGATCAAAACCAACTTGCCGGCCACTGTGGTCGAGCGGTTCTAGGCGCTTCAGTCCGGAACCGCGTTGCTGCTAATGTCGCAGGTTCTAATCCTGCCTCGGGCATGGATGTGCGTGTTGTCCTTTGGTTAGTTAGGTTTAAGTAGTCGTAAGTCTAGGGGACTGATGACGCCAGATTTTAAGTCGCATGGTGCTTAGAGCCATTTGAACCATTTGAAAACCAACTTCAAAATGACTTAGATATGATATCTGAATGGTGTGGAAAGTGGTAACTGTCTTTCAATAAGGAGAAGCGCGAGGTCGTCAGCATGAGTCCTGAAAGGTACCCGTTAAATTTCGGCTACACGATAAATCACACAAATTTAAAGGCTGCCCATTCTACTGAATACCTAGGAATTACAATTACGAACAATTTAAATTGAAACAATCTGTTGTCGGGAAGGCAAACCAGACTACGTTTTATTTGCAGAACACCTAGAAGATGCAACAGCTCTGCTAATGAGATTGCATATACTACTCTTGTTCGTCCTCTAATACAGTATTGCTGTGCTGTGTCGGATTTTTACCAGATTCAATTGATGGATCACATCCAAAAAATTCAAAAAAAGGCAGCTCCATTTGTATTATCGCGAATATGATAAGCGAGTTGGGGTGGCAATCATTAAAACAAAGGCCTATTTCGTTGCGGCGAGATCTTTTCACGAAATTTCTATCACCAACTTTCTCCTCTGGATGTTTTATTGTCACCATCCTACATAAGCAGAAATGATCAACATTATAAAATAAGAGTAATCAGAGCTGGTACAGAGTACAGTGTTCATTTTTCCCACGCGCTGTTAGTGGAATGGTAGACAGCTCTGAAGGTGGTTTGAAAAACCCTCTGCCGGTCATGTAAGTGCGAACTGCGGAGTACCTATGTAGATGTAGATGTGGAAGTAGACACTATCCGTTCTGTCTCGTACGCACAACAGAGTCGGTGTTTTCCTGTCTGAGTACACATCACGTAAAAAAAAAGCATGGCAAATTATTCACTGCCAACATCTCTTCTAAACCAACTCCCAGTTCAAAATGTCACCAGAAAACAATTGTAAAATGCCTAATATTTCATTACTTACCGTTTGTACCTGCCAAGTAATATCTGACGCTTCACACAGTGATCCTAATCTTTACACGGTTGGAAATGTCAAGGATTACCGTGATCTTCAGGTAAGACGTACTTCCTTACCCCTACTACTGTCGAACTGAAATATTGTTAAAGTATTGTGGTTTCCATCAAAGTAACACTTAGTGAGCAGGCAGTTTTGATTTGTGAATGTATTTTCGCACCAACGCAAAATTCACATTCAAACAGTGTGCTCTAACATTGATTTGTAGAGATTTACGTCGCCGACGTTAACATTATGGAAATAGGTATTTTTGACGATGACATGTATACACGACTGAGGATTTTAAAGCCTGACATGCGCTGAAGGAAAATCTTTTGTAGTACCACTTGATAATGGACATACGGCCGAAACTGCAATTGTGAAGTAAATAATTGCTACAGTCAACAGTGAATTGGCATCCTTTAACAAAATTTAAAAACCTTTACCTCGCTGCAATATAGTAACCTATTACATTTTCTTTCACAATCTCTTATATTCTTTGTAGTTTGGTATTTTTCTCCCTGTCTGAGTTCGAGCAGATGGATCACTAGCATAATACATTCTTTGAAGTGCCAGTCATTCTGTGGTAATGTGAGATCGCGTCTGACATAAGACCTAATTGAAGCATGTGGCTGCTGGGGCATTCTGTTCCGATAGCAGGACTTACATCGGCTAGCATATGGAGTTCCTGGGCTTGTTCAAGTGGCAAAGACACTGTTCGTAGTGGTTTTTCTCTTGTTTCAAAGGGTTCGTTGTTTTTCATAATACCACTTGAAAGTTATTAAACTATATTCAGTCATACGAGAGGGGATTTACGTCATCTAATCTGTTGATTAACAGGCCTATTCTGAGAGAGAGGGGGGGAGGTGGGAGGGGGAAGGGAGAGAGAACCAATATTCATTGTCGCTTTCTGTAGTTATGTGCTCTGTATACTTTTTTACGGAATTCGGTCGCTACACGCCGTTTCACGAATATAGGTTATGACTTAACCCAGTTCCTGTTTTTCCAAAAAATTTATTTGTGCTACAGTCATTCACAGTTATGATTTTGATACGGCCATGCGACTTCGAGATGTAACCAAGCTAAAACATGTGCTGAGTTTTTGCTGGTGGCTTTTCCTCCTACTCACTAAGTTTCCAGTCCTTTCAGCTGTCCACAAGATAAGATTATCTTTTGCATTTTATCGCCACTTTGTGTATGACAGGCAAAACGAATATGACGCAAGCAAGTATGTAAATCAGGGCAGATTAGCACAAAGAACAATAGCGGCGACGAAAGGTATATCTCAGTTTTTAAATGTCTTAAGGAAACGGGTAGTCCTTTAATGATTATTGGCATAAAATCTCCATGGCTACCATGCGGAAATTACGTTCATCGATCCCCAGGAGAAATGGCTCTATTCTCGTAGTCCAAAACATCCTTCAGCACAGTAGGTGTTTGTTTATATTATTTTTACCATGCCCTTTATATTGCACTAAACACCTACATTTTAACCTTGCAGTTCCGTCCATTAGTGCAGAAAACACTCGTTGAGTAATACTGAACGTACCCATCTAGATCAGTGGCCCACTAAGCAGATACTGCTGTAACTGGATATTAGCCTTGTACACAGCGCTCCTCTGTGAATTCGTCACTGTGTGCTCTTTGTGTTGCATTTTCCCTCATTTTCGTTCTCGTATGTTGCTGTGTGTGCCTGCTTCAGTAACTACGTATTTGATAAGACTATCCTCTGGATATCTGCCTTTTTTATCATTTAGTCTTTAGAACACTAACACTGTATAATTTTGTACCTGCTTACCACGTATCATCTCAATATTATTGAAATCTACTATACATACAGGTGGCTGAATTACATTAGCTGAAAGACATTAAATATTCTTATTTCTTTATACATTTGATTTCCCAATAACATCAAGGTTCAAAAGCAGTTTCTCACACACAACGACAACAAAAACAACATTCCCTTTTCCTTAGTTCATATTTTAAAAAAACTCTAATTTTTGCCCAATTTCTTTTACTTAACAGTAATTTTTGTTGCAACAGGAGTCCGTTAAAGGTGAAATAGGATGTTTTGTAGAAGATATTGCTGTTAACTTGTGCCTTGGGTACATTACATATATCTCACAGCTCCATTACTGGCTATAATTCAAAGCAGTGCGGCAGAGGCAGTTCTGGAAGTCGGAATTTTTACCAGTTTCCTGATGATGTCATTGATAGTTGAGCATCAGTGAGCATACTACCCAAGATAACAACCGTATCTCAAGGTCAGTGGACAATCCCTGCCTCTCTGCTTCCCCTCCCCCCTTTTCACCTCACAGACAAATGGCGAGTGAGCTCACTGAACCACAGTGCAGGGATGAAATGACTGTGACCTGCTTCCAGGAACCTCCATCCCTCCCCTCAAAGATTTGGGAAAGCCTACAGTCAATAGGAATCACGTTCTCCTCCACTCCTCCCATCTCCTCCCCCTTTCTATATTATTTCATCTGTATGAGTTTTGACATTCGAGGACTTTATTACATAGTGAAATCATCACCATAAAACACCAGCAGCAGCAGAGACCAGCCAACAACAAGAAGAGTAAGTAATTGTCCATCCTTTAGTAGCATTATTAAAACTATGATAATATCCTATATGTTTAAAGTTCTACATTGTTATTACGTGTTTCAACAGTGCAATGTGTCCCTGATGTGGAACTAGTGGAGATGCTGGAATAAGGCACAGAAGTGACGACATGTTACTGTCTACACCAGAACAGTAACCCACTGGCGATCTTCCAGATTTGTCAGAATATTTCGCACTGTTACAGCAGCCGTTACACTATGTGATCAAAGGCATCCGGACACCTGTCTGAAAATGACTAACAAGTTTGTGGCGCCCTTCGTCGGTAATGATGGAAATCAATATGCTGTTGGCCCACACTTAGACTTGATGACAGCTTCCACTCTCGCAGCCATACGTTCAATCAGGTGCTGGAAGGTTTCTTGGGGAATGGCGGCCCATTCTTCACGGAGTGCTGCACTGAGGAGAGGTATTGATGTCGGTCGGTGAAGTCTGGACAAAGTCGGGGTTCTAAAACATCTGAAAGGTGTTCTATAGGATTCAGGTCAGGGCTCTGTGCAGGCCAGTCCATTGCAGGGATGCTATTGTGGTGTAACCACTCCGCCATAGGCAGTGCATTATGAACAGGTGCTCGATCGTGTTGAAAGGTGCAATCTCCATCCCCGAATTGCTCTTCGACAATGGAAAGCAAGAAGGTGCTTAAAACCTCAATGTAGGCCTGTGCTGTGACAGTGCCACGAAAGACAACAAGGGGTGTAAGACCCTTCCATGAAAACCACGACCACACTTTAACACCACCGCCTGACTGTTGGCACTATACACGCCGGCAGACGACGTTCAACAGACATTCGCCATACCCACACACTGCCATCGGATCGCCACATTGTGTACCGTGATTCATTACTCCACAAAATGTTTTTCCACTGTTCAATCGTCCAATGTTTACGCTCCTTACAACAAGCGGGGCGTCGTTTGGCATTTACCGGCATGATGTGTGACTTATGACCAGCTGCTCGACTATGAAATCCCAGTTCTCTCACCTCCTGCCTAACTGTCATAGTATTTGCAGTGGATCCTGATGCAGTTTGGAATTGCTCTGTGATGGTCTGAATAGATATCTGGCTATTACACATTACGACCCTCTTCAACAGTCGGTGGTCTCTGTCAGTCAACAGACGAGGTCAGCCTGTAATCTTTTGTGCTGTACGTGTCCCTTCACGTTTCCACTTCACTATCACATCGGAAACAGTGGGCCTAGGGATGTTTAGGAGTGTGGAAATCTCGCTTACTCGCGCTTGACACAAGTGACACCCAATCACCTGACCACGTGCGAAGTTCGTGAGTTCCACGGAGTGCCCCATTCTGCTCTCTCACGATGTCTTATGACTACTGAGGTCGCTGATATGGAGTATGTTGCAGCAGGCGGCAGCACAATGCACCTAATATGTAAAACGTATGTTTTTGGGAGTGTTCGGATACTTTTGATCACATAGTGTAAGCGGTGCCAGAATACTGTTATTCACTAGCACGAATAATTTCTAAGTAGGCTGTTTTGGTTTTCTTATTGGTAACGCCACATAGCGCTCTGTATGAAAATCACTGGCTATGCTGTGTGCAGTCTGTGGCTGGTTGGCATTGTTGTAATACTCGCCATTGTAGTGTTGGGCAGCAGGATGTTTACAGCGCATAGCGTTGCACAGTTGGAGGTGAACCGCCAGCAGTGGTGGATGTGGGGAAAAAAATGGCGGAGTTTTGAAATTTATAAGATTGGATGTCATGAACTGCTATATATATTATGACTTTTGAACACTATTAAGGTAAATACATTGTTTGTTCTCTATCAAAATCTTTCATTTGCTAACTATGCCTTCAGTAGTTTGAAACTTTTATTTTGCTGGCAGCAATGGCGCTCGCTGTATTGCAGTAGTTCGAGTAATGAAGGTTTTTGTGAGGTAAGTGATTTGTGAAATGTATAGGTTAATGTTAGTCAGGGCCATTCTTTTGTAGGGATTTTTGGAAGTCAGATTGCGTTGCGCCAAAAATATTGTGTGTCCGTTTAAGCACAGTCATGTATAATTTTTCTGAGGGGACGTTTCGTATGTCGACCCTTAGCTGAGGATACCTCACTGGAAGCTTCTGATTTTTTTCTTGTAGTTTGTGTAATTAGTGTAGCTATTGTTTGTTGCTAGCGCGTAATTGTACAGAGAATTCCTTTGTAGTTGTAGTCTTTCATTGTTGTACAGTAAAACAGTTGTGGCATGCATGTAGATTTGCACCAAGTATTTCGCAGCTGCGCTTGCAATTAACTAGATATTATTTTCAGTGCTATGTTAACCTGTTCTCTTATTTTTGCTCTTCAAATTGTACTTTTCTGTGTTATCGTGTGAAATATTGTGACAATAATGGCGTGTGAAAAACGTAACATTAGGCTCCAAAGTAAATTGAGAAATAATAGTGACGACGAGGGTAGCTTATCAGCATCACCGTGTAATGAATTAACAGACATTCAAAGTAGTAATTTGGTAGCTGTGCATAGGGAAATGGAGCGGGAGGCAAATAATGGTGTAGACAATGAAACAAGCAGTGAACAGGGAAGCATTATCGATGGATTGGTCCGCAACAGCTCGCCTCAGGAATCCGAAATGACAGAACACAATATTGCAAATACTGTAGATTCAGGTTTTGCGTCCTCACACATTTTCTGCTTGTCAAAATGTGAATGTTGCCGGTGCAAATTCACTGCCGAAAAGCATAGAGGAACAGATTCCAGACACTAATACATTATTATTGCAATTAATGCAACAAATGAAACAAAATCAAAGACAAACAAAGCAAAAGCTTCAAAAGTTAGACACATTGGAACAAAATCTTCAAAAGTTAGACACAATGGAACAAAATCTTAGGAAGTTAGACACCACGCTTGAAAAAACACGAGAAGATTTAACTAATGAGTTACATAACATTGAATCGAAATGTCAAAAAGTCTGTAATATAAAAACACAAATTTGTGAGCATTTTCAACCTATTTTTTCGCGGCATAAAAATGCATTACAGAATCACGAAGCAGCCATAAAACAACTGCAAACTATTGTTCATGAAAATCATGAGACCTTGAAAGCTAAAACTGACTCAGTTGCATCTACCGATTCGGTTACGCAACTTGCAAAAACTCAGGAAAACTTAAAGGACACAGTAGATTCGATTTGAACACAAATGGACATTCTGAAACTTGGTTCAGAAAAAGAAATGTGTTCACTATCGGAGAAAGTAGCCGAACTTTCGGATCAGTTCACTAACTTATCTACAAAGGTAGATGATGATCTGAATGACCCAAGACCTGTAGCCTTCACTGACACAGAAGAGTATGAACAAATTAGAAAATTCAAAGAAAATCAAAATCAAATCAATACACAGTACAAAAGAGAAATCTGGGAAACACAAGATCATTTGGCACAAGTAATACAAGAATTACATATTTCAGAGGACACTCGCCTCCACTACTGGAAGAGGGACATAGAAATACGGAACAACCACCAAATAATAACAAAGGACACTTCGGAAATTATGAAAGAAATTGGCAAGGCGCATTGAATTTTGAGATGTAACCGCCGAAACGAAATAACAATGAGCGATGTGCGACTCGCCGACACGATGATTTTGACTATAAGCTGTTCATTACTACATGTAAATTCAAAACATTTAAGAATTCTGGCAACGACAATCATCCACGAGCATGGCTGCATCAATTCTCTCATTGTTTTCCTCCCAACTGGTCATTAGAGCACAGATTAGAATTTGTGTGTGGCTACTTGGAGAATGAACCAGCTATAAGAATGCGATCGGTCATTCACGATTGTCACAGTGAAGGAGAATTTTATCATGCCTTCCTCTTATCATATTGGTCTCAAGCTACACAAGACCGAGTAAAACATAGCATCATAATGATGAAACATTTTGAACAATCTGAATTCTCCCGTCTCATGAAATATTTTGAAGACATGTTGCACAAGAATCACTACCTGTTAAACCCATACAGCCCGTCAGAACTCATCCGCATTCGCTTAATCAAATTACCTGAACATTTACGATATATTATTTTGGCAGGACATTGCAAAGACGACATTGAAGATTTTCAGGGACTCATACAAGAATTAGAAATTTGCACAGACAATCGCGGAACGCGAAAACAGGAACACAACAAATGCAAGTCACATCCGTCGCAATTCCACGATGAAAGAAACAATAATTGGACACGACAAGGCTATTCTCACAACACAAATCGTGACCAAAACAGACACCACCCATATGACAACCACTGGCAGAGTAGTAATAGTTACAGAGAAAGATCGCATTTCCGTAGTAATGAACATGACAGAGACAATCATAGAAACAGACAAAATGGCAACCAGAACTATTATTATCACGGGAGACTGAATACCTTCAGACGCAACAGTCCACCGTGCACTGATAATTCAGGAAAAAATTCTTCACCACTTACCCGACAAGAAAGAAACTACAGGAACTACCGACATGACGACAGACGATATAATCGTAACGACAGACTTGATTTGCATCAGAACTGGCGAGATTCAAACAGAGCAGGGCACTCTCGACAAGTTGAATTTGTAGAAGTTAGGTCTCCTAATACTAATGACGACGGGCGCCAACAAAGAAACAGACAATGACTCGCCCCGACAGGCAGCCATGTGCGCCGGCTGGGCTTGAGAAAAATAACATAAGCTAACCTTGAGAAAAATTCCAGTGTTCCTTACCGACGTAACCACATGATAATTGCGTTGAAACTGAAACTCTGCGTACTAGGAAGAGTAAAAGATTGCACCACATTTCACATGTAAAACCGTTTTTTGAGAGATAATCTACTTATTAAATTAGTCTTTACTATAAAATTTTTCACTTTACATTACTAGTATGCTTTGTCAGACTGAGAAACTGTTAACATGCAACAATGTTTTGAAGTTCACTATCCAGTGTAGAACCTAGGGAATATATTTAGACAGTATTTACAAGTGCATTGTTATAGTGAACAGACGCCACAGTGTTATTGTGTGTGTCCATTCTTGCTTGTTAGTTGCACGATTACGTAACGACTATCAGGCTTACATACTTAGAACATATACTCCTAATGAGATTTTAATGCAACATTTTGGTTTACTTGAAAATACATTCTAGATTTAAAGTACTTTCTTAGAGATACCAGATGACACAGTGGTTAGTTTATGTGACAGCTACACGATTATATCACGACGCTACTAATATGTGACACAATTTACATTGTTGCTTTTGCGGTGTATCTGTTTTATATCTGCACAGTTTTTCTGTATTATTCTGGAAAGTAAAACATGTTTTAGTAGTAACTTTTGCGGTATAGCTACAATGAGACAGCCTTTTTTGTAGCACAACAATACGTTACATTATAGTACTTTCTTGATCACGGTAAGGTACGTAATAACTACGATATCTATACGCAAAGCAGTTCACTTCCGTTTATGATGAGGTAAGTACATTGACTTCAGCAGAACTTTGCTTACAGAGGACGATAATTACGACACTTCCACAGAATTATCTTACAGCAAGACGCACATTTAGCGCTACAGGACACGCATTTGAGACATTAATTTTGTACTTAAGCCATTCATTTTTCAAGATTTTTGAATTACAAAGAATGTTTTACGTGATACATTTCATTCCATTGCTGTAATCTGTAACACCTGAGGGTATAATTACATTAAACCTCAGGGGGGTACACAACTACTTTGTGTACCATGTGTCTGGCAAGCACAAGGAGCCCTAGCTAATATGGTATTTGCTTATACAACTTTACACATCGGTACCATATTTCTCTAGCACATACATTACACAGCTGTCTGATCATTTAACAGATAAAGACAAACATTTTTTCACTACATCAGTGACATATGTTTACACAATTACACAGTTGGATGACTTCACACTTATGAAACTGTATCTTGTCTGTACTGTGTGAACTGTTCATATTTTTTTCGGAACCAGTGTGATACTATGAGAGCTTTGAATGATGTATTTGGTATGAGATCATGATTTTTAAAGTACGTTTGAGGTAGATGACACTATTGAAATGAGCAGAGAATTCTTTTTAGGTTTTGAAATTATTGGAGGAAGCTACATCGATTTTGAGAATTGACTGTGATGTTATGATATTATTATGATGACCATGTGTTTATTATGATGAAATATTGAAGAAGTGTCTACGAATATGTATATGTGTAATAAAGCAAGGAATAATGAGTAGTGGTTAGGGACTTTGGTTTGTGAAAAAGGATGTTGGAAACCAAGAATCGTACTTTAAGAGTTATGAAATGTGTGTAAATGCGTGAATGTATCACAATGATGGCGAAAATTTTTTGGAAATTGTTATATTTATAGGATTTTGTTTCTACAGATTTGTAGTGCAAATAATGCGACCTGTGAAATTTTATTTGAATCAAACTGTCACTGTAGTACAAACTGGTGTCGTAAATATTCCGGTAAGAAAGGTAAGTCACCTTGACGTAATGCGTTTTGGGCGCCCAGCTGAGAGATTGTCGTCTGACAAAAAAAGCCATTAGGTGGGGCAAAAAAAGAGGCCATTATCCTCGCTATTGACATTTGTTTGTAGAAAGCATCGCAAATACGACACACTCGAACTTGAAAACATATGATTACACTGCGGAGCTCTTAATTTATGATATTTACTGAAATGCCTAATGAAATGACGAGAAATATTTTATGTCTACACACCTGATTATGACTGCTGGCTTTCTAGTTGAGAGATTTTTTTTACTACTTTATGAAATGCCATATGGCTAATGATGTTCATGCCTTCATTTGTACATATTTGCTCATTTTGTTCAATAGCTAGTCTCTAGCTGCACTGCATCATTGGTTAAAATAAAATTCAATAGATGTACTAATATCACTATTTTCTGTCTACAGATGCAGTAAAGAATAATTTTATGTTGTTCTTTTGTAGAAAAGAGAGCACAAATAGACATTTCCCATCACAGTAATAGCATAAATAATTTTTTTAATGACTTGGTAACTTTCTTGCAGAGTAAGTTTTTGTGATGCATCACTCTAGTGTTAAGATGTGACATAGGTATTACAGATGGCCGTTTTTACTGTAATATTTTTTCTGCTTGAGCTTTGTCATGTTTAGGTATAAGTTATTGCATTTGCTGCTGCTGTGTGCCAGGCATAGTGCTACTGAATTTCACTTTGTTAAGCCAGCTTTACTACCTCTTTATTTTTCTTTTTGCTGCACATTGACTCATATTAATGATAATGTTGCATTTGCTTTGTTTGCTGCTTGCTTTGCCAATTTGCATTTTTTTTTTGTCATTGCTGTTTGTGTTAATTGTTATGTGCTGCTGCATTGCCTCGTCCCTTGGTATATATATCTGAGCTCAGTAGATTTAAGTTAGGTTAACAGGGTGGACTATATAGGAAACTAACTGTGATGAATTGGAAGAAATGCATTGAGAAGCTATAAGAAAATGGTTTGGCCAAAAAAGTAGTGTACAGTGGAGAAAAACTATATTTGAAAGAGGATGTGAATAGAATACAGAAAGCAGGCTTAGATATGTCTTTTTGGGAATAATGATGAACGAAGGGTGATCTCCATGCGAAATACTGCAGTAAAACAAACCCTGTCCTTTCCTTTTGTGTTATCCCTCAATGTGTTTGTGTTCCTTTGTGTATTTGTGCTTTTCCTGTTTTTATGTGTTTAGCTGATGTTGTTATGTTGTAGAATTTTTCTAATACTATATTATTTACTTTGTAAAGATGTTTAGACATTATTTGTTCTGTTTTGTTTTAATGCTCACGTGTGAAGCTGATGTGTCGAAAGTTATTCAAACCTTTTATGTATTTGCTTTTGTCATAATTCCTGTAACACTGATGTATATGTTAATTTCTATTCTTTTTTAAAGTCCCTATTACTACAAATGTTATCTGTATTGTTATGTTTTTAATGATGTATTTTGTACCATTATTATTGTATTCTTATGTTATAAAACTGTAATTGGCACCAGTTCATCAAATTAGGTAACTTGTAAGTTACATTTCACTGCACATGTTTCTGTTGGTCATAGTATATGGACAGTATGTGAGAAGTAGGGACTGATAGTCTTTGGACTTGTGTTAATAATTCAGCAAGGGACTGATTAACAGCATTGCTACCTCTAAGGAGAATTCCAGAAACTTTGTGCATGCACAAGTGGTAGTTTATGGACTTGCTATTTCCCCGCAAGACTCTTCGATGTTGATTGTGCACCTGCACAGTCGCAACGGATGGCTGCTAGCCATCTCTACAAGGACTACAGTGGGTCTACACCTTTGATGACTCACCAACACCATTATTTCTACAAGGACTGCAGTGGGTCTGCACCTCTGATGGCCCACTAATACCATAATCTCTACCAGGACTACAGTGGGTCTGCTCTGTGATGACCTACCTACGAATATTCTTAAACTTCGACTGACTCTGCTGTGGGTTTGCTCTGTTGTGGCCCATTACCTGTCTGCATGTCAAGAGGCAGCACTGTCTTTCTGTTGGAAGGACAACACTACTTCTTCAAGACTGTATAGAAATCCACTACTTTTGTGTGGAATCTCTTTTACTGCTCAGACTTTGAGAAAAAAACACTGCAATTTTACTGTGATGAATGATCAGGACTGTTTTTATGGACTGTGAGAAAATCTTAGGTTTTGACCAACATTGCATCAATAAGTGTGTGTATTTGATTTATTTGTTATTGTAATTGTAATTAGGAAAAATTTTAACAAATATATATTGGCCAGTGCCCAAACAATTTGAAATTTTTTTTTGTGGGAAGCATGGGGGCTATGTAAGTAGGCTCTTTAGGTTTTTATATTGGTAACGCCATGTAGCGTTCTGTATGAAAACCACTGGCTGTGCTGTTTGCAGTCTGTGGCTGGTTGGCCTTGTTGTAGTACTCGCCATTGTAGCGTTGGGCATCTGGATGATAATTTATAAGATTGGATTTCATGAACTGCTATATATATTATGACTTTTGAACACTATTAAGGTAAATACATTGTTTGTTCTCTATCAAAATCTTTCTGTATTAAAATCTTTCATTTGCAAACTATGCCTATCAGTAGTTAGTGCTTTCAGTAGTTTGAATCTTTTATTTAGCTGGCAGTAGTGGCGCTCGCTGTATTGCAGTAGTTCGAGTAACGAAGATTTTTGTGAGGTAAGTGATTTGTGAAACGTACAGGTTAATGTTAGTCAGGGCCATTCCTTTGTAGGGATTTTTGAAAGTCAGACTGCGTTGCACTAAAAATATTGTGTGTCAGTTTAAGCACAGTCATGTACAATTGTTCAAAGGGGACGTTTCAAAGTCAACCACCAGCTGATCTAAACATTTGAATGTAGGTAACTTTTAAATATTAATTGAAGTGGAGAATCTCCAGTGGCTTCGTACTGTAAGTGCAGTAAATGTGGTTGAGAAGGGTCACCTCTGCAGCACAATGGACTACATGAAGGGGAAGATGACAGCCAAGCATATCCTATCACATACTCCAGCTAACATACATATGTTTAGAAGGAAGCTGCCCATAGTCATTTTGTATCAAGAAGTACCAGACGCTAAAGTATCATCAATTTGTAATTTACTGTAATTTAATGGGGTCACTTTCTTAGAAGAAAGATTAAGGAAAGGCAAACCGTCGTTTCTAGCATTTGTAGACTTAGAGAAAGCTTTTGACAGTGTTGACTAGAATACCCTCTTTCCAATACTAAAGATGGCAGGGGTAATATACAGGGAGCGAAAGGCTATTTACAATTTGTACAGAAACCAGATGGCAGTTATAAGAGTCGAGGGACATGAAAGGGAAGCAGTGGTTGGGAAGGGAGTGAGACAGGGTTGTAGTCTTTCCCCGATGTTATTCAATCTGTATATTGAGCAAGCAGTGAAGGAAACAAAAGAAAAATTTGGTGTAGGTATTAAAATCCATGCAGAAGAAGTAAAAACTTTGAGGTTTGCCGAGGACATTTTAATTCTGTCAGAGACAGCAAAGGACTTGGAAGAGCTGTTGAACGGAATGGACAGATTCTTGAAAGGAGGATATAAGATGACCATCAACAAAACCAAAACGAAAATAACGGAATGTAGTCGAATTAAGTCTGGTTATGCTGAGGGACCCCCCCATGAACCATGGACCTTGCCGTTGGTGGGGAGGCTTGCGTGCCTCAGCGATACAGATGGCCGTACCGTAGGTGCAACCACAACGGAGGGGTATCTGTTGAGAGCCCAGACAAACATGTGGTTCCTGAAGAGGGGCAGCAGCCTTTTCAGTAGTTGCAGGGCCAACAGTCTGGATGATTGACTGATCTGGCCTTGCAACATTAACCAAAACAGCGTTGCTGTGCTGGTACTGCGAACGGCTGAAAGCAAGGGGAAACTACAGCCGTAATTTTTCCCGAGGACATGCAGCTTTACTGTATGATTAAATGATGATGGCATCCTCTTGGGTAAAATATTCCGGAGGTAAAATAGTCCCCCATTCGGATCTCCAGGCGGGGACTACTCAGGAGGATGTCGTTATCAGGAGAAAGAAAACTGGCGTTCTACGGATCGGAGCGTGGAATGTCAGATCCCTTAATCGGGCAGGTAGGTTAGAAAATTTAAAAAGGGAAATGAATAGGTTAAAGTTAGATATAGTGGGAATTAGTGAAGTTCGGTGGCAGGAGGAACAAGACTTCTGGTCAGGTGATTACAGGGTTATAAACACAAAATCAAATAGGGGTAATGCAGGAGTAGGTTTAATAATGAATAGGAAAATAGGAATACGGTAAGCTACTACAAACAGCATAGTGAACGCATTATTGTGGCCAAGATAGATACGAAGCCCACACCTACTACAGTAGTACAAGTTTATATGCCAACTAGCTCTGCAGATGACGAAGAAATTGAAGAAATGTACGATGAAATAAAAGAAATTATTCAGATAGTGAAGGGAGACGAAAATTTAATAGTAATGGGTGACTGGAATTCGAGTGTAGGAAAAGGGAGAGAAGGAAACATAGTAGGTGAATATGGATTGGGGCTAAGAAATGAAAGAGGAAGCCGCCTAGTAGAATTTTGTACAGAGCACAACTTAGTCATAGGTAACACTTGGTTTAAGAATCATGAAAGAAGGTTGTATACGTGGAAGAACCCTGGAGATACTAAAAGGTATCAGATAGATTATATAATGGTAAGACAGAGATTTAGAAACCATGTTTTAAATTGTAAGACATTTCCAGGGGCAGATGTGGACTCTGACCACAATCTATTGGTTATGACCTGTAGATTAAAACTGAAGAAACTGCAAAAATGTGGGAAATTAAGGAGATGGGACCTGGATAAACTGAAAGAACCAGAGGTTGTACAGAGTTTCAGGGAGAGCATAAGGGAACAATTGACAGGAATAGGGGAAAGAAATACAGTAGAAGAAGAATGGGTAGCTCTGAGGGATGAAGTAGTGAAGGCAGCAGAGGATAAAGTAGGTAAAAAGACGAGGGCTGCTAGAAATCCTTGGGTAACAGAAGAAATATTGAATTTAATTGATGAAAGGAGAAAATATAAAAATGCAGTAAATGAAGCAGGCAAAAAGGAATACAAACGTCTCAAAAATGAGATCGAGAGGAAGTGCAAAATGGCTAAACAGGGATGGCTAGAGGATAAATGTAAGGATGTAGAGACTTATCTCACTAGGTGTAAGATAGATACTGCCTACAGGAAAATTAAAGAGACCTTTGGAGAGAAGAGAACCACGTGTATGAATATCAAGAGCTCAGATGGCAACCCAGTTCTAAGCAAAGAAGGGAAGGCAGAAAGGTGGAAGGAGTATATAGAAGGTTTATACAAGGGTGATGTACTTGAGGACAATATTATGGAAATGGAAGAGGATGTAGATGAAGACGAAATGGGTGATACGATATTGCGTGAAGAGTTTGACAGAGCACTGAAAGACCTGAGTCGGAACAAGGCCCCCGGAGTAGACAACATTCCATTAGAACTACTGACGGCCTTGGGAGAGCCAGTCATGACAAAACTCTACCAGCTGGTGAGCAAGATGTATGAGACAGGCCAAATACCCTCAGACTTCAAGAAGAATATAATAATTCCAATCCCAAAGAAAGCTGGTGCTGACAGATGTGAAAATTACCGAACTATCAGTTTAATAAGTCACAGCTGCAAAATACTAACGCGAATTCTTTACAGACGAATGGAAAAACTGATAGATGCGGACCTCGGGGAGGATCAGTTTGGATTCCGTCGAAATGTTGGAACACGTGAGGCAATACTGACCTTACGACTTATCTTAGAAGAAAGATTAAGAAAAGGCAAACCTACGTTTCTAGCATTTGTAGACTTAGAGAAAGCTTTTGACAATGTTGACTGGAATACTCTTTTTCAAATTCTAAAGGTGGCAGGGGTGAAATACAGGGAGCGAAAGGCTATTTATAATTTGTACAGAAACCAGATGGCAGTAATAAGAGTCGAGGGGCATGAAAGGGAAGCAGTGGTTGGGAAAGGAGTGAGACAGGGTTGTAGCCTCTCCCCGATGTTATTCAATCTGTATATTGAGCAAGCAGTAAAGGAAACAAAAGAAAAATTTGGAGTAGGTATTAAAATTCATGGAGACGAAGTAAAAACTTTGAGGTTCGCCGATGACATTGTAATTCTGTCACAGACGGCAAAGGACTTGGAAGAGCAGTTGAACGGAATGGACAGTGTCTTGAAAGGAGGATATAAGATGAACATCAACAAAAGCAAAACAAGGATAATGGAATGTAGTCCAATTAAATCGGGTGATGCTGAGGGAATTAGATTGGGAAATGAGACACTTAAAGTAGTAAAGGAGTTTTGCTATTTAGGAAGTAAAATAACTGATGATGGTCGAAGTAGAGAGGATATAAAATGTAGACTGGCAATGGCAAGGAAAGCGTTTCTGAAGAAGAGAAGTTTGTTAACATCGAATATAGATTTATGTATCAGGGAGTCGTTTCTGAAAGTATTTGTTTGGAGTGTAGCCATGTATGGAAGTGAAACATGGACGATAACTAGTTTGGACAAGAAGAGAATAGAAGCTTTCGAAATGTGGTGCTACAGAAGAATACTGAAGATAAGGTGGATAGATCACGTAACTAATGAGGAGGTATTGAATAGGATTGGGGAGAAGAGAAGTTTGTGGCACAACTTGACTAGAAGAAGGGATCGGTTGGTAGGACATGTTTTGAGGCATCAAGGGATCACAAATTTAGCATTGGAGGGCAGTGTGGAGGGTAAAAATCGTAGAGGGAGACCGAGAGATGAGTACACTAAGCAGATTCAGAAGGATGTATGTTGCAGTAGGTACTGGGAGATGAAGAAGCTTGCACAGGATAGAGTAGCATGGAGAGCTGCATCAAACCAGTCTCAGGACTGAAGACCACAACAACAACAACATGCTGAGGGAATTAGATTAGGAAATGAGACACTTAAAGTAGTAAATGAGTTTTGCTATTTGGGGAGCAAAATGACTGATGATGGTCGAAGTAGAGAGGATATAAAATGTAGACTGGCAATTGCAAGGAAAGCGTTTCTGAAAAAAGAAATTTGTTAACATAGAGTATTGATTTAAGTGTAAGGAAGTCGTTTCTGAAAGTATTTGTATGGAGTGTAGTCATGTATGGAAGTGAAACATGGACAATAAATAGTTTGGACAAGAAGAGAATAGAAGCTTTCGAAATATGGCGCTACAGAAGCGTGCTGAAGATTAGATGGGTAGATCACATAACTAATGAGGAAGTATTGAATAGGATTGGGGAGAAGAGAAGTTTGTGGCACAACTTGACCAGAAGAAGGGATCGGTTGGTAGGAAATGTTCTGAGGCATCAAAGGAGCACCAATTTAGTATTGGAGGGCAGCGTGGAGGGTAAAAGTAGTAGAGGGAGACCAAGAGATGGCTACACTACGCAGATTCAGAAGGATGTAGGTTGCAGTAGGTACTGGGAGATGAAGAAGCTTGCACAGGATAGAGTAGCATGGAGAGCTGCATCAAACCAGTCTCAGGACTGAAGACCACAACAACAATTATGTCACATCGTATTCTGCAGAAGGCTTGTGTAAGTTAAGAGATCTTGCACTTTCTCAGTACTGTGTATGACTGAGAAACTGTAAATTAATGATTTCGTGACTTTAAGCACTCCCACCACCCATGCTATTTGTTATAATTTGACCGATTTTCCCCAATGCTCATAACTCCATTCTAACACATATGCAAACCAAAACGTGATTTTCGACGATTAAGCATTACTGCAGAGTATACTGTAATAAAATACACTGATACTACAGAAAACAGTTAGCACAGTATGACATGACAACAAATCTGAATTTAATAAGTTCCACAATGCATTATTTAACAACAAATATACACTAACTAAGTACAAAGTCTATGCTCTCTCTGTATTAATACTGTGTAGTCTCATGAGAGCAATTTTGATACAAAAAATTAGTCACCGAAAAATTACCCATTATAGCGTTGAGTACTCAGTCAAACAAGGCCCTTGACGTGAGCGACATGGCCAGACTATGGATCTGCATCTACATCTGCATGGATACTCTGCAAACCACATTTAAGTGATTGGCAGAGGGTTCATCGAACCATCTTCACAATTCTCTATTTTTCAAATCTCATATAGTACGCGGAAAGAACGAACAACTATATCTTTCCGTACGAGCTCTGATTTCCATTATTTTATCGTAGTGGACGTTTCTCTATATGTAGGTCAGTGTCAATAAAATATTTTCGCATTCAGAGGAGAAAGTTGGTGATTGGAATTTCTTGAGAAGATTCTTCCCAACGAAAAACGCCTTTGTTTAATGATGTCCACCCCAAACCCTGTATCATTTCAGTGACACTCTCTCCTATTTCGCGGTAATACAAAACGTGCTGCCCTTCTTTGAACTTTTTCGATGTTCTCCGTCAACCCTATCTGGTAAGCAGCAGTATTCTAAACGGGGACGGACAAGCGTAGTGTAGGCAGTCTCCTTAGTAGATCTGTTACAATTTCTACACTCCTGGAAATTGAAATAAGAACACCGTGAATTCATTGTCCCAGGAAGGGGAAACTTTATTGACACATTCCTGGCGTCAGATACATCACATGATCACACTGACAGAACCACAGGCACATAGACACAGGCAACAGAGCATGCACAATGTCGGCACTAGTACAGTGTATATCCACCTTTCGCAGCAATGCAGGCTGCTTTTCTCCCATGGAGACGATCGTACAGATGCTGGATGTAGTCCTGTGGAACAGCTTGCCATGCCATTTCCACCTGGCGCCTCAGTTGGACCAGCATTCGTGCTGGACGTGCAGACCGCGTGAGACGACGCTTCATCCAGTCCCAAACATGCTCAATGGGGGACAGATCCGGAGATCTTGCTGGCCAGGGTAGTTGACTTACACCTTCTAGAACACGTTGGGTGGCACGGGATACATGCGGACGTGCTTTGTCCTGTTGGAACAGCAAGTTCTCTTGCCGGTCTAGGAATGGTAGAACGATGGGTTCGATGACGGTTTGGATGTACCGTGCACTATTCAGTGTCCCCTCGACAATCACCACAGGTGTACGGCCAGTGTAGGAGATCGCTCCCCACTCCATGATGCCGGGTGTTGGCCCTGTGTGCCTCGGTCGTATGCAGTCCTGATTGTGGCGCTCACCTGCACGGCGCCAAACACGCATACGACCATCATTGGCACCAAGGCAGAAGCGACTCTCATCGCTGAAGACGACACGTCTCCATTCGTCCCTCCATTCACGCCTGTCGCGACACCACTGGAGGCGGGCTGCACGATGTTGGGTCGAGATCGGAAGACGGCCTAACGGTGTCCGGGACCGTAGCCCAGCTTCATGGAGACGGTTGCGAATGGTCCTCGCCGATACCCCAGGAGCAACAGTGTCTCTAATTTGCTGGAAAGTGGCGGTGCAGTCCCCTACGGCACTGCGTAGGATCCTACGGTCTTAGCGTGCATCTGTGCGTCGCTGCGCTCCGGTCCCAGGTCGACGGGCACGTGCACCTTCCGCCGACCACTGGCGACAACATGTATGTACTGTGGTGACCTCACGCCCCACGTGTTGAGCAATTCGGCGGTACTTCCACCCGACCTCCCGCATGCCCACTATACGCCCTCGCTCAAAGTCCGTCAACTGCACATACGGTTCACGTTCACGCTGTCGCGGCATGCTACCAGTGTTAAAGACTGCGATGGAGCTCCGTATGCCACGGCAAACTGGCTGACACTGACGGCGGCGGTGCACAAATGCTGCGCAGCTAGCGCCATTCGACGGCCAACACCGCGGTTCCTGGTGTGTCCGCTGTGCCGTGCGTGTGATCATTGCTTGTACAGCCCTCTCGCAGTGTCCGGAGCAAGTATGGTGGGTCTGACACACCGGTGTCAATGTGTTCTTTTTTCCATTTCCAGGAGTGTAAGTGTCCTGCCAATAAAATGCAGTCTTTGGTTATCCTTCCCCACAACATTTTCTATTTAGTCCTTTCAATTTAAGTTGTTCGTAATTTTAATTCCTTGGTATTTTGTTGAATTTACGACCTTCAGATTAGAGTGATTTATCGTGAAACCGAAGTTTAACGAATTCCGTTTAGCACTCATGTGGATGACTTCACACTTTTCGTTATTTACGGTCAACTGCCAATTTTCGCACCATTCAGATATCATTCCTAAATCGTTTTGCAATTTGTTGTGGTCTTATGATGACTTTATTAGTCGATCAACGACAGCGTCATCTGCAAACAACCTAAGACGGCTGCTCAGATTGTCTCCCAAATCGTTTATATAGAAAAGGAATAGCAAAGGGAACGCCAGAAATCACTTCTTTTTTAGTAGATGACTTTCCGTCAGTTACTACGAACTGTGACCCTTCTGACAGGAAATAGTGTATCCAATCACATAACTCAGACGATATTCTATAAACACGCAGTTTCACTACGAGCCGCTTCTATGGCACAGGATCAAAAGCCTTCCGAAAATCCAGGAATACGGAATGGGTCTGAAATCCCTTGTCACCAGCTCAGCACTTCATGCGAATAAAGAGCTAGTTGTATTTGACAAGAACGATGTTTTCTAAACCTATGTTGACTGTGTAAATAGACCGTTTTCTTCGAGGAAATTCATAGTGTTCGAACACAATATATGTTTCAACATCCTGCTACATATCGACGTTAACGATATGAGCCTGTAATTTAGTGTATTACTCCTATTACCTTTCTTGAATATTTGGGGTGATCTGTGCAACGTTCCAGTCTTTGAGTACGGATGTTTCGTCGAGCGAACGCTTGTATATGATTGTTAAGTATGGAGCTAATGCATCAAAATACTCTGAGAGGCTCCTAATTGGTATACAGGCTGGACCAGAAGACTTGCTTTTATTAAGTGATTTAAGTTGCTTCACTACTCCGAGGATATTTAGTTCTACGTTACTCACGTCTGCAGCTGTTTTCGATTCGAAATCTGGAATATTTACTTCGTTTTCTTTTGTGAAGGCAGGGGCCGAACCGCACAATAACCCTGGGTTCGGTGTGGGGGGGGGGGGGGGGAGGGGGAGAGACAGAGGGGTGAAGTGGACTGCGGTAGTCGTCGTGGGGTTGTGGACCACTGCGGCTGCGGCGGGGACGGAGCCTCTCCGTCGCTTCTAGGTCCCCGGTTAACATACAATACAACAATCGTATGAGTCAGGTACTCGTTTGAAATCAAACTCAAGTCTTCTTTGAACCTTTCAGCAACTGTATCATCTGAATTGGGAGGTTGGTAAAAGGATGCAATTATTACTTTATTCCGGTAGCCAACAATGACCTCTGCCGATACTAACTCACAGGGAGTATCTACTTCAATTTCACGACAAGATAAACTGCTTCTAACAGGAAGAAACATGCCACCACCAACCGTGTTTAGCCTATCCTTTCGGAACAGCGTTAGGTTCTTCGCAAAAATGTCGTCTGAGCTTATATCCGGCTTTAGCCAGCTTTCAGTGTGCATTACGAGACATCTGCACACACTTTGCGGCCAACAGCGGCACAACACCACTGCCAAGCGCCGACGGCAGAGCTGCGAAAAGGGTCCTGTGTCTGTCTGCCCAGGACTCACTTGCAGCCATCCACAATGGAGATGTTACTGGCCGCTGGAGCAGTGTGCATGTCCCAAGTTGGCCGTGGATGGACTGACGCCACTGCAGTGATACAGGCAGTGCTCCCCAGGCCACACATCTCTCCCGCCGTGATAAGAGGTGGCAGATGATGACCGAAAGGAAAGCCACCACACCAGTGTCGTAGTTCTGGAACAGATAATCATCTAGAATGACATCACCGGCCACCCTCCCTCTCTAGCCCAATAAGCATGAAGCTCTCCACCCTTCCCCTTGCCCCCTATTATTAACAGAACCTTACCTGTCTTGTTCCAGTTTCCATTCTGAGACACAGCAGCAGAGTTGTCTAACTTAGAAAATGATGGTAAATATACAGTACTGATGTTCTACAGTATGTCTAGCATTATTAACTAGGATTAACCACCTGGAGCGAGCAAAGCATATTTTGGGTTCAGATTCATCTGCAGGAATCATGCGCTGCCATACAACTGTTGACTAATTTTTTGAATATCTGCTTGTTGGCTTATCAGAGCAGATTAATAAAAGTGTGGTT
This sequence comes from Schistocerca gregaria, assembly GCF_023897955.1. Lineage (NCBI taxonomy): Eukaryota > Metazoa > Arthropoda > Insecta > Orthoptera > Acrididae > Schistocerca > Schistocerca gregaria. The sequence continues at coordinate 572,988,168 of NC_064926.1, forward strand.
TATTTTACATTCAAGTGACTGAAACTATGGGCAGCTGGAGCACGGTTTACGACATTCCCTAGTTTATGATTGTCTTGAAGACATACTTCTGCACTGCAATAGGGCTTTCGTAGGAGTGCAGAACGACAGTAGTGTTAGATATGTATACGCTTTATACTCAAAAGCAGGCAGTTTCACTACACAAGTTGTTATAACTATAGGATGTCTACAGGCGCATACTGGCTGGCTGCTAGATTGATACAGTGCATGAAGCGAGCAGTGTGCCATTAATGCAGTTCTGGTGAGACAGTGGCATAGGCAGAGCTGATCTACCCCACAGCACTGTGGTTAAATGAGACTGCAGGTACAGGTGACGTGCAGACGTGCTGACAATCTGCAAATGTGTTCCCCTCCAACATTTTTACAATGTATTGGGGCTCCGTAAGTATTATGGTAACAGGCGTTGACCGTAAAAAAATGAAAAACTTGCTATTGAAAAGGTTGCAACAAGCGGGAAGGAGTTGGAAGTATTTGTCAGTTTTATAGTTATTTGTACACATGCATACGCAATCTGTTGCCTCCCCTCCCCTTTCCCAATGGTTGACTTTGAATATAATATGTGCTGTTGCAACAGCTCTAATATGACACTTCATTTAAAGGTTGGCGATAATACCTACTGATACTCTACTCCTACGCAGTAGCCATAATGCCCCGGACTTTCCCACTGCGGTCATGCTGTGAGATGTATGTGGGAGGACATAATATGTTGCAGCTGTACAAACGACATACTTGTGGCTACCGTCCATACTTGGGCCTTGTACCAGAGCTAAACGTCTCCACTACACCTGTAAGCTGCCCTTTTTTTATAGTATAGGTACATTATAGCTAGTGGTTTAAGTCTGCTTGACACACTGATTCCCTTTGGTATTATCAATTATCATGTAGAAATTTGATTTATAGTACATCACTTTAACAAGGTGCTGGAATAAGAAAAATATATTTCCTAGAAGAAGTAGCTTAAGTTGGTTGTGGAGTAACATTGTTTCTTTGAGCAAGTCATAAATTGGTAATATCTATATTTGATGGTATTGTGGAGGACAACTTTCTGGATTGAGGCAAAAAAACGTATTTCTCCAACTTAATATGACTGTCTCCTTTCTCGGAGTTTCCACCACAATTTACGCCACCATAGGGGGAGGGAGGTACTAGTGCACACTTTTTAAAAAAAGATACGGTTTGTTGGCATGTAATATATTCAGAAAGGCTTTCACAAAGACACACAAACAGTCCATTCCACACCTAGAAATCGTAATTTATAATATGGTAATACCATTATCATTAGCCAAGGAAGAAATAACTATGTGAAACTGTTGCTATAGTCATTTTAGTGCTGGTCAACTGCACTGTAAATGACACAGCTATACGCTTTTTTTATATTTTCAGCGCTTCCTTGCCAGTTTTCCCCAACAAATACCTCAAAAAAATGGTTCAAATGGCTCTGAGCACTATGGGACTTAACTTCGGAGGTCATCAGTCCCCTAGAACTTAAAACTACTTAAACCTAACTAACCTAACGACATCACACATATTCATGCGCGAGGCAGGATTCTTACCTGCGACCGTAGCGGTTACGCGGTTCCAGAATGTAAAGCCTAGAACCGCTCGGCCACGCCGGCCGGCCAACAAATACCTCTTGATGTCACAATATCGCTGACGTGCAGAGCAGTGTGGCAATTTTGTCCTGACAGCATGTCTCTAGAATGTCATGCTCCTCCACTATTAAAGGATACAACATGCACTGTCATCTCATTCCTATACGTAGTGCTTGCACTGATGTCCTGCAACTTGTTCCACAAAATCCAATTACTCCCTCTGTATAATTATTTTTCTCTAAGCATATCTTTAAATCACTATAGGTAAGGAATAATCGGTATGTTGTAGAACCATACATTTTTCACTGAAATACAACCTGATACCGCATTGAGTCACTATTAACAAGGAGGAGTGCACATGGCACCTCTGGAATGCACATTGCATAGCGTTGCTGCCGGATGATGTAGACCCAGTTCACTGTCAGGAATAAAATGGCGTCCTTTCAACGCTTTAGAAGACCGTCCCCATTGACAAACAGTTAGTGGTATTGTCTGTCAGTTATATGTTTTAGTATAAAAATGCTATTTTTAAAGCAAGTATTACTATGTAATTATATTAAGTGTTGACCTATACGGCAGCTTAAAGCCAGAGGTATATCTGCTGCACATCTCTATAGCGCTTATGCATACGATTCATCTCTTCACAGATGGGTAACGACCTAAGAAGCGAGCAACAGCAACACAGTTATGAACATCGAGTTTTGTTTTTCAGCCATATTTCATATTATTATATATTTTCCATAACCTTTTTACATATTCTCAATTCTTTCTATATTCTACATGTAAATGTACAAGAATATTTCTGCTCTTATTGTCTATCCTACTAGATTTCTTTAGCATCCAACAGTGATCTTGATTCCCTAACCCCCCCCCCTCCCCCAAGCCGAAGATAATCAACAAAGTGCCTGTAACATCATATTTTCCATAGTCATGGGTGTATATACACTCCTGGAAATGGAAAAAAAGACACATTGACACCGGTGTGTCAGACCCACCATACTTGCTCCGGACACTGCGAGAGGGCTGTACAAGCAATGATCACACGCACGGCACAGCGGACACACCAGGAACCACGGTGTTGGCCGTCGAATGGCGCTAGCTGCGCAGCATTTGTGCACCGCCGCCGTCAGTGTTAGCCAGTTTGCCGTGGCATACGGAGCTCCATCGCAGTCTTTAACACTGGTAGCATGCCGCGACAGCGTGGACGTGAACCGTATGTGCAGTTGACGGACTTTGAGCGAGGGCGTATAGTGGGCATGCGGGAGGCCGGATGGACGTACCGCCGAATTGCTGAACACGTGGGGCGTGAGGTCTCCACAGTACATAGATGTTGTCGCCAGTGGCCGGCGGAAGGTGCACGTGCCCGTCGACCTGGGACCGGAGCGCAGCGACGCACAGATGCACGCTAAGACCGTAGGATCCTACGCAGTGCCGTAGGGGACCGCACCGCCACTTCCCAGCAAATTAGGGACACTGTTGCTCCTGGGGTATCGGCGAGGACCATTCGCAACCGTGTCCATGAAGCTGGGCTACGGTCCCGCACACCGTTAGGCCGTCTTCCGATCTCGACCCAACATCGTGCAGCCCGCCTCCAGTGGTGTCGCGACAGGCGTGAATGGAGGGACGAATGGAGACGTGTCGTCTTCAGCGATGAGAGTCGCTTCTGCCTTGGTGCCAATGATGGTCGTATGCGTGTTTGGCGCCGTGCAGGTGAGCGCCACAATCAGGACTGCATACGACCGAGGCACACAGGACCAACACCCGGCATCATGGTGTGGGGAGCGATCTCCTACACTGGCCGTACACCTCTGGTGATCGTCGAGGCGACACTGAATAGTGCACAGTACATCCAAACCGTCATCGAACCCATCCTTCTACCATTCCTAGACCGGCAAGGGAACTTGCTGTTCCAACAGGACAATGCACGTCCGCATGTATCCTGTGCCACCCAACGTGCTCTAGAAGGTGTAAGTCAACTACCCTGGCCAGAAGGATCTCCGGAACTGTCCCCCATTGAGCATGTTTGGGACTGGATGAAGCGTCGTCTCACGCGGTCTGCACGTCCAGCACGAACGCTGGTCCAACTGAGGCGCCAGGTGGAAATGGCATGGCAAGCCGTTCCACAGGACTACACCCACCATCTCTACAATCGTCTCCATGGGAGAATAGCAGCCTGCATTGCTGCGAAAGGTGGATATACTGTACTAGTGCCGACATTGTGCATGCTCTGTTGCATGTGTCTATGTGCCTGTGGTTCTGTCAGTGTGATCATGTGATGTATCTTACCCCAGGAATGTGTCAATAAAGTTTCCCCTTCCTGGGACAATGAATTCACGGTGTTCTTATTTCAATTTCCAGGATTGTTTGTACGTAACAGAAGTAACGATAGTTTCTGAGGAAATAGATTTATCCTATGGTAAAAACACACACAGTCGAATTGCACTATTTTGTGTGTGTGCATGTGTCGAATTCTCGGGTGCCTCCCTCCCCTCCCGCCTCCGCCCCCATCGCAGACCTGAAACTGGTGGATGCACTCCAGATGTAACATGTGTGGGTCCAGCTCCGGACATTACCCCGAATCTAACATTGGTGGATCCACTCTGAACAATATCTTGGCATATCACAGGTAGATGCACTTCCAAACCCTATTCCGAATGAGGTGTATCGACCTCTGGACACTATCCCAGATATAATGCAGGTGGATCAGTTTAAAAGATCTATCCCAAGCCTACAGTGAGGGCCTCCATGGGAATCAGACACACCAGCCAAATCCGGAGCAGCCAGGCAACGGCCCCTCGTTTGTGGACTTAGAATTGGCAGACGCAGCAGCAGTGCTGAGCCCTCTATGACGAGGAGGTGTCTGCAGACATCTCGAGACATGCGATGCAGTGACAGTGTCATCTGCTAGCTGCTGTGAATGTTGTTTGTAATAATGACACAGTTATTGTTCCTGTCGCTGTCTAGCAGTGTTGCTCATCCAACAGGACTTCTTCAGTGACTAAGTGATCACTTGCGTGATAGGAAATGTTTCTGTGACTAGTTTCCTGCACCAAACAGCTCTATGATGACAATGCAGGCAAACGGTAAACTTTGTACTTAGACAGAGCCTTTTATTTCCTTGTCGAATAATGCATTGTGTAAATTATTGAACTCATTTGTTGACACGTCATGCTGTGTTTGAGACTTCCAGGATGGGGGCAGGGAACTGGAGGCAGCCAGACTGGAGTGGATACCCTCTGAGCAGCGTGATACAGTATTTATTTAAAGAACCATTTCTTTTACACAGGCACACTTCGGTAAAAATGTGGAAAATTTTATTATGCCCTATACTTATTCCCTGGGCCTTAGCCCCTTTAGTAAATATTATTATAACTTGAGTTAATCCATGAATGCCTGCCTTAGGCAACATGATAATTCCAATTTTAATAATGACTTAGACATCAGGCACTGCCTCTTCTTCAAATGTTACCTTGTAAGTCAAATGTATAACAAGTACAACAGAGAAAAATCAGTTTTACATTTAACCAGTCAACCTTAGCCCTTTAATAAATGGTATTTAATGCTACCTTGTGTTGTATTGTATGTTACTCGGGGGCCTAGAGACGACGGAGAGGCTCCGCCCCCGCCGCAGCCGCAGTGGTCCACAGCCCCACGACGACTACCGCAGCCCACTTCACCCTCCGCCGCCCCACACCGAGCCACTCTTTCAGGATTGGGTGCGGTTCGGTTCTTAGTGGTAACTGCAAAGAAACCACTGGTAACAGAAGAAATACTTCAGTTGATCGATGTAAGAAGGAAGTACAAAAATGTTCAGGGAAATTTAAGAATACAGAAATACAGGTCGCCCAAGAATGAGATAAATAGGAAGAGCAGAGAAGCTAAGATGAACTGGCTGCTGGAAAAATGTGAAGAAATCGAAAAAGAAATGACTATAGGAAGGCTGACTCAGAATAATGAAAAATCAAAATATTCAGTGAAATTAAAAGCAAGGGTTGTAACATTGAGAGTAGAACAGGAATTCAGTTGTTAAATGCAGAGAAGAGAGCGGATAGTAGTAAGAATATATTGAAGGCCTCTATGAGGAGAAAAATTGGTCTGATGGGGTAGAAGAAGAAACAGGAGTCAATTTATAAGAGATAGGGGACCCAGTATTAGAGTCAGAATTTAACACAGGTTAGGAATACTTATCAAATAAGGCAGAAGGGATAGATAACATTCCTTCAGAATATCTAAAAATCATTGGTGGAATTGGCAACAAAACGACTATTCGAGTTGGTATGTAGAATGTATGAATCTGGCGACTCACTTTCAGAAAAACATCATCCACACAAATACGAAGACTATAAGAGCTGACAAAGGCCAGAAATATCGCACAATCAGTTTAACAGCTCATGCATTCAAGCTGATGAAAAGAATAATATAAAGAGAATGACTAAAACAATTGAGGTGTTAGTTGACAAACAGTTTGGCTTTAGGAAAGGTAAATGCACCAGGAAGCAATTCTGACGTTGCTGTTGATAACGAAGGCAAGACTAAAGAAAAATTAAGACACGTTCATAGAATGTGTCGACCGGGAAAAAGCGTTCGACAATGTAAAAGGGTGCAAGATGTTCGAAATTCGGAGAAAAATAAAGGTAAGCTGTAGAGAGAGACCGATAATATACAATATGTACAGGAGCCTAGAGGGAATAATAAGTCGACGACCAAGAACGAAGTGATAGGATTAAAAAGGCTGTAGGACAGGGATGTAATCTTTCGGTCCTACTGTTCAATCTGTACACCGAAGAAGCAATGATGGAAATAAAACCAAGATTCAGGAGAAGTATTGAAATTCAAGTTGAATGGATATTAATGATACACTCCGCTGATGAGATTGCTATCCTGTCCGGACGTGAAGAAGAATTACATGATCTGCTGAATGGAATGAACAGTTTAATGAGTACAGAATATGGATCGAGAGTAAATCGAAGAAACACTAAAGTAATGTAGCAGAAAGTAGAACAGTGAGAAACTTAACAACTGGTTCGATGGTCACGAAGTAGATGAAGTTAAGAAATTGTACTACCTAGGCAGCAAAGTAACCAATGATAGACGGAGAAATGAGGACATCAAAATCAGACTAGCACTGGTATTCCTGGCCAAGAGAAGACAACGAGTATCAAATATAAACCCTAATTTGAGGAAGAAATTTCTGAGAATATAGGTTTGGAGTGCAGCATTGTATGGTAGCGAAGCACAGTGGGAAAAACGGAATAGAGGAGAATCGAAGCATTTGAGATGTGGTGCCACAGACGAATGTTGAAAATTAGGTGGACAGATAAGGTTAGGAATGAGGAGGTTTAGTGCAGAATCGGAGAGGAAAGGAGTATATGGAAAACACTGGTAAGGAGAAGGGACTGGATGATAGGACATCTGTCAAGACATTAGGGAATGACTTCCAAGGTAAAAGAGGGAGCTATAGAGGGCAAAAACGGCAGAAGAAGACAGATTGGAATACATCCAGTAAATAATTAAGGACGTAGTTTGCAAGTGCTACTCTGAGATGAAAAGATTGGTACAGGAGAAGAATTCGTGGCGGGCCGCATCAAACTCGTCAGAAGAATGATGACATAAAAAAAAGATTGTCTATGAAGAAATTGCAAACATGTTGGAATTTAAGTAGATGGGACCTGGATAAACTGAAAGAACCAGAGGTTGTACAGAGTTTCAGGGACAGCGTAAGGGAACAATTGACAGGAATGGGGGAAAGAAATACAGTAGAAGAAGAATGGGTAGCTCTGAGGGATGAAGTAGTGAAGGTAGCAGAGGATCAAGTAGGCAAAAAGACGAGGGCTAGTAGAAATCCTTGGGTAACCGAAGAAAAATTGAATTTAATTTATGAAAGGAGAAAATATAAAAATGCAGTAAATGAAGCAGGCAAAAAGGAATACAAACGTCTCAAAAATGAGATCGACAGGAAGTCCAAATAGCTAAGCAGGGATGGCTAGAGGACAAATGTAAGGATCTAGAGGCTTATCTCACTAGGGGTAAGATACACTCCTGGAAATGGAAAAAAGAACACATTGACACCGGTGTGTCAGACCCACCATACTTGCTCCGGACACTGCGAGAGGGCTGTACAAGCAATGATCACACGCACGGCACAGCGGACACACCAGGAACCGCGGTGTTGGCCGTCGAATGGCGCTAGCTGCGCAGCATTTGTGCACCGCCGCCGTCAGTGTCAGCCAGTTTGCCGTGGCATACGGAGCTCCATCGTAGTCTTAACCACTGGTAGCATGCTGCGACAGCGTGGACGTGAACCGTATGTGCAGTTGACGGACTTTGAGCGAGGGCGTATAGTGGGCATGCGGGAGGCCGGGTGGACGTACCGCCGAATTGCTCACACATGGGGCGTGAGGTCTCCACAGTACATCGATGTTGTCGCCAGTGGTCGGCGGAAGGTGCACGTGCCCGTCGACCTGGGACAGGACCGCAGCGACGCACGGATGAACGCCAAGACCGTAGGATCCTACGCAGTGCCGTAGGGGACCGCACCGCCACTTCCCAGCAAATTAGGGACACTGTTGCTCCTGGGGCATCGCCGAGGACCATTCGCAACCGTGTCCATGAAGCTGGGCTACGGTCCCGCACACCGTTAGGCCGTCTTCCGATCTCGACCCAACATCGTGCAGCCCGCCTCCAGTGGTGTCGCGACAGGCGTGAATGGAGGGACGAATGGAGACGTGTCGTCTTCAGCGATGAGAGTCGCTTCTGCCTTGGTGCCAATGATGGTCGTATGCGTGTTTGGCGCCGTGCAGGTGAGCGCCACAATCAGGACTGCATACGACCGAGGCACACAGGGCCAACACCCGGCATCATGGTGTGGGGAGCGATCTCCTACACTGGCCGTACACCTCTGGTGATCGTCGAGGGGACACTGAATAGTGCACGGTACATCCAAACCGTCATCGAACCCATCGTTCTACCATTCCTAGACCGGCAAGGGAACTTGCTGTTCCAACAGGACAATGCACGTCCGCATGTATCCCGTGCCACCCAACGTGCTCTAGCAGGTGTAAGTCAACTACCCTGGCCAGCAAGATCTCCGGATCTGTCCCCCATTGAGCATGTTTGGGACTGGATGAAGCGTCGTCTCACGCGGTCTGCACGTCCAGCACGAACGCTGGTCCAACTGAGGCGCCAGGTGGAAATGGCATGGTAAGCCGTTCCACAGGACTACATCCAGCATCTCTACGATCGTCTCCATGGGAGAATAGCAGCCTGCATTGCTGCGAAAGGTGGATATACACTGTACTAGGGCCGACATTGTACATGCTCTGTTGCCTGTGTCTATGTGCCTGTGGTTCTGTCAGTGTGATCATGTGATGTATCTGACCCCAGGAATGTGTCAATAAAGTTTCCCCTTCCTGGGACAATGAATTCATGGTGTTCTTATTTCAATTTCCAGGAGTGTAGATACAGCCTACAGGAAAATTGACGAGACCTTTGGAGAAAAGAGAGCCACTTGCATAAATATCAAGAGCTCAGATGGAAACCCAGTTCTAAGCAAGGAAGGGAAAGCAGAAAGGTGGAAGGAGTATATAGAGGGTCTATACAAGGGCGATGTACTTGCGGACAATATTATGGAAATGGAAGACGATGTAGATGAAGATGAAATGGGAGATACGATACTGCGTGAAGAGTTTGACAGAGCACTGAAAGACCTGAGTCGAAACAAGGCCCCCGGAGTAGACAACATTCCATTAGAACCACTGACGGCCTTGGGGAGAATATAATAATTCCAATCCCAAAGAAAGCATGTGTTCACAGATGTGAAAACTACCGAACTATTAGTTTAATAAGTCACAGCTGCAAAATACTAACGCGAATTATTTACAGACGAATGGAAATACTGGTAGAAGCCGACCTCGGGGAAGATCAGTTTCGATTCAGTAGAAATGTTCTAACACGTGAGGCAATACTGACCCTACGACTTATATTAGGAAATAGATTAAGGAAAGGCAAACCTACGTGTCTAGCATTTGTAGACTTAGAAAAAGCTTTTGACAATGTTGACTGGAATACTCTCTTTCAAATTCTAAAGGTGGCAGGGGTAAATATAGGGAGCGACAGGCTATTTACAATTTGTACAGAAATCAGATGGCAGTTATAAGAGTGGAGGGACATGAAAGGGAAGCAGTGGTTGGGAAGGGAGTGAGACAGGGTTGTAGCCTCTCCCCGATGTTATTCAATCTGTATATTGAGCAAGCAGTGAAGGAAACAAAAGAAAAATTTGGTGTAGGTATTAAAATCCATGCAGAAGAAGTAAAAACTTTGAGGTTTGCCGAGGACATTTTAATTCTGTCAGAGACAGCAAAGGACTTGGAAGAGCTGTTGAACGGAATGGACAGATTCTTGAAAGGAGGATATAAGATGACCATCAACAAAACCAAAACGAAAATAACGGAATGTAGTCGAATTAAGTCTGGTGATGCTGAGGGAACTAGATTAGGAAATGAGTCACTTAAAGTAGTAAAGGAGTTTTACTATTTGGGGAGCAAAATAACATGATTGTCGAAGTAGAGAGGATATAAAATGTAGACTGGCAATGGCGAGGTAAGCGTTTCTGAAGAAGAGAAATTTGTTAACATCGAGTATAGATATAAGTGTCAGGAAGTCCTTTCTGAAACTATTTGTATGGAGTGTAGTCATGTATCAAAGTGAAACATGGACGATAAATAGTTTGGACAAGAAGAGAACAGAAGCTTTCTAAATTTGGTGCTACAGAAGAATGCTGAAATTTAGATGGGTAGATCACGTAACTAATGAAGAGGTATTGAGTAGGATTGGGGAGAAAAGGAGTTTGTGGCACAACTTGACTAGAAGAAGGGATCGTTTGGTAGGACATGCTCTGAGGCATCAAGGGATCACCAATTTATTATTGGAGGTCAGCGTGGAGGGTAGAAATCGTAGAGGGAGACCAAGAGATGAATACACTAAGCAGATTCAGAAAGATGAAGTTGCAGTAAGTACTGGAAGATGAAGAAGCTTGCACAGGATAGAGTAGCATGGAGAGCTGCATCAAACCAGTCTCAGGACTGAAGACCACAACAACAACAATAGAAGTTAGTCTGACTGGTAATTTAGTTTCTTTGTGCATCACTACCCGCTTTTTCTTTCAGTTTAAACAGACCATCCGACGATGACTTGATAATGAGAGCAAACCGGCACTCATGCCATTTGTGTGGTTTGATGATCAAATATACAACACTAAAGATTCACAAGACGCATCACTGTGTTCCTCTTTGGCTACACCGTGCTTTGTGTTCTATTAGGTCATCATCTGAAACCTACCAGTATTTCCTCGGCCTGTCTTATGTCAGTCTTGACATGTGCCCATCTCTTAGTTTACCATGACAAAGGCTCTGACGTACAAATCATTGTTTTCTCACTAACCCACAGATTTCTGTTGCCTCCGTATTCTTTTCTCTACTGCCTCTCCAGCAGCTGTAAATGCCTGGGTGGTCTCTGAACGTTGGTCCCCTGTCTATTGTCGTACACTAGAACTAGCGGTAGTCTCTAGTGACAGACCTATTGGTAATTTACTATTGAATACTGTACTTCATAGTCCATCCATTTGTCTGCTGAATTATTCTTTGTGTACAAATTACTCAACCTGGTCAATAAATCCATTGTTAGCCCTCCCTCATGTGTCAAAGTTTGTCTTTATCGCACCATAAAGTTGTTGAATGACTAGTTTCAATTGTTCAACAACCAACTTCAGATCATAGCTCCTTGGCTGTTCAACAACTGTTTTCGTTTATCTGTATCTTTCTTTTTATTGTGATCTAGAGTTACAAATTTATCGTATTATTTTTTTCACTTTTCTGTCTCAGTGCTCAGACAATTTGGGTTTACAATACAATCTAAACTAGTTTAGATTGTATGTGTTCATTATCGAACTATTACCTGAGTGGTCACGACTGTTCAACTTCGACCATTCTGTGTCCTTAATGGGAAGTATGCACTCACATTAACGATACAGTATGTTCCAAGTTGTACCGTTGTGAATAGCTCAGAATGTACAAATGTAATTTCATTAACCATTAGCGAACCACTCAGGTAAACGATTCGATATTGAGCATTAGCCCAAATTATCAGTGCACCACATACAGAATTTTTTTTAAAAAAATAGTAATATTGCAACTAAAATTTTTGATTACTTACCCAGTGATACATACAGATGGTTCAAATGGCTCTGAGAACTATGGGACTTAACATCTGAACTTAGAACTACTTAAACCTAACTAACCTAAGGACATCACACACATCCATCCCCGAGGCAGTATTCGAACCTGCGACCATAGCGGTCGCGCGGTTCCAGACTGTAGGGCCTAGAACCTCTCGGCCACCCCGGCCGGCGATGACCTCAGATGTTGAGCCCCATAGTGCTTAGAGCCATTTGAACCATTTTCTAATGCGTGAATACCAGAAGATTGCTAATAATACCGACCTTCCAATAATAGACGATGTATTTCATCGTAACTGTCCGTCATGCAGTATCCATTGCAAAACAGCACCAAACTGAACAAAAATATGCGGAGCGAAAAAGACTTAGATCAAATCTTCACACTGCCTGACAGCTCATGGAAAATGAATTAAATATCATCGATGATTGGAAACGCTGCTGGCAACAAAACGGTTCCCCATAATGCCTGGAGCTGCTCTGCATCCAGAAGAAACTCCCGGGATTCGACCAGCCTCGTGCAGTTTGGACTATCTTGAACGGCATGCGAGCGGGCCATGGACGATTTGCTGACACTCTCTACAGGTGGGGAAAATTTCCATCACCTTCATACGACTGTGGTGCAGAACAACAGACGGGTGCTCATATTGTACTGACATACCCCGCAAGTGCCTACAAGGTCCCTTTCAAAGATTTGCTCACAGCGACGAGTGGTGTTATAAAATACCTAAAAGTCCTTGATGTCCACGTAAAGCTGTCGTTATTTGCGTTAGTTTATGCTGGTAAGCTGTGGTTAATTGTGTAGAAGTTTTGTAAGCTTTTTATATGTATTTCCATACCATAAACAAATAAAATAAATAAATGTTCATGCTCATTTTTAAGGACTAAAACAGCGCTGTTCTCTACGAGAAATGTTCTCAAAAATTACTGACAACTTTCCTTTGGTATTAGCCATAATTCGCTGCCGTACGTGTAATAGTGTGTGGCACTGGCTTTCGTGGAAATATTTATACCCCATATCATGTAATAAAAGAACTTCTGACGAACAACTATTGCTAGCGACAGATTATCATTTTCATGAAGCAACTTAAAAAAGCAGCAACGCAGTCAGTGTTGTAAATTTTGAGAAAGGAAGCGCTTTAGACAGTGGGCTATTTCCCATTCTTTGCGATGAGATGGGTTTCACTCATGATTCACTTCTATTACACGTGGAGGTACGATGATATTTCGTGGTAAAGTTATGCGTCGCGTTGTGGAGTTTCTAAAAATACCACCACTTGCAAAGTAGGTTAGAAATCAGATTAATAATGTTGCTCACGCAGCATATGTTCGCTTTATCGGGCAACAACAAAGTTATTGACTGTAGATGGTATCGTCAAAATGGAAATAATGAAGTCACTGTCAAAAAGTCATTAATTTTGCAGCTTATCTTGAATGGATTCCCACGTAGATTTCGTCGAAGTTGTTATGGCTCCTTTTGTTGACTGCTAGATGGTCCAGATCTGTATTTTAGCAATATTTGAAGACCTAACAAATGCGTTTCTCAGGAAATTCTGAATGATCAAACAATCCCAGTTCAGAACAGTGGTATGGTACATATAATTTTTGACTTGGTGTTCACGATCCACATTTTTATTAAACTTCTTGTAAATTCACATATACATCATCAAGAAAACAGTTTTGTATCAAGCTTCATATACTTAATTTCCACTTTAACCGAACACAAGACTTGACTGTTTTTTACTTCTGCAAAGTGAAACAAAGACTGCCCCAGTGCCCATTCGCGCCAAAACGATTACAAGTAAGTCAAAGATTATGACAGCCTCACAGAAATGAATACACACAAGAACCATATCGCTGTAATATATCGATACATCGGAGTACCTATACATTAATAAAACCAAGTGTGAATATTGTCACAAAAATATGTCTGTTACTTCGCAGAAATGTAATACGATATTAATGGTATCGAGAACTGGGTTGGAGTGCCGTAATGGTCACGTAAATAAACAACCATTACAAGTTCAAGGATGAACTTCTGCTTTTACTATCGAACGGCACTCCTACACTCTCAGCTCTGTTTCTGGATAAAAAAAAAGGTTTTCTGAAATAGTGCTCCTTGGCCGGCGTCATTGAGGACCTGGATGATCTTAAAATGACGTCAAGGCCGAAACAGTAATTCATCATTCTAAACGAGATAGTGCTTTTGTTTCAGAGAAAACCCAGACTTTGGAAAATCCAACTGCGTAGCTGCTAAGTTGTTTTCTTGTATGAATGATTTCCTGAAGGAAAGTAAATTGGTTGCAGGTAAAATTAGTCGAATTGTAGTACATCTCGAAAACCTTCATCAGCAGTTCGAAGATAAGTTTCCAGAACCTTCATCTGAGTATGACTGGAGCCTCAATCCGTTCGATACGATCGTTAAAGACCAGTAAAACAGGAGGAACTAATACAAATCTGAAGTGACAGAATACTTCTAAATGATTTTCAATCGAAGTCTCTTGAAAATTTTTGGGTGCGGAATCGGAATGAATACTCAGATTTACCAAGAAAGGCAGCAGACTTGTAATTAACCTTCGCATCAACTTACTTGTGTGATCCAACATTTTCCGCAATGGCATTAATCAAGATGAAATATAGGTCTCGACTGCTGCTGGGATTGGATCACCGATTATCTGTTGCAAAGATCCATCCAAGACTGGATCTGCTTTCTTCACAAGATCGAGCACAAACATCACGTAAAATGCGCATATGTCAAAACATTTTCGTATTTTGAACTGTGTCCATTTTTACTCCTGTTTGTTTCCTTTTTGGATTATCACTTTGACTATAACGGTTTTTAAATTAGCATTTAAGTGTTGACTGTTATCTGTCGTCATTTGCTCATCGTAATCTTTCGAATATTAAAACATTCTAAATGTATCAAAAGTAATATAGATGGAAACAGTTAAATTAACTATTTGATCTGCGAACGAAACGGAAAAAAAAATTATATATGTAGTGGAATGCACATATTTGCTCAGTTCTAATACATGCACACGCAGCCGTTGTTGTTTATAAACTAATTGTGATTGTTAGCTTCCATCACCTTTGAATAATACAAATGAATGATGTTTTTTTAAAAAATGTGTAAATCTGATGTCCTCAATAATAATAATAATAATAATAATAATAATAATTATTATTATTATTATTATTATTATTATTATTATTATTGTTGTTGTTGTTGTTGTTGTTGTTGTTGTTGTCTTCAGTCCTGAGACTGGTTTGATGCAGCTCTCCATGCTACTCTATCCTGTGCAAGCTGCTTCATCTCCCAGTACCTACTGCAACCTACATCCTTCTGAATCTGCTTAGTGTACTCATCTCTCGGTCTCCCTCTACGATTTTTACCCTCCACGCATTTTTATTATTATTATTTTATTATTATTACCGTTATTATTATTGTTATTATTGTTACAGTGTAAATGGTAGTTGCAGTAATTATACAGAAATAAATATATATCATATGCTGTTTTTGTGCCAACTACGAAAAGTGTTGAGGAAGGAAAGAAAACTGTGCGTGGCGCGGGGAGAGGGGGGGGGGGGGGGCAAATAAATTATTTGTCTTTCAGAAGAAGAGCGCACTGGTAAAAGTTGGAAAATCCCTGCCCTGTCTGATGGAGTCTTATTTGGCACGACGATGCTTTTTGAGATGGTACACCAATCCTTCAATCCTTCAATGTTTGAACTGGCTTACCCAAGCAGCTAGAGTGAGAATTATAGTTCAACATGGACTCCAGATCACCGTCCAACATCGCTTTTCTCACCTGCAAAAATCACTTTCAGAGACAGGAATGAACACCAATACGTTAAGGGCGAAATATCCAGACTGGATGTACACAAAACATCGTCGTTCGCCAAAAGTTCTTATATTATTCTATTACACTTTATGTTTACATCCAAGACAGTCTATCTTGAGGTGAAACTTGCTTCTTACATTACGTTCCTTGATCTTAAGCAAACTGAACTTGTCTCGGAGGGACTAGGATGTCAAGTTTTCGAATACGTGAGTAGAATAAAACAAGTGAAATGGGGACGAAAATGAGCTTACTAAAGAAAATAATGTAAAAAGTAAATTCCACCTGAAGATGGGCCCTTTTTTTCTGGTCATCATTCTACTGACTGCTTTGATGCAGCCGGTCACAAATTCCTCTCCTGTGACAACCTCTTCATCTCAGAGTAGCACTTGCAAGTTTTCCTAGCTTGCTTTCCTAACTATTTGCTGGATGTATTCCAATCTCTGTCTTCGTCTACAGTTTTTGCTTTCTATAGTTCTCTCTAGTACCACGAAAGTCACACCCTCATGTCTTAACAGATGTCCTATCATCCTGTCCCTTTTCCTTATCGGTTTTTTCCACATATTCCTTTCCTCTCCGATTCTGTGCAGAGCCTCCTCATTCCATACCTTAACAGTCCACTAATTTTCAACATTTGTCTGTAGTACCACATCTCAAATGCTTCGATTCTCTTCTCTTCCGGTTTTCCTACAGTCCATGTTTCACTACCATACAATGCTGTACACCAGACGTACATTCTCAGAAATTTTTTCCTCAAGTTAAGGCTTATCTTTGATGCTAGTAGCCTTCTCTCGGTCAGGAATGTCCTTTTAGCGGTTGCTAGTCTGCTTTTGATTTCCTCCTTGATCCGTCCTTCATTGGTTATTTTATTACCCATCTATCTATCTATATCCGGATCCCGCTGCAGCTACTGCCGGGTCTGGCTGCTGACGAGTCCTCTCCACCTGGCTCGGTCCTCCCACCACTTTTCTTCCTCCACTTGCTGCCAGGTCACACCTCTCCTTTCCACAGATATTCCCACTCCCGTTTTAAACCGTGTTCCTGGGCGCCCTCCACGTCTTTTCCCATCCATCTTTAGTTCTTCCATAATTTTGGGGAATCTCTGCCCAGGCATTCTCTTAACATGCCCATACCATCTTAATCTATTTTTTTCTCAATTTCTTCTACTACTTTTACTACCTAGGTAGCAGAATTCCTTTACTTCATCTCCTTCGCGGTCATCAGGTCTGATGTTTAGTTTCTCGCTGTTCTGATTTCTGGTACTTCTCATTGCTTTAGTATTTCTTCAATTTACTCTCGACCCATATTCTGTACTCAATAAACAGTTCATTCCATTCAGCAGATAATGTAATTCTTCTTCGCTTTCACTCAGGATAGCAATGTCATCGGCGAAACGTATCATTGATATCCTTTCACCTTGAATTTCAATTCCGCTACTGAACCTTTCCTTTATTTCCGTCATTGCTTCTTTGATGTACAGATTGAACAGTAGGAACGAAAGACTACATTCGTATCTTACACCCTTTTTAATCCTAGCACTTCGTTCTTGGTCGTCCACTCTTTTTATTCCCGCTTGGCTCTTGTACATATTGTATGTTACTCATCTCTCCCTATAGCTCACCGCTATTGTTCTCAGAAATTCCAACATCTTGCACTATTTTACATTGTCGAACTGTTTTTCCATATCGACAAATCCTATGAACGTGTCTTGATTTTTCTTTAGTTTTGCTTACATTATCAACTGCAAAGTCAAAATAGCCTCTCTCCTGCCTTTACCATTCCTAAAGGCAAACTGATCGTCATCTAGCACATCCTCAATTTCCTTTTCCATTCTTCTGTATATTAGTTTTTTCATCAACTTGGATGCATCAGGCGTTAAGCTGACTGTGATATAATTCTCATACTTGTCAGCTCTTGCAGTCTTCGAAACCGTGAGGATGATACTTTTCCGAAAGCAGATGGTTTGTCGCCTGACTCATACATTCTCCACTTACCAACGTGAATAGTCGTTTTGTTGCCACTTATCCCAATGATTTTAGAAATTCTAATGGGATGTTATTATCCCTTCTGCCTTATTTGATGGTAAGCCTTCCAAAGCTCTCTTAAATTCTGATTCCAATACTGGATTCCCTATCTCTTCTAAATCGAATCCTGTTTCTTATTCTATCACATCAGACAAATCTTCCCCCTCATAGTGTCCTTCAATATATTTCCACCTATCCGCTCTCTCCTCTGTATTTGACAGTGGAATTCCCATTGCACTCTTAATGTTGACACCCTTGCTTTTAATTTCACTGAAGGTTGTTTTGACTTTCCTACATGCTGAGACTATCCTTCCGACAGTCATTTCTTTTTGATTTCTCCACATTTTTCATGTAGCCATTTCATCTTAGCTTCCTTTAACTTTCTATTTATTTCGTTGCTCAGCTACTTGTATCTCTGTAATCCTGAGTTTTGTACTTCCTCCGTGACACTACGAGCAAGAAATGAAAAGCTCACTACAATAACACAAAAATGTTTGTGCTTGAACATTGTGTTTATGAAACGGTTTTTGATTGTGCACATTCGGACTGAAGCGAAGAATAAAAATTTATACTAAGTCAAGGACTCGAATCCAGGTCTGTTGCTCCTGAGGCTGATGCGCTAACTGCGATGCCATACTGGCACAATGACCTTGCACAGCTGTTCGGGCTACACTAGCACGCCTTCTTCCTCGTTCCAAATTGCCACTCACGCTACAGACCACATGGTATTCCCGCTGAAATCTAACAGTGTTGCAGAGGCTTCCCAACTCTACTGGAATGGCACTTCAGCCTCGTCCGAAGTGGCGTCAACTCCAAAAACTCGCACCAGGCGACTGTTCTACCAGACGGGAGGCCGTAGCCACACGGCGTTTCACCTCAACCTCGAACTAAACTGGAGATCCTGCCTGAAAACCAGGACACGGACTTTAATCAAATGAAGCTGTGTAGTTGCCTCAAAGGTCTGTGCATATACAGGGTGGTCCCTTGATAGTGAACGGGCCAAATATCTCACGAAATAATCATCAAACGATAAAACTGCAAATAACGAAACTCCTATAGCCTGAAGGGGGAAACCAGTTGGTGCTATGGTTGGCCCGCTAGATGGCGCTGCCATAGGTCAAATCGATATCAACTGCGTTTTTAAAAATAGGAACCCCCATTTTTTATTACATATTCGTGTAGTACGTAAAAAAATATGTTTTAGTTCGACCACTTTTTTCGCTTTGTGATAGATGGCGCGGTAATTGTCACAAAAGTATAAGTACGTGGTATCACGTGATATTCCGCCAGCGCGAACCGTATTTGCTTCGTGATACATTACCCATGTTAAAATGGACCGTTTACTAGTTGCGGAAAAGGTCGTGTTAATGTATGGCTATTGTGATCAAAATGTCCAATGGGCGTGTGCTGTGTATGCTGCTCGGTATCCTGGACATCATCCAAGTGTCCGGACCGTTCGCCGGATAGTTACGTTATTTAAGGAAACAGGAAGTGTTCAGCCACATGTGAAACGACAATCACGACCTGCAACAAATGATGATGCCCATGTAGGTGTTTTAGCTGCTGTCGCGGCTAATCCGGGTTCGAATCCCGGCCTTTTGTACAAATTTTCGTTCATCGCTGTAGTCTGCATATGTACTTCAATGCCTGAGATTTGAAAAGGTCTCTGAAATCGTAAGTTTCATTTGGTTTTTAGCTGGCTTTCTGCCAGAGCTGCTTTCAGCCGGCTCATTTTGTTTTTATGGTGGCGGAAGCGTGGTTTGGAAGGTTCGCAGCAATCATACACACGCGAACGACAATGGTACATTAAAAACCCAGTGATAGGGAAGGATCGAGGTGACGACCCTTTCTTTGGGAGGGGAATACGTTATTTCGAGCCCTTGATGTGAAACAGAAATATCTTGTCACGCTCGAAAGCAGAGAGATGATGGAACGCAGCCTTTGTGTACGCATATGCAGTGGCGCGAGCAGTAATGGCAAGTATAGTCAGAGTGTGGATGCTTGTACGGGATGAAGTAATCAACTCGCGGAGGCGTACACGTGGAAGTGTCGATCGCGACGGAGAGCAGTACCACTGTTCGCGATATAGGTCCCTCAGGTAATGAGCGAGATCCGGTTGCAGTGGTCCGTGGCGCAGCAGGCGCCTGTGTGAGGAGAGATACGTGAAAAATTTCGACCGTAAATTGGGTATATCTCTATCGGTGGGGAAGTCCTCTCCGACCGAAACAGTGGAGATAAGACCTCGATGATGAATCATCGCACGCGGGCGTGTAAACGCGGACGGCGACAGCGGCAGCTGGCGCCGCGCGGACTGTGGAGGGGGAGGTGGGGGTGAGGGGCTGAGCGCGGAGGCCGCAAGTTGGTTCGTGTCGGGGCTGTACCTGGCCCGCGAGTTCTGGTCTGGTCGTAGATAGTTCTGGCGGCCCTATTGCGCCGCTCCGCCCATACAACCGGCGCGCATCAACTCAATTCAAGTCAAGTCTTTATAACCCTCGAGCGCGGGCAGGGTCCTCCTCGCCGCCTATTCCTCTCCCCCCCGCTGTCGCTCTCTCTCCCACCGCCTTGCCGCGCCTCTCCCTCTCTGTTCCTCGTCGCTGCCGCCTGGCGCGGCCTGGAACCCCCCCCCCCCTCCCGCTCCTCCCCCCTCGACCCTTACCCGTCCCACGCCCGTCTGCGCAGCAGTGCCAGAGGCGGCTGGCGCTTGTTTTTTTCCTGCCTCCGTTTTTTTCCTCTTTTTCCCCCTCCCTCCCGTCCCCCCAACCCCTCCGGGGCCCGGGAGTGAGGGGGCGTGTCGCGGCCCGCGATTGGCCGCCTGGGCCGCGACAGCCGACGGTCGACTCCACGTGGAGTAACGGGCGCCGCTGTCCGCCCTTGTAGTGGCGCAGCTAATCCCTGTCCGAGCCGCGCGCGCGCGCGTCGATTTTTCTCTTATTTGTGATCCTTAATTCTTACATTTCCTCGAACCGCTTTGTCGAAACACACTGCCCCCAGAGCTACCGATGGACTTCCAGAGGCTGAGCCTAAGCCGAACTGGAGGGACGGAAGATGCCGCGTGCGCTCCTTCTCTGTACTCTGCAAGTTTTAGCCTTCCATATACAATTCGGATTTATTCGCTACGTCGCGGCTTAAGCTGAGAAGCGGCGGACGACGGGCGTAATTTACTGTGCGTATTCTCAGGACTAAATCGCGCGGTGCAAAGGGAGATAATTTTACGCAGACGAGTCTCCTGCATTGTGTACGGTCGAGGGAATCCAAACGACGACATCTAGAATATCAAAGCGTGCAACACTTTCGGAGGTACGCACAATGGCTGTGCGCTCTGAGGTTTGTTGCTTTCATTTACATAACATACTCGTAATTCAGCGCCTCGGCTTACTAGAACCTCCAAAACAAACTGGGGTAGAGATGAAGCGCACGCAAAAGATAAATATCCCTGATCAAATTCCAAGTAAACCATTTCCGTCTTACTGCTAGCTGCGCTCTTCAAGTTTCGCAGCATACGCTCTCCTTGCCGCGAGGTCTCCAGTTTACCGGCAGTTCATCGAGGAAGAAGACCCAGCGTTCATTGGTGAGGACTTTCAGTCGCCTGTTACCGGTGCCTCCGTGTTTGCCTTCCAGGCCAAAACTGTAACAACAGTCTCTCCGTTGTACGTTTTTGGTATTAATGCATATATTAATTCAAATACAAAATAGCTGGTTTCAGAAAAAGCTACTCAATAAAGAAGACCTGTTCAGGGGCCGAAAAGTTCCCTATTCGTCAACCGGTGCTGCGTGAATACTTCCCTGTATACTATCGTAACTGTCCGTCATACAGTATCCATTGCAAAACAGCACCAAACTGAACAAAAATAAAGTTCCCCCACTGAGGTGAAAATGTACAGCTCCCATCAGTACCACTAACCCGACGCGTTACCAATAGGAGCCAGAATATCTCGAAGAACTGTGAAACATTTCATGAAATCACTTTCGATTGAACGTTATGGTGTTTCTACAGTTTTGAAATAGTAACTGGAAAATACTTTAAAATACTTGAACATGTGTAGTGATATATTAAGAAAAACCGCAATTTCACTAAAATCATTTATTGAAATACATTTCCTACTATACGATACAATATGTATAACCCTGATGGCCCTTTCTCTGCTGAGCCCTTCCTGCACTGCATGAGGTCACATTCGCCTACTATAGATGAAACTTTCAGTAGTCTACTGCAGCTT
The DNA here is from genome assembly GCF_023897955.1 of Schistocerca gregaria. NCBI lineage: Eukaryota > Metazoa > Arthropoda > Insecta > Orthoptera > Acrididae > Schistocerca > Schistocerca gregaria. The sequence goes on from NC_064926.1 coordinate 573,010,107, forward strand.
GCAGTATATCCAGTGCTACTTACTGTACTGTGTTTAAATGGTGGGTGTGACTTATATCGTGTCTGGTTATCCAGGGTCAACCTCCTATCCCTTCCATGCATTCACTTTTATAAGAAGTGTGTGGATGAGATCTTAATTGTCACTGAAATCGATAATAAAGATTATTAACAACACATTCTTCAGTTATTCTAAAAAATTCATAGTAATGTCTATTTCACAGCTTTGATTGAAAACGTTATGGCAGTTTTAAGACAGTCAGTTTCATACAGGTGACTATCTCCTGGTAATGTTATAAACCAACTTTCAAAATTTACAGGAGACAGTCCATCAAGGTATTATCAGGATGCATCTCCATACGCTCTGTAGCAACATACCAAACAATCACACACAGAGCCAACAATATTCCACTGTATTGTGAAAACTCTCATACAGAAAAAGAAACAATCAGGCAAATAACTACAGCTAATGCACACCAACTCACATGTCTAGTCAATTTATTCTAGAAAATGAGGAAGCAAGTAGAGGAAAGCACTAATAATGAAAAAATAATAAACTGACGTACCTTCACTATTTATTCCATATATAGGTCATATCTCTAAAAATGACCGACATGATCATAAGTGAAGTATACCATTTATTTTCACTAACAATATGTCATCCGAGCAGACAAATCAACACCAACGCTTGTACTGAATGTGCCGCTCAGTACATTGACTACAATGGTGTGAACCTCCAGGTCAGGTTCAAAGAACACGTGAACGCTTTCCATGACAGCTCAGCAAAGACTTCATATGTGTAACGTACAGAACATAAATTTCAACACAAATAGTATCATGAAATTTTCACGTAACCCGAATGGTGATTTGAAAACGAAAGCTCTTTACGATACATGGCCTTATCAGAAATGGTTTCATGCTGCCGACCTTTGAACTAACACAGCCAGTTATAGAAAGTTAGAACGATTACTAGTGCTACACACCTGTTATTTTCTGACATAACGAGTTTCGAAGGCTTACACCTTCATATTCAGATGGAGCGGTTGATTACATAATCTTTTAGTTTCGTCGATGTGGCCAGTAATCTGTTTTCAATTTCGTTTCGCTACATATAAGGCATAATGATCACTCCTTAACGTAATATTTATTTATTTATTTATTTATTTATTTAACCTGGCAAGATTAGGGCCATCAGGCCCTCTCTTACATCTAACCAGGCATTCTACTTATTTTACAGTCATATGTTTTAGTAGGCATGTTAAACTACATCTAATACAAAAAGTGAGATAAACAATTAGAAAGGTACACCTCGAAAAATACATTATTGAAGAGAAAGATTTTAGATAGGAGTGCTGGCAGCAGAGAGTATGAGGGAGACTCATGGTGAAGGCAGGAGAAGAATAGAGAGACATGATGAAACATAATTAAGGAAAATATAAAGGAAAAGAAGACTGCGTGGCTAATAGAGATAGATGAAGGGGAAAGCATCTCAGGAGCAAGATAGGAGACGCTAGCTTTGCTATTTGACAGATGAGAGGATTGGCCTTGCACATTAATTTTGTGGAGAATTTTATGTGGATGATAGCAGGAAATGCTTCAACTTCTTCTTAAAAGCAACAGGAGATTGAATTTTCCTCAAGGTAAGGGGCAGTTTGTTCCAGAGGCGGACAGCGGCAACTGAGAAGGAGTTTGCAAAAGTTTTTGTTTTGTGAGTGTGCACAGTTAGGATACCAGATAAGAGTGACCTCGTGTTTCGATTATGATGGCATGACAGGTTTTTAATCTCTCAAGCAAGGTACTGGGATGCTTGCGCGACGAGGAGTCGGTGAAGTAGACAGAGTGTGGTAGTCACGCAGTTTGTCCGGCCGCAGCCACCCTAGCTCGGAGTATGAAGCACTAACATGATCATATCGGCGAATGTTGCAGGTGTAACGCACACAGGCATTCATGGTTAGCTCTAGCCGTCTTTTGTTTTCACTACTCATGCCTTGTTGAATCACATCACAATAGTGGAGGTTCGGTAGAACGAGTGCTTGCACGAGCTGGCGTTTCAAGTCCTGTGGGAATATGTTCCGAAACTTTTTGAGAGCATAGAGACAAGCGGACGTCTTTCGGCACACTGCGACTGTATTCTCCGCCCAGTTGAGATGCTCGTCCAAAGTTACACCCAGGTTCTTCACTGTTTTCTGATATGGTATTGGGGTACCTTCGAGCAGAATAGGAGGTAGCCGTTCGCGGAAATCTGAACTTATTAATTTCTGATGGGCTATTAAGATTACTTGCGTCTTTTTTTGCATTTAATTTAAGCCCCAGGTTTTCCTCCCATGTCACTACTGAAGACAGATCATCATTCATCAGAGCGATTGCAGTGTTTACGTCTTCAGGTCTGACGCTTAGGTAGAGCTGGAGGTCGTCGGCATAGAAATGATGTTTACAGGAGGACAAGACCGACGAAATATCGTTGACATATAAAGAAAACAAAAGTGGTCCTAAGACTGATCCTTGTGGCACTCCCGAAGAAACATGTTTCCAGGAAGATTTTTCATTTGCACAGACAACACATTGCTGTCTGTCTTTTAAGTAGATTTCAAACCATCTCATTGCACAATCAGAGAAATTAAGCTGTTGCATTTTTCTGAGTAATATGTCAAAGTTAACAGTGTCAAAAGCTTTGCTGAAGTCCAGTAGCGTCAATATTGTTGCCTTTCGATTGTCGATGGCATATTTCAGGTCATCAGTTACTTTAATTAGAGCAGTGTTTGTGCTGTGATGTTTACGGAAACCGGATTGAAATTTTTCATATAGACTGAATTCATGCAAGTTTTCAGTGATTTGGTCATGAACAATATATTCAAGTGCTTTGGAAACAGCAGGCAGTATGCTAATTGGTCGGTAATCACTAGGCAGTTGCGGGTTTTTGATCTTAGTGATGGGTCGAATTATGCTTCTTTTCCATGCAGTGGGGTATATTCCGTTCACGAGGGAAAAATCAAATATGTCAGTTAAGACAGGTACTAAGATATCGGCAACATTCTTAATCATGGTTATACCGATACTGTCGTTGCCTATTGCATCAGAAGAGATTCTCATTATTGCTTTTCTTGCCGTATTTGTTGTTACATGTTTTAGATGGAAGGTATCGTTGTTAGTTATCCTGTTTGGGGATTCTTGTGGACGGTAATTATCAGCCGTGCTGGGATTCAGAGGTGCAGAGAAGAATTCATTTAATTCGTTAGCTGACACATGAAAAGTAGTTTCCGATTTTGCCTTTCCGACCCCCAAGCTACGGAGATTCTTCCATAGAGTCGTGGGTGTCAGATCGCTGCATACAAGGGAGCGAGCGTGCCTGATTTTGGCATTGCGAATGCATTGTTTCACTCTGTTCCGTAGCTTTCTATATTCTTCGAAACGCTCGGGTTTCGGATCTGCCTTGAAACGCCTGTGGGCAGCATCCCTATTAGTCATCATTTGACGTAATTCAGCTGTCAGCCATGGAGCAGGAGATTTTCTTACACGGACTGTGCGCACAGGTGCATGTTTGTCATAAAGGGCAGTGAGTTTATCACCAAGTTCATTAATTTTGCAGTCGATTGTAGGTTCTCTGATTATTTGATGCCATGAGATTTCTGAGCAATCGGCTGTTAGAGCGTCAAGGTCAATACGTTTCATGTTCCTACAAGTTATATAACGAGATTTGATCCTTGGGGTCTGCACAGAGTAGGTCAGGAATATTACATCATGTACTGAGAGGCCAGGGGCCAATGATTGACCAACATCTCTTACTTTGTCAGTCTGTTTCGTTGCGATCACGTCTATAAGAGTATGACTGTGCGCCGTATGGTGTGTAGGTTGTAATGGAAGAATGTTCATGCTATTGCAACTAAACAATCTTCTTAGGTTTATTGCGGAGGGAGTGTCTCTTAGCAGGTCTATGTTCAAGTCACCCATTACGATGACATGTTCGTATTGACACTGAAGTGAATGTAATTCCGACTGGAAGGAACTCATTGAGCTTATTTTTGGCGGCTTGTACACGTCGCCAGTCAAGAATTTCCGACTTTGTATATTTATTTCAATGAACATGAATTCAGCCTCTTTTTCTTCAGCAGGATTTGATGTACATAAGACTGTCGCTTTGAGATCTGTTCGTATATATGCGCCGACCCCGCCACCTCGCTTTTTTGATCTGTCTGCCCTAAGAAATGTGTACCCTGGGAGATGAATAGATGCAGAGGATGTGTGTGGTTTCAACCACGTTTCGGATAAGAGGATTACGTGGTAGTTTAATAGGTTGAAGAGGAGGCTAAGTTCTTCGTAATGCGCAGGTAAAGACTGAATGTTGCAGTGAGCTGCTAAAAGCTCGGACGCGTTCCGCTGAGCAGCCTGGAGTAGGGTGGCAGACTGGTTTGTCCCTGCCGCGAGGGGCACTGGTCGGTGTGACATAATACAGGGGTGTCCGAGGTTTTGCGCGCCCTGTTTGTGACTCCGCGAGTGCCGAAAGAAAGGCGACTGCAAGAGATTTCCTGAGGTTGCGGGAGTATAGAAAATGGATTAGTGGTATTCGGTGCAGGGAGAATATGACCAAAATGGTGACGGCTGTGTGTCACTGAGTATCCTATGTCGTAAGAGGAGAAATGTAATTAGAATATTTGAAACAGCTTAGGGTGGAAATAAGGGAAAGGGGAGTGATTTAAGAGGCCGATGCTGCCAGCAGAGAGAAGTAAGCTTAATATTTAATAGATTATCGTAGGAAGCTAGAATTAAATTGAAATTTACTAGAGTGATACTGGTAGTGATTATCGTAGGAAGCTACAATTAGATTTAAATTTGCTAAAGTGATACTGATAGTGAGTTTTGTTATGAACAATTTAAACCGAAGAGATGGTTGACTAATGAACTAAAGGAGAGACTAATAATTGCAATAGAACTATTATCCAATGGAAGAGAATAAACTGAGAAAATGAAAAAAGTATTAGGAGTAACTAAAACTAAGCAATGGCTACAGCTACAGACACAAAAAAATAGTAAAAAGTTAATACAGTTACAAAAACAATTAGTTGAAGGTACAAATAATTAAAAAGTTAATACAATTACAAGACTGTATCTGAGTATAGGACTGTTAAAATTTGCAAATGGTGTTAAGTTTGTCTTTTTGCTCGAGTAGGTTCACTTAATACTATTTAGTTCTGTCATGTTTGTGACTGTCTTCTTTCCAGCTGCCATCCTGAGTCCACACATTCTGAAGACCAAAATGGGATATGGCACTGTTTAAAATCTTTAGCCGCTCGTGTGTCAGATCTTCCCTTATTGTAAGCCCTGTCCTTGCTAACTTCCTCTTCTGGGTAAAGATCTCAGCCCTTTTTCAGTATGAGAGAAATTTAATTATTATTGGACGAGGTTTGGTAGCACCTGGTAGTTTTCGTCCCACCCGATGGCTCCTGTCAATGTCTGCCTTGGTCACTTCAACGCCTAATTTTTCACGCGCAACCTGTATAAGCAGGTTGTCCGTGTCTTCTTCTTTATTTTCTGCTACTCCAAACAGTCGTAGACTATTTAGCCTTTGGTACTGTTCTAGCTCGTCTGCGGCGGCAGATAGTTTCACTTCCAACTCTCGTGCCTTTTTCTCGTATTCAGACACAGACTTTTTAGTGCTGTAATTTCGGAAGTATTGGCCTCAACAGTTTCACGCATTTTGGCCAATACTGCTGCCGTTACAGTATCTGATATGGTGCTGCTATCAGATCGAGATTGTTTTTATCGCGAAGCGCAGCGTTTACCTCAGAGCGGACCAGCTCCGCTATACCGGGAGCCGTGGCCGCACCTTCCGCCAGGAGCAGGCCCGCCGCACCTGCTGCTTCCCCGCTGCTGGACGCGCTGCTGTTGACTCTTCTGTTTACCATTTTCTCGCAGGTATTGGCGGAGCACAGAAAAAAAATAGCACTACTGCACAGAACACTGTTGTTTACACGATTTCCACTTGTACTAGACAACACCACCTGCGAGAACACCTTCGAATTCGACTAAATTTCGCGAGCCGAACTTAACACGTGTTACACTGCAGCCGCCATATGGCAATAGAACTACAAATGTTAAACAATAACTGAACTGATTAGAACATATCTCAAGAGAATGAACCCTGAGGTTGTCACAAATATACTTTTTCACCTTCACATGAGACACAAACATTAAACACAACAGAAACAATCCAGAGATTGTACAGATGTACAAGTACAGTACCTACTAAGTCAGAGAGCATGAACTACGAACTTACAGAAATATCTAAAAGAAATTATGAACCTATATTACAGCATACTTACTCGTTATGTCTCGGTTTGATGATTTAGGATATGTTTCCATGCTTTATGACATCCAAATGAATGACAGTAAAAGTTGCTGTTCATTGTTCATTATACTTGAGAAGGTTGTAAAAAAGTTCATTGACATTGTCTCATCGTTGTCATTGAGTATTTTCTACCCACGTTTTTCGGTTTTGAATAAAAAATTTTTCATAGAGATTCTCTTTGTGATTTTTGTTTGGCTTATGAAGTGTTACTACATTATTATCTTTGTTGTCAAAAGCTTGTCTTGTGTCCTTAACGTAAGTAGCCGCGGCATATTTATTGAGGCCGGTTTATTTAAATTGATTTATGCCTTCTGTAAATATAGTTCATTAGTTTAATCTAATCATGCCCACATACTGTACTGAGCTTCCATTGCACTTTATCTTGTAGACGCCTGAGTTGGAACACTCGTTTTTGCTGAATTTTATGTTGTGTGGCAGTCTGTTAGATAGTTCCTTGCTGGTGGGAAAAGCAACTCTTACACCACGTTGTCTCAATTCATTACCGGAGAGAGGTGAAACAAGTGACAAGTGATAAGTAGATAAAAATCTTAGAACTGACGGAAGATCGAAACCGAGACATTGAGATCCATAGCCTGCCAGTTCACCACTTTTTCCCTCCCTCTGTTCCTTCGTCGTCTTCCTTCTGCGGGGTCGGCCGCTGTGATTGAGCGCTCCTAGGCGCTGCTACCGTCGCAGGTTCGAATCCTGTCTCGGGTATGGATGTGTGTGTTGTTCTTAGGTTAGTTAGATTTAACTAGTTCTAAGTCTTAGGGGACTGATGACCTCAGACGATTAGTCCCTTAGCGCTTAGAGCCATTTTAAACTCATGCGAGGAGATCGGTTCTGAGTGGACGTAGCATGACACGTCTGATACTAGGGTCTCGATATTTAGAGTCTCGAAATGACGAGTTTCCAATGAATCCGAGACCGACAAGAAAATTAAAAATCAACTAATGCACAGTGTCTCGATTATCGATCCGTTTCCCCCTACTGCTATTAGCACACCACATATCAAATCACTCATTCCTCTTAGTTGTACCGTAAAAACTTCTCCTGATTATTAATTGTTTACACAATTTTAGGTTTGTCATTGTCGATGGAGTACAGTGTTGTGTTTTGTTGACTGTTTTTGTTTATGCATCTAAAAATGAGAGCTGTAACAAACAAAAACAAATTTTTGGAACGTTAAGTTAAAAACACTGAAACGACCTGAAAAAAAAAAAAACTTGCTCTCTAGTTCTGTGTCAGAGAAGCTACTGTTTGTGACTGGCGAAGAAACCGACCGAAAATTGAACAGTTTTGTTGAAATAAATGCCATGAAGAATCTCTCAACCTGAAAACTATAAAGAAGTCGGATTGTAAAAAATCAAGTTGTCAATAGTCCGAGGTGGCCACGGGCTCGTTCACCTAGACCTTTTGAGACTCTGCAGTAATGAATACTTCACTTAGAGTTCTTTTACACTATTTGCACCTGTAATTTTAAAAGTAATTATACGTGTGACAGAATTAAAATATATTATTTATTAATGTTGCAAAAATCTAAAGATTCGTGATTTCGATTTTTATCCCGTTATCTTGTTTAAAGGTTAAAGGCTTTAATCTTACTGTAGTGGATTATGTGAGCTTGAACCAAGATGTCCATAAAACCAATATGGCTCAGTATTTTTCATGTAGCTTGAGCGACAACATTCAAAGTCTTTGACATGACAGCTAGCATCTTTAACTTGTAAGAACTGGAAAATATTTTTGTTTTCAAATGTGTAGTACAAATACACGTGACGCTAGTACAAGATACAGCGAGTTATTCTCTTCCATCACGCTGTAAATAAAGACCTCGCAATCATTTACAATTATATAAAACTTTAAACATGCAACCGAAGTTAATGTTTCAGCACTAGTTCTGCTGGTTGCAGAAACAGGTACACATGGGCGCCGAAAATGAAACTGCAGATGTAAAACGGAACGGAAACAATCCGATGAGGGCGGCACTGCGAGTCAAACTGATGGTGGGCTTTAATATCGAATGACTGAAGCACGAAATCGATGTCATTGTTTGCATTATTTCTCTGTCAGTGTCGTATTATACCTAGGCTGGGAATGATCCATGATAGTGGCAGTAGAGTTCCTTCAAAGTGGACTAAATAACGCGAAGAAACGCAGTAACAAGTCACCTTTCTTTAGCTTTTTTCCACGTCAAGTAGCATACCGTATTGCCACTCATCTTCAGGTAACTTAATAATCAAATATTTAACGTCGGAACGAGTAAGTCGACTTCATTTGTAACGCTGCATCTCTAACGTGCAAAACAGCAGCTTCCTTAGTCACTACTTTCCTTTCGAGTCGCGCACAGCCGTAGATTTGCTTATTCACAGGAACCGCACATAATTAAGGTGACTGGACGTCGTATAAAAATCGATTGTGACCCCCCGGTTCCTGCTCAGCGCTTTATGTTTATTTTGTGGCTTCGCTTATTTCAGGTGTTCAGATTTTATGTACTATGAACTCAAAACAGGGAGTGCACAATGGCAAAGAATAAAGAAGAAGCTGTGACTAACGAGAGTTGAAACCATCGCGCTTCTTACCTCATTTAGTCCTAAACCAAATGTGCACTTTCCGAAGTTGAATCTGTAATTATCCTGAGTCTGACTAGTGACTTCTTACCTGGGTAATTCCTCAGCAGTATACCTCACAGTCTATAAATCAAGACAATGAAGGTTGACTGACCAGAGAAAACTTGTCCAGACCATCAATTTAGTAGGAAGAGTTAAATACACTAGTAGTTCATATCACGATGTTGCTGCTGATAATCATTTTGGTACTGATTCCAGACACTTTCGAAAATTGATGTGTAGAAGTCAATGCAGCAGACCAGAGGTTAACCGCACCTCTCCCACTGGGATGCTTTGAACTGTTTATAAGGAATTTGGATCCCTTACTCGGCCATCTGTCACGCAGTAGCAAAAAGTTAATAGTATGTAGTGGGTTCAACGTAGATTTTCTAAAGAATTTTGATAGGAAAAATTATCTCGAAACTCCATTTGCATCTTAAAATTTTGTCTCAGTAGTTAACTTTGCAACGAGGGTGGATAAAGACAGTAAGACCTTAATTGATGATCCTTTCTTTTCTGAGCCCCAAAGCAAGACAATAACTATTTACCTAATAACAAATGCTCTCCCTGATGATGATGTACAGTTATTAGGATAAATAAGATAGTGCTTCAGTACTGATACTTTTCAGTACTGATACTTCTCAGTGGAAATCAGTTAAAATAATTAATGACTCCAGGACAAACGTTTTTGCAATAGCTTAATGAGATCACATGGGATGAAATTTATAATGAACCAAATGCTAAGATCAAATTTAATCTGTTCCATGATAAATTCATGCCATTCAATAAAAATAGTTTTCCGCATTAGCTGGATCATTAATGGTGTTGAACAGCGGTGCCACCCTTTTAGATTACCTGGGCAACATTGGAAGAACACGAGTATTTTGGGTTGCACAGGACCAATGAGAGATGACAGAATAGTATCGTATTGTGTAAGTTTCAGATTGAAAATATTAAATTTATTATAACTTCACATAAACGGTGTTTTCTGTCCTTTTTTTACCTGTCGCCTGACAGATGGTTATTTCTTGAGTATCACTGATACTTCTTTTTGAGCTACAAGCGACCCGCGGGCTGGACACCACTGGATTAAAGTGTCTTTTGAAAAAGCGAAATGTATCTGTTGACAAGAGAAGCGGATTCCCTGCAGTAGTTGCACACTACATGAAATACTCAAAATTAATAACACAATTTATTAAACAATCAAGAAACACGCACATAATGTCAGAAATCAGTATTTCCGACAGTATATTTAAGGCTGTATGGACTATAGTGTAACGAGACACAGGGCAACAAACCACAGAAAAGAATACCATCATTATTAGACTGAATGGAAAATCTATAAATGATGAGCAGAAGGTAACAAATATATTTTATAATCATTTCTTAGATGTAGTAGATACTATACGGATAAACAGTTCAAGAGAAAAATCACAGTAGCAAGGTGAAAAAGCAACCATCGTAAAATTCAGTAACATGATTGTAGCTTTTCCTTCCGAAATGAAGAGAATTATATATTCTCTCAAAAATAAAAGTTCGTCTGTGTTTGATGGTGCTTTCAATACGGTACTGAAGACCTGTTCCATATAATAAGTCCTGTCTTATCTGAAATATGTAATGCATCACTAACTCAAGGCATTTTTTTCACAGAGACTGAAAATATGGCGTTATTAAACCCCACTTAAAGATAGGTGATAGGAGATATGATAATAACTACTGACCTATTTTACTTCTGACGATATTTTCTAAATTTATTCAGAAAGTGATGTATTCTGGAATAATTATCCACCTGAGCAACGACAATATCCTCACCAAATCACAGGTTGGCTTTGAGAAGAGTTATTCTTCTGAGAATGCCATTTACATGTTCACTCACCAAATTTTACAAGTTTTAAATAACAAAAAAGCGTCGGTTGATATTTTTTGCGACCTATCTGAGGCATTTGACTGTGTGAATCACAGTATTCATATCGATAAATTGAAGTTTTATCAGATTGCTGCTATAATCAACCAATGAATAATGTCATATCTAAATGATGCAGAAGTTATACTTGGTAATTGCATGGGGGCTTAATTAAATAGAATGCAAATAATTTTAATTTTAGTCGCTGTTTCTCCGATTACGAAATCTCGTAACCGGTTGGCCCTGAATATAATTAGTACGCAGTCTGAATGCATAGAATAACAACAAGGATGAAAGGAAATTTCCGTTAACACAATTAATTAATTAAGTCCCCAGCAACTATAAAAACGTATGAAACAAGAAAGCACAAATGTGACTGTTCTGTGTGTGGAAGTGTGATTCAATGTACACATCTGGCATGGTTCTACCTCAATAAGACAAAATATTTTAAACACAATTTACACTGAAGTAATTAAAAACCTAGAAATACTATTATTGCATATAGAATCCAGAATTACAGTCTAACAGAAGAACATGAGCCAGATGCTTTGTCGACTGAACCTGTGACCAAGAGGCATAAGACATTTGAAATAAAAAAAATTTTTACTTTCATATATATTGGCGAAAAATACACTTTGATCATTACAACATCCCCAATCGAATAACATATGGTGTCTTGCCCAAAAAGAACAACTAGTACTCTATCGACGTCTCAACAAGCACAAATCACACCTACCTCAGAACTACTACTGCACTCACCAACTTCTCAGTGGCAAGTGCCAGTGGAGGCGGCTGAATAATACTCTTCGGCGCAATCTCTGGCGCTTTGACTCAGTGTAGCCACCTTTCAAATGGCCTTCCTCCACGGGCTAGAATTTGATGGTATTTTTGAAAGCATTGGTGGTGAAAATACCACCAAATTCGTCCCAAAAAAATACAGACAAAAATAAAAGATAATATTAAATAAGTAAATACCACATAACCAAATAAATTTTGGCTTTGCACTGACCCTTCAATAACCTAATATATAAAATACAGTAAGAAATACAAATGCATGTATACATATGTTTCTACATAATAGTTTACACAAGTATCACGTGGTTAAAGAATTCAATCAATAGCGTCAGCTATGACGAATAGGTACAGGTAAGAGTCTCATGACATTTCATATACAGTAAATACACAAAAAAATCTGTTTATACAAATTTTTACATAAAATCTTTTCAGTAGTTCAATAAACGAGTATGACTCCTCAGAGTACTTGAGAGTCCCAGCAGCAACACCCAGCAATGGTCAACAAGTGCAAATAGCAGTCTCATAACATTTCATCAGCAGTATTTAAATAGCTCCAACAGCAGCACCCACAAATGGCGACCAGACAAAGACAACATCAAAAGACATTATCTCAGTAGCAGCAGTTCCATCAGTTGCACCCAGCAATGTTGAACAGGTGCAGAAACCAACAAGTGACATCATTACAGTAAAAGACACCATCAGTGGCAACCAGCAATCTTGAACAGCTGCACACAGCAACAAGTGACATCATCTAAGTAGAAGGAGTTCCATCAGTGGCACCCAGTAATCTTGAACAGGTGCACACACCAACAAGTGACATCTTTCCAGTAGAAGCAGTTCCATTAGTGGCATCCAGCAATGTTGAACTGGTTCAGACACCAACAAGTGACATCATTTCAGTAGAAGCAGTTCCATCAGTGGCACCCAGAAATGCTGACAGGTGCAGACACCAACAAGTGACATCATCTCAGTAGAAGCAGTACCATTAGTGGCACCCAGCAATGTTGAGCAGGTACACACAGCAAAGAGTGACATCATCTCAGTAGAAGCAGTTCCATCAGTGGCACCAAGCAAAGTTGAGGAGGTGCCGACAGCAACAAGTGACATTATCTCAGTAGAAGTAGTTCCATCAGTGGCACGCAGCAATGCTGACAGGTGCAAACACCAACAAGTGACATCATCTCAGTAGAAGCAGTTCGATCAGTCGCACCCAGCAATGTTGAGCAGGTGTGTACAGCAACAAATGATATCATCTCAGTAGAAGCATTTCTATCAGTGGCACCCAGCAATCTTGAGCAGGTGCACACACCAACAAGTGACATCATCTCAGTAGAGGCAGTTCCATCACTGGCACACAGCAATGTTGAGCAGGTGTGGACAGCAACAAGTGACGTCATCTCAGTAAAAGCAGTTCCATCAGTGGCACCCTTCAATGTTGACAAGGTGCACACACCAACAAATGACATCTTTCCAGTAGAAGTAGTTCCATCAGTGGCAACCAGCAATGTGGAACAGGTGCAGACAGCAAAACGTGACATCATCTCCGTAGAAACAGTCCATCAGTGGCAACCTGCAATGTTCAGCAGATGCAGACACCAACAACAGACATCATTCCAGTAGAAGCAGTTTCACCAGTGGCCGCCAGCATTGTTGAAAAGGTGCAGACACAAACAAGTGACATCATTTCAGTAGAAGCAGTTCCATCAGTGGCATCCAGCAATGTTGAGTAGGTGCAGACAGCAACAAGTGACATCAGTCCAGTAGAAGCAGTTCCATCAGTGGCACCCAGCAATGTTGAGCAGGTGCAGACAGCAGCAAGTGACATGATCTCAGTAGAAGCAGTTCCATCAGTGGCACCCAGCAATGTTGAGCAGGTGCAGAAAACAACAAGTGACATCATTCCAGTAGAAACAGTTCCATCAGTGGCACCCAAGCAATGTCGAACAGGTGCAGAAACCAAAAAGTGACATCATTCCGGTAAAGCAGTTACATCAGTGGCACCCAGCAATGTTGAACAGGTGCAGCCATCAACAAGTCATATCATCTCAGTAGAAGCAGTTCCATCACTGCCACCCACCAATGTTGAGCAGGTGCAGACAGCAACAAGTGGCATCATGTCAGTAGAAGCAGTTCCATCAGTGGCACGCTGCAATGTTGAGAAGGTTGCCACGCCAACAAGTGTCATCTTTCCAGTAGAAGCAGTTCCGTCAGGGGCACCCAGCAATGTTGAGCAGGTGCAGACAGCAACAGGTGACATCATATCAGTAGAAAAAGTATATCAGTGGCACCCAGCAATGTTAAGCAGGTGCAGACAGCAACAACTATCATCATGTCAGTAGAAGCAGATCCATCAGTGGCACCCTGCAATGTAGAGAAGGTTGCCGCACCAACTAGTGACATCGTTCCAGTAGAAGCAGTTCCATCAGTGGGACGCAGCAATCTTGAGCAGGTGCAGACAGCAACAAGCGACATGATCTCAATAGAAGCAGTTCCATCAGTGGCACCCAGCAATGTTGAGCAGGTGCAGAACACAACAACAAGTGACATCATTCCAGTAGAAACAGTTCCATCAGTGGCACCCAGCAATGTTGAACAGGTGCAGACACCAACAAGTGACATCATCTCAGTAGAAGCAGTTGCATCAGTGGCACCTAGCAATGTTGACCAAGTAAACAACCAAACAAGTGGCATCATTCCAGTAGAAGCAGATCTATTAGTGGCACCCAGCAATTTTGAACAGGTGCACACAGCAACGAGTTACATCATCTCAGTAGAAGCAGTTCCATCATTGGCACACAGTAATGTTGAACAGGTGCAGACTGCAACAAGTGACATCATCTCTGTAGAAGCAGTTCCATCAATGGCACCCAGCAATGTTGAACAGTTGCAGACAGAAACAGGTGACACAATTTCAGTAGAAGCAGTACCATAAGTGGCACCCTGCAATTTTGAACAGAAGCACACACCAACAAGTGACATCATCTCAGTAGAAGCAGATCCATCAGTGGCACCCAGCAATGTTGAACAGGTGCACACACCATCAAGTGACATCATTCGAGTAGATGCAGTTCCATCAGTGGCAACCAGCAATGTTGAACAGGTGCAGCCATCTACAAGTCATATCATCTCAGTAGAAGCAGATCCATCAGTGGCAACCAGCAAGATTGAACAGGTGCCGACAGCAACAAGTGACATAATCTCCGTAGAAGCAATCCATCAGTGGCACCCTGCAATGTTCAGCAGGTGCACACACCAACAAGTGACATCATGCCAGTAGAAGCAGTTTCACCAGTGGCCCCCAGCATTGTTGAACAGGTGCAGACACCAACAAGTGACATCATTTCAGTAGAAGCAGTTCCATCAGTCGCACCCAGCAATGTTGAGCAGGTGCAGACAGCAACAAGTGACACGATCTCAGTAGAAGCAGTTCCATCAGTGGCACCCAGCAATGTTGAGCAGGAGCAGACAACAACAAGTGACATCATTCCCGTAGAAGCAGTTCCATCAGTAGCAACCAGCAATGTTGAACAGGTGCGGACAGCAACAAGTGACATAATGTCCGTAGAAGCAATCCATCAGTGGCACCCTGCAATGTTCAGCAGGTGCAGACACCAACAAGTGACATCATGCCAGTAGAAGCAGTTTCACCAGTGGCCCCCAGCATTGTTGAACAGGTGCAGACACCAACAAGTGACATCATTTCAGTAGAAGCAGTTCCATCAGTCGCACCCAGCAATGTTGAGCAGGTGCAGACAGCAACAAGTGACACGATCTCAGTAGAAGCAGTTCCATCAGTGGCACCCAGCAATGTTGAGCAGGAGCAGACAACAACAAGTGACATCATTCCCGTAGAAGCAGTTCCATCAGTAGCAACCAGCAATGTTGAACAGGTGCGGACAGCAACAAGTGACATAATCTCCGTAGAAGCAATCCATCAGTGGCACCCTGCAATGTTCAGCAGGTGCAGAACCAACAAGTGACATCATTGCAGTAGAAGCAGTTTCACCAGTGGCAACCAGCGTTATTGAACAGGTGCAGACACCAGCAAGTGACATCATTTCAGTAGAAGCAGTTCCATCAGTGGCATCCAGCAATGTTGAGTAGATGCCGACAGCAACAAGTGACATCGGTCCAGTAGAAGCTGTTCCATCAGTGGTACCCAGCAATGTTGAGCAGTCGCAGACAGCAACAAGTGACATGATCTCAGTAAAAGCAGTACTATCAGTGGCACCCAGCAATGTTGAGCCGGTGCAGACAACAACAGGTGACATCATTCCAGTAGAAACAGTTCCATCAGTGGCAGGCAGTAATGTTTAACAGCTGCAGACACCAACAAGTGACATCATTCCAGTAGAAGCAGTTCCATCATTGGCAACCTGCATTGTTGAAAAGATGCACACACCAACAAGTGACATCTTTCCAGTAGGAGCAGTTCCATCAGTTGGAACCAGCAATGTTGAACAGGTGCAGACAGCAACAAGTGACAGAATCTCCATAGAAGCAATCCATCAGTGGCACCCTGCAATGTTCAGCAGGTGCAGACACCAACAAGTGACATCATTCCAGTAGAAGCAGTTTCAGCAGTGGCCCCCAGCATTGTTGAACAAGTGCAGACTCCAACAAGTGACATCATTTCAGTAGAAGCAGTTCCATCAGTGGCACCCAGCAATGTTGAGCAGTTTCAGACAGCAACAAGTGACATGATCTCAGTAGAAGCCGTTCCATCAGTGCCACCCACCAATGTTCAGCAGGTGCACACACCAACACTTGACATCATTCCTGTAGAAGCAGTTTCACCAGTGGCCCCCAGCATTGTTGAACAGGTGCAGACACCAACAAGTGACATCATTTCAGTAGAAGGAGTTCCATCTGTGGCACCCAGCAATGTTGAGCAGTCGCAGACAGCAAGATGTGACGTGATCTCAGTAGAAGCAGTTCCTTCAGTGGCAAACAGCAATCTTGAACAGGTGCAGACAGCAACAAGTGACATCATCTCAGTAGAAGCAGTTCCATTAGTGGCACACAGCAATGTTGAGCAGATGCACACAGCAAAGGGTGACTTCATCTCAGAAGAAGCAGTTACATCAGTGGCACCGATCAAAGTTGAGCAGGTGCCGACAGCAACAAGTGACATTATCTCAATAGAAGCAGTTCCATCAGTGGCACCTAGCAACGCTGACAGGTGCAAACACCAACTAGTGACATCATCTCGGTAGAAGCAGTTCTGTCAGTGGCACCCAGCAAAGTTGAGCAGGTGGATTCAGCAACAAGTGACATCATCTCGGTAGCAGCAGTTCCACCAGTGGCACCCAGCAATGCTGAGCAGGTGCGGACTCCAACAAGTGACACTATTGCAGTGGAAGCAGTCGATCAGTGGCACGCAGCAACACTGACAGGTGCTGACACCAAAATGTAACATCATCTCAGTAGAAGCAGTCCCATCAGTGGCACACAGTAATGCTGAACAGGTGAACACAGCAACAAGTGATATCATCTCAGTAGGAGTAGTTCCATCAGTGGAACGCAGCAATGTAGAGCAGGTGCAGACAGCAACAGCTGACATAAATTCAGTATAAGCAGTACCGTCAGTGGCACCCTGCAATGTTGAACAGGTGCACACACCAACAAGTGACATCATCACAGTAGATGCAGATCCATCAGAGGCACCCTGCAATGTTGAACAGGTGCACCCACCAACTAGTGACATTATCTCAGTAGAAGTAGTTCCATCAGTGGCTCCCAGCGATGTTGATCAGGTGCAGACACCAACAAGTGACATCATCACTGTAGAAGCAGTTCCATCAGTGTCACACAGCAATGTTGAACAATTGCACACAGCAACAAGTGACATCACCTCAGTAGAAGCAGTTCCATCAGTGGCACCCAGCAATGTTGAGCAGGTGCAGTCAGAAGAAGTGACATCATCTCTGTAAAAGCAGTTCCATATGTGGCACCGAGCAATGTTGAACAGGCTCGGACACCAACAAGTGACAGCATTTCAGTAGAAGCAGTTCCATCAGTGGCACCCAGCAATGCTGACAGGTGCAGACACCAACAAGTGACATCATCTCAGTAGAAGCAGTCCCATGAGTGGTACCCAGCAATGTTGAGAAGGTTCAGACAGCAACAAGTGACACCATCTCAGTAGAAGCAATTCGATCAGTGGCACCCTGCAATGTTGAACAGGTGCAGACATCAACAAGTGATATCATCTCAGTAGAGCAGTTCCATCATTGGCACCCAGCAATCTTGAACAGGTGCACACACCAACAAGTGACATCATCTCAGTAGAAGCAGTTCCATCAGTGGCACACAGCAATATGAGCAGGATTGGACAGCAACAAGTGACATAATTTCAGTAGAAGTAGTTCCATCAGTGGCAACCAGCTATGTGGAACAGGTGCAGACACCAAATAGTGACATCATCTCAGTAGAAGTAGTTTCATCAGGGGCAACCAGCAATGTTTAGAACGTGCAGACAGAAACAAGTGACATCATCTCCGTAGAAGCTGTCCATCAGTGGCATCCTGCAATGTTAACCTGGTGCAAAAACCAACAAGTGACATCATTGCAGTAGAAGCAGTTTCACCAGTGGCCACCAGCATTGTTGAACAGGTGCAGACACCAACAAGTGTCATCATTTCAGTAGAAGCAGTCCAACAACGGCACCCTGCATGTTGTGCAGGTGCAGACAGCAACAAGTGACTTCATCTCAGTAGAAGCAGTTCCATCAGTGGCACCAAGCAATGTTGAGCAATTGCAGACACCATAAAGTCACATCTTTTGAGTAGAAGCAGTTCCATCAGAGGCTCCCAGCAATGTTGAGCAGGTGTAGAAACCAACAAGTGACATCATCTCAGTAAAAAGAGTTCCATGAGTGGCACCCAGCAATGTTAATTAGGTGCAGACACCAACAAGTGACATCACCTCAGTAGAAGTAGTTCCATCAGTGGCACCCAGCAATGTTGAACAGGTACACACAATAACAAGTGACATCATCTCAGTAGAAGCAGTTCCATCAGTGGCACACAGCAATGTGAGCAGGTGTGGACAGCAACAAGTGACAAAATTTCAGTAGAAGTAGTTCCATCAGTGGCAACCAGCTTTGTTGAACAGGTGCAGACACCAAATAGTGACATCATCTCAGTAGAAGTAGTTACATCAGTGGCAACCAGCAATGTTTAGTAGATGCAGACAGAAACAAGTGACATCATTCCAGTAGAAGCAGTTTCACCAGTGGCCACCAGCATTGTTGAGCAGGCGCAGACACCAACAAGTGACATCATTTCAGTAGAAGCACTCCAACAACGGCACCCTGCATGTTGTGCAGGTGCAGACAGCAACAAGTGACTTCATCTCAGTAGAAGCAGTTCCATCAGTCGCACCAAGCAATGTTGAGCAGGCGCAGACACCAACAAGTCACATCTTTTGAGTAGAAGCAGTTCCATCAAAGGCTCCCAGCAATGTTGAGCAGGTGTAGAAACCAACAAGTGACATCATTTCAGTAAAAACAGTTCCATCAGTAGCACCCCACAATGTTGAGCAGGTGAAGACAGCAACAAGTGACATCATGTCAGTTGAAGCAGTTCCATCAGTGGCACCCTTCAATCTTGAGCAGGTGCAGACAGCAACAAGTGACATCCTCTCAGTAGAAGCAGTTCCATCAGTGGCATCCAGCAACTCTTATGGGTGCAGACACCAACAAGTGATATCATCTGAGTAGGAGCAGTTCCATCAGTGGCAACCAGCAATGTTGAACAGGTGCAGCCATCAACATGTCGTATCGTCTCAGTAGAAGTAGTTCCATCAGTGCCACCCAGCAATGTTAAGCAGGTGAAGACAGCAACAACTGGCATCATCTCAGTAGAAGCAGTTCCACGAGTGGCACACTGCAATAATGAGAAAGCTGCCACGCCAACAAGTGAGATCTTTCCAGTAGAAGCAGTTGCGTCAGTGGCTCCTTGCAGTGTTAAACAGGTGCAGACACCAACAAGTGACTTCATCTCAGTAGAAGTAGTTCCTTCAGGGGCACCCAGCAATGTTGAGCAGTTGGAGACAGCAACGAGACACATCTTCTCTGTAGAAGCAGTCCATCAGTGGCACCCTTCGATGTTCAGCAAATGCAGACACCAACAAGTGACATCTTCCTGTAGAAGCAGTTATATAAGTGGCACCCAGCAATGTTGAACAGGTGCACACACCAACAAATGACATCAATCCAGTAGAAGGAGTTCCATCAGTGGCACCCAGCAATGTTGAACAGGTGCACACACCAACAAGTGACATCAATCCAGTAGAAGGAGTTCCATCAGTGGCACCCTGCAATGTTCAACAGGTGCAGACACGAACAATTGAAATCATTCCAGTAGAAGCAGTTTCACCAGTGGCCCCCAGCATTGTTGAACAGGTGCAGACACCAACAAGTGACATTATCACTGCAGAAGCAGTTCCATCAGTGTCAGGCAGCAATGTTGAACAATTGCACACAGCAACAAGTGACATCACCTCAGTAGAAGCAGTTCCATCAGTGGCACCCAGCAATGTTGAGCAGGTGCAGTCAGAAGAAGTGATATCATCTCTGTAAAAGCAGTTCCATAAGTGGCACCGAGCAATGTTGAACAGGCTCGGACACCAACAAATGACAGCATTTCAGTAGAAGCAGTTCCATCAGTGGCACCCAGCAATGCTGACAGGTGCAGACACCAACAAGTGACATCATCTCAGTAGAAGCAGTCCCATCAGTGGTACCCAGCAATGTTGAGCAGCTTCAGACAGCAACAAGTGACACCATCTCAGTAGAAGGAATTCGATCAGTGGCACCCTGCAATGTTGAACAGGTGCAGACATCAACAAGTGATATCATCTCAGTAGAGCAGTTCCATCATTAGCACCCAGCAATCTTGAACAGGTGCACACACCAACAAGTGACATCATCTCAGTAGAAGCAGTTCCATCAGTGGCACATAGCAATATGAGCAGGATTGGACAGCAACAAGTGACATATTTTCAGTAGAAGTAGTTCCATCAGTGGCAACCAGCTATGTTGAACAGGTGCAGACACCAAATAGTGACAGCATCTCAGTAGAAGTAGTTTCATCAGGGGCAACCAGCAATGTTTAGCAGGTGCAGACAGAAACAAGTGGCATCGTCTCCGTAGAAGCAGTTCCATCAGTGGCACCCAGCAACTCTTATGGGTGCAGACACCAACAACTGGCATCATCTCAGTAGAAGCAGTTCCACCAGTGGCACACTGCAATAATGAGAAAGTTGCCACGCCAACAAGTGAGATCTTTCCAGTAGAAGCAGTTGCGTCAGTGGCTCCTAGCAGTGTTAAATAGGTGCAGACACCAACAAGTGACATCATCTCAGTAGAAGTAGTTCCATCAGGGGCACCCAGCAATGTTGAGCAGTTGGAGACAGGAACGGGACACATCTTCTCTGTAGAAGCAGTCCATCAGTGGCACCCTTCGATGTTCAGCAAATGCAGACACCAGCAAGTGACATCTTCCTCTAGAAGCAGTTATATAAGTGGCACCCAGCAATGTTGAGCAGGTGCAGACACCAACAAATGACATCAATCCAGTAGAAGGAGTTCCATCAGTGGCACCCTGCAATGTTCAACAGGTGCAGACACCAACAATTGAAATCATTCCAGTAGAAGCAGTTTCACCAGTGGCCCCCAGCATTGTTGAACAGGTGCAGACACCAACAAGCGACATCATTTCAGTAGAAGCAGTTCCATCAGTGGCACCCAGCAACATTGGGCAGGTGAAGAAATCAACAAGTGACTAAATCTCAGTAGAAGCAGTTCCATCAGTGGCACCCTACAATGTTGAACACGTGCAATGAGCAACAAATGTAATAATTTCAGTAGAAGCAGATCAATCAATGGCACCCAGCAATGTTGAACAGGTGCATACATGAACAAGTAACATCATCTCAGTAGAAACAGTTCCATCAGTAGCACCATGCAATGTTGAGCACGTGCATACACCTACAAGTGACATCATCTCAGTAGAAGCAGTTTTATCAGTGGCACCCAGCAACGCTGACAGGTGCAGACACCAATAAGTGACATCATCTCAGTAGAAGCATTTCCATCAGTGGCAACAAGCAATGTAGAACAGCTGCAGCCATCAACAAGTCATATCATCTCAGTAGAAGCAGTTCCATCAGTGCCACCCACCAATATTGAGCAGTTGCAGACAGCAAGTAGTGACATCATCTCAGTAGAAAAAGTCCATCAGTGGCACGCAGCAATGTTAAGCAAGTGCAGACACCAACAAGTGACATCATTCCAGTAGGAGCAGTTCCATGAGTCGCACCAAGCGTTGTTGAGCATGTGCAGATACCAACAATTGACATCATTCCTGTAGAAGTAGTTCCATCAGTGGCACCCTTCAATGGTTAGCAGGTGCAGACAGCAACACGTGACATTGATCCAGTAGAAGCAGTTCCATCAGTAGCACCCAGCAAAGTTGAGCAATTGAGGAAAGCAACAAGTGACATCATTTTAGTAGAAGTAGCTGCATCAGTGGCACTCTGCAATGTTGAACAGGTGCAGACAGCAACAAATTTCATTATTTCAGTAGAAGCAGTTCAACCAGTGGCACCCAGCAATGTTGAACAGATGCAGACAGCAACAAGTCACATCATCTCAGTAGAAGCAGTTCCATCAGTGGCACCCAGCAATGTAGTAGAGGTGCAGTCACCAACAAGTGACATCATTTCAGTAGAAGCATACCATCAATGGCACCCTGCAATGTTGTGCAGGTGCAGACAGTAACAAGTGACGTTATCTCTGTAGAAGCAGTTCCATCAGTGGCAAGAAGCAATGTTGAGCAGGTGCAGACACCAACAAATGCCATTATTCCAGTAGAAGCAGTTCCATCAATGGCTCCCAGCAATTTTGAGCAGGTGTACAACCAGAAAAGTGACATCATATCAGTAGAAGCAGTTCCATCAGTGGCACACAGTAATGTTGAACAGGTGCACACACCAACAAGTGACATCATTTCAGTAGAAGCAGTTCCATCAGTGGCACCCAGCAATGCTGACAGATGCAGACACCAACAAGTGACATCGTCTCAGTAGAAGCACTTCCATCAGTGGCGCCCAGCAATGTTGAGCAGGTTAAGATAGCAACAAGTGACACCATCGCAGTAGAATCACTACCATCAGTGGCACCCTGCAATGTTGAACAGGTGCAAACAGCAACAAGGGATATCATCTAGGTAGAAGTATTTCCATCAGTGGCACCCAGCAATCTTGAACAGGTGCACACACCAACAAGTGACATCATATCGGTAGAAGCAGTTCCATCAGTGGCACCCTGCAATGTTGAATAGGTGTCGAATGCAACAAATGTCATAATTTCAGTAGAAGCAGTTCAGTCAGTGACACCCAGCAATGTTGAATAGGTGCAGACAGCAACAAGTAACATAATGTCAGTACAAGCAGTTCCGTCAGTGGTACCCAGCAATGGTGAACAGGTGCAGACAGCAAAAAGTGACATGATCTTAGTAGAAGCAGTTCCATCAGTGGAACCTAGCAATGTTGAGCAGGTGCAGACAACAACAAGTGACATCATTCCAGTAGAAACAGGTCCATCAGTGGCACCCAGCAATGTTGAACAGCTACAGACACCAACAAGTGACATCATCTCAGTAGAAGCAGCTACATCAGTGGCATCTAGCTATGGTGACCAAATAAACAACCAAACAAGTGGCATCATTAGAGTAGAAGCAGATCTATTAGTGACACCCAGCAATGTTGAACAGGTGCACACAGCAACGAGTGACATCATCTTAGAAAAGCAGTTCCATCAGTGGCACACAGTTGTGTTGAACAGGTGCAGACACCAGCAAGTGACATCATCTCAGTAGAAGCAGTTCCATCAGCTGCACCCAGAAATGTTGAGCAGGTGCAGACTGCAACAACTGACATCATCTCAGTAGAAAAAGTCCATCAGTGGCACCCAGCAATGTTAATTAGGTGCAGACACCAACAAGTGACATCACCTCAGTAGAAGCAGTTCCATCAGCTGCATCCAGAAATGTTGAGCAGGTGCAGACTGCAACAAGTGACATCATCTCAGTAGAAAAAGTCCATCAGTGGCACCCAGCAATGTTAATTAGGTGCAGACACCAACAAGTGACATCACCTCAGTAGAAGCAGTTCCATCAGTGGCATCCAGCAATTTTGAACAGGTACACACAATAACCAGTGACATCATCTCAGTAGAAGCAGTTCCATCAGTGGCACACAGCAATGAGAGCAGTTGTGGACAGCAACAAGTGACATAATTTCAGTAGAAGTAGTTCCATCAGTGGCACCCAGCAATGTTGAACAGCTGAAGACATCAACAAGTGACATCATTTCAGTAGAAACAATTCCATCAGGGGCACCCAGCAATGTTGAGGAAGTGCAGACTGCAATAAGTGATATCATCTCAGTAGATAAAGTCCATCAGTGGCACCCAGCAATGTTAAGCAAGTGCAGACACCAACAAGTGACATCATTCCAGTAGGAGCAGTTCCATCAGTCGCACCCTGCAATGTTCAGCATGTGCAGACACCAACAAGTGACATCATTCCAGTAGATGGAGTTCCATCAGGGGCACCCAGGAATGTTTTGCAAGTGCAGACAGCAACAAGTGACATCATCTCCATAGAAGCAGTCCATCAGTGGCTCCCTGCAATGTTCAACATGTGCAGACACCAACATGTGAAATCATTCCAGTAGAAGCAGTTCCATCAGTGGCATCCAGCAATGTTGAGTAGGTACAGACACCAACAAGTGGCATTATTCCAGTAGGAGCAGTTCCATCACTGGCACCCACCAACACTGACAGGTGCAGACACCAACAAATGACATCATCTCAGTAGAAGCAGTCCCATCAGTGGAACCCAGCAATGTTGAGCAGGTTCTGACAGCAACAAGTGACACCATCTCAGTAGAAGCAGTTCGATCAATGCCACCCTGCAAGTGATATCATCTCATTAGAAGCAGTTCCATTAGTGGCACCCAGCAATCTTGAACTGGTGCACATACCATTAAGTGACATCATCTAAGTAGAAGCTGTTCCATCAGTGGCAAACAGCAATATTGAGCAGGTGTGGACAGCAACAAGTGACATCATCTCAGTAGAAGCAGTCCATCAGTATCAGCCTGCAATGTTGATAATTTAAACACACCAACAAGTGACATCTTTCCAAGAAAAGCAGTTCTTCCAGTGCCACCTAGCAATGGTGAATAGATGCAGACACCAACAAGTGACATCATCTCAGTAGAAGCAGTTCCATCAGTGGCACCCAGCAATTTTGAGCAGGTGCAGAGAGCCACAAGTGATGTCATCTCAGTAGAAGCAGTTCTATCAGTGGCACCCTGCTATGGCAGCAGGTACAGACACCAACAAGTGACATCGTACCTGTAGATGCAGATCAATCAGTTCCACCGAGCAATGTTGACTCTTGCAGACAGCAACAAAGAGACATCATTTCAGTAGAAGCAGTGCCATCAGTGGCACCCAGCAATGATGAGCAGGTGCACACACCAACAAGAGACATCATTCCAGTATAAGCAGTTCCATCAATGGCTCCAAGAAATGTTGAACAGGTGTAAAACCAGACAAGTGACACCATCTCAGTAAAAGCAGTTATATCAGTGGCACCCCGCAATGTTGAGCAGGTGCAGGCAGCAGTAAGTGACATCATCTAAGAAGATGCAGTTATATCAGTGGCATCCTGCAATGTTGAGCAGGTGCACACACCAACCAGTGACATCTTTCTAGTAGATGCAGTTCCATTAGTGGCACCCAGCAATGTTGAACATGTGCAGACACCAGCAAGTGACATCATCTCAGTAGAAGCAATACTATTTGTGACACCCAGCAATGTTGAGCAGGTGCAGACACCAACAAGTGACATCATCTCAGTAGAAGCAGTCCATAAATGGCACCCTGCAATGTTGAGCAGGTGCAGACACCAACAAGGGACATCATTCCAGTAGAAGGAGTTCCATCAGTGGCACCCAGCATTATTGAACTAGTGCAGACACCAACAAGTGACATCATTTCAGTTGAAGGAGTTCCATCAGTGGCACCCAGCAAATGGTGAGCAGGTGCTGACACCATCAAGTGACTTTATTCCAGTAGAAGCAGTTGCATCTGTCGCACACTGCAATGTTGAGCAGGTGCAGACACCAACGAGTGACATCATTCCAGTATTAACAGTTTCATCAGTCTCACTCTCCGATGTTGAGCAGGTGCAGACAGCAACAAGTGATATCATTCCAGTATCAGCAGTTTCATCAGTAGCACCCAGCAATGTTGAGCAGGTGCAGGCAGCAACAAGTGACATCATCTGAATAGAAGCATTTCAGTCAGTGGCACCCAGCAATGTTGAGCAGCTGCAGACAGAAACAAGTGACATCATTTCAGTATAAGCAATTCCATCAATGGCACCCAGAAATGTTGAGCAGGTGAATGCAGCAACAGTTGACATCATCTCAATAGAAGCAGTTCCATCAGTGACACCCAGCAATGTTGAGCAGATGCAGACAGCAACAAGTGACATCATCTCAGTAGTAGCAGTTCCATCACTGGCACCCTGCAATTCTGAGCAGGTGCACACACCAAGAAATGACATCATTTCAGTAGAGGCAGCTCCATCAGTTGTACCCAGCAATGTTGAGCAGGTGCAGGCAGCAACAAGTGACATCATCTCAATAGAAGTAGTTCCATCAGTGGCACCCAGCAATGTTGAGCAGCTGCAGACACCAACAAGTAACATCATTCCAGTAGAAGAAATTACATCAGTGGCACGCAGCAACGCTGACAGATGCAGACAGCAACAAGTGACATCAGTTCTGTAGAAGCTGTTCCATCAGTTTCACCCAGCAATGCTGAGCAGATGCAGGCCGCAACAGATGACATCATCTCTATAGAAGCAGTTTCATCAGTGGCACACAGCAACGTAGACGGGTGCAGACACCAACGAGCGACATCATCTCAGTAGATGCAGTTCCATCAGTGGCACCAAGGAATCTTGAACAGATGCACACACCAACAAGTGACTTAATCTCAGTAGAAGCAGTCCATCAGTGAAATCCTGCAATGTTGAGCAGGTGCAGAAACCAACAAGTGACATAATTGCTGTAGAAGCAGTTCCATCAGTGGAACCCAGCATTGTTGAACAGTTGCAGACAGCAACAAGTGACGTCATCTCAGTAGAAGCAGTTCGATCAGTGGCACCCTGCAATGTTGACCAGGTGCACACACAAAGAAGTGACATCTTTCCAGTAGAAGCAGTCCCATCAGTTGCACCCAGCAATGTTGAACAGGTGCAGACACCAACAAGTGTCATCTTTTGAGTAGAAGCAGTTCCACCTTCGGCACCCAGCAATGTTGAGCAGGTGCAGACACCAACAAGTGACATCATCTCAGTAGAAGCAGATCCATCAGTGGCACCCAGCAATGTTGAACAGGTGCACACACCATCAAGTGACATCATATCAGTAGAAGCAGTTCCATCAGTGGCACACAGCAATGTTGAGCAGGTGTAGACAGCAACAAGTGACATCATCTGAGTAGAAGCAGTTCCATCAGTGGCACCCAGCAATGTTGAACAGGTGCAGACACCACCAAGTGACATCATTCCAGTAGAAGCAGTTCCTTTAGTGGCACCCAGCTATGTTGAACAGGTGCAGACACCAACAAGTGTCATCCTTTGAGTAGAAGCAGTTCCACCATTGGCGTCCAGCAATGTTGAGCAGGTGCAGACACCAACAAGCGACATCATCTCAGTACAAGCAGTTCCATCAGTAGCATTCAGCAATGTTGAGCAGATGCAGACAGCAACAAGTGACGTCGTATCAAGAGAAGCAGTTCCATCAGTGGCACGTAGCAATGTTGATCAGGTGCAGACACCAACAAGTGACCTCATTCCTTTAGAAGCATTTCCATCAGTGGCACCCAGCACTGTTAAACAGCTGCAGTCACCAACAAGTGACATCATATCAGTAGAAGCAGTCCCAACAGTGGCACCCAGCAATGTTGAACAGGTGCAGACAGCAACAAGTGTCATCCTTTGAGTAGAAGTAGTTCCACCATTGGCATCCAGCAATTTTGAGCAGTTGCAGACACCAACAAGAGACATCATCTTAGTAGAGGCAGTTCGATCAGTGGCACCCAGCAATGTTGAGCAGGTGCAGACACCAACAAGTGACATCATCTCTGTGGAAGCAGTTCCAACAGTAGCATCCAGCAATGTTGAGCAAGTGCAGACACCAACAAGTGACATCATCTCAGTAGAAGCAGTTCCATCAGTACCATCCAGCAATGTTGAGCAGATGCAGACAGCAACAAGTGACATCATATCAGTAGAAGCAGTTCCATCAGTGGCACGTAGCAATGTTGATCAGGTGGAGACACCAACAAGTGACATCATCTCAGAAGAAGCAGTTCCATAAGTGGCCCCCAGCAACGGTGACAGGTGCAGACACCATTAAGTGACATCATCTCAGTAGAAGCAGTTCCATCAGTGGCACGTACCAATGTGTAACAGGTGCAGACACCACCAAGTGACATAATTCCAGTAGATGCAGTTCCTTTAGTGGCACCCAGTAACGGCGACATGTGTGGACACTAACAAGTGACATCATCTCAGTAGAAGAAGTTCCACCAGTGACACCCAGCAATGTTGAGCAGGTGCACACCATCAAATGGCATAATCACAGTAGAAGCAGTCCATCAGTGGCATCCCGCAATGTTGAGCAGGTGCAGACACCAACAAGTGACCTCATTCCTTTAGAAGCAGTTCCATCAGTGGCATCCTACAGTGTTGAGCAGTTGCAGGCCGCAACAAGTGACATAATCATGGTAGAAGCAGTCCATCAGTGGTATCCTGCAATGTTGAGCAGATGCAGACACCAACAAGTGTCATCATCTCAGTAGAAGCAGTTCGATCAAGGCACCCAGCAATGTTGAGCTGGTACAGACACCAACAAGTGACATCATCTCAGTAGAAGCAGTTCCATCAGTGGCACCCAGCAACGGTGACAGGTGCAGACACCAACAAGTGACATTATCTCAGTAGAAGCAGTTCCATAAGTGACACCCTGCAATGTAGAGCAGGTGCACAAACCAAGAAGTGACATCTTTCCAGTAGAAGCAGTCCCATCAGTTGCACCCTGCAATGTTGAACAGGTGCAGACACCAACACATGTCATCCTTTGAGCAGCAGCAGTTCCACCATTGGCACGCAGCAATGTTGAGCAGGTACAGACACCAACAACTGACATCATCTCAGTAGAAGCAGTCCATCGGTGGCACCGTTCAATGTTGAGCAGATGCAGACAGCAACAAGTGTCATCATCTCAGTACAAGCAGTTATATCAGTGGCACTTAGCAATGTTGGTCAGGTGGAGACACCAACAAGTGACCTCGTTCCTTTGGAAGCAGTTCCATCAGTGGCACCTAGCAATGTTGAACAGCTGCAGTCACCAACAAGTGAAATCATATCAGTAGAAGCAGTTCCATCAGTGGCACCCAGCAATGATGAACAGGTGCAGACACCAACAAGTGACATCATTCCAGTAGCAGCAGTCCCATCAACTGCACCCAGCAATGTTGAATAGCTGTAGACACCAACAACTGACATTATTTGAGTAGAAGCTAATCCATCAATGTCACCCAGAAATGCTGACAGGTGCAGACACCAACAAGTGAAATCATTCCAGTGGAAGCAGTCCATGAGTGGCACCCAGCAACGCTGACAGGTGCAGACACCGACAAGTGACATCATATCAGTAGAAGCAGTTCCATCAGTGGCACACAGCAATGTTGAGCAGGTGCAGACAGCAACAAGTGACATCATCTGAGTAGAAGCAGTTCCATCAGTGGCACCCAGCAATGTTGAACAGGTGCAGACACCACCAAGTGACATCATTCCAGTAGAAGCAGCTCCTTTAGTGGCACCCAGCTATGTTGAACAGGTGTAGACACCAACAAATGTCATCCTTTGAGTAGAAGCAGTTCCACCATTGGCACCCAGCAATGTTGAGCAGGTGCAGACACCAACAAGTGACATCCTCTCAGTAGAAGCAGTTCCATCAGTAGCACCCAGCAATGTTGAGCAAGTGCAGACACCAACAAGTGACATCATCTCAGTAGAAGCAGTTCCATCAGTACCATCCAGCAATGTTGAGCAGATGCAGACAGCAACAAGTGACATCATTCCAGTAGAAGCAGCTCCTTTAGTGGCACCCAGCTATGTTGAACAGGTGTAGACACCAACAAATGTCATCCTTTGAGTAGAAGCAGTTCCACCATTGGCGTCCAGCAATGTTGAGCAGGTGCAGACACCAACAAGCGACATCATCTCAGTACAAGCAGTTCCATCAGTAGCATTCAGCAATGTTGAGCAGATGCAGACAGCAACAAGTGACGTCGTATCAAGAGAAGCAGTTCCATCAGTGGCACGTAGCAATGTTGATCAGGTGCAGACACCAACAAGTGACCTCATTCCTTTAGAAGCATTTCCATCAGTGGCACCCAGCACTGTTAAACAGCTGCAGTCACCAACAAGTGACATCATATCAGTAGAAGCAGTCCCAACAGTGGCACCCAGCAATGTTGAACAGGTGCAGACAGCAACAAGTGTCATCCTTTGAGTAGAAGTAGTTCCACCATTGGCATCCAGCAATTTTGAGCAGTTGCAGACACCAACAAGAGACATCATCTTAGTAGAGGCAGTTCGATCAGTGGCACCCAGCAATGTTGAGCAGGTGCAGACACCAACAAGTGACATCATCTCTGTGGAAGCAGTTCCAACAGTAGCATCCAGCAATGTTGAGCAAGTGCAGACACCAACAAGTGACATCATCTCAGTAGAAGCAGTTCCATCAGTACCATCCAGCAATGTTGAGCAGATGCAGACAGCAACAAGTGACATCATATCAGTAGAAGCAGTTCCATCAGTGGCACGTAGCAATGTTGATCAGGTGGAGACACCAACAAGTGACATCATCTCAGAAGAAGCAGTTCCATAAGTGGCCCCCAGCAACGGTGACAGGTGCAGACACCATTAAGTGACATCATCTCAGTAGAAGCAGTTCCATCAGTGGCACGTACCAATGTGTAACAGGTGCAGACACCACCAAGTGACATAATTCCAGTAGATGCAGTTCCTTTAGTGGCACCCAGTAACGGCGACATGTGTGGACACTAACAAGTGACATCATCTCAGTAGAAGAAGTTCCACCAGTGACACCCAGCAATGTTGAGCAGGTGCACACCATCAAATGGCATAATCACAGTAGAAGCAGTCCATCAGTGGCATCCCGCAATGTTGAGCAGGTGCAGACACCAACAAGTGACCTCATTCCTTTAGAAGCAGTTCCATCAGTGGCATCCTACAGTGTTGAGCAGTTGCAGGCCGCAACAAGTGACATAATCATGGTAGAAGCAGTCCATCAGTGGTATCCTGCAATGTTGAGCAGATGCAGACACCAACAAGTGTCATCATCTCAGTAGAAGCAGTTCGATCAAGGCACCCAGCAATGTTGAGCTGGTACAGACACCAACAAGTGACATCATCTCAGTAGAAGCAGTTCCATCAGTGGCACCCAGCAACGGTGACAGGTGCAGACACCAACAAGTGACATTATCTCAGTAGAAGCAGTTCCATAAGTGACACCCTGCAATGTAGAGCAGGTGCACAAACCAAGAAGTGACATCTTTCCAGTAGAAGCAGTCCCATCAGTTGCACCCTGCAATGTTGAACAGGTGCAGACACCAACACATGTCATCCTTTGAGCAGCAGCAGTTCCACCATTGGCACGCAGCAATGTTGAGCAGGTACAGACACCAACAACTGACATCATCTCAGTAGAAGCAGTCCATCGGTGGCACCGTTCAATGTTGAGCAGATGCAGACAGCAACAAGTGTCATCATCTCAGTACAAGCAGTTATATCAGTGGCACTTAGCAATGTTGGTCAGGTGGAGACACCAACAAGTGACCTCGTTCCTTTGGAAGCAGTTCCATCAGTGGCACCTAGCAATGTTGAACAGCTGCAGTCACCAACAAGTGAAATCATATCAGTAGAAGCAGTTCCATCAGTGGCACCCAGCAATGATGAACAGGTGCAGACACCAACAAGTGACATCATTCCAGTAGCAGCAGTCCCATCAACTGCACCCAGCAATGTTGAATAGCTGTAGACACCAACAACTGACATTATTTGAGTAGAAGCTAATCCATCAATGTCACCCAGAAATGCTGACAGGTGCAGACACCAACAAGTGAAATCATTCCAGTGGAAGCAGTCCATGAGTGGCACCCAGCAACGCTGACAGGTGCAGACACCGACAAGTGACATCATATCAGTAGAAGCAGTTCCATCAGTGGCACACAGCAATGTTGAGCAGGTGCAGACAGCAACAAGTGACATCATCTGAGTAGAAGCAGTTCCATCAGTGGCACCCAGCAATGTTGAACAGGTGCAGACACCACCAAGTGACATCATTCCAGTAGAAGCAGCTCCTTTAGTGGCACCCAGCTATGTTGAACAGGTGTAGACACCAACAAATGTCATCCTTTGAGTAGAAGCAGTTCCACCATTGGCACCCAGCAATGTTGAGCAGGTGCAGACACCAACAAGTGACATCCTCTCAGTAGAAGCAGTTCCATCAGTAGCACCCAGCAATGTTGAGCAAGTGCAGACACCAACAAGTGACATCATCTCAGTAGAAGCAGTTCCATCAGTACCATCCAGCAATGTTGAGCAGATGCAGACAGCAACAAGTGACATCATATCAGTAGAAGCAGTTCCATCAGTGGCACGTAGCAATGTTGATCAGGTGGAGACACCAACAAGTGACATCGTCTCAGAAGAAGCAGTTCCATAAGTGGCCCCCAGCAACGGTGACAGGTGCAGACACCATTAAGTGACATCATCTCAGTAGAAGCAGTTCCATCAGTGGCACGTACCAATGTGTAACAGGTGCAGACACCACCAAGTGACATAATTCCAGTAGATGCAGTTCCTTTAGTGGCACCCAGTAACGGCGACATGTGTGGACACTAACAAGTGACATCATCTCAGTAGAAGAAGTTCCACCAGTGACACCCAGCAATGTTGAGCAGGTGCACACCATCAAATGGCATAATCACAGTAGAAGCAGTCCATCAGTGGCATCCCGCAATGTTGAGCAGGTGCAGACACCAACAAGTGACCTCATTCCTTTAGAAGCAGTTCCATCAGTGGCATCCTACAGTGTTGAGCAGTTGCAGGCCGCAACAAGTGACATAATCATGGTAGAAGCAGTCCATCAGTGGTATCCTGCAATGTTGAGCAGATGCAGACACCAACAAGTGTCATCATCTCAGTAGAAGCAGTTCGATCAAGGCACCCAGCAATGTTGAGCTGGTACAGACACCAACAAGTGACATCATCTCAGTAGAAGCAGTTCCATCAGTGGCACCCAGCAACGGTGACAGGTGCAGACACCAACAAGTGACATTATCTCAGTAGAAGCAGTTCCATAAGTGACACCCTGCAATGTAGAGCAGGTGCACAGACCAAGAAGTGACATCTTTCCAGTAGAAGCAGTCCCATCAGTTGCACCCTGCAATGTTGAACAGGTGCAGACACCAACACATGTCATCCTTTGAGCAGCAGCAGTTCCACCATTGGCACGCAGCAATGTTGAGCAGGTACAGACACCAACAACTGACATCATCTCAGTAGAAGCAGTCCATCGGTGGCACCGTTCAATGTTGAGCAGATGCAGACAGCAACAAGTGTCATCATCTCAGTACAAGCAGTTATATCAGTGGCACTTAGCAATGTTGGTCAGGTGGAGACACCAACAAGTGACCTCGTTCCTTTGGAAGCAGTTCCATCAGTGGCACCTAGCAATGTTGAACAGCTGCAGTCACCAACAAGTGAAATCATATCAGTAGAAGCAGTTCCATCAGTGGCACCCAGCAATGATGAACAGGTGCAGACACCAACAAGTGACATCATTCCAGTAGCAGCAGTCCCATCAACTGCACCCAGCAATGTTGAATAGCTGTAGACACCAACAACTGACATTATTTGAGTAGAAGCTAATCCATCAATGGCACCCAGAAATGCTGACAGGTGCAGACACCAACAAGTGAAATCATTCCAGTGGAAGCAGTCCATGAGTGGCACCCAGCAATGGTGACAGGTGCAGACACCAATAAGTGACATCATCTCAGTAGAAGCAGTTCCATCAGTGGCACCCTGCAATGTTGACCAGGTGCACACACAAAGGAGTGACATCTTTCTTCAAGTAGAAGCAGTTCCATCAGTGGCTCCCAGCAATGTTGAGCAGGTGGAGACACCAACAAGAGACATCATCTCAGTAGAGGCAGTTCGATCAGTGGCACCCAGCAATGTTGAGCTGGTACAGACACCAACAAGTAACATCACCTCAGTAGAAGCAGTTCCATCAGTGGCCCCCAGCAATGGTGACAGGTGCAGACACCAATAAGTGACATCATCTCAGTAGAAGCAGTTCCATCAGTGTTACCTAGGAATGTTTAACAGGTGCAGACACCAACAAGTGACATCATCTCAGTAGATGCAGTTCCATCAGTGGCACCAAGGAATCTTAAACAGATGCACACACGAACAAGTGACTTAATCTCAGTAGAAGCAGTCCATCAGTGACATCCTGCAATGTTGAGCAGGTGCAGACACCAACAAGTGACATAATTGCAGTAGAAGCAGTTCCATCAGTGGTATCCTGCAATGTTGAGCAGGTGCAGACACGAACAAGTGACATCATCTCAGTAGAAGTAGTTCGATCAGTAGCACCCAGGAAAGTTGAGGTGGTACAGACACCAACAAGTGACATCATATCACTAGAAGCAGTTCCATTAGTGGCACCCTGCAATGTACAGCAGGCGCTCACACCAAGAAGTGACATCTTTCCAGTAGAAGCAGTCCCATCAGTTGCACCCAGCAATGTTGAACAGGTGCAGACAGCAACAAGTGTCATCTTTTGAGTAGAAGCAGTTCCACATGTGGCACCCAGCAATGTTGAGCAGGTGCAGACACCAACAAGTGACATCATCTCAGTAGAAGCAGTTCCATCTGTAGCATCCAGCAACCTTGAGCAAGTGCAGACAACAACAACTGACATCATCTCAGTAGAAGCAGTCCATCGGTGGCACCGAGCAATGTTGAGCAGATGCAGACAGCAACAAGTGACATCATCTCAGTAGAAGCAGTTCTCTCAGTGGCACGTAGCAATGTTGATCAGGTGCAGACACCAACAAGTGACCACATTCCTTTAGAAGCAGTTCCATCAGTGGCCCCCAGCAACGGTGACAGGTGCAGACACCAATAAGTGACATCATCTGAGTAGAAGCAGTTCCATCAGTGTTACCTAAGAATGTTTAAAAGGTGCAGACAGCAAAAAGTGTCATCATCTCAGTACAAGCAGTTATATCAGTGGCACTTAGCAATGTTGGTCAGGTGGAGACACCAACAAGTGACCTCGTTCCTTTGGAAGCAGTTCCATCAGTGGCACCTAGCAATGTTGAACAGCTGCAGTCACCAACAAGTGAAATCATATCAGTAGAAGCAGTTCCATCAGTGGCACCCAGCAATGATGAACAGGTGCAGACACCAACAAGTGACATCATTCCAGTAGCAGCAGTCCCATCAACTGCACCCAGCAATGTTGAATAGCTGTAGACACCAACAACTGACATTATTTGAGTAGAAGCTAATCCATCAATGTCACCCAGAAATGCTGACAGGTGCAGACACCAACAAGTGAAATCATTCCAGTGGAAGCAGTCCATGAGTGGCACCCAGCAACGCTGACAGGTGCAGACACCGACAAGTGACATCATATCAGTAGAAGCAGTTCCATCAGTGGCACACAGCAATGTTGAGCAGGTGCAGACAGCAACAAGTGACATCATCTGAGTAGAAGCAGTTCCATCAGTGGCACCCAGCAATGTTGAACAGGTGCAGACACCACCAAGTGACATCATTCCAGTAGAAGCAGCTCCTTTAGTGGCACCCAGCTATGTTGAACAGGTGTAGACACCAACAAATGTCATCCTTTGAGTAGAAGCAGTTCCACCATTGGCACCCAGCAATGTTGAGCAGGTGCAGACTCCAACAAGTGACTTCATTCTTTTAGAAGCATTTCCATCAGTGGCACCCAGCAATGTTAAACAGCTGCAGTCACCAACAAGTGACATCATATCTGTAGAAGCAGTCCCATCAGTGGCACCCAGTAATGTTGAACTGGTGCAGACACCAACAAGTGTCATCCTTTGAGTAGAAACAGTTCCACCATTGGCACCCAGCAATATTGAGCAGGTGCAGACACCAACAAGAGACATCATCTCAGTAGAGGCAGTTCGATCAGTGGCACCCAGCAATGTTGAGTTGGTACAGACACCAACAAGTGACATCATCACAGTAGAAGAAGTTCGATGAGTGGCACCCAGGAATCTTGAACAGATGCACACACCAACAAGTGACAATCTCAGTAGAAGCAGTCCTTCAGTGACATCCTGCAATGTTGAGCAGGTGCAGACACCAACAAGTGACATAATTGCTGTAGAAGCAGTTCCATCAGAGGAACCCAGCATTGTTGAACAGTTGCAGACAGCAACAAGTGACATCATCTCAGTAGAAGCAGTTCCATCAGTGGCACGTAGCAATGTTGAACAGGTGCATCCCAACAAGTGACATAATCACAGTAGAAGCAGTCCATCAGTGGCATCCTGCAATGTTGAGCAGGTGCAGACACCAACAAGTGACCTCATTCCTTTAGAAGCAGTTCCATCAGTGGCACCCTACAATGTTGAGCAGTTGCAGACCGCAACAAGTGACATAATCACGGTAGAAGCAGTCCATCAGTGGTATCCTGCAATGTTGAGCAGGTGCAGACACCAACAAGTGACATCATCTCAGTAGAAGCAGTTCGATCAGTGGCACCCAGCAATGTTGAGCTGGTACAGACGCCAACAAGTGATATCATCTCAGTAGAAGCAGTTCCATCAGTGGCACCCAGCAACGGTGACAGGTGCAGACACCAACAAGTGACATTATCTCAGTAGAAGCAGTTCTATCAGTGACACCCTGCAATGTAGAGCAGGTGCACAAACCAAGAAGTGACATATTTCCAGTAGAAGCAGTCCCATCTGTTGCACCCAGCAATGTTGAAC
This sequence comes from Schistocerca gregaria, assembly GCF_023897955.1. Taxonomy (NCBI): domain Eukaryota; kingdom Metazoa; phylum Arthropoda; class Insecta; order Orthoptera; family Acrididae; genus Schistocerca; species Schistocerca gregaria. The sequence continues at coordinate 573,046,981 of NC_064926.1, forward strand.
AGGTGCAGACACCAACACGTGTCATCCTTTGAGTAGAAGCAGTTCCACCATTGGCACCCAGCAATGTTGAGCAGGTACAGACACCAACAACTGACATCATCTCAGTAGAAGCAGTCCATCGGTGGCACCGAGCAATGTTGAGCAGATGCAGACAGCAACAAGTGACATCATCTCAGTACAAGCAGTTTCATCAGTGGCACTTGGCAATGTTGGTCAGGTGGAGACACCAACAAGTGACCTCATTCCTTTCGAAGCAGTTATATCAGTGGCACCCTGCAATGTTGAACTGGTGCTGACACCCACAAGTCTCATCATATCAGTAGAAGCAGTTCCATCAGTGGCACCCAGCAATGTTGAACAGGAGCAGGTAACATTCCATAATACTCACTATCTCTAATTAGACAGTTCATCAGAGTTTATCAGCATAAATTAAACATTTCCAAGTGGCACCCACCAATCTCATATGCGTGTGGAACGATTTGAAGTGGAATGATCATATAAAATTAATTGTTGGTAAGGCGGGTACCAGGATGAGATTCATTGGGAGAGTCCTTAGGAAATGTTTAAGTAGGCTGTTTATGTTTTTTTATTGGTAACGCCGCCGCCACGTAGCGCTCTGTATGAAAATCACTGGCTGTGCTGTGTGCAGTCTGTGGCTGGTTTGCATTGTTGTCTGACATTATAGTGTTGGGCAGCAGCTGCTGGATGCTAACAGCGCGTAGCGTTGCGCAGTTGGAGGTGAGCCGCCAGCAGTGGTGGACGTGGGGAGAGAGATGGCGGAGTTTTGAAGTTTGTAAGACTGGATGTCATGAACTGATATATATATATTATGACTCTTAAGATAAAGTTTGTTCTGTATTAAAATCTTTCATTCGCTAACTATGCCTATCAGTAGTTAGTGCCTTTCATAGTTTGAATCTTTTATTTAGCTGGCAGTAGTGGCGCTCGCTGTATTGCAGTAGCTTGAGTAACGAAGATTTTTGTGAGGTAAGTGATTTGTGAAACGTATAGGTTAATGTTAGTCAGGGCCATTCTTTTGTAGGGATTACTGAAAGTCAGATTGCGTTGCGCTAAAAAATATTGTGTGTCAGTTTCAGTACAGTCTTTTATAATTGTTGTAAGGGAACGTTTCATATGTCAACCCTTAGCCGAGGATACTTCACTGGAATCTTCTCATTTTTTTCTTGTAGTTTGTGTAATTAGTGTGGCTTTTGTTTATTGCTAGCGCGTAATCATGGAGAGAATTTCCTTTGTCGTTGCAGTCTTTCATTGTTGTACAGTAAAACAGTTATGGCATGCATGTAGTTTTGCATGAAGTATTTCGCAGTAGCGCTTGCAATTGACTAGATATTAAGTTCAGTGCTATGTTAATGTGTTTTCTTATTTTTGCTCTTCAAATTGTGGTTTTCTGTGTTATCGTGTGAAATATTGTGACAATAATGGCGTGTGAAAAACGTAACACTAGGCTCCAAAGTAAACTGAGAAATAATAGTGACGATGAGCGTAGCTTACCAGCACCACTGTGTAATGAATTAACAGACATTCAAAGTAGTAATTTGGTAACTATGCATAGGGAAATGGAGCGGGCGTCAAATAATGGTGTAGACAGTGAAACAGGCAGTGAACAGGAAAGTATTATCGATCGATGGGTCGCTAACAGCTCGCCTCAGGAATCGGGAATGACAGGACACAATCGTGATAATACTGCAGATTCAGGTTTTGCGTCCTCACCGTTTTCTGAAATAAATCAAGACACATTTTCTGCTTTTCAAAATGCGAATATTGCCGGTTCAAATGCATTGCCGAATAGCACTGAGGAACATGTTTCAGACACCAATGCACTGTTATTACAGTTAATGGAACAAATGGGACAAAGGCTGCAAAAGTTAGACACAACACTTGAACAAAATCAGAAACAAATGGGACAAAATCTTCAAACGTTAGACACAATGGAACAAAATCTTCAACCGTTAGACACAATGGAACAAAATCAGAGACAAACACAGCAAAAGTTGGACACAATGGAACAAAATCAGAGACAAACACAGCAAAAGTTAGACGCAATGGAACAAAAGCTTCAAAAGTTAGACTCAGTGGAACATACGCTTCAACAAACACGTGAAGATTTGACTACTGAATTACATAAAATCGAATCGAAATGTCAAAAAGTCTGTTATGACGTAAAAACACAAATTTGTGAGCATTTCCAACCTATTTTTTCGCGGCATGAAAATGCATTACAGAATCACGAAGCAGCCATAAAAGAACTGCAAACTATTGTTCATGAAAATCATGAGACCTTGCAAGCTAAAATTGACTGAGTTGCATCTACCGATTCGGTTACGCAACTTGCAAAAACTCAAGAGAACTTAAAGGACACAGTAGATGCTCTGAAAATTGTTTCAGAAAGACACATGGAGGAAATTAGTTTATTATCAGAGATAGTAGTTGAACTTTCGGATCAGCTAAATAATTTATTTACGAAGGTAGATGATAATCTGAATGACACAAAACTGGTAGTCTTTAATGACACAGAAGAGTGCGAACAAATTAGGAAATTCAAACAAAATCTGAATCAAATTAATACGCAACACCAAAAAGAAATCCGGGAAGTACAAGATCAGATGACACAGGTACTATAAGAATTACGTATTTCAGAGGACACTTGCACTCCAATACGGGAAGAGGGACATAAAAATAAGGAACTGCCACAAAATAATAACACAGAGCACTTCGGCGATTATGAAAGAAATTGACAAGGTACACCGAATTTTGAGATGGAACCGCCGAAACGACGTAACAATGACAGACATGCGACTCGCCGACATGATGATTTTGACTATAAGCCGTTCATTACTACATGTAAATTCAAATCATTTAAGAATTCTGTCAATGACATGGCTTCATCAATTCTCTCATAGTTTCCCCCCCAACTGGTCATTAGAGCACAGATTAGAATTTATGTGTGGCTACTTAGAGAATGAACCAGCTGTAAGAATGCGATCGGTCATTCACGATTGCCACAGTGAAGGAGAATTTTACCATGCTTTCCTCTCAGCATATTGGTCTCAAGCCACACAAGACCGAGTAAAACATGGCATCATAATGATGAAACATTTCGAACAATCTGAATTTTCCAGTCTTGTGAAATATTTTGAAGACATGTTACATAAGAATCAGTATCTTTCAAACCCATACAGGTCGTCAGAACTCATCCGTATTTGCTTAATCAAACTGCCTGAACATTTACGACATATGATTTTGGCAGGACGTTGCAAAGACGACACTGAAGCTTTTCAGCTACTCTTACAAGAACTGGAAATTGACACTGACAATCGCGGAACGTGAAAACAGAACCACAACAATTACAGGTTATATCCGTCGCAATTCCGCGATGAAAGAAATAATAAGTGGACACGACAAGCTATTCTAACATCGTAAATCGTGACCATAACAGACACCACCCGTAATACAACCGTTGGCAGAGTAATAATAATTACAGGGAAAGATCACCTCTCCGCGGTAGTGACTATCACAGAGACAATCAGAGAAACAGACAATATGGCAACCAAAATAATTATTATCAATGGAGACAGAATAACTTTAGACGCAATGGTCCACCCTGCAGTAATAATTCAGGGAGAAATTCTCCACCACTTAACCGACAAGAAAGAAACTACAGGAACTACCGACATGACGACAGACGATGTGATCGTAACGACAGACCGGAATTTCATCAGAAGGGGCGGGATTCAAACAGAGCCAGGCCCTCTCGGCAAGGTGAATTTGTAGAAGTTAGGTCTCCTAATCCCAATAACGGCGCGCGCCAACAAAGAACCAGACAATGACTCGCACCGCAGGCAGCCACCTGCGCCTGCTGGCTCAGAGAAAATAACGAGAGACACTAACCTTGAGAAAAGACTTAGCATTCCTTACCGATGTATAAAACATGATAATTGCTGTGACTTCGTAGGCTTTCCCGGCGTAATAAGCCTTGAAAATCTCTTCGGGTTTGCTGCCGGATCCTAAAATCAACTTGACTCGATATTTCGGCGATCCAACTGGTCGCCATCTTCAGGAGAATGCTGCTTGCTGATGAGTCCCGCTGAGTTCTCACCTGCCAGTAATGCGTCATGGGCACCCAGCTGGGCGACAGTCACATGGAAACAAGCCATTAGTGTGTGCCTTTCAGAGGCACAGGTGTTGAAAAAAAAAGAAAGGAGGCCATTATCCTGGCTATTGACATTCCTTTGCAGAAAGCATCGCAAAAACAACACGCTCATTACTTGGAAAGATACTTTCTTACATCTGCACACCTGACAATGGCAAGCGTCTTTCTATGAGAGTCGAGAGAATTTGTACTAACTTATGAAATGTCACATGACTATTGAATGATATTTTTATGCTTTGCCTTTCATACTTGCTTATTTCATTTGATATCTGGTTTCCAGCTGTGTTGCAGTATTGGTTTTATAAAATAAAATTAAATGCATTTGGTAATGCGAACACTTTCTGTCAACAGATTTATTAAATAATCATTTTATGATCCACATTCTTCGAAAAAGGAGCACTTGGAAAGGAAAGAACAATAAGAAGGGAATTAATAACAGTAACTGCATACTTAATTTTCTTTTCAAGTACATGGTAATATTCTTTTTTTTACAATACGTTTTTGTGGTGCACCACTTTAATTTCATAGACATTAAGATGTGAATAGACATTTCCCTTCTCTGCATTGTTGTCTTTGTGTACTATTTTTTCTGCTTGTGGGTTTGTCATGTTTAGGTATAAGTTATTACATTTATTGCTGCTTGCTTTGCTTACTTGAACTTTTTTGTCATTGCTGTTTGTATTAATTGTTTTGTGCTGCTGCATTGCGTCGTCCCTTAGTTTAGCATCTGAGCTCAGTAGGTTTAAGGTAGTTTAAGAGGGGATAGACTATATAAGAAACTAACTACTATGAATTGGAAGAAATGCATTGAGAAGCTATAAGAAATGATTTGGCCAAAACAAAATTAGTGTACAGTGGATAAAAACTATTTTTGAAAGAGGATGTGAACAAAATACAGAAAGCATGCTTGGATAGGATATTTTTGGTGGAAACAAATGTTGAGGTATGACGAAAGATCTACAGAATGAAGTTTTGGGTTGGACTGCAGTACCAAATGTTACACTGAAAACAAACCCTTTCCTTTCCTTCTGTTATCCCACTATGTGTTTGTGTACCCTTTTGTATTTATGTTCTACCAGTCTTTATATGTTTATTTGATAAGACTTATGTTGCAGAATTTTTCTAATACAAAGCTATATTCACTATGATGAGGAATTCTGTTATCCTCAAATATAATAGTAGTAGTAGTAGTAGTTTTATTCATCCGTAGATCTCTTTTTACAAGGATATAGGACATGTCAAAGTATTTACAAGCTTAGATCAATTTACAATAAGCTAATTCGTATACACATATATTTACAGACTTCTAGTTAGAGACAATCATTAGATTTTACTCCTGGTATACAATAATTTATTTACAAATAACTCATTAAATAATGTAATGCCACACTATTCACTCATATTTCACTATCAGTCACTGCACACACTATACACACATTGTTTCATAACACTTCACTCACTACATACACACACACACACACACACACACACACACACACACACAGGTGATCCTTGGGCCATTTTCTGTACTGCAAGTTCCCATTTGCTATCCTGAAAAACTGAGTCAGCATCCCTTCATAATGAGTGAGATGTTGAGCTCAGAAAGAGGAAGAGGTGTTAGTATTGTGCTATGCATAGCTTGAGGGGAGAGTGTCTCTAGAAAGGAAAAAAGAAGAAAAATAATAAAGTGAAGGTGTTATGTGGAATATTGGATGTTTTATAATCATCATTATTATTATTATTTGTTTGTATAACATTTTTTTATCAAACCCCTACTCTGCTTTATCTAAGTAATCCTTCAATGTATAAAATGTATTGCATAACAGGTACTTTTTAGCTGCCTTCTTAAATAAGTGTATTTTTGAAATTTCTTTAACTTCTTTTGGTAATTTATTGTACAGTTTTATTCCTTGGTAGAAAATGCTGTTTTGCATTAATAACATGTTATTTACTTTGTAAAGATGTTTACACATTATTTATTCTGTTTTGTTCTAATGCTCATGTGTGAAGTTGATGTTTCAAAAGTTATTCTGATCTTTTATGTATGTACTTATGTCGTAATTTTTGTAACACTGATGTATTTGCTATTTCGATTCTTTTATAAAGCCTGTACTACTGCAAATGTTATCTGTATTGTTATATTCTTTAAAGATGTATTTTGTACCTTTGTTATTGTATTCTTATGTTATAAAATTATAATTGTCACCAGTTCATCAAATTAAGTAACTTGTAAATTACATTTCACTTCACACGTTTCTGTTGGTCATAGTATATGGACAATATGTGAGAAGTAGGGACTGATAGTGTTTGTACGTGTGTTAATAATTCAGTAAGGGACTGGATAACAGCATTGCTGGTTCTAAGGACATTTCAAAAACAATTTTTGTGAGTGCAGAAGTGGTGGTTATGGACTTGCTATATTATCCACAAGACTCTTCAATGGTGATTGTGCGCCTTCACAGTCAAACAGATGGCTGCTGGCCATCTCCACAAGGACTACAGTGGGTCTACACCTTTGATGACCCACCAATACCATTATTTCTACAAGGACTGCAGTGGGTCTGCACCTCTGGTGGCCCACCAATACCGTAATCTCTACCAGGACTACAATGGGTCTACTCTGTGACGACCTACCCACCAATATTCTTTAAAACTTCGACTGACTCTGCTGTGGGTTTGCTCTGTTGTGGCCCATTACCTGTCTGCATGTCAAGAGTCAGCACGTCTTTCCGTTGGAAGGACGACACTACTTCTTCAAGACTGCATGGAAATCCACTACTTCTGTGTGCATTTTCCTTTACTACTCAGACTTTGAGGAAAACACTGCAATTTTACTTTGATGAATGATCAGGACTGTCTTTATGGACTGTGAGAAAATTTTAGCTCATGACCAATATTGTATCGATAAGTGTGTGCATTTCATTTCTTTGTTATTGTAATTATGAAAAAAATTCAAATCTGTATTGGCCACTGCCCAAAACAATTTGTAATTTTTTTGTGGGGAGCATGGGGGCTATGTAAGTAGACTGTTTAGGTTTTTTTATTGGTAACGCCGCCGCCACGTAGCGCTCTGTATGAAAATCACTGGCTGTACCGTGTGCAGTCAGTGGCTGGTTTGCATTGTTGTCTGCCATTGTAGTGTTGGGCAGCGGCAGCTGGATGCTAACAGCGTGTAGCGTTGTGCAGTTGGAGGTGAGCCGCCAGCAGTGGTGGACGTGGGGAGAGAGATGGCGGAGTTTTGAAATTTGTAATACTGGATGTCATGAACTGCTATATATATTATGACACTTAAGGTAAATACATTGTTTGTTCTGTATTAAAATCCTTCATTCGCTTACTATGCCTATCAGTAGTTAGTGCCTTCCGTAGTTTGAATATTTTATTTAGCTGGCAGTAGTGGCACTCGCTGTATTGCAGTAGCTTGAGTAACGAAGATTTTTGTGAGGTAAGTGATTTGTGAAACGTGTATGTTAATGTTAGACAGGGCCATTCTTTTGTAGGGATTACTGAAAGTCAGATTGCGTTGCGCTAAAAAATATTGTGTGTCAGTTTAAGCACAGTCATGTATAATTGTTCTAAGGGGACGTTTCAAATGTAGTCCATGAACAAAGGAGGAGGCTTACAAAACACTCGTTCGACCTATACTTGAGTATTGCTCATCAGTGTGGGATCTGTACCAGATGGGGTTGACGGAGCAGATAGAGAAGATCCAAAGAAGAGCGGCGCGTTTCGTCACAGGGTTATTTGGTAATCGTGACAGCGTTATGGAGATGTTTAGCAACTCAAGTTGCATACTCTGCAAGAGAGGCGCTCTGCATCGCGGTGTAGCTTGCTCGCCAGGTTTCGAGAGGGTGCGTTTCTGGATGAGGTATTGAATATACTGCTTCCCCCTACTTATACCTCCCGTGGAGATCACGAATGTAAAATTAGAGAGATTCGAGCGCGCACAGAGTCTTTCAGACAATCGTTCTTCCCGCAAACCATTCGCGACTGGAACAGAAATGGGAGGTAATGACAGTGGCACGTAAAGTGCCCTCCGCCACACACCGTTGGGTGGCTTGCGGAGTATAAATGTAGATGTAGATGTCAAGACCTATGTTTGCCAAGTCAACTTTTTCTGAACAACTGTCAGTGTGCCATGATATGCAAATACTTCCTTTCTCCAAAAAAAAGTATCTACTGCTTATTGATTTAACAAAGTGTGTATGTAGACAATCTTCCTTCTACTTGAGTGTTCTAGTCTGCCATCTTCATCCTCCTTGTTCCATATAAACCAACAAAAAAAAAAAAATATATGCTCCTCACTTACTTTACCTCTTATCCACCAAAACTTCAATAATCATCAGCATCACATAATCTTAAAACTTCAATAATACATCTTCAATACGTCGATACATATAAACCTTATCACCAGTATCATTTACCTTACCTCTTATCCACCAAAACTCCAATAATCACAAACATAACACAATCTCAGTGCTTCAATAATACCTCTTCAATACGTCGATACATATACCAATATCATTTCACTTCCATAACAACTCTTTCCTCTAGTCAGTCTTCTCGAACAAGTACAGATAAAATCCTAATGCAAACTTCAATTCACCCCATACAATCCGAAGACACAATGTCCACACAGAACCCGTGTGTAATCCATCTGACCCAAATCTTCTACTCATTATGAATTATAAAATACATTTTGGTTACATTGTCCATCATTAAATTAAAGAAATGCATACATGACCTCTAACAGCCCTTAGTTTGAATAATATTCAGTAAGTAAGTACGAGTACGGAGTGTGAATGATCGTAATATTTCACAGTGTGTACACCACTTCAAGAATCATGGCAAAACAGAAGCAAACATGTGGAGTATTTCTTGTGTCAAGTGTCAATTGCTATTTTAATTGCTCACGAAGAATGCAGTGTAATAACTGTCAATGGTCTAAACGTAGTGTTGGTATGTCATGTCGTTAGCTTCCTTCCTATTAGCATAAATTTATACAGCTTCCATAAAACCTCCAGCTCATGTGACTTCAATGAAGTTTCTTGTACCAATGTCGTTCGTAGAATTATAGCAGCTCATTTTCTTATCTTAAAATATAAAGCACTGAGCGTAAGCAAAACATACAATAGCGAGTAAATGTACCAGTAGAGAACAGAATGTCAACAAGTGGATGTAGCACAATCCCTAAAACGAGGCTCTGCCAAGTGAACAATCTATAATTAATACCATAGTGTGACCCAAACTCCAAGTTCGTACACTGTACATCAGCATTTCTATATACCAAATTAAAGAATAGTTATGACAACAAAGCAGAAATGTGTAAATATGCAATCCATACGCAGAGCAGCAAATATATATCTCACATAATAAACAGTTCATTAGCATCATATCAGCATAAGCAAATAAATGTTCATATGTAATCTTAATAAGTAAACATAAAGGCGCAAGCAGATAAATCACAAAGTATAACTTACATACATAACCATATCAGCACAATTAATCAGGTGACAATTATAATTTAAATAAATAAGCACAGCAGGCACATATGAAAAAAATATGATATCAGTGAAAAAGCATCAGTTAACACAAAGTATAAATCACGTAATCGCGAGCAGCAAATTACGTCTAAAGTACGTACCTAAGTGGAATATGTTACCTGAAAAATAAACTCAATTAATACTTACGTTTTTAGTTTACTACTTTCTTCTTCGAAATTACATTCTTCCTGAAATTTTCTCGATCTCAAGTCCTCTTAACATCGGACACACACAAAATTTACCTGAAGTTCTTAAATATTTTATACAACCGTATCCTGAAAAATACTGAACGTTAATAACATAATTCATCAAGTCACTATAGCTTTATACTGAGTTTATTCGGAGAAATTAGACTGTGTATTTGTTTACGGCTGTCAGTGCATTCACACTGAGCGCTCGATCAGCTGTAGGTACGCGTGACGTAGGAAGTAATTGTTTGCGGTCAACGACTGCCTTGCGCGGCGCGCAGACTTGACTGTTGCTCTGAGTATGTGCCGCCGCCGGAACACGGCGCGGTATCCTTGTACTCTCCGTGTGTTTACGTATAACTGTTAGTTTCCCAAAAGTATGTCATTCCACAAAAATTTTAACGTTCGATATATGATGTATTCCCTTAGAGCGCCGTGATTTAAGAGTTTCTACTTCGACAGTGTTATCATGAATAATTTTGCGAATTCTATATGGACCGTTATAAAGCAGAACAAATTTGCGACACATGCCTTTTCGTTTGTGAGACAAGCGGTGAGACTTAATTAACACCTTTTGACTAACTGACAAGGTTTTTAAACGACCAGGACGTTTAGCTGATTTCTCTCTTCTAGCAGCCGCAGATGCAATATTTTGTAGAGCCAGGTTCACAACTTCAGAATGCCGCAGTTTCCGTGTAGGCTGAAAAGGAACGATTTCAGAAATGCGATTTGTCGGTGCTTTATTTTTTTAATATCAATATAGGTGGTAAAGAAGTTGAATCATTAGGGAGTTCATTCAGAATGTTTTGAAAAATATGAAGATACTGATCCCAAGTTCTGTGATTCAGATGACAATAAAGTCTACACAATTTATTGATTTCCTTCATCCATCTCTCTGAAGCGTTAGATTGTGGGTGAAAAAGTGAAATGAAAATTGGTTTAATCTTACGACGCTGTAGAATACGAAGCCAAATTTTAGAGCGAAACTGTGATCCATTATCTGATATAACTTTATCAACATGTCCCACGTCTTTAAGAAAATGTTTGATGAAAGCATTAGAGACTGAATGAGCTGTTGCTTTGCCTAAAGGTGTAAAACACACATATTTTGATGTCAGTTCCACTGCTACCAAAATGTACGAAAAACCATTAGTAGAACGAACCAATGGACCGAACAAATCGACTGCAGCCATCTGTTTTAATTTCGCTGGAATGATAGGAAACATCGGTGCTCTGTGAGAAATAGTTGGCGGCTTAGCCTTTTGACATAATTTGCATTTGGCAAGAACAGATCGAATGCGTTTTTCCATATTACTGAAGTAGCAATATTCTCGTAATTTATGAAAGCATTTTCTGGGACCAAAGTGTACATAACTGAAATGTGTATACCAAATCAATTTATTAACCCACTCATCAGGAATGCAAACTAACCAAAGAGAGTTGTCGATCGATTTTCGTTTAAAAGGAATGTCATGCGAACTAAGAGTCGAAGAAAATTACAGACACCAAGGAAACTACGAACATCACGTTTTGTAGCAGGAACAGCATAATTACGAATAGCGTCTAGTTTTTCTGGATCAGGAAGAATACCTTGTGTAGAAATAATATGACCAAGAAATTTCACCTGAGAACGACCAAATTCAGATTCTTTCAAGTTCACTGTAATGCCAACTCTTGCAAAAATACGTAATAATGAATCCAAAGTTTTGATATACTCACTCCAAGAACGTTTAGTAATAAGCATATCGTCATCATATGAAGTAATATTGTCACGAAGATAAACATGTTAAATTTCGTTTAAACTACGAATGAATGCCGCTGAAAATACATTAAGTCCAAACAGTAATTTCCGAAATCACTTTTGGGTAAAGTAGTCATATCCAGTTATCCTTTAACGACTCTATAGATAGATTGATAGTTGAAGAGTTGTTTTGGTAGATACAAAGAATAGTAAAAGAGTAGGCACCGGTGTAGGAAACTAAAAGGGAAATAGCACCACTACAGCTCGGGGCCCTGTGCACGCTACGGCACATATTCACTTAGTGTAGCGAATCCCCTGATGACTTAAATAGCCGCACATAAATTCCAGTTTGTGACTTAGTGGCCAATTTGGTGGAAGTGCGTACAAAAATTGGTGTAACCATGAACATGGATGTATGTCATTCTTAGAATTGCGAAAGATCTTAAATTTCCGAAGAGTTAAGAAGTGTTTATAGTCAAAGTTTTCGCCTCGTGGCGACAAAGACCTACCGCGTCTGTCCCAGTCCCAATGTCGATTATTGTCAAGTTCCAGCGCCTGGAGCTCTCTTGTTGCTTCGCGTAAATGAAATAAATTATTTTCTTCAAAGCCGTCTGCTATCTGTGATTCTAAATTTCTTCTGCTGCCTTTTCCTACGATTTCGCTTTCAATTTGTTTGACTTGCTTTCGTAACGCCTCAAATTCCCTTTTAACGCGTTCATTAAATTTTCCCTGATTTTCAACATGTTTATTTATGTTCTGGTACTCTTCGGTTTCTACAAATGGCAATGGAGCTGTATCGTCTGAATCTCTGTCCCCATTTAAACTAAGACTTCTCAATTTATCTGAAATCTCCTCAACTCTTTCCGATAAGTCACCTATTTGTTCTTTCTGTTTATTTACGTCTTCCGTAAGTGTCGCGACTCGGGTTTCAGTATTGACACATTTAGTAGTTAACTGTTCACATTGTTGTGTTAGGTTATTTATTCTTTCATTTGGTACAGATTCCTCGATTCTTTCAAATATTTCTTCCTTATCGTGTGCGTGTTGTAAATTTAACTCTGAAAATTTTTGTACGATAACGCGATCTCTTTCTTCCTGTTCTCTATCCTGTTCCTTTTGTCTGATTTCTATTGAAATTAAACTATTATTGTGAACATTCAAAATCGGTTGTACTTCTCTAATTTCTTTCTTTGATTCATCTTTCATGTTTTTTAAAACATGTCCCTGTTCTTGAGTCTAACCGTGTTTCCATTGTTTCCAACTCAGTTTTAATTGATCCTATTTGTGAGACTAACCGTGTTGCCATTGTTCTCATCTGTGATCCCAAATTTAATATAGCACCCAACAACTGCTCCAAATTAACTGGTTCAAAATTCTTTTCGCCCCTAACATTTCCCATAAAATTAACTTCCTTCGTGATAGCAGTAAAGCTACCTGTGTTCGATACTATTCCAGAATCTTCTGTCATTAATCTCGTATTCTGAAAATTTTTTGATTGTGAAAAATTTTGAACTGGTTCCGGACTATTTTCCCGACTTATTAAATTGTTTCCTGCTTCATTATTCATCATACTATTCTCCTGTGTTGGCGAGTTCGCCATGTAAACAATTTCGTCACTCTGACTATCCATCATTTTTGCCTTTTTCATCGATCGCGTAATCATTTACAAAACAAACAAAGCTCGTCACGATACGAAAATTACACACAATGACACTTTGTCTCCAACAATAACATTCACACGATATGCTTCCCGACAAACACGATTAACGAATAATTGAAATCTTCATAAAATTGTCAAACCCGTATACAAGACATCAAAAATTAAATTCTGCAAATATACCATTAGAAGAATGACAAGACAACTACAAATGTTCATTTACCAAATCTACACATGCCACATAGACTACAATTACTAAACTACAGATTACCATAACACTACTACTGTTTGCTATTTCTACTATCAAAAGAATTCCAAGGGACGATGCGAAGCAGCGGTCGCCACGTGCATGGGGGCTTAATTAAATAGAATGCAAATAATTTTAATTTTAGTCGCTGTTTGTCCGATTACCAAGTCTCGTAACCGGTTGGCCCTGAATAATATTAGTACGCAATCTGACTGCATAGAATAACAACAAGGATGAAAGGAAATTTCCGTTAACACAATTAATTAATTAAGTCCCCAGCAACTATAAAACCTATGAAACAAGAAAGCACAAATGTGACTGTTCTGTGTGTGGAAGTGTGATTCAACGTACACATCTGGCACGGTTCTACCTCAATAAGACAAAATATTTTAAACACAATTTACACTGAAGTAATTAAAAAAACTAGAAATACTATAATTGCATATAGAATCCAGAATTACAGTCTAACACAAGAACACGAGCCAGATGCTTTGTTGACTGAACCTGTGACGAAGAGGCATAAGACATCTGAAATAAAAAATTTTCTGTACCTTCATATATATTGGCGAAAAATACACTTTGATCATTGCAACATCCCCAATCGAATAACATATGGTGTCTTGCCCAAAAAGAACAACTAGTACTCTATCGACGTCTCAACAAGCACAGATCATGCCTACCTCAGAACTACTACTGCACTCACCAACTTCTCAGCAGCTACTGCCATTGGAGGCGGCTGAATATACTCTTTGGCGCAATCTCTGGCGCTGTGACCCAGTGTAGCCATCTTTCATAATTCAACAAATTTGGTCCGGGGACACTGTTGTGACGGGGGAGAAATGACGTATGCGGTTAGGCTCAGTCTTAGGTTTGTTCTTCATGTACGTAAACTATCCTCTTTCTAATAGCAGAATTAGTTCTTTTAGGATATGACACTAGTATTGTAATCAATCCAAGCAGACGTGCAGCAATATCAGAAATAGTAAACAAGGTTCTTAAAAGTGTCGTTGACTAGATTTCTGTGAATAATCTCACCCTCAGTTTTAAAAAGACACAACATACACAGTACTACACATTTAGCGGTACTACGCCAAGTGTAACACACTATGAGGAAATAATAAACAGGTTGGAATCTTCAAAATTTTGGCGTGGACATAGTGATGAGAACTTAAAGTGGAAAAAGCACAGTTTGAAACTCATAAAACAATTTAGTTCAGCCACATTTGCACTTAGTCTCACTGCAAACCTTGGGGAGAGGTAAATCAGCAAGTTGACATATTTTGCATATTTTCATTTAATAATGTCATACGGAATAATGTTCTGGAGTAACTCTTCTTTAAGTAAGAAAGTATTTATTGCTCATTACAACACCTTAAGGTTGTCCTTGGCACAAAAAGAGGTACACAATGTTGCAACTGAAGTTTCTGATGGCTTACCAGTGATACAAATTTTCTGGTAGGCAGAAAGTAAAATTTGAAAACAAATTGTAAAAGTTTCAACTTGACCTCTCTTTGTACTCTTAAAAGAATACAATTACAGTAATGTGTAAAAGGTGTTGGATAGGAATTACTAACACAAATATGTATATTTAATAATAATAATAACAGCTTGCTTAACGATCTAGAATTCTTTTGGTATATCTTAGTTTCGGATTTCTGTTTGCTTTGCGACTTCACTATGAGAGCATTTGGCAGCTTCGGTTTGTGGTTCACTGTATTGCAAAAATGATCGCCTTTTTCTCCTCATCATGTGGCGTGCTGATGCCCAGTAGCAAATATGGTTCATAATTTTGTTCCAAATTGTTTTTGTAGGACGTGGATGATTTCTACCATATTAATCAGTGTACTAATACTACGAATTCAATTTTGTCAATTCTTTCGAGTGTGGGAATTTAAACCAATTAACACCTTCTACCGGAGTAGGTATCGTAGTGATAATACTAGGGATTCACATTTACGAGGGCTTCGGTTCGAATCCCCATTTGGCCATACAGATTTTGTTTTTCTGTGGTCTCTCAGAACTGCTGAAGGCAAATGCCAGGATGGATCCATGGTAGATATCCGTCCCCAGACCAATATCGTGCTGCATTTGTAATGATCTCGTGGTTGCTGGGACGTTAAAACCTGAGCTTCTCTCCTTTGGTTCATTTGTTTCTGTTGCAGTATCTTGAAGATTGATCTGGTGTATCTCTCCACACTACTCTACTGTGTGCAAGCATCTTCACCTCTGAACACGTACTGCAGCCTGCATCCATTTGAACCCACTTACTGTATTCATCCCTTTGTCTCCCTCTACAGTATTTATCCTTGCACACTGCCCTCCATTGCCAAATATACGATTCCTTGATGCCTCAGGATGTATCCTGTCAGCTGATCTCTTCTCTTAGTCAACTTGTACCTTAACTTCATTTATTAACCAGTTCAGCTCTGTAGCTCTTCATTAGTTACTCGATCTACCTATCTAATCCTCATCATTCTTTAGAAGCACTTCATTTCAACCCAGATTGTGTCTGAAATGGTTATCCTGACCCATAAAATTAGTTAAGAGCAGGATACACATTTAAGAACCAAGCTGAAATAACTGTGCACAATGGAATGACTAACATGAACTATTTATTGCCCTAACTGTGGATCCCAAAGTGGAGCACTGCACAATTTTAAACATGATATTAAGTGAAGATATTAACAGAAACAAGTTTAAAATCGACACATTAATTTATGCAATTAAAACACAAACATAAGACGTATCTGACTATGGAACAACTACAATCGATATTCCAAATCGTTCTTAATGACTTGCACCAAATCAACCTGCTGGTTTATAGAGTTACTTGAAGGTAAATGAAAACGTGTCCTTTAGACACAACTGACGTTCAACATATGACTCGCAGTCTTCTAATGAAAGGAATATAGTGATCGTTGGCTTGACATTTAGATTGAGAAATGAATGCATCTACGAGTACTAAAGCAATACTGTACTTGAGAAAGATAACTACAATGATTTGGCTAAGTAAGGATTAAAGGTTGACCTACGGTGCCGGTGCTGCTAGTAAAACTAACGGTAAGTAATCTGCAATGAGACGTGCTGAATGCTGCCGTCGTACCGATGTCTCTTAAGTATACTGAGCAAAGACCGTGGTTCTGGGCCCCACATCTATATCTGCCCTAGTCAACGTATCTGGAAGAACTCCAAATTTTTTAGTTGAATCGTACAGCCTGCTCAATCCTTCCCACCAAACAGGTGACAATTTCCAAACCATGAATAAGAGTACTCGACTGGCCAGTGGCGTAATAGCTTCTTCAGTAAATATCCAGGAGAAAAAAGAAGTGAGAAACACACATCTCCTGCTCTCCTGCAAAGAACTACTGCTTATGCACGGTATCAAATCTAGCAGGCCGCCTCTGAACTGCTTCGTTGTCTTCCTTCAATCCGACCTGGTACGGATCCCAAACACTCGAGCAGTGCTCAAGAATATGTCGCACCAGCGTCCTTCACAGGTGAACCACTCTTTCCTTAAGTTCTCCCAATACACGTCAGGCTGCGTGCCTGTGCGGGTGCCGGAGGTCCTGCTCACTGCTCGGCCCCGCTTTTTCTATGACATCAGACACAGCCTTGCCTGTCCCACATCCAGCATGGGACCTGTTTCCACACACTCCCAGCAGCAAGAAAAAAAAGTCCTGCAACATGTTCAGATATAAAGTTAGTTATAAGTCAATATGTATAGTCATCACACTCCAGTTCGCTTTTATAAAACATCATTACCATATTCGACCCGCTCATTATCCTCTAAACAGAAACTGGTTGTCATATGAAATGGAAATCGCTTGCTGTTTTTCAGTCTTCCCTTCTGTACAAGACTACAGACAAATCTATATCGTGAAATGGCTTGCCTGTTCTTTATAATAAATTACAGTCTCATCCCGACTGCGTTTTATTTATTCGTTGTGGCGACATTGGCGTTTTTACACATATCAAAAGAAGTTTTGCATCACCTCGTTTCCGAAAGTTCCGGAACCTGTACAGAAAACTGAAATAGATATCAACATAAATATCATTTCCGCCGTTTTTATTGGTCATGAAAACTACACATTGCATGTTGTACGACCGAACAGCGAGACCTTCAGAGGTGGTGGTCCAGATTGCTGTACACACCGGTATGAATGCCTGTATTCGTCGTGGCTTACTATCGACAAGTTCATCAAGGAACTGTTGGTCCAGATTGTCCCACTCCTCAACGGTGATAAGGCGTAGATGCGTCAGAATGGTTGGTAGGTCACGTCGTCCATAAACAGCCCTTTTCAATCTATCCCAGGCATGCTCGATAGGGTTCATGTTTGGAGAATATGATGGCCACACTAGTCGAGTGATGTCGTTATCCTGAAGGAAATCATTCCCAAGATGTGCACGATGAGGGCTCGAATTGCCGTCCATGCCTCGCCAATATGCTGCCGATATGGTTGCACTATCGGTCGGCATTCACGCATCGTACAGCCGTTACGGCGCCTTCCGTGACCACCAGCATCGTGCGGCGGCCCCACATAATGCCACCCCAAAACAGCAGGGAACCTTGTCCTTGCTGCGAACCTCCATCTTTCTGCGCTCGCTGGACAATGGGTCTAAGGCGTTCAGCCTGACAGGTTGCCTCTAGACACGTCTCCGACGATTGTCTGGATGAAGGCATCTGCGACACTCATCGGTGAAGAGAACGTGATGCCAATCCTGAGCGGTCCATTCGACATTTTGTTGATCCCATCTTTACCGTGGTTGCAAAGTTGGAACTCACCATGGACGTGGAAAGTGAAATTCTGCATCATGCTGCCTATTGCGCACAGGTTGAGTCGTAACACGACGTCCTGTGGCTTCACGAAAAGCATTATTCAACATGGTGGCGTTGCTGTCAGGGTTGCTCCGACCCATAATCCGTAGGTAGCGCTCGTCCACTGCGGTAGTAGCCGTTGGGCGGCCTGATCGAGGCATGTCATCGACAGTTCCTGTCTCTATGTATCTGCTCCATGTCCGAACGACATCGCTTTGGTTCACTCCGAGACGCGTGGACACTCCCGTTCTTGAGAACCCTTCCTGGCGCAAAGTAACAATGCGGAGGCGATCGAACCGCGGTATTGACCGTATATATATGGTTGAACTACAGGAGTTCTAGGAAGCGGGGTGATGCAAAACTTTTTCTGATGTGTCTGTTAGTTCCTGCTGATGTTGTTGCACATGTTGTGTTCAGTGTGTTGTAAGTATCCATTTTGTGAGAGGGCGCAGAGGTGAAAGTACAGGTCGAGGACAGCACTGGAAAACAGTTTGATATTAGGTTACAGCATCTGCACACAACAGCACAACACAGCATTCCAGTCCCTAGTCACTTCACACACTTCGTACACTGAAGAACTACAGAAACTGGTACACTTGTCTAATGTCGTGTAGGGCCCCCACGACGTGGCGTGGTCTCGACTTATGTCTGAAGTAGTGCTGGAGGGACTTGACACCATGATTCCTGCAGGGCTGTCCATAAATCCGTAAGAGTACGAGGGGGTGAAGATCTCTTCTCAACAGCACGTTGCAAGGCATCCTAGATATGCTCAATAATATTCGTGTCTGGAGAGTCTGGTGGCCAGCGGAAGTGTTTAAACTCAGAAGAGTGCTCCTGGAGACACTTTGCAGCAATTCTGGATGTGTAGGGTGTCGCA
Organism: Schistocerca gregaria; assembly: GCF_023897955.1. Lineage (NCBI taxonomy): Eukaryota > Metazoa > Arthropoda > Insecta > Orthoptera > Acrididae > Schistocerca > Schistocerca gregaria. The sequence goes on from NC_064926.1 coordinate 573,066,221, forward strand.
TTGTCCTGTTGGAATTGCCCAAGTCCGTGGGAATGCACAATGAATACGAATGGATGTAGGTGATCAGACAGAATACTGACGTACGTGTCACCTGTCAGAGTCGTATTGAGACGTATCAGGGGTCCCATATCACTCTAGCTGCACACGCCCCACACCAACACAGAGCCTCCACTAGCTTGAACAGTGCAGGGTCTATGCAGAGTCCATTAATTCATGAGGTTGTCTCCATACCAGTACACATTCATCCACTCGATGTAATTTAAAACGAGAGTCACCGGACCAGGCAATATGTTTCCAGTTATCAACAGCCCAATGTCGGTGTTGACGGGCCCAGGCGAGGCGTAAAGCTTGTGTGGTGTAGTCGACAAGGGTTCACGAGTGGGCTTTCGGCTCCGAATGACCATATCATGATGTTACGTTGAATGGTTTGCACGCTGACACTTGTTGATGGCCCAGCACTGAAATCTGCAGAAATTTGCGGAAGGGTTGCACTTCTGTCACGCTGAACGATTCTTTTCAGTCGTCGTTGGTCACGTTCTTGCAGGACCTCTTTCCGACTCCTGCGATGTCGGAAATTTGATGTTTTACCGGATTCCTGATATTAACGGCACACTCGTGAAATGGTCGAACGGGAAAATCCGAACATCATCGACACTTCGGAGATGCTGTGTCCCATTGCTCTTGTGCCGACTATAACGCCAAGTTTAAACTCACTTAAATCATGATAACCTGTTATTATAGCAGCAGTAACCAATCTAACAACTGCGCCAGGTACTTTTTGTCTTATATAGGCGCTGCCGACCGCAGCGGTGTATTCTGCTTGTTCACGTATCTCTGTGTTTGTAATACGCAAGCCTATACCAGTTTCTTTGGTGCTTCAGTGCATGATCACTCTCTTCTCTTGGATTCTGCGAAGTAAGAAAATGTCAATCTCTCTCCGTCTTGTAACTTATTTAGCTTTTTAGATTGCAGAGTAGTATTAAATAAATATGTTTTCTTTCAGCGCATAAGAGACGTTCGTCACTGTATAAGTCCATAAAACATTGAGTAGATACACAGACAATATCTGCTGCAAATAACTAAAAGACAAACATTCGAGTGGACTCGGTTTCACGGTATTATTCACAGTAATTTTACGTTAAGGTCTTTTACAAATAATGAGCTCAGTAGGTTTAGTTAACTTTTAGTCCAAGTGAAAACACTGTTTAAGGTCGAGCTGCAGAGCAGGCAAACTTTCAAGGAAAAGAGTGAGAACAATAAAAGAGCTTTCCAGACGACGTCAAACTAAAGAGAGATTAGAAACATTTATGGATCGAAAAGTGCTGCTCTTAAGAAAGAGCAATATAAGCAAGAAACCTTTTGCATTGGAGTTGTTGTAGTATTCATCGTTGTTGTAGTAACTATTCTCGGTGCTCAGTCGTGTCAAATGTCAATCAACATTGGAGTTTTCGGCAACACGCACCATTGTCTCAGTCAGGAAAGACACTGACTGTCGAAGAAGAAGCGTACTCACTGTCGAAGAAGAAGCGTACTGACTGTCGAAGAAGAAGCGTGATTATACTGATACAGCAGTATCGTCCGTGACTAGAGACTACATTGGTGCCAACGTCGAAACATCACCTACAGAATCTTTGTTTCGATCACCAAATGTTACATAAGAAAGAAAAAATACTTACACAGTCCACGAACCAAAAGCACCTTCTACGCCCACGAGTTGGGAACCAAAGGAAGGGGTGAAGGATGGGCAGCGACACAGGTACCCAGCACATATGGGACTACTGATTAGCTTTATTCTGTCTGCTCCTAAACAATTTGACTTTCACATTCACAAGACTAATTTTCTGTGTCACAGAATTTATTTAGTAATTCTTACTGACTACTTATGAGCAAAGTTTTCAGCAATTATCCCTTAAAAAAAGGCAACTGCCAGAATTGGAAACCCAAAATATATCTAACTGGCTCTCCTGCTAGCCTACTATCAGCTCACCTGGCATTAGTCTGTACAGTTCCTGACTGCACAAAGGTTATTTCTCAAACATCCCTCTCAGTGTATAGGCCGAGAGGTATATTTCGCAATTTCTAAGGGCCAGTTTGCCCTCTTCCACAAACTGCTGAGCGCTACTCCTATATGTCCATTAAAATTGCCTGTTGTAGCGGAACGGAGCGCACAAGTCAGGAGGAAGCCAATTCAGTGCCAGGCGCTCAAAAGGACGCGAGGCAGGATGTCTGAGTGCAAAGCAGCCAGCCGGACTTGTTGAGGGTATCAACGGATACCGGAGACTGTGAAAGCGCAGGTCGGATGCGACACGCTCTATTTTGGCAACACAAGAGCCAAAGAAACTGGCGCACTTGCCGAATACCGCGTAGGGACCTCGCGGCCCCACACTAAGTGGCATGGACTCGTCGTTTGAAGTAGTGCTGGAGGGAATTGACATAATGAATCCTGCTGGGCTGTCCATAAATCTGTAAGGGTACGATGGGGTGGAGATCTCTTCTGAACAGCACGTTGCACGGCATCCCAGACGTGCTCAATAATGTCCATGTCTGGGGACTCTGGTGGCCAGCGGAAGTGTTAAAACTCAGAAGAGTGTTCCCGGTGCCACTCGGTAGCAACTCTGGACGTGTGGCGTGTCGCATTGTCCTGCTGGAACTGCCCAAGTCCATCGGAATGCACAATGGGCATGAATGGATTCAGTTCATCAGACAGGATGCTTACGTACGTATCACCTGTCAAGAGGCGTATCTACACGTATCAGGGGTCCCATTCATTCCAACAACACACGCCCCACACCATTATAGAGCCTCTACCAACTAACAACCCCTGCTAACAAGCAGGTCCCATAGATTCACGAGGTTCTTCATACCTGTACACGTCCATCAGCTCTATACAATTTGAAACGAGACTCGTCCGACCTGGCAATTTGTTTCCAGTCATCAATAGTCCAATATCGGCGTTGATAGCTTTGTGTCGCGCAGTCGTCAGGGGTGCCCGAAGGCCCATGTCCATGATATTTCGTTGAACGGTTAGCACGCTGACACTTGTTGATGGCCCAGCATTGAAACCTGCAGCAATTTGAGGAAGGGTTGCAGTTCTGTGAGGTTGAACGATTCTCTTCGGTCGTCGTCGGTCACGTCCTTCTAGGATGTTTTTCCTGCCGCAACGATGTCGGAGATGTGATGCTTTACCGAATTTCTGATATTCACGATATACTCGTGAAATGGTCGTACGGGAAAACCCCCACTTCATCGCTACCTCGGACCTGCTGTGTCCCATCACTCGTCCGCCGACTATAACACCACGTTCAATCTCACTTAAATTTTGATAACCTGCCGTTGTAGCAGCAATAACCGATCTAACAACTTCACCAGACACTTGTTTTGTTATATAGGCGTTGTCGACCGCAGAGCCGTATTCTGCCTGTTTACATATCTCTGTATTTGAATACGCATACCTACATCAATTCCTTGGCGCTCCAGTGTAAAATAACATTGAAAGCTAACGTGTCATACAGATAGGTACTAGTCTCTGATTAGCTGGCACAAACATCTTTTTCGAGCCAGTCTGGAGATGATACAACCCGAAAAGGACGTTTCGTCCTGGGCAGTGAACCGCGTTGGACGTGGAGGCTTCTTCATCGACTGTTTTGACAGGTTTCAACATAGAGATGCACAGCATTGATGAAACACTATACATCAGTTCGCTCTCTCCATTGGTGTTGGTTTTCCCTTACAGGAACAACTCGCGCTGTAGCCGCTTTATTCAGTGTAATTAGCATTAGATTTACCGAGTACTTCCGAAAACTAAATCACTAATGTAGCTGAGGGACAGAAACTAGACTTACCGCGTGTTAGCTTTGTATATTATGGGCTCCGAAGCTGTTGACGACTTCGTCGCTTTTATTAGTTCTCACTGACGTCGTTGCACATGCTGTAGACTGAGTGTTGGCCGTATCCGCTATGCAGCAAGGCATAGAGGTGAACGTGTAGTTGGGAAGACAGTTGTGGTTGAGCAGTACAAAGCAGATCTCAGTCTGCTGAATTCTCGATGTCACTGATTACGCAAAAGCGAGCATGTTACATTAACAGCGTTTAAATTACCAACCGCCACAAGCAACAACACACTGTGTTGCTCCGTTTAGGATGTATCTCGTGGACGTACCACATCCCTAGTGTGGTGACAGTACTCGTGGCTCTGGATATTACTAACCAAACCGACGTCCTCAAGGGGTAGCAGCTGCCGACCCATGGGCGTCACGTGTCTGGATATTACTAACCAAACCGAAGTCCTCAGGGGGTAGCAGCTGCCGACCCATGGGCGTCACGTGTCTGGATATTACTAACCAAACCGACGTCCTCAAGGGGTAGCAGCTGCCGACCCATGGGCGTCACGTGTCTGGATATTACTAACCAAACCGACGTCCTCAAGGGGTAGCAGCTGCCGACCCATGGGCGTCACGTGTCTGGATATTACTAACCAAACCGACGTCCTCAGGAGGTAGCAGCTGCCGACCCATGGGCGTCACGTGTCTAGATATTACTAACCAAACCGACGTCCTCACGGGGTAGCAGCTGCCGACCCATGGGCGTCACGTGTCTGGATATTACTAACCAAACCGACGTCCTCAGGGGGTAGCAGCTGCCGACCCATGGGCGTCACGTGTCTGGATATTACTAACCAAACCGACGTCCTCAAGGGGTAGCAGCTGCCGACCCATGGGCGTCACGTGTCTGGATATTACTAACCAAACCGACGTCCTCAAGGGGTAGCAGCTGCCGACCCATGGGCGTCACGTGTCTGGATATTACTAACCAAACCGACGTCCTCAGGGGGTAGCAGCTGCCGACCCATGGGCGTCACGTGTCTGGATATTACTAACCAAACCGACGTCCTCAAGGGGTAGCAGCTGCCGACCCATGGGCGTCACGTGTCTGGATATTACTAACCAAACCGACGTCCTCAAGGGGTAGCAGCTGCCGACCCATGGGCGTCACGTGTCTGGATATTACTAACCAAACCGACGTCCTCAAGGGGTAGCAGCTGCCGACCCATGGGCGTCACGTGTCTGGATATTACTAACCAAACCGACGTCCTCAAGGGGTAGCAGCTGCCGACCCATGGGCGTCACGTGTCTGGATATTACTAACCAAACCGACGTCCTCAAGGGGTAGCAGCGGCCGACCCATGGGCATCACGTGTCTGGATATTACTAACCAAACCGACGTCCTCAAGGGGTAGCAGCTGCCGACCCATAGGCGTCACGTGTCTGGATATTACTAACCAAACCGACGTCCTCAAGGGGTAGCAGCTGCCGACCCATGGGCATCATGTGTCTGGATATTACTAACCAAACCGACGTCCTCAGGGGGTAGCAGCTGCCGACCCATGGGCATCACGTGTCTGGATATTACTAACCAAACCGACGTCCTCAAGGGGTAGCAGCTGCCGACCCATGGGCATCACGTGTTTGGATATTACTAACCAAACCGACGTCCTCAGGGGGTAGCAGCTGCCGACCCATGGGCATCACGTGTCTGGATATTACTAACCAAACCGACGTCCTCAAGGGGTAGCAGCTGCCGACCCATGGGCGTCACGTGTCTGGATATTACTAACCAAACCGACGTCCTCAGGGGGTAGCAGCTGCCGACCATGGGCGTCACGCGTCTGGATATTACTAACCAAACCGACGTCCTCAAGGGGTAGCAGCTGCCGACCCATGGGCGTCACGTGTCTGGATATTACTAACCAAACCGACGTCCTCAAAGGGTAGCAGCTGCCGACCCAGGGGGGTCACGTGTCTGGATATTACTAACCAAACCGACGTCCTCAAGGGGTAGCAGCTGCCGACCCATGGGCGTCACGTGTCTGGATATTACTAACCAAACCGACGTCCTCAAGGGGTAGCAGCTGCCGACCCATGGGCGTCACGTGTCTGGATATTACTAACCAAACCGACGTCCTCAGGGGGTAGCAGCTGCCGACCCATGGGCGTCACGTATCTGGATATTACTAACCAAACCGACGTCCTCAAGGGGTAGCAGCTGCCGACCCATGGGCGTCACGTGTCTGGATATTACTAACCAAACCGACGTCCTCAAGGGGTAGCAGCTGCCGACCCATGGGCGTCACGTGTCTGGATATTACTAACCAAACCGACGTCCTCAAGGGGTAGCAGCGGCCGACCCATGGGCATCACGTGTCTGGATATTACTAACCAAACCGACGTCCTCAAGGGGTAGCAGCTGCCGACCCATAGGCGTCACGTGTCTGGATATTACTAACCAAACCGACGTCCTCAAGGGGTAGCAGCTGCCGACCCATGGGCACCATGTGTCTGGATATTACTAACCAAACCGACGTCCTCAGGGGGTAGCAGCTGCCGACCCATGGGCATCACGTGTCTGGATATTACTAACCAAACCGACGTCCTCAAGGGGTAGCAGCTGCCGACCCATGGGCATCACGTGTTTGGATATTACTAACCAAACCGACGTCCTCAGGGGGTAGCAGCTGCCGACCCATGGGCATCACGTGTCTGGATATTACTAACCAAACCGACGTCCTCAAGGGGTAGCAGCTGCCGACCCATGGGCGTCACGTGTCTGGATATTACTAACCAAACCGACGTCCTCAGGGGGTAGCAGCTGCCGACCATGGGCGTCACGCGTCTGGATATTACTAACCAAACCGACGTCCTCAAGGGGTAGCAGCTGCCGACCCATGGGCGTCACGTGTCTGGATATTACTAACCAAACCGACGTCCTCAAAGGGTAGCAGCTGCCGACCCAGGGGGGTCACGTGTCTGGATATTACTAACCAAACCGACGTCCTCAAGGGGTAGCAGCTGCCGACCCATGGGCGTCACGTGTCTGGATATTACTAACCAAACCGACGTCCTCAGGGGGTAGCAGCTGCCGACCCATGGGCGTCACGTGTCTGGATATTACTAACCAAACCGACGTCCTCAAGGGGTAGCAGCTGCCGACCCATGGGCGTCACGTGTCTGGATATTACTAACCAAACCGACGTCCTCAAGGGGTAGCAGCTGCCGACCCATGGGCATCACGTGTCTGGATATTACTAACCAAACCGACGTTCTCAGGGGGTAGCAGCTGCCGACCCATGGGCGTCACGTGTCTGGATATTACTAACCAATCCGACGTCCTCAAGGGGTAGCAGCTGCCGACCCATGGGCATCACGTGTCTGGATATTACTAACCAAACCGACGTCCTCAAGGGGTAGCAGCTGCCGACCCATGGGCGTCACGTGTCTGGATATTACTAACCAAACCGACGTCCTCAAGGGGTAGCAGCTGCCGACCCATGGGCGTCACGTGTCTGGATATTACTAACCAAACCGACGTCCTCAGGGGGTAGCAGCTGCCGACCCATGGGCGTCACGTGTCTGGATATTACTAACCAAACCGACGTCCTCAAGGGGTAGCAGCTGCCGACCCATGGGCGTCACGTGTCTGGATATTACTAACCAAACCGACGTCCTCAGGGGGTAGCAGCTGCCGACCCATGGGCGTCACGTGTCTGGATATTACTAACCAAACCGACGTCCTCAAGGGGTAGCAGTTGCCGACCCATGGGCGTCACGTGTCTGGATATTACTAACCAATCCGACGTCCTCAAGGGGTAGCAGCTGCCGACCCATGGGCGTCACTTGTCTGGATATTACTAACCAAACCGACGTCCTCAAGGGGTAGCAGCTGCCGACCCACGGGCGTCACGTGTCTGGATATTACTAACCAAACCGACGTCCTCAAGGGGTAGCAGCTGCCGACCCATGGGCGTCACGTGTCTGGATATTACTAACCAAACCGACGTCCTCAAAGGGTAGCAGCTGCCGACCCAGGGGGGTCACGTGTCTGGATATTACTAACCAAACCGACGTCCTCAGGGGGTAGCAGCTGCCGACCCATGGGCGTCACGTGTCTGGATATTACTAACCAAACCGACGTCCTCAAGGGGTAGCAGCTGCCGACCCATGGGCGTCACGTGTCTGGATATTACTAACCAAACCGACGTCCTCAAGGGGTAGCAGCTGCCGACCCATGGGCGTCACGTGTCTGGATATTACTAACCAAACCGACGTCCTCAACGGGTAGCAGCTGCCGACCCATGGGCGTCACGTGTCTGGATATTACTAACCAAACCGACGTCCTCAAGGGGTAGCAGCTGCCGACCCATGGGCGTCACGTGTCTGGATATTACTAACCAAACCGACGTCCTCAAGGGGTAGCAGCTGCCGACCCATGGGCGTCACGTGTCTGGATATTACTAACCAAACCGACGTCCTCAGGGGGTAGCAGCTGCCGACCCATGGGCGTCACGTGTCTGGATATTACTAACCAAACCGACGTCCTCAAGGGGTAGCAGCTGCCGACCCATAGGCGTCACGTGTCTGGATATTACTAACCAAACTGACGTCCTCAAGGGGTAGCAGCTGCCGACCCATGGGCATCACGTGTCTGGATATTACTAACCAAACCGACGTCCTCAAGGGGTAGCAGCTACCGACCCATGGGCGTCACGTGTCTGGATATTACTAACCAAACCGACGTCCTCAAGGGGTAGCAGCTGCCGACCCATGGGCGTCACGTGTCTGGATATTACTAACCAAACCGACGTCCTCAGGGGGTAGCAGCTGCCGACCCATGGGCGTCACGTGTCTGGATATTACTAACCAAACCGACGTCCTCAAGGGGTCGCAGCTGCCAACCCATGGGCGTCACGTGTCTGGATATTACTAACCAAACCGACGTCCTCAGGGGGTAGCAGCTGCCGACCCATGGGCGTCACGTGTCTGGATATTACTAACCAAATCGACGTCCTCAAGGGGTAGCAGCTGCCGACCCATGGGCGTCACGTGTCTGGATATTACTAACCAAACCGACGTCCTCAAGGGGTAGCAGCTGCCGACCCATGGGCATCACGTGTCTGGATATTACTAACCAAACCGACGTCCTCAAGGGGTAGCAGCTGCCGACCCATGGGCGTCACGTGTCTGGATATTACTAACCAAACCGACGTCCTCAAGGGGTAGCAGCTGCCGACCCATGGGCATCACGTGTCTAGATATTACTAACCAAACCGACGTCCTCAAGGGGTATCAGCTGCCGACCCATGGGCATCACGTGTCTGGATATTACTAACCAAACCGACGTCCTCAAGGGGTAGCAGCTGCCGACCCATGGGCATCACGTGTCTGGATATTACTAACCAAACCGACGTCCTCAAGGGGTAGCAGCTGCCGACACATGGGCGTCACGTGTCTGGATATTACTAACCAAACCGACGTCCTCAGGGGGTAGCAGCTGCCGACCCATGGGCGTCACGCGTCTGGATATTACTAACCAAACCGACGTCCTCAAGGGGTAGCAGCTGCCGACCCATGGGCATCACGTGTCTGGATATTACTAACCAAACCGACGTCCTCAAGGGGTAGCAGCTGCCGACCCATGGGCATCACGTGTCTGGATATTACTAACCAAACCGACGTCCTCAAGGGGTAGCAGCTGCCGACCCATGGGCGTCACGTGTCTGGATATTACTAACCAAACCGACGTCCTCAGGGGGTAGCAGCTGCCGACCCATGGGCGTCACGTGTCTGGATATTACTAACCAAACCGACGTCCTCAAGTGGTAGCAGCTGCCGACCCACGGGCGTCACGCGTCTGGATATTACTAACCAAACCGACGTCCTCAAGGGGTAGCAGCTGCCGACCCACGGGCGTCACGCGTCTGGATATCGACTGGTCGATTGCCAGTTAAGTACCGGAGCACTGAGCCACGGCGGACAGTTCTCTTCAGCGCGCCGTCCCTTGTAGTCTTCAGTCACGGCCGGGTCTACTAACTGCAGAGTGCGTCCGTCGTCTCCGAGACTTAGGCTCCGTAGGCATCAAAGGCGAGCCCTGGACTCTACGTAGACATAACTCATACGCACAGTGACAGAGCTTTAATATTTTGGTGGACTTGTAAGAATTGCAATGGACATTTCACAAGAAGAAGCGTTATTGAGGCCCACAGTTCAGACTAACGGGAATCTATCACCAAACAGCCTGTAAACGTTAGAATGTGCCGGAAATTAAATTTCATTCTGCAGAAGAGGGCAGAAGGGGCTCCAGCCACGGGACCTTTGCCTTTCACGGGAAAGTGCTCCGCAGACTGGCCTAGCCACCCCACGTCAGGAGCTTGTCTTCTACCTTCCAAGCTTCACAGAAGCTCTGCTGCATACTTTACGAGGCAAGCACTCCTGGAAGGAATATCGCGGACGCGTAGCTTAGCCACAGCCTAGGCGATTGTTTCCAGAATGTTTGTCAACAGCATTCACAGAGATACGCAATTTGTTCTGAACAATACGTGACAGGGGACACTTGAGAGCGAGAGATTGAGTTGGTAAGGTGAAGTATTATGGTATGAATGGCTGGGAGACCCCGAAGGACAGGTCCAGCCGCCTAATGGGAAAGGTTTTCCCTGTCCTCCACGCCCGCAGCTGTGACCGAGCGGTTCTAGGCGTTTCAGTCCGGAACCACGCGACCGCTACGGCCGCAGGTTCGAATCCTGCCACGGGCATGGATGTGTGTGATGTCCTTAGGTTAGTTAGGTTTAAGTAGTTCTAAGTTCTAGGGAACTGATGACCTGAGATGTTAAGCCCCATAGTGCTCAGAGCCATTTGAACCATTTGAAACCTAACTAACCTAAAGACAACACACACATCCATGCCCGAGGCAGGATTATAACCTGCGATCGCAGCTGTCTCGCGGTTCCAGACTGTAGCGCCTAGAACCGCTCGGCCACCTCGGCTGGCGCAGTGTCACAGAAGAAACATCTAGCTTCTCGTAGCCCTACTGCGCGAACTCGTCCTGATCAGTGAGATGTTGATAACGGCGTCTTTGTTGCCTTAAGGGCATTCTTGACTAACGTCAGCTCACCATGTGCACTCCACCCGTCACGACCGTCACTGCGTGTACTCAAAGCACACCAGATTTACTTCGTCGCAGTGGTGCTCCTAGGGCCACTCTTATGCGATTGGCGCGTTCTTTGGATAGACATCGGCAACTTCCGTTTGTGTCTGTCAAATTCCGTTTATACCGCACAGCTCCTTGTCGGTGTTGCAGGTGTTTTTAAGTCAGCGTAGATTTATTCTGTGGTAATTTTTAATGAATTTTGATCTTGCAGTTGAGCTGTCCACGGCTCGTGTTCATCCCATTAATTGTCATCTCCTATTGCCGTAGTGCAGCCTCGTTTTCTTATTCCATTTACTGGCGTCCCCAACTTCCTGCCTTACTTGCCCGTGAGTGGCAGCAGAAGAGCGTATCGATAAGCGCACTCTCGTACCATCCTGGACCGACCGATAGTATTTCCAGGTAGTAGTACGTCGGGTAGTCAGTTGGAGACGCGCCAGCAGTGCAGTCGCGGACGGACCAGCAGTCCAATTGGTCGGTTGGCGTGGAGCAGCAAGCAGGCCCCCGTCGCGCGGAGCCGGCTGGAGTCGCTGGAGGCGTGCATGCGCGGCTGGAGCGTGAGGTGCTGCTGGCGAGTGCTACGAAGTTCGTCGCCCACCGATCTCGGACATGAAAGTTGAGGAGTCCTCACTTAACTTACTATCCAGCCTCAACTGTTTACATTTGTTTGTTTGATCCTGGTTGTCGCTTTGGGACATTCCCGCGAGCAACGACATGAGTGTGTTTAAGTCGGCAAAGACTCCAGCCATCTTCCTGTGAAATTTAACTTAATTTATTCCCTGCTATTGAAGTTCACCAGTCGCATCTTCTGCCTTGTGGCCGTTGATGTTCTGGTTACTTGCCCTGGTCGTTGACGTAATTTTAGGCAGTGTATTTTCCTCGTCATGTTGTTGCTGTCCAGTGCGACGTGTAGTTCGACAGCTGCGGTGTTGTTGATCGTTGTGGGTGCCAATTTTCTGTGTGTCGTTGTATTGAAATCTTGTGGTCGTTTTGCTGGTTGCGTGGAGAGGAACTGATTTGGTTGAACGCTCGGTCGGCTACCTGCGGTCGGGTTGCCTCCAGATTAAGGAGTCGTTGGTCAGGCTGACTGTCTCACCTGAACAGCCGTTAGTGTTACAATCCCAGGCCGACCCCTGGAAATATTTCAGTGCCGTTTCTTGAGTGTTGTATGGTAATTTCCCTGTTTAGATTTTAGTTATTTCACTGATGTGTGGCTTTCAGCTGAGTATCAATATCTCTTAAATTAATGTTCTTGTCTTGCCCTTAAGGTATAAAATTGTTATGCTTTTATATCGGGCCTTCAGCTGAATTTTATTTGAGAGGTTTTAAGATAAGGCCTTCTGCCTTTTAAATTGAAACTCTTTTCCATGCCTTAAGCCATTAAACATATTTTGTTGATATGTGGCCGTCAGCCGAGTATTAATATCTGTTAAAATAATATCCTTGTCTTGCCCTTTAGGCATAAGATTGTTATACTTTGTATGGGACCTTCAGCCCAATTTGCATGAAATGTTTTAAGATAAGGCCTACTGCCTTTTGATTGAAATTCCTCTTATTCCGTAATATGCGACCTCAAGCCTAGTTCCATTAAAATTAAATTGCTAAGGCCTTCAGCCGATTACGTTCAAAATTTAGAAAATATTTATCGGTGAAACCTCCAGAAGAACCTTGTATTTCAATTTTGCTTAGGCTTTGTGTCTTGGATTTTGAATGTGACCTTCAGCCGATCTAAAGTTAATCAAATGAGGTCGATTAAAGTTTCGAGTATTTTGTATCCTTGTTGTAATATTGTGTGTACATAAATAAAATTTGTATGTTGAGTGCAACTGACAGGAACTCATTTTGGCCCCTTTCCACAACCTAATCCGCTCTGTCCTGCTAGCCCAGGCATTTAAACGGTATTCAGTCTATCTACAACGGCCTTGCGTTCACAAATCACTGCATCCGCCATGATGCTCTCTATTTGCCCAGGACTGTTTGTTGCCAGAAGGTCTCGCGAAGAGACCATGAGGATAAAATCAGAGAGATTAGAGCCCACACAGAAGCATACCGACAGTCCTTCTTTCCACGTACAATACGAGACTGGAATAGAAGGGAGAACCGATAGAGGTACTCAGGGTACCCTCCGCCACACACCGTCAGGTGGCTTGCGGAGTACGGATGTAGATGTAGATGTAGATGTAGTACGTTATCGCAACTACTTACATTTCTCCGAGCATACAGTCATCTTACGTAGGTAACACAAGAAATGATAATGCTAGTTGGAACAACACGTGAGAAAGGTGATGTACACTACTGGCCATTAAAATTGCTACACCAAGAAGAAATGCAGGTGATAAACGGTATTCATTGGACAAATATATTATGCTAGAACTGACATGTGATTACATTTTCACACAATTTGGGTGCATCGATCCTGAGAAATCAGTACCCAGAACAACCATCTCTGGCCGTAATAACAACCTTGATACGCCTGTGCATTGAGTCAAACACAGCTTGGATGGCGTGTACAGGTACAGCTGCCCATGCACCATTCAACACGATACCACAGTTCATCAAGAATAGTGACTGGCGTATTGTGACGAGCCAGTTGCTCGGCCACCATTGACCAGACGTTTTCAATTGGTGAGAGATCTGGAGAATGTGCTGGCCAGGGGAGCAGTCGAACATTTTCTGTATCCAGAAAAGCCGGTACAGTACCTGAAACACGCGGTCGTGCATCATCCTACTGAAATTTAGGGTTTCGCAGAGATCGAATGAAGGGTAGAGCCACGGGTCGTAACACATCTGAAATGTAACGTCCACTGTTCGAAGTGGCGCCAGTGTGAACAAGAGGTGACCGAGACGTGTAACCAATGGCACGTCATACCATCACGAAGAGTGATACGCCAGTATGGCGATGACGAATACACGCTTCCAATGTGCATTGACCGCGATGTCGCCAGACGCGGATGCGGCCATCATGATGCTGTAAACAGAACCTGGATTCCTCCGAAAAAATGAGGTTGTGTCATTCGTGCACCCAAGTTCGTCGTTGAGTACACCATCGCAGGCCCTCCTGTCTGTGATGCAGCGTCAAGGGTAACCGCAGACAGGGTCTCCGAGCTGCTGCAAACGTCGTCGAACTGTTGTTGCAGATGGTTGTTTGTCTTGCAAACGTCCCCATCTGTTGACTCAGGGATCGAGACGTGGCTGCACGATCCGCTACAGCCATGCGGATAAGATGCCTGTCATGTCGACTGCTAGTCATACGAGGCCGTTGGGATCCAGCACGGCGTTCCGTATTACCCTCCTGAAATCACCATTTTCTGCTAACAGTCAGTGGATCTCGACCAACGCGAGCAGCAATGTCGCGATACGATAAACCGCCATGGCGATAGGCTATAATCCGACCTTTATCAAAGTGGGAAACGTGATGGTACGCATTTCTCCTCCTTACACGAGGCATCACAACAACGTTTCACCAGGCAACGCCGGGCAACTGCTGTTTGTGTATGAGAAATCGGTTGGAAACTTTCCTCATGTCAGCACGTTGTAGGTGTCGCCACCGGCGCCAACCTTCTGTGAATGCTCTGAAAAGTTTATGATTTGCATGTCACAGCATCTTCTTCCTGTCGGTTAAATTTCGCGTCTGTAACACATCTTCGTGGAGTAGCAATTTTAATGGCCAGTAGTGTATTTACGAAAGATCAAGTCAGGCTTCCATAGATACTTTCCTGGCGTCACATACCGCCTAGTGTTTCACTTGAATGCGCTAAGGGCCAGGACGATGTTACATGGGGCGCCTCCTGCCATATCTGGCACTCGGGCCTCACACAGGGCTACGGCGGGGAAATTCGCTTCAGTTTCCGCGTCCGGCGAACAATTTTAATCCCTCGCTGCCGGCTGCGACCGCGTCGAGTGGGAACGATTCCGGCTGTGCGTGGCGAGCGGTATTAAGACCGTATTACGGGCGCGGGCGCACAAACACAGCAGCTCTGTTCCAGAGTGTTTTGTTTGTAGCCGGCGGACGACCGCCGCCGCTGCTGGGCAGGTACTATGCCGGCCGCGCCGCTTTCGGTAGCTCTGGAGGCGGCTTAGCGCTCGCCTCAGAACAGGTGGGGCAGCGCAGATCCCGGCGTTTGGCGACGTTTGAGAGCGGAAAGCACCACCGGTGGCCGATAAAACTGTCTCTCGGCTGCCGGCTCGTGCAAACGTAAGACCCCAATTACCATCGTCGACTCTGTTTTCGCGTGTCTGAGGGACGATACGACACCAAGGTGACGAGTGGAAGACTGCATTCTTACGGAGCGAAATGCAACTGTTATCCGATCTACACCTGTACTCCACAAGCTACCGGAAGGTGTGTTGTGGATGGTACTTACAGTACCACTATCATTCTCCACCATCCTTGGTTCATTCGCGAACTGTGAGTGCCAGGGCTTTGCCAGAAGTACGCGACCTGGCGTATAGAGAGCAGCTGCTATTTCAATCAAACGACAGTAGTACTCATCTGATGAGGTGATAGAAGAAAGAACAATAGTCGATAGAGAAGAGAGAGAAGATCCCGTATTAGGATCAGGATTTAGAAGACCTTTTAAAGACTTAAATAAGGCAGAAGGGGTTCATAACATTCCCCCGGAATTTCTAAAGTCATTGGGATAAGTGGCAACAAAACAAATATTCATGTTGGTGTGTAGAAGTTATGAGACTGGAGATTATACCATGAGACTGTCCAAGAAACATCATCCACACGCCTTCGAAAATTGCAAGACCCGGTAAGTGCGAGAATTATCGCACAACCAGCTTAACAGCTCATGCATCCAGGTTGTTGACCACACAATATACATAAGAATGCAAAAGAAAATTGAGAATCCTTTAGATGACGATCATTTTAGCTTAAGAAGAGATAAAGGTGTAAGTAGGCTGTTTAGGTTGTTACGTTGGTAACGCCACGTAACGCTCTATATGAAAATCACTGACTGTGCTGTGTGCAGTCTGTGGCTGGGTGGCATTGTTGGAGTATACGCTATTGTAGTGTTGGGCAGCTGGATGTTAACAGCGCGTAGCGTTGCGCAGTTGGCGGTGAGTTGCCAGCAGTGGTGGACGTGGGGAGAGAGATGGCGGAGTTTTGAGAGCGGATAATCTGGGCGTGTGTCCATCAGAGACAGTAAATTTGTAAGACTGGATGTCATGAACTGCTATATATATTATCACTTTTGAACACTATTAAGGTAAATACATTGTTTGTTCTCTATCAAAATCTTTCATTTGCTAACTATGTCTATCAGTAGTTAGTGCCTTCAGTAGTTTGAATCTTTTATTGAGCTGGCAGTATTGGCGCTCGCTGTTCAAAATGGTTCAAATGGCTCTGAGTACTATGGGACTTAACTTCTAAGGTCATCAGTCGCCTAGAACTTAGAACTACTTAAACCTAACTAAACTAAGGACATCACACACATCCATGCCCGAGGCAGGATTCGAACCTGCGACCGTAGGGGTCGCGCGGTTCCAGACTGTAGCGCCTTTAACTGCTTGGCCACCGCGGCCGGCGCGCTTGTTGTATTGCAGTAGTTTGAGTAACGAAGATTTTTGTGAGGTAAGTCATTCATGAAAGGTGTAGGTTATTGTTAGGGCAATTCTTTTGTAGAGGTTATTGAAAGTCAGATTGCGTTGCGCTAAAAATATTGTGTGTCAGTTTAGTGTTGATCAGAATAAGAAAAGAGAGTAATGTCTGAGTACGTTCAGTTTTGCTCAGCAAATAATGTAAGAGGTTTATGAGCACAGCCATTCATAATATTTTTAAGGGGACGTTTCAAAGGCACCACAGAGGCAGTCCTGTCCCTCATATCTCGCCTCGTCCTTAACGTTTATGTCGGAACAACAAGACAGAAACACACGTTCCCATCATAATAAAATCCTCTCTGTTCCACTGCATCGCTGTCACCTTCTCCAAGTCCTTTACAGTAGCGGCAACCGGACTCTGGAATAACCTCCCTCGTTATGCTACAGAACTTAAAAACATTTCCGGCTTCAAAAAACAGTTAATGACGTATCTACATAAGCAACAGTGATGCCTTACTCTGTACATGAATGCACTTCACCTCATTACTTCCCTCTTTCCCCCCTTCTTAAATCTCCTTTCCCCAAAACTCGGTATACTAGTAAACATCTACTTTACACACCAAGATATTAATGCACATGTGCACAAATCTTCATTTATATTGCCAATTTTTCTCATGTTTATCATTATTATTTGATTTTTTACTGTTATTGTTATTGCTTTTATCAGAATTTGTATGTATAGCACCTGTTGTAAAAATACTGCCAGTATTTGCTTTAATAGGTCTTAGTCATTACTCTTTATTCATATTGTCACTGGAGTAATCTAATTTTCTCTTTTAAATTATTGTCATGATGTAACTCTGATGTGTGAAATTTTGCATGTGTGGAACACTGGTCCGATATAAGAGAGGGCCTGATGGCCCTAATCTGATTAGGTTAAGTAAATAAATACATAAATAAACTATACCACTGTGGTTGATACGGAAGCAAGACTCAAGAAAAATCAAGACACACCCATAGGATTTGTCGACTTGGAAAAGCGTTTGACAATCTAAAATGATGCAAGATGTTCGAAATCGTGAGGAAAAATAGGGGTAAGCTGTAGGGAAAGATGGGTAATATGTACAAAAACTAAGAGGTATTGGTGATATTGGAAGATCAAGAATGAAGTCCACGGATTGAGAAATGTGTAAGATAGGGACACGGTCTTTCGCCCCTTCTATTCAATCTGTATATCGAAGAATCAGTGAAGGAAATAAAAGAAAGCTTCAAGAGGGGGATTAAACTTCAAGGTGAAAGGATATCAGTGTTAAATTGGCTGATGACATTGCTATCCTTAGTCAGAGTGGAGAAGAATTACAGGATCTGTTGAATGGAATGAGTACAGAATATGGATTGAGAGTAAATCGAAGAAAGACGAATTTAATCAGAAGTAATAAAAAGGACAACAGTCATAAACTTAACATAATAACTGGTGATCATTAAGTAGATGAAGTAAAGGAAGTATGCTACCTAGGTAGAAAAAGAACTCATGGCGGACGAAGTAAGGAGGACAAAAGCCAGCCCAGCACTGGCGTAAAGGAAATACCTGGCCAACAGAAGTATACTACTGTGAAACATAGGTCTAAATTTGAGGAAGAAATTTCTGAGTACGTACGTTTGGAGGACAGCATTGTATGGTAGTGAGACATGGACAGTTGGAAAGCCAGAATATAAGAATTAGAGATGTGGTGTTACAGAAGAACGTTGAAAATTAGGTGGAACGATAAGGGAAGTACTGAGGAAGTTCTCGATAGAATTGTTGAGGAAAGGAATATGTAGAAAACTTGGACAAGTAGAAGGGACCGGATGTTGGGACGTCTGTTAATAGATCAGGGAATGATTTACATGGTGCTATAGGTAGCTGTAGAGGGTAAAAGTTGTAGAGCAGATAGAGATTAGAATACACCTGGGGACATAGGTTGCAAGTGCTATTCTGAGATGAAAAGGTTGTCACATGAGAGAAATTCGTGGCGGGCTGAATCAAAACAGTCAGAAGACTGATGATGCAATAACTAAATAAGCTGTGAAGCTTAAGTTTGAAGTCTACGATGCTACGTTGTTCAATATTTGTCTGGCGGCCATCAATAGTGACCACTGTCAGGGAATTTGAAAACATAGAAGAAACCGAATATGTGATACAATACTTTCATTAAATTTCGTTTTAAACCTGAGCTACATTTTATTCTGGAGGCGTCTGCTGCTTCGTATGCAATTGTAAAATATTGAGTGGCAGAATTTAAGCGAGGTCAGATGAGCTGCCAACATCGCAACGATCGACCAAATGTGGTGACCACGCCAGAAATTGTGAAAATAATCCACAAACTGGCATTGGATGACTGTCGACTAGGAGATGCACGAGCCAGCATACATGGTAAGTATTTCAGAATGCCCTGAACTCGCATAATGATTGGAAAACTTGGACGCGAGGATGTGCGCAAGATGGATGCAGCATTTGCTTACAATGGTTGAGAAACAGAGTCAAGAGGATGTTTCAGTCGAGTGTTTGGTGATGTTTCGTACAATAAACCCCAATTCTTGTGTCGATTCGCAGCCATTGATGAAACATGAGTCCACTACTTCACACCTGATATGTAGAAACAGTCAAAACAGCGAACTGAAAGGAGATAATCGGCTGCAAAGACGTTGAAGACAGTTCCATATCCGGGCAAGGTCATGGCGTCAGCGTTTTGGGACGCGAGTGAGATAATTTTCATTGACTATCTTCAGAAAGAAAAAAACAATGACGAGTATCGTGAGAACTTATTGAAGCGTTTGAGTGATGAAAACGAGTAAAAAGTCCGCATTTACCGGAAAAGAAAGTTCTGTTTCATAACGACAATGCCCCCGACCCATTAGCACTACGGCTAAGATCAGCGAGTCAAAGTTCCAGTTGCTTCCTCAGCATCCCATCCACCAGATTTAGTGCTGATTGTTTTCTGTTTCCAAAAATGAAGAGTTGACTCTGTGGTAAAGGATTTGCCGCAAATGAAGAGGTGCAATCCGTTGTTCGGCGGTTATCACTTTATACAGCGTATAGAAGCATTTGAACACAGGTGGGAAAGTGTTCTTTTTCTTTTTTTCGCCTTCATCGCTATCCTGGGCAAAGCCCTAGTGAACGAGGCTTGACAGCGGCTTCCTCCGACCTGTCAAGTTTCAAATATCAGTCCATGTCGTATGGATGGTTGCTATGAGTGCTTGTACAGTGTAGTGCTGGGTTTGTGTTGTTATGGATAAAGGGAAGGTGCCGTGTCAGACTAAGTGTGTTGCTCTAGAGTGGCAACACGGGGTCGTCGAACTTTACATTCGTATCCAGCAGAGTTATCATCATCAGACACTATGGAGAGATTTGAATTTAATCTAGGATGTTGGCACAGAATTGTGATCGTGGACTTTACACCACCATCTCTCCTCCTCCTGCCCCCCTCCCCCATGCCAGACAAATGTTGGCGGTAAAAATTTTCTATCATCAGGATTCAAACCGGCTTACCGCCTATTCGAGCATCGTCGCATAGGTGTGTGTAGGCATTCTCGACTAAGGAAACAACTACGAAATCCATTATCTCTGATTTTCTCGTCGTGGTAATTCCGTAAGACGCCTGTGGGAGGAAGTAATACGTTACCCGATTTTGCACGGTCGGTGCAAAAAGGCCAAACACTAATTTCATTCCTGACGTATAAGCTATGTCAGCGCATTAACTACTGTGGCAGCTTGAACGTAAGTTCATTTGTACGCACAGATAATTCCACCGACTGTGTTTGCACAGACAAATCATTTATCGTGAATGTGTCAACGACTGAAAAATTTGCCCATGTTTGGCCTGTGCGAAGTCTTGCCGCGGTTAATCGACCCAGACTGGATGTGCAGATCGAGATGACGTGGTTTAGCAGTTCATATGTGGCACGACATGTTTCCGGAATTATTCGGGTCGACGATGAAGGTGAAAAAACAGCAGCAAATTTCAGTTCAACGTAGCTTGTGGCAGTTGCCAAGTGACTTAATCCTACCATAGGTCTTCCATGAACACATATTGATTGGTCATTACGATGTCACTTCTCTTTACACATGGTGAATATACTGCCCCAACACAGGAGGCGGCTGACTCGCACCATATAAGAGCAAGGAGGAGCTCCGTATTCTAATATGCACTTTCGCACCACCAGCAAAACTGCGAGCATGTGCGCGCTCAAATTCATGAGACGCTGGTAATGAAAGTGTAAGTACGCTGTTTAGGTTTTTTTTTATTGGTAACGCCGCCGCCACGTAGCGCTCTGTATGAAAATCACTGGCTGTGCCGTGTGCAGTCTGTGGCTGGTTGGCATTGTTGTAATACTCGCCATTGTAGTGTTGGGCAGCGGCAGCTGGATGCTAACAGCGCATAGCGCTGTGCAGTTGGAGGTGAGCCACCAGCGGTGGTGGACGTGGGGAGAGAGATGGCGGAGTTTTGAAATTTGTAAGAATTAGTGTCATGAACTGCTATATACACTCCTGGAAATGGAAAAAAGAACACATTGACACCGGTGTGTCAGACCCACCATACTTGCTCCGGACACTGCGAGAGGGCTGTACAAGCAATGATCACACGCACGGCACAGCGGACACACCAGGAACCGCGGTGTTGGCCATCGAATGGCGCTAGCTGCGCAGCATTTGTGCACCGCCGCCGTCAGTGTCAGCCAGTTTGCCGTGACATACGGAGCTCCATCGCAGTCTTTAACACTGGTAGCATGCCGAAACAGCGTGGACGTGAACTGTATGTGCAGTAGACGGACTTTGAGCGAGGGCGTATAGTGGGCATGCGGGAGGCCGGGTGGACGTACCGCCGAATTGCTGAACACGTGGGGCGTAAGGTCTCCACAGTACATCGATGTTGTCGCCAGTGGTCAGCGGAAGGTGCACGTGCCCGTCGACCTGGGACCGGACCGCAGCGACGGACGGATGCACGCCAAGACCGTAGGATCCTACGCAGTGTCGTAGGGGACCGCACCGCCACTTCCCAGTAAATTAGGGACACTGTTGCTCCTGGGGTATCGGCGAGGACCATTCGCAACCGTCTCCATGAAGCTGGGCTACGGTCCCGCACACCGTTAGGCCGTCTTCCGCTCACGCCCCAACATCGTGCAGCCCGCCTCCAGTGGTGTCGCGACAGGCGTGAATGGAGGGACGAATGGAGACGCGTCGTCTTCAGCGATGAGAGTCGCTTCTGCCTTGGTGCCAATGATGGTCGTATGCGTGTTTGGCGCCGTGCAGGTGAGCGCCACAATCAGGACTGCATACGACCGAGACACACAGGGCCAACACCCGGCATCATGGTGTGGGGAGCGATCTCCTACACTGGCCATACACCTCTGGTGATCGTCGAGGGGACACTGAATAGTGCACGGTACATCCAAACCGTCATCGAACCCATCGTTCTACCATTCCTAGACCGGCAAGGGAACTTGCTGTTCCAACAGGACAATGCACGTCCGCATGTATCCCGTGCCACCCAATGTGCTCTAGAAGGCGTAAGTCAACTACCCTGGCCAGCAAGATCTCCGGAACTGTCCCCCATTGAGCATGTTTGGGACTGGATGAAGCATCGTCTCACGCGGTCTGCACGTCCAGCACGAACGCTGGTCCAACTGAGGCGCCAGGTGGAAATGGCATGGCAAGCCGTTCCACAGGACTACATCCAGCATCTCTACGATCGTCTCCATGGGAGAATAGCAGCCTGCATTGCTGCGGAAGGTGGATATACACTGTACCAGTGCCGACACTGTGCATGCTCTGTTGCCTGTGTCTATGTGCCTGTGGTTCTATCAGTGTGATCATGTGATGTATCTGACCCCAGGAATGTGTCAATAAAGTTTCCCCTTCCTGAGACAATGAATTCACGGTGTTCTTATTTCAATTTCCAGGAGTGTATGTTATGAATATTAAGGTAAATACATTGTTTGTTCTCTATCAAAATCTTTCATTTGCTAACTATGCCTATCAGTACTTAGTGCCTTCTGTAGTTTGAATCTTTTATTTAGCTGGCAGTAGTGGCGCTCGCTGTATTGCAGTAGTTCGAGTAACCAAGATTTTTGTGAGGTAAGTGATTTGGGAAACGTATGGGTTAATTTAGTCAGGGCCATTCTTTCGTAGGGATTTTTAAAAGTCAGATTGCGTTGCGCTAAAAAATATTGTGTTTCAGTTTAAGCACAGTCGTGAATAATTTTTCTAAGGGGACGTTTCATATGTCGACCCTTAGCCGAGGATACCTCACTGGAATCTTCTGAATTTTTTTTTTTTTTTTGTAGTTCGTGTAATTAGAGTAGCTTTTGTTTATTGCTAGCGCGTAATTGTAGAGAGAATTTCCTTTGTAGTTGTAGTTTTTCATTGTTGTACAGTAAAACAGTTGTGGCATTCATGTAGGTTTGCAGCAAGTATTTCACAGCTGCGCTTGCAATTAACTAGCGCTACATTAATGTGTTCTCTTATTTTTGCTCTTCAAATTGTATTCTCTTATTTTTGCTCTTGAAATTGTGCTTTTCTGTGTTATCGTGTGAAATATTGTGACAATAATGGCGTGTGAAAAACGTAATACTAGGCTACAAAGTAAACTGAGAAATGACAATGAAGACGAAAGCAGTGTGTTAGCGCCACCATGTGATAAATTAACTAATGTTCAAAGTAGTAAGTGCATCAGAACTGGCGGGATTCAAACACAGCAGGGCCCTCTCGACAAGGTGAATTTGTAGAAGTTAGGTCTCCAAATCCCAAAAACGGCGTGCGCCAACAAAGAGACAGACAATGACTCGCACCGCAGGCAGCCGCGTGCGTCGGCTGGCTCAGAGAAAAATAACATAGACGCTAACCTTGAGAAAAATTCCAGTGTACTTTATCGACGTATACCGCTTGATAACTGCGTTCAAGTTAATTCTGAGCACTATGGAGAGTAAAGGATTGTACTAAATTTCACATGTAAAACCGGTTATTGAAAGATAATCTGCTTTTTAACTTTGTCTTTGCCATATAACTTTTCACTTTACATTTCTAGTATGCTTTGTCAGACTTAAGGAATTGTTAACATGAAACAAACATTTGAAGTTAAATATCCAGTCAAGAACCAACGGAACTTATTTACACATAAATTACGAATGCATTGTTATAGTGAACAGACATTACAGTGTTATTGTGTGTGTACATTTTTGTTTGATAGTTGCACGATTACTAACGACTATAAGGCTTACATACTTAGAACATATACTGTGAGTGAGGTTTTAATGCAACATTTTGGTTTAGTTGAAAAGACATTCTTTATTTGAAGTACTGTCTGTGAGATTAAAGATGACTTAGCGTTTGGTTGCTTTGATAGCTACACGATTATATCACGACGCTACTAATATGTGACACGATTTACATTGTTGCTTTTGCGGAGTATCTGTTTTATATCTGCACAGTTTTTCTGAATTCTTCTGGAAAGGAAAACATGTTTTAGTAGTAACTTTGTGGTATAGCTACAATGAGACAGCCTTTACTGTAGCACAACAATACGTTACAGTACAGTACTTACTTCATCACGGCAATAAGCGTAGTAACTACGATATCTATACGCAAAGCATTTCACGTTTGTTTATCATGAGGTAAGTACATTGACTTCTGTAGAACTTAGCTTTCGGAGGTCGATAACTACGACACTTCCACAGAGATTATCTTACAACACGACGCACAGTTTAGCGCTACAGTACGCGTATTTGAGTGACTAATTTTGTACTTAAAACATTTAATTTTTAAAGATATTTGAAATACAATGATACAAAGGTTTTCCGTGATACATTTCATTCCATTGCTGTAATCTGTAACATCTGAGGATATAATTACATTAATCCTCAGGCGGGTACACGCTTACTTTGTGTACCATGTGTATGGCAACCACAAGGAGCCCTAGCTAATATGGTATTTGCTTATACAACTTTACACATCGGTACCATATTTCTCTAACACATTAATTACACAGCTATCTGATCATTTGACAGAGAAACCAACATCTTTTTACTACGTTAGTGACACATGTTTACGCAATTACGCAGGTGGATAACTTCACACTTATGAAATTGTATTTTGTCTGTGCTTTGTGGACTGTTCATACTTTTTCGGAACCATTGTGATACTATGAGAGCTTTGAATGACGTATTTGGTATGGGATCATGATTTTTAAAGTACATTTGAGGCAGATGACACTTTTGACATGAGCAGAGAATTTTTTTAGGTTGTGAAATTATTGGAGGAATCTACGACGATTTTGAGAGTTGACTGAGGTGTTATGATGTTATTATTACGATGACTACGTGTATTATGCTGTTGTGGTATGTTTATGGTCAATAAGCTGATGCTATATGAATTATTTGACTATGCTATGTATCTGTTATGATGAAATATTGAAGAAGTGTCGACGAATAAGGTAAGGAATAAAGAGTAGTGGTTAGTGACTCTGATATGTGAAAAAGGATGTTGGAAACCGAGAATCGTACTTTAAGAGTTATGAAATGAGTGTATATCCATGAATGTATCACTATGCCGGCGAAAATTTTTTGGACACAATTATATTTAAATGATTTTATTTCTACAGATTTGTAACGCAAATTCTTGACCTGTGAATTTTTTTATATGAGACTGCCACTGTAGCGGAAACTGGTGTCGTAAATATTTCGATAAGACAGTTAAGTGACCACCTGCATGTAATGCGTCGTGAGCACCCAGCTGCGTGACAACCACCTGACAAAAGAAAGCCATTAGTGTGTGCCTGTCAGAGGCACAGGTGGAGAAAAAAAAAAGAGGCCATTATCCTCGCTATTGAGATTCCTTTGTAGAAAGCATCGCAAATACTACACGACCAAACTTGAAAACATATGATTACACTGTGGAGCTCTTAATTTATGATATTTACTAAAATGCCTATTGAAACGACGAGAAACATTTCATGGCTATTGTCCTGCTAGTTGAAAGAAATGCCATGTGGCTTGCTTTATGCATTTATTTACTCATTTTGTTTAATATCTAGTTTCTAACTGCACTGAAGCATTGGTTAAAATAAATTTTATGGATGTACTAATATAAATATTTTATGCCTACAGATCCAGTAAATAATAACTTTATGATGTATTTAAAAAAAAAAAAACGAAGTAGCACAAAAAGACATTTCCCTTCACAGAAATTACATACAGAATTGTCTTTTCAAGTACATGGTAATATTTTTTTACAATAAATTTTTGTGGTGCACCACTTTAGTTGCATAGACATTAACATGTGAATAGACATTGTCCTTATCTGCATTGTTGTCTTTAGTGTAACATTTTTTCTGCTTGAGCTTTGTCATGTTTAGGTATAAGTTATAGCATTTGCTGCAGCTGTTTGCCACTCATATTGCTACTGAATGTCACTTTGTATTACTAGGTTAAGCCAATTTTATTACTGATTTATTTTTCTTGTTTGCTGCGCATTGCCTTATATTAGTTGTAATGTTGCTGCCTTTTTTTTTGTCAATTTCCATTTTTTTATCATTGCTGTTTGTGTTAATTGTTTTGTGCTGCTGCATTGCCTCGTCCCTTAGTTTAGTATCTGAGCTCAGTAGATTTAAGTTAGCTTAAGAGGGGGGTAGACTATATAAGAAACTAACTATGATGAATTGGAAGAAAAGCATTGAGAAGCTTTAAGAAAATGGTTTGGCCAAAAAAGTAGTGTACAGTGGAGAAAAACTATTTTTGAAAGAGGATGTGAACAGAATACAGAAAGCAGGTTTAGATAGGACTTTTTGGAAATAATGATGAACTAAGGGAGATCTCTATGCAAAATACTGCAGTAAAACAAACCCTGTCCTTTCCTTTCGTATTATCTCTCTATGTGTTTATGTACCATTGTGTATTTGTCTTTTTCCTGTCTTTATGTGTTTAGCTAATAAGATTTATGTTGTAGAATTTTTCAAATACTATGTCATTTTCTTTGTAAATATGTTCAGACATTATTTATAGTGTTTTGTTTTAATGCTCATGTGTGAAGTTGATGTTTCAAAAGTTATTCTGATCTTTGATGTATGTACTCATGTCACAATTCCTCTAACACTGATGTATATGTTATTTCGATTCTTTTGTAAAGCCTGTATTACTGCAAATGTTATCTGTACTATTATGTTCTTTAATGATATTTTTTTGTACCTTTGTTATTGTATTCTCATGTTATAAAATTGTAATTGACACCAGTTCATCAAATTAAGTAACTTGTAAATTACATTTCACTGTACACGTTTCTGTTGGTCATAGTATATGGACAATATGTGAGAAGTAGGGACTGATAGTGTTTGCACGTGTGTTAATAATTCAATAAGGGGCTGGATAACAGCATTGGTGGTTCTAAGGACATTTCAAAAACAATTTTTGTGAGTGCACAAGTGGTGGTTATGGACTTGCTATATTATCCGCAAGACTCTTCAATGGTGATTGTGCACCTGCACAGTCAAACAGATGGCTGCTGGCCATCTCTACAAGGACTACAGTGGGTCTACACCTTTGATGACCCAACAATACCATTATTTCTACAAGGTCTACAGTGGGTCTGCATCTTTGGTGGCCCACCAATACCGTAATCTCTACTAGGACTACAGTGTGTCTACTCTGTAATGACCTACCTACCGATAGTCTTCAACGTCGACTGACTCTGCTGTGGCCCATTACTTGTCTGCATGTCAAGACTCAGCACTACCTTTCGTTGGAAGGACAACACTACTTCTTCAAGACTGCTTAGAAATCCACTACTTCCAAGTGCAATTTCTTTTATTGCTCAGACTTTGAAAAAAAAACACTGCATTTTTACTGTGATGAATGATCAGGACTGTCTATATGGACTGTGAGAAAATTTTAGCTTTTGACCAACATTGTATCAATAAGTGTGTGCATTTGATTTCTTTGCTATTGTAATCATAATTATGAAAAAAAATCAAATCTGTATTGGCCACTGCCCAAAACAATTTGTAATTTTTTTTGTGGGGAGCATGGGGGCTATGTAAGTAGGCTGTTTATTTTTTTTAATTGGTAACGCCGCCGCCACGTAGCGCTCTGTATGTAAATCACTGGCTGTGCCGTGTGCAGTCTGTGGCTGGTTGGCATTGTTGTAATACTCGCCATTGTAGTGTTGGGCAGCGGCAGCTGGATGCTAACAGCGCATAGCGTTGTGCAGTTGTAGGTGAGCCACCAGCGGTGGTGGACGTGGGGAGAGAGATGGCGGAGTTTTGAAATTTGTAAGAATTGGTGTCATGAACTGCTATATATGTTATGAATATTAAGGTAAATACATTGTTTGTTCTCTATCAAAATCTTTCATTTGCCAACTATGCCTATCAGTACTTAGTGCCTTCCGTAGTTTGATCTTTTATTTAGCTGGCAGTAGTGGCGCTCGCTGTATTGTAGTAGTTCGAGTAACCAAGATTTTTGTGAGGTAAGTGATTTGGGAAACGTATAGGTTAATTTAGTCAGGGCCATTCTTTCGTAGGGATTTTTGAAAGTCAGATTGCGTTGCGCTAAAAAATATTGTGTTTCAGTTTAAGCACAGTCGTGAATAATTTTTCTAAGGGGACGTTTCAAAAGAATTAACTTCGACAGACTAAGCATATTGTCATATGGGGCAGAGTGATAATTTTGTAAACTTTTTTTGTTTCATTCTACACCATCCGTCAAAAAGGTCTGATTTTATTCCTGGTGTATAAGCGTCTTCAGCGAAAGCTATGGTGGCAGAACGAAGAAACAGTTGTCAGCAATGAATGTCAATTTGACCAGTCACTTGTGAGCAGGCAGTGTTACGTAATAGACGAGCGTCCATCGCGTGTTAGTGTAGTGTCAAAAATCCAATGGACCAACATCTCTAATTCACGTTCTCAACACATTCTCCAGACAATTTTGAAGAAAAGAAAGGTATGTGCAAAATTTGTCCCACACAACTGGACTCCCGAACAAAAACAATGACGCGTGGACGCTTGCCACTACTTGATGGAAATGCAAAGTGGGGACAATTTTTTTCAGGAAAAGTCAGCACAGTCGACGACACTATGTGCTGGCGCTCGAGTCAGAGGTAATCCAGTTCGAATTCTGGTGGTGGATGAAATTTTCGCTGCATGTATTTGGCCGGCCACGGGGTGATGCTGTAAAGGTTCTGATCACCTGTCTCTGTGTCAGTGTCCTGGATTAAATCCTACAGATCTCCATAGCGTCTGAGTGAGGGCATATGATGCTGTTGGTGATCCATCTTTCGGATGGGGGTGTTAATTTCGGCGACGCCGTTGCTGGTATTCGAGAGGCACGGGCTATGTGCCGGCACCGTGAACCCTCTCCCTTCTCTCAACATCACCAGCCAACAGAAACGTAACACTACAGTATACCACACGTCCTGTACTCTCATCTTCACTCTACAAATACACATACGACGCAGCTCACACATATCCGCACGGGAAGGAGACAATCTGGCCAGAGGAACACCACCCTCTTCGATCGGCGGCTGAAGCCATCCCTTGCGATATCCCAGCTAACAATGCCACTCGACATTTATGTACACTGAGCAGACAGAACATTATGACCACCTTCCCTAATAGCCGGTATGTCCCTCTTTGGCACGAGTAACATCGCCATCGCGTCTTGGCACGGAAGCAATGGGGCACTGGCAGGTCGGTTCAAATGGCTCTGAGAACTATGGGACTTAACTGCTGAGGTCATCAATCCCATAGAACTTAGAACTACTTAAACCTAACTAGCGTAATGACATCACACACATCCATGCCCGAGGCAGGATTCGAAACTGCGACCGTAGCGTCACACGGTTCCAGACTGAAGCGCCTAGAACCGCTCGGCCACACCAGCCAGCACTGGCAGGTCGCTGGGAAGGAGCTGGCATCACACCTGCACACACACACACACACAAAGTCATCTAATTCTGGTGAATTCCGGGGAGGAGAGCGAGGAACTCTGACGCCACATTCAGTCACATCCCAGGTGTGTTCGGTGGGGTTCAGATCTGGTGAGTTGCGGGGCCAGGACATCAACTGTAACTCACCACTGTGCTCCTCAAACCACTACATCATACTCCTGGCCTTGTGGCATGGCGCATTATCTTGTCGAAAAATACCACTAGTGTAGCGAAGGGGTGTACGTGGTCTGCATCCAGTGTACGATACTCCTTGGCCGTCACTGCGTCTTGCATAAGCACCACTGGACCATGGTTCCCACGAGAATGTTCCCCAGACGGATTCGCGCCCTCTCATCGGCATCATGAAAAAGGTATCGGGGTTCACCAGACCACGCAGCGCTCTGCCACTGCGTCAACGTGCCGATGGTCACGTGCCTATTTCGGTAGTAGACGCCGATGTCGTGGTGTTAACATCGACACACGCATGGGTCGTCGGCTGCGAATGGACATCATGAGGAGCATTCGGTGCACTGTTGTTCGGACACACTTGTACTCTGCCCAGCATTACTGATGTTAGCTCCGCCAAAGTTAGGTGCCTGTCGTGTTTTGACAGTCTGGCCAGCCCACGGCGTGCGAGGTCTGTAATGAGGGGTGGCCACCCAAGCCCATGACGTCTGAACGTGGTTTCACCTCGGTTTGGCCACGTATTGAAGGCACTCACCACAGCACTCCTTGAACATCCGACAAGCCACAATACTCCTTGAACACCAGACAAGTTGTGCCGTTTTCGAAATGCTTGGGCCATCACAATCTGCCCTTTGTCAAACTTAGATCAATCACGCTCCTTTCCCATTATGCACATGGACAGCACAAATACTATATGCACTGTGTGTGTGTCTGACTAGCAGTCATTCCTCTCCACATGACCTTGCTGTCGCCTGGACGGATTTATATCGGTAGTAACTCTATGGTCGTAATGTTCTGGCTGGTCAGTGTATTACTTCCAGATATTTTAAGGTTATTACTACCTGTTTCCGGTGTAGAGGAAATATAAAATGTCTTTCCGCCTGTTAACGCCCAATACGTCGCAGTTATGTACGTTGGGAGTTAGCTTAGGCTTCCTACATCAAGTCCGCTCGCATTTCCCTTAAGCCTTCGGGCGTTGCGCTTCACTATTCATTTCTAAATTTCCTCACGATAAAACACAAATGCCGTGCGCACTTGGAGAAAGGCAAAGGAGGGGGGGGGGGGGGGCAGTGTACATCGGCAACTGGTTTCCGATTAGCGGGCAACGCAGATCTGCATACGGGGCAACTCTGAAATGAGAAATGAGGTTGCCATGCGCGAGCGTGGAGGAAGGGAAGTACTGTTTCTGTTAGACTCCTCATGTCGAGGATAGATTAAAGTTCAGAGGAAGATGGTTCCGCGTTGTTACTACACACAAATAAGAAAACGAAGAACATTCTGGAATCATCCGTACATAAAAAAACTGCATGCTGAATATAGTAGCCAAGGAGCTGTAAGAGACAGATACGAAATTCGTAGCTTTTTATGGAACGACTAAATACTGCTTCAGTGATTTTGTGCAGTTGATTTCTTGGTCCATAACACAGTGTTACTTTTTTATTTTGAAAACCCAGATATCTTTAGAGTTATGCACACGGAAATGTGATGATGGTTCGTTCTACTTAAATTCTTTGTTATATGAACGCCACTGTATTTACACGTATCCGAGATTTGTAGCTTTTCACTGTTCTTTACACTTGAGAATTTAACTTTACAGAATGACGAAGGCTTATACCGCCAACTTCCAGCAATGGAAACACGAACACGTGTACGCCAAGACAGACAAGACTGGGGTCCTGTGCAACCATTTCTCTCCTTGTTCTTTGATGCCTCCCCCCCCCATCCCCCCTCCACTCCATTCGTGCTATTGACCTGTGCATTCCGACGGTCCAACCCTCCGTTTCTAAGCTCGTAGACAGTAGAAAATTCGCCATAGACCACAGCCAAACTAATGGAATTAATTTCATGCAATGTAGGGAGTGATGGTGACATAGAGACTGATGAACTTAAAGGGAAAGTTAGGATTAAATAAAACACATACCCCACAGATCTCTTCCCCTAGGCATTGGCCCGAGTGGAGAACGATAAAGGTGGAATGTAAAAAATGATAAGGTACCGTGTATTGTTGATAGGCTCTACTCACAGAAAGATGTACTCAAATAAACATACGCCTTTCTATGATTATTTGCTGTAGGTTACAGTAGAAGCATCAGAATTAAGATGACTATTGTTTTACTTACGAGGAGAGGTCCCCAGATGTGGGATCGACGTTTTGAAACAATCTGTATGCTAATGCAAGTCAAAGTCTAAGGAATCACACACAGCAGCCATTCACTCTGGTGAGCCCTCGTTTGCGAGTAGTCGAAAAAAAACCTTAATTTCGCGTCATGCTCTGTAGACTTAAAAATGGTAACAGTTTACAGACAGGTTTCGTGGCGTAATGGTTAAGCTACTGAGCTCACACACAGGTTGTCGGTAATAATCTTGTCAGGGATATTAACTTTTTTTATTTTTAAATATTTATCGAAATCACTTTGATCATAATTTTATTCAATTAATTGAGTTACACACATTATTTTTATCTGCATTCCTTTTCAAATAGTTTTAATGAACATTTTTAATTTCTTCAATTGCTCTTATTTTTTTCTTCGTATCATTCCTTTTCCACTTGAATATAATTATTTTTAATTGCCTATGGAAATGTTTAAACATTTGAAACTGCAGATCTCTTGGTTAAAAAACCAAAAAACGAAATAATCTATTTATATTAAATGTACAGTGATGTCAAGAGCGAATATTTCGTTACAAGATGTTCATCTTCTTGGATGCAATACAAACATTAAAATATAAATTGTAACTGCCTATTGACAGGATAACAGATGATAATTGAAACGAAAGCAAGTATTATAAGTAAAACAAAATTGGAGCGTAATGAGAAATAGAAATGATGAGTAGAATAACGTGGACGAAAATGTCAGATAATAAAATGGAAGTAAGTAAATCGAAGTTAATACATAACAATAATGAAAATCATTTGAACAAGGATTCCATGTGGAAAACAATTGATAGGAAGAAAAATAAGACCAAATTTAGAATTTGATACGGTGGTGACTAATATGACATGATAAATAATAGAAAAAATTACATTTAAACCAATTAATTGAATAAAATTAATGATCAAAGTCTTTTCGATAAAGATCTAAAAATTTAAAAAATCTATGTGTATGACGATATAAGAACCGACAACCTGCATGTGAAGTCAGTATTTAACCGATACGCTAGGTAAACCGTTTGTAAATTCTTACCATTTCTACGTCTTAGGGCGTGACGAGCAATTCCGAAATTTTTTTCGTCGTTTACTTGTAAATGATGACCCACCAGAATGACTTGGCGCAGGGTGTGATTCCCTGGACGTTAGCCTACAGCACCATATACACTGAGGGGCCAGATAAACTGGTACACCTGTGTAACATTGTGTAGGGCCGAAGCAAGCATTCAGAAGTGCCGCAACACGGCGTGGCGTGGGCTCTACTGATGTCTG
This sequence comes from Schistocerca gregaria, assembly GCF_023897955.1. Lineage (NCBI taxonomy): Eukaryota > Metazoa > Arthropoda > Insecta > Orthoptera > Acrididae > Schistocerca > Schistocerca gregaria. Next base: position 573,099,298 of record NC_064926.1, read on the forward strand.
CAGCAGTGCTGGACGGAGCTGACGCCGTGCATGCTGCAGAGCTGTCCAGACACCCGTGAGAGTACGAGGGGGTGAAGACCTCTTCTGAACAGCACGTTGCAAGGCATCCTGGTTATGCTTAATAATGCTCACGTCTGGTGAGTTTGGTGGCCACCGGTAGTGCTTGAACTTAGAAGAGTGTTCCTGGAGCCACTTTGCAGCAATTGTGGACGTGAAGGGTGTCCTATTGTTCTGCTAGAATTTCCCAAGTCCGTCGGAATGCACAATGGACATGAATGGATGCAGGTGATCAGACAGGATGCTTACGTATGTGGTACCTGTCAGAATCGTATGTAGGCGTATCAGCAGTCCCAAATCATTTAAACTGCACACGCCCCACATCATTACAGAGCATCCACCAGCTTGCACAGTCCCCCGCTCACATGCAGGTCACAGGATTCATGAGGTTGTTTCCATACCTGTGCCCGTCCATCCGCTCGATACAATTTGAAGCGAGATTCGTCCGACCAGGCAACATGTTCCCAGTCATCAACAGCCCAGTGCCGGGGTTGCCGGGCTCAGGCGAGGCGTAAGGCCTCGTGTCGCCTAGCCGTCAGGAGTACACGAGACGGACTTCGGCTCCGAAAACCCATGTCTACGACGTTTCGTTGAGTGGTTCCCTTGCTGACACTTGGTGATGGCCGAGCATTGAAATCTGCAGCAACTTACGGAAGCGTTGCACTTCTGTCCCGATGAACGATTCTCTTCGGTCGTCGTTGCCCCCGTTCTTGCAGGATCTTTTCTAGTGTTGTTTTACCGGGTTCCTGATATTCACGGTACAAAAAAATGGTTCAGATGGCTCTGAGCACTATGGGACTTAACATCTGTGGTCATCAGTACCCTAGAACTTAGAACTACTTAAACCTAACTAACCTAAGGATATCACACACATCCATGCCCGAGGCAGGATTCGAACCTGCGACCGTAGCGGTCACGCTGTTCCAGACTGAGGCGCCTATAGCCGCACGGCCACACCGGCCGGCTTCACAGTACACTCGTGAAATGGTCGTACGGGAAAATCCCCACTTCATCACTACCTCGGTGATGCTGTGTCCCATCGCTAGTGCGTCGACTATAACACCACGTTCAAACTCACTTAAATCTTCGACATAAAAGTTTTGTGGGTATGGTAGCGCGTCATAATGTATAAAACTACTGCTGCTGGAGAAAAAGCAAAGTTTCAGCCGCCTTCTTCTGGGTCTACCCTCTGCAGCCGTGTCCGAAACTTTTGTTTTTCTCCAGCAGCGGTACTTTAATACATCATGACGCGGTACAATACCCACAAAACTGTTTATGTCGACTGACCTACGAAATTATATCACATAAATCTTGATAACCTATGGTTGTGGAGCAGTAACCGATCAAACAACTGCGTCATACACTTGTTGTTTTACACAGGCGTTGCCGACTGCAGCGCCGTATTGTGCCTGTTTACGTCTCTCTGTATTTGAATGCGCATGCCTGTACCAGTTTGTCTGACGCTTCAGTGTTGATTGTTTGAAAAAGTCGATTTCTCTTCGGGGGCCTCTTTTCGTTAGATGTGACTTTTTTTAAATTCCACTAAAATTACAGTGCGCGTTGAGGATTGTTCAAAACAAGTAGCGACCGACGTCGTGTCGTTTGTCGCAGTGGTACACGATATGTAGGAATACGAGCGCGTACACGTTTGCCACTTTGTCGGGAATGCACGCGCTGGGCAGGACGTCAGCCGGCGGTGTCGCCACACGACGTGTGAGCGATCAGCGGCTGCAGGTACCTCGTGGCAGCGGCCGGACTCGGCTACAGCCGGGCGCCGAACCCCGGAGCGCGCTAATCCGCGCCGGCCGCTGCATCATGTATGAGCCGTCCGCCACTGATCGCCGGGGCTCGAACCCGCCGCTCCGGCGCGGCGAGCAACAAGTGTACATATTTGCGCGCGTGGCCGTGTTTGCGGCTGCAGATAGCCGCGCGCCGCTGTTATTAGTGCAGTCTTATCTGCGTGTCCCAGGGCAGGGCGCCGCGCCTAATGAAGCGCCGTCTCCTCTGCTAGCCCCACAAACAATTGACGTCCGCGCCGGAATTAAGCCACGAGGGCCGCGCCCCTGCCCCATCCCCTCCCCCTTCCACCCCTCTGTCGCGAGCCCACTCTCGCGAGCACTCTAGCTGCCCTCGCAACCCCCCCCCCTCCCCCCCCGGCTAATAACCTCGGCGCCAATACTTTCCCACGCGCCAAATTATATTAATCCGAGCACACGTGCGCAAACAGCGAGGGGAGAACCACACTGTTAGTGAAACGTCTAGCCTCCTGGGAGCGGGACGGGAGAGAGTGGCGGGGGTGGCGGGCTACGGTTAGAGTCGCTATGCAGTCCTATTGTCCACTGACAGCATGCGTACCTAATATATTCCAAAAATACGAGAAGATATTCAAATACTGCTACCAGTCACAAAATTTGTTTACTACTAAATTATTATATTTCAAAATATTTATTTAAATTAAAAAGTTTTTATACTGTCATTTGTATTATAAAATTGTCACAGTCACTTATTTCGTAATACACTGAAACGCCAAAGAAACTGGTATAGGCAAGAGTATTCAAATACAAAGATATCTATACAGGTATAATAGCCCTACATAAGACGACAAGTTTCTGGTGCAGTTAGATCGGTTACTGCTGCTCCAATGGCAGGTTATCAAGATTTAAGTGAGTTTGAACGTGGTACGTGGTGTTACAGACGATCCACGAGCTATGGGACACAGAATCTCCGACGTAGCGATGAAGTGGGTATTTTCCCGTACGACCATTTCACGAGTGTACCGTGGATATCAGAAATCCAGTAAAACATCAAATCTCCCACATAACTGCGGTCGGAAAAAGATCCTGCACTAACGGAGCCAACGACGACTGAAGAGAATCGTTCAACGTGAAAGAAGTGCAACCCTTCCGCATATTGCTGCACATTTCAATGCTGCGTCATCAACAAGTGTCAGCGTGCGAACCATTCAACGAAACACCATCGATACGGGCTTTCGTAGTCGAAGACCCACTCGTGTACCCTCGATGACTTACGCCTCGCCTGGGCCCGTCAACACCGACATTGGACTGTTGATAACTGGAAAAATCATGCATGGTCGGACGAGTCTCATTGCAAACTGTATCAAGCGGATGGCCGTGTACGGGTATGGAGACAACCTCATGAATCCATGGACCCTGCATGTCAGAGGTGGACTGTTACAGCTGGTGGACATTCTTTCAGAGTGCGGGGCGTGTGCAGGTGGATGATATGGGACCCCTGGTACGTCTAGACGCGACTCTGACAGTGATACGTATTTAAGCATCCAGTCTCGTCACCTGCATCCATTCATGTCCGTTGTGCATTCCGACCGAGTTGGGAAATTCCAAAAGGACAATGCGACATCCCTCACCTTCAGAATTGCTACAGGGTGGCTCTATGAGTTTAAACACTTCCGGTGGCCACCAAACTCACGTGAAATGAACATTATTGAACAGAACGTACCATGACGGATTTATTGACTGCCCTGCACGTTTCATGGTGTCAATTCGCTCCAGCACTACTTCAGATTTTAGACGAGTCCATGCCATGTCGTGTGGTGGCATTTCTGCATGGCCGGCTGGAGTGGCCGTGCGGTTCTGGGAGCTACAGTCTGGAACCGAGCGACCGCTGCAGTCGCAGGTTCGAATCCTGCCTCGGGCATGGATGTGTGTGATGTCCTTAGGTTGGTTAGGTTTAATTAGTTCTAAGTTCTAGGCGACTGATGACCTCAGAAGTTAAGTCGCATAGTGCTCACGGCTATTTGAACCAACTTCTGCTTGTTACAATATCAAACACAGCAATATATGCCTGTAATGAAGACGAGGACTTTTATCTAGATGTATTGCCAATATGGAGAATGTTACAGGGATACTTAATGAAGACTATTCTGTCAATGAAATAAGCATTTGATGTTGGAGAAGTTTTTGAAGCAGTTAACATTATTACTTTCAAGCTTATCATTTAATAATAGATTTCCGTGTGCTGTGCCATGAATGAAGATTTCCAGTTCTTCATATAAGTCCATTTGGTGTCCCTTATTTTTTTATGTAATATAGGAAGGGTTTATTTGAATAGTGGTACAAGTCCATTACCTCCACTTTTCTGATTGTAGCACATTAATCATCCAAACAAACAGAAAGAAAGGTTCATCTCTAACAAGAAGCAATATGCTTGAATATTTCTGGTATCTCAGCTGTAGATTTTTCAGCGCTTATTTAACTTTAGGACTCTGTATCTTATAATGAACGAAAATGGACTTGTACCACTATTGAAATAAGCCCTTCGTATGTAGATCATTTGCAATATCATGGAATGGGACGCCTGTGTCTGTTATGTGTGTGACTATTGCTGACCTATTGTAATTGTTAGTGTAGTAAGCATTAATGTGTTCATTATATCTTGTTTTGAAGTCTCTCCCAGTTTGACCTATATAGAGTGACTTGCAGGTATTACATAGTATTTTGTAGATGCCTGATAGTGAGTGTATATCCATTTGTGTGTGTATATTGTGTCTCAATGTGTGATGCAGTTTGTTGTGTATTGTAAAGGCAATGTTAATGTCCTATGGTCTGAGAATGTTTGCTAATTTGTAGGAGAGTTTGCCTGTGATCTTAGCTTTGGTGGTGGATTCATGATAGTGATGTATTTCTTTTCACAGTCAGTTAGCAGGAAGTGTGTGTATTTTTTAGATGTGATTTGAGTTTAGTCTGGAATGCTTTTGTTGGGTCTTTTTATATTTCAGTGATGCCATTTTTAGTAAAGAAATCTAACCAAAGATACATAAAGAAGGGTATACAATTCGCCCATTTTTGAACTCAAGGAACAGCCCAGGTTATAAAATTACAAACCAAATTAACCAGATTGTAACTAAGACATACACATGCACTAAAAACTATGCAGTAAAAACAAACAGCAGCTAATAGACGAAATTAAAAACATAAAAAATTCCCATTCAGTCTAATTCGTATTATTTACATTACAAACCTACACTAACATCCCCATCGCCAAAACACTCAAAATCATCAGGTCAAAACTCATAAAACATGAAAAAACTGTCATTACCCGAAATTATTGAATTCGTGAACCTTCTTGAACTGGTACTAAACTACAACTATTTTACATTTAATAAGAAAATCTACATCCAACATATAGGTCTTGCAATGGGCTCAAGCAGAGCTGGTACAATTGCCAACATATGTATTAACCACTTCGAGCAAAAATCTCTTGCTAAAAAATCAAGCTCTATGGATAAAATAATTTACCATAAACGTAATGTTGATGACACATTACTCCTGGTAGGTGGTGACACAAACGATATTAACAACATACTCGACACACTCAATAAACAAGATAGAAATATAAAATTGAAAGGTCTCTGTTGGATTTCTTTCATGTCAATTTCTTAAATCTGTTGCCATTCACGGCATAAATTCCTCTTCTAAATTTACTGTGGTGTTTCTGACCATCTGGGAGGAGACTTAGCAGTGAAATGTGTTACTTTTACACATAAACAAGAACGATCTGTCATACTATTACGTGTTAAAACACAGTTTACATGTAATTCATGTCACACAGTCTGATACTGAACCTACATCCACTTTCTTTTATATACTGTATATGATAAGATAGTGTCATACCCCTTCCCTTCTGTGTGAGAGGATGAATGAGCAAATGTATTTCTAGTTGCATGCTGGATGGTAGCAGACAAGCCTGTCTGCTAGAGAACAGTAGGGCCAACGTCGGAACAGGTAGCTACGCTTTCTAAAAGCAAAGAGGTTTCTATCCTTAGTATTTTCCTGTCCGTCACTTGTCATGTTGGTATAGGAAGCTGCCTCTCTGGTCACTTCCGTTTGTATTTGTGAAGCATGCTCGGTAGGAGCGCAGGTCAGTCTGACCATGGCGAGCGTCTGAAGTGGTAAGATCTCCAGCTAAGCTCGTGTCTGCTAAGTCCGTAGGACAATGGATTTCTTAAGTTCAGCCTAACTGAAAATTTAATCACCTTTATTTCAGGTTTAGCTCTAAAATATCTAATGTTATCTTAAATTGCAACGCAGTGTATTTCGAGTGTGAAGTTCAGAATATCTTCCAGTAGTTGCTTTCTCACTACTTTGTGAGTAAAGTGGAGCCACGTGTTGATCAGTAACTCTAAGATCATCAATCTTAAATGCGAATGTGCGTGAGATTATAACGTCTCGTCTTAACAATATTTTTCAATATAGCAACTTTTCTTTATGTTCAACCCACGTGGGGTGTACTTCGTGAGACCAGTACCACGTGCTTATACAATTGTTTGACCCATCAGGTTAATAGTAAGACGATAGTAAGTAGTTCGAGGTTTTTCTTTTGTAAATTACTTTTCGATCTAATTTATTTTAATTATCAAAATTAATGTGGAGTTACACTCTTTGTGTAAACCAAGTTAACCACGTGAAGCATGTGGTGTAATCATCAAAGTAGCTCTCAGCTATTCTTTTCGGGAAGATTTCACAGAGAGTTAGTATGAATTTAGTATACCAGTGTGTGGTAATTACATGACGGACAGGATTGCGCTACGAACGTTACTTCTTTGGGTAAAAATTGAATCGGTTGGTTGTGGTTAATTTCCTCTTACATATGTTTCAATGTTCTTCGTGTGTTATTTTATGAATGTAGTGTTGTATGCAGTCTCCCAATCTTGGCTCCCTATTTGATGTGTTCTGTAAGATTACAAACTCACATTTTCACAATCCAAAATAAGGCACCAGCTTAGTTATGACTCAAGTTTAATATGCTGAAATTTCAATGATCAATGTTAAAATAAATTTCCAAATATAAACTGATTTATTTATTTTTATTTAAATTCTCTTTTTTATATATGTATCACCGGTTTTCGTATTACTATTAAAAGATTATAATTAATGTTAGTCTGGTTGGAAATTTGGTAAGCTAGATTGGATACCTGGTGAAACAGTTGCTCAGTAATGCAACGTTAACTTCCTCAGATAGCTCACAGCTTTTAACCCTCTTTTATTGTCTATCAGCACCGCTTTCACATAACAAATTAAAGTAACAACATTACAAACTCTTTGGAAAGATGTAAACAGATGTTTGTGAAAATGCTACGTTGTGATTTACCTGTTATTGTGCTCTGTGTGCCAGAAAATGAAATCGCCAAAAGAAATGTAAGTAAGCGTATTAATATATTACCTCATCATGCTATTCACATAATGTACACACTGTAACAGATTTATCTTTCCACTCAGGTTTATTTTTCGCCTCTTAACCCCACTGGCACACACAGCTAATTTACATAACCTATCAGCTGATGTATAAGTAACTGTATAGTGCACCTGATGATGGCAGCATGCTGCCAGAATGCATTGTGGAAATAAAATATAAGTAAAAAGTGACTGCAGCAGAGTAAATTATTTCACATAATAAATTTCTTTTTTCCCCAGTCCGATTCAGTACGAGAGGGTACCCACAAAAAACGGGATAATTTTGTAAAAGCTATATATTTTCAAATTGTTTACAAAACAACCTTATCCCTTCAAAATACTCTCCATTGCAGCTAATACATTTGTCCCACCGGTGCTACCACTGCTGGAAACCTTCTATCAGTCATCTTCAGAAATGGCTGGCAGCTCCCCCCTCGTTTTTCTCTTTACCTCTTCAATGTTGTCAAATCGGTGTCCTGTGATGCCCTTTTTCACGCGTGGAAATGCGAAAAAGTCGCAGGCAGGCAGGTCAGACGAGTAAGCTGCTTAGGGCAGTGGAACCGTGCCATTTTTAGCCAAAAACTATGTAACCGAGATGGCTGCGTGTGCAGGTCGTGGACGAAACAGTCTCCTGTCTGTCAAAAATGTGGTCTTTTTTGACGAACAACGAACTCCTGGATAACCCACTAATCTCTGCCAATAAGTTGATCTATTGTTTGACGACAGTCTGTGAGCACAAGCTCTCGAATTAACTTCAGTATTTTCGTTGACTCCGGCAGTTGATGGACGTCCAGAACGAGATTTGTTATCAAACGACATGCCGCCATTTTTAAATCGAGCAAACTGCTCGTACACTTGAGCTTTTCCCATAGCGTCATCTTGGAAACCTGTTTCCAACATTAAAACAGTTTAGCAGCATTCTTTCTGAGAAGAAAACAAAATTCCACAGCTGTACGTTGGTTCACTTGAACTTGCCATCTTAAAAAACGAGACAAGACCAAAGTAGCGCTAGCAGATGAACGCGCTGTTACCGCCTAGGGGCAAAATGCCGTACTACGTAAGCTCCTTCCAAGGCAATGTTGCACCGGTTGTTTTTGGGTACCCCCTCCTACCTCCCCATCACTTAATCGGTCTATCAATTTAACTTTCAACGTTCTACTGTACGACTGTATTTCAAAAGATTCTAGTTTCGTTTTGTGTGAACTGCTTACCGGCCACGTTTCACTTCTGTTCGAGGCTATGCACCGTACAAATACCTTCAGCAAATACTTCCTTAATCTTAAATTTATGTTATCAAATTTCTCTTTCTGATAAACGCCTTCTCGCTATAGGTGGTGTGTGTACCTGGGAATTACAATTACGAACCAATTCAATTGGAAAGACCACATAGATAATATGTTGGGGAAGGCGAACCAAAGACTGGTTTTGTTGGTTGAACAGAAGATGCGACAAACCCACATTTACTTGTCCGTCCTCTGCTGGAATACTGTTGCGCTGTTTGGGACCCTTGCCTGGTAGGATTGACGGAGGAAATCGAAAATGTGCAAAGAAGGGCTGCTCGTTTCGTATTATCGCGCAATAGGAGTGAGTGCATCACTGATATGATACACGAGTTGGAGTGGCAGTCACTGAAATAAAGGCGGTTTTCTTTGCAGCGAGATCTATTTACGAAATTTCAATCACCAACTTTCTCTTCCGAATGCGAGAATATCTTGTTGACACCCATCTGCGAAGAGAGAGAGAGAGCTTAGAAGTTAACTAACCTAAGGACATCACATACATCACTACCCGAGACAGGATTCGAACCTGCGACCATAGCGGTCCCGCGGTTCCAGACTGAAGCGCTTAGAAACGCAGGGTGACAGCGACCAGTTGGTCCTTTTTCCCACGCGCCATTCGAGAGTGGAATGGAAATGGTTCGATTGTAACTAGGCTGTTTAGGTTTTTTTATTTGTAACACCACCTCTGTATGAAAAATCTCTGGCTATACTGTGCGCAGTCGGTGGCTAGTTTGCATTGTTGTCTGCCATTGTAGTGTTGGGCAGCGGCAGCTGGATGTGAACAGCGCGTAGCGTTGCGCAGTTGGAGGTGAGCCGCCAGCAGTGGTGGACGTTGGGAGAGAGATGGCGGAGTTTTGAAATTTGTAAGAATTGATGTCATGAACTAATATATATATTACGACTATTAAGGTAAATACATTGTTTGTTCTCTATTAAAATCTTTCATTCGCTAACTATGCCTATCAGTAGTTAGTGCCTTCCGTAGTTTGAATCTTTAGTTAGCTGGCGGTAGTGGCGCTCGCTGCATTGCAGTAGTTCGAGTAACGAAGATTTTTGGTGAGGTAAGTGATTTGTGAAAGGTATAGGTTAATGTTAGTCAGGGCCATTCTTTTGTAGGGATTTTTGAAAGTCAGATTGCGTTGCGCTAAAAATATTGTGTGTCAGTTTAAGCACAGTCATGTACAATTTTTCTGAGGGGACGTTTCATATGTCGACCCTTAGCCGAGGATACCTCACTTGAATCTTCTGATTTTTTCTTGTAGTTTGTGTAATTAGAGTAGCTTTTATTTATTGCTAGCGCGTAATTCTAGAGAGAATCTCCTTTGTAGTTGTAGTTTTTCGTTGTTGTACAGTAAAACAGTTGTGGCATGTATGTAGATTTGCACCAAGTATTTCGCAGCTGCTCTTGCAATTAACTAGATATTATTTTCAGTGCTATGTTAACGTGTTCTCTTATTTTTGTTCTTGTTGTCCCAAGCATATTGCTCTTCAAATTGTGGTTTTCTGTGTATTCGTGTGAAATATTGTGACAATAATGGCATGTGAAAAACGTAACACTAGACTCCATAGTAAACTGAGAAAAAATAGTGACGACGAGCGTAGCTTATCAGCACCACTGTTTAGTGAATTAACAGACATTCGAAGTGGTAATTTGGTAACTATGCTTAGGGAAATGGAGGGGGCGTCAAATAATGGCTAAGGCAGTGAAACAATTACTGGACAGGGAAGCATTATCGATCGATCGGTCGGCAACAGCTCGCCTCTGGATTCCGAAATGACAGGACACAATCTTGCAAATACTGTAGATTCAGATTTTGCATCCTCACCGTTTTCTCAAATGAGTCAAGACACATTTTCTGCTTTTCAAACTGCGAATATTGCCGGTTCAAATGCATTGCCGAATAGCACTGAGGAACATGTTTCAGACACCAGTGCATTGTTATTACAATTAATGCAACAAATGGGACAAAAGCTTCAAAAGTTAGACACAATGGAACAACACCAGAGACAAACACAGCAACAGTTAGACACAATGGAACAAAATCTTCAAAAGTTAGACACAATGGAACAAAGTCAGAGCCAAGCACAGCAAAAGCTTCAAAAGTTAGACACAATGCAACAACACCAAAGACAAACACAGCAACCGTTAGACACAATGGAACAAAAGCTTCAAAAGTTAGACTCAGTGGAACATACACTTGAACAAACACGTGAAGATTTAACTACTGAGTTACATAAAATCGAATCGAAATGTCAGAAAGTCTGTTTTGACGTAAAAACAAAAATTTGTGAGCATTTTCAATCTATTTTTTTGCGGCATAAAAATGCATTAGAGAATCAGCCATAAAAGAACTGCAAACTGTTGTTCATGAAAAACATGAGACCTTGCAAGCCAAAATTGACTCAGTTGCATCTACCGATTCGGTTACGCAACTTGCAAAAACTCAGGAAAACTTAAAGGACACAGTAGGTACGATTTCAACACAAATGGACACTCTGAAATTTGGTTCAGAAAAACACACTGAGGAAATAAGTAGACTATCGGAAAAAGTAGCCGAACATTCGGATCAGTTCATTAACTTATCTGCAAAGGTAGATGATGATATGAATGACAAAGAAGAGTGTGAAAGAATTAGGAAATTCAAACATAATCAGAATCAAATTAATACGCAACACCAAAGAGAAATCCGGTAAGTACAAGATCAGTTGAGCCAGGTGATACAAAAATTACATATTTCAGAGGACACTCGCGCTCCAACACGGAAGAGGAACTTAGAAATACGGAAAAGCCACAAAATAATAACACAGGGCATTTCGGATATCATGAAAGAAATTGGCAAGGTGCGCCGAATTTTGAGATGGATATGCTACTCGCCGACACGATGATTTTGACTATAAAGTGTTCATTACTGCACGTAAATTCATAACACTTAAGAATTCTGGCAACGACATTCACCCACAAGCGTGGCTCCATCAATTCTCTCATTGTTTTCCTCCCAACTGGTCATTAGAGCACAGATTAGAATTTATGTGTGGCTACTTAGAGAATGAACCAGCTGTAAGAATGCGATCGGTCATTCACGATTGTCACAGTGAAGGAGAATTTTATCATGCCTTCCTCTCAGCGTATTGGTCTCAAGGTACACAAGACCGAGTAAAACATAGCATCATAATGATGAAACATTTCGAACAATCTGATTTTTCCAGTCTTGTCAAATATTTCGAAGACATGTTACATAAGAATCAGTATCTTTCAAACCCATACAACCACTCAGAAGTCATCCGCATTTGCTTAATCAAATTACCTGATCATTTACGACAGATTATTTTAGCAGGGCGTTGCAAAGACGACATTGAAGCTTTTCAGGGACTGTTACAAGAATCAGAAATTGACACTGACAACCGCGGAACGCGAAAAGAAGAGCACAATAATTACAGGTCACATCCGTCGCAATTCCACGATGAAAGAAATAATAACTGGACACGACAAGGCTATTCTCACAACTCAAATCGCGACCAAAACAGACGCCACCCGTATGATAACCGTTGGCAGAGTAGTAATAATTACAGGGAAAGATCACTTCTCCGTAGTTGTGACTATCACACAGACAATCAGAGAAACAGACAATATGGGAACCAAAATAATTATTATCAATGGAGACAGAATAACTTTAGACGCAATGGTCCAGCGCGCAGTTACGATTCAGGGAGAAATTCTCCACCACGTGACCGACAAGAAAGAAACTATAGAATCTACCGACATGACGACAGACGATATAATCGTAACGAAAGACCTGAATTGCATCAGAACTGGCGAGCTTCAAACAGGGCAGGGCCCTCTCGACAAGATGAATTTGTAGAAGTTAGGTCTCCTAATCCCAATAACGACGCGCGCCAACAAAGAGACAGACAATGACTCGCACCGCAGGCAGCCGCGTGCGCCGGCTGGCTCGGCGAAAAATAACATAGACGGTAACCTTGAGAAAAATTCCCGTATTCTTCATCGACATGTACCACATTATAATTGTGTTGAAGTTGAAACTCTGCGTACTAGGAAGAGTAAAGGTTTACAACACATTTCACATGTAAAACCGTTTATTGAAAGATAATCTGCTTTTTAACTTTGTCTTTGCCATAAAACATTTCACTTCACATTTCTAGTATGCTTCGTCACACTGAGAAACTGTTAACATGCAACAATGTTTTGAAGTTAACTAAGAACCTAGGGAACATTTTTAAACAGTAATTACGAATGCATTGTTATAGTGAACAGACGACACAGTGTTATTGTGTGTGTACATTCTTGCTTGTTAGTTGCACGATTACTAACGACTATAAGGCTTACGTACTTAGAACATACACTGTTAATGAGATTTTAATGCAACATTTTGGTTTAGTTGAAAATACATTCTTTATTTGAAGTACTTTCTGTGAGATTAAAGATGACTTAGCATTTGGTTTCATTAATAGCTACACGATTATATCACGATGCTACTAATGTGTGACACAATTTACTTTGTGCTTTTGCGGTGTATCTGTTATATATCTGCACAGATTTTCTGAATTCTTCTGGAAAGGAAAACATGTTTTACTAGTAACTTTGTAGTATAGCTACAATGAGACAGCCTCTTCTGTATCACCACAATACGTTACAGTACAGTACTTACCTCATCACGGCAATAAGCGTAGTAACTTCGATATCTATACGCAAAGCATTTCACTTTCGTTTATAATGAGGTAATTACATTGACTTCTGCAGAACTTAGCTTTCGGAGGTCGATAACTGCGACAATTCCACAGAGACTATCTTACAACAATACGCACAGTTTAGCGCTACAGTACACATATTTGAGTGATTATTTTTGTACTTAAAACATTTATTTTTAAAGATATTTCAAGTACAATGATACAAAGGTTTTCCGTGATACATTTCATTCCATTGCTGTAATCTGTAACACCTGAGGATATAATTCCATTAATCCTCAGGGGGGTACACGCTTAGTTTGTGTACCATGTGTTTGGCAAGCACAAGGAGCCCTAGCTAATATGGTATTTGCTTATACAACTTTACACACCGGTACCATATTTCTCTAACACATAAATTACACAGCTATCTGATTATTTAACTAAGAAACAATTTTTTTTATACATCAGTGACAGATGTTTAGGTATTTACACCGTTGGATAGCTTCACACTTATGAAATTGCATTTTGTCTGTACTTTGTGAACTGTTCATATTTTTTCGGAACCATTGTGATACTATGAGAGCTTTGAATGACATATTTGGTATAAGATCATGAATTTCAAAGTACGTTTGTGGTAGATGACACTTTTGACATGAGCAGAGAATTTTTTTAGGTTTTGAAATTATTGGAGGAAGCTACGACGATTTTGAGATTAGGCTGAGGTTTTATGATGTTATGATGACGATGTGTATTACGCTGTTGCGGTATGTTTATGATCAATAAGCTGATGCTATATGAGTTATTTGATTATGCTATGCATCTGTTATGATGAAATATTGCAGATGTGTCAACGAATAAGGTAAGGAATAATAAGTAGTGGTTAGGGTCTTTGGTTTGTGAAAAAGGTTGTTCGAAACCAAGAATCGTACTTTAATTATTAAATGTTGTAGATGTGTGAATGTATTATAATGTTGTCGAAAATTTTTTAGACACTTATATTTATAGGATTTTATTTTCTACACATTTGTAACGCAAATTCTCAACCTGTGAAAATATTTTTGTATGAGACTGTCTCTGTAGCGGAATCTGCTGTCGTAAATATTTCGGTATGAAAGGTAGGTGACCGTGACGTAATGCGTTGTGAGCGGCCAGGTGTGCCAGCCGCCTTGAGAAAAAGTCATTAGTGTGTGCCTTTCAGAGGCACAGGTGGGGAAAAAAGGAGGCCATTAACCTCACTGTTGACATTCCTTTGTAGAAAGCATCGGAAATACGACACGCCCAAACTGGAAAACATATAATTACACTGTGAAGCTCTTAATTTATGATATTTACTGAAACGAAATGATGGGAAACATTTTATATCTATTGTCTTTCTAGCTGAGATATTGCTCATTTTGTTTAATATCCAGTTTCTATCTGCACTGCAGCATTGGTTAAAATAAAATTTAATAGATGTACTAATATCACTATTTCCTTTCTACAGACCCAGTAAAGAATCATTTTATGATGCACTTTCTTAGAAAAGAGAGCACAAATAGACATTTCCTTTCACAGGAATTGCAAAAATAATTTTTTTAGGATTTGGTAACTTATCTGCTAGCGTATGTTCTCATGATGCATCACTCTACTGTTAAGAGGTGACATAGGTATTAAACATTTTTACTGTAATATTTTTTCTGCTTCAGCTTTGTCATGTTTAGATATAAGTTATTGCATTTGCTGCTGCTGTTTGTCAGGCATAGTGTTACTGAATTTCACTTTGTATTACTCTGTTAAGCCAGTTTTACTACAGATTTATTTTTCTTGTTTGCTGCACAGTACCTTATATTAGTTGTAATATTGCTGCTTGCTTTGACAATTACCATTTTTATTGCTGTTTGTGCTAATTGTTTTGTGCTGCTGCATTGTGTTGTCCCTTAGTTTAGCATCTGAGCTCAGTAGGTTTAAGTTAGCTTCAGAGGGGGTAGACTATATTAGAAACTAACTATGATGAATTGGAAGAAAATGGTGTGGCCAAAAAAAAAGTAGTGTACAGTGGAGAAAAACTATTATTGAAAGATGATGTGAACAGAATAAAGAAAGCATGCTTGGATAGGATTTTTTTTTTGGCTGGTGCAAATGTTGAAATAAGAGGGACGATCTATGGAATGAAGTTTTGGGTTGGATCGCAGTACCAATGTGACCCTGAAAACATACCCTGTCCTTTCCTTTTGTGTTATCCCACCATGTGGTTGTGTACCCTTGTGTATTTATTTTCTTCTTTTCTCTGTGTACTGTTTCATAGGATTTTTTTCTCTTCTAATACTAAGCTACATTCACTATGATGAGGAATACTGTTATCCTCAAATATAATTTGCATTAACAACATGTTATTTACTTCGTAAAGATGTTTACACATTACTTATTCTGTTTTGCTCTAATACTCATGTGTGAAGTTGATGTTTCAAAAGTTATTCTGATCTTTTATGTATGTACTTATGTCATAATTTTTGTAACACTGATGTATTTGTTATTTCGATTCTTTTGTAAAGTCGGTATTACTGCAAATATTATGTTCTTTAATGATATATTTTGTACCTTTGTTATTGTATTCTTATGTTATAAAATTGTAATTGACACCAGTTCATTAAATTAAGTAACTTGTAAATTACATTTCACTGCACACAGTTCTGTTGGTCATAGTATACGGACAATATGAGAGAAGTAGGGACTGATAGTGTTTGCACATGTGTTAATAATTCAGCAAGGGACTGGATAACAGCATTGCTGGTTCTGAGGACATTTCAAACAAATTCTTTGTGAGTGAACAAGTGGTGGTTTATGGACTTGCTATATAATCAATGAAAGGATAACGTTCTACGAGTCGGGGCATGGAATGTCAGAAGCTTGAACGTGGTAGCTAGAAAATCTGAAAAGGGAAATGCCAAGGCTCAATCTAGATATAGTAGGGGTCAGTGAAGTGAAGTGGAAGGAAGACAAGGATTTCTGGTCAGATGAGTATCGGGTAATATCAACAGCAGCAGAAAATGGTATAACAGGTGTAGGATTCGTTATGAATAGGAAGGTTGGGCAGAGGGTGTGTTACTGTGAACAATTCAGTGATCGGATTGTTCTAATCAGAATCAACAGCAGACCAACACCGACAACGATAGTTCAGGTATACATGCCGACGTCGCAAGCTGAAGATGAACAGATAGAGAAAGTGTATGAGGATATTGAAAGGGTAATGCAGGATGCAAAGGGGGACGAAAATCTGATAGTCATGGGCGACTGGAATGCAGTTGTAGGGGAAGGAGTAGAAGAAAATGTTACAGGAGAATATGGGCTTGGGACAAGGAATGAAAGAGGAGAAAGACTAATTGAGTTCTGTAACAAGTTTCAACTAGTAATAGCGAATACCCTGTTCAAGAATCACAAGAGGAGGAGGTGTACTTGGAAAAGTCTGGGAAATGCGGGAAGATTTCAATTAGATTACATCATGGTCAGACAGAGATTCCCGAAATCAGATATTGGATTGTAAGGCGTACCCAGGAGCAGATATAGACTAATATGGAAAGAAGTGGGATACGGAAGTTCTAAGGAATGACGAGATACGTTTGAAGTTCTCTAACTCTATAGATACAGGAATAAGGAATAGCGCAATAGGCAGTACAGTTGAAGAGGAATGGACATCTGTAAAAAGGGTCATCACAGAAGTTGGGAAGGAAAACATAGGTTCAAAGAAGGTAGCTGCGAAGAAACCATGGGTAACAGAAGAAATACTTCAGTTGATTGATGAAAGGAGGTAGTACAAACATGTTCCGGGAAAATCAGGAATACGAAAATACAAGTCGCTGAGGAATGAAATAAATATGATGTGCAGTGATGCTAAGACGAAATGGCTGCAGGAAAAATGTGAAAACATCGAAAAAGATATGATTGTCGGAAGGATAGACTCAGCATACAGGAAAGTCAAAACAACCTTTGGTGACATTAAAAGCAATGGTGGTAACATTAAGAGTGCAACGGGAATTCCACTGTTAAATGCAGAGGAGAGAGCAGATAGGTGGAAAGAATACATTGAAAGCCTCTATGAGGGTGAAGATTTGTCTGATGTAATAGAAGAAGAAACAGGAGTAGATTTAGAAGAGATAGGGGATCCAGTATTAGAACCGGATATTTAAAAGAGCTTTGGAGGACTTACGGTCAAATAAGACAGAAGGGATAGATAACATTCCATCAGAATTTCTAAAATCATTAGGGGAAGTGGCAAAAAAACGACTGTTCACGTTGGTGTGTGGAATATATGAGTCTGGCAACATACCATCTGACTTTCGGAAAAGCATCATCCACACAATTCCGAAGACGGCAAGAGCTGACAAGTGCGAGAATTATCGCACAATCAGCATAAGAGCTCATGCATCGAACCTGCTTACAGGAATAATATACAGAAGAATGGAAAAGAAAATTGAGAATGCGTTTGGTGACGATCAGTTTGGCTGTAGGAGAAGTAAAGGCACGAGAGAGGCAATTCTGGCGTTACGGCTAATAATGGAAGCAAGGCTAAAGAAAAATCAAGACACGTTCATAGGATTTGTCGACCTGGAAAAAGCGTTTGACAATATAAAATAGTGCAAGCTGTTCGAGATACTGAAAAAAGTAGGGGTAAGCTATAGGGAGAGATGGGTCATATACAATATGTACAACAACCAAGAGGGAATAATAAGAGTGGTCGATCAAGAACGAAGTGCTCGTATTAAGAAGGGTGTAAGACAAGGCTGTAGCCTTTCGCCCCTACTCTTCAATCTGTACATCGAGGAAGCAATGATGGAAATAAAAGAAAGGTTCAGGAGTGGAATTAAAATATAAGGTGAAAGGATATCAATGATACGATTCGCTGATGACATTGCTATCCTGAATGAAAGTGAAGAAGAATTAAATGATCTTCTGAACGGAATGAACAGTCTAATGAGTACAAAGTATGGTTAGAGAGTAAATCGGAGAAAGACGAAGGTAATGAGAAGTAGTAGAAATGAGAACAGCGAGAAACTTAGCATCAGGATTGATGGTCACAAAGTCAATGAAGTTAAGGGATTCTGCTACCTACGCAGTAAAATAACCAATGACGGACAGAGCAAGGAGGACATCAAATCAGACTCGTTATGGCAAAAAAGGCATTTCTGGCCTAGAGAAGTCCCTAATATCAAATACCGGCCTTAATTTGAGGAAGAAATTTCTGAGGATGTACGTCTGGAGTACAGCGTTGTATGGTAGTGAAACATGGACTGTGGGAAAACCGGAACAGAAGCGAATCGAAGCATTTGAGATGTGGTGCTATAGACCAATGTTGAAAATTAGGTGGACTGATAAGGTAAGGAATGAGGAGGTTCTATGCAGAATCGGAGAGGAAAGGAATATGTGGAAAACACTGATAAGGAGAAGGGACAGGATGATAGGACATCTGCTAAGACATGAGGGAACGACTTCCATAGTACTAGAGGGAACTGTAGAGGGCAAAAACTGTAGAGGAAGACAGATATTGAATACGTCAAGCAAATAATTGAGGACGTAGGTTGCAAGTGCTATTCTGAGATGAAGAGGTTAGCACAGGAAAGGAATACGTGGCGGGCCGCATCAAACCAGTCAGTAGACTGATGACCAAAAAAAATATTGTCCACAAGACTCTTCGATGGTGATTGTGCACCTGCACAGTCGCAACAATTGGCTGCTAGCCATCTCTACAAGGACTGCAGTGGGTCTGCACCAATGGTGGCCCACCAATACCATAATCTCTACTAGGACTACAGTGGGTCTGCTCTGTGATGACCAACCTACCAATATTCTGCAAAGCTTCAACTGACTCTGCTGTGGGTTTGTTCTGTTGTGGCCCTTTACCTGTCAGCATGTCAAGAGTCAGCACTTTCTTTCCGTTGGATGGACAATACTACTTCTTCAAGACTGCATGGAAATCCACTACTTCTGTGTGCATTTTCTTTTACTGCTCAGACATTGAGCAAAAACAGTGCTATTTTACTGTGATGAACGATCCGGACTGTCTTTATGGAATAAGAGAAAATTTTAGCTTTTGACCAACATTGTATCAATAAGTGGGTGCATTTCATTTCTTTGTTATTGTAATTATGAAAAAATTTTATCAAATATGTATTGGCCACTGCCAAAACAATTTGTAAAATTTTTTGTGGGTAGCATGGGGACTATGTAAGAAGCTGTTTAGGTTTTTTTATTTGTAACACCATTTCTGTATGAAAAATCAGTGGCTGTGCTGTGTGCAGTCTGTGGCTAGTTTGCATTGTTGTCTGCCATTGTAGTTTTGGGCAGTGGCAGCTGGATGTGAACAGCGCGTGGCATTGCGCAGTTGGAGGTGAGCCGCCGGCAGTGGTGGACGTGGCGCATGAGATGATACCTGGACGTTGTCGTCATTTGGACCGCAGCTGCAACACAGCGAATGGAAACCCGAGGCCGCTGTTGGATCACCTGCTGCACTAGCTGCGCGCTGCCCTCTGTGGTTGCCGTACGCGGTCGCCCTACCTTTCCAGCATGTTCATCTGTCACGTTCCCAGTCTGTTGAAATTTTTCAAACAAATCCTTTGTTGTATCGCTTTTCGGTCCTTTGGTTATATTAAACCTCCGTTGAAAACTTCGTCTTGTTGCAACAACACTGTGTTCTAGGCGGTGTAATTCCAACACCAGAAAAATCCTTTGTTCTAAGGAATAAACCATGTTGTCCACAGCACACTTGCACGTTGTGAACAGCACACCCTTACAGCAGAAAGACGACGTACAGAATGGCGCACCCACAGACTGCATTGTCTTCTATATCTTTCACATCACTTGCAGCGCCATCTGTCGTTGAAATTTGTAACTATTGTAATTTCGAAAGTTTGTCCGCCTGAAAATGTACTGTTGTCCCAAGCATACTGCTCTTCAAATTGTGCTTTTCTGTGTTGTCGTATGAAATATTGTGACAATAATGGGGTGTGAAAAACGTAATACAAGGCTCCAAACTAAACTGGAAAACGACAGTGAAGACGAAAGCAGAGTGTTAGCGCCACTGTGTAATGAATTAACTAATGTTCAAAGTACTAATCTGGTAACTGTGCATAGGGAAATAGAGCGGGCTGCAAATAATGGTGTAGACAGTGAAACAATTAGTGAATAGGGAAGCATTATCGATCGATCGGTCGGCAACATCTCGCCTCAGGATTCCGAAATGACAGGACACAACATTGCAAATCATGTAGAATAAGGTTTCGCGTCCTCTTCATTTTCTCAAATAAGTCAAGACACATTTTCTGCTTTTCGAAATGCGAATATTGCAGGTTCAAATGCACTGCCGAATAGCACTAAGGAACATGTTTCAGACACCAGTGCAGTGTTATTATCATTAATGCAACAAATGGGACAAAAGCTTCAAAAGTTAGACACAATGGAACAAAATCTTCAAACGTTAGACACAATGGAACAAAATCAGAGACAAACACAGCAAAAGTTAGACACAATGGACCAAAATCTTCAAAAGTTAGACACCATGGAACAAAATCTGAGGCAAACGCAGCAACAGCTTCAAAAGTTAGACACAATGGAAGAAACGCTTGAACAAACACGTGAAGGTTTAACTGCTGAGTTACTTAAAATCGAATCGAAATATCAAAAGGTCTGTAATGGCGTAAAACGCAAATTTGTGAGCATTTTCAACCTGGAAACTGCAAACTATTGTTCATGAAAATCATGAGACCTTGCAAGCTAAAATTGACTCAGTGGCATCTATCGATTCGGTTACGCATCTTGCAAAAACTCAGGAAAACTTAAAGGACACAGTAGATGCGATTTCAACACAAATGGGCACACTGAAACTTGGTTCAGACAAACACACTGAGGAAATCAGTTCACTATCGGAGAAAGTAGCCGAACTTTCGGATAAGTTCACTAACTTATCTACAAAGGTAGATGATGATCTGAATAACACATGACCCATAGCCTTCACTGACACAGGAGAGTATGAACAAATGAGAACTTTCAAACAAAACAAAATCAAATCAATACACAATACAAAAGAGAAAGTCGGGAAGAGCAAGATTAGTTGACGCAGGAAATACAAGAATTACATATTTCAGAGGACACTCGCCCTCCAATACGGGAAGAGGGGCATAGAAATACCGAACAGCCACAGAATAATAACACAGGGCACTTCGCAAATTATGAAAGAAATTGGCCAGGTGCAACGAATTCTGAGATGGAACCGCCGAAAAGAAGTAACAGTGACCGATATGCGAATCACAGACTTATGATTTTGACTATAAGCTGTTCATTACTACACGTAAATTCAAAACATTTAAGAATTCTGGGAACGACATTCATCCACAAGCATGGCTCCATCAATTCTCTCATTGTTTTCCTCCCAACTGGTCATTGGAGCACAGGTTAGACTTTATGTGCAGCTGCTTAGAGAATGAACCAGCTGTAAGAATACGATCGGTCATTCACGATTGTCACAGTGTAGGAGAATTTTATCATGCCTTCCTGTCAGCATATTTGTCTCAAGCTTCACAAGACCGAGTAAAACTTAGAATCATAATGATGAAACATTTCGAACAATCTGAATTTTCCAGCCTTGTCAAATATTTCGCAGACATTTTACATAAGAATCAGTATCTTTCAAACACATACAGCCCCTCAGAAGTCATCCGCATTTGCTTATTCAAATTACCTGTACATTTACGATATATTATTTTGGCAGGACGTTGCAAAGACGATATCGAAGCTTTGCAGGGACTGTTACATGGTCTGGAAATTGACACTGACAATCGCGGGATGCGAAAAAAGGAACATAACAATTACAGGTCACATCCATCACAATTCCGTGACGACAGAAACAATCACTGCACACAACAAGGCTATTCTTACAACGCAAATCGTGATCAAAACAGACACCACCCATATGACAACCACATGCAGAGTAATAATAATTACAGAGAACGATCGCATTTCCATAGTAATGAATGTGACAGAGACAATCAGAGAAACAGACAATATGGGAAACAAAATAATTATTATCAAGAGAGACTAAATAACTTCAGACGCAACGGTCCACCGCGCAGTTACGACTCATGGAGAAATTCTCCACCACGAGACTCACACAAAAAAAAAAAAAAAAAAAAAAAATGAAAAATAAAAAAATAAAAAAATACGGAAACTACCAACATGGCGACGATATAATCTTAACAACGGACCAGAATTTAACCAAAATTGGCGTGATTCAAACAGAACAGGGCACTCTCAGCAAGGTGAATTTGTAGAAGTTAGGTCTCCTAATCCTAATAACGACGCGCGCGAACAGGGAGACAGACAATGACTCAAACCGCAGGCACCCAATGCGCCGGCTGGGTCAGAGAAAAATAACATAGACGCTAACCTTGAGAAAAATTCCAATATTCTTTACCCACGTATATCACATGATAATTGCGTTGAAGTTAAAACTCTGCGTACTAGGGGGGAGTAAATGTTTACTTCATATTTCACAAACCATTTATTGAGAGATAATCTGCTTTTTAACTTAGTCTTTGTATAAAATTTTTCACTTCACGTTACTAGTATGCTTTGTCAGATACAGAAACTGTTAACATGCAACTATGTTTTAAAGTTAACTATCCAGTCAAGAACCTAGGGAACTTATTTAGAAAGTAATTACGAATGCATTGCGATAGTGAACAGACGACACAGTGTTATTGTGTGTGTACATTCTTGCTTGTTAGTTGCACGATTACATAACGAATATACGGCTTGAATACTTAGAACATATACTGCTCATGAGATTTTAATGCAACATTTTGGTTTACTTGAAAAGACATGCTTTATGTGAAGTACTTTCTATGAGATTTAATATGGCTTAGTATTTGGCTTCGTTGACAGCTACAAGATTATATAACGACGCTACTAATGTGTGACACAATTTACACTGTTGCTCTTGTGCTGTATCTGTTTTATATCTGAACAGTTTTTCTGAATTCTTCTGGAAAGTAAAATATGTTTTAGTAGCAACTTTTGTGGTATAGCTACAATGAGACAGCCTTTTTCATAGCACAACAATACGTTACAGTATAGTACTGTACGTAATAACTATTATATCTACACGCAAAGCATTTCACTTTTGTTTTTTTACGAGGTAAGTACATTGAGTTCTACAGAATTTTGCTTGCAGACGATGATAATTAAAACACTTGGCACATTTTTTTACCCTTAAGGAATGACAGAGTTTATCCCTGCAGTACACGTATTTGAGTGATTAACTTTGTACTAAAAACATTTATTTTTAAAGATTTTTGAATTACAAAGATACGGAGGTTTTCCATGATACATTTCATTCCATTGCTGTAATCTGTAGCACCTGAGGGTATAATTCCATTAATCCTCAGGGGGTACACGCTTACTTTGTGTACCATGTGTTTGGCAAGCACAAGGAGCCCTAGATAATATGGTATTTGCTTATACAACTTTACACATCGGTACCATATTTCTCTAACATATAAATTACACAGCCATCTGATCATTTAACTGAGAGAGACAAAAATTTATTTTACTACATCGGTTACAGTTGTTTACGTAATTACACAGTTGGATAACTTCGCACTTATGAAATTGTATTTTGTATGTACTTTGTGAACTGTTCATATATTTTTCGGAACCATTGTGATACTGTGAGAGCTTTGAATGATGTATTTGCCATGGGATCATGATTTTTAAAGTACGTTTGAGGTAGATGACACTACTGAAATGAGCAGAGAATTTGTTTTAGGTTTTGAAATTATTGGAGGAAGCTACGACGTTTTTGAGATTTTACTGAGGTGTTATGATGTTGTTATTATGATGACGATGTGTATTATGCTGTTGAGGTATGTTTATGATCAATAAGCTGATGCTATATGAGGAATTTGATTATGCTGCGTATTTATTATGATGAAATATTGAAGAAGTGTCGACGAATATGCGTATTTGTAATAAGGTAAGGAATAATGACTAGTGGTTAGGGACTCTGATTTGTGAAAAAGGATATTGGAAACCAAGAATCGTACTTTGAGAGTTATGAAATGTGTGTAAATGCGTGAATATATCACAATGCCGACGAAAATTTTTTGGGCACTGTTATATTTATAGGATTTTGATTCTTGAGCTGTGAAATTTTTTATATGAGACTGTCACTGTAGCACAAACCGCTGTCGTAAATATTTCGGCAAGAAAGCCAAGTGACCTTGACATAATGCGTTATGGGCGCCCAGCTGTGCCAGTCGCCTGGAGAAAAAGCCATTAGGTGAAAAAAAGAGGCCATTAACCTCGCTATTGAGATTTCTTTGTAGAAAGCATTTCAAATAAGACATGCTCATACTTGAAATATATGATTACAGTTTTGAGCTCATACTTTCCGATATTTACTGAAATACCTCATGAAATGATGAGTAATATTTTATGTCTATACACCTGGTTATGACTACTGTCTATCTAGTTGAGAGATCTTTTTACTGCCTTATGAAATGCCATATGGCTAGTGAATGATGTTTCATGCTTTGCTTTGTGTATATACTTGCCTATTTTGTTTACTGTCTAGTTTCTATCTGCACTGCAGCATTGGTTAAAGTAAGATTTAATAGATGCACTAATGTAAATATTTTCTGTCTACAGATTCATTAAACAATAATTTTATGATCTACCTTCTTAAAAAAAGGGAACACAAATAGACATTTCCCTTCACAGGAATTGCATAAATAATTTTTAACGATTTGGTAACTTTTTTGCTAGAGTACGTTATCATGAAGTATCACTCTAGTGTTAAGATCTTACATAGGTATTAGACGTTTCCTATCTTTACTGTAATATTTTTTCTGCTTGAGATTTGTCACGTTTAGGTATAAGTTATAGCATCTGCTGCTACTTTTTGCCAGGCATGCTGCCACTGAATTTCACGTTGTATTACTCTGTTACGCCAGGTTTACGACTGATTTATTTTTCTTGTTGCTGCATATTGCCTCATATTACATGCAATGTTACATTTGCTTTCCTAGTTTAGATATACTGCTGCTTGCTTTGCCGATTTGCATTTTTTTGTCATTGCTGTTTGTGTTAATCAGTTGTGTGTTGCTGCATTACCTCATCCCTTAGTATATATATATCTAAGCTCAGTAGATTTAAGTTAGATTAAGAGGGGTAGATATATAAAAAACTAACTATGAAGAATAAAGAAAGAATGCTTTGGAAAGTTATATGAAAAAGATTTGGGCAAAAATGAGTATTGTACAATGAGAAATATTTTTTTTGGAAGAGGATATGAACAAAATAGGAAGGTTTAAGAACAACAGGCTTAGATAAGATTTTTTTTTTTTTTTTTGGCAGGAGCAAATGTTGAAATAAGAGGGAAGATCTATGGAATGAAGTTTTGGGTTGGACTGCAGTACCAGACGTCTTACTGGAAACAAACCCTGTCCTTTCCTTTTGTGTTATTCCCCTACATGTTTGTGTACCCTTGTGTATTTGTGTTTTTCCTGTCTTTATGCGTTTAGCTAATAAGATTAATGTTGTAGAATTTTGCTAGTACTAAACTACATTCACTATGATGAGGAATACTGTCATCTTAAAAAATAATTTGCATTAATAATACGTTATTTACTGTGAAAAGATGTTTAGACATTATTTTCAAAAGCTATTCTGATCTTTTATGTATTTACTTATGTCATAATTCCTGCAACACTGATGTATATGTTTATTTCTATTCTTTTGTAAAGCATGTGCTACTACAAATGTTATCTCTATTGTTGTGTTCTTTAATGATGTATTTTGTACCTTTGTAATTGTATTCTTATATTGTAAATTTATCATTGTATAGACACCAGTTCTTCAAATTAAGTTTTATTTCACTGCACAAGTTTTTGTTGGTCATAGATCACGCAGAATATTCGAGAGAAAAAAGGGGACTGTTAACATTTGCACGTGTGTTTATAATTCAGCAAGGGACTGGTTAACAGCATTGCTGGTTCTAAGTCAATTCCAAAAACTTTGTGAGTGCACAAGTGGTGGTTTATGGACTTGCTGTATTGTCCACAAGCCTCTTCGATGGTGATTGGGCACCTGCACAGCCGTAACAGATGGCTGCTGGCCGTCTCTACAAGGACTGCAGTGGGTCTGCACTTTTGATAACCCACGAATACCATTACTTCTACAAGGACTGCCGTGAGTCTGCACCTCTGGTGGCCCACCAATACCGTAATCTCTACCAGGACTACAGTGCGTCTGCTGTGTGATGACCTGCCTACCAATATTCTTTAACTTCGACTGACTCTGCTGTGGGTTTGGTCTGTTGCGGCCCATTACCTGTCTGCATGTCAACAGTCATCACTGTCTTTCCGTTGGAAGGACAATACTGGTTCTTCAAGACTGCATGGAAATCCACTACCTCTGTGTGCATTTTCTTTTACTGCTCAGACTTTGAGAAAAACACTGTAATTTTACTGTGATGAATGATCAGTACTGACTTTATGGAATAAGAGAAAATATTTGCTTTTGACCGACAGTGCATCAATAAGTGTGTGCATTTGATATCTTTGTTATTGTAATTATGAAAATTTTTTTCAAATCATTATTGGCCACTGCCCAAAACAATTTGTAAAAATTTTTGTGGGTAGAATGGGGGCTATGTAAGTAGGCTGTTTAAGTTTTCTTATTGGTAACGCCACGTAGAGCTCTGTATGAAAAATCACTGGCTGTGCTGTGTGCAGTCTGTGGCTGGTTTGCATTGTTGGAATTTGCTATTGTAGTGTTGGGCAGCTGGATGTGAACAGCACGTAGCGTGGCGCAGTTGGAGGTGAGCCGCCAGCAGTGAAGGATGTGGGGAGAGAGATGACAGAGTTTTGAGAGCGGATGATCTGGACGTGTGTCCTTCAGAGACAGTAAATTTATAATATTGGATATCATAAACTGATATATATATATATATATATATATATATATATATATATATATATATATATATATATATATATATAATGACTTTTGAACATTATTAAGTTAAATACATTGTTTGTTCTCTATTAAAATCTTTCATTTGCTAACTATGCCTATCAGTAGTTAGTGCCTTCGCATAGAAACGGCCTTGCTACAGTGGTAACACCAGTTCCGGTCAGATCACCGAAGTCAAGCGCTGTACGGCTTGGATAGCACTTAGATGGGTCACCGTCCCCTCTGTTGTACGCTGTTGGCAAGCAGGGTGCATTCAGTCCTTGTGAGGGCAATTGCGGAGCTTCTTGATGGGGAAGCAGCGGCTCCGGTCACGAAAACTGACATACGGCCGGGAGAGCGTCGTGGTGAACACATTCCCCTCCATATTGCATCCAGTGACGCCGGCTGTCTGAGGACGACAAGGCGGTCGGTCGGTTCCATTGGGGCATCAAGGCTGATTTTGCTTTATCTTGAGGATGTTGGTAGTTGACAGTAGTGTTTCACTCGCACTAGGTTTCATGCGATTCATCATTCTATATAAACTAGGGATTAACATTGTGTACAAATAACGGGTTACAAGACTGAGTGCAGTTTCTTCTTCTGATATCAGCCGGCTGGTTTCCACGTGTGGTTTCAATCAAGTGGCTTATTGTCTTCACGTCTTACACTCTAGCAGTGAATGGCTGTCTTTTGAAAATACCTTGACAAGTGGATATACATTTTAGGCTGTCGCACAAAATTAGTGTCATTTGTGGGTGGAGGAATTTCCAGATCGACAATTTGAACAAATGTCACATCAAGTACAGAAACTTCGAAAAATCATCTGTGGCTGAGAGCAGAATAATCAACAATCAGAAGATAACGTTTGAACAGACTAAGTGGCTAATGCTTCGGCCTTTTGGAACTCTGTGAGTAGAGGTTGTTGTTGTTGTTGTTGTGGTCTTCAGTCCTGAGACTGGTTTGATGCAGCTCTCCATGCTACTCTATCCTGTGCAAGCTTCTTCATCTCCCAGAACCTACTGCAACCTACATCCTTCTGAATCTGCTTGGTGTATTCATCTCTTCGTCTCCCTCTACGATTTTTACCCTCCACGCTGCCCTCCAATACTAAATTGGTGATCCCTTGATGCCTCAGAACATGTCCTAACAACCGATCCCTTCTTCTGGTCAAGTTGTGCCACAAACTTCTCATCTCCCCAATCCTATTCAATATTTGCTTATTAGTTATGCGATCTACCCATATAATCCTCAGCATTCTTCTGTAGCACCACATTTCGAAAGCTTCTATTCTCTTCTTGTCCAAACTATTTATCGTCTATGTTTCACTTCCATACATGGCTGCACTCCATACAAATACTCTCAGAAATCTATACTCGATGTTAACAAATTTCTCTTCTTCAGAAACGCTTTCCTTACCATTGCCAGTCTACGTTTTATATCCTCTCTACTTCGACCATCATCAGTTATTTAGCTCCCCAAATAGCAAAACTCTTTTACTACTTTAGGTGTCTCACTTCCTACTCCAATTCCCCCAGCATCACCCAACTTAATTCGACTACATTCCATTATCCTCGTTTTGCTTTTGTTGATGTTCATCTTATATACTCTTCTCAAGACACTGTCCATTCCATTCAACCGCTCTTCCAAGTCCTTTGCTGTCTCTGACAGAATTACAATGTCACTGGCGAACCTCAACGTTTATAACTCTTGTAACTGCCATCTGGTTTCTGTACAAATTGTAAACAGCCTTTCGCTTCCTGTATTTCACCCCTGCCACTTTTAGAATTTGAAGGAGAGTATTCCAATCAACATTGTCAAATGCTTTCTCTAAGTCTGCAAATGCTAGAAACTTAGGTTTGCCTTGCCTTAATCTTTCTTCTAAGATAAATCGTAAGGTCAGTATTGCCTCACGTGTTCCAGTATTTCTACGAAATACAAACTGATCTTCCCCGAGGTCGGCTTCTACTAGTTTTTCCATTTGTCTGTAAGGAATTAGTGTTAGTATTTTGCAGCTGTGGCTTATTAAACTGAGAGTTCGGTAATTTTCACATCTGTCAACACCTGCTTTCTTTGGGATTGGTATTATTATATTCTTCTTGAAGTCTGAGGGTATTTCGCCTGTTTCATACATCTTGCTCACCAGATGGTAGAGTTTTGTCAGGACTGGCTCTCCCAAGGCCTTCAGTAGTTCCAGTGGAATGTTGGCTACTCCGGGGGCCTTTCTTCGACTCAGATCTTTCAGTGCTCTGTCAAACTCTTCACGCAGTATCGTATCTCCCAATCCATCTTCATCTACATCCTCTTCCATTTCCATAATATTGTCCTCAAGTACATCGCCCTTGTATAGACCATCTATATACTCCTTCCACCTTTTTGCTTAGAACTGGGTTTCCATCTGAGCTCTTGATGGTCATACAAGTGGTTCTCTTTTCTCCAAAGGTCTCTTTAATTTTCGTGTAGGCAGTATCTATCTTACCCCTAGTGAGATAAGCCTCTACATCCTTACATTTGTCCTCTAGCCATCCGTGCTTAGCCTTTTTGCACTTCCTATCGATCTCATTTCTGAGACGTTTGTATTCCTTTTTGCCTGCTTCATTTATTGCATTTTTATATTTTCTCCTTTCATCAATTAAATTCAATATTTTTTCTGTTACCCAAGGATTTCTACTAGTCCCGTTGTTTTTACCTACTTGATCCTCTGCTGCCTTCACTACTTCACCCCTCATAGCTACCCATTCTTCTTCTACTGTATTTCTTTCCCCCATTCCTGTCAATTGTTCCCTTATGCTCTCCCTGAAACTCTGTACAACCTCTGGTTCTTTCAGTTTATCCAGGTCCCATCTCCTTAAGTTCCCACCTTTTTGCAGTTTCTTTAGTTTTAATCTACAGGTAATAACCAATAGATTGTGGTCAGAGTCCACATCTGCCACTGGAAAAAAAGCTTGGTATTCTACACAGATTCGAGTGGCAAGTTAACACACAACATCAAAGTCTGTTGTTTTTATTGTTTCTTGGTTTCTGAGCTATAATCAAGGTGAGAACTGGACCAGAGAAGAACTTCCAGTCTCAGTAAAACTGATCTTAAGAAGGCTTCCAAGCTGACAGCCACACCTGCTGCTTCTTGTGTCCCGTCGGCAACAGCGAAAGCCATCGTTTTGCCAATTGTTCCATCGCCATCATGTCTTCTAAAATATCAACTGCCATCTAGTCGACACAGCTATGGCCTCTTCTACCCCGTGCACATTCGTTTGACGATCAGTCAGAAACGTGTTGTCGATTTTTTTCGATGCCATGTGTTCTGGGCTATCGTCATGACAAAGGATGTAGGACCACGTTTAATTTTTTTCAAATCAAAATAGAAATGTTTATCTTTTCACAGGCGTACCTATCGAGAAGTAAAAAGTGAGTCATTAAATATATATCCATCTTGATGGAAACCACGCAGCACAACTTACTGAAGTGGTTATCAAAACCAGATCAGCTTAAACAGCGCTATCATTTTTGCTTCAGTGTCTTCTTACAGATGGCATCACACGATGGTAACACCAACTTTGGCCTGTACTACCTGCGTCTACGGCTAGATAATTACTCCTTTACCGGCCTTGCTGTGCATGGCGGCGAGTACACAGCAACAATATTATCGCGTTTCGCCTATTGAGAGAGGGAGAAATGACTACCTATATGTCTGCGTAAGTGCCCTGATCTCTCTTACCTTATTGTCACTAACCCTACACGCGATATACCGTCGAAGCAGCATAACGACCACACAGCATTCTTCGAATTGAGCTTCTCTAAATTTACGCAACAGGATTTTGCGAAAAGCATTCTTCAGTGATTACCATTGTAGTTGCCATGACATTTCTGTTACACTTCTGTATGTGCTAGAACTACGTGTCAGTATACTAGCAGTGCGTTTGTGAATACGTTCGATTTGTTGTCATGCCTACATGAAACGCATCCCGCCTTCTGTCTAGGCACCTAAATAAAGATACATGCTGGAAAAGAAAAGTAGTACACCTGGAAAGACGACGAAGGTTTTTATTCGATGATGGGATATTCCACGTGGCGGATAGTAGATGTACTGATATTGGTTTGACGTCGTCCGCCAACAGATAGCGCAGTGGCATAGCTACCAGAAAGCCGTCTGTAGCAATAGATAGATTCATACCGCATTAAGTTAATGAGAGACGGGACTGATCCACCGTGGTACACAAAACACGTCAGAACAATGTGGCAGAAGCAACGAAAAAAGCATGCCAAATTCAGAAGAACGCAAAATCCCCAAGACTGGATAAGTTACATGCAAGCTCTAAATTTAGTGTGACGGCAATGTAAGATCTTTTTAATAATTTCCACAATGAAACATTCTCTCAAATAATGGTAGAAAACCCAATGAGATTCTGGTCGTATGTAAAGGACATAAATGGCAAAAAACAGTGTCAATGCGCGATAGGGATGGAAATGTTACCGATGATGGTGCCACTAAAGCGGAGTTACTAAATACAGTTCTCCGTAATTCCTTCACGAAAGAAGACGAAGTAAATATTCCAGAATTCGAAACCAGAACAGTTGCTAGCATGAGTGACACAAAAGTAGATATCTTACGTGTTGCAAAACAACTCAAATCACTTAAGAAAGGCAAGTCTTCCGGTCCAGATGGTATACCAATCAGTTTCCTTTCAGAGTGTGCAAACATAATAGCGCCTTCCTTAGCAGTCATATACAACAGCTCACTTGACGAAAGGTCTGTTCCTAAGGACTTTAAAGTAACACAGGTCACACCAATATTCAAGAAAGGAAATAGGAGTAACCCACTGAATTTCAGAGTCGTATCACTGACCTCAATTTGCAGTAGTATTTTGGAGCGTATACTGTACTCGAACATTATGAATCATCTTGAAGAAAATGATTTATTGATACATTACCGACACGGATTTAGAAAACATCGTTTTTGTCCAACACAGCTAGCTCTTTATTCCCATGGAGTAAAGAGTGCTGTCGACAAGGGATCTCAGATCGATTCCTTATTCCTAGATTTCCAGAAGGCTTTTGATACTGTTCCTCACAAGCGACTATTAATCAAATTGCGTTCATATGGAGTATCGTCTCAGTTGTGTGACTCGATTCGTGATTTCCTCTGAGAGAGGTCACAGTTCGTAGAGATAGACGGTAAATCATCGAATAGAACAGAAGTGATATCTGGCGTTCCGGAAGGTAGTGTCATAGGCCCTCTACTGTTCCTGATTGACATACATCATCTAGGTGATGATCTGAGCAGCCCCCTTAGATTGTTTGCAGATGACGTCGTAATTTACCGTCTAGTAAAATCATCACACTATCAATTCCAATTACAAAATGATCTAGAGAGAATTTCTTTATGGTGCGAAAAGTGGCAACTGGCACTAAACAAAGAAAAGTGCGAGGTCATCCACACGGATACTAAAAGAAATCCGATACATTTTGGGTATACGATAAATTGCACGACTCTAAGGGCTGTCAATTCGAAGAAAGACCTCGGAATTACAATTACGAGCAACTTAAATTGGAAAGACCACATGGATAATATTGTGGGGAAGGCGAACCAAAGACTTACTTTGTCGGCAGAACAGTTAGAAAATGTGACAAACCGACTAAAGAGACAGCCTACATCACACTCGTCCTTCCTCTGCTGGAATACTGCTGCGCGGAGGAGGAGCCTTACTAGGCGGCGTTGACGGAGGACATCGAAGAAGTGCAAAGAAGGGCAGCTCGTGTCGTGTTATCGTGTAAAAGGGGTGAGAGTGTCGCTGATATGATACGCGAGTTGGGGTGACAGTCACTGAAATAAAGGCGGTTTTCTTTGCACCAAGATCTATTTACTACACTTCAATCACCAACTCGCTCTTCCGAATGCAAAAATATTTTGTTGAGACCAACCTACGTAGGGAGAAATGATCATGATAATAAAATAAGAGAAATCAGAGCACGAAAGAGTTTAGGTGTTATTTTTTCCCAACCGCCATTCGAGAGTGGAATGGTAGAGAAGTAGAATGAAAATGGTTCGATGAACACTCTGCCAGTCACTTAAGTCTGATCATGTGGATGTAGATGTATTTACACTCCAATAAGGAATTCTCGCAACCAGAAAGCTCATTCTGGTGCAAACGTGTGAAGCAACAAGGCAACAATGGCACGGAGATGTAAGAAATGGTTCAAATGGCTCTGTTAACTATGGGACTTAACGCTCAAGGTCACCAGTCCCCTAGGACTTAGAACTATTTAAATCTAACTAACCTAAGGGCATCACACACATCAATGTCGGAGGAAGTATTCGAACCTGCGATCCTAGCGGCCCGCGGTCCCAGACTGGGAGCGCCTAGAACCGCTCGGCCACACCAGCCGGGCATGGAGATGCACTCGTGCTTCCTACAGTCAACAGAGCGAGAATAAAAGGGATCAAATTGTCGCTTTCCGGTGGCGTAATGTTCCTTTCGGAGAATTGCCACACAAGTTGGATGTACCTGTTCTTTTGCTGTTGTTGCAACAGGATGCTGATGGGTTGTTCCAACAGGATAATTATCGTCCACATTCTTCCCGTGAAATCTGGTTCACTCTCCAAGACTAGCGGCAACTTCCCTGGCCAGTACGATCTCCACACTTGTCTCCAATCGAGCAGTTAGGGGATGTGATGGGACGATATGTGACTTGTGTGACTTGTCAATCAGCAACTCCAACAGGTCGAACAGGCGTGGCATAAGGCACCCCAGAACTGTATTCGCCATCTGTACGATCGACTGGGTGCCAGAGTCATCGCCTGCATTTCTGTCCCTGGAGGCTGCATCATCCACTAATACTAGTGTTTCAGCAAGGCTCGATACCTAGTTCCTCGGAATCGCAATTGGTATTGATCTGTAAATGCATTCATTTCATGTACTCGATATGCATAGTTGCAGCAGTAAATCATGAGTGAATTTGAAACCTCAAAGGGGTGTACTGATTCTTTTTTCTGGCACTGTATTAACGATCAGCTGCTTTCAACAGTATCGACTTGTACCTTTAAATGAAATTAATTTGGTCGCCAGTCTCACTATTAGGCTCATGTCGTCAGACAAAGTAATTTAGTAAATCAGAAATGTCAGGCCCCTCTGACTGTTTCGAAGTCCCAGAATCCGTTCCTAGAATGGGCCAGAAACAGGGATATTAACGGCAAAGCTACAGAATAATAAATAAAAGTAGACGAATACTTCTTCCTTTCACTTATATCTCTCACGTAGAAAGTTTATGGTGCACACTGCAAATACAGAGAAAACAGAATGAAGAAGGAAAATACTAGCTACCAAGAAGCAAACACCAGTTTAAATTGAAAGTGAAGGTCCTTTATGGTTCAAATGGCTGCGAGCACTATGGGACTTAACATCTGAGGATCATCCCGTTAGAACTTAGAACTACTTAAACCTAACTAACCTAAGGACGTCACACACATCCATGCCCGAGGCAGGATTCGAACATGCGACAGTAGCAGTCGCGCGGTTCCGGACTGAAGCGCCTAAAACCGCTCGGCCTTCGTGGCCGGCAAAGGTCCTTTATCTCTGGTAATCAGCTGCCTTTATACTTTGACTCGGTTTGGAGCATAATGCTAATCTGAGTCTCGGTAACACCCTTACAAACGCCGAGTCCCTCCTGCAAGCTAAATACAGTAACGGGAAACTAGATTTCCCTCAGTCTTCTACTGGACAGAATTCCTTTCTACCATTCATGAAATTACTACACTGAATTCCTCTCAGTGCTTAAACTGCGCCTGTCTACTTTCCACTACTCCACGTACAACTCTATAAGACTAGTTCCATGCGGCTCTCCACGCTACCCTACCCTGTGAAAGTCTCTTCTTTTCCGAATATCTACTGCAATCAACATCCATCTGAATCTGCTTACTGTGTTCATCCCTTGATCTTCTCTACTTCTACTCCACACGCTTTCCTCCAGTACTAAACTGGTGATCCCTTGATATCTCACAACGTGTTTCATCAACCGATCCCTTCCTTTAATCAAGTTGTGCCAGAAATTTCTTTTCTCAATTCTATTCAAAACCTCCCCCATGTTCAGAATTCTTCTGTAGTACCACATTTCAAAAGCCTCTACGTTCTTCTTGTCAAGACGTTTTATCGTCCCCGTTTCAATTCCATACCTTGCTGCACTCTCGAAAAATACCTTCAGAAAAGTCTTCATAGCACTTAAATCTGTGATCAACGTCGACAAATTTCACTTCTTCAGAAACGAATTTCTTCGCATTGCCAAGATACATTCTACATCTTCTCTACTTCGACCGTTATCAGTTATTTTGCTGCCTAAGTATCAAAACTCATCTACTAATTTAGTGCCTCATGTCCTAATATAATTCCCTCAGCATCACTTGACTTAATTCATACTCCATTATCCTTGTTTTGCTTTTGATGATGTTGATCTTATATCCTCCTTTCACAGTCCTTTGCTATCTCTGACAGACCTACAATGTCATCTCCTAATCTGAAAGTCTTTATTTCTTCTCTGGAAACTTTAATTTCTACTGCAAATTTTTCTTTTGCTCCCTTTACTGCTTGCTCAATGTGCAACTGTTATTTTTTTTTTTTTTTGGAGCTGTCATTATTATATTCTTCTTGAAGTCTGAGGGTATTTCGCCTGTCTCATACATCTTGCACACCACATTGAAGAGTTCTGCAATCGTTGGCGCTCCCAAGGCTATCAGTCGTTCTGACAGAATGTCATCTACTCTCGATGCTTTGCTGTGCTGCGTCAGATTCTTCTCGCAGTATCAGACCTCCCATATAATCGTCGTTTATGTCCTTTTCCCTTTCTATAAAAACTCTCTACATACTCTACACCTTTCAGCTTTACCTTCCCTGCTTCGTGACAGTTTTCCATATGAACTCTTGATATTCACCCAGCTACCTCTTTTTTCCTTGAAGGCCTCTCTAATTTTCCTGTAGGCTGTATCTGTCATTTTCCAAGGGAAATATGCTTCAAAATTCGACGCCCTCTAGCCACAACTGTTTAGCCGTTTCTCACTTCAAGTCAGTCTCATTTTTAGTCGTTTGAATTTCTTCTCGCCTGCTTCATTTGCTCCATTTTTATACACTGCTGGAAATTGAAATAAGAACACCGTGAATTCATTGTCCCAGGAAGGGGAAACTTTATTGACACATTCCTGGGGTCAGATACATCACATGATCACACTGACAGAACCACAGGCACATAGACACAGGCAACAGAGCATGCACAATGTCGGCACTAGTACAGTGTATATCCACCTTTCACAGCAATGCAGGCTGCTATTCTCCCATGGAGACGATCGTAGAGATGCTGAATGTAGTCCTGTGGAACGGCTTGCCATGCCATTTCCACCTGGCGCCTCAGTTGGACCAGCGTTCGTGCTGGACGTGCAGACCCCGTGAGACGACCCTTCATCCAGTCCCAAACATGCTCAATGGGGGACAGATCCGGAGATCTTGCTGGCCAGGGTAGTTGACTTACACCTTCTAGAGCACGTTGGGTGGCACATGATACATGCGGACGTGCATTGTCCTGTTGGAACAGCAAGTTCCCTTGCCGGTCTAGGAATGGTAGAACGATGGGTTCGATGACGGTTTGGATGTACCGTGCACTGTTTAGTGTCCCCTCGACGATCACCAGAGGTGTACGGCCAGTGTAGGAGATCGCTCCCCACACCATGATGCCGGGTGTTGGCCCTGTGTGCCTCGGTCGTATGCAGTCCTGATTGTGGCGCTCACCTGCACGGTGCCAAACACGCATACGACCATAATTGGCACCAAGGCAGAAGCGACTCTCATCGCTGAAGACGACACGTCTCCATTCGTCCCTCCATTCACGCCTGTCGCGACACCACTGGAGGCGGGCTGCACGATGTTGGGGCGTGAGCGGAAGACGGCCTAACGGTGTGCGGGACCGTAGCCCAGCTTCATGAAGACGGTTGCGAATGGTACTCGCCGATACCCCAGGAGCAACAGTGTCCCTAATTTGCTGGGAAGTGGCGGTGCGGTCCCCTACGGCACTGCGTAGGATCCTATGGTGTTGGCGTGCATCCGTGCGTCGCTGCGGTCCAGTCCCAGGTCGACGGGCAGGTGCACCTTCCGCCGACCACTGGCGACAACATCGATGTACTGTGGAGACCTCACGCCCCACGTGTTGAGCAATTCGGCGGTACGTCCACCCGGCCTCCCGCATGCCCACTATACGCCCTCGCTCAAAGTCCGTCAACTGCACATACGGTTCACGTCCACGCTGTCGCT
The DNA here is from genome assembly GCF_023897955.1 of Schistocerca gregaria. Taxonomy (NCBI): domain Eukaryota; kingdom Metazoa; phylum Arthropoda; class Insecta; order Orthoptera; family Acrididae; genus Schistocerca; species Schistocerca gregaria. Next base: position 573,136,795 of record NC_064926.1, read on the forward strand.
GCATGCTACCAGTGTTAAAGACTGCGATGGAGCTCCGTATGCCACGGCAAACTGGCTGACACTGACGGCGGCGGTGCACAAATGCTGCGCAGCTAGCGCCATTCGACGGCCAACACCGCGGTTCCTGGTGTGTCCGCTGTGCCGTGCGTGTGATCATTGCTTGTACAGTCCTTTCGCAGTGTCCGGAGCAAGTATCGTGGGTCTGACACACCGGTGTCAATGTGTTCTTTTTTCCATTTCCAGGAGTGTATTTTCTCATTTCGTCAGTTAACCTCTATTTTTATTGTGATATCCAAGGTTTTCTATAAGGCCTCGTCTTTTTACCTATTTGATCCTCTGATGCTTTCACTTTTCGTGTCTCAAAGTTATCCCTTCGTCTTCCACTCTATTCCGTTTTCTTGTTGTAGCCAATTTTTGCCTGATGCTCCCTTAGAAACACTCAACAACCTCTCGTTCTTCCAACATATCCAGGGCCCAATTCTTTAATTTCGTACTTTTTTTTGCAATTTCTTCAGTTTCAATCTACAGTTCACAACCAATTATCCTCCAAGTACTGACGCAATGTCATACATGCACTGTCTTACATTTCAAAAGCTCCTGTTACCAACAAGATCTACAAACCGGCTGCTTACTGCACTGAAGGAGCAGAAAACTGTTAATCTCTCACACCCTGACGCCTCGCCATTCTCCGCAATTTGTTACTGCCCAGCGTCTCGAAAGACTGGAGGATCGCTTCTTTCTTTTCCTCCATTTTCCGAGTAGAATTGGCAGACGCTGCTCGGTGGAGCTGGTCCGTCTGCGGACAGCCTTCACGGCTGAGTGGCCGCTTTGCACGGGAGGGGCGGCAGAACGCCAGCAGGCGCGCCACGGCGCTCTTTTTCTGCTGCACTTGGCGTCTCGACCGGCCGGCGGAGCGTTTAGTCGCCTAGAAAAGGCCGGCTGGCTGTCACCGGCTTCCTCCCCCACACCCTCCGCCGGTCGCGCGGAACGTCCAGGACTTCTTCCTGGCGGCTGAGGAGACAGTTTCGAACGCTAGGTGTCTCCTTTGATTTAACTAAGGTGTTCGATTATCTTTATCACAAAATACCGCTGCAAAAACTGGTCCATTATGGAATAAGGGCAGTAGCCCACAACCGGTCCTGTCTTACATTAAGAACACACAGCAGAAGTTATTCTCAACAGTACTGAGAAAAGCGCTGACTTAGAATTCGACTGGGTCATGGTTCAGTGGAGCTACCTCACGGGTCAGTGCTGGGACCACTTATATGTATATATCACTTTCCTGCGAAAGGCAAAGGTCCTGAGTTCGAGTCTTGGTCTAGCACACATTTCTAATCTGCCGGGAAGTTTCAAACATCTTCATCATTATACAAGCAAAATAGAAATTTATTTGCAACTGATGACTGAGTTATATATATATATATATATATATATATATATATATATATATATATATATATATATATAGACTTCCGAGGCGGCCGCATGTAAGACCTCCCCGGTCTGTTGTCAGACAAACAGGTCCCAGATGCTGTCTGTGGCTGACACTCTCGCTGAGCCAGATGCTGTCGCCTGTCCTGTTTCAGAAGAAACTACTTAACCTGCAAGTTCCGGGCAGTCATAGAGGTTGGGATTATTGGTAGTAGGGAGCTCTAACATTAGGCGCGTTATGGGGCCCCTTAGGGGCTTGACAGACAAGAAGGGTAGGAAAACCAATGTGCTCTCCTTATGCATACCGGTTGGAGTCATTCCAGATGTGGAAAGGGTCCTCCCAGATGCCACGAAGAGCACAGGGTGCAGCCAACTGCAGGTCGTTGCTCACGTCGGTACCAATGATGTGTGTCATTTGGGATCAGAAGAGATTCTCTCTGGTTTCGAGCGGCTAACAGAAGTGGTAAAGGCTGGCAGTCTTGCTTGCAAGATGAAAGCAGAGCTGACCATTCGCTGCATAGTCGACAGGACCGATTGCGGACCTCTGGTGCAGAGCCGAGTGGAGGGCCTGAATCAGAGGCTCAGGCGGTTCTGCGACCGTGTAGGCTGCAGATTCCTCGACTTGCGCCAAAGGGTGGTTGGGTTTCGGGTTACACTGAATAGGTCAGGTGTTCACTATACTCAGGAGGCAGCTACACGGGTAGCAGGGTCTGAGTGGCGTGGACTGGGTGGTTTTTTAGGTTAGATGGTCTCGGGAAAACACAAGAAGGGCTTCAGTCACAAAGGGTGCAGGCTGAACATAGGAAGAATGTAGATATAGGAACCATTGGTATAACAGTCGTAAATTGTCGCAGCTGTGCTGCGAAAGTACGAGAGCTCCAAGCGCTAATAGAAAGCATTGATGCTCAAATCGTTATAGGCACTGAAAGCTGGCTAAAGCCGGATATAAGCTCAGCCCAAATTTTTGCGAAGGACCTAACGGTGTTCCGAAAGGACAGGCTAAACACGGTTGGCGGTGACGTGTTTGTTGCTGCCAGAAATGTTCTAACTTGTTACGAAATTGAAGTAGGTACTTCCTGTGAGTTAGTATGGGCTGTGGTCATTGTTGAATAAAATAATAATTGGATCCTTTTACCGACCTCCCAATTCAGATGATACAGTTGCTGAAAGGTTCAAAGAAAACTTGAGTTTCATTTCAGACACCTGCCCGAATCGTACGCTAATAGTTGGTGATGACTTTAATATACCCTCGACATGGCGAAAATACGTTTAATTCAGGGGGTACGCACAAAATAACATCCGAAATTGTGCTAAACGCATTCTCTGAAAATTATTTTGAACAGTTAGTTCATGAGCCCACGCGAATAGTTAATGGTTGTGTAAACACACTGTAAGTAGGCTGTTTAGATTTTATCTATGTAAGTAGGCCGTTTAGGTTTTTATGTTGGTAACGCTACATAGCTCTCTGTATGAAAATCATTGACGGTGCTTGTGTAATCTGAGGCTGGTTAGCAGTGTTGGAATATTCGCTATTGTAGTGTTGGGCAGTTGGATGTGAACAGCGCGTAGCGTTGTTCAGTTGGAGGTGAGCCGCCAGCAGCGGTGGATGTGGAGAGAGAGATGGCAGAGTTTTGAGAGCGGACAATCTGGATGTGTCTCCGTCAGAAAAAGGAAATTTGTAAGACAGGATGTCATGAAATGATATGTATATATTATGACTTTTATACACTATTAAGGTAAATACATTTTTTGTTCTCCATCAAAATCTTTCATTTGCTAACTATACCTATCAGTAGTTAGAATCTTTTATTTAGCTGGCAGTATTGGCTCACGCTGTATTGCAGTGGTTTGAGTAACGAAGATGTTTGTGAGGTAAGTGATTCATGAAAGGTATAGGTTACTGTTAGTCTGGGCCATTCTTTTGTAGGGATTATTGAAAATCAGATTGCTTGGAGCTAAAAGAAATATTGTATGTCAGTTTAGTGTTGATCAGAATAAGTAAAGAAAGAAACGTCAGAGTACCTTCAGTTTTGCTCAGCTGTTTAAAAATCAAACAGGGTAGTGACTTACCAGCACAGTAATACATAATTTTTCTAAGGCGATGTTTCAACACTTGACCTCTTAACAACAAATAATCCTGAGTTAATAACGAGCATCAGAACCGATTCAGGGATTGGTTGTTGTAGCGAGATTGAATACTGCAATCCTCAAACCTTCGCAAAATAAGCGACAAATTCACCTATTCAAAAAAGCAGATAAAAATTCACTTTACGCCGTCTTGAGAGTCGATCTCCACTCATTCCAAATTAATAATATAAGTGTAGACCAGACGTAGCTTACATTCACAGAAATAGTATCGGCAGCAATTGAGAGATTTATACCGAATAAATTAACAAACGACGGAGCTGATACTCCTTGGTACGCAAAATGGGTTATAACACTGTTTCAGAAACAAGGAAACAAACATGAGACTTTAAAAAGACGCAAAATCCCCAAAATTGGCTATCTTTAACAGAAGCTCGACATTTAGCGTGGACTTCAATGCAGGATGCATATAACAGTTTCCACAACGAAACTTTGTCTCGAAACTTGGCAGAAAATCCAGAGAGATTCTGGACGTATGTGAAGCATGTTAGCGGCAAGATACAAACAATGCCTTTTCTTCGCGATATCAATGGAGATACTATCACGAGAATGCTACCAAAGCAGAGTTACTAAACTCAGCCTTCCGAAATGCCTTCATAAAAGAAGGGGAAGTACATATTCCAGAATTCGAATCGAGAACAGCTGCCAACATGAGTAACGTAAAAATAAATATCCCCTGAGAAGTGAAGCAACTTAAATCACTTAAAAAAAGAAAATCTTCTGGTCCAGACTGTATACAAATTTGGTTTCTTTCGGTGTATGCTGATGCATTAACTCCATACTTAACAATCATATAAAACCGTTCGATCGACGAAAGATCCGTACCCAAAGACTGAAAAGTTGCACAGGTCACACCAATATTCAAGAAAGGTAATAAGAGTAATCCACTAAATTACGGGACCATATCGTTAACGTCGTTATGCAGGAGGATTTTGGAACATATATTGTGTTCAAACATTATGAATTGCCTCGAAGAAAACGGTCTATTGACACGCAGTCAACATGGCTCTGAGCACTATGGGACTTAACTTCTGAGGTCATCAGTCCCCTAGAACTTAGAACTACTTAAACCTAACTAACATAAGGACATCACAAGGCCGAGGCAGGATTCGAACTTGCGAGTTCCACACTAAAGCGCCTAGAACTGCTCGGCCACTCTCGCCGGCCAGTCAACATGACTTTAGAAAACATCGGTCCTGTGAAACACAACTAGCTCTTTATTCACATGAAGAGTTAAGTGCTATCGACAAGGGATTTCAGATCGATTCGGTATTTCTGGATTTCCGGAGCGCTTTTGACACAGTACCACACAAGCGGCTCGTAGTGAAATTGAGTGCTTATGGAATATTGTCTCAGCTATGTGACTGGATCTGTGATTTCCTGTCAGACAGGTCACAGTTCATAGTCACTGACGGAAAGTCATCGAGTAAAACAGAAGTGACTTCTGTCGTTCCCCAAGGTAGTGTTATATAGGCCCTTTGCTGTTCCTTATCTATATAAACCGTTTGGGAGACAATCTGAGCAGCCGTCTTCCGTTGTATGCAGATGACGCTGTCGTTTATCGACTAATAAAGTCATCAGAAGATGAAAAGAAACTGCCAAACGATTTAGAAAAGATATCTGAATGGTGCGAAAAGTGGCACATGACCCTAAATAACGAAAAGTGTGAGGTCATCCACATGAATACTAAAAGCAACTCGTTAAACTTCGATTACACGATAAATTAATCTAAGCTAAAAACCGTAAATGCAACTAAATACCTAAGTATTACAATTACGAACAACTTAATTTGGAAGGAGCACATAGAAAATGTTGTGGGGAAGGCTAACCAAAGACTGCGTTTTATTGACAGGACACTTAGAAAATGTAGCAGGCCTACTAAGGAGAGTGCCTACACTACGCTTGTCGGTCCTCTTTTAGAATACTGCTGCGCGGTGTGGGATCCTTACCAGATAGGACTGACAGAGTACATAGAAAAAGTTCAAAGAAAGGCAGCACGTTTTGTATTATTGCTAAATATGGAGAGAGTGTCACAGATAACATACAGGATTTGAGCTGGACGCCATTAAAAAAAGGCGTTTTTCATTGCGACGGAGTCTTCTCACGAAATTCCAATCACCAGCTTTCTCCTCCGAATGCGAAAATATTTTGTTGACACCCACCTACATAGGTAGGAACGATCACCATGATAAAATAAGGGAAATCAGAGCTCGTACGGAAAGATATAGGTGTTCATTGTTTCTGCACGCTATACGAGATTGGAATAATAGGAGGTGATCCCTCTGCCAGGCACTTAAATGTGATTTGCAGAGTATCCATGTAGATGTAGATGTACATGTAGACTGGCATGCGCATCGTTAAGCCACTTGCCTGGATGTTAATATGAATTTGTTTCAATCTTGTTGTGATTCGTCAGCACCAGTTGATCCAGATTTGTAATATTCAATTTTTCATGTAATGGACTGCATAATGTGAAAGATTTTCAGAATATAATTTTTACCAGTGGACAAAAAAACGAAGAAATTATTTTAAGTCATTACCAGTCCAGATGCAATTGTTTATTCTGAGGAAGTAAAACAGAGCAACTCAAATACAGATGACGAACTTGGATACTCTTTTACAGCAAGCCCCAGTTCTCGACAACATCCCCGGTACTATGTACGGTTTTATGTATGAATTTCAAGTTAAACAGCACGACACGTTTAAAGCCAAACATTTTCATATTCCTTATGTCCATAGAGAACAAGTTAAGAAAGAAGTACAAGCTATGCTACACCAAGGCACTGTCGAACCCGCAGTTAGTCCGTATATAAACCGGTTTCACATTGTCAAGAAAAAAAGACGGCCCACTTCGCCTTGTACTTGATTCTCGTCACATTAATGACATTATCATTAATGAAACAGATCGCCCACAGACACTAGAAGAACTTCTTCAGAAATTTCATGGTACTACTATCTATTCCACCTTAGATTTAAAATACGAGTTTTGGCAGATTCAGTTCCATCCGAACTCCAGAAAGTACACAGCTTTTCTCTGTTTTGGTGATTGTTATCAATTTTGCAAATTACTGTTTAGTTTAACAATTTCTTCACCAGCATTTATTCGCAGTACGAACACAATACTTCCGACAGAACTTAGACAGGTCACAACGTACATAGACGACATTCTTATAGCAGAAGCCAATTGGTCTCAACATAATTTCTTCTTGAAAAACTTTTCGTGCACAAGGACTCACAGTTAACTTTGGCAAATCGCACTTTGGCAAAACCTCCGTAAAATTTCTTGGACTCAGCAGGAGGCACTGCGCCTGACCCTGAAAAACTTCAAGCTTTACGTGAAATTACTGTTCCAACGACTAAGAAACAATTCCGTAGTTTTCTAGGATTAATTAATTTTTTTCGTAAATTTATTCATTACTCTGCTTTAGACACCCCTAGATTATGCCAGCTGACAGACAAAAACACTATTTGGTCGTGGGATAACGAAGCACAATCTGAATTTATTAATCTGATTCATGCCTTGTTGAACGCACCATTTTTATCACACGCAGATCCCACCAAAACTTTTTCCATTGCTACAGACAGTTCTAACACCACTCTAGGCGTACACATTTTTCAGGAAATCGAAGAAGATGGTATTACAGTAATCAAAAGCATCGAATTTGAAAGTCGCATTCTATCACCTGCTCAACGGAATTATTCTGTTACAAAGCTTGAAACATTATGTGTTCTATAGGCATTGACCAGATTTAGGCATTTTCTTTTTGGAAGACATACTACCGTTTAAACAGACCATAGAACTACACAGTTTTTACCTTCTGCCAAATTCACTCATGACAGATTAAATAGATGGAAACTTCATTGAGTTTGATTTTACAGTTGTTTATATCTCCTGTGCGAAAAATATTGAAGCAGACGCACTATCCCCTTCTCTCAGCGACAATCAGCAAGACGTCGCAGCCAAGGTCTGCCAAACAAATTTCAGCCTCACGTACATTCAACAAGCTGCACTTGAAACTTTCATCTCGTCCTCGTTACGAGACATTACGAAAGAACAGAGCAAAGACAATGTATAGAAAGAGATTAAATACCTTTGGCAAAACAGGAATAGCGTTACCATTAGAAACAATTATCCTGTACGCAAGAACATTCTGTTTCGCTGTTCTCGCCCTGGCAGCAACAATGGGTTACTCTGCATTCGTGAAGAGCTTGTTAACAAATTAATCTAGTATACTCATTTAAGCTACCCCCATTATGGAGACAGAAAATGTTTTCTCTTCCTAAGACATAACTGATATTTTGTCATCATGGAAAAACGTTTTCGACGATTCTTAGTGTCAGGTAAGACCTGTCAGAAAGCTAAATCATCTGCTACTTCACATATTCCACCGTTATATCCAATTGTACCAATTATATTAAGGCATATGGCTACTGTAGACATCCTTGGATCGCTTCCTAGATCCAACAGAGGTTTTTGTTACATCTTTGTCGCTGTTGAACTCACTTCGAAATATGTTACCTTTACTCCGCTACGCAAAGGTTGAACTCACTTCGAAATTTGTTACCTTTACTACGCTACGCTAAACCTGTTTCAAATGCATTTGTAATACATTTTCTACGTCATGTAGGTCATGTACTGAAAGTTATTTCCGACAATGGGCCACAATTTCGATCTGTAACAATGACACATATGTTACAAGCTAGAAACATTTCTCCGATTTATATATCCAAATATCATGCTTCTTCCAACCCTTATAAATGTTGGATGAAGGAAATTGGTAACTTATGTAGAATATACTGCCATAAGAAACATATTGATTGGGACATACACATTTTTTTCATTCCAAGATGTAATTAGTTCTATACCAAATGAATCCACTATGTTATCTCCTACTGTTATTTTGAAGAATGTTGAACCGCCCAATAAAATTAATGAACTGGTATCTTTTCCTACATCACGTTGACTACGTCACCATGAAATAATTGACAGCAAACACAGATTTGCAAACTCCGTGAATTTCGCATAGGACAGAAGATGTTGGTATGCACGCATTATAGGAAAGAGTAGATGCAGTAAACGTGAACTTCTATATGCTGGCCCATATAGAATCCGCAGCGTTCCTCACCCTAATGTAGTACATATCGAAACATTACTAACCAGAAAGTCAAAAGGTAACCACCACATTTCCAACATCAAAGTCTTTATAGAATGAACTTGTTACTGATTTGTCACACTGTAATGTCATTTCCAGTTACATTTACATTTATGTCACCACATACTGATTATGATTATATTTTTCCTTGTGCAATGCCAGGCACGATGGGATTAGCAGGTCGCCTTTCTTGTCGTAGTATCAGACCGTGCACATTTTATAAATAACGTAATTTTTCTGTTCAAATCCCCAGTAACTTGAACTTAGTAGGTCAGTTCACTTACTGTAATCACAGACCTAGCACATCTGCCACTTTATAATGTACATACGATGGTTTTCCTACAGAAAAAGGAATATTCTCTGTATATACTATGTAGTTTTTAATATATAACAAACACGTGTTCACTTTGACATTTTTGTATTATGATATCCCACTATCTTGTTTATGGCATATTTCTTTATGCCACTACATTGTGAAACTGTGTCTACGTTTCTGCACTTGAAAATATTCTTGTCTATGGATTTGTGCCTACCACATTTTTCTATTGTGCTATGCTATATGCACATACCTTTACGTATGTTATATATATATATATATATATATATATATATATATATATATATATATATATATATATATATATATATATATTGCTACGTTAAATTTTATCATATCATTACCTGTTAATTCAGAGTTTATCACTTTTCTGTATAATAGACATACATTTCTTCTTTCGCTTCTGCCTTGGTGCCAATGATGGTCGTATGCGTGTTTGGCGCCGTGCAGGTGAGCGCCACAATCAGGACTGCATACGACCGAGGCACACAGGGCCAACACCCGGCATCATGGTGTGGGGAGCGATCTCCTACACTGGCCGTACACCTCTGGTGATCGTCGAGGGGACACTGAATAGTGCACGGTACATGCAAACCGTCATCGAACCCATCGTTCTACCATTCCTAGACCGGCAAGGGAACCTGCTGTTCCAACAGGACAATGCACGTCCGCATGTATGCCGTGGCACCCAACGTGCTCTAGAAGGTGTAAGTCAACTACCCTGGCCAGCAAGATCTCCGGATCTGTCCCCCATTGAGCGTGTTTGGGACTGGATGAAGCGTCGCCTCACGCGGTCTGCACGTCCAGCACGAACGCTAGTCCAACTGAGGCGCCAGGTGGAAATGGCATGGCAAGCCGTTCCACAGGACTACATCCAGCATCTCTACGATCGTCTCCATGGGAGAATAGCAGCCTGCATTGCTGCGAAAGGTGGATATACACTGTACTAGTGCCGACATTGTGCATGCTCTGTTACCTATGTCTATGTGCCTGTGGTTCTGTCAGTGTGATCATGTGATGTATCTGACCCCAGGAATGTGTCAATAAAGTTTCCCCTTCCTGGGACAATGAATTCACGGTGTTCTTATTTCAATTTCCAGGAGTGTAATTTCTATGTATTGCTCATGCGCTGCCTGCTACAGAAAATATCTTTGCTGCAATAGAGTCGCAGGTTAGAGCAGTCTCGGCAGCAGTTGCAGTCACTCGCTGCTGCAGGGCAGCTGTAGTTTGTCGCTGGTGCATCGCAGTTCACAGCCATGTATTGTAAGGTACATTTTATTATTTTTATTGGCATGCGCGTAGTTCACTAGTCTGAGATGTTAATATGAATTTGTTTCAATCTTTTTGTGATTCGTCAGCAACAGTTGACCCAGATTTAAATATTCAATTTTTCATGTAATGGATTGCAGATCTTTATCAATAATGTAAAAGATTACGGCATACCTAGCAGACGGAAACAGTGCATGGACTATTTTTGTACCTTGCCAGCGACGCACATTGACGTGACAAAAGTCATGAGATACTCCCTAATAGCCGGCCACTATGGCCGAGTGGTTCTAGACACTTCAGTCCGGAACCGCGCTGCTGCTTCGGTCGCAGGTTCGAATCCTGCCTCGGGCATGGATGTGTGTGATGTCCTTAGGTTAGTTAGGTTTAAGTATTTCTAAGTCTAAGGGACTGATGACCGCAGATGTTAGTCCCAGAGTGCTTAGAGCCATTTGAAGTCCCTAATACCGGGTCCGACTCCTTTTTCCCAGCGTACTGCAGCAACTCATTTTGGCAGGGACTCTACAAGACGTGGCTACTCATGTGCAGGAAGAGTGAGCCATGCTGCTTCTGTCGCCGTCCATCGTGACGAAAATGGTGCCAGTGCAAGATTTTCTGCACGAACTGACCTCTCGATTATGTCCCATAAATGTTCGATGGGATTCATATCGGGCGATCTGGGTTGCCAAATCATTCGCTCGAACTGTCCAGAATGCTCTTCAAACCAGTCGCGAGCAATTGTGGCCCGGTGACATGACGCAATGTCATTCATAATAGTTCCGTCGTTGTTTGGTAACGTGAAGTCCATGAATGGCGGCAAAATGCTCCACAACTAGCCGAATAAATCATTCCCAGGCAATGATCGGTCCAGTTTGACCAAAAGAACCGGTCCATTCCATGTAAACACAGCTCGCACCATTATGGAGCCATTACCAGCTTGCACTGTTCCTTGCTCACAAGTTGGGTCCACGGCTTCGTGGGGTCCGCGCCATCTGACCTGACCAACGGGAATCGCGTCTCGCCTGACCAGATCAGTCGTCCAGGAGCGTACCAATATGGTAGCGAGCCCAGGAGCGGCGCTGCAGGCGGTGTCGCGCTGTTGGTCAAGGTTCTCGTACGTTCGCCTCCTGCCATAGCCCCTCAACGTCAGATTCCACCTCACTGTCTTAACGGATGAGTTCGTCATACGTCCCACATTGATTTCTGCCTCTATTTCGCGCAGTGTTGCTTGTCTGTAAGCGCTGACAATTCTACGCAAACGCTGCTGCCCTCGGTTGTTGAGTGAAGGCCATCGGCCACTGCGTTGTCCGTGGTGAGAGGCAATGCTTGAAATTTGGTATTGTCGGCACACCATTCACACTTTGGATCTCGGAATATTGAATCTCCTTACAATTTGCGAAATAGAATGTCCCATGTGACTAACTCCAAATACCTTTCCGCGTTCAAACTCTGTTAATTCCCATAATCACGTCGGAAACCTTTTCAGATGAATCACTTGAGTAAAAGTGACAGCTCCGACCAGATTATACCTGGTATACTTACTTCCACTACTTACATGAAAGCTGTAGACTCTAACAATACTATCGATTCCCTCGCGGCAAATTCCTTGTAGTGGTCTGAATACTTAACTGATGTATCTCTCCACGCTACGCCGGGGTCAAGGGTTTTCTCTGCCTCGTGATGACTGGGTGTTGTGTGATGTCCTTAGGTTAGTTAGGTTTAAGTAGTTCTGCGTTCTAGGGCACTGATAACCATAGATGCTAAGTCCCATAGTGCTCAGAACCATTTGAACCATTTTTCTCCACGCTTCTCTATCCTGTACAAGCCTCTTCTCCTTTAAATAACTTACACACCCTACATCCACTAGAATATGCATCATACTGTACTCAATGTTTGGCATCACACATCTGTTCATTATCAGGTTGACGGTTCCTTGATGCATCATCTTAGCCGATCCATTCTTACAGTCAACTTATATTATGAATTTTTCCCCAATCAGATGCAGTACCTCCTTATTAGTTACGCGATCTATCCATCTAGTCTTCAGCAATCTTCTGTAGCAAGACATTTCAAAAAATCCTATTCTTTTCTTGCCTGAACTGTTATCCCCACGTTTTACTTCCATTCATATCTATACCGCGGACAAATGCCTTCAAAGAAAAACTACTGACAGTTAAATTTATGAAACTTCCTGGGGGATTAAAACTTTGTGCCGGACCGAGAGTCGAACTCGGGACCTTTGCCTTTCGCGGGCTAGTGCTCTACCAACTCATTCAGTTAAATTTATGTTAGATGTTAAAAAAGCCCTCTTTTTCAGAAATGATTTTCGTGCTATATTCAGTCTGCATTTCACATCCTTTATATCCACTCATCATCAGTTACTTAACTACCCTAAAATAGCAAAACTCAGCCTCTTTATTTACTCTTTCGTAGCCCAATCTAATCCCTTGAGCATCGGTTGATTTAATTCGTCTACATTCCATTACCGTTGTTTTATTTTTATAGTTGTTTATAATATAACCCCTGTTCAAGATAGTATCCCTGCTACATTCAGAATTTCAGAGTCTTTTTCTGTTAACATTGTCGAAAACTTTCTCTAAATGCTATAAACGTGGTGTGTCTTTGTTTGAACTGTCTTCTAAGATAAGTCATAGTTGACTCACATGGCTGCATATCGGAAGTGTATCTGCATGTGGTACAATGGAGGCGGTACCTGAGTGACCCTCTGGTAGCATGGCGGTTGAGGTTTGAGTTAATGTGCCCATGTGGACAGAGAGACAAATCTCACTTGTGTTTCCTGCTGTCCGCTAAGGTGGTACTTTGCATGGACACTACCTGCAGTCTTCAAATTCCTATTCGTTCAACTTCGACTAGTTTTTCTAACGTTTTATTTAGATGGCCATTGCTACAGTGCGACGTACATGATTTTATTGTGAGATCGTTGCTAGCTACTGGCCTTGGTGAAGAAATTCAATGCGTACGATTTTGAGCTTTATAGATGCCTTCTTTTGTGACCAAGGTTAAATATACAATCCTGGAAATGGAAAAAAGAACACATTGACACCGGTGTGTCAGACCCACCATACTTGCTCCGGACACTGCGACAGGGCTGTACAAGCAATGATCACACGCACGGCACAGCGGACACACCAGGAACCACGGTGTTGGCCGTCGAATGGCGCTAGCTGCGCAGCATTTGTGCACCGCCGCCGTCAGTGTCAGCCAGTTTGCCGTGGCATACGGAGCTCCATCGCAGTCTTTAACAATGGTAGCATGCCGCGACAGCGTGGACGTGAACCGTATGTGCAGTTGACGGACTTTGAGCGAGAGCGTATAGTGGGCATGCGGGTGGCCGGGTGACGTACCGGCGAATTGCTCAACACGTGGGGCGTGAGGTCTCCACGGTACATCGATGTTGTCGCCAGTGGTCGGCGGAAGGTGCACCTGCCCGTCGACCTGGGACTGGACCGCAGCGACGCACGGATGCACGCTAAGACCGTAGGATCCTATGCAGTGCCGTAGGGGACCGCACCGCCACTTCCCAGCAAATTAGGGACACTGTTGCTCCTGGGGTATCGGCGAGTACCATTCGCAACCGTCTCCATGAAGCTGGGCTACGGTCCCGCACACCGTTAGGCCGTCTTCCGCTCACGCCCCAACATCGTGCAGCCCGCCTCCAGTGGTGTCGCGACAGGCGTGAATGGAGGGACGAATGGAGACGTGTCGTCTTCAGCGATGAGAGTCGCTTCTGCCTTGGTGCCAATGATGGTCGTATGCGTGTTTGGCGCCGTGCAGGTGAGCGCCACAATCAGGACTGCATACGACCGAGGCACACAGGGCCAACACCCGGCATCATGGTGTGGGGAGCGATCTCCTACACTGGCCGTACACCTCTGGTGATCGTCGAGAGGACACTAAACAGTGCACGGTACATCCAAACCGTCATCGAACCCATCGTTCTACCATTCCTAGACCGGCAAGGGAACTTGCTGTTCCAACAGGACAATGCACGTCCGCATGTATCCCGTGCCACCCAACGTGCTCTAGAAGGTGTAAGTCAACTACCCTGGCCAGCAAGATCTCCGGATCTGTCCCCCATTGAGCATGTTTGGGACTGGATGAAGGGTCGTCTCACGGGGTCTGCACGTCCAGCACGAACGCTGGTCCAACTGAGGCGCCAGGTGGAAATGGCATGGCAAGCCGTTCCACAGGACTACATCCAGCATCTCTACGATCGTCTCCATGGGAGAATAGCAGCCTGCATTGCTGCGAAAGGTGGATATACACTGTACTAGTGCCGACATTGTGCATGCTCTGTTGCCTGTGTCTATGTGCCTGTGGTTCTGTCAGTGTGATCATGTGATGTATCTGACCCCAGGAATGTGTCAATAAAGTTTCCCCTTCCTGGGAAAATGAATTCACGGTGTTCTTATTTCAATTTCCAGGAGTGTGTATGTCTAACGAGGGCCTATGTTTCCTGTTCAGGGGGTTAGTATCCGTAAGGATATGTCATGGCCACATTACTATCCGACTTGTTTGAGACACTAAACCGGCCATTCCTCGCACATAGGGTTGCCGGATTAGCGAAAGTGCCGGATTGTTGAGAGTGGCTAAAATTTAATATAAATACGTAGGGATTGTACTTTATCAAATCAAAAGATACATTCATTTTCACGGAAAGCTTAGTCCTTGAGTGTGTACATGCATATTAGTATCACTCGACATTCACTATGAAACATGTACCAAACTTTTATGTGTCACCACGACGATACGCGACGGTAGTATGCTTCATCACACAACGGCTTTACAGGCATATCAAAGGTCTTGCCATGTTTCTGATTGTTGCATAATGTACTCCAGGAAGATGTCTCTAGCTGCAGCACCAGCACTTTCAGATATCATCGTGTTCCCTCCTCCTGAGTCCCCTTTTTTTCAGTTTGATCGTAACTTTTCTGTGAATTTATGATTATCTTTTCTGCTGAAGTTTGGCTATTAATAGTTGCTCGTCCAACACTGTTGCCAGCAACAATTGTTTTCTGCGAAGAACCTCAGTTCAGTTTATATCTAATTTCGAGTTTCTGCTGGAGGTCTAGCATAACTTGTTTCTCTTTAGAAACCATGATAATGATCCGTAAGGAAAGCCACAATTTCAAAATGTACAGGAATGTCGAACATTGTAATTAACTATCAACACTGTTGCAGACAAAACTTCGTTATTGTAGGCGTCATTTCAGGTTGAACGACAAGGAGCTGGAAGCGTGCGGGATTACTGAGAGCCCGGGCTACTGAGGGCCGTATTAGCGAGAGTTTAGTATATTGCTATTGGTTAAAGGCTACGGAGAGTTCTTTTTTGTTGCATTTTTTATGATTTGCGTTCTTGAATTCCACATGGTGCCATGAAGGACATTCTCGTATGTAATTTTATTGTATAAATTTTGGTATGTATTTCTTGAATGATAATTAAGAGTTATCTCAGATTCTCTTCAGATGTTTTTCATTCCGAAGTCACAAAATGTATCACGTACCGTCGCCACTCCCTCGTCTTTCCTTACCTTTGTCTGGAGTCATAGATGAAGCAAGCTCACTTCACTGAACAGGTTCCACATTCAGTGGAATCGATACGCAGATCAACTGCCATCAGCAGTTAATGCATTTATTTCTTTGCATGCCTGCTGATGAGGTGCTGACAACTTCCCGACACGTGATTATCCTTAATATGTTGCGATTCACAGTTGAGATTAGTCATTCTTGTAAATAGGCATTAGACCATAAAACACGGACCTTACATCTCCATTGCACGTACCGTCTCTGTAAGAGAGGATTCAATATACCTTCAAGTTGAGGTCTGTGTATATTGGTGGTAAATATGTGTCAGACTGAAGTTCAAGATTCGCCATCATTTTGCTATAAAAGTCCTTCATACTTCTGAATCTGTCATTCATGGAAGACTCGAACCCAGAATTCGAGCTTGTCACGAACGGACCCCTTTTCATTTGGCTACCACGGCACCACTCACCGCCAGATCCAAACTTCCATATGTCGTCAATCATGTGTCTAAAACCTGTACTCGTACTCACATTATATGTATTCCCCTACAGGGGAGACATTTTACTTAAAAGTCATTTGCCCGATGTCGGCGGATAAATACATAACATGCTTGCATGTCCGAAGGAACTTTGCATCGTAATTCGAAATAACACAGGCACTGCACTATTGTGTATGAAGAACGTCGTAAATGGCTATAGGTTTGTTTGACTCTCGAGAGAGCGTCCCGAGTGTTTTCAAAACCCTGACATATATTCTTGAAGACAGACGTCAGTTATTCCGTGAAAGCCTATTTACAGAATTTTAAGAACGTTAGAGACATTTTCTAGCCAACTGCGCATCGTTCCCGCAGGGATCGCGAAGACAACATTAGACTAATTACAACAGGCACAGAGGTATTCAGAAACTCCTCCTTCTTGTGCTAGATATACGATTGGAACCAGAAGAAACTGTGGCATGTAATACCGTGCTACGGGCCCTTTGCCACGCACTTCACTGTGGTGAGCACCAATACTTAGAATGACGAGCATCAGCAGAATTTCTTCCAAGAGGGACAACATTGTTGTTGTTGTTGCGGTCTTCAGTCCTGAGACTGGTTTCATGCAGCTCTCCATGCTACTCTATCCTGTGAAAGCTTCTTCATCTTCCAGTACTTACTGCAACCTTCATCCTTCTGAATCTGCTTAGTGTATTCATCTCTTGGTCTCCCTCTACGATTTTTACCCTCCACGCTGCCCTCCAATACTAAATTGCTGATCACTTGGTGCCTCAGAACATGTCCTACCAACCGATCCCTTCTTCTAGTCAAGTTGTGCCATAAACTCCACTTCTCCCCAATTCTATTTAATACCTCCTCATTAGTTATGTCATCTACCCATCTAATCTTCAGCATTCTTCTGTAGCACCACATTTCGAAAGCTTCTATTCTCTTCTTGTCCAAACTATTTATCGTCCATGTTTCACTTCCATACATGGCTACACACCATACAAATGCTTTCAGAAAAGACTTTCTGACACTTAAATCTATACTCGATGTTAACAAATTTCTCTTCTTCAGAAACGCTTTCCTTGCCAATGCCAATCTACATTTTATATCCTCTCTACTTTGACCATCATCAGTTATTTTGCTCCCCAAATAGCAAAACTCCTTTACTACTTTAAGTGTCTCATTTCCTAATCTAATTCCCTCAGCATCACCCGACTTAATTCGACTACATTCCATTATCCTCTTTTTGCTTTTGTTGATGTTCATCTTATATACTCTTCTCAAGACACTGTCCATTCCATTCAACTGCTCTTCCAAGTCCTTTGCTGTCTCTGTCAGAATTACAATGTCATCGGCAAACCTCAACGTTTTTATTTCTTCTCCATGGATTTTAATACCTACTCCGAATTTTTCTTTTGTTTCCTTTACTGCTTGCTTAATATACAGATTGGTAACATAGGGGAGAGGCTACAACACTGTCTTATTCCCTTCCCAATTACTGCTTCCCTTTCATGTCCCTCAACTCTTTTAACTGCCATCTGGTTTCTGTACAAATTGTAAATAGCGTTTCGCTTCCTGTATTTTGCCCCAGCCACCTTTAGAATTTGAAAGTGAGTATTCCAGTCAACATTGTAAAAAGCTTTCTCTAATATTCTTCTCGGGTATGCAGCCGGATCATAACGCCTTAATGACACAATATTTCCGCGGTCCAACTGGCCGCCATCTTCAGGTGAGAGTGCTGGTGCACGATATCGCCGGAACTGACTTCCCAGCGCAAGCGGCGGCCCCTATATAGGCCGCAGAAGACCCACAACGCGTGCGCGAGAAGGTGCCGTAACCGCCCTCTAGCGCAGTAGACATACCCCGCCGCCAGTGATGGAAAGAGGCGAAATCGAGATATCGCTGTCAAAAATTAAAAAATAAAAATAAAATAAAATTTTTATTCCTACGATAGAACCACAGACCGTTGTTTTTTAATGTCAGATAACACTGGGTCCCAAGTCTTACTTAAAAGAAAACCCTTGTCTCTATTAATAAGATTGTCAGATAACCGAATCTCTATGGATTCTTTTAAAATACAGTCCCAATAGCGAGATGCAGGGGCAACCATTTGTGTCTCGTCATATAGTATTCTGTGTCCCTCGGTGAGACAGTGTTCCGCCACTGCAGACTTCTCAGGTTGAAGCAGCCTTGTGTGCCGCTGATGCTCGACACATCGCTCCTGAATGGTCCGGATTGTCTGACCAATATAAGTCGTTCCACAGTGGCAACGGATCTTGTACACACCGGGCTTCCTCAAACCCAAGTCATCCTTAACAGAGCCAAGGAGCGCTCTAATCTTAGCAGGCGGGCGAAAAATACTTCTGATGTGATATCTTTTCAGAATCCTTCCTATCTTCGAGGAAATGCTCCCAGCAAAAGGCAGAAAAGCTACCGATTTGCAGGTATCTTCTGGTGGTTCAGGCGAAGGTCCAAACTGGAAAGCACGACGGATCTGTTTATCTGTATAGCCATTCTGCTTGAACACAATCTTAAGATGGTCCAATTCTTGTGTCAAGCTTTCTCCATCTGAAATGGCATAAGCTCTTCTCGCCAACGTCCGCAGGACCCCCGTACGCTGGAACGATGGATGACAGCTAGAAGCATGTAAGTAACGGTCCGTGTGCGTAGGCTTTCGATAAACGCTGTGTCCCAGTGTCCCATCATCCTTTCTGTACACGAGAACATCCAGAAACGGACGCTTTCCATCATTTTCTACCTCCATGGTAAAATTGATGCTAGGATGCAGGGAATTGAAATGATCTAGGAGGCGGTCCAGAGCTTCTCTCCCATGAGGCCACACCATAAACGTATCGTCAACCTACGTCCAAAAACAGGTTGGTTTTAAGGACGCCGTCTTCAGCGCCATGTCCTCAAAATCTTCCATAAAAAGATTGGCGACTATTGGGGACAAAGGGCTCCCCATAGCCACTCCGTGAGTCTGTTCAAAATATTTGTCATTGAATAAAAAGTACGTCGACGTTAACACGTGGCAACAAAGCCTGGTTGTTTCCTCATCCAGTTTCTCACCAATTAGTTGCAAGGATTCTTCCAGAGGAACCCGGGTAAAAAGCGACACGACATCAAAGCTCACAAGCAAATCCCAGGGACTAAGAGACAAGGACTTCAATCTCTGAATAAACACCATAGAATTGGAAATGTGATGTTCGCATTTACCGACGTGAGGGCCAAGAACAGATGCTAAATACTTGGCTAGATTGTAGGTAGGAGCACCCAAATTACTCACGATCGGACGAAGCGGGACCCCTTTCTTATGAATCTTGGGTAGACCGTATAATCTCGGTGGCACGGCAGCACCAGGACGAAGTTTTTTGAGAACGTCGTCAGGTAAAGAACTCTTCTTCAACAGTGAAAGCGTCTTCCGTTTTATCCGTTCAGTTGGGTCGTCCTGCAATGTTCTGTATGCTGAGTCTTCAAGTAAGAGATCCATCTTTCCCAGATAGTCATCACGTGACAGAAGAACAGTTGCGTTGCCTTTGTCCGCTGGTAGAACTATCAGATCTTTGTCTTCTCTAATGGACCGGACGGCTGCCCTTTCGAGAGAGGAGATGTTACTCCGTGGAGGCGGCGCCCGCCGCAATGTATGTGAGACCTCTTGCCTAATCTCTTCAGCTTGATCCTGCGAAAAGCTGGACACTGCTTGTTCGACTGCGCAGATGAATTCGTTGATAGGCACATTCCTCGGTGTATTTTTTATTTATTTTTATTTTTTAATTTTTGACAGCGATATCTCGATTTCGCCTCTTTCCATCACTGGCGGCGGGGTATGTCTACTGCGCTAGAGGGCGGTTACGGCACCTTCTCGCGCACGCGTTGTGGGTCTTCTGCGGCCTATATAGGGGCCGCCGCTTGCGCTGGGAAGTCAGTTCCGGCGATATCGTGCACCAGCACTCTCACCTGAAGATGGCGGCCAGTTGGACCGCGGAAATATTGTGTCATGAAGACGTTATGATCCGGCTGCCTACCCGAGAAGAATATGATCAATTATTACGCCGGCGAAACCTTCGTAGTCACAGCTTTCTCTAAGTCTACAAACGCTAGAAACGTTGGTTTGCCTTTCCTTAATCTTTCTTCTAGGATACGTCGTAAGATCAGTATTGCCTCACGTGTTCCAGTATTTATACGGAATCCAAACTGATCTTCCCCCGACGTCGGTTCTACTAGTTTTTCCATTCGTCTGTAAGGAATTAGTGTAAGTTTTTTGCAGCTACGGCTTATTGAACTGATTGTTCGGCAATTTTCACGTCTGTCAACACCTGCTTTCTTTGGGATTTGAATTATTATATTCTTCTTGAAGTCTGAGGGTATTTCGCCAGTTTCATACATCTTGTTTACCAGATGGTAGAGTTTTGTCAGGACTGGCTCTCCCAAGGCCGTCAGTAGTTCCAATGGAATGTTGTCTACTCTGGGGGCCTTGTTTCGACTCAGGTCTGTCAGTGCTCTGTCAAACTCTTCACGCAGTATCGTATTTCCCATTTCATCTTCATCTACATCCTCTTCCATTTCCATAATATTGTCCTCAAGTACATCGCCCTTGTATAGACCCTCTATATACTCCTTCCACCTTTCTGCTTTCCCTTCTTTGCTTAGAACTGGGTTTCCATCTGAGCTCTTGATGTTCATGCAAGTGGTTCTCTTATCTCCAAAGGTCTCTTTAATTTTCGTGTAGGCAGTATCTATCTTACCCCTAGTGAGATAAGCCTCTACATCCTTACATTTGTCCTCTAGCCATCCCTGCTTAGCTATTTGCACTTCCTGTCAATCTCATTTTTGAGACGTTTGTATTCCTTTTTGCCTGTTTCATTTACTGCATTTTTATATTTTCCCCTTTCATCAATTAAATTCAATATTTCTTCTGTTACCCAAGGATTTCTACTAGCCCTCGTCTTTTTACCTACTTGATCCTCTGCTGCCTTCAATACTTCATCTCACAAAGCTACCCATTCTTCTTCTACTGTATTTCTTTCCCCCATTCCTGTCTATTGTTCTCTTATGCTCTCCCTGAAACGCTGTACAACCTCTGGTTCTTTCAGTTTATCCAGGTCCCATCTCCTTAAATTCCCACCTTTTTGCTGTTTCTTCAGTTTTAATCTACGGGCCATAACCAACAGATCGTGGTCAGAGTCCTTATCTGCCCCTGGAAATGTCTTACAATTTAAAACCTGATTCCTAAATCTCTGTCTTACCATTATATAATCTATCTGATACCTTTTAGTATCTCCAGGGTTCTTCCATGTATACAACCTTCTTTCATGATTCTTAAACCAAGTGTTAGCTATGATTAAGTTGTGCTGGTGTGCAAAATTCTACCAGGTGGCTTCCTCTTTCATTTCTTTGCCCCAGTCCATATTCACCTACTACGTTTCGTTCTCTCGCTTTTCCTACACTCGAATTCCAATCACCCATGACTATTAAATTTTCATCTCCCTTCACTATCTGAATCAGTTCTTTTATTTCATCATACATTTCCTCAATTACTTCGTCATCTGCAGAGCTAGTTGGCTACTGTAGTAGGTGTGGGCTTCGTATCTATCTTGGCCACAATAATGCGTTCACTATTCTGTTTGTAGTAGCTTACCCGCATTCCTATTTCCTGTTCATTATTAAACCTACTCCTGCATTACCCCTATTTGATTTTGTGTTTATAACCCTGTAGTCACCTGACCAAAAGTCTTGTTCCTCCTGGCACCGAACTTCACTAATTCCCACTATATCTAACTTTAACCTATCCATTTCCCTTTTTAAATTTTCTAACCTACCTGCCCGATTAAGGGATCTGACATACCACGCTCCGATCCGTAGAACGCCAGTTTTCTTTCTCCTGATAACGACATCCTCTTGAGTAGTCCCCGCCCGGAGATCCGAATGGGGGACTATTTTACCTCCGGAATATTTTACCCAAGAGGACGCCATCATCATTTAATCATACAGTAAAGCTGCATGTCTTCGGGAAAAATTACGGCCGTAGTTTCCCCTTGCTTTCAGCCGTTCGCAGTAACAGCACAGCAAGGGCGTTTTGGTTACTGTTACACGGCCAGATCAGTCAATCATCCAGTCTGTTGCCCTTGCAACTACTGAAAAGGCTGCTGCCCCTCTTCAGGAACCACACGTTTGTCTGGCCTCTCAACAGATACCCCTCCGTTGTGGTTGCACCTACGGTACGGCTATCTGTATCGCTGAGGCACGCAAGCCTCCCCACCAACGGCAAGGTCCACGGTTCATGGGGGGGGGGGGGGGGCAACATTATAAAGTTATTATTACTGATATAGCCGATTCCTTGGTTTTGAACCCTTGTCCTTACTCACGTACCTAGGCAGATACACGAAGCTTATTTTATGACAAAAGACTGACACACATCGACTGAATATTTTTTGACGGTATTTTGATACCTAACAGTTATCTATATATCATTGTTGTTAATTTTTGTTGTGAGTTTCAGTCCGAAGACTAGTTTGATGTAGCTCGCTGCACTAGCCTACCCCGTAGAAGTTTCTGCTTAACATCTGCAACGTTTATCTCTTTCTGCATACTTAATGTATTCGTGCCTAATTCTCGTTCTACAATGTTTATACGCCACTCCTCTCACGATAACCAAGTTGACGAACCCTTTAGACCTAAAAATGTATCCTATAAACCGATCAGGTTCTTTTGTCAGGTTGCGCCTTTTAATAAATCAGGATATGATGGAACTTTTGACCGGTTACCGTAATATGCAATTCAACTTAAATTCTGGCCTGATTTGGATTCTTTTTCATTCGTAATTTATATTATCCATAACTGTGGATATTCACAAAGTTTCTCAGTCGTCGAGGGCAATTTCGCCGTAAATGTATTTTACGTTTATGTATCGATATGTTCTCATACTGCAAGGATACACTAGGAAGATTAGTTGACAAATATTAACAGCAAATACTCTACAAACAAAGCCACATTATTTATTATTAGTTTTGCCGTACAGGTTTAAATGCAGACGAAACATCTGTTACTACTTACATTTTTTTATTTTTATACTATCGATTCATAACCAACATACCTGAAGAAAAAGAAGTTTACAGGTTGAAAACTGTCAACATTTTATAAATATTATCACCAGCTGTCATTCTTAAAAATCGTTAATGAAATACATATTCACAAGAAATATGTAAGAAATTGAAGACTTGAAATGAGAAAGACTCTATGTGTCGTAAAAGGAAATTTCGAAGTTTTGTTTAAAATGAGCTCTTCATGTCAAGCCCAATAGTGTGCAATAGTCCACCAATGGAAATGTAGTACCCAATGCAGTCAACGGATGGTGTGCGGTTTAACAGGTGCTGCTATAAACATATCAAAGGCGCTATGTTCCGCGTGTTTACTCCTGAGTCTTAGCCTGCAGAGGCAGAAGATGTTTGTAACACTTTAATTGGAAAGAAATATCGAATGAAAGGAGACGGTGTGGTGGCTGTAATGAGGAAAAAGCTGAAAAGTGGAGGGGATGAATGAATATGTTAAAGTAATTAACGTAGACCTGGACAGAATGTTTATTTTTGTTCTTTCTGCTTGAAAGCAACAATGAGGTCTAAGAAAACATGTTGACTGTGGGATAGAAAGAAAGCTCGTGAGGTATAATGCACAGGGCTCTTCTTCTTGCTTTTAAAGTCAGTGTGCATGAGAGTATAAATACAGCAACCTCAGTTAGGAACACAAACAGGGTCTTTTTAAAGATTTTTGTGGCCTGCAAGGAACTGAAAGGCAAGGAAGTTACTTCATGTGGTTGATTCAAGTATCACACGGTAAAATAAGACGTGATGGTACCTACGATGTCCTTTTCACAGAGCAGGTGTCATTACATTGCTCCAGATAGAGAAGGTGGCTTAGTGCAGATTTTCAAAGGAATGTTTGCTGAAATATTTTCGTTACCTCAGAAAAAAATCCAAGTAGTAACTGAAAAGAAGATGAAAAGCCTTACCACATACAAGGCGACAAGGGATAATAAAACGCAACACGGAAAATTGATGTCAAAATAAAAAATCAAGTGAGACGGCATATACAATTTTTTTCCACGAGAGTGAAGTCACTATAGCAGGCGCCAAACTGCAAATGAATATCTCAATCCCAATCTTAATGTGCATAGTTAAAAGCTTTCAAAAACATCAAAGGTGCTTCACATGTGACACATCGCTTTTGTTATGGACTTTTAAGAATCCTACCTCTCATTCCACCATCTTCGTTCAGACACATGTGAAGATAAAGTTAGAGATTCGTGCTGCTGTAGAAAGAGCGATGCGCGAAGCATACAACCACTACCACCGTCATACCTTTGCCGAAAACCCAAGGAAATTCTGGTCTTACGTAAAATCGGTAAGCGGGTCAAGGCTTCCATCCAGTCACTGACTGATCAGTCTGGCCTGGCAACGGAAGACAGCAAAACGAAAGTTGAAATTTTAAATTTAGCATTTGAGAAATCTTTCCGAAAGTTGAAATTTTAAATTTAGCATTTGAGAAATCTTTCACGCAGGATGATCGTACAAACATAACGCCGTTTGAGTCTCGTACAGATTCCCGTATGGAGGACATAGTGATAGACATCCCTGGGGTTTTGAAGCAGTTGGATTGGTTGAAAGTAAACAAATCTCCAGGTCCTGATGGGATTCCAATTCGGTTTTACAGAGAGTACTCTACTGCATTTATAGCGAATCTCTTGCCCAACGTAAAGTCCCGAGCGACTGGAAAAAAGCGCAGGTGACGCCTGTATATAAGAAGGGTAGAAGGACTGATACTCAAAATTACAGACCAATCGTCGGTTTGTTGCAGGATTCTCGAACATATTTTCAGTTCGAATATAATGAATTTCCTTGATACAGAGAAGTGTCCATACATCAGTACGGCTGTACAAAGCATCGCTCCAGCGAAACGCAAATCACCCTTTTTTCACATGCTATCTTGCGAACCATGGATGAAGGGTATCAGACGGATGCCACGTTCCTTGACTTCCGGAAAGCGTTTGACTCGGTGCCCCACTGCAGACTCCTAACTAAGGTACCGGCATATGGGATTGGTTCCAAAGTATGTGAGTGGCTCGAAGACATCTTAATTAAAGAACCCAGTACGTTGCCCTCGATGGTGAGTGTTTATCGGTGGTGAGGGTATCATCTGGAGTGCCCCAGGGAAGTGTGGTAGGTCCGCTGTTGTTTTCTATCTACATAAATGATCTTTTGGATAGGGTGGATAGCAATGTGCGGCTGTTTGCTGATGATGCTGTGGTGTACGGGAAGGTGTCGTCGTTGAGTGACTGTAAAAGGATACAAGATGACTTGGACAGGATTTCTGATAGGAGTAAAGAATGGCAGCTAACTCTAAATATAGATAAATGTAAATTAATGCAGATGAATAGGAAAAAGAATCCCGTAATGTTTGAATACTCCATTAGCAGTGTAGCGCTTGACACAGTCACGTCCATTAAATATTTGGGCGTAACATTGTAGAGCGAAACGAAGTGGGACAAGCATGTAATGGCAGTTGTGGGGAAGGCGGATGGTCGTCTTCGGTTCATTGGTAGAATTTTTCTGAAGATGTGGTTCATCTGTAACGGAGACCGCTTATAAAACACTAATACGAATTATTCTTGAGTACTGCTCGATCGTTTGGGATCCCTATCTGGTCGGATTGAGGGAGGACATTGAAGCAATTCAGAGGCGGGCTGCTAGATTTGTTACTGGTCGGTTTGATCATCACGCGAGTGTTACGGAAATGCTTCAGGAACTCGGGTCGAAGTCTCTGGAGGAAAGGAGGCGTTCTTTCCGTGAATCGCTTCTGAGGAAATTTAGAGAACCAGCATTTGAGGCTGACTGCAGTACAATTTTACTGCCGCCAACTTATATTTCACGGAAAGACCACAAAGATGAGATAAGAGATATTAGAGCTCGTATATCTGCTTAAAAACTTCGCATGTGACACACCATTAAAACAAGTGATAGTCGGGAGTGACAAGTGTTGTGGCCAAAATAAAAACATACTCTTTCTCTGGATGTACACAGTTATAACAGGTGTTTTTTGAAAAAATAAATCGCAAGTTCCTTGTACCAGGTTACTGCTCCGTAAGTTGCCAGAGGGATTTCGCCCTTATGGAGATACGGAAAAGAGTTACTAAATGTGTTGTTCCAGAAGATGTAAGGGACATGATACAGCAACCAAGTCAAATAAAGACACTTATCGTCAGCAATATGAATGCATCTATCTTCTTAGATTTCTACAAAGCAGCAGATTATAACAAAAACACAGCAAACCTAAACATTTCCAAACCACCGTGGCTGCGGTTGGATAAAGATAAGCCTTATGTAGTAAAGACTAGGAGAAGCATAAACGAAATTGAGGCCTGGGATGGTTTCACTATTTTGAGAAATGGTGTACAACTGTAGGAATCAACAAAATGTCACTTTCTGCTCTGGATGTTCAAGCAACATCTCTGAAGAAAAGAAGAGCGATTTGACTGAAATGATGCAGAACCTGATAAATAATGACAACACACAGTTTGCAAAAATGTTACAGAATGAACTTTTTGTGTGAACAAAAGACTTTTTTTCATTCGTTTCTCCTCTTTACTATCTTTTTGCTGAATACGGAACTTTATCCACATGTAGCTTTTCACAGCATTTACACTTTCTTTAAGTTTTGCATACATATGTTATTATTTCCTTTGGAAACTAGCTCTATACTATGTTCAACTTTCAAATAATATGTATTCATACTGCAATTATTACCGCTAATTTCCTAGTATACCTAAAACTCACCTCAAATTCATGATTTTTCGAACTTAGAGACATTTTTATTGCAAGTCTTCAATTAAATCTGATGTAGAATATAAAATCGGAAGGAGCACCAGTGTTGTATTGACTTACAGAATGTTCTGGAACGTTTGAGAAAAAGTAGTATGTCTGACATTATTGTTCCCCGGCACTAATAGTGTGAGTCTGATTTCGAAGTTGATAGCGTAAATATGCCTGAAGCCCTACGCAACATGGAACAATGTAAATGGTCTTCAGGTATACGTATGTGTTGTTTCTTGAATATGTGAACGTGAACGTGGATCAGCTCTGTGTGATTGGAAATAAAGTATCAGGTTTTCCTTAATGAGAAATATTCGTTTCATCCCTTGTCGCTAAACATCCTCGACATGACAACTGATATTAGAAGCACTCGCTACAGAACAGCCTATAGGCGCTGATTCCACCTTGAAGTTAAGTAACAGTTTTAACACACAGTGTAATGTTACCTTCTTTAAAATTGGGAATACATTTTTATAGAAATGGTGCACGTTTGCATTGTCGTGAAGAAAAAGAACAGTTTTCTAATTGCTATACTGAGTGAATGTCAACACAGTCTAAAATTTCTTTTTTTCACCTAGTTCAATTCTGGACTTTCTCAGCATATCCATGTAATTTTCAACTTTCTCCTAAACTGCCACACTCCAGCAGCTTATCGCCCACGTTTCACTTCCGTACGAGGCTACACTACAGAAAAAAGGCTTCCTAACACTTTCTGAAATTGCTCTTTTTCAGAAATCCTTCTCTTGCTATTGCAGTCTGCATTTTATATCCTTTTTACTTCGGCCATCGTCATCTACTTCGCTGCCCTGATGGCAAAACGGATCTACCACTTTTTCAAGACAGGGTCCATGCCATTCAGCTGCTCTTCCAAACCCATTGCTGTCTCTTGATACTATTACTATGTCACCGGTAAACCTCATAGTAACATCTTTCAACAAGAGAACCATACAGGAAGCTAGGCCTCCAAAGAGCAAATAAAATGGTGCAAACCCTCCAGTCAAACTTAAGCCAACTAACAAACAAGAGAGTGACTTCCAGGGATCAGAAATACACAGACTTGAATGTCAAATTTGTGATGGAATATACACTGGCATGACATGCAGGAATTTTAAAACACAGTACAAACAACACTTAAAACACCACAACCCCCTGCTTATAAACATGGAACAAGGTATTAAAATAATTAGAATGAACAACCAAGACAAACAACTTACACAAAGAAAATGACCGCATCCAGAAAGCCATTGCTGAGAACATGTGATAAATGAGCAAACACACATCAGTACAGACCTTCTACTAAACCTGATTAAAGAAATAATAAGATACAAACTGTTTAACTTGTACATGCAGAAACTGAAGCTACTCTCTCTCTCTCTCTCTCTCTCTCTGTCTCTGTCTGTCTGTCTGTCTGTCTGTCTGTCTCTCTCTCTCTCTCTCTCTCTCTCTGTCACACCCACCCACCCACCCACACACACACACACACACACACACACACACACACAAGCCTATAGGCACACACACCATTGTATATATGTATGTGTAATTACCTAAACACACCAAAACATGGAGCCGCGCGTCCGCTATGGTCGCAGGTTCGAATCCTGCCTCAGGCATGGATGTATGTGATGTCCTTAGGTTAGTTAGGTTTAAGTAGTTCTAAGTTCTAGGGGACTGATGACCTCAGAAGTTAAGTCCCATAGTGCTCCGAGCCATTTGAACCATTTTTGAACACCAAAAGAAATACCATTTCTCATACACATACAAAACCACAAAAGAAGGAAATGGATACATACCAACAGCTAATCATGCAATACAACTAGCATTACACACACATAAACAGATCACAGATATCTCTAAAACATATTCAGGAGTTGGCAATAACATTTGATAGTTAGCAACACCAACCAAAACATAACATCAAAACGAGCGTTCAGTTCCTAGTACTGTGAAGATTGAAAATAAAATTTTCAGATGACAATTGTAAGAATACCAGTGCTAACAAAGGTACAGAAACACGACATGTAGAGAAATATCCACGAAACCTGTAAGTAGAACTTCAAACAAGTATCACGTCATAGAAAACCAAACTGACAGCATTGTTTATAACAAATAGGAGTGACGTCGTAAAAGGAAACTAAATACGGTAAAGAAAAAAATTACATATTTCAGGCTAGTGAAGTCGACTTGCAAAGAATAAAGACGAAACGCGTATGGCACAAAAATTGTGTTTCATTCAGTTGTAATTAGACGGCCCCAAAGTTAAAGTTATCATATGCCGTAAAACCTCAAAGCTTTTAATTCCGCCATCTGAACGTCCATTTCTTTTGGAAATTTCTGCTTTTGTTTCCTTTACTGCTCGATCAGTGTGCAGATTGAATATAGTAAGGGATGGGATGCAATCCTGGCTCACTCTCTTCTGGACTAATGCATTCCTTTTATCGATTTTTATGCACTTAAGAGACAAAGAGACTGGTACAACTGCCTAATATAATGTACGGCGCCCAAGAGCACGCAGAACTGCCGGAACACGTCATGGCATGGAGTCGACTAATGTCTGCTGGAGGGAATTGACACCATGAATCCTGCAGGGCTGTCACGTTGACCGATTCTCTTCAGTCGCCGTTGGTCCCGTTCTTGCAGGATTTTTTTCCGGCCTCATCGATTTCAGAGATTTGATGTTTTACGGATTACTGATATTTACGGTACACGCATGAAATAGACGTACGGGAATATCCTCGCTTCATCACTACGTCGGAGGTTCTGTGTCCCATCGCTCATGCGTCGATTCACCAAGTTCAAACTCACTTAAATCTTGATAACCTGCCTTTGTAGCAGCAGTAACCGATCTAACAACTGCGCCAGACTCTTGTATTATATAGGCGTCGTCGACGGCAGCGCCGTATTCTGCCCGTTTACGTATCTGTATATTTGAGTAAGCAATCTTATATCAGTTTCTTTGGCACTTCAGTGTAGATGCAGTGTGGTTTCTGTACAAGTTGTAGATAATATTTCACTCCCTGTATTTTGTTCCTGCGACCTTCACAGTTTCGATGAGAAGAGAGCACATCTTTCTTATATTAACAATGAAAAAAGGCCGTCTTTCTGAGTCAATGAATCTATATATGATGAGGTCCCATACTCCGAGGAGCGTAGGGGACGATGCGGGAGACCCGCACCGCTGTACTAGGCGAGGTCCTAGCGGAAGTGGTTCCCCTACTACCGAAATGGGGATGAATGATGATGATTATGAAGACGACACAACAACACTCCGTCATCTGGAGCCAGGAAAAATACCTGACCCCGCTGGGAATCGAACCCAGGACCCTGTGCGCGGGAAGCGATAACGCTACAGCAAGACCCCGAGCTAAGGTCAATCTCATACAAGTGTCCAGAATTATTTTCTGTGGTGTTTGTCTGGAGTGTAGCCTCGTACGGAAGCGAAACGTGGACGATAAACGGTTCAGCCAAGAGGAGCATAGAAGCGTTTTGAAAAAGGCGCTGCAGAGTAACTAGTGGAGTAGACCGAGTGAGTAATAGGACGAAAAGAAATTCTTCGTCTGTTATCACGTCAGCGAAACCAGTTAAGATGCAGGCATCGTTAAGTGTTTCTCAGAAAATTGTCCCAGTGAACGAGGATATGTTGTCTGAAGTTGCTATACGTTGTCAGCGAAAGATCAAAGTCGAGCGTTTGGCAATTATGCCCTTACGAATGTAATTTTCAAGTATGTCTCTCAAGATACCACACTGAGCGCTGTCAATATGATGATTTATAAGCAAAAAACACAATGGGTAGATAACCAGTGACATCAAAGTTATTAAATGTGTTTCCCCTCCAGATGCGTCCTATCATTGTAATAAAGTAATCTGCGCTCAGCGCCTTGAGCAAAACGCATTTCCTTATCTCTAGCTTTTTTTTCATCCAGACATGTTTCGGCAGCGTGTTGCCATCATCCACTTTTATTGTATTTCTTAGCTTCACATTTTATTGTATTTGTAACTAGCCAACGCATTACCTTTGTCTGATGAACTCAGTTTCTTACCTAAATTTCTTCTCCATTCCTTCCCCATATCGGATTTATTCATTTGTATCTAATACTTCACCATATAAAATGAAACACCAGCATTCCTTCAGTTGTCGCTTGTGAAGGTAGTGTAGTGTTACAGGGTTATCCGTAATGTTCTGTATACACTATTGATACACGTTTCTCGTTCTGTCTTTACTTTCATTTTCTTGAAAGTACTGAAAGTCTTAATTTCTGTATATCATCCAAGAATGTCTGCATGAGAAATATTCTCTTTTATGTCTAACGTTGAAATATGGGAGGCTCTGTTTAGTTGGCTTGTGCTATCTAATGTTTCTCTTGCAGAAAATACACAATCTCCTTCTAAAAATTGTAACTTAGAGTTTTTCAACTTTAGCAGAGGTGTTTCTGTAGCTGGCAATTCCCAGCGCTTTTTGGATAAGAACTTTTCTTTCATTTAATCTTTCGTGCTATTGCCCAAAACTGTATGCAAAACCGTGTGCAAATATATTGTGGTTCAAGGACTTTATTACTAGGAATAGCAGGCGTAAAAACCATGTCTCTTACAAGGAAAACTCCCATCGCACAGCCTTCAGATTTAGTGGTAAAATGGTCCGGTGGATAGCCCGTCAAAAACTGAACACAGATCAAGCACTAAAACAGGAAGAAGGTGTACCAAACTGTGAAAAATGAAACAAAATCGAAACAGTGACCGGCTCTAGCTCAAGACGCGATCATCGAGCGGGTTGCAGGAATCACGGCGTCACGGGTTGTAAGGCCACGGTTTTGGACTGCATAGCGGACGATCAGCGCTCAAATTTCCCCCGTACCGTACACACGCGCACACACACACACACACACACACACACACACACACACACACACACACACACACACGTACACGCTCACTCACACAAAAAAGTATGAACTTTACGTCCGGTCACTGATGTGTCTGTTACTTTATTTATTTACACTTCAATTTCCTTAGGACCAAATTGAGGAGTAAATCTCCAAGGTCATGGAAAAAGTCAGGACATGGAATTACAACACAAAAGTAATAACAGATAAAAATAAAATGTTTATGAATCCGAAAAAAGTCAAGCCATAAATTTAAGTAAACGCAACCAACAATACAACAAGAATCAGCTTAATTTTTCAAGGAACCCCTCGAGAGAACAGAAGTTGTAACCCATGAGGAAACTCTTTATTTTCGATTTGAAAGCGAGTGGATTACTGCTAAGATTTTGGAATTCGAGTGGTAGCTTATTGAAAATCGATGCAGCAGTATACTGCACACCTTTCTGCACAATAGTTAAGGAAGTCCGATTCATATGCAGGTTTGATTTCTGCCCAGTATTAACTGAGTGAAGGCTGCTTGTTCTTGGGAATAAGTTAACAATCTTAACATGAAATGACAGTAAGGAATATATATATATATATATATATATATATATATATATATATATATATATATACATATATATATATATATATATTGAGAGGCCAATGTCAAAGTAGCCAGACGAGTGAACAGGGGTCGACAAGAAGTTACTGCCCGAACCACCCGTCTCTGAGCCAAAAATATCCTTCTAGAATGGGAAGAGTTACCCCAAAATACAATACCATACGACATAAGCGAATTAAAATAATCAAAGTAGTCTAATTTTCGTGTCGAACGATAACTCACTTCAGATATCGTTCGAATAGTAAAAATGGCAGCATTAAGTCTTTGAACAGGACCCTGAACATGGACTTTCCACTACTGTTTACTATCTCTCTGAATACCTGCACTAATCATATGTCCATACAGTGAAATTAAAACTTCAGGTTTTGTTGAATTGTGTGTTAGATACTGTAAAAACTGAGTCTTCTGTGATTTGACATTAGTTTATTTTCTACAAGCCATGAATTTAGGTCGTGAAATACACTATTTGAGACGGAGCCAATGTTGCACACAACATCCTTTACTACTAAGCTAGTGTCATTAGCAAACAGAAATATTTACGAGTTAACCGTAATACTAGATGGTATATCATGTATACAAATAAGGAACAGGAGTGACCCCAACATTGATCCCTGGGGCACCCCCCACTTGACTGTACGCCACTCTGACCCCACATCACAGCCATTCTCAGCATTGTGAATTATTACCTTTTGCTGTCTGTTGCTAAACTAAGAGGTGAACCAATTCCCAGCTACTTCCCGTATTCCGTAATAGTCCAACTTCTGAAGCGATATTTTCTGATGAACACAATGAAACGCCTTAGCTAAATAAAAAATATGCCTAGCGTTCGAAACCTTTTGTTTAACCCATCCAGTACGTCACATAGAAAACAGAATATAGCATTTTCAGTTGTTAAACGACTTCTAAAGCCGAAGTGTACATTTGATAGCAAATCGTGTGATATAAAATGATCAATTATCCTTTTAATAGCTTTAACAGCCTTTTAATAACTTTAGCAAACACTGATGGCATAGAAATAGATGTAAAATTGTCTACATTATCCATTTCTCCCTTTTTATAAAGCGCTCTTACTACTGAGTACTTTAATCGTCCAGGAAACTGACCATTCCTGAAGGAAAAATTACAAATCTCGCTAAACACAGGGCTAACATGTGCGGCATAGTACTTTAATATTCTGCTAAGTACTCCATCACATCCATGAGA
Source organism: Schistocerca gregaria (assembly GCF_023897955.1). Taxonomy (NCBI): domain Eukaryota; kingdom Metazoa; phylum Arthropoda; class Insecta; order Orthoptera; family Acrididae; genus Schistocerca; species Schistocerca gregaria. The sequence continues at coordinate 573,170,710 of NC_064926.1, forward strand.
GTCCTTAGTCTTCAGTGGTTTAGTTATTGACTCAATCTCGCCCTGGTCTGTATCACAGAGGAGTATTTCAGACACCATCCTCGGAAAGGCATTTGCCTAAAATGTTATATGATTCCCTGTAGAAACAAAATTTTTATTTCATTCACCAGCAACGCTCAGAAAATGATTGTTAAACACTGTACACATATCTGATTTATCAGTATCAGAAATATTTTTCTGTTCTGTTGTCTTGGCAATTGTCATACCATGTACAGGTTATAGAACGTGAGTCATGTGGTAGGAATATATTACCGTCGCAAGTAAAGGCGGTGGATAGTGATAGTATGCGAAATACCGCCTAGACTTTTCACAGAAATGAAAACAGCAAATAAACGGGTGTGAACTATCTTCCAACAAATGAATTCAAAAGTCAAAACTTCCAAAACGGAATGCAAGAGTCATAACATGTGGTACTTGCGTAGAACAAATAGGAGGTCTGGAGGTCCCTGCCTTATACGTCATTGTTGCAAATCGACATTGCACCATCATACAGACACAAATCTGAATACAGCGAACATACACGTCAATGAACGGACGAACAGTTCATAATTTCGTGAAAAAAAATGGACATGAGGGAGATTTGAACGCGGATTTTACCTTTAGCAGTTCAAGACCATGACCACCAAAAGCCGTGGCTATTGAAGTTCGCTCGATGTTGTAGATTCTGAGTCTGGACAGTTCACTGTTTAGATTTTGCTTTTTTTACAGTTCAGTACACCTCCTTCCTGTTTTCATGTTTCATTTGTGTTGAGTTTTTGACGAGCTATCCTCTGAACCATCTTACCACGAAATCTGACGGGGATGCGATGCGCAGTTTCCTTGTTAGAGGAGGTACGGCTAGGCTTCATATCTTTCTAACGTGAAGAACACCACTGAAAAAAAAAATCTCAATGACAGTATTTAGTGGCACCACGGTATAGTATGTGAATGCTAAGGGGTGTAGTATTAGTGATTCCTTTGTCACTGTTACCTCGGCGCTCTCTGTTTTTACTCTGCAGGCATTAACAGTACTGGGTTTAGAGAACGGTGTGTGCAACATGCGTGCTATGGTATCACCATGGCCTCGCCGACGGGTACGTTCTCTACTTGAACAAATTCGAACTTTTAAACAGGGTCGCACTGTTGGCCAGAGGGAATCTGGATGGAAGTATCGATGGGTTGCTGCACATGCTGGGCACAACATAAATGTGTCACTGCTTTCAGTACTGGTCTGTGGATCATTCGCACACTTGTAGATCAGGTTCGAAACGTCTGTTCAGTGCACACGCGTACCGAGATCGACACATTGTGAGAGCAGCTGTGGCCGGACGAATATCATGCAGGGAAGAAGTCTGGGCACATGTTGGACATGGTACATCAACAATGACCATTCAGAATCGTCTGCTTGCAGCACGACTAAGATCACTTGTGCCTCTGGCCAGGTTTCCACCGGCAAATTCGGCTACTCTGGTGACACGATAGAGTATACTGGAGAGTGGAATGAGAGCAGGTTCTTTGTGTACGCGTGTGATGGTCGTATGCTTGTATGAGCGTGGTGAGCGGCTTATTCCGAGATACTATCGCCCATTATACTCAAGGTCTCACGTCAGGATTCGTAGTGTGGGAGGCCATCAGTTACTACTCGCGCTCACATTTGGTGTACTGCAGGGCAAAGTAACCAGTTTCCGCTACACCGCACACGCTGCAGTACATTAGGACTTTGTTTTTATAAAACAGGTCTGATGATGGTCATTTTAGAGCGAAACCGGTAATCTGTCAACAAAAAGTTTGTGACCGTAGACGTAAATTAAAGGAAACTTACTGCATATACGGGTCACTGTTTTATTGGCGACAATTCCGCAGCTCGTGAAACTGCACAGCCTTTCATTTGTTCGACAGGAACGTGGTGAGGTTCCCCAGCAGGGCGTTGCACGCGCAGGTAGGGTGCTGGGACGCAGAGTGCGCTTCCCAGTGTACAGCAACTGTCGTGGCGAGCAAGATCATCAGAGACCTCGCCGGCTGAACACGTATAGGACACAGTCAAATGGCAGCTCGCTCTTTCTGCAGGGCCTACAAGAAACACTGACTAATTGTACCAAAAGACGGAAGGTGCTTAGAAAAATCTATCGCAATATGCCGTTCGCCACCATTCCGATCGTTTGCATACCTGGATAAACTCCGTCAGAACAGGCCTTGGAAGGCCCAACGGCATCGACCGGCCGCCGTGTCATCCTCAGCCCACAGCCGTCACTGGATGCTGACATGGAGGGGCATATGGTCAACACACCGTTCTCCCGGCCGTATGCCAGTTTACGAGACCGGAGCCGCTGCTTCTCAACCGAGCAGCTCCTCAGTTTGCCTGACAAGGGCTGAGTGCACCTCACTTGCCAAAAGCTCTCGGCTGCACTTAACTTCAGTGATCTGACGGGAACCGGTGTTACCCCTGCGGCAAGGCCGTTGGCTCGCATACATGAGTATACGCCTACTTATTTTGCAGATGGGTGTAGACTGTGCTCTGATGCTACTCTTTGAGTACCCTTTAGTGGTACATGTTTGTTTCATTTGGTATGAATTTGTTATCATATACGTCTACAATGCTGAACTATCTGTTGTATTGCTTGTCAGTTACATGGTCTCGTCCTTGATGGTCTCGCATTTTTTCCAGCAGTGTATTTTCGCTACTATTTCGATCATAACAGTGGCGGCACTGAAACAGAAAAAGATTAGATTTTGGTGTTCTCAAGACACGTTTAAATAACGTCTGTTGAAGATAGCAGTGACGAATAGCCTGGTGATTCATATCCCACGCTGGTCTCCTGGAGCATGAAGGATTTTATGTTTGTTGGTTGGTTGGTTAATTTGGGAGAGGGGACCAAACAACGAGGTCATCGGTCCCATCGTATTAGGTAAGAATGGGAAAGGAAATCGGCCGTGCCCTTTTCAAAGGAACCATCCCGGCGTTTGCCTGAAGCGATTTACCAAAATCACGGAAATCGTAAATCAGGATGGCCGGACGCGGGTCTGAATTGTCGTCCTCCCGAATGTGAGTCCAATCTGCTAATCACTGCGCCACCTCACTTCGTATCGATTTGATAATGGTGGGAAAATTGTGGGGTTAAAATTGTAATGGGAGAACAAGACTTGACTACAGTGAGCAAGTTCAAGCAGTTATAAGCTGCAGTAATTCTTCTAACTTAAAGAGGCTTGCGCAGGGTAGTTTAGCAAGGACAGCCGCAAAAACCAGTCTTCGAACTGCAGACTGGAACATTTTATCTACAGGACTTCCTTTCAACCTCTTCCTCATCGTCTCTCCATTTTTTTTTCTTTTTTTGACAGTTTAATTCACTTTCTAATGGCTGAATAATCGGTAAGGTCCACTAGGAACGCACATTGCAGGGGGAATACGCCGAGCGTTCGGCAGTCAAGCTGCGACACTTGCTGAGACGCTAATGAAGACGAGATGGTGGCCGACTTCGTCGGGCGCTCGAGGTAAGTGGGGCCGGCGTGTTTACCGTCAGACGGCATCTGCAAACATGTGGATAGCGCTGTCAGGCGCGGGGCCCGGAGTCGCGTTTCAGAACACATACGAGCCAGTCCGTCCGTCAGCAAGCAAACCGCAGCGCAGCGAGTGTGCCGGCGTGTGACGTCAGCGTTCCTGCGGGTGCTGCCGGGGCTCCCGTTGGCACAGCCTTGAGGCATCGAGCGGTGACTGTGAGAACTGCTGAGACAAAAAGTGCAGGAGGCGTGGCGCGTCTCCCTCTTGCTTAGCAGAAGATGACCAATGTTAAGTGATCTTTCCTCGTCATCAGTCTTCTGGTGGGCTCCATCGCAACCCGCCACAAATTTCTCTCTTGACCCAACCTCTTCATCATAGAGTAGCACTTGCACCATGTGTTATTTGTTATATTCACAGACTTAGGGGTACAAGTGTAGATATTTTTATTGGTGACTGACGATAGAGTACTGATCAACATTACACCAGTATTTACAGGATGACAATTATTGAACTATATGTAAAGAACGGAAATTTGTTACAAAATACGGCGTGTACACACTTTATTCGACATGTAAACGTCTCTACAGTTATTTGGATTTGGGTTATTACATGTTCGATATGCCTGTCATCATTGACGATGCTGTGGCGTAGACGAATAACTGAAATTCTGCGTGACTCGCTGAAGTATCAGAACATCGATGCTGTCGATGACCTCCTGAATGGCTGTTTTCAGCTCAGCAATGGTTTTTGGGTTATTGCTGTATGCCTTGTCTTTAATATAGCCCCGCAAAAAAGAGTCGAATTGTGTTCAGATCCGGAGGTGGCTTATTAGGCCATCTTCAGATAATTACAGAGTATTGTTTACAAGGAGCTTGTTTTCTTCCGAAGCAACCATTCTGGACTAAGACACAATGCACTTAGATAAGATCTTTAGTTGTGGTATTGTCTTTGAAACTGTCAAACCGGTCTTTTGACTTTTTGTAAAACTATTCTTTAACATAAAAAAATCACATTTTATGGTTTGTCTGTACCATGCATGACTACAAATACAATTATTTAGAATACACATTATTACAAATTTACAATTTTTTCGTATTTTTTGTGAACAGTTGCACTGAACATTAATTGTTGGTTGTACAACAGAGTTCTTTTCTTTGGTAGTTCAATTTTGTTATTAGAAAATTATGCATTAATATATACCAAATATTACATTCTTACAGTTGAATTACAGTTAGGAATGTAAACACATAAGGGATATTACATTATATTGGGGTGTCAATTTGTTTACTATTGGGACACTTTGTGGTTAGTCGCATAATAAACAAAGAAGGAAAATCTTGCCCTGCATTTATGCCCCCTCTGCAATAACAACTACACCAAAAACCAGCTGGTGTGCTATACCATATATAGGTAAGCTAGCAGACAAACTAGCCAAAACACTGAAAGCCCAAAACTATAAAACATCATTTTATGTAAGAGGTACTACGGCTACTCTCCTATTCAACAGCAAGGACAAAACAGATAAACTAAGCAACAGTGGGCCTACAAAATAATCTGTACTGACTGCAGTAATCTGTACATTGGTCAAACGGGCCAGGTCATATCAACAAGGCTGACTGAACATGAATGCAGCTAGAGACTGAATAAATCAGACTCCAACTTTGCTGAACATGTCCTCAAAGAGCGACACAAATATCTAACACACACAGAAGTGCTACATATTGCCAACAAAGGCAGAAAGCTCAGCCTACTAAAAGCACTTGAAATTAACAAACACCAAGCCCTAAATCCCCAGATGGTCCTAAATGACCAATTGCAACTGAGCACACCACCACTCTTAAACTTTACACACAATAAAGTAAACCTGCTACTAACCATAAAGTGTACCAACAGTAAACAAATTGACACCCCAATATAATGTAATATCCCTTATGTGTTTACATTCCTAACTATAACTCAATTGTAACAATGTAATTTCTGGTATATATTAATACACAATTTTCTAATAGCAAAATGTAACTACCAAAGAAAACATCGCTGTTCTACAACCAGCAATTAATGTCCAGTACAACTGTCCATAACAAATACCAAAAAATTGTAAATTTGTAATAATGTTTATTCTAAATAATTCTAATTGTGGTCATACATGGTACTGACAAAGCATAAAATGTGATTTTTTATGTTAAAGAACAGTTTTACAGAACAAAAAGTAAAAAGACCCGTTTGACAATTCCAAAGCCAATACCACAACTAAAGATCGTATTTAAGTGCGTTATATATTATTCCAGAATGTTTGGTTCATAAGAAAACAAGCTTCTTGTAAACAATAGCCAGTAGTTATCTGAAGATGGCCTAATAAGTCGAAAACTAGTTCATACAAATAAATATCAGTATAATAAAAACCGCCTAAGTGTTATTCAACCCTCAATATATCTAACTTCATTCCTTTAGGTATTACATGTAGAATTTTCATATTATTCACAAATCATGGCCAAAAACAGTTTTGTTATTTGGGCTGATATGTTCCTTCTGTCTAGTTATAAAATTCTGACCAGTTTGGCTTATACAGAAACTATTACCTGCTCCATATAGTAATCTATACACACCAGATCTATAATATATTTTTCACTATTTTATGTCCTAGTTCAAACATCAGTTGACCTGCTATTTGGAATGCTATTTTGTACTGTGCAAAGAAACTGTTCACTAACTTTTTCATAATATGGCCATAATGATACATTCATAATATGGCTATAATAATGTTTTTGTTTCACAGTGTAAATATTACTTGATACAAGACACATAGTAATAAAGTTAATAGGTTGGGCAGTGATGATGAAAACAAGGAAATGCTGGACATCAACACTAGACAAACTTACTGCTTTGTTTGTATGTTTGAAAATTTATCTAGTATAGAATTTTCTAAAGAAGTAGAGACAATGTTACAGAAAGGTATGAAACATATTTGCACTGTAGTAATGGAAAGTAACATAGCCAATATGATAGTTTAGACAAAAATGGTAAATGAAAATGATACGTGTCAAAGAAGCAGAAATAGCAGCCAAGTCTTAAACTGATTACAAAAGGAACACAAAAACACACAGTAATAAAATACAGAAGAATAGTAAACTTACAGTTAGCCTTATTTACAATTAAAAAAAACAAAGCAGTAACAATAAGAGCTATTGTAGTTAGTTCTCTGGTCATAGTTACAGAAGATGATTACAAAAGTACTAAAGTCTTTTTTAGAGAATGATGTTGTAAAAGTTGGTAGAGACTCACACAAACCATTTCAAGCCACCGCTATGAAAACGATTGATAGCATGCAATTTTCGTTACTTCCACTTGAGAAATGATGATTGATTAGCATAAGTCCCAGACCCTCACCAGTCAATGCCTTAATAAAACTCTACAAAGAAGTCAAAAGTATCTGTATTATTATAGATGAAAGAGAGACTCCAATGGCAGAAATAAATAGTTTTTGTATTAAAAACTATGGAGCTCTGTCAGATTTCCAATTAACCAAAGCATACCAAGTAATGTAGCTTTTGAGAATGAAGTTATAGCTTTTGGGAATGAAACTAAAGATCTGTTGATCAGTGGTGATATGTTACTAGTGTTGTTTGACATAGTAAACCCATGTACTAATGCATTAATAGATGAATATTTAAAAATAATAAGAAGAAATTTAACATGCAATGGCACCATGGGAAAGGATGAACAGATAAAATTTGTTGAACTTGTAAGAGGTCCGTAATTAAAGAGTTTGTTGCTGGCGCACTCGAGCTGATGTAATTTCGATGTATTGCTCACGCGCTGCCTGCGATATGTAAGCTAGAAGAGAATCTGAGATCAAAGAGCAGTATTGACTGCAGTAAGAACTGCGTAGCAGTAGCAGTATGTTGTTGCTAGCGAGCAGTCATGTCTGGTGTATCGTGTTGGCTGGGCCGGTCGTGTGCAGCGATGGCGGAGCCTGACCGTTGTAGGATAAGGTAAAACAGGCCTCGCGCATATGTAGTATTGTTACATCAAGTCCCATGTAAATGTTTTTAAAAAAATCTGTTAATAATAATCTTTCTCATAAAAAGTAACTTTTGACAATTATCTCAATTTAAAGAATTCCATAATTTCTCCCATCCTTGGCAATCCCGATTATTTAAAAGAAAAGTTAGTTCTTTCCTTTTTTATAAGACAAATCTATCGGCCAGCATTGCACTTAGCTGCGCCAGGAAAATTTATTATAGGAGCAGATATATACGTGGTATCTGGCGATCTTATTAAGGTAAGATTTTTCAGTTTATTCAGAATGATGTATCAGGGTCATGACGCACCATTGCTGACGTCCAAAATTTACCAGGTTAAATTGACTGTCAATTATTGAAAGGCTATAGGTTTGTCACATTGTATTATATTTTCACTGTTGGGTTGTTACGCTAAATGAGAGTGTTATTCATATTATTTTATTTTGTGGGGAGGTTACACTTGGCGACAACCGACCAGGATCGTATTTTTGTGAATTTCTGAGAGGTGGTCAGCTATATATCTGCTGTTATTTACTTAATATTAAAAGTAGTTTGCATCTGGCGCAACGCATTTACTAATTTGTCACTTTTTCTTTCACAGATCATCGGCAATTTATTGCTCTTTGTTGCAACTGTATTTGTTCCATTTTTGTTTTGTCTTTGTTTGATTTTGTGCTTAACTTTGAGTTGTGAAAATGCCGCGAAAAACTGCTAACAGTACATCGCGAGTCGTAATGAGTGAAAAAGCCGACTTTAATAATTTGACTGATAATACTAGCGACACTCAGTGTAATAGTGATAATCCTCTAATTACAGATAATAAGTGTGTGCCGATCACTAGTAATGATTTTGATGCTAATGATGAGCAAACAAATTCAATTGTGTCCTCTGTTAATTTAACGACAATTGATGACGCGGCACGTTCCATTACAATGAACGCTGTCCAGTTTGAAACACCTGATTTGCAAAATTTACGTAGTGAACAGATAATTGTTTCTAACGAAGGTGGCCAATATACACAAAGCACGTCAGATTTATTTGATTCCGCTGTAGTGACCAACACCGCACATCCGATCAGCAAACCTTTTTGTGAATCAGACAATGACCAAATGATTATACAAAACGTGACACATGCAGATACACCATCACACAGCACAGAGAATACAGCAGCTAATTTTGGCATGGATCGAGTTATGCCATTATTGCTACAACTTAATGAAAATCTCAAACAACAAATTAATGAATCGAACAAACAACTTAATTAAAGTTTCAAACAGTCGAATGAAAAACAAGACAGCAATTACAAACAACTTAATGAAAAACTAGACAACGATTCCAAACAACTTAGTGAACAGATTACAGCCGTTGCCGTGCAATGTCATGATACTAAAGAACAATTACGTGAGGAAATTAAGGCTTGTGCTAGGTATAGTAGTGAAGAAATTAGATCTGTGGCACAAGAATTAAATAATACACATGCAGCCACAACTAAATTACTTAGAGATGAAGTTAGTGCAGACGCTAAACAATGTTCTGAAAACGCAACACAGTTAAATTAATGTCAGCAGAACTTTCACACACGCTGGACGCGAAAGTTGACAAGAAATGCGAACAACAGAACAGCCTAATTGACGAACGTTTTAATCACCACCTACAAAACAGTGAAACGCGTTACCGTAAATTCATACAGGAACAGAACAAAGTAAAGAAACAAGTCATGGAAACAATTACTGCACAGAGACAGGAAGATAAGCGTAAATTATTTACGAAAGCAAAAACATACGTAGACAATAACATTGCTATAGTATCGGACGAAATCAATACTATTAAACAGTTGAGCACCGAATTGCATGATGAAATCTCCGATCTTAAAACAAAAACAGACATACATACAGTAGACTTTCAGACAGTGACCAACAGACTTGAATAATTAGAATTAATACAGGATCCCGATTCCATTAAAGCAGACGTTAAGAAATTGAACAAAACTACCCGTAAAATCCAAAAACAAATTAATGCTTGTGACACTAAAAATGATGATCAGGTTAAAGCATTGACTGAAAAATTTGATGAATTGGCCAGTCGTATTGACGTTATGGACAATAATAATGATACCAAATCAGACGATACGTCACCAGTTTCGTTTAATCAAACACCCGAATTCCAAAATTTACAACAGACAATTAGTGAGATAGGTTCGTCCAATAATACATTACGTAGAAAATTGTCATCTTTACAGCACGAATTGACGGAGATGAAAAATATTTCAACCTTTAACACATCACAGCATACGCCACTTTCCGAACATTTCTCACACTCACACAGCCAGTACAAATTAGGTAATTTACAGAGAGTACGTGACTTAGATTCCGAACAGTCACAGGCAAACAGATTATCATACAGTCCTGAACCTGTCCAGACATTCAGAGACGAAAATTTTGATTACAAGCATTTTATGTCCGTTAGGAAATTTAAGGTATTTAAAAATGAGAGAACACAGATTCACCCTTTGGATTGGATACAACAATTTAGTCTTGCTTTTCCACCAACTTGGCCCGTGACACACAAACTTGAATTTATTTGCAGTTCTTTGGAAGGCGAACCGGCAACTCGTATGAGACCGATCGCGAGACAGTGCTACTCGGTAGAAGAATTTCAGAATGCCTTTCTGTCAGTGTATTGGTCGAAGACGACACAGCGAGGAATCAAAGATCAATTAATTAGCTTACCATATTATGAGAACTCAAATTTTCCCATTGTCACGCAATTTTTTGAGCACATGGTCCAACAAAACCAATACTTAAGTGAGCCATACAGTGAATCAGCACTTATCCAATTATGTATTTCTAAATTACCACGATCGTTAAGAGTATCACTTTTAACAGGTCAGCAGAAAGAAAATATTTCGGCATCTGTTACAGCTTTTGGAAGTTCAGCAATCAGACTATTCCTTCATTAACAAAAATTTTTAACATCATAACCAAGGCAAACAAGCATACGGAAATTACGATCAGCCACGCTATTTTAATAGCAAAGGTGATAGACGGTCCAGGAATAACAACCACCAGAACTTTAAGAACAGACAAAATTTTAATTATCAGTATCCTCATAGTTATCAGCAACAGCAAAGACATTTTAGCAACAATAGAGGATTATCCCCACAGCAAGAACAAAACCAGCCGGTTAGCATACCTAACCAACAATGTAGTCTGCAAGGTCAACCAAGCTTTAATGTTTCGCCGCCTACACGTATAGCGTCGGCTCCACCGGATAGTAACGCACAGCAACAAGGAAATCACTACGTACAGAGAACACACCATTTCAACTCATATCGCAATGCGCCGTATAGCAACGATTATTATGACAGACGTAAAAGTAATGAGCACATTTTCAGCGCACATTTAATAGCAGTCGGTCTTACCAGCAGCAGAATCATCCGCAACAACAGATTATCATGAATGAACCAGACAGTCGGTATCATCCCGAACCTAATACGTCAGGAAGAAATAACAGAACAGTACAAATAGCTGAAATGCCACAGCATCCTCCCGCAAATAACAGCACGTCAGAAAGTATTTGACTAGATACAGTACAGGTAGCATCTTCCATCAACGTAAGCACTACTTTTGACACGCAGAATGTTATTCACGAGAATGTTATTACTTTTGACGACATCCGAGACACTCTTTTGCAGGAAAAACCAGTTATTCAAAAAACCATTTGCCACCCTGTCATTGAAGTAAAGATTGGATCATCCACATTTTCGGCAGTAATCGACTCTGGATCACCTATGTCAGTTATAAATGAGGAAACTTTCAACGCTTGTAACAAAGAGAATACTTATCCTACATTACCATTAGGCAAAATTAAAGTAAAAGGAGCAGTATCTGGTAAAGGAGTAGATGTAAAATTACAGACACACTTATCATTTTGTATTGCAGGTCATACGTTCCACTCAAATTTTTGGATTGTTCTCTTATTGACAACAGACGTTATTTTAGGCACGAAATTTTTCGTACAACACGACGCAATTATTGACTTTCAAAATTCCTATTTAATATTAAAGGATGAAAATGTAAAACTGGCATTAGATTTTCAGCACTCTTTATCTGCAGAAGAACAAACAATTAATCGGACAGAGGTCATTTCTGCATCACGTAACATAGACTGTCATTCCACATTGTTCACAGATACGTTCGTACACAACTATAATATACCAGACGAAGCCGACTATGACGTTATGCAAATGATTTCTGATAAAGTTAAACAGAGCAGCGCAAATACAGACGACGAACGTAGGCAGCTACGCAAAATTCTTTTACAGCAAGCTCCAGTTTTTGACAACATCCCTGGTACTATGTCCGGTTTCATGTATGAATGTCAAGTTAAACAGCACGACACGTTTAAAGCCAAACATTATCCCATTCCGTATATTCACAGAGAACAAGTTAAGAAAGAATTGCAAACTATGCTTGTCCAAGGTATTATTGAACCAGCAGTTAGTCCGTACATAAACCCGCTCCATATTGTTAAGAAAAAGGATGGCTCACTTCGACTCGTACATGATTCGCGTCACATCAATGACATTATTATTAATGAAACAGAACGCCCACAAACACTAGAAGAACTTCTACAGTAATTTCATGGTACTGCTATTTATTTCACATTAGATTTGAGATGGGGATTGTGGCAAATTCAGCTCATCCGAATTGCAGAAAGTACACAGCATTTCTCTGTTTTGGTGACTGTTCTCAATTTTGCAAATTACCGTTCGGTTTAACAATTTCTTCAGCAGCATTTATTCGCGGTTTGAATGCTATACTGCCGACAGAACTTAAAGACAGAATCACAACGTATGTAGACGACATTCTTATTGCAGAAGCTAACTGGTCTGAACACAATTTGATTCTGGAACAACTGTTGCAAACTTTTCGTGCACAAGGACTCACAGTTAATCTTAACAAATCGCACTTTGGCAGAACTTCCATAAAATTTCTGGGACATGTAATTTCAGCAGAAGGCATTGCGCCTGACCCGGAAAAACTTCAAGCTTTACGTGACATTACTGTTCCAACGACGAAGAAACAACTACGCAGCTTTCTGGGGTTAATTAACTTTTTCCGTAAATTTATTCATTACTCTGCTTTAGACACCCGTAGATTATGCCAACTGACGGGTAAGAACACTATTTGGTCCTGGGATAGCCAAGCGCAGTCTGAATTTGTCAATCTGAAACAAGCTTTGTTGAATGCACTACTTTTATCACACCCAGATCTCACTAGAAATTTTTCCATTGCCACCGACAGTTCTAACACAGCTTTAGGCGTATACATTTTTCAGGAAATTGAAGAAGACGGTAATACAGTAATTAAAAACATCGCTTTTGCAAGTCGCATTCTATCACCTGCTGAACGCAATTATTCTGTTACAGAACTTGAAACATTATGTGTTGTATGGGCATTTACCCGATTTAGGCATTTTCTTTATGGAAGACATACTACCGTTTACACAGACCACAGAGCTATCCAGTTTTTACTTTCCGCAAAATTTACACACGACAGGTTAAGCAGATGGAAACTTTATTTACAGGAATTTAATTTTACAATTGTTCACATTCCCGGTACACAAAATATTGTAGCAGACGCACTGTCCCGTTCTCTCAGCAACAATCAGCAAGACATTGCAACCAACTTCTGCCAAGCAAATGTTAGCGTCATGTACATTCAACATGTCGAATTTGAAAATTTCATTTCATCGTCATTACGAGATATAGCACAAGAGCACAGTAAAGACAACATATGGAAAGAAATTAAACACCTTTGGCATGATAAGAATAACGTTACCATTAGAAACCATTACACGGTACGCAATAACATTCTGTTCCGCCGCTCTCACCCTGACGGCAACAACTGATTACTATGTATTCCTGACGAGCTTGTTAACAAATTAATTTGGTATACTCATTTAAGTTACGCACATTATGGAGCCAGTAAATGTTTTCTTATACTGAGACAGAACTGTTATTTTGCCAACATGGATAAACGTATTCGACGAGTTTTAGCGTCATGTAAAATCTGCCAGAAAGCTAAATCAGACACGACTTCACATATTCCTTCGTTACATCCCATTGTACCTGTTAAATTGAGACGCATGGCCGCTGTAGACATTTTTGGACCGATTCCCAGAACTAATAGAGGTTTTTGCTACATCTTTGTCGCTGTTGAACTCACTTAGAAATTTGTTACCTTCACTCCATTGCGCAAATCTACTGCTAAATCTATTTCGAATGCATTTGTAAAACATTTTTTCTTTCATGTAGGGCATGTATTGAAAGTAATTTCCGACAATGGACCACAATTTCGATCTGCGATATGGACACGTATGTTACGAGCTAGAAACATTTCCAAGTATCACGCTTCTTCGAACCCTTGTGAACGACTGATGAAAGAAACTGTGTAGAATTTACTGCCATAAAAGACATATTGATTGGGATACACACGTACTCTCATTCCAGGATGTAATTAACTCCATACCAAATGAATCTACTATGGTATCTACGACTGTTATATTGAAAAATGTTGAACCACCTAACAAAATTAAAGAATTAGTATCTTTTCCTACATCTCGTCGACTACGTCACCATGAAATAATTGACATTGCGCTCAACAATATCAAACGTGGCGCAGAGCGCCGGACACGACAGCACAAACAGGTTTGTACACGCCGTGACTTCCACATTGGACAAAAGATATTAGTACGCACGCATTATTTATCCAACAGAGGAAAGAGTAGATGCAGTAAATTTGAACTTTTATACGCAGGTCCATACAGAATTCGCAGCATTCCTCAGCACAATGTGGTACATGTTGAAACTTTGAGAACCAGAAAAAGCAAAGGCAATCACCACGTCTCCAATATTAAACCCTTTATTGAATGAACATACTTCATGATTTATCACATTTTAATGCCTTTTCCAGTTATTGAGATAAACACTTACTGATGATTATCATATTTTTTCCTGGCAAGTGCCCGGCAAGGTAACGTTAGCAGGTCGCTTTTCTTGTCGTTATATATCAGACCGTGAACATTTTCGATTTTTTCTGTATGTGTGATTGTTTTCCTATCGAAAGTAGAATTTTTGTCTGTATGCACTATGAAATCTTTAAGATGTAACAAACAACAGTTGACTTTGACATTTTTTCTTATGATATCTCAACATCTTGACTATTTTACATTTTTTGCTACTACATTATGATAATGTGTGTACTTTTTTTGCACTTGAAAACTGTCTATGTTTTTGACTTAATACGTTTTCTGTCATGCTATGATGTATGCTTAATTATTTTACTAGAAACAAGTTTTTATTTAATGGGTATATGAATTAAATGCCAGATATTAATCCATATTCATCATTTTTCAGAAAGCAATACCTTGTAAAAGAAATGAATTAAACAACCACAGTGGTTTACTATGAAATGGAAATTTTACCATCAGAATGAGGGAAAGAAAATGCAATATATTGTCATGAAGAGTACATGTGTCAGAATTAACAAGCATTAACCAGAATATACTGTACACATCGTATGATAGCAGTCTTGACTAATTATTTTTCTTTCAGAATACAAGGCGATTGATGCAGACTGTCAGACAGAACTACAGATGTTAATTTTAGTGATGAAATATGCTAGAAGTAAGAAACTCTATACTATATGATGTAATGAATGATAATGAATAGTTGTATGAAGTAAATGGTAATATGAATATGCATAATGAAGTGTCTATTTTTTGCAGATGATAATAAATGATGATGAATTGTTATATGAAGAACATGCTAATATGAATAATGAAGTTTTTCTTTGCAGATGATGATAATGATGAAGGTAATATATTTACTGTTAGTAAAGTAGTTATTTAAGTACTTATTATTTAGTTATTTTATTATTTAGTTATTTTATTATTTTATTTTATTATTTAGTTATTTTATTATTTAGTTATTTTAGTTATTTAAGTATTTATTGCAGTTCCTTTTGACAGTATGTCTTATGTCACATAGTATAATGACTGAATGTTTTGGAAAAAACAGCTAGAGTACATACATATTAAGTACACGTTTCATTACCTGTTAATTCAAAGTTCACTATTTTTCAGCATAATATGCATTTCTTCCTTCAGCTCAATAATCCATTTTGTATTTTTTCCAGGAGAAGCTTTTCATTATATTAATATGCTATAAGTAGTTAGTTATTAAACCTGTTCTAGTACTTGCGTTTTTTTACTCAGTTGTGTCTGTCATTTATGAAGGTGATCACATATACTGTACTTATTTCATAACCTTGCTACAGCTGACTCATGACGAATGACGTTAATAATCCTTATTTCCAGCAATAAGTCAAAAGCAAATATTTTCATGCCCCAGCAATTAATTATCAATCCCAGTGCAACGCATTGACAGCAAAAAAAAAAAAAAAAAAATTATTTCAAGTCCCAAATATTACCAGTATACAACTAAATAATGCTACCAGTTTAAGATATATTTTTAGTCCTAAAGATAATGCAAATTTTCTGTGTATTGATTCCATTATGTCTATGTATTATTGAACTACCGACCTCGAGTAATAGTTCCAATGTCTTACATTTTAAATATGTCTTATGTCACTTACATGATATATATAAACACCAGTAGCTTGATGCTACACTCAATAGCTCCTGTTTTAAATGATGACTTGTGAATAACACTGAATAATGTTTTGTAACACTGTACGAATACTTTGTAACTGGCCAATGAATGTCACTGATTACTGTAATATGATGACTTATGCATAAATGCTATGCCATTAATTATGTATTGCTTTAAATGACGACTTCTGAATAATACAGAAAAATGTTCAGTAACTAACCAATGAGTGCCAATAATTATTCAAATCGGTTGATACACTGGTGTAATTCTATGATGACTAGCATAAGACTGAATGTGTCCTTCACCTTCTGACCTAATTAGTGCAATATCCGTTTATCCTGTCCATCCTCATGATCATGGAGCACTATATTGGTTTTTGCACTAATTCTACGTTGCTGTAAGACTATGGATTCTACACTCCTGGAAATTGAAATAAGAACACCGTGAATTCATTGTCCCAGGAAGGGGAAACTTTATTGACACATTCCTGGGGTCAGATACATCACATGATCACACTGACAGAACCACAGGCACATGGACACAGGCAACAGAGCTTGTACAATGTCGGCACTAGTACAGTGCATATCCACATTTAGCAGCAATGCAGGCTGCTATTCTCCTATGGAGACGATCGTAGAGATGCTGGATGTAGTCCTGTGGAACGGCTTGCCATGCCATTTCCACCTGGCGCCTCAGTTGGACAAGCGTTCGTGCTGGACGTGCAGACCGCGTGAGGCGACGCTTCATCCAGTCCCAAACATGCTCAATGGGGGACAGATCCGGAGATCTTGCTGGCCAGGGTAGTTGACTTACACCTTCTAGAGCACGTTGGGTGGCACGGGATACATGCGGACGTGCATTGTCCTGTTGGAACAGCAAGTTCCCTTGCCGGTCTAGGAATGGTAGAACGATGGGTTCGATGACGGTTTGGATGTACCGTGCACTATTCAGTGTCCCCTCGACGATCACCAGAGGTGTACGGCCACTGTAGGAGATCGCTCCCCACACCATGATGCCGGGTGTTGGCCCTGTGTGCCTCGGTCGTATGCAGTCCTGATTGTGGCGCTCACCTGCACGGCGCCAAGCACGCATACGACCATCATTGGCACCAAGGCAGAAGCACTCTCATCGCTGAAGACGACACGTCTCCATTCGTCCCTCCATTCACGCCTGTCGCGACACCACTGGAGGCGGGCTGCACTATGTTGGGACGTGAGCGGAAGACGGCCTAACGGTGTGCGGGACCGTAGCCCAGCTTCATGGAGACGGTTGCGAATGGTCCTCGCCGATACCCCAGGAGCAACAGTGTCCCTAATTTGCTGGGAAGTAGCGGTGCGGTCCCCTACGGCACTGCATAGGATCCTACGGTCTTGGCGTGCATCCGTGCGTCGCTGCGGTCCGGTCCCAGGTCGACGGGCACGTGCACCTTCCGCCGACCACTGGCGACAACATCGATGTACTGTGGAGACCTCACGCCCCACGTGTTGAGCAATTCGGCGGTACGTCCACCCGGCCTCCCGCTTGCCCACTATACGCCCTCGCTCAAAGTCCGTCAACTGCGCATACGGTTCACGTCCACGCTGTCGCGGCATGCTACCAGTGTTAAAGACTGTGATGGAGCTCCGTATGTCACGGCAAACTGGCTGACACTGACAGCGGCGGTGCACAAATGCTGCGCAGCTAGCGCCATTCGACGGCCAACACCGCGGTTCCTGGTGTGTCCGCTGTGCCGTGCGTGTGATCATTGCTTGTACAGCCCTCTCGCAGTGTCCGGAGCAAGTATGGTGGGTCTGACACACCGGTGTCAATGTGTTCTTTTTTCCATTTTCAGGAGTGTACAAGAATATGGTGTTGACATATCAAGCTGTCCACAACCTTGAACGATGGAGATGTTATTATGGCCCCACTGTTTGGTGTACCTAATGTACTATCAAAATGATAACATTGAATATTAATACAACATTTCAGTGTCTTGGCTACACTGATAAATACTTCAGGGAAGAGAACTTCAGATTGTCTCACTTGATGTTGTGCTTCTGCAGAAAGATATGGGCTTTCAGTGCAACTACGTGCAACCTACTGTACTACAACCATGATGCAATCCTTCCCATTCCTTTCCTAGTTTTTATACAATGGTGAAGACTTATACAGTGTGTTTAAATTTTTGTAAAACGGTAGAGACTTATGCAGTGCGTGTGCACTTTATTTAATTTCTTAATGTTTTCAGTTCATGTAAAAAAAATTGTAAAAACTTATACAGTGCATTTAAATTCTTGTAAAATGATAAACACATATAACATGCTGAATGGATCGCTCAGGATTGCCATCACGTGCTCCTCACCGATGACTGTTCAGAGATGTCACTAAAACCGCCCAAAGACATAAACAAACATGCATGAACAGCGCCTATTAGAGGGAGGGGGTCCGACAGCTGATCATTTCCAGTCATTCCACCAGGAAGAAGGTACAAGACCCGTGTGATCTGTAGTTCAACCATACCTAGACGGTCAATACCGCGAATCGATCACGTCCGCATTGTTACTTTGCTCCAAGAAGGTCTCTCAACAAGGGAAGTGTCCAGGCGTCTCGGAATGAACCAAAGCGATGTTGTTCGGACATGGAGGAGATAAAGAGGGACAGGAACTGTTGATTGCATGCCTCATTCAGGCCGCCCAAGGCCTACCACTGCAGTGGATGACCGCTACCTACGGATTATGGCTCGAAGGAACACTGACAGCCGGCGGGATGGCCGAGCGGTTCTAGGCACTACAGTCTGGAACGGCGCTACCGAATCCTACCTCCGGCAGGGATGTGTGTGATGTCCTTAGGTTAGGTTTAAGTAATTCTAAGTTCTAGGGGACTGATGACCTCAAAAGTTAAGTCCCATGGTGCTCAGAGCCATTTTTCTGAACACTGACAGCAACGCCACCATGTTGAATAATTCTTTTCGAGCAGCCACAGGACGTCGTGTTATGACTCAACCTGTGCGCAATAGGCTGCATGATGCAGAATTTCACTCCCGACGTCCATGGTGAGGTCCGTCTTTGCAACCACGGCACCATGCTGCGCGGTACAGATGGGACCAAATACAAGCCTAACGGACCGCTGGAGATTGGCATCACGTTCTCTTCACCGGTGAATTGTCGCATATGCCTTCAACTAGACAATCGTTGGAGACGTGTTTGGAGGCAACCCGGTCAGGCTGAACGCCTTAGACACACTGTCCAACGAGTACTGGAAGGCGGAGGTTCCCTGCTGTGTTGGGGTGGCATTGTGTGGGGCCGACGTACGCCGCTGGTGGTCATGGAAGGCGCCGTAACGGCTGTACGATACGTTCAAAAATGGCTCTAAGCACTATGGGACTTAACACCTGAGGTCAGCAGTCCCCTAGACTTAGAACTACTTAAACCTAACTAACCTAAAACATCACACACACCCATGCCCGCGACTGTAGCAATAGCGCGGTTCTGGACTGAAGCGCCTAGAACCGTTCGGCCACAGCGGCCGGCTGTACGATACGTGAATGCCATCCAGCGATCGATAGTGCAACCATATCGGCAGCATATTCGCTAGGCATTAGTCTCCATGGACGACAATCCGCTCTCCCGTCGTGTTTATGTTGTGAATGACTTCATTCAGGATAATGACGTCGCTCGACTAGAATGGCCAGCATGTTTTCCAGAGATGAACCCTATTGAACATGCCTGGGATATATTGAAAAGTACTGTTTATGGACGACGTGACCCACCAATAACTCTGTGGGATCTACGCCGAATTTCCGTTGAGGAGTGGAACAATCTGGACCAAGAGTGCCTTGATGAACTTGTGGGTAGTACTCCGCGACATACATCGATGCAGGAGGACGTGCTACTGGGTATTAGAGATACCGGTGTGTACAGCAGCCTCGACCACCACCTCTGAAGGTCTCGGTGTTAGTTGGTACAAAATGCAATGTGTAGTTTTCACGAACAGTAAAAATGGCGGAAATGATGTTGATCTCTATTCCAATTTTCTGTACAGGTTCCGGAACTCTCGGTACTGAGGTGATGCAAGCCATTTTTTTATGTGTGTAATTCGAAAGATCGTTTCAATCTTAGACCGTATGTTCATTATTAGTTAATTACACTGGGTTGTTGGCAGCACGGGGTTTTTCCGTTATGTTGACATACGTGACCGACGTAATCTGAACTTCCGTGGTTGCCATGAGACTCAAACCAAAACGATAATGATAGAAGGTGAAGAAATGAATTAAAATTTGTGACATGACAGCGATTTGAACCTGGGTGTTCTTACTTACTGGGCAGATGGGCTAACCGTTACAGCAGCGCAGTGCTATACCTAACAGACGTCCAGGGACTACCCTCGTCCAGTGACCTTCTGCTTATTTTCTTAGATCGTCACTATCGCCGAGGCTATCCGGTATCGGAATAGTACCCCCAGTGTTGGATGTAACGGGGAAATCCTGCCTGTTCCTCAGGCGTATGTGGTCTATAATCTGATATAATTAATTTTTTTCTTGAGACAGTGGACTCTTACATTTTTGTGCGATAATGCTGTGGTGGTGTAACGGCCAGCACATCTGCCTTGTAAACAAAGAGACATGGGCTCCAGTACCACCCACACTACAAATTTTAATTCATTTCTTCAGCTTCTATCATTGTCGTAGATAATGCTGAAACTCAAATGGCTCGAGGAAAATTTAATAAAAAATTTGTTATCTGTCTCACAGTGGTCTCTGACGGTCAAGTACACCAGATGATAACCGCTGCTTGCAAAATATGGACCATAGGTGAACCGAGCACAATGCGACTGAACTGTGATCTGGCGTTTTGGTGGCACCTCAGAAGGCTGTGCCGACACATACAGAACAGTCTCTGACTAGCGGAATAAGGGCGTGTTTGCCGAGATGTGGTTTGGTGAGTAGAGATAAAAGCCAGTAGTAAGCCAGAACAGTTATTGACTGGTTCACTGTGACATGTTTTTGAAGAGGTCTTGAGCGGAAGAAATGGATTACTGGATAAATGACGTACTGCTATTCGTAATACCTTCTTAACGAACAAAGTTACGAGAAAGGCAATCATGCTGGGTAATGTTCCCCTGGCAGGCAAAGAATATTTTTTAAGGATAGATTCTGTTGCAGATTCGATACATTGATAAAACTAATGGTACATAATTTTCAAGAAGCGTCACGCACTTACGTATCCATAGTTATTACAATCAATCCTTGCACCTTTCTCATGTATCGATATTAAGCCGTCCTTTTTCCGTTTTCTATTTTTTCTTTTCTTTTTTTTCTTCTGAAACAAATATTTCTTTTCGTGCCCTGTTGGGCTGCAAAATAATAATAAATTTAAAAAAATCTTTCCGAGCAACATAACCCTTTATCAGAGCACGATGGACGAGACTTTCGTTCTGTTTGGTGTTTCCCGCAGGCGTCTGAAGCAACTATAAGTCATTTACGACCTGCTATTTGTTCTACGTGCGAGCGTTTTTATCACATACCTCTGTGCTTAATGACACAGTGAATCCATTGGCGTTTTAACTTATGGCTGTTTGCTCATCTGCTATAGCAAAGCAAAATCAGCGAACAGTATTTATTCTAAGTAATTAAGTCCATATGTTATGAATCTTTCTTCCAGAACAACAACAGTGTATAAATGCGGAATGCGATTTGTGTTTTGACGTAATTAAAGATCTGTTATGCTTCACACAAGAACTGTGGCGATGTGACAACAGCACTGCTTTTCAGCGCGTCCCGCGGGAGAACAGTATAGTTTATGGAAAGACAGCGCAAATAAACACGTTTATCAGTGTTATTGTATGATGGATTGGTCGAATGTAACATTTATGGCGTCTCGCTGTTGTTTTCTTTTTCATTCAGACGCTGGGTCCGTATCTTCGGATCACCATGCCGCCATTCTGATTTAGAATTTCCGTGATTTCCCTGACTTTCTCGGGGCCAACGAGACCACAGCTGGATTCTTCAATCATTCTTATCGAGTTCGTGCTGTGTCGCTAATGACCTAGACGTCGATGAGACTTGTAAAATATGCAGCTAAATTTCTATATCGCAACGTATGAAATAACTTGTGTGTCAACAATGCAGGAGTATATGGGTGGCAACTATTGTCCGCGTCACGTATGATGAGAGTTCGCGCAGATCAAGGCACGAACGGCGATTGCATTGTTGCGGTACGCTGGTAGCCACAAATACTTGTGCTTGAAGAAAGCGTATGTCCCGCAAATTACGTTTAACGCTTATGTACCGGATTGTTACAATAAAAGTTTCCCTATTTAACATTTTATAACTTGGTAGCATTAATGTCAAGGACATGGAAAGAGAAATAATGCAGAATCAGTTCAATTGAAACACTTTTAATGTAGTGTTACGGTACATCATACCATTACATACCGATAACATTACTGCTACGGCTCAATATGGCGCCCATCAGTCTCCAGAAGAGTCTGAAGGCGCAGGATTGCACTCTGTACGGCAGTACGAAGCATGTCGGTAGATATGCTGGCTACCTCTCTTGATACGCTGCGCTTCAGACCGGCACACGTGTGAATGTTCCCCTGGTAAACCCTGTCCTTCAGATACCCTACAACCAGAAATAACAAGTAGAGTAATACCAGGTGATCGTGCCGGCCAAGCACTTGGAAAAGGCTGGTTGAGAATTCGATCGTTTCAAAATGTGTTTCGGAGGAACAGGTGAAGTTCACGAGCGATGTACGGTGGCCCCCATCTTGCTTGAAAGCTGTCGAGTTCAATGCGTCTCTCAGCTGTACGGCGGGTGTGGCAAGCTGGCGAGGCATGCCGCAGTAACACTGGCGAGCTGCACTGCGCCTCTTTGGTCCTTGAGCGCTAGAGAGGGCCAATGATGAACGTAGCCGTGAAGCCACACCATACGGTGACACGTTCACCATACACAGGAACTTCATACACAATGACTGGAGATGAAGATCCCCACACTCTGCAGTTCTGTCTATTTACGTCACCCGTCAGAGATAAATGAGCTCTGATTGTCCATAGGATGGTCCAGAGCCAGCCCTCGTCAACTTCAATCCTTGCGAGACAGTGGAGAGAGGAGTCAACACGTCGCTGCGCGTCCTGTGGTGCAAGGTGCTGTACGATACGGATCTCGTACGGTTACCGTTCGAGAGTGGTTCGAAGTACCTTCCGCACAGTGGGCCTCGGGATGTTCAGCTGTCGTGACACGTCACACGCACTGCCTGACGGTGTGGAACTGCACCCAGCGTTGTCCGCCGTAGCAGCAACACCTGTGGTGCAACCGGGCGTCGGCCTCTTCCCGTTACGACGCCCAGTTCTGCAGCTGATTCAAACGTCTTCACCGTGCTCCGCCCAACAGGTGCAGAAAGAGGTCCCTTCCGCAGTCCTTTCAGCCGGCGATAGTGCGGCTGCAGCATTACTGGAGTCCTGATAACAGAACTCCACCAGTGATGCCCTGCTCTTGTCCAAGCTCACGTTGACACGTCAGGAAGCGCACTGAGCACTGCGACCGGTCAGGTGTGTCAACCCATGAATCACGGTGACTGACCAGCGCACCTGGTGGCCATAGTTGGAACAATACGGTGGCGCTGTGACGCATAGGTATCATGCACCCCATACTCTATACATTAACGATACTAAGTTTGGTAGCCACACGGTAATTAGTTTCAATGTTACAACGTTTTAAATAGGGGAGTTTGATTATAACAACCCTGTACAGTTTTTCGCTTACCACCACCATGAAAGATGACAACTCGCCACAGATGGAATAAAAGTTCACTAAATAGCTCGTAACAACCGCGTGTGATGTTCACATTGGATACGAGATTCACAGCAGAGCGCCCATAACGCTATTGAGCGCTCATTGGCTGTCGGGGAATGCTTGACGTAGGTGCACAGAACAGGCTTAAAATCGACCGCCAACCTTCGTGACTACAATTATAGCTCTGCACGACAGCGACATTTCGAGCTCTTTCGCCAACTGTTGTCTGAGCCTGGTACACCCTCGTTTCAACATTTGAATCACTCTCTGTAGCGTAGGTAAAGGCACCAGAGAGGCAGTTCTGAAATTGCTGTTGATAATGGAAACAAGACTGAAGAAAGATCAAGACACGTTCATAGGATTTGTCGATGTGGGGAAAGTGTTCGACAGTGTAAAATGGTGCAAGATGTTCGAAATCCTGAGAAAAACGGTGGTAAGCTATAGAGGAAGGTGGGCAATACACAGTGTGTAGAAGAACTAAGCGGGAACAATAAGATTGGAAGACCAAGAACAAAATCCTCGGTTTAAACGAAACAATGAGGAATGTAAGGAAAAGTTCAAGAGTCGGATCAGAACTCAGGGTGAAAGGATATCAGTGATAAGATTCACTGATAAAACTGCTTACTCAGAGAAAGTAAACAAAACTTAAAGGAGCCGTGGAATGGAATGAACAATCTCATGAGTACAGAATGTGGATTGAAGGGAAGACGAAATTAACGACAACTAGCAGAATTGAGAACAGCGAGCAACTTAACATCAGAATTGGGGATAACGAAGTAGGCAAAATTATGGAATTTTGCTACCTAGACAGTAAAATAATCCATGACGGACGGAGCTAAGATGAATATAAATAAGACTAGCACTGACAAAAAGGGCATTCCTGGTAGAGAGAAGTCTATTTATATCAAGCATAGGCATTAATTTGAGGAAGAAATTTCCAAGAATGTACTTTTGGAGGGTAGCATTGTATGATAGTGAGACATGGTCTGTGGGAAAAACGTAACAGAAGAGAATCGAAGCATTTGAGATGAGTTGCTTGACGGCTTTCAAATAGAAAAATGTGATGTGATGCTGATGGCCCTCAACTACGTACCCTCAGACTCAGAGTTGAAATATTAAAAATTTTGGCTTGTTTTCGTTGTCTAGGGGCTGGGATGCAAGGCTGCCGCATTTCAAGCTGAGAGAACAAAATGAACAAACACATGAAACGAGTGATCAAGGTTCCGCTTCACTTGGCAATTGTCCGCCCCCGGTAGCTGAGTGGTTAGCGCGACAGACTGTCAATCCAAAGGGCCCGGGTTCGGTTTCCGGCTGGGTCGGAGGTTTTCTCCGCTCAGGGACTGGGTGTTGTGTTGTCCTATTCATCACCATTTCATCCCCATCGACGCGCAAGTCGCCGAAGTGGCGTCAAATCGAAAGACTTGCACACGGCGAACGGTCTTCCCGACGGGAGGCCCTCGTCACACGACATTTTACTTGGCAATTGCGAATTTTGAACGTAGCATAGACATTTATAAATGAAAGATTGCAGTTACATAAATTATGCAGGAACTATTTTAACGACTCTAAATGATGACTACTATAGCAGAAGTACCTTTAGGAATGCCCTTTATTACTGTAAAACACTTGTTGGTGTAGAAAGTCCAGCAATTAAATAAAATGTAAGTGGAAGAACAGGGAAACAATAGATTCCTACTTCACTTAATTAATCATGTCCGACAACATAGTTCGCGAGATATTCACTTCTAAACGCATACTACGTCCTCACTGCAGAAGCCACAGAATTCTCACAAGTGCACAGGTCGGCACTACCAAATATTTCCATCTCCCGCGACCACGCGCAAACCGCTCCACCCTCCAACGTGGTTCCTGCGAGCGGCCGTAGCGTCTTCCCGTGCACCACTCCCCCCCCCCCCCCCCCCCCCCCCCGCAGCACTCCCCCACTTCCATCCAAACGGTTCAAATGGCTCTGAGCACTATGCAACTTTCTGAGGTCATCAGTCGCCTAGAACTTAGAACTAATAAAACCTAACTAACCTAAGGACATCACACACATCCATGCCCGAGGCAGAATTCGAACCGGCGACCGTAGCGGTCGCGCGGTTCCAAACTGTAGCGCCTAGAACCGCACGGCCACTCCGGCCGGCACTTCCATCCAGTGTCCCCATTAATGATCGCTGTGATTGGCTATAGTGTTCCAGCGATTTCTTCAAGCCAGTGCACATTCACAAACAAATTGAAACACATACCAAATACTGGATTTACATTTAAATAACTTGAATTCAAATAAATATTCCTATGGCTGGACCATAAACACACTCTAACACACCTTATTAAAAACATTATTGTAAACAAATCAAATGAACATATATCAAAGGAACAGAAACAAAAGGTAGGCCAGCAGCCTAATGTCTCTGTGCTTTCTAAAACACAGCAAATACTTAACTAATTTCTTCATGAGTAGTATATATCGGATATGAACAAAGATGCATAAATATATTTATAAACATCCTGCTACCGTTTCCTCGTGTAACTGTGGAGTACTTACGGCCTGACGCGATCGATAGTAATCGGCGACTTTGACCTCCAATAACTCAAATTATATTCCTGTAATTTATACCAATTTAGGTTTACACTAATAGCTTTCTAACGGCACGTCGATCGACAAAATCGGAACCATTTAGATTTCGGAAATGTGTTTTTTCATTCAGATACTAAACTTTAAACTAGTAAA
This sequence comes from Schistocerca gregaria, assembly GCF_023897955.1. Classification (NCBI taxonomy): domain Eukaryota; kingdom Metazoa; phylum Arthropoda; class Insecta; order Orthoptera; family Acrididae; genus Schistocerca; species Schistocerca gregaria. The sequence goes on from NC_064926.1 coordinate 573,197,429, forward strand.
GATACTGAAAATCTGATTACACCATCAGAATCATCGTGCAAACAATGGTAGTGTACGTGTGTATTTTTAAGGTATCATGCTTCCTCTGGCTATTATTGATTTCTACGTGAGCTGTGTAACGTGTAAGGAGTCAGGCAAATCCAACACCTTCCACGGAAATCCTGACATGATAAGCAAAGCCAGTAGTATGTGACATAGTTCCGAATAAAATTAACCAAAGTAATACGATCAACGAGTGAGCAAATGGAATACCACAGACTAACACAAGAACGGCTAAATGCGTGTCATACCTTCCCACTGTGAAACAGACGCAGTTCTGAGGGGAGAAATGAGAACAGAAGCCGAGAGCAGAATCGCGTAGGCTAGCAGTCCCTACGATAAGGGACGGGCACCCACATCGCCAGCCGACCGCCAAAACCAACCCCCAGCCCATGTTAAAAGCTAGAGCCCTCCAGAAGAACAGTATAGATCTTACGATAACACTAAAAGGGCCACACCAGTTGCAAGTTTTAGCGTGAGACTTTTTTGCGTCTCTGTTACGTTGCAAACTTTAAAAACATTGCCCCACCACGAAAAGTATAACGTTTCTCATTCCATAGACAGAATTTTTGTAGGTGAAGCTTAAGGTTAACATTGAGATTGTGATTGGTCAGTTGAAAACACAGCCAGATAGCTTTTTTTAAACCAACTTCGGTAAATTGTAGTAAGGAGAAGTTAGGAGAGACTTGCTTCCGAGACGACGAGTTGTGGAGCTGCGCCGCCCGCCGCCCCCTGACGCTGCCTAAACACCGACAAGGTAATCAACACACGCGATGCCGCATTTTTGAGTGCATAAGGCTTCACTCAGAACTGCAGAAGTCTCATCTGTTACACCCTCTTTTTGCGTAATACCAGTGTCGATCGCAAATTAAATCTCATGGTGTTCACATTTGCTATTTAAAGTAAAAATCTGAAACGCGATGATATTTCTGTTATATTATTATTGAGAAGCTACATCAGCCACTGTAATTTACGACAAGTTAGATAAGTAATTAAAGATAAATTAGGGTCACTGTAGACCAAATGGCTCAAATGGCTCTGAGCACTATGGGACTCAACTGCTGTGGTCATCAGTCCCCTAGAACTTAGAACTACTTAAACCTAGCTAACCTAAGGACATCACACACATCCATGTCCGAGGCAGGATTCGAACCTGCGACCGTAGCAGTCGCACGGTTCCGGACTGCGCGCCTAGAACCGCGAGACCACCGCGGCCGGCCACTATAGACCATTTCTGATAGTTTTCTCTTTTATGAAACTTAATTTAAACCTAGATTATAGATGTGATATGGCATAGGTCATCCTTCGATCCATTATAGAACTTGGAAACCCATTCAGGGAATATTCGTTCACATTTTTGTTGGACGCAGTTGGTTTTTACCATCCTGTATTAAAATATTTCCTTTTATCACTAGTACAATTTATAAACAATGTTTTGTGAGTAGAATATAATTTCCAATGGTAAACTTAACTGATTTTTCAACGTTATTTTACCAGCTAGCTAAAAATAGCAAAGCCTTGAACACCTTCCACTAAATTTAGCTAGTATTAAGATTCTTTTACAGGGAGTGTAATGGAGCTGACGCTGAAATCATTAAGTATTTGGTTATATCAACGCTAGTCTCACTGAACTCTTCTGAATTCTACATGTCATGTGTGGTCTGGCGTCTCCTTACCAGCAACAGGTCCCAGGTTCAAACTAGTGAATTCCCTAAAAAACACGCTCAGAGCGTCGTTGCGCGAAAGTGGTAGGGAGACACGACTTAGAACAAACAGACGCGACGCAGAATGTTACAAATGCCTGCCATAAAGGTTCCAGAAAGTCCGCCTTCTCTGGCACTCCTCGGCATACAAATCTCCTTCATCGACACACCCCTCTTGCTCCGGCTGGCGCACAGCACCTCGTGGCCGCTAACGAGCCCCGGCTTGCCGAGCGGCCCGTGCAGCCACGCTAACTCCTAACTTGGAATATTTTCAGGGCGCCACAACTCTGTCATTACCTCACATGCTTCAGAAGGCTGTTGCAAATTAGGTGGATTGACAAGATTCTCTGCAGAATCGGCGAGGAAAGGAATATGTGGGAAACAATGACTAGGAGAAGGGACAGGATGATAGGACATGAGTTAAGACATCAGGTAGTGACTTCCGTGGTACTAGGAGGGAGCTGTAGAGGGCAAAAATTGTAGAGGAAGACAGAGATTGGAGTACATCCAGCAAATAATTGAGGACGTAGGTTGCAAATGAAGCTCTGAGATGAAGACGTTGGCACAGGAGAGGAACCTGTGTCGGGCCGCACATAACCAGTCAGAGGACACAAAAAAAGGGTGTGTCCAGTATAAATATTCATATGAAAATAACTTTACTGGCACATTATATGAAACTGTGTGACAAAAATGTATTAATAAAAATCCCAAATCTAGTTGTATCACAACGATTGTCTTCTGACAGATACTATATATAATCTTCTTCTGACACCCTCTGAACGTAGTCATGCAGAGGAGTCTGTTACAGGCTCCATTTTTTTCGCGGTACATCGCACTTATCTCTAGACAGCATCGAATTGTGGAAATGGAAATTTGTGGAAAGGTGTTATGGGACCAAACTGCTGAGGTCATCGGTCCCTAAGCCTACACACTACGTAGTCTAACTCAAAGTAACTTACGCTATGGACAACACACACACCCATGTCCGAGGGAGGACTCGAACCTTCAACGGGGTGAGCCGCACGGACCGTGCAATGCGCCTCAGACCGCGCGGCTACCCTGCGCGGCATCGAATTGTGTTCCGAATTTCTGTGCACTTGAAAATACCCATTGCAATAATTATTGTATTTATAGATTCTACTCCCGTTTGGCTCGGTGGCGTATTTGATATTGTGTTGGAGCGATTTGTTAGCAGTAGTTCAGAGAAGAAACAGAAAGAAGCAGAAATCAGAAATGTGGCAGAACTCATGACAAGAGCGGAACAGGATTAGTTAGTCGACTGGCGTGGTAATGGAATGAGAAGATGCGTTACAAAATGGCCTTCGAGGGTGACTGAACAAGTAGAAAGTTTGAGATGGAACATTACAGTCATTAGAAGCGTATTTAGCCACTCACAGGAGGCTGTGCGCTGATGGTGTGTAACACCGTCTGTAGGCTTCATTAATTATTGGACATTTATTGCTTATTCAGCCTGACCAGCTTAGGGGCTTAGAGCCGTCTCTTACATCTGACGTAGCCTCAGTTTACGAGGAAGAGTCCATAAGTTTCTTCAGGTATGGCATCACATCCAACTGCAGCCTTTCCTTTGTGATTAGATACTTGATATTTTACTGTTTAATGCAGGTCGTCTTAACTGGTAATTATGCTCATAACATGTTCTTCTCCTACGTATTTCAGTATTTAAAAAATTGAGTGAAATTTAAATAATTTGAAAGTTCACTGAAACGCTCTATTTGACTCATGTGACGCCCGTGACGTCACTGGCCAACACGCTGCTCCTTCTGTCATAAAGTTTGTTTTGTAATTTCCGGTTCGGAAAATTGGGTACAAATGGAGTGTTGAACCAGGTTGGACAAATATATCTATAAAAACACCTGAAAAACTGTTTTCGGTTATTCGAAAGAAAGGAAAGATGAGTAAAATGTAGTGGCAACTAGCTCGTGGAGATCCAAATGAGATAGTCGTCACAACGTTTGTTTTTATGAGGATCTTTTTGATGTAATTAAACACTGCCTCTCCGTACGTAGTTGCTTGTAGGATAAAGGGTAGCGTGCTGGACTTCTACTGCAATGACTGGAAGCTTGCTCTTCATTTGGAGCAAGTTTTTTTTTCCTTCTTAAAACTACTGCCTTCTTAAGTTTACTTCCTTCGCAGTACAGTTATCTAAGAGCTTTAAATTCTGTATCGTGCTGCACTGTAACATCTATTTTCATTTATTAGCTTCATTTTGTACCTGATCAATTTGTGGTGAATCACAAGGATGGTATTAAGGAACTGTATTTCGTGCCTGGTGTACCTCTTCTTCTGAAGAATCTGAAAAACAATTTCAAAAATGGCTCTGAGCGCTAAGGGACTTAACATCTGAGGTCATCAGTCCTCTAGAAATTAGAACTACTTAAACCTAACCGAACTAAGGACATCACACACATCCATTCCCGATGCAGGATTCGAACCTTCGACCGTAGCGGTCGCGCGGTTCCAGACTGAAGCTCCTAGAACCGCTCGGCCACAACGGCCGGCGAAAAACAATTTCCGACCACAGAATTCTTCCCAGGCACGTCACTGAAGACAATAATTTGCCACGTCCAATCGTCTCCACTAATGGAAGTGTACTATTTAGACAAACATTCCTTGAAACCCTAGAGGAGGCAGAGGATAGCGATAAAAGGAAAGTTGGTCCTGATTAAGCACTTTCAAATCATAGCGTTACAGCGTCAATTACGTATGTACGAAGCAGAACAACTTACGGTTCTGTAACGTTAACTGCATGTTTTATGGTCATAAGTTTCCTGTGCTTTAATTTAATGGCCTGAAGGAACAGAAAAATTGAAATGCGCAAAACTGTTTAAGGGGAAAAGCGATGATGCTCTGTAGTTCCCCAGCAGTGGTTATTATGCTGTCTGAAAATCTGAAAATTGAGAAAAGAGTTACCTGGAAAACAGTAGTACGAGTGGCGTTCAATAAATAATGTAAACATTTTTTTCTCGGTCACTTCAAGTTGAAAAAGAAAGTGGAGTTTGTTGAGGGACATCGTGGAATATACCTGCTTGAGACCCTATAGTTGCGTAATGTTCCGACAGATTCAAAATTATATCTGTAGCAAATGTGCGTTCCAAGCAGAGAGTTATGTAAGTAGGCTGTTTAGGTTTTCTCATTGGTAACGCCAAGTAGCGCTCTGTATAAAAATCACTGCCTGTGCTGTGTGCAGTCTGTGGCTAGTTTGCATTGTTGTCTGCCATTGTAGTGTTGGGCTGTTGGCTGTTAACAGCGCTTAGCGTTGCGCAGCTGGAGGTGAGCCGCCAGCAGTGGTGGATGTGGGGAGAGAGATGGCGGAGTTTTGAAATTTGTAAGACGGGACATCATGAACTGCTATATACATTATGACTTTTGAACACTATTGAGGTAAATACATTGTTGTCTATCAAAATCTTTCATTTGCTAACCGTGCCTATCAGTAGTTAGTGCCCTCAGTAGTTTGAATCTTTTATTTAGTTGACAGTAGTGGCGCTCGCTGTATTGCAGTAGTTCGAGTAACGAAGATTTTTGTGAGGTAATTGATTTGTGAAACGTATAGGTTAATTCAGTCAGGGCCATTCTCTTGTAGGGATTACTGAAAGTCAGATTGCGATGCGCTAAAAAAATATTGTATGTCAGTTTAAGCACAGTAATGTATAATTGTTCTAAGGGGACGTTTCATAAGTCGACACCTAGCCGAGGATACCTCACTGGAATCATATGATTTTTTTTTCTTGTAGTTTGTGTAATTAGTGTAGCTTTTGTTTATTGCTAGCGCGTAAGTGTAGAGAGAATCTCCTTTGTAGTTGCAGTCTTTCATTGTTGTACAGTAAAACAGTTGTGGCATGCATGTAGATTTGCATCAAGTATTTCGCAGCTGTGCTTGCAATTAACTAGATATTATTTTCTGTGCTATGTTAACGTGTTCTCTTATTTTTGCTCTTCAAATTGTACTTTTCTGTGTTATCGTGTGAAATATTGTGACAATAATGGCGTGTAAAAAACGTAACACTAGGCTCCAAAGATAAAGGAGAAATAATAGTGACGACGAGCATAGCTTATCAGCACCACTGTGTAGTGAATTAACAGACATTCAAAGTAGTAATTTGGTAACGGTGCATAGGGAAATGGAGCGGGCGGCAAATAATGGTGTAGACAATGAAACAAGTAGTGAACAGGGAAGCATTATCGATCGATCAGTCGTCAACAGCTTGCCTCAGGAAATCGAAATGACAGGACACAATCTTGTAAATACTGTATATTCGGGTTTTGCGTCCTCACCATTTTCTCAAATAAGTCAAGACACATTTTCTGCTTGTCAAATGCGAATTTTGCCGGTTCAAATGCATTGCCGGTTCAAATGCATTGCCGAATAGCACTGAGGAACATGTTTCAGTCACCAATGCATTGTTATTACAATTTATGCAACAAATGGGACAAAAGCTTCAAACGTTAGACACGATGGAACAAAATCAGAGACAAACACAGCAAAAGCTTCAAAAGTTAGGCACCACACTTGAACAAACACGTGAAGATTTAACTACTGAGTTACATAACATTGAATCGAAATGTCAAAAAGTCTGTAATGACATAAGAACACCAATTTGTGAGCATTTCCAACCTATTTTTTCGCGGCATGAAAATGCATTACAGAATCACGAAACAGCCATAAAAGAACTGCAAACTATTGCTCATGAAAATCATGAGACCTTGCAACCTAAAATTGACTCAGTTGCATCTACCGATTGGGTTACGCAACTTGCAAAAACTCAGGAAAACTTAAAGGACACAGTAGATACTCTGAAAATTGGTTCAGAAAGACACATGGAGGAAATTAGTTCATTATCAGAGAAAGTAGTTGAACTTTCGGATCAGCTAAATAATTTATCTACGAAGGTAGATGATAATCTGAATGACACAAAATCGGTAGTCTTTAAAGACACAGAAAAGTGCGAACAAATTAGGAAATTCAAACAAAATGTGAATCAAATTAATACTCAACACCAAAGAAAAATCCGCGAAATACAAGATCAGCTGACACAGGTAATACAGGAATTACGTATTTGAGAGGACACTCGCGCTCCTACATGAGAAGAGGGACATAGAAATACGGAACAGCCACAAAATAATAACACAGGGCACTTCGGAAATTATGAAAGAAATTGGCAAGGTGCTACATATTTTGAGCTGGAACTGCCGAAACGACGTAACAATGACCGACATGCGACTCGCCGACATGATGATTTTGACTGTAAGCTGTTCATTACTACACGTAAATTCAAAACATTTAAGAATTCTGGCAACGACATTTATCCACAAGCGTGGCTTCATCAATTCACTCATTGTTTTCCTCCCAACTGGTCACTAGAACACAGATTAGAATTTGTGTGACTACTTAGAGAATGAACCAGCTATAAGAATGCGATCGGTCATTCACTATTGCCACAGTGAAGGAGAATTTTATCATACCTTCCTCTCAGCATACTGGTCTCGAGCTACACAAGACCGAGTAAAACATAGCATCATTATGATGAAACATTTCGAACAATCTGAATTTTCCAGTCTTGTGAAATATTTTGAAGACATGTTGCAGAAGAATCAGTACCTGTCAGACCCATACAGCCCCTCAGAACTCATCCACGCTTGCTTAATCAAATTACCTGAACATTTACGACATATGATTTTGGCAGGACGTTGCAAAGACGACACTGAAGCTTTTCAGCGACTCTTACAAGAACTGGAAATTGACACTGACAATCGCGGAACGTGAAAACAGAACCACAACAATTACAGGTCACATCCGTCGCAATTCCGCGATGAAAGAAATAATAACTGGACACGTCAAGGCTATTCTCACAACACAAATAGTGACCAAAACAGACACCACCCGTATGACAACCGTTGGCAGAGTAGTAATAATTACAGGGAAAGATCACCTCTCCGCAGTAGTGACTATCACAGAGACAATCAGAGAAACAGAAAATATGGGAACCAAAATAATTATTATGAAGGGAGACAGAATAACTTAACACGCAACGGTCTAGCGCGCAGTTACGATTCAGAGAGAAATTCTCCACCACGTGACCGACAAGAAAGAAACTATGGAAACTACCGACATGACGACAGACGATATGATCGTAACGACAGTCCTGAATTGCAGCAGAACTGGCGGAATTCAAACAGAGCAGGGCCCTCTCGACAAGGTGAATTTGTAGAAGTTAGGTCTCCAAATCCCAATAACGACGCGCGCCAACAAAGACACAATAGGCAATGACTCATACCGCTGGCAGCCACAAAACGTACTTATGAAACTGACGACGCAGCTGCTGTAGCTAGTAATTACGTAAAAATGGCAGACATTAGGGACACCTTACTCCAGGAACACAAACGTAAAACATAACAACATTGCATATCCTGTGATTCACATTACAGTAAATGACGTAAAATTTACGGCAGTACTTGACTCTGGCAGTCTCATTTCAGTAATTAGTGAAACATCCATTAGCAAATGCAACAAATCGAACGATTGCCCCTCACTTCGGTTACGTAAGATTAAATTAAAAGGTGCAATCTAAAAAAAAGTGTAGATGTACGCCAACAAACCATCTTAGAATTCTTTTGCCAAAGCCACAGCTTCTCTATGAACTTTCTTATTGTTCCATTATTGTCGACGGAAAGTATATTGGAAGTAGACTTTTCGAATGAATACAACGCAATCTTAAACTTTCACGATGCTGAAATAAGTTTAGAGAAGAAAGGTAAGTCAATAGCTTTCAAATTTGAAGATTGTATCTCAACCATGACGAAGAAATTAATCGGCTTTACCTCCTGTTAGACAACAGTTCCGAATTTTCTACGGAACTTGACACTAACAATCACTCTGCAAGTACTGACAGGGATGATATCGATGGCGTATGTGATACTAATGAGTTAATTCAGAGTAAAATTCAAACAATTGAGAATTGTAATGACACTGATAGGCAGGACCTTTTTGAGATTTTGCAAGCACATTCGTTTTTATTCACAAAATAGGAACAATCAAAGGATTCCAAAACCAATTTCGTGTTCGTGAGCATACTAAATTTTGTGTTAGGCCATACGTAATTCCAGCACATTATAGGGACCGTGTCAGAACAGAAATACAATCTATGCTTGACTAGGACATTATTGAGCCTGCAGTAAGCTCATACAACAATCCATTACATATTGTTGAGAAGATAAATGGATCGATCAGGATTGTCTTAGATTCGAGACAAATCACTACTATCATCATTCCTGAAAGAGACACGCCGCAAACGTTGGAGGAACTTCTTCAAAATTTTAATGGTGTAAAAGTGTTGTCTTCTATTCATATCAGATCCAGCTTTTATCAGATCGAACTTCATCCAGAATGTAGAAAATACACAGCTTTCCTTTGTTTCGGCGTTTGTTATCAATTTCGGAAACTTCCTTTTGGTCTGAACATTTCTTAGGCAGCATTCATTCACGGGCTAAATTCCATATTGCCTGATTTCTTAAAACGTCACATCACCTTATATGTGGACGATATTCTAATAGCAGAAGCCTCATAGGAACAACATAATCGCATCTTCAACAGTTTGTTACTTATTTTTGCAGAATCTGGAATTACAGTTAACTTGGAAAAGTCTGAATACGGTAGGACAAAGGTGAAGTTTTTGGGTCATATTATTTCTTTTGAAGGCATTAAGCCGGATCCTGAAAAGTTAGAAGCAATCAGAGCCATCCCAGTTACATCCACAAAAAAACAAGTCCGCAGTTTTCTAGGTCTCGTAAATTTTTACCGTCGTTTTCTCAGTATGCAAATTCTAGTTACACCAAAACTTTGTTCTCTCACTGGTAAAAAATACTATTTGGAACTGTGACGAACAAGGACAGCTGGAATTCAATTCTTTGAAAGAGTCGCTACTTAAAGCGCCAATACTAGCTCATCCCGATCTATCACAAGATTTCTGCCTTAGCACGGTTTCTTCTAATGTCGGTCTTAGTGCCCATTTATTTCAAGAAGCCATTAGAAAATGACACTACTGTTCAGAATACCATTGAGTTTGCTAGCCGAGTGCTAACAAAATCTAAAAAAGTTATTCCGTTACTGAATTAGAAGCTTTAGCTATCGTTTGGGCATTTAACAAATTCTGTTTCTTTCTCTCTGTTAATGACGTAAAAGTATACAGTGATCATCGTGCATTACAATTTCTTATGTCTTCAAAATTAAATCATGATAGGTTAAAACGTTGGGCATTGTTGCTGCAAGAATTCTACTTCACAATAGTCTTCATTCCCGGCAAGGAGAACATTCTTGCGGACGCACTGTCACGCGCATCGGCTGGGCTTGAGAAAAGTAACACAGAAGGCAACCTCGAGAAAAATTCTTTACATTCAGAAAGTCACCTTTGAAAACTTCATCACCACATCTTTAAAGGACATTGCTCATAAACAAGATAAAGATCTGATTTGGAAAGACATCAAAAGTAAATGGCATGAAAAGACACACACTCAGATTGGGCATTATTATCTGCTTAGAAACAACATACTCTTCAAACGCTGCACTGTTGATGACAAGCTACGGGTACTTTGCATTCCTGTCATTTTTATAATAAGCTCATTTGGTACATTCATTTCAGATACGCACATTTTGGTCATATTCTTCGAACGACTTGTTATTTTAAGAATATGGATAAGAGAATTCTTGTCTATTTGTAAACTTTGTCAAAAAGAAACAATTAAAATCGCTCAAAAGAGGAAAGGCCGCTGGTCCTGATGGGATACCAGTTCGATTTTACACAGAGTACGCGAAGGAACTTGCCCCCCTTCTTGCAGCGGTGTACCGTAGGTCTCTAGAAGAGCGAAGCGTTCCAAAGGATTGGAAAAGGGCACAGGTCATCCCCGTTCTCAAGAAGGGACGTCGAACAGATGTGCAGAACTATAGACCTATATCTCTAACGTCGATCAGTTGTAGAATTTTGGAACACGTATTATGTTCGAGTATAATGTCTTTTCTGGAGACTAGAAATCTACTCTGTAGGAATCAGCATGGGTTTCGAAAAAGACGATCGTGTGAAACCCAGCTCGCGCTATTCGTCCACGAGACTCAGAGGGCCTTAGACACGGGTTCACAGGTAGATGCCGTGTTTCTTGACTTCCGCAAGGCGTTTGACACAGTTCCCCATAGTCGTTTAATGAACAAAGTAAGAGCATACGGACTATCAGATCAATTGTGTGATTGGATTGAGGAGTTCCTAGATAACAGAACGCAGCACGTCATTCTCAATGGAGAGAAGTCTTCCGAAGTAAGAGTGATTTCAGGTGTGCCGCAGGGGAGTGTCATAGGACCGTTGCTATTCACAATATACATAAATGACCTGGTGGATGACATCGGAAGTTCACTGAGGCTTTTTGCAGATGATGCTGTGGTGTATCGAGAGGTTGCAACAATGGAAAATTGTACTGAAATGCAGGAGGATATGCAGCGAATTGACGCATGGTGCACAGAATGGCAATTGAATCTCAATGTAGCGAAGTGTAATGTGATGCGAATACATAGAAAGATAGGTCCCTTATCATTTAGCTACAAAATAGCAGGTCAGCAACTGGAAGCAGTTAATTCCATAAATTATCTGGGAGTACGCATTAGGAGTGATTTAAAATGGAATGATCATATAAAGTTGATCGTCGGTAAAGCAGATGCCAGACTGAGATTCATTGGAAGAATCCCAAGGAAATGCAATCCGACAACAAAGGAAGTAGGTTACAGTACGCTTGTTCGCCCAATGCTTGAATACTGCTCAGCAGTGTGGGATCCGCACCAGGTAGGGTTGATAGAGGAGATAGAGAAGATCCAACGGAGAGCAGCGCGCTTCGTTACAGGATCATTTAGTAATTGCGAAAGCGTTACGGAGATGATAGATAAACTCCAGTGGAAGACTCTGCAGGAGAGACGCTCAGTAGCTCGGTACGGGCTTTTGTTGAAGTTTCGAGAACATACCTTCACCGAAGAGTCAAGCAGTATATTGCTCCCTCCTACGTATATCTCGCGAAGAGACCATGAGGATAAAATCAGAGAGATTAGAGCCCACACAGAAGCATACCGACAATCCTTCTTTCCACGTACAATACGAGACTGGAATAGAAGGGAGAACCGATAGAGGTACTCAGGGTACCCTCCGCCACACACCGTCAGGTGGCTTGCGGAGTACGGATGTAGATGTAGATGTAGAAAAAGCTATACCATCTACTATCTCACATCATGCTCCGTTGTTTCCTATCATTCCTTCTAAATTAAAAGAATTTGCTGCTGTTGATCTCTTGGGACCCCTTGTCAGAACATCGAATGGATTTTCGTACGTTCTAGTCACTGTTGAACTTACTTCAAAATTTGTTTCTTTCACTCTGTTACGTAAAGCCTCTGGATGGTCTGTAACCAACACTTTGTTAAAAATTTCGTACGTGAAGTTGGACACGTTAGTAAAGTCATTTCAGATAACGGACTGCAATTCAGATCTGCTGTTTGGTCATGCATGCTTCGGAACCATAAAATCAAACCTGTTTTTTATTTAATTGTACTCACCACATTGTAACCCGTCTGAACGGATTATGAAAGAAATCAACAAGCTGTGCAGAATTTATTGTCACAGAAAGCATCAGCACTGGGGCATATTTTCACACTTATTTCAAAATGTGCTGAATGAAATGCCTCTTGGCTCCACTGCTTTACCACCTGCTCTTGTACTGAAGAATGAAGAACCACTGAACAGAATGAGAGAGCTTGTACCTTTCCCGAATACACGTAAACTTCGACACAAAGACATAATTGATTTGGCTATTAAAAATATAAAATCTACAGCAGACAAAAGAGAAAACTACGCGGTAAAGCAAATGCAAAGAAATTATGTATTGGTCATAAAGTTCTCATTAAAGGTCATTAATTGTCAAATAAGAAGAAATACTTGAGTCACAAATTCTTTCTACTTTAGAATGGACCTTAAAGAATCCGACGTATACCACACGATAAGTGCGTTGAAGTTGAAACTCTGCGTACTAAGAAGAGTAAAGGTTTACACCACATTTCACATGTAAAACTGTTTATTGAAATATAATCTGCTTTTTAACTTTGTCTTTGCCATAAAACTTTTCACTTCACATATCTAGTATGCTTTGTCAGACTTAAGAAACTGTTACTGTGCAACAATGTTTGAAGTTAAATATCCAGTCAAGAACGTGGGCAACTTATTTAGACACTAATTATGAATGCATTTTTATAGGGAACAGATGACACAGTGTTGTTATTTGTACATTCTTGCAACAAGTTGCACGATTACGTAACGACTATCAGGCTTACATACTTAGAACTTATACTGCTAATGAGATTTTAATGCGACATTTTGGTTTACTTGAAAACATACTCTTTATTTGAAGTACATTCGGTGAGATTAAAGATGACTTAGCGTATGGTTTCTTTGATAGCTACATTATTATATCACGACGCTACTAATATGTGACACAATTTACATTGTTGCTTTTGCAGTGTATCTGTTTATATCTGCACAGTTTTCCTGTATTATTCTGGAAAGTAAAACATGTTTTAGTAGTAACTTTTGTGGTATAGCTACAATGAGATAGCCTTTTCCGTAGCATAACAATACGTTACATTATAGTACTTTCTTGATCACGCTAAGGTATGTAATAACTACAATATCTATATGGAAAGCATTTCTCTTTCGTTTATGATGAGGTATGTACATTGAGTTAAAATGAACTTTGCTTACAGAGGACGATAACTACGACACTTCCATAGAATTATCTTACAGCAAGACACACATTTAGCGCTACAGGACAGGCATTTGAGAGATTAATTTTGTACTTAAGCCATTCATTTTTCAAGATTTTTGAATTACAAAGAAAGTTTTCCATGATACATTTCATTCCATTGCTGTAATCTGTAACACCTGAGGGTATAATTACATTAATCCTCAGGGGGTTACACACTTACTTTGTGTACCATGTGTTTGTCAAGCTCAAGGAGTCCTAGCTAATATGGTATTTGCTTATACAACTTTACACATCGATACCATATTTCTCTAACACATAAATTACACAACTATCTGATCATTTAACTGGGAGAGACAAACATTTTTTACTACATCAGTGACACATGTTTACACAATTACACAGTTGGATAACTTCACACTTATGAAATTGTATTTTGTCTGTGATTTGTGAAATGTTCATATTTTTCCGGAACCATTGTGTTACTATGAGAGCTTTGAATGATGTATTTGGTATGGGATCATGATTTTTAAAGTGCGTTTGAGGTAGATGACACTTTCGACATGAGCAGCGAATTTTTTTTAGGTTTTGAAATTATTGGAAGATGCTACAGCGATTCTGAGATTTGGCTCAGGCTTTATGATGTTATGATGACGATGTGTATTAAGCTGTTGCGGTATGTTTATGATCAATAAGCTGATGCCATATGAGGAATTTGATTATGCTGCGTGTTTATTATGATGAAATATTGAAGAAGTGTCTGCGAATATGTATATGTGTAATAAAGCAAGGAATAATGAGTAGTGGTTAGGGACTCTGGTTTGTCAAAAAGGATGTTGGAAACCAAGAATCGTACTTTAAGAGTTATGAAATGTATGTAAATGCGTGAATGTATTACAGTGCCGACGAAAATTTTTTGGACACTGTTATATCAATAGGATTTTCTTTCTACAGATTTGTAATGCAAATTCTTGACCTGTGAAATTTTAATATGAGACTGCCACTGTTGCGGAAACTGGTGTCATAAATATTTCAGTAAGAAAGGTAAGTGACCTTGACATAATGCGTTTTTGGCGCCCAGCTGAGAGGTAGTTGTCTGACAAAAGAAAGCCATTAAGTGGAGAAAAAAAAGAGGGCATTATCCTTGCTATTGACATTTCTTTGTAGAAAGAACCGCAAATACGACACGCTCATTACTTCGAAAGATACTTACATCTGCACACCTGATTATGACAAGCGTCTTTCTATGAGAATTGAGAGAATTTTTTACTACCTTACGAAATGCTATATGGCTAATGAATGATGTTTCATGCCTTCCTTCGTACATATTTGCTCATTTTGTTTAATATCTAGTCTCTAGCTGCACTACAGTATTGGTTAAAATAAAATTCAATAGATGCACTAATATCACTATTTTCTGTCTACACACCCAGTAAAGAATAATTTTATGATGTACTTTTGTAGAAAAGAGAGCACAAATAGACATTTCCCTTCACAGGAACTGCATAAATAATTTTTTTAATGACTTGGTAACTTTCTTGCCGAGTAAGTTTATTTTTTGATGCATCACTCTAGTGTTAAGATGTGACATAGATATTAGACATGGCCATTTTTACTGTAATTTTTTTTTTTTTTTTGCTTGAGCTTCGACATGTTTAGTTATAAGTTATTGCATTTGCTGCTGCTGTTTGCCAGGCATAGTGCTCCTAAATTTCACTTTGTATTACTCACTCTGTTAAGCCAGTTTTACTACTGACTTATTTTTCTTTTTGCTGCACATTGGCTCATATTAGTTGTAATATGGCAATTTCTCTGCTAATTTTGCCAATTTGCATTTTTTTGTCCTTGCTGTTTGTGTTAATTTGTTATGTGATGTTGCATTGCCTCGTCCCTTGGTATATATATCTGAGCTCAGTAGATTTACGTTAGCTTAAGAAGGGGTAGACTATATAAGAAACTAACTATGGTGAATTGGAAGAAATGCATTGAGAAGCTATAAGAAAATGGTTTGGCAAAAAAAGTATTGTACAGTGGAGAAAACCTATTTTTGAAAGAGGATGTGAACAGAATACAGAAAGCATGCTTGTATAGGATTTTTTTGGTGGAAACAAATGTTGAAATAAGAGGAAAGATCTACAGAATGAAGTTTTGGGTTGGACTGCAGTACCAATTGTCACACTGAAAACAAACCCTGCCCTGTACCTTTGTGTTATTATGCTATGTGAATTTGTGTTTTTCCTTTCTTTATGTCTTAAGCTAATAAGATTTAGGTTGTAGAATTTTTTTGATGTTTAGACATTATTTATTATGTTTTGTTTTAACGCTTATGTATGAAATTAATGTTTCAAAAACTATTCGCATTATTTTATATATTTACTTATGTCATAATTCCTGTAACACTGATGTATATGTCTATTTGTCTATTTGTCTATTTCTGTTCTTTTGTAAAGTCTGTGTTACTACAAATGTTATCTGCATCATTATTTTTCATGATGTTCTGTATCTCTGTAATTGTATTCTCATGTTATAAAATTGTAATGGACACCAGTTCATCAAATTAAGTACCTTGTAAGCATTCATTTCACTGCACATATTTCTGCTGGTCGCACAATATGCGAAAAAAAGAGGACTGTTAGTGTTTGCATGTGTGTTAATAATTCAGCAACAGACTGGTTAACAGCATTGCTGGTTCTAAGGACATTTAAAATAAAATTGTAAGTGCACAAGTGGTGGTTCATGGACTTGCTATATTGTCCGCAAGACTCTTTCATGGTGATTGTGCACCTGCACAGTCGCAACAGATGGCTGCTGGCCATTTCTACGAGGACTACGGTAGGTCTGCATCTTTGATGGCCCACCAATACCATTATTTCTACAAGGACTACAGTGGGTCTACACCTTTGTTGACCCACCTGTACCATTATTTCTACAAGGACTGCAGTGGGTCTGGACCTCTGGTGACCCTCCAATACCATAATCTCTACAAGGACTACAGTGGATCTGCATCTTTGATGGCCCACCAATAGCATTATTTCTACAAGGACTACAGTGTGTTTGCATCTTGCCCACCAATACCATTATTTCTACAAGGACTGCAGTGGGTCTGCACCTCTGGTGGCCCACCAATACCGTAATCTCTACTAGGACTACAGTGGGTCTGCTCTGTGATGACCTACCTACCAATATTCTTCAAAACTTGGACTGAGTCTGCTGTGAGTTTGCTCTGTTGTGGCCCATTACCTGCCTGCATGTCAACAGTCAACACTGCCTTTCCCTTGGAAGGACAACACTACTTCTTCTTATTTAAGCTAGCTTCCTACTTCTGCAGAGTAGATATGGAGTGAGGAGGAGTTGCCACATTTATTAAAAACTGCCATAAATTCAAGAACATTGACATTAATAAATTCTGCTTATAGCAGCATCTAGAAGCAAGTGCAACAGAAGTAGAGTTCCATAACAGATCCTATATAATAGTAACTATTTACCGAGCATCTGCAGGAAATTATAATCTATTCATAAATAATCTCGAAGCTCTTTTGGGTTATTTAACAGTAAGAAACAAAGAAATTTGGATTGCTGGTGACTTTAATACAGATTTTCTAATTCAATCTTCCAGTAAACATTTACTGCAGTTAGTAATGTTGTCTTTTAATCTAACTCACACTGTAAACTTTCCAACTAGGATCACTAAATCCTCAAGGACAGCCATTGATAACATTTTTATAGACAAATCAAAGGAACGAAATCATATCATAAAACCTGTAATAAATGGACTATCAGATCATGAAATGCAGCTCCTTGTTTTAGATGTTAAGACTAAGCTTATTATCAAGTCAGGAGAGTATTCAATCAACCAAAAATTGAGTGTTTTAGAAAACTGCTCAAACATATGAACTGGAAAGATGTTTATAGTGCTTATGACATGAATGAAAAATGTAACACATTCATGAACAATGTCAGTACCATGTTTGAAAACTGTTTTCCTCTAAACGTTACTCAAATTAAACAGAAGTCTATAATAAAACCACAGGTCACACAAGGAATAAGGATTTCCTGTAAGACAAAAAGGAAAATGTACCTGTCGACTAAGAATAGCTCCAATGCTGATGGTTTAGCTAAATACAAGGAATACTGTAAAATATTAAAAAAGTAGTTCAGACATCAACACAAATACACTACGAGAAGAAGATAGCAATGTCAGGGAACAAAATAAAAACAATATGGGATATAGTGAAACAGGAGACTGGTAGAACCAGAAAGGAACAGGAGCAAATAGCACTAAGGGTAGATGACACATTAGTAACCGATGGGCATAGTGTGGCAAATCTATTTAACAAGTGCTTTATAACCATTACTGATAGAATGGGATGTCAGGATCAGTAAATAATCCCCTTGAATATCTGAAACTGGCCTTTACAAGTAGCTTCAGGTACATGAATATGTCACTCACATCACCAAAAGAAATAACTTCCATAATAAAATCTTTAAAAACGAAGCATTCTAGTGGTTACGATGAAATATCAACAAAGTTAATTAATACATGTTCTTGTGAGTTTAGTACAATTCTAAGTTACTTGTGTAACCAGTCAATTATAACTAGGACATTTCCTGACTGGCTGAAATATGCAGATGTTAAGCCTCTATTCAAGAAAGGGGATAAAGAGATGCCATCAAACTACAGACCAATTTCACTTTTGCCAGCATTCTCAAAAAGTTTAGAAAAAGTAATCTACAGGCAGCTTCTCAACCATCTGACCACAAATAACATATTGTCAAGAACACAGTTTGGATTTCTGAAGGGTTCTGATATCGAAAAGGCTATTTACACCTACCGTGAAAATGTACTTAATTCATTAAATAACAAGTTACAAGCAGCAGGTATTTTCTGTGATTTGTCAAAGGCATTCGATTGTGTAAACCACAACATCCTTTTAAATAAATTAGAATTCTATGGTGTCACAGGCAGTGCTGCAAAATGGTTCAAGTCATACCTCGCTAACAGGAAACAAAGGGTGTCAGTGGAAGGGACCAGTGAATTAAGTCATCAGTCATCATCAGAATGGGAAGAAATTACATGTGGTGTCCCACAAGGATCCATCTTAAGGCCACTGCTTTGTCTTGTGTACATTAATGATCTCTCATCAGTTACACTGCCAGAAGCAGAATTCGTTTTGTTTGCAGATGACACAAGTATTCCAATAAATAGCATGTCGAGTGTAGTTCTAGAAAGATCTGCTAATGATATTTTCATGGATATTAATAAATGGTTTAAAGCCAACTCACTGACATTAAACTTCGAAAAGACTCACTATATGCAATTCAGAACCTGTAAGAGGTTTCCACCCAGCATATGCATAAAGTAAAAAGAAGAGCAGATAGAAGAGGTTGACAGTCTTAAATTCCTGGGATTACAACTAGATAATAAATTCAGTTGGGAGGAGCACACCACAGAACTGCAGAAATGCCTTAACAAATCTGTATTTGCCATTCGAGTGTTAGCAGACATAGGCGACATGAAAGTGAAAAAGCTTGCATACTTTGCCTACTTTCATTCCATAATGTCATATGGTATAATATTTTGGGGTAACTCTTCAAGTCAAACAAAAGTTTTCAGAGTCCAAAAGCGTGTAATACATATTATTTGTGGAGTAAACTCACAGACGTCTTGTAGAAACCTCTTCAAAGAACTGGGTATACTAACTATTGCCTCTCAGTATATTTACTCCTTAATGAAATTTGTCCTAAATAATATATCTCTTTTTCCAACAAACAGCTCAGTTCATACATAGAATATCAGGAACAAAAATGATCTGCACAAGGACTTAAAAGCACTTACTTTAGTTCAAAAAGGGGTCCACTACTCAGGAACACTCATCTTCAATAATTTGCCAGCAAAAATAAAAAATTTAGTTACAAATAGAGATCACTTTAAAAGGAGCCTGAAAGACTTACTAGTGGCCAACTCCTTCTACTCCACTGACGAATTTTTTAATAGAAACAAATGATGTGTTGTATGTATTTATACTATTAGTATTGTTATTACAGCTTAAAATATATATATATATATATATATATATATATATATATATATATATATATATATATATATATATAATATATAAAAAAATGGTGACATGTTCCACGTCCACGAGCATCTCCTCAACATGGATCTATGGAACGAAAAACTAATCTAATCTAATCTAATCTTCCAGACTGCATGGAAATCCACTACTTCCGTGTGACTTTTCTTTTACTGCTCAGACTTTGAGAAGAAAAAAACTGCAATATTACTATGATGGATGATCAGGACTGTCTTTATGGACTGTGAGAAAATTTTAGCTTTTGACCAACATTGTATCAATAAGTGTGTGCATTTGATATCTTTGTTATTGTAATTATGAATTTTTTTTTCAAATCTGTATTGGCCACTGCCCAAAACAATTTGTAAAATTTTTGTAGGGGCATGGGGGCTATGTAAGTAGGCTGTTTAGGTGTTCTTGTTGGTAACGCCACGTAGCACTCTGTACAAAATTCACTGGCTGTGCTGTGTGCAGTCTGTGGCTAGTTTGCATTGTTGTCTGCCATTGTAGTGTTGGGCTGTTGGCTGTTAACAGCTCTTAGCGTTGCACAGTTGGAGGTGAGCCGCCAGCAGTGGTGGATGTGGGGAGAGAGATGGCGGAGTTTTGAAATTTGTAAGACGAGATGTCATGAACTGCTGTATACATTATGACTTTTGAACTCTATTGAGGTAAATACATTGTTTGTTCTGTATCAAAATCTTTCATTTGCTAACTATGCCTATCAGTAGTTAGTACCTTCAGTAGTTTAAATCTTTTATTTAGCTGGCAGTAGTGACTTTCTCTGTATTGCAGTAGTTCGAGTAACGAAGATTTTTGTGAGGTAAGTGATTTGTGAAACGTATAGGTTAATTTAGTCAGGGCCATTCTCTTGTAGGGATTACTGAAAGTCAGATTGCGTAGCGCTAAAAAAATATTGTATGTCAGTTTAAGCACAGTCATGTATAATTGTTCTAAGGGGACGTTTCAGTTGTCACTAACTTTCTTTCGGCTGAAAACCAGAGCATCACAGATACTCATAGGCGCTTGCAGAATGTCTGCAAAGACATGACACTGAATGAAGTGTGGTGAGTCGTTGTTGAGTCGTCGATAATCATCTCAGCAATGTCACGCACACCTTTCTGATCTCTGGCGTGCCGGCCAGGTGAATGGAACTGTGTCTCTTGCAATGTTTGTAACGTCCGAACACCTCGTTCGATGTACTGGCGGATCACTATCAAACGCCTCGCTGCACATCAGGACGTGTGTGTTGGTAGAACTGACGGACTCGTCCACCAGGTGGGATACTCAGGTACTTGCCCTCTGTGTTCCTCTCCGTCCAACAGAAGACGGAATTGCTTGGGGTTACGAGGCTGATCGTGAAAACTTTTTGTCGAACATGCGATCAAACGTGGGTTCATCACTTCGAATCGGAAACAGATCGACAATCCATGTAGTGTCGCCACACCACTGTCTGCTCAGAGCCGCGCACTCAGGCGGAAAGGTCTTGGCGACGGTCTTCTGGCACTCTGAAGAGGTTACTCTGTTCGATTTCTTCCCTCACAGAGCAATGATCAACTCAGTAGTGTATTGTCCTATCCTCAGGAGGCTAAAGAAAAGACTTCAGAGTTTTCATGGCCACAAAAACAGAAACGTTCTCCTTCTCCTCACACACGTCTGCGCACCCGGGAGGAGCTCACAAAACTTCGTTGGACTGCTCCTCCTCGTCCACCCTACAACCAGGATCTCGCACCTTCCGACTTCCATCAGTTTGGCCCAATGAAGGATGCACTCGGCTTGAAGCAGTACGTGGATGATGGGGAGTTTACTGATGAAGCAAGACGCTGGCCCTGACGTCGACCAGCAGAGTGGTGCCATGAGGGGTTACGGGCCCTCCAGTATGGTGGCTGACGGCCGTCGCACGGAACGGAAATTATGTTGTCAAACAGGGTTTTGTATCCAAAAGAGTGCGGAATAATATTGTGTACTGGAATCCCGAATAAAATCAATTTTCTTTCGGAAAAAAATGTTGCTGTTGCTTATTGAACACCTGTCGTATATCAGGAATAATACTGGTCCTAAAATGCAGCCGTCAGGAACTTCTATATTAATATTTTCGCCCCGACAGGAGTTTTACTAAAACTTTAGACTTATTTGAGGTATTTGTTATCTCTGCTCTCTTTAGCGTATTTATTTGAGGTACATATTACTCTACTCCTTTTACCGTATCTTCTAAGTATGATCGGAACCATCCATTCTATTCGACAAGGGATCACACACGTCCTTTGTCCCTGTCATTTAGGATCGTTTAAAGACCATCTTTCTTACGCCATATTACGTGGCTGCGAGAGGGTACACCATTCCTTGCAGACATGCTGGACATTCCGCGTTGAGAAACCAACAAACAGAGCAACTTCATTCACCATGTGGGCGACAGCCTCTTCCTGACATTCTGTAACGACTTCACTACTACCCATATTACTCTGCTGATTCCGAACATCCAACTGGTATACACCACTTCACTGTCATGATTTACGTAAGTAAAGGCCGGACACATGAACACCTCGCACCAGTTTTGTGCCATCCATAGCGCACTGGAGCGATAAATGCGCTCCTTCAAGAGCGTGAATAACAATCGTTTCCAGTACGATCACTGCGGGGAACCAGTCTATACAGGACAAAACCTGAAGAGTCGATTGTCCAATCCGGTTCAAATCCAGGTGACACATGGGTTCAACCATCGGGAATTAAGGAATCTGTTGGGAAGACTCAAAGCTTTTATGTAGTGAACGAAACAAGAATCGAAACTGAGATGTCTCTGGCTTATGAAAATGTATAGAGCTGAAGGCTGTTATTCCAGAAGACTACCCGCTTCAAAAATGTCAAGCGATGTTTGAACGGTGGTTGAAGACCACAGAAAGCACTGGGAATTGATTAAAGAGATATCATATAACAGGGGGCATATGTGGACAGGTTGCTGAAAGCTTGTTTTACTGCTGCACCAGTCTTCAGCCTGAAATCTGCTTTGATGGAGCTGTCCAAGCTGCTCTATCCTCTGAGCGAATCCTGCGACCTACGTCCACTTCAACCTGCTTACTGTAGTCAAATCCTGATCTCCTTCCACAATTTTTACCCCTACACTTGCCTTCATGACCAAACTGGCGATTCATGGATGTATGACAAGAAGCGCTAACTATACATCAGAGAGTACAAGGTTGTACCCCGAGCAAACAACATTGAAAAGGTTGCCTAACACTTAAAACTTCATGCATATTTGAAAGAACAAACATAATAAAATATTCATTAGAAACCTAGACGGGGAAAACGACGGTAATAATTCTAACGCTGAACACGATTGTCTCATTAACCCTGTCGCAGGACCAAGTACTGTTGCGAGCAATATGGGCGTATACACTAAGGCATGTGAAGGTTTGGGTCGGTCCGTGGAGGTTACGATGACCGCTTCAATAGGCAGGAGCCGGCCGGAGTGGCCGTGCGGTTGTAGGCGCTACATTCTGGAGCCGAGCTCCCGCTACGGTAGCAGGTTCGAATCCTGCCTCGGGCACGGGTGTGTGTGATGTCCTTAGGTTAGTTAGGTTTAATTAGTTCTAAGTTCTAGGCGACTGATGACCTCAGAAGTTAAGTCACATAGTGATCAGAGCCATTTGAACCATTTGAATAGGCAGAAAATCTTGGTTCGAGTCCCGGCCTGGCACAAACTTTCATGTGTCAGCAATAGATACTCTTTCTATGCCTAATACTGCTGATGCCAAAGAATTCACACGTGGCATATAAATTTTGTAAACTCAGATTTATATTCGATTTTGACAAATCCCTTTAAAAAAACACTTGTTTTGTTATTACAGTTGCGTGCTACATCTACATCTACATCTACATGACTACTCTGCAATTCAAATTTAAGTGCTTGGCAGAGGGTTCACCGAACCACAATCATACTATCTCTCTATCTTTCCACTCCCGGACAGCGCGGGAAAAACGAACCTCTAAACCTTTCTGTTCGAGCTGTGATTTCACTTATTTTATTTTGATGATCATTCCTACCTATGTGGGCTCAACAAAATATTTTCGCATTCGGAAGAGAAAGTTGGTGACTGAAATTTCGTAGATAGATCTCGCCACGACGAAAAACGTCTTTGTTTCAATGACTTCCATCCCAACTCGCTTATCATATCTGCCACACTCTCTCCCCTATTACGTGATAATACAAAACGAGCAGCCCTTTTTTGCACCCTTTCGATGTCCTCCGTCAATCCCACCTGGTAAGGATCCCACACCGCGCAGCAATATTCTAACAGAGGACGAACGAGTGTAATGTAAGCTGTCTCTTTAGTGGACTTCTTGCATCTTCTAAGTGTCCTGTCAATGAAACGCAGTCTTTTACTCGCCTTCCCCACAATATTATCTATGTGCTCTTTCCAACTGAAGTTGTTCGTAATTTTGACACCCAGGTAGAATTGACAGCCTTGAGAATTGTACTATTTATCGAGTAATCGAATTCCAACGGATTTCTTTTGAAACTCGTGTAGGTCACCTCACACTTTTCGTTATTTAGCGTCAACTGCTTACCTGCCACACCATACAGCAATCTTTTCTAAATCGCCTTGCAACTGATTCTGGTCTTCGGATGACCTTACTAGGCGGTAAGTTACAGCATCATCTGCGAACAACCCAAGAGAACTGCTCAGATAGTCACCCAGGTCATTTATATAGATCAGGAATAGCAGAGGTCCCAGGACGCTTCCCTGGGTAACACCTGATATCACTTCAGTTTTACTCGATGATTTGCCGTCTATTACTACGAACTGCGACCTTCCTGACAGAAAATCACGAATACAGTCGCACAACTGCGACGATACCCCATAGGCCGGCACCTTGTCGCTTGTCGCAGTCGCTTGTGAGGAACGGTGTCAAAAGCTTTCCGGAATTCCAGAAATACGGAATCAACATGAGATCCCCTATCGATAGCGGCCTTTACTTCGTGCGAATAAAGAGCTAGCTGCGTTGCACAAGAACGATGTTTTCTGAAACCATGCTGATTACGTATCAATAGATCGTTCCCTTCGAAGTGATTCATAATGATTGAATACAGTATATGCTCCAAAACCCTACTGCAAACCGACGTCAATGATATAGGTCTGTAGTTCGATGGATTACTCCTACTACCCTTCTTAAACACTGGTGCGACCTGCGCAAATTTCCAGTCTGTAGGTACAGATCTATCGTTGAGAGAGCGGTTGTATATGATTGCTAAGTAGGGAGCTATTGTATCAGCGTAATCTGAAAGGAACCTAATCGGCATAGAATCTGCACCTGAAGACTTGCCTGTATCAAACGATTTGAGTTGTTTCGCAACCACTAAGGTATCTACTTCTAAGAAACTCATTCTAGAAGCTGTTCGTGTTTCAAATTCTGGAATATTCCATTCGTCTTCCCTAGTGAAGGAATTTCGGAAAAGTGCGTTCAATAACTCCGCTTTAGCGGCACAGTCGTCGGTAACAGTACCATTGGCACTGCGCAGCGAAGGTATTGACTGCGTCTTGCCGCTTGTGTACTTTACATACGACCAGAATTTCTTCGGATTTTCTGCCAAATTTCGACACAATGTTTCGTTGTGGAACCCATTAAAGGCATCTCGCATTGAAGTCCATGCGAAATATTCGGGATTTCACGTTCTTCTGAACTTCACATGCTTTTTCCGTTGCCTCTGCAACAGCGTTCGGACCTGTTTTGTGTACAATGGGGGATCAGTTCCATCTCTTACCAATTTATGAGGTATGAATCTCTCAATTGCT
The DNA here is from genome assembly GCF_023897955.1 of Schistocerca gregaria. NCBI lineage: Eukaryota > Metazoa > Arthropoda > Insecta > Orthoptera > Acrididae > Schistocerca > Schistocerca gregaria. The sequence continues at coordinate 573,222,839 of NC_064926.1, forward strand.
GTTGCTACTATATCTCTGAATTTGAGCCACATCTCGTCTACATTTGTAGTCAGTTCGGAAGGAATGGTCTCTTAGGAAGGCTTCTAGTGACACTTTATCCCCTTTTTAAAATAAAATTATTGTTTCTGCTGGATTTGGAAGAAACGGTACTGAGCCTAGCTACAACGACCATGTGATCCCTGTACCAGTCATGATCCCTGTATCAGTCATGATGCTCTCTATTAGCTCTGGAATGTTTGTGGCTAAGAGGTCAAGTGTGTTTTTGCAACCATTTACAATTCGTGTGGGTTCGTGGACTAACTGTTCGAAATCATTTTCAGAGAAAGCATTTAGGACAATCTCGGAAGATGTTTTCTGCCTACCACCGGTTATGAACAAGTACTTTTGCAAACATATCGAGGGAAGGTTGAAGTCCCCACCAACTATAACCATATGAGTAGGGTATTTATTTGTTACGAGACTCAAATTTTCCCTGATCTGTTCAGCAACTATATCATCGGAGTCTGGGGGTCGGTAGAAGGAGCCAATTATTAACTTAGTTCGGCTCCACCCATACCAATTCGACGGAGTATCTACTTCGACTTCACTACAAGACAAACCGCTACTGATAGACACAAACACTCCACCACCAATTCTGCCTAATCTATCTTTCCTGAACGCAGTCTGAGACTTGGTAAAAATTTCTGCAGAAGTTATTTCAGGCTTTAGCCAGCTTTCTGTACCTATAACGATTTCAGCATACCTTCTCTATTTCAGCTACTGTCTGTTTTTGATGCCCATACAGAAAAACTCACTGACTGCTTTTAGTGTATCATCTCCTAGTCTAATTCCCCCAGCATGGCATAATTTATTTCGGCTGCTTTCCAATATGCTTGTTTAAGTTTTGTCGATATTCGGCTTATCACCACTTTTCAAGTAACTGCCTATTCCGTTCAAATAATCATCCAGGTCCTGTGCTGGCCTGTCAAAATTATAATGTCATCGGCTAACTCGAATATTCTCATTGCCTCTTTGTGTATTTTTATTCCCTTTCCACATTTATCTTTGCTTTCCTTGACTGATTACTAAATGTGCAAACTGGCTGAGGTGCGAGATAATTTACAACCCTGTCTCAGCCTGTTTGAAGCAAAGCAAGCGCTGTATCATGTATAAGATACAGAGGCGAGCGAGTGCACGGGACTTACCCTAGTTCACTGCTAGTAGCGTCACGTCATCGTAACGCGCCTGCATATAGTATTGCACCACATTTGACATAAAAGTAAAAATTAAGATTTGTGTGTAAAACTTTGTTAAAGTATAGTTCTATGTAATAATGTTTCAGGTAACAAATCTTAATGTTATAAAATTAGTAGTTTACGTAAAATTCACGTTTTGAAAGAAAAATAGGAGGCGCTAAATAATGACGCTAGGAAGCCAAAATTTGGTGAGAAGGTGCAGTAAGAAGTCATTAATGAGTGGTGCTGGTTTCCAAAACCATAAAACTAAAATTGACTCCAGAATCCGCGTTTTTCGGAAAAATCAGAGGCGCGAAATAATAGAGCTACAATATTGAAAATTGGTAGGATGCTTCAGTTCACCCTAATAATAATAATGGAAATACCACAATCAGTTACCTCTTCTAGTTTTTTAGTAATTTAGTAAAAACTACTTTTGTGAGTAAAATGTACATAAGCATTATAGATTAAGTACTTTAAATTTTAATGATAAAACAAATTCTTTAAGACCAATGATCAGATAGGACAATTAACAAAGCTACACCAAGTTTTAGTCTTGTAGCATAATTAACAGCTGATACAAGTCTTGATAAAGCTATGGTTCAGAGGTAACAATCTACCGTTAGTTCCATTGTAAAAATTCTAGAGAGTAAAGTTTTAATTTTAGCGGGCTGAGATTTTCTACGTGCTTCTGTACTGCTCAGATGTATGTATACAAAAATTGAGAAGTTTGTAAAGCTATTATTAAATGTGATATTTAAGATTATGTGCCTGAGATAGCGGTCATTTGGAGGCCGCAGGCATCTGCATATGAACGGAAAGAACAGATGCTCTCTTGGCGGTACGCGCCGGAGCTATATAAAAAGAGCGGCAGAGGCAGTAGTAAGCTCACTCCGCATTAGACCAACGCCTAGTCCACGCGAGCTTAACGTCCGATCGCGCCTCGCCTCGGGTGACGTCATAGCGGGCTGTGACATGTGCGTACTTAGCAATGTAAACGGACATTGAAAATCGCGAGGACTGTACACCGTCCTGGATCGTTTAGACTTCGGTAACAAACTGTTATTGTGCCGTCCGTGTGAAGTATAATTCCGCGTGGCAAGTGGTGACTAACTCCACTTTTAAGGCGAGCATTAATCTTTTTTTTTAACATTATTGCGAACTATTAATAGAGCACCGTTAGTTAGAGTAATGAACTATTCGGGAGGAACTTGCTGTAGAAGTCGCCTCTGAACTATTAAACGATTGGCTGAATTAACAATATTTAATGTCTTTAGCATTTTCAGAAGTTTCGAGTAATTTGTGTGAGCCTTTAAGATAATAAAATCTTGTTTGGAACGTTAAATTTTATTGAAGCAGCCCTAATCCCGTGAAGAACTATGGATATTTTTCGTTTAGCTGGGCTGTACAGGAATGTGGCCGTGCAGACTGGGAACTAAGGTCAGTAAGTTTCCCTTCGCTTTCTGACTGGCCACCAAATTAGTTGCCAGGCTCGCGTGATTTAAGGTGGCAATGTTCAACTTTCATTCAACATTAAACAACGACTTCTTCGCCGTCCCACATATGTTGCATCGGCAATAGTCTGTTACGTGAAATGAACATTCAAACAACTCATTCGACAACTTCTTCGCCGCCCCACATATGGTGCTTATCGGCCGGGAAAACTGAATTAAAAGCAAATAAAAGTGCTCGATGTGTGAAAGCGATTGGTATAAATTAACGAACTCGGTAGGCAATAACAGGACACTGAATTGAACTAGTGTGGGAACAGTGTTACCAGTAAAGGCGGGTGTAGTGTATAAACAATAAGTGTCTACCGCTGTACGTTGGTTAGTGACGATGGTGAGGAAGGCGACGATGCTGGATCGCGGCTGCCGACGGCGCTGAGACTAAAGGAAGACGGTGCGTCATCGCGGAGCTGCGCTGATCTGCGAGACAGCTGCCGGCTGCGCCGAGCGGTCAACGGTGCCTTGCTGCCCCCCCCCCCCCCCCCCCCTGGAGCTATTGCAGTAGGCGATCCCTGTGGCGGTACTCGACGCTACGGCTGCTGCTGCTGCCTTCAATACGTCGCGACGCGTCGCATCACGATTGCTGGTACACCGCGACGACATCATTCGTCGAAATCAAGCATTTAAGTTAAGTCAAAGACTTTTAAAATATTTATTAACTGCTGCTAACAAACTAAAAGATATGGAAAGTAGTGTACATTTCAGAAGGGAACCGGTCTCTGACCAAGAATCCTCAGGATCAGGAATTGAGTTTAATGAGGATGGTTCCATTAATCCCTCAAATATTGAACTAGAACGTAATTTGTCACCAGTAAATTATGACTTTAATTTAAATGAGAGTGCAGGGATGCAATCAATAAGTGAAATAGAAGTCAAAAGGGAGCCAGTAGAGTTGCTAACTTTGTCAGGTAGTGAAACTGAGCTCAATATATCTCCAGCTCAGTCAAGTCAAGAGATACAAAGTATCAAGGTAGAAGCTCCGGATTGGATGCAAATACTGTTTGCCAAACTCGAATCAAACCAAAATAAAATTGAGGCTAAAATTGAAAATAGTAATAAAGAGTTGGAGAATAAAATTGAGGTTAGTAATAAAGGGTTGGAAAATAAAATTGAGGATAGTAATAAAGAACTAAAAGAAGAACTGCAATCAAAATGGAATAGTTTGAATTATAAGATAGATGCTATTCATCATGACATTCAAGTAAAAGTAGGGCAACAGTTAACTAAAATGCATAGTACTTTCAAATGTGAAATAGATCAAATTCAAAAAAATTATCAAGAGGCAGATGAACTTTTGGAAGTGAGGTTGTCCGAAAGATTGAGCAACGAGTCCAAACTTTGCTCTGACAAAGTTAAAGAGGTACAAATTAAAGTAGATACTTGTCAGAAAAACATTGAGAAAGTAAAAGAAACCTGTACCGAAATTCGTGGTGCAGTGGAACAAAGATGTTCTGCCAGGATAGAAGCAGTAGAGTCACAAGTAGAGGAATTAAATACTAACATTGCTAACCTAGAAAATAGAGTAACCTCTGTTAATTCTAGTCATTCTACTGTACAGCATGTGACTTCAGTTGACGCCGCTTTTATAGGGTGTCGACAGTTTTTGCGCTTTGATCCTGATAAGTACATTTACCCTCTTGAATTTTGGAATGACTTTGAGGATGTTCTCCCCAACACTTGGTCAGAAAGAGAAAAAATTTCATTTATAAGAAGTCATTTGTCAGGTGATGCTTTGCGATGGTCAGCGGATGTAATGATCAAATGTAAAACTTTATCTGAATTTAAGTCTGCATTTCTCAACGAATACTGGTCACATAACAAACAAAATGATGTGTTAAGGGAATTCTGGAGTGGTAAGAAGTTTTTCCCAGGGCGTGAATCAGTAAAGGATTTCGCTAGGAAGTGGGTTTCAAGACTGTCACATTTGACAGAAAAGATGAAGCCAGATATGATCATTATGGGTTTAGAAGGTAAGCTGCCGTGGTACTGGCAGAAGAGGATCATTTCCGCCCCTAGAGATAATATAGACAAATTTATTGAATATCTGGAAAGAGTGGAAAGAGTAGCTGCTGCTGAGGAGCAGGTGCAGCAGAATAACAAATCTTCTAACAATCACGTACAAAATAATGGAAACGTGAACGTTAGAAATATGGAAGTTAGGCACACCAAAACAAACTATCGAAACCAAAGCCGTGGCAGAGGAAGAGGGGGTAGATACTCACCACGCTTTCGTAACAACTACTATGACGAAAGTGGAGAAGTAAATACTATGCCATTAAGACAAGAAGGGAGTCATGATGCTACTATATCTAGTGGTGTCACAGATGAACACAACAGGCCGCGTGTGGGAAACTAAATCCCGTCTATGAGGAAACTGGCGCTCACCAGGCGGTAACAGTAACACAGCCAGTAACGGAAACACAGACAATCAGCCAACATACACAGACAGACAACATGGATGACGAAATAAATACAGATAATACCAGTGATGTGTTAAGCCACTCTCACAAAATAGTGGATAGTATTTTGGATACACTAGAAAAATGGGTCAAGGAAGAACAGGAACTCAAGGTAGATAATGGGGAAGAAATAGATAATGGGTTTGAGTCTGATGGGAATAATGATGAAGTAAAAGCTTACATCTTCGATGAAAATGGCAATCTAAAAGCTGAAGTAGAAGTAGCAGAAGTAGAATCAGTACTGCAAAACTTTAGAGAGGAGGAAATGATGAATGAAGGGGGTAGAAATAGTAACGAGGTGAAAGAATCTAGTAGCTGTGTAAACGTGCCACAAATGGTTGAAGGTGACGACATTCTTATGAACAGCAATATTGCGCAGGGACGCAGTTGCTCAGAGGTAGAGGATAGTTTGGCTGATGTGCAGCAAACAAAAGTAGAAAAAGTCGTCAGATGCTTCGATTTAAAGTTAGTGGACAGATTAGAGAAAGCAGCTAAGATTATAGAGCATGATGAGCCCCAGGATGTAAATGTAAATGTAATTGCAACTGATCAGAATTACTTTAGCTGGAAGAACATAGAACGAGATTTATTAGACGAGGTGTGTGAGCAACCTGTTCAATGTAAAATAACTCACCCTGTTATCAAAGTAAACATATCAGGAGTCACTGTGCGTTGTCTGCTTGACAGTGGCAGTGAAGCAAGTGCTTTATCACAAACATTTTTTGACACCATACCCAATAAAGAGAAGTTAACAGTTATGAAAGTAAGTGGCTTAAAGATTATAGGTGGTACTGGAAAAGTCTCTAGACCAGTTCAACACGAAGCTTTGATACCCATTGGTATAAATGACGTAGTAATAGATCATCCTTGTTTGATTGTGCTAGGCTTAAGTGTTGATATGTTGATTGGTACTGATTTCTTATCAAAGTACCAGGGAAATATCAATTTTGATCAGAACAACTTAATTTTAACTTTACCTGACTCTAAAGTGATAAGAGAGTCTTTTATAGGAAGTCATATAGGCGGTAGTAATGAAACTTGGGAACTGCCTATTAGAGTAATAAAGAATAAAGGATACTTGCAGGAAAATTTGGTTTTCAGTGAGAATGAGGAAAGTGCTAAGGTTGAAGAGAGACACATCCTAAAGGAAATAGAGGAAAAGGTACAATCAACAAAGCAAATTGCTGACGAACAAAGATCAGAGTTAAAGAGTGTGTTAACTAAGCATAGTAATGTATTCTCAAACGCACCTGGTGAAGTTAAAGGTTATGAATGCCATTTGAATATCAATCTAAAGGAATTTAAAATTAACAGTAATTAATTACTGTAGGGAGTCTGCCACTCTTTGGCGGATACACGGTTTGGCGTACCGTGCAGTCCCAGCTGGGTGAAACTTTATTTCCTTTTCAAGTTTCATTCCCTTCTTCTGGTCTATCATAACAGGTAAGAATCACATATGTCTTCATGTTGTATATATGCTATTAGGTTTTAAGTATTCTTAGTAAGGATCTACCTAGTGAATGGCAAAACAAAAGTCTGAGTACCAATAAGAGGCAAACATGGCTAAAATAAATAAATTAAAATATTTCATGTAATTGTAAAGGGTTAGAAACTACAACTAAGAGAGACACTTTGCAGTATACGAAGTACGGTATGAATATGAATAATCCATGAGATTATGCAGAAGGTAGTATGTTGCTAGAAATAAGGTTGTCTGAAGGAAAACAGCGTAAGAAGGTAATGCTCATAGAGGCAAGCAATGGCGTTTTAGAATTAAATAAATGGAGATGTGTTGAATTTGTGTGAGGATCGCACCAAATATATAGAAACAGGACGTCAATAGGCTGACAAAAGGAAAAGGGAGAAAGAAGTGGAGAAATGAAGTATTTTGAATCTGGAAGAAAAGGGAGAAAATGAATAAGGTGAAGAAGTGAAGTAAGTAAATTGAAGTAAATGATGTAGGATTAAAGAATAATTCCCTCACGTCTCGTGAAATGGTGAAAAACGCTAAATCTTGCTTGAGGCAAATAAATAGTTAAACAGACAACAGAAACACACAAATATTGGAAAATGCAGAAATTTGGAATCGGTATACTGAAAATAACTAATTTCTTTAGTAATTCATACAATAAAGCAAAGTGCTGGTCAGCAAATGACTTCTTTGATGAACTAATCCATACGATAATTAAGCCAGAGTACATTAAAACTAAAAGGTTACTCAATTTTCTAAGTTGAAGCAAGATCTTAATATATTAATTTGCTAAAAGAATTTTCACTATTTAGGAACCTAAAAGATTATTTATGAAAGAAGAAAGTAGGAGCTATTGTATCAGATACGACTTAGTGCTAAATGTCTTTCTGACAACTTCACAATTAGTAAAATAGTGCCAGAATATAAATTATAAAATGTACTTTGTCCTACCTTAGATATAAGTTGAAAACAGAAACTTAGACTGTATTGTCTGTTTCTCAGGGACATGCAGGCTGCATGAATGACTGACAACAAGCGGTAGGGAGATTGGAAGTAGAGACGCAAACCACAGTGAATACAATTTCCTCCCACAATTTTGTCAATCAGTGAAATTAAATGAGTGTTACAATAGGACACCCACCACAGTGCCGAGTATTATAGTAAAAGAAAAATGTGAGTGCGTTGCTGTGATAAAAGTCGTGTGTATTTTCTTTTTCAGGAAGAGACTGATTTTAAAGAAAAAAAAATAACTATTTTGTAACCATTGAAAAATTTATATTTCCATGTAAATGTATGTAAATAATTTGTGAATGTCTTCTGTACTAGGTTTTCTATGTGTATATGAGTATGGTTATTTTGTGTATGTAGTAATAAGGAATTTCCTAAGAAGAAGCAACTTAAGTTGAAAGAGGTATACTAAAGTAATCCATCGCTTGTTTGTTCTTTTAGAAATTTAATTTTGTTCAAAAATAGATTTTCACGAAAATTAAAAAGGGGGTGATGAAGCAAAGCAAGCGCTGTATCATGTATAAGATACAGAGGCGAGCGAGTGCACGGGACTTACCCTAGTTCACTGCTAGTAGCGTCACGTCATCGTAACGCGCCTGCATATAGTATTGCACCACATTTAACATAAAAGTAAAAATTAAGATTTGTGTGTAAAACTTTGTTAAAGTATAGTTCTATGTAATAATGTTTCAGGTAACAAATCTTAATGTTATAAAATTAGTAGTTTACGTAAAATTCACGTTTTGAAAGAAAAATAGGAGGCGCTAAATAATGACGCTAGGAAGCCAAAATTTGGTGAGAAGGTGCAGTAAGAAGTCATTAATGAGTGGTGCTGGTTTCCAAAACCATAAAACTAAAATTGACTCCAGAATCCGCGTTTTTCGGAAAAATCAGAGGCGCGAAATAATAGAGCTACAATATTGAAAATTGGTAGGATGCTTCAGTTCACCCTAATAATAATAATGGAAATACCACAATCAGTTACCTCTTCTAGTTTTTTAGTAATTTAGTAAAAACTACTTTTGTGAGTAAAATGTACATAAGCATTATAGATTAAGTACTTTAAATTTTAATGATAAAACAAATTCTTTAAGACCAATGATCAGATAGGACAATTAACAAAGCTACACCAAGTTTTAGTCTTGTAGCATAATTAACAGCTGATACAAGTCTTGATAAAGCTATGGTTCAGAGGTAACAATCTACCGTTAGTTCCATTGTAAAAATTCTAGAGAGTAAAGTTTTAATTTTAGCGGGCTGAGATTTTCTACGTGCTTCTGTACTGCTCAGATGTATGTATACAAAAATTGAGAAGTTTGTAAAGCTATTATTAAATGTGATATTTAAGATTATGTGCCTGAGATAGCGGTCATTTGGAGGCCGCAGGCATCTGCATATGAACGGAAAGAACAGATGCTCTCTTGGCGGTACGCGCCGGAGCTATATAAAAAGAGCGGCAGAGGCAGTAGTAAGCTCACTCCGCATTAGACCAACGCCTAGTCCACGCGAGCTTAACGTCCGATCGCGCCTCGCCTCGGGTGACGTCATAGCGGGCTGTGACATGTGCGTACTTAGCAATGTAAACGGACATTGAAAATCGCGAGGACTGTACACCGTCCTGGATCGTTTAGACTTCGGTAACAAACTGTTATTGTGCCGTCCGTGTGAAGTATAATTCCGCGTGGCAAGTGGTGACTAACTCCACTTTTAAGGCGAGCATTAATCTTTTTTTTTAACATTATTGCGAACTATTAATAGAGCACCGTTAGTTAGAGTAATGAACTATTCGGGAGGAACTTGCTGTAGAAGTCGCCTCTGAACTATTAAACGATTGGCTGAATTAACAATATTTAATGTCTTTAGCATTTTCAGAAGTTTCGAGTAATTTGTGTGAGCCTTTAAGATAATAAAATCTTGTTTGGAACGTTAAATTTTATTGAAGCAGCCCTAATCCCGTGAAGAACTATGGATATTTTTCGTTTAGCTGGGCTGTACAGGAATGTGGCCGTGCAGACTGGGAACTAAGGTCAGTAAGTTTCCCTTCGCTTTCTGACTGGCCACCAAATTAGTTGCCAGGCTCGCGTGATTTAAGGTGGCAATGTTCAACTTTCATTCAACATTAAACAACGACTTCTTCGCCGTCCCACATATGTTGCATCGGCAATAGTCTGTTACGTGAAATGAACATTCAAACAACTCATTCGACAACTTCTTCGCCGCCCCACATGTTCCCAACCAGTACCTCCTTTGTTGTCCTTCCACACTTTTTACATTCTGTCTGGTTTCGGTACAAGTTGTACGTAATCTTCGAGTGCTTTTTTTGTCGCTGTTAACTTGAGACATTTTTAAAATGTGTGTGTGTGGGCACATCGAGCCTTCTCTAGCGTACGCAAGGCGTCCGTGTAGATGGCTACCGGCTGGGCGCATTGCCGTGCCGCCGCGCCGGAAGAGCCGTGTCTGCTGATAGCGGCTTCCGCTTCCGGCGCTTCAGGCACGCCTAGGCTCGCCTCGCCTCGCCTCGCCTCGCCACGCCCCAGAAGGTGGCACGGGCGGCCGTGGCTGGCCTGCTACTCGCCCACAGCAAGACCACTCAGGCAAAGGAACTGCCGTCAGGGCTCACTGTTTGTCCTGGTCTGCCGCAACTGGCAGCAGAACTCTTTTCGGAAATCCTACACCTCCATCTATACCCCGCAAGCCACTTAACGGTGTGTGGCGGAGGGAACTTATCGAATCATTACCATTCCTTCTGCCCCCACCCCACTCTCTGTTCGATTTCTGAATAGTGTGTGAAGAACTCCTCCCATGCCGAAAGATATTCCACACGAAGAAGAACATTTTGTCATCCAAATACAGGAATAGCATGTGTCAATGGAGAGAGACTAACGTTATCACATACAGAAGAGCCAAACAGACTGGTAAAGCTGTCTAACATCGTGTAAGTGCCGCAACACGACGTGGCACAGACTCGAATAGCGTCTGAAGTAGTGCTGGAGGGAACTGACAACATGAACGCTGTAGGGCTGTCCATAGATCCGTAAGAGTATGAGGGGGTGGAGATCTCTTCTGAAAAGCACGTTGCAAGGCATCGCAGATATGTTCAATAATGTTCATATTTGGGGAGTTTGATGGCCACCAGAAGTGTCTAAACTCAGAAAAGTGCTCCTAGAGTCAATCTGTATCAATTCTGAATGTTTGGGGTGTCGTATTATTCTGCTGGAATTGCTAAAGTCCCTCGGAATGCACAATGGACATGAATGGATGTAGGTGATCAGACAGCATGCTTACGTACGTGCCACCTGTCAGAGTCGTATGTAGGTGTATCAGGAGTTCCACTCCAACTGCACATGCCCCACACCACTACAGAGCCTCCACCACCTTGAACGGTCCGCTGTTGACATACAGGGACCATCGATTCATGAGGCTGTCTCCATACCCGTAGTCTGCAGCTCGTGGTCTAGTGGATAGCGTTGCTGCCTCTGGATCACGGGTTCCCAGGTTCTATTCCGGCCGGGTTGGAGACGTTCTCCGTCAGGGGACTGGATCTTTATGTTGCACTCATCATTTCATCCTCATCACCATTCATGGAAGTGACGAGATTGTACTGAGCAAAGATTGAGAATTTGCACAGGTGCGGACAAGCGCGCAGTTGAGCGACCAAAAAACTAAACATCATCATCATCGTCATTATCATCATACCCGTACACGTCCATCCGCTCGATAAAATTTGAAACGAGACTCGTCCGACCAGGCAACATGTTTCCAGTCATCAACAGTCCAATGTCGGTGTTTATGGGTCCAGGGGAGGCGTAAAGCTTTGTGTCGTACAGTCATCAAGGGTAGAAGAGTGGGCCTTCCGTTCCGGAAGCCCACATCGGTGATGTTTCGTCGAATGGTTCGCACGCTGACGCTTTTTGATGGAACAGCAATGAAATCTGTAGCAATTTGCGGAAGGGCTGCACTTCTGTCACGATGAACGATTCTCTCCAGTCCCCGTTGGTTCCGTTCTTGCAGGATCTTTTTGAGGCCGCAGCGATATCCGAGATTGATGCTTTACCGGATTCCTGATATTCACGGTACACTCGTAAAAGGTCTTACCGGAAAATCCCCACTTCATCCCTACCTCGGAGGTGCTTCGTTGGATCCCCATGCGCCGACAGTAACACCATGTTCAAACTCACTTGAATCTTGATAACCTGCTATTGTAGCAGCAGTAACCGGTCTAACAACTGCGACAAACACTTGTTTACTTATATAGGTGTTGCCGACCACAGCGCCGTATTCTGCTTCTTTACATACCTCTGTATTTGAATATGCTCTCCTAAACCAGTTTCTTTGGCGCTTCAGTGGATAATCATGGTTGGTTACTCCACAAGACGCCACGATAACCTGGTACTACAAATCATAGATTTATAGCACATAATGTAAGTTACAAGGGCGATCTCACAAGCAACGTCTTCGAATTTTTTATGTGAGTTATCTTAAGCATTTATAAATAAAACAATTGATATTAACATTCCATGTCTTTCTTCTTAATGTCTATGTATTTACACACCTGGAAATTGAAATAAAAACACCGTGAATTCATTTTCCCAGGAAGGGGAAACTTTATTGACACATTCCTGGGGTCAGATACATCACATGATCACACTGACAGAACCACAGGCACATAGACACAGGCAACAGAGCATGCACAATGTCGGCACTAGGACAGTGTATATCCACCTTTCGCAGCAATGCAGGCTGCTATTCTCCCATGGAGACGATCGTAGAGATGCTGGATGTAGTCCTGTGGAACGGCTTGCCATGCCATTTCCACCTGGCGCCTCAGTTGGACCAGCGTTCGTGCTGGACGTGCAGACCGCGTGAGACGACGCTTCATCCAGTCCCAAACATGCTCAATGGGGGACAGATCCGGAGATCTTGCTGGCCAGGGTAGTTGACTTACACCTTCTAGAGCACGTTGGGTGGCACGGGATACTTGCGTGCGTGCATTGTCCTGTTGGAACAGCAAGTTCCTTTGCCGGTCTAGGAATGGTAGAACGATGGGTTCGATGACGGTTTGGATGTACCGTGCACTATTCAGTGTCCCCTCGACGATCACCAGAGGTGTACGGCCAGTGTAGGAGATCGCTCCCCACACCATGATGCCGGGTGTTGGCCCTGTGTGCCTCGGTCGTATGCAGTCCTGATTGTGGAGCTCACCTGCACGGCGCCAAACACTCATACGACCATCATTGGCACCAAGGCAGAAGCGACTCTCATCGCTGAAGACGACACGTCTCCATTCGTCCCTCCATTCACGCCTGTCGCTACACCACTGGAGGCGGGCTGCAAGATGTTGGGGCGTGAGCGGAAGACGGCCTAACGGTGTGCGGGACCGTAGCCCAGCTTCATGGAGACGGTTGCGAATAGTCCTCGCCGATACCCCAGGAGCAACAGTGTCCCTAATTTGCTGGGAAGTGGCGGGGCGGTCCCCTACGGCACTGCGTAGGATCCTACGGTCTTGGCGTGCATCCGTGCGTCGCTGCGGTCCGGTCCCAGGTCGACGGGCACGTGCACCTTCCGCCGACCACTGGCGACAACATCGATGTACTGTGGAGACCTCACGCCCCACGTGTTCAGCAATTCGGCGGTACGTCCACCTGGCCTCCCGCATGGCCACTATACGCCCTCGCTCAAAGTCCGTCAACTGCACATACGGTTCACGTGCACGCTGTCCCAGCATGCTACCAGTGTTAAAGACTGCGATGGAGCTCCGTATGTCACGGCAAACTGGCTGACACTGACGGCGGCGGTGCACAAATGCTGCGCAGCTAGCGCCATTCGACGGCCAACACCGCGGTTCCTGGTGTGTCCGCTGTGCCATACGTGTGATCATTGCTTGTACAGCCCTCTCGCAGTGTCCGGAGCAAGTATGGTGGGTCTGACACACCGGTGTCAATGTGTTCTTTTTTCCATTTCCAGGAGTGTATTTCTCAACGTAGTCACCCTGTGACGAACACATTTCTCCCTACGACAGGCTGGTTTGTTGTTACCGTCACTGTAGAATGTTTGACTTTGTTGACGGATCCACAACCTAACCTCTGCTTGCAATGTTTCACCATTATCAAACTGAATTTCTCGAAGTTGTTCCTTTAGTTTTGGAAGCAGATGAAAATCGGATGGAGCCAGGTCGGGACTATTTGGAGGATGGTCGATGACGGTGAACCCAAGGCGTCGGGTTGTCGCACATGTCGTGGAACTCGTGTGTGCTCTGGCATGACTATGCTGAAGCAGAGGGTGCTCCGTGTGTGTAATAACTTTTCGAATCCTACACAAGATTACAGCAAGCTGTTTTTCACGCATCGCAATAGTTACGTAACACATCGCCATGTTACACGCTGTAATTCAGAGCACTCTGCCGGTAGAGGGCTGCAAATATGTAGACATGAAGAATAAATATATCTAAGTCATATTCCGCAAGCCACCTAATGGTGTGCGTGGCGCAGGGTACTTGCGGTATCACTATCTGATCCCTCCAACTCTGTTCCGCTGGTGAATAGTGTGTGGGAAGAACGAATGTCGGTAAGCTTCTGTACTGGCGCTAATTTCTCGAATTTTCTCCTCGTGGTCAATGTTCGAGATGTATAGGGGGGTGGGGGTGAAACGTCCCCTTAAAAAATTAATTGATTTACTGTGCTGGTAAAACCCTTACGTTATTTGATTTTCAAACAGCTGAGCAGCACTTAACATACTCAGACATTTCGCTCTTTACTTATTCTGATCAACACTAAAGTGACATACAATATTTTCAGCGCAACGCAATCTGACTTTAAATAATCCCTAGAAAAAAATGGCCCTGACTAACAATAACCAATACCTTTCATGAATCACTTACCTCACAAAAATCTTCGTTACTAGAACTACTGCAATACTGAAGGGACTAACTACTGATAGGCATAGTCAGCAAATGAAAGCTTTTGATAAAGCACAAACAATGTATTTACCTTCATAGTGTTCAAAAGCCATAATAGATATATATCAGTTCATGACATGCAGTCTTACAAACTTACTGTCTCTGATGGACACACGTCCAGATCATCCGCTCTCAAAACTCCGCCATCTCTCTCCCCACATCCTTCACTGCTGGCGGCTCACCTCCAACTGCGCAACGCTACGTGCTGTTCACATCCAGCTGCCCAACGCTACAATAGCCAACAACAATGCAAACCAGCCACAGATTGCACACAGCACAGCCAGCGATTTTCATACAGACCGCTACATTGTGTTACCAACATAAAAACCTAAACAGCCTACTTACATATCCCCCATGCTCCCCATAAAAATTTTTACAAATTGTTTTGCGCACTGGACAATACAGATTTGAAAACATATTTCATAATTACAATAACAAAGAAATCAAATGCACACACTTATTGATACAATGTTAGTCAAAAGTTAAAATTTTCTCACAGTCCATAAAGACAGTCCTGATCATTCATCACAGTATCAATTACAAATTTTTGCACCAAGTCTGAGCAGTAAAAGAAAATGCACACGGAAGTAGTGGATTTCCATGCAGTCTTGAAGAAGTAATGTTGTCCTTCTAACAGAAAGATAATGCTGCCTCTTGAAATGCAGACAGGTAATGGTCCACAACAGAGCAAACCCACAGCAGAGTCAGTCAACGTTTTGAAACATATTGGTAGGTAGGTCATCACAGAGCAGACCCACTGTTGTCCTGGTAGAGATTATGGTATTGGTGGGCCACCAGAGCTGCAGACTCACTGCAGTCCTTGTAGAGACTGTGCGATTGAGTAGGTGCACAATTACCATCGAAGCGTCTTGTACTATATAGCAAGTCTGTAAACCACCACTTCTGCACTCACAAAGTTTTTGGTGTGTCCTTAGAACCAGCAATGCTGTTAACCAGTCCCTTGCTGAATTATCAACACACATGCGAGCTCTAACAGTCCCTTTTTTTCATATATTGTGCATATACTATGACCACCAGAAACGAGTGCAGTGAAATGTAACTTAATTTGATGAATTGGTGTCAATTACTATTTAAAACATGAGAATATAATCACAAAGGTACAGAAAACATCATTAAAAAACATAATAATTCAGATAACATTTGTAGTAAGACAGTCTTTACAAAAGAATAGAAAGAAACATGTACATCAGTGTTACAGGAATTATGACATAAATAAATAAAATAATGAGAATAGTTTTCGAAACATTAATTTCACACATGAGCATTGAAGCAGAACAGAATAAACAATGCCTAACATTTTTACAAAGTAAATAACACATTATTAGAAAAATTCTACAACATAACTCTTATCAGATAAACACATAAAGACAGGAAGAACACAAATACACAAGGGTACACAAAACCATAGTGGAATAACACAAAAGGAAAGTGGAGGGTTTGTTTTCAGTGTAACATTTGGTACTGCAGTCCAACCCAAAACTTCATTCCATAGATCTTTCCTCTTCTTTCAACATTTGTTTCCACCAAAAAAATCCTATCCTAGCATGCTTTTTGTATCTATCCTCTGTCAAAATAGTTATTCTCCTCTGTTCACTACTTTTTTTTGCCAAACCATTTTCTTATAGCTTCTCAATGCATTTCTTCTAATTCATCACAGTTAGTTTCTTATATAGTCTATCCCCTCTTAAGCTAACTTAAATCTACTGAGCTCAAATATATATACTAAGTGACGAGGCAATGCAGCAGCACAAAACAATTAACACAAACAGCAATGAGAAAAAAATGGAAATTGGCAAAGCAAGTAGCATATATCTAAATTAGCAAAGCAAATGCAACATTACAACTAATATGAGGCAATGTGCAGCAACAAGAAAAATAAATCATTAGTAAATCTGGCTTAACAGAGTAATACAAAGTAAAATTCAGTAGCACTATGCCTGGCAAACAGCAGCAGCAAATGCAACAACTTATACCTAAATATGACATAGTTCAAGCAGAAAATATTGTACTCTAAAGACAACAATGCAGATAAGGGAAATGTCTATTCACATCTTAATGTCTATGTCATTAAAGTGGTGCACCACAACAAGTTATTCTACCAAAAAAATTATGAAGTAGTTGAAAAGAAAGTTGAGAGTTGGCATGAGCCCCTCTCATATTTTTCTGAGTAATTCGATCTTCCTCTCTAATTGTATGTGGTGAAAAGTCGCTATTCCTTCACATGCAGACTTCCCACGCAGCGTCTCTCGTCACCCAGGTGGTCCGGTGACAGACGGGTTCTGCTAATCTTGAAGGGGTTAAGCCGACGGGTGTGAAGGAGTCGAGTGAATGCTTCCAGACGCCAGCATTGTCGTAAGAGCGGCGGCAACACGCCCACAGGGGCCTGACGGAGTGGCTGGGCTAGAGATTCCATTACTTCGCAGAAACTTAGTGAAAACTGTTTCTGGCGGGCTACCAGCGAGGCGTGGGAAAGACTTGTGTTCCCAGGCAGTCTTGGCGGAAAAATTCCCGCGTTTTCTGCAAAATCGTAACTGTGATTGGCTTGCTCAGGGCATAGCTCCGTGACGTAGCAAAATCGGCGCAGAAAATGGCGCCAAGAATCTCCATTGGTGGAAAGGTAGTGCCTCGGCAATACAGTGGAACTTTCCACCGGTTTTCGAGTTGCTGATTGGAACGTTTAACCACGGCCACTGTCATGGGGGTGGGAATGTTCTGTGTTAGGTTTGTACGGGTGCTCTTCTCAGAGTCAGCTCTCACTTTTCGGTTGGAGTAGGTTACAAGACTGAGCTCTCGCTGCTCTGGACAGCCTTACTTCCGTTGGCTGTCTAATATAATTTTATTTAATTGTAACTGTTTGACAAAGTTACTGAAGTTCTGACTTCAACGTAACTTTCCGAGTACATTTGGCAGTTGAGCGTTCTGCTTACAAGTGGCCTATGTTGTCTGTCTTGAGCAGTTTTGGCTAAAGTTGACTGTAACGGAGTTACTTTGTGACTTCGCTTATTAAAATCAATCACTGTACCGTCATTGATTGTGTGGCGAGCCTTCTTCGTCTCCCTCAAAGGCACATTTGTATTGGTAGGAAGTCTTTAGTCTGGAACAACCGGACCAGGATAATTTGTTTCGGGCTATACTCTCGACATTATCATCACCACGAAGGGACGCCGAAGCAACCAGCCATCGCCTCCGGTATGCAAGATCGTGTTCTTGTAGTTAAGAAGACAGCTTGGTAATGTATGTCTGCAGACCGGCAGATTTTCCAAGGTGATAATCAGAGCTCAACAGAGTGCACCTGTTCGTCTTTTTCTAACTTTGTTCTGTCTTGGGTGTTCATTGTCTGAGTTCTCACTACTGTAGCAGCAATTAATGTTGGGTTGGCTGTGTGTTTCTCTTAAGATTTGAGTTGCAAGAATTGGCTCCACATACCACTTCGTCATAAATGTCACAATCTAGTTTAGGGTCAACTTCACCTTCACAATATTTGTTTGAGTATACAATTTGAACCAATTTGATGTATTGTAAATGTTTAATGTGTTTTGTTTATTATTTTGAGTTTAGTCATAATAAATCATATTGTTATTTTGGACAGAACTGTCATTCTTTTAATAGGTAGAGCAACCCTTTCATTCTCACTACATTAATGAAACTTTCCTTTATTTAACTTATTTATCAAATTAAATTATTGCAGGTGTCAAACTCTTTTCTATTCCACTTGCAGGGTCGATTACAGTCAGTTCGCGTTTCTTTTTAATCCATATGCAACAGCAAATGTCGGAGTTAGCATATGGGGGGCTTAGAGCATCATTATGAAGATTCTAGAAGAATTTAGAGTTAAATACACTACTAGCTTCGGCACCTCGCTAAGTTATGTATGAAGTTACTGTTATTAATCCCTTCTTATTGTTCTTTCCTTTCCAAGTGCTCCTTTTTCGAAGAACGTGGATCATGAAATTATTATTTAATAGATCTGTTGACAGAAAGTGTTCACATTAGCAAATGCAATTTAATTTTATTTAATAAAACCAATGCTGCAACACAGCTGGAAAACAGATATCAAATGAAATAAGCAACTATGTAAAGCAAACCATAAAAACATCATTCCATGGCCATGTGACATTTCATAAATCAGTAGAAATTCTCTCAACTCTCATAGAAAGGCATTTGTCATAATCAGGTGCACAGATGTAAGAATACTTCCCATCAATTCATAAGCATTTCAGTAAGTAGCACAAAGTCCGATATGTTTCGAAGTAATCAGCGTGTCGTATTTGTGATGCTTTCTGCAAAGGAATTTCAATAGCGAGGTTAATGGTCTCTTTTTTTTCCTCCATCTAATGGCTTTTTCTCCAGTCAGGTGGCACAGCTGGGCATCCACGACGCATTACGTGAACGTCACTTACCTTTCTTACCGAAATATTTACCACAGCAGTGACAGTCTCATTTAAAAAAAATTCACAGGATGAGAATTTGCTTTACAAATGTGTAGAAACAAAATTCTATAAATATAACAATGTCCAAAAAATTTTCGCCGGGATTGTTATACATTCATGCATATACACACCTTTCATAGTTCTTAAAGTACGATTCTTGATTTCCAACATCCTTTTTTACAAATCAGAGTCGCAAACCACTACTCATTATTCCTCACTTTATTACACACATACATATTCGTCGACACATCTTCAATATCTCATCATAATAAATACGTAGCATAATCAAATTCCTCATATAGCATCAGCTCATTGATCATAAACATACCTCAACAGCATAATACACATCGTTGTCGAAATAATAACAACATAACACTTCAGTCAAATCACAAAAACGTCGTAGCTTTCTGCAATAATTTCAAAACCTAAAAAAAATCTCTGCCCGTTTCAATAATGTCACCCACCTCAAACATACTTTAAAAAACATGATCCCACACCAAATACGTCATTCAAAGCTATCGTAGTGTCATAATGGTTCCGAAAAAAGATGAACAGTTTACAAAGTACAGACGAAATACAATTTCATAAGTATGAAGCTACCCAACTGTGTAATTGCGTAAACATGTGTCACTAATGTAGTAAAATGTTCCTCTGTTAAATAATCAGATAGCTGTGTAAATCTGTGTTAGAGAAATATGGTAGCGATGTGTAAAGTTGTATAAGCAAATACCATATTAGCTGGGGCTGCTGGCGCTCGCTACACGCTTAGCACACAGAGTAAGCGTGTACCCCCTGAAGATTGATGTACTTATACCCTCAGGCGTTACAGATTACAGCAATTGAATGAATTGTATCACGGAAAACCTTTGTATCATTGTACTTCAAAACTCCTTATAAATAAATGTTTTAAGTACAAAATTAATCACACAAATACGTGTCCTTTAGCGCTAAATGTGCGTCTTGCTGTTAGATAATTCTGTTGAAGTGTAGTAGTTATCGTCCACCTAAAGCTCAGTTTTGCAGAAGTCAAAGTACTTACCTCATCATGAACAAAAGTGAAATGCTTTGCGTATAGATATCGTAGTTATTACGTACCTTACAGTGCAGATGACGAAGAAATTGAAGAAATGTATGATCAAATAAAAGAAATTATTCAGATAGTGAAGGGTGACGAAAATTTAATAGTCATGGGTGACTGGAATTTAGTGGTAAGAAAAGGGAGAGAAGGAAACATAGTAGGTGAATATGGATTGGGGCTAAGAAATGGAAGAGGATGCCGCCTGGTAGAATTTTGCACAGAGCACAACTTAACCATAGCTAACACTTGGTTCAAGAATCATAAAAGAACGCTGTATACATGGAAGAAGCCTGGAGATACTGACAGGTTTCAGATAGATTATGTAATGGTACGACAGAGATTTAGGAACCAGGTTTTAAATTGTAAGACATTTCCAGGGGCAGATGTGGACTCTGACCACAATCTGTTGGTTATGACCTGTAGATTAAAACTGAAGAAACTGCAAAAAGGTGGGAATTTAAGGAAATGGGACCTGGATAAACTAAAAGGACCATCGGTTGTATGCAGTTTCAAGGAGAGCATAAGGAAGCAAATGACAGGAATGGGGGAAAGAAATACAATAGAAGAAGAATGGGTAGCTTTGGGAGATGAAGTAGTGAAGGCAGCAGAGGATCAAGTAGGTAAAAAAAAGAGAGCTAGTAAAAATCCTTGGGTAACAGAAGAAATATTGAATTTAATTGATGAAAGGAGAAAATATAAAAATGCACTAAATGAAGCAGGCAAAAATGACATCGACAGGAAATGCAAAATGGCTAAGCAGGGATGGCTAGAAGACAAATGTAAGGATGTAGAGGCTTATCTCACTAGGGGTAAGATAGATACTGCCTACAGGAAAATTAAAGAGACCTTTGGAGAAAAGAGGACCACTTGTATGAATATTAAGAGCTCAGATGGAAACCCAGTTCTAAGCAAAGAAGATAAAGCAGAAAGATGGAAGGAGTATATAGAGGGTCTATACAAGGGCGATGTGCTTGAGGACAATATTATGGAAATGGAAGAGGATGTAGATGAAGATAAAATGCGAGATGAAGATGAAATGGGAGATATGATAATGCGTGAAGAGTTTGACAGAGCACTGAAGGACCTGAGTCTTAACAAGGCCCCTGGAGTAGACAACATTCCATTGGAACTACTGACGGCCTTGGGACAGCCAGTCCTGACAAAACTGTACCATCTCGTGAGCAAGATTTATGCGACAGGCGAAATACCCTCAGACTTCAAGAAGAATATAATAATTCCAATCCCAAAGAAAGCAGGTGTTGACAGATGTGAAAATTACCGAACTATCAGTTTAGTAAGTCACAGCTGCAAAATACTAACGCGAGTTCTTTACAGACGAATGGAAAAACTAGTAGAAGCCGACCTCGGGGAAGATCAGTTTGGATTCCGTAGAAATGTTGGAACACGTGAGGCAATACTGACCCTACGACTTATTTTAGAAGCTAGATTAAGGAAGGGCAAACCTACGATTTTAGCATTTGTAGACTTAGAGAAAGCTTTTGACAATGTCGACTGGAATACTCTCTTTCAAATTCTGAAGGTGGCAGGGGTAAAATACAGGGAGCGAAAGGCTATTTACAATTTGTACAGAAACCAGATGGCAGTTATAAGAGTCGAGGGACATGAAAGGGAAGCAGTGGTTGGGAAGGGAGTGAAACAAGGCTGTAGTCTATCCCCGATGTTATTCAATCTGTATATTGAGCAAGCAGTGAAGGAAACAAAAGAAAAATTCAGAGTAGGTATTAAAGTCCATGGAGAAGAAATAAAAACTTTGAGGTTCGCCGATGACATCGTAATTCTGTCAGAGACAGCAAAGGACTTGGAAGAGCAGTTGAACGGAATGGATAGTGTCTTGAAAGGAGGATATAAGATGACCATCAACAAAAGCAAAACGAGGATAATGGAATGTAGTCGAATTAAGTTGGGTGATGCTGATGGAATTAGATTAGGAAATGAGACACTTAAAGTAGTAAAGGAGTTTTGCTATTTTGGGAGCAAAATAACTGATGATGGTCGAAGTAGAGAGGATATAAAATGTAGACTGGCAATGGCAAGAAAAGCCTTTCTGAAGAAGAGAAGTTTGTTAACATCGAGTATAGATTTAAGCATCAGGCAGTCATTTCTGAAAGTATTTGTGTGGAGTGTAGCCATGTATGGAAGTGAATCATGGACGATAAATAGTTTGGACAAGAAGAGAATAGAAGCTTTCGAAATGTGGTGCTACAGAAGAATGCTGAAGATTAGATGGGTAGATCACATAACTAATGAGGAAGTATTGAATCGGATTGGGGAGAGGAGAAGTTTGTGGCACAACTTGACCAGAAGAAGGGATCGGTTGGTAGGAAATGTTCTGAGGCATCAAGGGATCACCAATTTAGTATTGGAGGGCAGCGTGGAGGGTAAAAATCGTAGAGGGAGACCAAGAGGTGACTACACTAAGCAGATTCAGAAGGATGTAGGTTGCAGTAGGTACTGGGAGATGATGAAGCTTGCACAGGATAGAGTAGCATGGAGAGCTGCATCAAACCAGTTTCAGGACTGAAGACCACAACAACAACACAGTGGTCAAGAAAGTACTATAATGTAACGTATTGTTGTGCTACGAAAAACGCTGCCTCATTTTAGCTATACCACAGAAGTTACTACTAAAACATGTTTTACTTTCCACGTTTTACTTTACTACAAATAAAGAATGTGTTTTAAAGTTAACCAAAATGTTGCATTAAAATCTCATTAGCAGTTAGTATGGAAGCCTTATAGTCGTTATGTAATCGTGCAACTAACAAGCAAGAATGTACACACACAGTAACAATGTGTCCTCTGTTCACTATAACAATTTATTTGTAATTACTTATCTAAATACGTTCCCTAGGTTCTTGACTGGATAGTTCACTTTAGAACATAGTTGAATGTTAACAGTTTCTAAGTGTGACAAAGAGTACTAGTAATGTGAAGTGAAAAATTTTATAGGAAAGACTAAATTAAAAAACAGATTATCTCTCAATAAACGGTTGTACATGTGAAATGTGGGGCAATCCTTTACTCTTCCTAGTACGCAGAGTTTCAACTTCAACGCAATTATCATGTGGTATACGTCGGCTTCTGTAAAGTCCATTGTAAATCAGAAAGAATTTGTGACTCAAGTGTTTCTTCTTATGTG
This sequence comes from Schistocerca gregaria, assembly GCF_023897955.1. NCBI lineage: Eukaryota > Metazoa > Arthropoda > Insecta > Orthoptera > Acrididae > Schistocerca > Schistocerca gregaria. Next base: position 573,246,143 of record NC_064926.1, read on the forward strand.
ACAATGAATGAGCTTTAATGAGAACTTTATGACCAATATATATTTTCTTTGTATTTGCTTTACCGCGTAGTTTTCTCCTTTCTTCTGCTGTAGATTTTATATTTTTAATAGCCGAATCAATTATGTCTTTGTGTCGAAGTTTACGTGTATTCGGAAAAGGTACCATATCTCTGTTTCTGTTCGGTGGTTCTTCATTCTTCAGTACAGGAATAGATGGTAAAGCAGTGGAGTTATGAGGCATTTCATTCAGCACGTTTTGAAATAAGTATATATATCTGTCCCAATACTGATGCTTTCTGCGACAATAGAGTCTGCAAAGCCTATTGATTTCTTTCATAATCCGTTCAGATGTGTTACAGTGTGGTGAGTACAATGAAATAAAAATAGGTTTGATTTTATGATTCCGAAGCATGCGTGACTAAACAGCAGACCTGAATTGTGGTCTGTTATCTGAAATGACTTTACTAACGTGTCCAACTTCACGTAAGAAATTTTTAACAAAGTGTTGGATACAGACCGTCCACTGGCTTTAAGTAACGGTGTGAAAGAAACAAATTTTGAAGTAAGTTCAACAGCAACTAGAACGTATCAAAATCCATTCGATGTTCTGACAAGGGGTCCCAAGATATCAACAGCAGCAAATTCACTTAATTTAGAAGGAATGATAGGAAACAACGGAGCACGATGGGAGATGGTAGATGGTTTAGCTTTTTGTTAAAGTTTACATACAAGACTCTTGGGATTCTCTTTTCCATATTGTTAAAATAACAAGTCATCCGAAGAATATGATAACACTTTCTTGGACCAAAATGTGAGTAGGTGAAATAAATGTACCAAATGAGCTTATTATAAAAACGTCAGGAATGCAAAGTACCCATAGCTTGTCATCAACAGTGCAGCGTTTGAAGAGTATGTTGTTTCTAACCAGATAATAATGCCGAATCTGTGTGTGTGTCTTTTCATGCCATTTATTTTTGATGTCTTTCCAAATCGGATATTTATCTTGTTCATGGGCAATGTCCTTTAAAGATGTGGAGATGTAGTTTCTGAATGTAAAGAATACCGAAATTTTTCTCGAGGTTGCCTTCTGTGTTACTTTTCTCGAGCCCAGCCGGTGTGCGTGACAGTGCGTCCACAACAATGTTCTCCTTGCCGGAAATGTAGACTATTGTGAAGTGGAATTTTGCAGAAACAATGCCCAACGTTTTAACCTGTCATGATTTAATTTTGAAGACATAGGAAATTGTAATCCATGATGACCACTGTCTACTTTTACGTGCTTACCAGAAAGAAAGAAACGGAATTTGTTAAATGCCCAAACGATAGCTTAAGGTTCTAATTCTGAAACGGAATAATGTTTTTTCATATTTTGTTAGCACTCGGCTAGCAAAATCAATGGTTTTCTTTACAGTAGAGTCATTTTCTATGGCTTCTTGAAATAAATGGGATCCAAGACCAACTTTAGAAGAATCCGTCCTAAGCTAGAAGTCTTGTGGCAGATCTGGATGAGCTAGTATTGGCGCGTTAAGTAGCGATTATTTCAAAGAATTGAATTCCAGCTGTCCTTGTTCGTCACAGTTCCAAATAGTATTTTCGCCCGTGAGAGAACAAAGTTTTGGTGTAACTAGAATTTGCATATTCAGAAAACCACGGTAAAATTTTACGAGACCTCGAAAACTGCGGACTCGTTTTTTTGTGGATGGAACTGGGATGGCTCTGATTGCTTCTAACTTTTCAGGATCCGGTTGAATGCCTTCAGAAGAATTACGAGGGTCAGTCAAAAAGTAATGCCTCCTATTTTTTTTCTACGTTTAATTGTCAGGAAATTTAAATGCAATTACATAGGTTGAAAACCACAACATTGAGGATCATTTTGTCATTTTTCAATGTAATCTCCGCCCATCTCTACAGTTTTGGTCCATCTTTGAACAAGGGCATGTATCCCAGCACGGTAAAAATCACAGCTCTGCTTCCTAAGCCATTGACGCACGGATGTTTTGACGGCCTCCTCATCTTCAAAATGAATCCCACTATGAGCTTCTTTTAGTGGCCCGAACAGATGGAAGTCTGATGGTGCCAGGTCAGGGCTGTATGGGGGATGAGGCAAAACTTCCCATCCAATTTTGACAATCTCGTCAGAGGTGTGACGACTGGTGTGTGGTCTTGCATTGTCATGCAAAAGAAGAACATCTGCCATTGATTTTGTTGGGCGAACTCGCTGAAGACGTGCTTTAAGTTTTTTGAGGGTTGTGACGTATTGAACAGAAAATATTGTGCATCCCTGCTCCAAAAAATCAACCAGAATCACACCCTCTGTATCCCAGAAAACTGTTGCCATAACTTTCCCTGCCGATCGCACAGTTTTGAATTTTTTCTTCCTCGGCGAGCTTGTGTGACGCCACTCCATTGACTGCCTCTTTGATTCGGGTTCAAAAAAATGCACCCCCGGTCACAATTTCTTTCAGAAACTCATCTCCCTCCAAACGGAAGCGCTGCAAGTGTTGGGAGGCTATTGTTTTCCTTGCCTCTTTATTCTGATCGGTTAACATTCTTGGAATCCACCGTGCACAAACTTTTGAGTACCCCAATTGTTTAATAATCGTGATCACACTGCCTTTACTAAGAGAAATAATGCGACACACTTCATCTGCAGTCACCCGACGGTCACCACGAATGATGTCATCAACTTGCTGAATGTTGTGTGGAGTCACTGCACTCACCGGCCTGCCGCTCCGCTTTTCGTCAGTCAACGGTGTTTGCCCTTCAGCTTCCTTACAACGACGAACCCATTGTCTAACAGTGCTGACATCCACTGTCACAACACCATACACCTTCTTCAGTCTTTCATGAATGCGTATGGGCGTTTCACCTTCTGCATTCAAGAATTCAATCACACAACTCTGTCTCAAACAAACATCGATGTCGGCCATCTTACAAACTTCTGCTGTGCTGCCACCTGTTGACACAGAAAGTTACTACTGCAGTGGATTGCAGAAGAGGTTTGAGGAATGGCGCCAAATTCAAATTTTTCACTTAACTTAATTTTTTTAAGTAGAAAAAAAATGGGAGGCATTACTTTTTGACCGACCCTCGTAGTATGTCCCAAAATCTTTACCTTTATCCTACAGAATTCAGACTTTTCCAAGTTAACTGTAATTCCAGATTCTGCAAAAATGCGTAACGCACTGTTGAGGATGCGATTATGTTGTTCCCATGAGGCTTCTACTATTAGAATATCATCCACATATAAGGTGATGTGACGTTTTAAGAAATCAGGTAATATGGAATTTAGCCCGCGAATGAATGCTCCCGAAGAAATGTTCAAACCAAAAGGAAGTTTCCGAAACTGATAACAAACGCCGAAACAAAGAAAGGCTGTCTATTTTCTACATTCTGGATGAAGTTCGATCTGATAAAGGCTGGATCTGAGATCAATAGAAGACAACAGTTTTACACCATTAAAATTTTGAAGAAGTTCTTCCAACGTTTGCGGCGTGTCTCTTTCAGGAATGATGATAGTATTGATTTGTCTCGAGTCTAAGACAAGCCTGATCGATCCTTTTTTTTTTTCTCAACAACGTGTAATGAATTGAAACTTCCTGGTAGATTAAAACTGTGTGCCCGACTGAGACTCGAACTCGGGACCTTTGCTTTTTACGGGCAAGTGCTCTACCATCTCAGCTACCGAAGCACAACTCACGCCCAGTACTCACAGCTTTACTTCTGCCAATATCTCGTCTCCTACCTTCCAAACTTTACAGAAGCTCTCCTGCGAACCTGTGGCTAAGCCATATCTCCGCAGTATCCTTTCTTTCAGGAGTGCTAGTTCTGTAAGGTTCGCAGAAGAGCTTCTGTAAAGTTTGGAAGGTAGGAGACAAGATACTGACCGAAGTAAAGCTGTGAGTAACGTGCGTGAGTCGTGCTTCGGTTGCTCAGATGGTAGAGCACATGCCCGCGAAAGGCAAAGGTCCCGAGTTCGAGTCTCGGTCAGGCACACAGTTTTAATCTGCCAGGAAGTTTCATATCAGCGCACACTCCGCTACAGAGTGAAAATCGCATTCATGTAATGGATTGTTGTATGAGCTTACTGCAGGCTCAATAATGCCCTCGTCAAGCATAGATTGTATTTCTGTTCTAACACGGTCCCTATAATGTACCGGAATTACGTATGGTCTAACACAAAATTTCTATTGAAATCCCCTGATTGTTCCTGTTTTGTAAGTAAACACTGTGGAATGTGCTTGTAAAATCTCAAAAAGGTCCTGCCTATCAGTGTCATTATAATTCTCAACTGTTTGAATTTTATTCTGAATTAACTCATTAGTATCAAATACGCCGTCGATATCATCCCTGTCAGTACTTGCTGAGTGATTTTTAGTGTCAAGTTCCGTCGAAAATCCCGAACTATTGTCTAATAGGAGGTAAAGTCGATTAATTTCCTCCTCATGGTTTTCAAAACTATTGACTTACCTTCTTTCCCTAAATTTATTTCAGCATCGTGAAAGTTTAAGATTGCTTTGTATTCATTCAAACAGTCTACTCCCAGTATAATTTCCATCGACAATAATGGAACAATAAGAAAGTTCATAGAGAAGCTGTGGCTTTGACGAAAGAATTCTAAACTGGTTTGTTGGCGTACATCTACACTTTTTCAAACGACTGCACCTTGTAATTTAATCTTACGTAACGGAAGTGTGGGACAATCGTTCGATTTGTTGCATTTGCTAAAGGCTGCTTCACTAATTACATAAATGGGACTGCCAGAGTCAAGTACTGCCGTAAATTTTACGTCATTTACTGTAAAGTGAATTACAGGATATGCAGTGTTGTTATGTTTTACGTCGTGTTCCTGGAGTAAGATGTCCCTATTGTCTTCCATTTTTACGTAATTACTAACTACGGCAGCTGCGTCGCCAGTTTCATAAGTACGTTTTGTGGCTGCCAGCGGTATGAGTCATTGCCTGTTGTCTCTTTGATGGCACGCGTCATTATTGGGATTTGGAGATCTACAAATTCACCTTGTCGCGAGGGCCCTGCTCTGTTTGAATCCCGCCAGTTCTGATGAAATTCAGGTCTGTTGTTTTGTCGATAGTTTACGTAGTTTCTTTTTTGCCGGTCATGTGGTGGAGAATTTCTCCCGGAATCGTATCTGCACGGTGGACCGTTGCGTCTGAAGTTATTCCTTCTCCCTTGATAATAATTATTTTCGTTCCCATATTGTCTGTTTCTCTGATTGGCTCTGTGATAGTCATTACCGTGGAGAGGTGATCTTTCCCTGTAATTATTACTACTCTGCCAACGGTCGTCAAACGGGTGGTGTATGTTTCGGTCACGATTTGTGTTGTGAGAATAGCCTTGTCATGTCCAGTTATTATTTCTTTCATCGCGAAATTGTGACGGATGTGACCTGTAATTGTTGTGCTCCTGTTTTCGCGATCCGCGATTGTCAGTGTCAATTTCCAATTCTTTTGTAAGTCCCTGAAAAGCTTCAATGTCGTCTTAGCAACCTGCTGCCAAAACAAAATGTCGTAAATGTTTAGGCAATTGATTAAGCAAATGTGAATGAGTTCTGAGGGGCTGTATGGGTTTGAAAGATACTGATTCTTATGTAACATGTCTTCGAAATATTCGATAAGACTGGAAAATTGAGATTGTTCGAAATGTTTTATCATTATGACGCCATGTTTTACTCGGTCTTGTGTAGCTTGAGACCAATATGCTGAGAGGAAGGCATGATAAAATTCTCCTTCACTGTGGCAATCGTGAATGACCGATCGCATTCTTACAGCTGGTTCATCCTCCAAGTAGCCACACATAAATTCTAATCTGTGTTCTAATGGCCAGTTGGGAGGAAAACAATGAGCGAATTGATGAAGCCACGCTTGTGGATGAATGTCGTTGCCAGAATTCTTAAATGTTTTGAATTTACGTGTAGTAATGAACAGCTTATAGTCAAAATCATCATGTTGGCGAGTCGCATATCGGTCATTGTTACTTAGTTTCGGCGCTTCTATCTCAAAATTCGGTGTACCTTGCCAATTTGTTTCATAATTTCCGAAGTCCCCTGAGTTATTATTTTGTCGCTGTTCCGTATTTCTACGTCCCTCTTCCCGTGTTGGAGCGCGAGTCTCCTCTGCAATATGTAAATCTTGTATTATTTGTGCCAACTGATCTTGTACTTCCCGGATTTCTCATTTGTGTAGCGTATTAATTTGCTTCTGATTTTGTTTGAAGTTTCTAATTTGTTCGTATTCTTCTGTGTCATTGAACGTTACGGGTCTTGTGTCATTCAGATCATCATCTACCTTTGTAGATAAGTTAGTGAACTGATCCAAAAGTTAAGCTACTTTCTCTGATAGTGAACTGCTTTCCTCAGTGCGTTTTTCTGAACCAAGTTTCAGAGTGTCCATTTATGTTGAAATCGTATCTTGTGTCCTTTAAGTTTTACTGAGTTTTTGCAAGTTGTGTAACCGAATCAGTAGATGCAACTGAGTCAATTTTTACTTTCAAGGTATCGTGATTTTCATGAACAGTAGTTTGCAGTTCTGTTATGGCTGCTTCGTGATTCTGTAATGCATTATCATGACGCGAAAAAATAGGTTGAAAATGCTAACAAATTTGTGTTTTTACGTCATTACAGACTTTTTGACATTTGGATTCGATTTTAAGTATCTCAGTTAAACCTTCAAGTGTTTGTTCAAGTGTGGTGTCTAACTTTTGAAGCTGTTGCTGTGACTGTTTTTGATTTTGTTCCATTGCGTCTGACTTTTGAAGATTTTCTTCCATTGTGGCTAAACTTTTGCTGTGTTTGTCTCTGATTTTGTTCCATTGTGTCTAACTTTTGAAGATTATGTTCCATTGTGTCTAAATTTTGAAGCTTTTGTCCCATTTGTTGCAATAATTGCAATGACAATGCACTGGTGTCTAATGTTCCTCAGTGCTATTCGGCAGTGCATTTGAACCGGCAAAGCTGCAAATGTGTCTTGACTTATTTGAGAAAATGGTGAGAACGCAAAACCTGAATCTACAGTATTTTCAAGATTGTGTCCTGTCATTTCGGAATCCTGTGGCGAGCTGTTGCCGCCCGATCCATCGATAATGCTTCCCTGTTCACTATTTGTTTCACTGTCCACGCCATTATTTGCCGCCCGCTACATTTTCCTACGTACAATTACCAAGTTACTACTTTGAATGCTGTTAATTCATTACACAGTGGTGCTGATAAGCTACACTCATCGTCACCATTATTTCTCAGTTTACTTTGGAGCCTAGTGTTACGTTTTTCACACGCCATTATTGTGTAACACCTCACCCATCACTTACCTGGTTTTGGTGTGTGTTCACCCCAGGTAATTGACTAACAGATCAACAGAGAGTGCAAAACTGCTGCAATGTCGGATAATGCAAAGAAAGTAATAAGGCCCTGTGACTCCTGATTGAACTGCAGTGGCAGTGTTGACATTAATTGATTCAGAAATAGTCTTTTTTAATTTAAAAGTGGTGCATATTGGTCTTATATTCAGCTATTGAACACCAGATGCAAATATTGAACATAAAATTAATTAAGAAAGTAACCTGGAATTTCAACTACTTGATTGAAAACTGATGCAGTCGATTAGCACAGATTTATTGTAACTCAAAACCTTCAATCATCACATTACATGACTCTCCTAACAGGCAGTCGTAATAAATTGCGTTTGCGTGGAGTAAAGCGAGATAAATCAAAAGTAAATCCTATCGAGTGACCCAGGCGTAATGCGAAGTGCGAGGAGAATTCTGCAATGCACAGCCCATGAAACCCTCGTGAAAACTTTGCCGACGTGATCCAACAAATTAATCAGTGACTGGAGTGGGCGCAATATCACCGAATTCAACGTGGCGGCGCGGCGTCGTTATGCGGACGTCCGCCGACCTCGTGGTGCTACAAGGCTGCACTCGTCTATTCACTTCTACCTATCTTGCTCAGTACATAGCTGAAAGAAAACTTTCTATCTCCAAGCTCAATCGTTCCGTTTTCCAAGTCCTAAACTGCAGAGATGCTCACTCTCTCTCATGCAAGCTGAGTAAAGAACGCCACGTCCGCACTCTAGGCAACACGGAGACTTCTGCCAGTCCGCTCTTCGCTCGGTTTCCCCTCCAGCAACATCACTTACCCCAATTGCAGCGCAAGTCGCGTTAATTATGTGTCGCTTCCCAGCCCCAACCAATTCCTGCTCTGGTAAGTGAACAAATTCCCACAAAATTTCCACTCCTCTCAACTTCTGCTATTCAGCCCCTCCCAGGACACCCATCAAGGTTAGCGTCATCATAAAACACCAATTTTTCCGAAATTCTGACTCCCAGGAGAGAACTTCAAATTCCTTGGTCCTATGTTCCCATCGGAGGCCGGTGTATTTCATTCTGTCGCTTTTCACCTGATTTATTGAGACTCTGCGGCTAGTGAATTCAGCGTGAAGTTGCTATAGTCACGAACACGCATATTTCGGCCTCTGTTCACAGCTCCACCATAGTTTTGCGTGGCTTTCTTGCATGTTTCACTGAATACAGGACTGATGGACATTTATCAACAGGTGTACAGGTTTTTCGTCTGCTTCCCACTACACCAGCATGGGGTCAACCACCCCTTCACTGTCACTCATCTTAACGCAGCTGCAGGCAGCGCCCAGCTACTGCTTTCTCAGAGATTGACCCACCCTAAGCTGCCTATTGTCGCTTCCTTTCGTCGCTTCCCAGCCGCGCGCTGCCACCCGGCCACGTTCAACTCTGAATACTCTGTTCCCAATACTATGTGTGCATTATAACCTTCAATAAGCGATACTAGTTCTGGGACCTTTCCTTGGATGCTCCTGCAGTTTACTAAAATCATGTTAATATTTTATATTTCTGATCTGCAAGGACCTAGGTTCTCTGAGATCAAAAATGGAAATGAAGTCCCATGCTTCTTGACAGATTGTAGGGGAACGAGACTCACACCACCGTACTAGGCAAGGTCCTAATGGAGGTGATTTGCAGTTGCCTTTCTCCGACCGTAATAGGGATGAATTATGATGATAAAGACGACACAGCAACACCCCGCAGCGAGTATAACCCGTGACCCCATGCTCGGGAAGCGAGACCACGTTAATAACGTTTGCTTTATTTAAAAAGCTTTAATAGTTTTCACGTAAAAAATTCGGAGACTTGACTTTTTGGCACGTCTTCGTAGAATCTTCTTAAGCCAATCAGCCAGAAAATTATGAGCACCAACCTACTATGGTAATAAACGCGTCCCGTCGATAGCAGTGCTACCTGGCGAGGAATGACTGCTAGTCAGACACATGCAGGGTGCAAGTAGAATAAGTGAGCGTGCTGTTCGTGTGTAGAATTGGGAAGGTGCGCGATCTGTCTGAACTTGACAGAGGAGAGATACTGGAGGCTCTGCACGATCGTTTCGGAAATTGCGCGATTTGTCGGGTGTTCGAAGAGTGTTGTGGTGTCTCCAACACATGGTGAAACGAAGGTGAAATTACGTACAGACGTCGTGGGGTTGGGCGACAACACCTCATTACGGATGTCGGACGTTGTACGCTGGGCAGAACGGTAAAATAGGACAGGTGGCGACCTGTGGCGGACTTAACATCAGACTTTAATGCTGGGCAGAGTACAACAGTGTCTGAACATACAGTGCACCAAACACTCCTAACAGTGGGTCTCCGCAGCCTACAGTCTACACTTGTGACAACGGTAACATCACAACACCGGCAAGTGCGATTAAAATGGGCACGTGACCATCGGCACTGGACGTTGGTGCAGAACAGATGCGTGGTCTGATGAATCCTGATACCTTCTTCACCATGCCAATGGGAGGGAGCTAATCCGTCGTCATCCAGGGGAACATCTGCTTGAGACCTGTACTGTTGGATGGAGACGAACTGGCTACGCCTCCAATATGCTCCTGTGAACAGTCACGTGGGCTTCCACGGGTCCAGTGGGGCTCCATAAGGCACCACGACGGACGAGCAGTGTCGTACACTGGTTGAGACCTGTACTGTTGGATGGAGACGAACTGGCTACGCCTCCAATATGCTCCTGTGAACAGTCACGTGGGCTTCCACGGGTCCAGTGGGGCTCCTGCGAGGCACCACGACGGACGAGCAGTGTCGTACACTGGTTGAGACCTGTACTGTTGGATGGAGACGAACTGGCTACGCCTCCAATATGCTCCTGTGAACAGTCACGTGGGCTTCCACGGGTCCAGTGGGGCTCCTGCAAGGCACCACGACGGACGAGCAGTGTCGTACACTGGTTGCAGGCCACCTACATCCGCTCATGACGATCACATTTCCCGACGTTATTGGCATTTTTCAGCAAGATAATGCGCCTGTCACAAGGCTAGGGCCGCGCAGTTGGAGGCGCCATGTCACGTATTGCGCACCCCGCTCGCTGGAGGTTCGAGTACTCCCTCGGGAATGGGTGTGAGTGTTTTTCTTCGCATGAGTCAGTTTAAGTAGAGTGTAAGTGTAGGGACCGATGACCTCAGCAGTTTGGCCCCTCAGGAGTTCACACACACACACACACATACACACACACACACACATGGCAGGGCGCGTGATTGAGTGGTTCGAGGAACACGGTGGAGAGTTACAGTTGATGTGCTGGCTCCCAGCTCGGCAGATCTGAACCTTTTTAAACACATCTGCGATGTGACTGAACCTGGTGTCAGAGCTCATCGCCCCCTTCCCGGAATGTAAATTAGGTGTGTGCAGGTGTGGTGGCAACTCCCTCCAGCGACCTAGCAAAGCCTCCTTGTTTTCATGCCATGACGCGTCGCCGCTGTTATCCGTGCAAAAGTTGGATACACTGGGTATTGGGTAGCCGGTAATAACGTTCTGGCTGATCACTCTATGTCTGTTTCAGGTTTCTGTTAATGGTTCTTGTGTTACTTGGTACGCTACTGTTGTCCGTGAAGGCCGTTCTCGGCTTGCGTTTGCGACACTATTCTCAAAATATATCCCATTCATCCTGCTTTTAATTAGATTTTTAACCTCTACCCAGCTACGTCAGTCCTCTACTTAATCGCTGATCCCTGCAAGCTGATGATGATGCTTTCCACTGCCGAGCCTGTGTGTGTTGTTAATTTAAATCCCAATGGCGGATTAATGTTACTTGCCCAGTACGTCAGGGCAGGCTCTTTAAAAACTACTGTCTGGATAGGACGGGGGCTTCCTGTCAATCAAATCAGTAACTGTATGGATGCCTGGGACGATGCTACGTCGTACAAAGAAGTGAGCTCGAGCTACCAATCTCTTTGTAAATTTCATTTCGTTTTGTAATCAGTGCAACAACCTGGCAAGCCTGACATTATGAGGGCAGGAAACAGCGGTCTCAATGTCATTTATTAAAATTTAAAAAAAAAGAAATTCTACAAATACTTTCACTGCCTAGGTCGCAGCTTACATTAGACAAGATGGCTAGTTTCGGTTGTATATAATTACAATCATCAGATCCCTCAAATCGTAAAGGCAGGCGAATATGCATCGAACAGTTTCAATACTGAATATCACAGAAAAAGATGCATTTGTATTTTAAAAAAACAACGAGATCAAGACAACACTGATGTTAAAAAACATCATCAAGGTCGAGCAACGTCTAACCCACAATTTTGCAAGTCGCAGGTAAAAGAAAGTGTGTCGGGGAGGAGGTGGGCAGGGGGGGAGGGGGAGGAGGAAAGGCCAGCTGCAGAAGTAAAATTGCGTCAATCAGACAGTATATGAATTTGTAAAACTGGTAAAAAAGTGAGTTGCATAAAGCTTTCTCGCCTTATTACATGTTTTACAAACGTATATAATGGATGATTGACGCAAATTTACCTATGAAATTGTAGCTCCCCTCTCCCCCAACCTCGCTTTTTCACCCGCTGTAAATGCAACAGATCAGTTGTGTCACAAAATGTGGCCACGTCTCCCGAGACAGTACATTGTCGAATACTGACTGAGCTACACCCGACCGTGTTCAACAACTGTGGCTGACGAAATCCTGCTCTATCTCCTTTACTTTATTCCACATTGAACTTTTAATGCCAGCCGCGGTGGCCGAGCGGTTCTAGGCGCTTCAGTCTGGAACCCCGCGACCGCTACGGTCGCAGGTTCGAATCCTGCCTCTGGCATGGATTGTGTGATGTCTTTAGGTTAGTTAGGTTTAAGTAGTTCTAAGTTCTAGGAGACTGATGAGCTCAGATGTTAAGTCCCATAGTGCTCAGCGCCATTTCAACCATTTGAACTTTTAATGCAACTGAAATCAAAAATATTTAACTGTCGCCAGGAGTACCTGTATTCTACATCCATTCACGCAAACAAAGTTCATAAAACACATCTACCAAAATCAAAAGTGTTGCCTGTAAGTAGCAGTGAGCTACAGTTTGCTAACGTAATGCGGGAAAATTCACAACTGTTCAATACACAATAATCCACATGGTAATTGGTGTAAAAACAAAGAAACATGCAAATTAAAAAATGCCACTATAAACAACTGAAATAAATTTTCATAAGCAGTTAAGAAGCGAATGAAAACTAAAGGCAGAATAACTTCGGTCTCCTTAGTACTAATGGCAGTTATCTGCAATAACGATTGTGTCGGCAGATACTGGACTTGCAAAGAAATGACTTACGTAAAACCAGTTGATTTACTGAACCAAAGCTACTTTAATCTTTGATTATCAAAGTTACTGAAAAATAGAGCTAAATATTACGTGAAACTTCAATCTTTTGAAAGGAAATATCCATAGGATAAAGTAAACTAACTTTCACGGAATTTATAACTTGAATATCAGGGTCTTTTGAGCAGTAGTTCGTGTGGGTTGAGAATTTTTTGTTATATGTAAGTGAGTCTCCGCGACGCCGATGCTGTATGCGAGTTGGCGAATTCCCGTTGTTGGTCAGTAATCCTTGAGCTTCTGATCCAGTAGTTATCGACATCTTTCTAATCCTCTTGACTGTATCCGTCCGTTGCGAATGTCCCACGAACGCACGATGTTTGTAGAATTATCGTAATTAGCGCATTTACGTGCAACGATGAAATAAGACATGATACCTTCATTTAACGGTTGACCTATCCCGACGTCATAATGTTTGTTGGCCGTCACGAGCCAGTGTTCCAAATTTACGGTTTTCCGTTCTATCGTGGCTAGGCACATTTCACGGTACAGCTGTCCGCAATTCGAAAATACATCAGATTGATTGTAACTTAACAAACAATCCGTACCGTGGTCATTAGTCACCGGAGTCACGTCAGCTGTGCGGAGATCGGCACATCGTGTATTCGAGATTAAAGTTATTGATATCTGTTCATGACAACGGCTTTTTACTTTTTTCAATCCACAGAACGCGCTACAGCCCATGGTGCCTACAATCAAAACATGGCACTAATAACGTTCACGCAGCTTATCGGTTTGCTCGTCACAGTTTTTAAGCTTAATCTGTCGAATAGCAGTTCCGACTAGTAAACAATTAACTTTGTCCGCTGTACACACAATTGTTTAACGTGGGCCACGGACATGGTACGGATACTACCACTCACGTGCCACGACAATCCTCGTAGTTCTCGTTCCCCACTCTTTGCCTCCTGGTCGACCTGTCGATATTAGAGCTGTGACAGTAACGAGAAAATGTGTATCCGCATGTATTCGTTACTACAGACAACAGTACTCGTTACAAACGTATCGTTACTCGTTACTTTCGCTACCGACGGTACCGCATAAGTCGTACGGAGTCCAGTCGCATTCATAAGATTACATTTTGGCACTTTGGTGTATTTTTTGTACTTGAATCAGTTTGAAGCGGGTTTAACAACTGAATAAAAAGTAATATAAAATTACCTACATATGTATTCGAAATTATGCAGGACTCGCGAGCACCATAAGCTTCCAAATTGCAAAATATGAATGGCTATTCGATGTATGTTCTAATCTCTTTTACGCCCTGTCTCTGCCCATCTCCTCGGCCACCCACTCTTTGTCTATTTGCTCCTGCTCCACGTCTCTCTGCACATCGCCTCCTCTCTCTGTTCAACTCCTACTCGTTCCTATTTCACGTCACCTCCTCAATCTTGAATTATTTAATGTGGCAGCTAAAGACAATTTGTAGCAAAAAAAAAAAAAAAAAAAAAAATAACGGTGCAATAATCAATATAATATGTAGCCTACTCAACAGACAGAAAATCTACAGAGAAATGTCGCACAGAAACCTTTGGTTAAAATTTAAAAAAAAAAAATTTTTCCATGGATTTCGGCTTCAGGGAACTCCACCTATCAGACAATATTTGGCCTGACCTCGAGAATGCTCTTTCTGACGGTTCTGAAGCAGCCATGACAGATAAATATCTTTGTGTTAAGCTTGACTGCTCAGTATAGAGAAGTTTTCGCGCCTGCCGCCATTTTAAAGGACACTTGTACCTACTGAAAACTTTTCTTCCGTATATTGCCTCATTGAAACTAGGCTGGTAACACATGTCGTAGAGTTTAACGTCTCCTTAGCATCAAATTCTTTCCAAATTGAGTCCTCTTTGTTAAAAGGAATGACCGATACAGACTCGGGCAACTCTGCTTCAGCTGGTATTCTTGAATGAATATTTGTTTCCAATTCAGTTTTTAATGAGCTTTTGGCGAACTCGTAAGCAGATTCGTCTTTAAAAGCAAGTGTAAGCTAAAAACAATTTCTTACAAATGCAAGACACAACGTATGTATTTTAAATAACTGATCAGCGAATTGAAAATAATATCATTGATTCAATCAAATAAATAAACTAAAAAACATATCGAGACCATAAAATAGTAACCATCAAACTGAAACATTCCCTGGTAAATTTTAAAAAAAGTCTGCGTTAAAGGCAGCAAACCTGCGGATCATCGTGGATTAATATGCAAGCACGGACCAAGAAGTAAGATCGAAAATATTTTATAATAGTAACCATCTAAATCACAGAGCCACGCACGTCAAATTCGTCAATAAGGTCCATACAAATTACTCACAATAAATATTAACACAGGATATTCCAGTTCGAAAAACAATATTAATGAAACAAAAAGTGGCACGGCAACGAGGCTTGTACAGCAGTAACTGTATTCTCTAAGTAGCAGCCACTGCGCCGCCTATGGGCCGTGCTTCCTTAAACCTTCCGCAAACGGCCTCGCAGAACCGAGCGATAGGAGACGAACGCGGAGTATGGTAACGAGTGCCGAAATGTGTTTATGAGTAACAATTCGGTACTCCGAGTTAGCCAAAGTATTTGTTACTCAGTGCCGAATACATACGCTTTGCTACAGCTCTAGTCGATATGTTTATACACCGCCCACCCGTCTTAACTGACATTACACTTTCTAAAATTCCAGTCACGTCGTTTTGCAGTTTCGTAAAAAATTACTACATCAAATTACACTGACCAGGGAAAAAATTTAGACAAGACGTTAACAAACGACAAAAAAAAACCTGCAGTATCGTAATAAATGAAAACAGCAATTACATTCATGACCATTGCATGACAAACAGAAATGTAGTTGTACAAAGAAATAACTTTACAAAACTTACCCTGAAGAAATTCTTTCAATATATGACGAAAAAAGAGCAGAAAAAGGAAAAAGAAAGAAAATATAAGGAAAAAAGGGAGGAAAATTCATATCGTTCTCTAGCGTTATCTTCACACTGCGTCTCGCAACGTTACGGATTATGACCTGGCTCGCTCTTGATGAGACCTTTAACATCAATATTGTCTTTGTCTAGTTGTTTTTCTAATATAAATGTATGTTTCTCACGATATTCCCTACTGACGCTGTTCAATGAATACCCGCCTACATTTACGATCTGAACGATCTGAAGACGGTTGTTATATACAAACGAAACTATTCGTCTTGTTTTAAGTGTCTAATGTAAATTGTGGTCTGTATTGTAAAAGTTTTTTGTATCAAAAGTTTTTTATTTAATTTTAATAAATTACACTGCAGTAACATAACATACTCTGTGAATGGGCGAAGTTTCATTTCGTTTCGTCCTCCCCTTCTGGATGCTCCGCTTCTCTTCTCAGGGTAGTGTATGTCACTTGTGAAGCCAGT
This sequence comes from Schistocerca gregaria, assembly GCF_023897955.1. Taxonomy (NCBI): domain Eukaryota; kingdom Metazoa; phylum Arthropoda; class Insecta; order Orthoptera; family Acrididae; genus Schistocerca; species Schistocerca gregaria. The sequence goes on from NC_064926.1 coordinate 573,262,224, forward strand.
GAAAGGCTAGAACTCCTTGTATATGATCGGGCTATAAGTTGCTCGATCGTGTACTGACGAGGGCTCACACGGTTGGTTTTACGGATGTAGTAGCAGCGAGTCATTGTCTCGCGTGCGACGTACCAAAAATCGCGAGTGACGCGGAACAGTGAATGGCACCTGTAAACAACATAGTACAATGACGGGAAAAGGACTATGGAATGTTACCATAATGTCAGGTTCAACAGCCGTAAAGTATTTTATAAAATGCGTTTTAACCACCAGCTGTTTATTTGTCCCATTAGTCATCCACCGGTTTCGGTTATTAATCATCATCCGGGCTTCAGGGTGCAACAGATTAATTAAAAGCGTCTCATATTCCTTTAAAGCTGAATAATATCGAAATTATCCAGTGAAAATGTTCAAACACCTTACATAATTTGTCTTTGAATACTGAAAGTTACATCTCAGGTAAATAGACAGACATAGCAGGAAAAACAAGGCGAACAATCACTGGAAATGATTACAACAACTAAAGCGAAGTCGTTTCTTCTCAAGCATGGCCATCGCTACATGGGCACAGAAAACGTTACGAGTATATGAACTGGTTCTACGTGAATTCCGAACAGATTAAGTACCGTGGTCGTTTCAAAACTGCCGAGGGCAGGATCATGGCTGATCAGCAACGTTCTGGCCCGCCTGACGTAGCAGATATGCATAACTGCACGAAAAGAGTCTACAAAGAAATTACAGTGCTCATCATCCAAATTTTTAAAGAAGAATTTTATAGATTTGAAGGATAAAGGTATAGACTTCGCTGAAAACAGGCCAAATTATGGGCACTTCAAGACAGCCAAGAGGGGAGGCCCACCACCCTAGCGCTAGTTCGTGTCTTCAGCTGAGGGAAGACATTTTGAAATCGTCTGAAGGTAGTATTTATTATTTTTTTAATATTGACTATGGGTCTGCTCCTAAGTAAAGAGTTCTGGTGTTCTCCTATGAAGAAGCAGAGAAAATCCTTTGTGAGAATGGAACTGTTCTTCCGGACGTGACATTTAGCAGTCGTTCAAAACACTTCAAGTAACTGTACACCATACGTATGAAAGTGTTCTTCTGAATTCAAAATTTTCCTGAGTGTTCGACGAAAACTGTGACGCTAGCCTTCAAAATGGCTAACATTAAAGCTAAGAAAACGGTATTCCTTGAATTATCCCTTTCCAGAAGCAGCTGTCACTCTAGCCGATTTCCCACATATCTCGAGCGGTCGCCTTAACTTTTTTTTTTTTTTTGTCCGTTATTGGTCGTTCTATTTTTCCGGGACGGACGTCCCATGACGCTTATTCAAGTTCACCGTTGATCCATTCTGTTACAGAGGATAGCTAGTTCTCTGACCGAACACGCTAAACTACCTTGCCGGTGTACCGTTCGGCTATCTGTGCACGACTCACGGCCACATGCAAACTTCCATTTGTCGTCAACCATGCGTTTACGACGGCTGTGGTCGCCGCAGTGCCTGTAGCTTTGGATTTACATGCATGTCGAATGGAACGTTCTATCGTAATCAGACTAACACAGACACTGCAATATCGTATTTATCTGCCGATACCGAGAAACCGACTTTCAAGTACCTATACGGGAATATACATAATGGTTGTTCGAGTACAGGTCGCAGACGCATGGGGCATAGGCAATTAGTAGGGCGACCGCTCGCGATGGGGGGGGGGAACCCGGATTCAAGTCTCGGCCCGGCACAAATTTCGTTGTCGTCATTCCATTCTACAGCCGATCGTAGTTCTTATTCGCAACTGCGAATTCATTTATTCATTTGAAGTGTTTCGTAACGGCTGTGGTCGCTCCACGCATGTGCAAAGGAACTTAGCATCGTTGTTGTTGCTGTGGTCTTCAGTCCTGAGACTGGTTTGATGCAGCTCTCCATGCTACTCTATCCTGCGCAAGCCTCTTCATCTCCCAGTACCTACTGCAGCCTACATCCTTCTGAATCTGCTGAGTGTATTCATCTCTTTGTCCTCCTCTACGAATTTTACCCTCCACGTTGCCCTCCAATACTAAACTGATGATACCTCGATGTCTCAGAACCTGTCCTTCTAACCAATCCCTTCTCGTCATGTTGTGCCACAAGCTCCTTTTCTCCCCAGTTCTATTCAATACCTCATTAGTTATGTGATCTACCCAACTAATCTTGAGCATTCTTCTATTGCACCACATTTCGAAAGCGTCTATTCTCTTCTTGTCTAAACTATTTATCGTCCACGTTTCACTTCCATACATGGCTACACTCCATACAAATACTTTCAGAAACGACTTCCTGACATTTAAATCTATACTCTATGTTAACAAATTTTTCTTCTTCAGAAACGCTTGCCTTGCCATTGCCAGCCTACGTTTTATATCCTCTCTACTTCGACCATCATCAGTTATTTTGCTCCCCAAATAGCAAATACTTCTGTACTATTATAAGTGTCTCATTTCCTAATCTAATACCCTCAGCACCACACGACTTAATTCGACTACATTCCATTATCCTCGTTTTGCTTTTGTTGATGTTCATCTTATACCCTCCTTTTAAGACACTCTCCATTCCGTTCAAGTGCTCGTCCAAGTCCCTTGCTGTCTCTGACAGAATTACAATGTCATCAGCGAACCTCAAAGTTTTTATTTCTTCTCAATGGGTTTTAATACCTACTCCGAAATTTTCTTTTGTTTCCTCTACTGCTTGCTTAATACTGATTGAATAACATCGGGGAAAGGCTACAACCACGTCTCATTCCCTTCCCAACCACTGCTTTCCTTCCATGCCCCTCGACTCTTATAACTACCATCTGGTTTCTGTACAAATTGTAAATTTTACCTTTTGCCACCTTTAGAGTCTGAAAGAGAGTATTCCTGTCAACATTGTCAAAAGCTTTCTCTAAGTCTGCAAATGCTAGAAACGTACGTTTGCCTTTCCTTAGTCTTCCTTCTAAGATAAGTCGTAGGGTCAGTATTGCATCACGTGGTCCAATATTTCTACGGAATCTAAACTGATCTTCCCCGAGTTCGGCTTCTATCAGTTTTTCCATTCGTCTGTAAAGAATTCGCGTTATTATTTTGCAGCTATGACTTATTAAACTGATAGTTCGGTAATTTTCACATGTCTACACCTGCTTTCTTTGGGATTGGGATTATTATATTCTTCTTGAAGTCTGAGGGTATTTCGCCTGTCTCATACATCTTGCTCACCAGATGGTAGAGTTTTGTCAGGACTGGCTCTCCCAAGGCTGTCAGTAGTTCTAATGGAATGTTGTCTACTCCGGGGGCCTTGTTTCGAGTCAGGTCTTTCAGTGCTATGTCAAACTCTTCACGCAGTATCATATCTCCCATTTCATCTTCATCTACATCCTCTTCCATTTCTATAATATTGTCCTCAAGAACATCATCCTTGTGTAGACCCTCTATATACACCTTCCACTTATCTGCTTTCCCTTCTATGCTTAGAACTGGGTTTCCATCTTAGCTCTTGATATTCGTATAAGTGGTTCTGTTTCCTCCAAAGGTCTCTTTAATTTTCTTATATAATTTTCCTGTAATTTGCATCGTAATCACAATAAAAAAAAGGCAGTGCAATATCGCATTATAAGAGTGTACAATTGTTCCTTGAACTCAAGAAGAATCTTTGGCTTTCTTACAAAGAAATTGAGTGCGTAAGATAAGTCAAGAAGTTTAATCATTGCTGCAGTAATGTTGTGGAAAGAAGAAAAGGAAAAAATCAAATTGGAAAGGTGAAAATAACAAAAACATTTAAACATTACTATGTGCTTAGCCAGTACTTGGCCGCGACAAAATGTTACGTGAAGTTCTTATTACAAAACATTGGGGAGAACCCCCGTCACCGTTGCGGATTCCATTGACGATCGGAAGACCTACGGCTGAAGTAGTTGGACCACGCTGACGTGACGGTCGGAAAGCCCGCGACACCCCAGATCGCCGACGCTGGGTGCCACACCCCCGCAGCTACAGAGCCGTCCGCCGTCGCCGCCAGAGTATGGTAGCGTGGCGTTTGTGACATTGCGGGACGTCGTCGAGGGCGGCTGCGTGACTAGTTGGCCGTACCAGAATGGGCGGCCGCCTGGCTCGTAATTGGATTGCCTTCTGGGTACTTTAGCAGCGCGCTAAGAGGGCTAACGGGTCCTCGCTAACACAAGGACGCTCGCCTCGGCTCCGCTCCTGCCGGGTCGAAAGCGGTCCTCAGCGCCCGCCGACCGGTTCGGCAGGCGGCGCTTGTCGGCACAAGCTCTGCCGCGGCCGCGGGATGCCGCTCGCTCGTCGCTCGCATCCGGCACCGGGCGCTGCCACACGACTGCCGGTCTCTCTTCCACGGACTCCCGATCGTGACTGCGGGCAGCAGCGTTCCCGTACTGCAGACCATCGTCGTCGGCGAATACGGCTGAAATTAACATAATTATAAAAAAGAAATCTGGAAAACGATGGCTCGTAGGGTGTTGATGGAGTTTCAAATAAAATTATGAAAAACTATTCGAAACTAATAATATTTTCCGAAATTACAGTTTCAAACATGGTTGTTTCTCAGCAACCGTATATAATTTTCAAACACAGGAATTACACAGCCAACAGGTTGAAAATAGCTGTTTGGTACACTGACCTATGTTTCGACACTTCTTCAGAATGAAATTCTGAGGACCGTAAAATTACATTGTGAAAGAGCAATGGTCAAAATTTATAGCATCTGTGCTCAAGTCGAAAATAAAATAAAACACGCATCAGTCGTCTCACGTATGTCAAGCTAGGAAATATAAGAAAAAATAGTGTACTCCAGGGTAGTCTCACGTTTAAGTGGAAACATTTTACGTAGACCAACACAGTTTTGATTACGCAATGATTCCTCTATTAAGAATGTACCAAATATTAAACGCCTTAAATCTTAATAGCATTTTCTGTGTTATCTCTTCAAGGCTGGTTTGAATCGTAATTAGCAAACAGAATGCAATAAGTTGTGCTGAATAATACAAACTATACTGAAAGGAGACAAAGTTGTAAAGGTTGGAGAAAAAAAAACCTCACATAGTTAGACCCACATGGTTCAATCTTGCGTTCATTCCTACTCTTCGTACACGTGAAAGACCTTCTGCTTAACATTCAGTCCATACCTACAACACTAGAGTAGAAACATGACCTTCATTACCGCACCCCGCCCCCACCCCCGCCCCCACCGACACCACCACCGCATTATTAGGGCGGCCAGAAAGAAGTAAAACATGAATTTTTTAAAGTTTTCCCACTGGTAGAAAAGCAAGTTTAAAATCAGACTTAATTTTTTTTCTCTCTCACAAGACCTTCTATTCGATGAACGAATTTCCATTTGAAAATTGGTAGCTTATATGTATATATATATATATATTGATGTCATCGTTAATACTAATCATGTATACCTGTGAACTATTTCGTACCACATCATTTAGATAAAAGAAACGTTAAAATGACCTATGGAACATTTGACTAACGAACTAATTTGTACTTGTGCCAACCGTCTAACACAGCCATTTTCACTTGTCGAGTCAGGAACCACCCACACATTTCAAACGTAGAGAAAAACGATATTGCTTAGGTAGCTAGTGGAGAAATACGAGAAATGGGATATGATTGGGGTTCATCAATCTTTTGACTGGCCCGAAACGAATTCCTCCCCTGTGCCAACCTCTTCGTCTCAGAGTAGCACTTACGACCTACGTCCGCAATTATTTGCTGGATGTATTCCAAATCTCTGTCTTCCTCTACAGTTTTTGCCTTCTACAGCTCCCTGTAGTACCATGTAAATCATTCCTTCATGTCTTAACAGATGTCCTATCATTCTGTACCTTCTCCTTGTCAGTGTTTTCCACATATTCGTCTCGGATTCTTCGCAGAACCTGCTCATACCTTACCTTATCAGACCAACTACTTTTCAACATTCGTCTGTAGCAGGACGTCTCAAATGCTTCGATTCTATTTTGTTACGGTTTTCCCACAGTCCATGTTTCACAACTACAAAATGCCATACTCCAGGTGCACATTCTCAGAAATTTATTCCTCAAATTAAGGCCTATGTTTGATACTAGGAGACTTGTATTGGCCAGGAATGGCCTCTTCGCCATTGGTAGTCTGCTTCTGACGTACTCCTTGCTCCGTCCGCCATTGGTTATTTTACTGCCTAGGTAGGAGAATTCTTTAGCGTCGTGTACTTCGCGACCATGAATCCTAGTGTTAAGTTTCGCGCAGTTCTCATTTTTGCTACTTATCATTACTTCCGTCTTTCTCCGATTTGCTCTCAATGCATGTTCTGTATTCATTAGATAGTTCATTCCATTCAGCTGATCACGTAATTTTTCTTCACTTTCACCCAGAATAGCAATGTCATCAGCGAATCGTGTCATTGGTATCCTTCCGCGTTGAATTTTAATTCCGCTCCTGAAGCTGTTAACAACCGGGCTCGTCTGACCAGGTCACGGTTTTCCAGTCGTATACCGCCCAAGCAATTGGTGACGGGACAAGGAGAGGCGCCGCAGGCGACGTCGCGCTGTTTGCGGAGGCACTCGCGTCGGTCGTCTGCTGCCACGGCCCATTGACGCCAAATTTCCCCGCGTCGTCCTAACATATACGTTCGCCATACGTCCCACACTGACTTCTGCCGTTATTTCACGCAGTGCTGCTTGTCTGTTAGCACTGACAACTCTAGGCAAGCGCCGCTGCTCTCGGTCGTTAAGTGAAGGCCGTCAGCCGCCGCGTTGTCCGAGCTGAGAGGCAGTGCCTCAAGAGTTGGTATTCTGGGCACACTCTTGACACTGCCGGTCTCGAATTCCCTAATTATTCAGAAATGGATCGTCAGACGCGCCCAGCTACGACTGCCATTCCGCACTCAAAGCCTATTGGTGCCCCTTGTGCGGCCGTAATCACGTGCGAAACCTTTCCACGTGTCTCACTGAGTACGAATGACACCTCCGCCGCTGTGCTGCCTTTTTATACCTTGTGTACGCGACACTACCGCCACCTGTATACGTGTATATCGTTATTCCGTGACCTATTTTTACTTCAGTGTATTTGTAAATTGCATACACAAACCTTCTTCGTGAATCTCTTAACCTGTTACTGAAATGCAGATATAAATCCCTAAAGTAGTTCCTGCGATAGTGATTAGAATTCTTCTGGGTATTATGCCGCATCATTGCTAAAAACTAACAACAATAATAAACTAAAACTTCATGGAAGCCTTTGAGCAAACGGCCCTAGCTTCTGCTCCGTTACGTACCAGTTGTTGGTACGATATGTGGACGACACATTCCTTATCTGGCCTCACGGTGAAGCGGAATTTGGAAACTTCCTCCAGCACTTAAATAACCTGCACAAAAATATAAAGTTCACACATGTGGAAGTATACAGAGCTGCCGAAGGTAAACTGGGAGACAAAGTGTACCGGAAACCAACGCACACTAATCGGTACCTGCGTCCGGAGAGCCACCACCACCCAGCTCAAAAGTGTTCTGTTCTGCATACGTTAACTGCCCGAGCCTACCGGATAAGAGATCAAAATAACTTTAAAGAAGAAATAAAGGAGCTACAACACACGTTTCTTGCCAACGGCTATGATGACAACATCATAAGAAAGGTAGCTAAAACCAAAGGGTGCAGAAAACGAGAAGAAGGCAAAGAAGAGAAGCTTCCACTGGTACACTTACTGCGTGTAGAAGGCGTCAGTGAACGGCTGGGCTGCGTCCTCCGCCGACGAGGCTTCAAACCGATTTTTCGAAGCAGTCACAGGATCCACGAAATGATAGGTTCCACCAAGGATGTAGTCAACATTCTTAACACTACAGGTGTTTACAAACTACGGTGTGAGTGCGGAGCTGCCTGCATACGAGAAACAGGGAGGTCTGTCATATTACGAGCAACACAACACGAACGCTATGTACGATTACAACAACATAATAAACCGGCGATAGCGGAACACCACCGTGAATATGGACAACCTATCAGGTTCCAGGAAGCCCGAGTGCTGGCGAAAGAATCGTGGATGTGAGAACGCAAAATACGGGAGGCGATCGAAATAATTAAACAGCCTGACAACGTCAACAGAGAAGGTGGCTACAAACTCCCGGCGTCCTGGCTGTCGGCCATCACAGTCCAACGGGCCGCGAGCGGTCGCGGGGCAGAAGCTACACGGGACACGGGCAAACAGCTGTAGAGCAACTGTCAGTCCACTTCCGCCCACACCAGGAGGAAAACTTGCCGACCAGAAGCCGGACGTTGATTGGCGGACAGCTACCAATCGTTGACGACATGGACATCCACGAATAGCCTCTTTCCTTCTATCTTCCCTTACGTCATGACTAGCCAATCATATCAAAGGGCCAATTAAAAGTTTACAACAGTGACGTCAGACATCGATAGTCTGTAATAAATAGAAGCACCTATGCCCATGCAAAACCAGTCGTGCCTTGAGGAAGGCCGTTGCAATTCGGCCGAAACGTCGGTTTTAGTTTATTATTGTTGCTAGTTTTTAGCAATGACTCGGCGTAATACCCAGAAGAACTTTAATCACTATGGCACCGGCCGCGGAAGCCTATGTCTGAGATGAGTGGCGGCTTACAAATGCAATGTAATTTTGTAATGTCAAAATAAATAAATAAATTATGTGATATAATTACAAATTATAAGTTTTCTGATTTTTTATTTACTTGTACTGTGAAACTTTGCTTCCTGCCGAATTTCATGACTCTGTGTCAACGGGAAGTATCCTGTCGGTTATGGGTGAGTTAACGAGTTTTAAATATGACTGTATCTTCTGAATGCATTGACTTAAGAAGCTTAAAGATTTTACGCCGCCAAGGGACTGTAGATCTAAGCTGGGACAAATTTCAACTCGATACCTCTTCCTACTCCTGAGGAAAAAGGCTCTTAACTGTCGGGTAGACAGATGCACACCTTTATCGTCGTCGGCTGATACTCGTATCCGAGTTTTCATGTCTCTCCTGAGATTTCCTTTGTCACGGTTCAGGCGTGGAAGTGTCGTTGATGGCTTAGCAATCCAATCATAGCGTGGAACAGGCAGCCACAGACATTACAGCTGATGGAAGGTGGAGGACGTGGCTGAGCCTGGAGGAGTTTACGTCTCCGACGTTTGTCATTCTCCATTCTTCGACGTTCCAGCTCAAAGTTTTGTAGAGCATTTGAGGTAACTGAGCGCCAGCGACTTCGATCTTCTGCTATTGTGGACCAGTTACTCGGATCGATGTTCAAGTTTTTCAGATTTTTCTTGTACTGATCCTTATAACGTTTGATACGGGCACCTCGTGGCCTTTTACTTGTGCTCACTTCGCTGTACAGCATTTGGCGTGGAAGTCTGTCATTTTTTATCCGCTGGACATGTCCGACCCATCTGAATTGATGCCCAATGATATACATTTTTGCTTTCTCAGGAACAGCCGTGTTGGATATGAAGTCATCCCATTTCAGGTTCATGATATATCTTAGCTTCTGTTAGTTGAAGCGTTCTAGTTTCTTCAGATCACAGCAATATAACGTCCAGGTTTCGCAACCATATAGCAGGTTGGCAATGACTACAGCTTTGTACACCATCAGTTTCCTGCACACCTTTATACGCCCATGAAAAACATCCTGCTGGATTTATTAGCTACTTGGAATCGCAGTTGTACCGAAGGGCTGCTCTAGATTTTTAGTGTACGGCCGTAGTTACCTAACGCCATGATGCGGATATCAAGTTGCCTACCCTGATCCTGTAGAAGCCCGAAGGTTGTACAGCTGAACTGCTGGCGTGGCCGCAGCCGTTGTCTGCTGCTGCAGCTGGGGCTGCCACGGCGTGTTAATGAGTGTCGTGTACGAGGTAGCCCAGCCTCTGGCGCGGTATCAGGTATCAGGTTCCGCTGTCTCGCCTCGTGCGCCTCGCTCCCCCCACCGCTTTCTGTCTGTCTCTCTCTCTCTCTCTCTCTCTCTCCCTCTTCCTCTCCCTTCTGTTTTATTTTCCCCTCGCGTCGCCGCCGGAGCGACAGGTCCCGTCCAGGCCGCCGCTGAATGCCAGACGTCGGCGCCAACCGCCGCTACTTACACCTACAAGAGGTAGCCGCAGCCGGGCGCCCGCGGTCATCCGGAATTAACGACGGCCGGTAACCGGTCCGGCTCGCCGGTCGATCGCGAAACGCTGGCCGCACCTGTACGGGCAAAAAGCGCGTCCACGCAGCGAGCCTTCTTGTTCCGTCACCGCAAGTGCTTGTCGCCGCAGAACACGCCGCGCCGGCGTTCGAGGAACGCAAGTATCGGCTCTGACAACGCACCGATGTCAGCGTCATTAGCGGCTCGCTGGAAGACCGCACGGGCAGGTTTTACCTGCCCGTTTTTGTTGCTCTGTCTCCTCCTTGCCACTTACACTCCTCAAACACACACGCACACACACACACATACGCACAGTCAGGTTAATTCCAATTGGGCGGCAATGGGAGAATTTTTTTGTATTGAGGTTGTATTATTTATTTAGACCTCTCATTAGTAACGTTTTAGTTTAGACATAATCTGGCATCGGCGTCTGCCAACGCACAGTTTAATGGCTCCAGGGAAAGGTAAATGCATCTGAAAGGCAGTTTTGACGTTCCACTTGATGATGGAACAAAGACTTAGGAAAATCAAGACACTTTCATAGGATTTGTCGACCTAGAGAAAAATTTCATGGTAGTGAGAATTTAGCCCAGTTTTTGGAACACCTAAATTCAATCGACCCGAATATTCAGTTCACTATGGAAGTGGAAAATAATGGATGCCTTTCCTTCCTTGATGTGTTGGTCAGAAGGAAGACTGATGGTGCGTTGGGACATTCTGTTTATAGGAAGCCTACTCACACTAACTTGTTTCTGCGAGCTAATGATTGTCACCATCCACCTCAGCGTGAAGGAGTACTTCGTACCTTGGTTCACAGGCCCCTCGTTATCTCAGACCCTGAAAGTTTGGCCGCTGAGCTATCACATCTCGAAGTCACCTTTCGTCAGAATGGTTAATGAGGAGGCAGATAAAACGCGTTGCGCCATCAGCCTTCTGTTCAACGGGTGAGTGACGACAGCAACGAAGTGGCACCTAAGTCTACGGCCTTTTTGCCTTACGCAGGAAACATTTCCATCAGGATTGGACGTATTCTGCGGAAATGTGATGTGAAATGTGTTTTTCGACCACCTTCTAAGATTAAGGCCCTGTTGGCGTCCTTAAAAAATGATCTTGGTTTGCGTAAGGCTGGTGTCTGTCGTATTCCTTGCAGTTGTGGCATGTCACATTTTGGTCAATCAGGACTGTGGAAGATCGGTGTATTGAACATAAGCATCACACACTCTTACAACAGCCAAGAAAATCCGCTACTTCAGAACATTGCCTTGACACCGGTCATCCTATGGAATACAACCACACGGAGATTCTGGCTTGCACGTCCAGCTTTTGGGCTAGTGTGATTAACGAAGCTGTTGAAATCAAACTATCAAGCAACCTTATAAACAGAGACGGTCGATTTTGTTTAAATGCTGCTTGGAATCCGGCTCTGTCCCTCATCAAAAAACAGAGGGACAGAATTAGTGCTACCTGACCTGTTGATTAATACCCACTATCGATATTTCAGATGTTGGTTGTCTTTGATTGAGTGTTGACTTTGCGGTTACTTGTTCTGTGTGTGGTATCATCCTAGTTTCTCTTCTGTGAACCTAAGTAATAAATTCCCTTGCACACTGCTTCCTCCTCGCAGGTGTGCCCTGAGGATGGCAGGGTGTGCTCCTGTCAAAATATCGGCGGTGGTCGATGACGTCACCCGGCGGAAAACGCGTAAGTTATTTGAGGGATGCAGTCTTTCGGTCGTACGAAATCACTTTCTGTATAATCACCCTGATTTTGCAACAATCTTCCTCAAAATATCAGACAGATTAAATTCCTTCGAAACCTCAAAATATATCTGATGGTTCACCATCTGCCACAACAGCCAACTCTCCTAAATTCTGTGCAGCTCATTCTCGTCAGTCCCCCTCTCCTAGAACTTCTTCCTTCCCCATGTCAGCAGGGTTCTCTTTTTCTAGTCCGTACTTTCCTGAAAGCCGCTGTCGCTATCATTCCAATCTTCTCCTCTTCCTGTATCCATTCCGCTTCTGATAGTATAGGATGACAATTGTTGAACTATACGACAAAAACACAAATTATTTACAAATACGGCGCGCACACGCTTTATTCGACATGTAGGCGTCACTGCAGGTATTTGGAACCAGTGTACGACGTGTTCGATGCGCCTGTCACGACCGGCAGTGATGTGGCGCAGACGAATAGCGAACTTCTGTACGACGCGCTGCAGTGTCGGAACATCGATGACGGCGATGACATTCTGAATGCCTGTTTTCAGCTCAGCAAATGGTTTTGGTGTTATTTCTGTATACCTTGTCTTTAATATAGCCCCGCAAAAATGAGTCGCATGTGTTCACATCCGGAAAATATGGCGGCCAATGGAGGGCCTTGGCAGCGGCCTCTGGGTACCCCACACCCAGAATGCGGTCCCCAAAGTGCTCCTCCTGGACATCAAACACTCCCTACTTCGATGGGATCGATGTCCGTCTTGCATGAGCAACGTCTTGTCGAACTCAGGATACAGCGCATACTAATTTCCATCGTGCCCAGCGTCCAACAGTGCAGTTTGTAACGCAAACCGTTCAGACGTTATGACGGTTTTATTCCATGATTAAATTAGATTAGATTCAGTTTTCGCTACAAAGACCCAACAAATGAGATGATTCTCGTGGATGTGGAACATGTTAGAAAGTATAACATAAAAACATAAAACATTTGAATATAATACTTACTACCCAAATAGGTTAATACAATGCAGGAAACTGGAATGGATAATATTTATAGAATTAACACGCTGTCAGAATGAATGCACTGTTACGCACTATTAATAAATTTATCATACACAAAATACCTAATCTTGACTGTTGTGACCAAGTGTTCCCAAAACTGAAATCTAACAGATATTTTTATTTGAGCTGCCTTAACAGTCTCTGTTAAGATATGTAGTTCAATAATTGTCACCCACTACTAAACACAGCTTAAAATGTAGTAAGCTCATCTGTATCATTCTAATGCCGTTTACTGTCATTATTTTTCTTACTTGCCTCATTTATTATTATTATTATTATTATTATTATTATTATTATTCATCTCATTCATCGTTATTATTATTATTATTATTATTATTATTATCACTGTTATTATTGGCAACTTTCTGTAATATCTTTTGTGTGTGTAACTCCTGGGCAGATGTAAGAGAAGGCCTTAAGGGTGTAATCTGGTCAGGCTCAATAAACAAAAAATAAATAAATAATTTCTTCTCTACATTCAAGAAGCTATGACAGAAATAAAGGTTCAAGAGTGGGATTAAAATAAAAGGTGGAGGGGTATCAACGATGAGATCCGTTTATGACACTGGCATCTTCAATGCGAGAGTTGAAGATCTGCAAGACCTATAGAATGGAATGGACGGTCTTGTGAGTACACATTGCAAACTGAGAGTAAGCCAATGAAAGACGAAAGTAATAAGGAGTACCAAGAAGGAGATTAGCAGTAAACTTGACACCAAAATTCGTGCCATGTATCGAGCGAAGCGCAAGAATTCTGCTGTCTTGGAAGCAAGATTACACATAACGGACAAAGCAAGGAGAACGAAATGGTTCAAATGGCTCTAAGCACTATGCGACCTAACGTCTGAGGTCATCAGTCGCCTAGAACTTAGAACTAATTAAACCTAACTAATCTAAGGACATCACACACATCCATGCCCGAGGCAGGATTCGAACCTGCGACCGTTCGACCGTATGTCTTCCTACCATCTTTAAAGTGAAGCGAACTGCAGCTACAGTACGCTAGAGTACGTGTCCCGTGGTTTTACACTACTGGCCATTAAAATTGCCACACCTCGAAGATGACGTGCTACAGACGCGAAATTTAACCGACAGGAAGAAGATGCTGTGATATGATTAGCTTTTCAGAGCATTGCCACAGGGTTGGCGCCGGTAGCGACACCTACAACGTGCTGACACGAGGAAAGTTTCCAACCGATTTCTCATACACAAACAGCAGTTGACCAGCGTTGCCTGGTGAAACGTTGTTGCGATGCCTCGTGTAAGGAGGAGAAATGCGTGCCATCACGTTTCCGACTTTGATAAAGGTCAGATTGTAGCCTATCGCGATTGCGGATTATCGTATCGGGACATTCCTGCTGCCGTTGGTCGAGATCCGATGACAGTTATCAAAATATGGAATCGGTGGGTTTAGGACGGTAATGCGGAACGCCGTGCTGGATCCCAACGGCCTCGTATCACTTGCAGTCGAGATGACAGGCATCTTATCCGCATGACTGTAATGGATCGTGCGGCCAAGTCTCGATCCCTGAGTCAACAGATGCGGACGTTTGCAAGGCAACAACCATGTGCACGAACAGTTCGACGACGTTTGCAGCAGCATGGACTACCAGCTCGGAGACCGTGGCTGCGGTTACCCTTCACGCTGCTTCACAGATAGGAGTGCCTGCGATGGTGTACTCAACGACGAACCTGGATGCCCGAATGGCAAAACGTCGTTTTTTCCGATGAATCCAGGTTCTGTTTACTGCATCATGATGGTCGCATCCGTGTTTGGCGACATCGCCGTGAACGCACATTGGAAGCGTGTATTCGTCATTGCCATACTGGCTTATCATCCGGCGTGATGGTATGGGGTGCCATTGGTTACACGTCTCGTCACCTCTTATTCGCATTGACGGCACTTCCAACAGTGGAAATTACATTTCAGATGTGTTACGACCCGTGGCTCTATCCTTCATTCAATCCCTGTGAAACCCTATATTTCAGCAGGATAGTGCACAACCGCACGTTGCAGGTCCTGTACGGGCCTTTCTGGATACTGAAAATGTACGACTGCTGCCCTAGCCAGCACATTCTCCAAATCTCTCACCAACTGAAAAGGTCTGATCAATGGTGGCCGAGAAACTGGCTCGTCACAATACGCCAGTCACTGCTCTTGACGAACTGTGGTATCGTGTTGAAGCTGCATGGGCAGCTGTACCTGTACACGCCATCCAAGCTCTGAATCAATGCCCAGGCGTATCAAGGCCGTTATTACGGCCAGAGGTGGTTGTTCTGGGTACTGATTTCTCAGGATCTATGCACCCAAATTGCATGAAAATGTAATCACATGACAGTTGTATTATAATATATTTGTCCAATGAATACCTGTTTATCATCTGAATTTCTTCTTGGTGTAGCAATTTTAATGGCCAATAGTGTAAGACACAGAAAACATAAGCTCCAGAGATGTTGATCGGTGGCAAAGAGTAAGTGTAAACTGAATCCGCGGTTGCGAAATGCAGTGTCACGTCCAGCAGTAGTGGAATGGTGCCAACAACTTGACCGAGGCCGCACACATGTGGAGTGATGCCGAACGGAACGGCGGGATTTTTGCCCTCTACTGCTCCCTCTATTACCATGGAAGTCACTCCCTGATGTCTTAACATGTGTTCTATCGTCCTGTCCCTTCTCCTTGTCAGTGTTTCCCACATACTCCTTTCCTCTCCGATTCTGCGCAGAGCCTCCTCATTCCTTAGCTGATCTGTCCACCTAATTTTCAACATTCGTCTGTAGCACCATATTTCAAATGCTTCGATTCTCTTCTTCCGGTGTTCCCACAGTCCCTGTTGCACTACCATTCCGTACTCCAGACGTACATTCTCAGCAATCTATTCCTCAAATTAAGGCTTATGTTTGGTACTAGTAGACTTCTCTTGGCCGGGAATGCCGTTTTTGCCAATGCTAGTCTGCTTTTGATGACCTCCTCGCTCCGTCCATCATTGGTTATTTTGCTGCCTAGGTAGTACAATTTCTTAAATTCATCTACTTCGTGACCATCAATCCTGATGTTAAGTTTCTCACTGTTCTCATTTCTGCTACTTCTCATTACTCTCGGATTTCTTCGATTTACTCTCAGTCTGTAACGTGTCAGGCAAATCCAACACCTTCCATGAAAACCCTGACATGATAAGCAAATCCAGTAGTATGCCACATAGCTCCGAATAAATCGTGACATTAAATTAACCAAAGTAATACGAGTAACGAGTGAGCAAATGGAATACCACAGACTAACACAAGAATGCCTAAATGCATGGCATACCTTCCCCTCGTGAGACAGACGCAGTTCCGAGGGGAGAAACGAGAACAGAAGCGGAGAGCAGAACCATGTTAAGCTGAAGGCCCTACGATAAGGGACGGACTGGATACCCACGTCACCAACTAACCCCTAGGTCCACCCCCCAGCCCACGTTCAAAGCTAGAGCCCTCCAGAAGAACAGTGTAGGTCTTACGATAACACAAAAAGGGCCACACCAGCTGCAAGTTTTAGCGTGAGACTTTTTCGCATCTCTGTTACGTTAGGACCACCCCCCAGCCCATGTTAAAAGATAGAGCCCTCCAGAAGAACAGTATAGATCTTACGATAACGCTAAGAGGACCACACCAGCTGCAAGTTTTAGCGTGAGACTTTTCCGCGTCTCTGTTACATTGCAAACTTTAAAAACATTGCCCCACCAGGAAAAGTATAACTTTTCTCATTGGATAGACAGAATTTTTGTAGGCGGAGCTTAAGGTTAACATTGAGTCCCTGATTGGTCAGATGAAAACACAGCCAGATAGCTTTTTTAAACCAACTTCGGTAAATTGTAGTAAGGAGAAGTTGGAAGAGATTGCTTCCGAGACGGCGAGGTGAGCGGAGCTGTGCTGCCCGCCGCCCCCTGACGAATACCGACAAGGTAATGAACGAATGCGATGTCGCATAACAGCCCATAAAGCTTCACTCAGAACTGCAGAAGTCTCATCTGTTACACTCCCTTTTTGCGTAATACTAGTGTCGATCGTCAATTAAAGCTCATGGTGCTCACATTTGTCACTTGAAGTAAAAATCTGAAACGCGACGATTTTTCTGTTATATAGTTATTGAGAAGCCACATCAGCCACTGTAATTTACGACAAGTTAGATAAGTAATTAAAGATAATTGCGTGTCACTGTAGACCATTTTAATAGTTTTCTCTTTTGTGAAACTTAATTTAAACCTAGATTATAGATGTAATATGGCATAGGTCATCCTTCGATCCATTGTAGAACTTGGAAATCCATTCAGGGAATATTCGTTCACATTTTTGTTGAACGCAGTTGGTTTTTACCATCCTGTATTAAAACATTTCTTTCTATCAATAGTGCAATTTATATACAATGTTTTGTGAGTACATTAAAATTTCCAGTGGTAAACTTAACTGCTTTTTCGACGTTTCTTTACCAGCTAACTAAAAATAGGAAAGCCTTGAACCCCTTCCACTAAATTTAGTTAGTATTAAGATTCTTTTACAGGGAGTGCAGTGGAGCTGACACTGAAATCATTAAGTATTTGATTATATCATCGCTAGTGTCACTGAACTCTTCTGGATTTTACATGTCATGTGTGGTCTGGCGTCTCCTTACCAGCAATAGGTCCCAGGTTCAAACTACAAAATTCCCTAAAAAACACGCTCAGAGCGTCGTTGCGCGAAAGTGGTAGGGAGACACGATATAGAACAAACAGATACCACGCAAAATGTTGGAAGTCCATATTTTGTACTCATTAGATCGTCCATTCCATTCAGCAGATCGTGTAATTCTTCCTCATTTTCGCTCAGGATAGCAATGTCATCAGGGAATCGTATCCTTTCACCTTGAATTATAATCCCACATCTGAACCTCTCCTTTTTTTTCTATCATTGCTTCTTCGATGTACAGACTGAACAGTAGGGGCGAAAGGCCACATCCTTGTCTTACACCCATTTTAATACGAGCACTTCGCTCTTGATCATCCACACTTATTATTCCCTCTTGGCTCTTGTACATATTTTATTATTTCCGTCTCTCCCTATAGCTTACCCTTATTTTTCTCAGAATTTCGAACATCTTGCACCATTTTACATAGTGAAACGCTTTTCCTCTGTCGAAAAGTCCTGTGAAAGGGTGTTGATTTTTCTTTATTCTTGATTCCATTATCAACTGCAACGTCAGAATGCCCTCTCTTGTCCTTTACCTTTCCTAAAGCCAAACTGATCGTCATGCTCAATTTTCTTTTCCATTCTTCTTTATATTTTTCTTGTCAGCAGCTTGGATGCATGAGCTGTTAAGATGATTGTGGGATGATTCTCGCACTTGTCGGCTGCTGTGTGCTTTGATATGTTTCCGATACTCAGACTGTTTGTTGGCAGACTCACACATTCTACACACCAACGTGAATAGTCGTTTCGTTGCCACTTCGCCAAATGATTTCAGAAATTCTGGTCGAATTTCATCGATCCCTTCTGCCTTATTTGATCTGAAGTCCCCCAAAGCTCTCTTAAATTCTGATTCTAATACTACACTCCTGGAAATGGAAAAAAGAACACATTGACACCGGTGTGTCAGACCCACCATACTTGCTCCGGACACTGCGAGAGGGCTGTACAAGCAATGATCACACGCACGGCACAGTGGACACACCAGGAACCGCGGTGTTGGCCATCGAATGGCGCTAGCTGCGCAGCATTTGTGCACCGCCGCCGTCAGTGTCAGCCAGTTTGCCGTGGCATACAGAGCTCCATCGCAGTCTTTAACACTGGTAGTATGCCGCGACAGCGTGGACGTGAACCGTATGTGCAGTTGACGGACTTTGAGCGATGGCTTATAGTGGGCATGCGGGAGGCCGGGTGGACGTACCCCCGAATTGCTCAACACGTGGGGCGTGAGGTCTCCACAGTACATCGATGTTGTCGCCAGTGGTCGGCGGAAGGTGCACGTGCCCGTCGACCTGGGACCGGACCGCAGCGACGCACGGATGCACGCCAAGACCGTAGGATCCTACGCAGTGCCGTAGGGGACCACACCGCCACTTCCCAGCAAATTAGGGACACTGTTGCTCCTGGGGTATCGGCGAGGACCATTCGCAACCGTGTCCATGAAGCTGCGCTACGGTCCCGCACACCGTTAGGCGTCTTCCCCCCACGTCCCAACATCATGCAGCCCGCCTCCAGTGATGTCGCGACAGGCGTGAATGGAGGGACGAATGGAGATGTGTCGTCTTCAGGGATGAGAGTCGCTTCTGCCTTGGTGCCAATGATGGTCGTATGCGTGTTTGCCGCCGTGTAGGTGAGCGCCACAATCAGGACTGCATACGACCGAGGCACACAGGGCCAACACCCGGCATCATGGTGTGGGGAGCGATCTCCTACACTGGCCGTACACCTCTGGTGATCGTCGAGGGGACACTGAATAGTGCACGGTACATCCAAACCGTCATCGAACCCATCGTTCTACCATTTCTAGACCGGCAAGGGAACTTGCTGTTCCAACAGGACAATGCACGTCCGCATGTATCCCGTGCCACCCAACGTGCTCTAGAAGGTGTAAGTCAACTAACCTGGCCAGCAAGATCTCCGGATCTGTCCCCCATTGAGCATGTTTGGGACTGGATGAAGTGTCGTCTCACGCGGTTTGCACGTCCAGCACGAACGCTGGTCCAACTGAGGCGCCAGGTGGAAATGGCATGGCAAGCCGTTCCACAGGACTACATCCAGCATCTCTACGATCGTCTCCATGGGAGAATAGCAGCCTGCATTGCTGCGAAAGGTGGATATACTCTGTACTAGTGCCGACATTGTGCATGCTCTGTTGCCTGTGTCTATGTGCCTGTGGTTCTGTCAGTGTGATCATGTGTTGTATCTGACCCCAGGAATGTGTCAATAAAGTTTCCCCTTCCTGGGACAATGAATTCACGGTGTTCTTATTTCCATTTCCAGGAGTGTAGATACCCTATGTCTTCTAAATCGACTCCTGTTTCTTTTTCTATCTCATCAGACAAATCTTTCTCCTCACACAGGCTTCCAATGTACTCTTTCCACCTAACGCTCTTTACTCTGCATTTAACAATGGAATTTCGGTTGCATGCTTAATGTTACCACTCCTGCTTTTACGGCTCCCCATAATAATGTGTAATTTACTGTTGGAAATATCATCATACACTTACGTCTTCATCTGTTCTCAGCTAGCCAGTTTACAGTGTCTGTGAGTGTGCGTTGTTTAACATTGCTACCCTCCACCTTCCTTGTGGTAGGAATATGGATCGTTGGTAAGTCCCCATGTGACTTAATGGCTCTTTCTTTTACTTTTGTCGTCTTTCTACAATGTACTTGTGTATATGAGAAGACTGTACTTATAGTGGTTCGACTGGCATCTCCGTCACGCCTCTGCTCTTACTGACCGAACCTGTAATGTAAAGGGCTACTCTTCTTTATATCTTCATTATTTCGTCTACCAGTACCACTTGGTAAATGTCCCAGACTGACAGCAAGTAACATTTACGTAAGCTACCTCCTTCGCAGGTGGACTACACTTCCTGAGTGTTCTTCAAATATATCAAACTGGCATCTTCATACCTTGCGATTAATCGTATGTAGTCATTCCATTTTAAGCAGCTCCACCCGTGTACCCCTAGACTTGTAATGGTTGGGACTCTTCCTAGTGATCGTTCTGTAATCGTAAACCAAATGTGAATAGTAGAACAAAGTGTGTTCTGCCCCACTCTCTATTGTTCTCAGATTTATTCAAGATGGTGGATCCAAGATGGTGGCAACGTCTTAATGATGTCATGGCAGGTAGGTCAAATTTTTCCAGGAACAGAGGTGAATTGGGATACCTGTACTAACGTAACCCCCTGCCCCCCCCCCCTCTCCCATAAAATGTTTGGAAGTTCAAATTCTAATGCAACACACTACAGCTACCTCCACCAACGCGAAAATAGGTCACTTTGCTACCTCCACTAACCTAAGTCATCTGACCGCCACCTCTTCCTAGGAATTGGCAGTAAAAGTACTCAGCCTGTGCTGGATATGATGGACATAAGTCTTTATTTTGCAGGCAGTCTTTATTTAAACAATTTGAGGCAGTACCGCCATCCAGTGTATTCACCATGAGGTCTGCAGTCCAACTGACCTAGCACACAGTACCACCACCAGAGGGCGCCATCATTCCTCCCATGACGTTATCCAAGATGGCAGTCTGGACGGGAAAATGGCGGGAAAACGACTCAGCCTTTTCTGGGCTGTTGGAGAGAGGAAGGAGTGTACTTTATTCATTTTGGAACAATTTATTTAGGGACGGATTTCACATATAAAATTTATTATACTGCCTGGGGTCACAAGATACAGTTTACAGACCTGCAAACTATTGTAACCTGTCGAAATAATGCAGTACACTGATGTACAGAAATGCAAAAAACTCATAAATTACCGAAATAATGCAGTACATAGCATACAGACTTACAAACTATTCGTAAACCACCGAAATAATGGAGTACACTCATGTGCACACATGCAAACAACTCGTAAATTGTCAGAAGATAATGCATGTGTAACGCTATTGAAACATGCCCACAACACTTAAACAGCTGAAAATGATGCACTGCACAAACACTCACTGCACATGAAAAACACTTTTGAACTATCGTCACCTGGAACTGTCAGACACTGAACAGAACACACCACGAGCCACCGCTGGACACAAGCCAGCGCCATCGCTCTCACGCCGCTACCGACAGCGACTACAGTTCTCCGAGTGTTATACTGATGTCACATGTCTATGTAAATGAGAGCCAAGCTACCCCCTGGACTGTGCACCTGTATTCACCGTTGCTAGCACGAAACCTCACTACCTATGGATACTGATGTCAGAGGTCATGCTATAGAAATCTGTTCAAGAATAACATTGACTGCTTTCGCCCTCACGATTCTAATGTGACATGCGAGCTTTGTCAAGCTGTGCACAC
Organism: Schistocerca gregaria; assembly: GCF_023897955.1. Classification (NCBI taxonomy): domain Eukaryota; kingdom Metazoa; phylum Arthropoda; class Insecta; order Orthoptera; family Acrididae; genus Schistocerca; species Schistocerca gregaria. The sequence goes on from NC_064926.1 coordinate 573,284,137, forward strand.
ATTTACCAGCCAAGTGTGGCTGATGCATAGCCACAAGACGCTCACGCAGCTGCACACCTTTAGAAGTGCATCTAAAAGGTACTCAATGTTATACTGGTGTAACATGACGTAAATTACAGCCAAGTCGACCTCACAGAAACAGTAAAGTCCCACAAAAATAGTTACCGGTCACTTTTGTAGGAACTTTCGTGATGTCTCAGTTCATTTGCGACAACTGGGCCTCCCACATGCAGGAACAACGCGGTGGCTACCCAGGTAGCCGGTCGCAATCACGAAACATACGAACAGAGAGCGGTGGTGACCTACATATGTCGAGCGACCGCGCCAGCAGGTGACACGCCCCCAACTCTGAGGGCGCCGCACAGCAGCAGAAGGTAACGGGCAGTCTGTATGGACGATCCGTGATGTGACGCGCTGCCACGCCTGGTAGACATCGTCGCAAACAAATCCGGGATGGAAACTGCAGCACCCGCAAGAGGCGAGCTTGGCGTATCCAGGTCAGGCGTCGCGGTGCAGTAGATCAAGGAAGGAGAACCGGTGCGCGCCAGGGGCGTGGCACCAGTGCCGGCGTGCCAACAACGACACCGCCACACCTACAGCGTCCGCAGTACCGACCCAAGAGGCATGTCAAATTCACCACTTGAGTCGGACATGCTGGGACTGCAGACGGGAGAGAGAGGCGAGTGACGTTACCGAGGGGTCGACGTCAGGAGTGTGGATGTCGACAATAATTGCGGATATGCTCACATATGGACGAGAGGTAGCCAGACGGGTCCGGGCGCTCACGATGCGGCGCTGCTAGGGGCCTGCCATGCTGCCCTGGAGGTCGACGCCCACCTGCTAGGGGGATGCTATGCTGCCCTGGAGGTCGACGCCCACCTGCTAGGGGGATGCTATGCTGCCCTGGAGGTCGACGCCCACCTGCTAGGGGGTGCTATGCTGCCCTGGAGGTCGACGCCCACCTGCTAGGGGGATGCTATGCTGCTCTGGAGGTCGACGCCCACCTGCTAGGGGGTGCTATGCTGCCCTGGAGGTCGACGGCCACCTGCTAGGGGGATGCTATGCTGCCCTGGAGGTCGACGCCCACCTGCTAAGGGGATGCTATGCTGCCCTGGAGGTCGACGCCCACCTGCTAGGGAGTGCTATGCTGCCCTGGAGGTCGACGCCCACCTGCTAGGGGGATGCTATGCTGACCTGGAGGCCGACGCCCACCTGCTAGGAAGTGCTATGCTGCCCTGGAGGTCGACGCCCACCTGCTAGGGGGATGCTATGCTGCCCTGGAGGTCGACGCCCACCTGCTAGGGGGATGCTATGCTGCCCTGGAGGTCGACGCCCACCTGCTAGGGGGATGCTATGCTGCCCTGGAGGTCGACGCCCACCTGCTAGGGGGATGCTATGCTGCCCTGGAGGTCGACGCCCACCTGCTAGGGAGTGCTATGCTGCCCTGGAGGTCGACGCCCACCTGCTAGGGGGATGCTATGATGCCCTGGAGGTCGACGCCCACCTGCTAGGGGGGGCTATGCTGCCCTGGAGGTCGACGCCCACCTGCTAGGGGGATGCTATGCTGCCCTGGAGGTCGACGCCCACCTGCTAGGGGGTGCTATGCTGCCCTGGAGGTCGACGCCCACCTGCTAGGGGGATGCTATGCTGCCCTGGAGGCCGACGCCCACCTGCTAGGGGGATGCTATGCTGCCCTGGAGGCCGACGCCCACCTGCTAGGGGGATGCTATGCTGCCCTGGAGGTCGACGCCCACCTGCTAGGGGGTGCTATGCTGCCCTGGAGGTCGACGCCCACCTGCTAGGGGGATGCTATGCTGCCCTGGAGGTCGACGCCCACCTGCTAGGGGGATGCTATGCTGCCCTGGAGGTCGACGCCCACCTGCTAGGGAGTGCTATGCTGCCCTGGAGGTCGACGCCCACCTGCTAGGGGGATGCTATGCTGCCCTGGAGGTCGACGCCCACCTGCTAGGGGGATGCTATGCTGCCCTGGAGGTCGACGCCCACCTGCTAGGGAGTGCTATGCTGCCCTGGAGGTCGACGCCCACCTGCTAGGGAGTGCTATGCTGCCCTGGAGGTCGACGCCCACCTGCTAGGGAGTGCTATGCTGCCCTGGAGGTCGACGCCCACCTGCTAGGGGGATGCTATGCTGCCCTGGAGGCCGACGCCCACCTGCTAGGGGGATGCTATGCTGCCCTGGAGGCCGACGCCCACCTGCTAGGGGGATGCTATGCTGCCCTGGAGGTCGACGCCCACCTGCTAGGGGGATGCTATGCTGCCCTGGAGGTCGACGCCCACCTGCTAGGGAGTGCTATGCTGCCCTGGAGGTCGACGCCCACCTGCTAGGGAGTGCTATGCTGCCCTGGAGGTCGACGCCCACCTGCTAGGGGGTGCTATGCTGCCCTGGAGGTCGACGCCCACCTGCTAGGGGGATGCTATGCTGCCCTGGAGGTCAACGCCCACCTGCTAGGGGGATGCTATGCTGCCCTGGAGGTCGACGCCCACCTGCTAGGGAGTGCTATGCTGCCCTGGAGGTCGACGCCCACCTGCTAGGGGGATGCTATGCTGCCCTGGAGGTCGACGCCCACCTGCTAGGGAGTGCTATGCTGCCCTGGAGGTCGACGCCCACCTGCTAGGGAGTGCTATGCTGCCCTGGAGGTCGACGCCCACCTGCTAGGGAGTGCTATGCTGCCCTGGAGGTCGACGCCCACCTGCTAGGGGGATGCTATGCTGCCCTGGAGGTCGACGCCCACCTGCTAGGGGGATGCTATGCTGCCCTGGAGGTCGACGCCCACCTGCTAGGGAGTGCTATGCTGCCCTGGAGGTCGACGCCCACCTGCTAGGGGGATGCTATGCTGCCCTGGAGGTCGACGCCCACCTGCTAGGGGGATGCTATGCTGCCCTGGAGGTCGACGCCCACCTGCTAAGGAGTGCTATGCTGCCCTGGAGGTCGACGCCCACCTCCTAGGGAGTGCTATGCTGCCCTGGAGGTCGACGCCCACCTGCTAGGGGGATGCTATGCTGCCCTGGAGGTCGACGCCCACCTGCTAGGGGGATGCTATGCTGCCCTGGAGGTCGACGCCCACCTGCTAGGGGGATGCTATGCTGCCCTGGAGGTCGACGCCCACCTGCTAGGGGGATGCTATGCTGCCCTGGAGGTCGACGCCCACCTGCTAGGGAGTGCTATGCTGCCCTGGAGGTCGACGGCCACCTGCTAGGGGGATGCTATGCTGCCCTGGAGGTCGACGCCCACCTGCTAGGTGGATGCTATGCTGCCCTGGAGGTCGACGCCCACCTGCTAGGGAGTGCTATGCTGCCCTGGAGGTCGACGCCCACCTGCTAGGGGGATGCTATGCTGCCCTGGAAGTCGACGCCCAACTGCTAGGGGGAAGCTATGCTGCCCTGGAGGTCGACGCCCACCTGCTAGGGAGTGCTATGCTGCCCTGGAGGTCGACGCCCACCTGCTAGGGAGTGCTATGCTGCCCTGGAGGTCGACGCCCACCTGCTAGGGGGATGCTATGCTGCCCTGGAGGTCGACGCCCACCTGCTAGGGGGATGCTATGCTGCCCTGGAGGCCGACGCCCACCTGACGCGGAGACGCGTGCCTTCACGTCCTGAGGCAGCCATCAACGCGAGGCGACACGGGTTCTGCGGAGCTGACGAAGGTGAGGGAGCGGCCTGATGCAAGGAGGCGGCCGGCAGGATCGACGGAGAGCCTGCAGTCGCTGACACCTGCACAATAACTTCCTCCCCTGTCCTCCAAGTAGCCCAGAACTGTGGTCCTCCAATTGCCCCGATCCCATAGCGAAGTGCAAAGTGTTTGAAAGTGCCACGTACATTCAATATGTAGCGCGTGTGCTTACTTTTCAGCAAAACTGATTTTGCGTATATTATGTCTAGTTACTAAAGTAAATAGGGAAAGAGATAAAGAAAATCTTTAACACGTCAATCTGGAAGTGAACGAAAGAAATTGCTTAAAGATGTAATGGGAATTACTTAAAATTTCTCTAACTAATAGATTTTGTATGTTTTCTATGCTTTGCAAATGTTTCAAAGTGGGATACAAATGCGAAAAGACGGTAAGAATTTAAATGCCCACAAGCTTAATACCAACTTATCTATATGTTGTATGAAATTCAATTCATTATATAATTTGTTTAAATTGTGCAATTTCAAGATTTTGATAGATCTTGTGAAATATTTCAAAGTGGGACACTGGCAACAGGACGTTAATAATTTAAGTGCCCACAAAGATTTAAATGTCTTGTATATAAGAACTGATTATGTTTGTCGAAAAATTTAAAGTTTTCACTCATGTTACATTTGAAAAACGGATGCTTGGCCTAGATGATAGGTAAAATTTGTGTTAAATTGAAATATTAATGGAAAATTGTATACGATTCAATGATGATGTTTAAGAGGGGCATAGGCCCATATGTGTATGTGTTAATAGCTGCATAATGCTCTCAGAAGGAGATAACCATGTGTGAGGGTTTTGAATGTTAAATTTTGTAGTCTGAGTTTTGAATTTGAATACTATGTTCTATGGAACAGATGAGGAGGATGTGTATTAAACTCAGTAAGAATCAGATAGATAAATTATACACCACCGACCACTAGGATTAAAAAAAAATGCTTGAAAGTGCCCTTCCAAAAGCAAGGACACTTGGTGCCCATTTTTTCGTCAGAAGGGGAGGGTAATGTAACGGCTCCATGTAAGCCGCTACATGGCTCGACCCCACCTGAGTGCCCTTCCGATACTCAGGGAAGAGCCTGATGATAATTAGTAAGATAGGTTTAGTTAAATATAGACGATCATTTTAATAGTAGATATGGTAATTGTCTGCAAAGTGTGAATGCGAACGTATGATGAGGTATGCGTAAGATGTCGGCGGTGGGTGTGCTATAGGCATAGTGGAAGTGTAGCCAACCTCGAATCTAGTAGAGCGCGACTGCACTGGACCAGAGAGGCATATGCTCCACGCGTGTCATTAGCGCTCGTTAGGTTGGCAAATAACCGTGTGCGGTATCTCTGAGTCCTTGCGGCCACGATGTGTGGACCCGGACGAGGGAGACCGTACCGGGGTTGTTGCTGGGAAGACCTGGGTGAGTAAGCACGCTCTGCTCTATCGCTCCGATAGTTAGCGAAGATTTAGCATTCCATGTTCACTTGAACTTGGAAGCAGCTTCCCTGCTGAGGAAAGCCACTATGGTATTTCCTAGAATCATCTCGGTTAGGAGAGATAGGGAGATGATTTCTTTTGCCAATTAATTTCATGGGAATTTGTGTTCACTGCACTTGGGAGTGAACAGGCGCTCATTGCCGAGTAATACTCAGAATTGCTCAATTTGCATTTCAGTGTGAGTGTGAAGTATATGTGCAAAGTGTATTTTATTTTAATGTGTTTATTGACTACTGCTTGTGGAGAGATTGGTAACACGTGGTCCGCAGACCCCGTGCATTTCTTGGTGAGAAACTTCAGGTCGACGTAATCACATTTCGTGACCGAGCTGGATCTTCTGCGTAAATTCACGCGTGTGATTTAATTGTTCCTTCATAATATCCAGTAAAACTCGCGAAGTTAGTTAAACGTGAAGACGGGACTTGCCCGAATTAAAGTTACAGTTGGAACCATGTGCCCTCTCCCAATGTTGTCCCACTTGGTGTATGGGAACCGTTAGATAAAACGAATAGAGTGAATGTCAGTGTGTGTATGTGTGGCTAAATGATGATAGAAATGTGCAGGCGGTAGTCATTGTCGATTCACGGCACATGTTAGCCGGATGTTTAACTAAGTTTACTTAGATATTATACTATTTGTATCACGCCAGCATTCCGTGATAAGTGAGAGGGAATATTTGAGATGGTAATGTTTATTGAATAAATGTGATTGTGTTATTATACAAATATGTTACAGTGACTTCTCCCAGCCACACCATGTTCCCTTATCATTTCACAGAATATTTGGTATGCATGTCTCAGTTAATCACCTGTCTATGTTCCACTCATGGGCATATTTCATTTAATAAACTCTGTAAGGTGGTATTAAAACTTCATTATAATAATATTCTAATTTCTAACTTGATCAAAACCACCGAATAAAACTTTAGTTTGAGTATTGATGCTTGTTGCTGCAAATGGCCGCCGGCGTCTTCTATAGTACAGGTGCCATTTATAAAATTGAGGATGCCTGCCGAGGGTGCGGAAAGCAAGTATCATGCAATATAAAGGATAGCATGCTTGCTTGATGCTCCACTTTCTACGGCCATCTCCAGACTCACCAGAAGTTTGGGAACCAGACACATATTTACCAGTGTAAATACAGTTAAATATTAGGACTGATGCCGCAGTCTGACACAGAGCAATGTACTGGATATATCTCCTCTTTATGACCGTGGCTCTGGAATGAATCTCAGTATCTATAGCACACATAATTTTCCACGTAAAATATTTTTGTTTTCGTTCCCCTCATACCACCTTCACGATACGACATGCAGTAGCGACCACCAGACACTCGCACGTACACTGCGAGGACGGTTGTACAAAGGCTGGGTCGGTTCCCTTCATTGTTTCTGGCCTCCACCTTTAAAAATGCTCGCTTGCTTGCTTTCAACAGACATCTCCAGGCTCTGGGAGTATAAGAACAAATACATTTTCACATGGTTTGCCAGAATTACACCATTTACGCTATACTTCTCGATATCAGGCACGTATAAATATCGCTATCGTAGCAGTGTCGCTCCCGCGAAATGATTCCGAAGATACAGACTGGAAATTATTTCGCTAGAAACCCGAAACTTCGCAACGTGGAGCGTGCTGCAAACCACTCAGTAACTAGAAACTTATTCCGTTTGCGAAGACCTTTACCTGAAAACTAGAAAGAAATTGAGGAAACTGATATTTCCCCTCGTGAATAGCGATGTCGGTGATGTAACAGACTTGAAATCATCCCTGTAATTTACAGAGTCAAATAAGGTGTTTCTCATGTCTAGAGAACCAGCAAATGTGTCTTCCACGAGTCTCCCACCTGCTAGATGCACACACGACAATCGATGTCCCCTCAACTAAATAAAGGGCGAAATCTGTAGAAACAGTCTACCTGACAATTTACATGAGAGGGAATAATGGTCCAGTGCAAACACATGTCCATATTGAATCTTCTCAAAGTTCCACGCGACACATACTAAGTATTAGTTCGCTATTCGGCCGTTTAGAGGAGGACACGGTAAAGTCAGCTACACTCCTGCATCCCAAGAGGCCTCTCCATTCGGACAGCTCCTACCGATGGCCGGAAACGTGAATTATTCCTGCCACAGGCCATCGCAGCCGCGCCATGCACCCCTAGAGATGCCGTGCGTGTTCCATCGCTCGTGCGCCGACTGTAACTCCACGTTCAAACTCCTTAAATCTTGATAACCTGCCATTGCAGCAGCAGCAACCTGATTAAGAACTACGCCACACACTTGTTGTCTTACATACACACTGCCCACAGCATTGGCGTATTCTGCCTGTTTACATATCTCATTACTTGAATACGCATACTTATACTAGTTTCTTTAGCGCTTCTGTGTATCTCGCGGATACACTATAAAGGTTGAAAGATGGCTGTTAAACGATCACTTTCCGTTTTTCAATAACTTTCCTTTAATAATTTGCCAACTTATCTTTGCTGATACTTTTTGGAGAAGTTTCTGTAACCAATATCGATATTTGCAGTGTTGATTCTTTGGGCTGTGTAAGATATAGGGCGAGCGGAACCTATCGGTAACGAGTTTTCAGACGATCGGGCAGTCAACGGACTGTTTATTGAGACACAATGCTTGTGAGTAGCTTAGGAATTGTAGTTTAGGTATAATGAAAAACGAGGGGTCGTAGAACAATGACACTTTGTGGAAACTTCTTTAAGGCCATGTGAAACAGAAATAACGAATATGCCAGTGAAAGAAGCACAATTTAATTTCCATCTGAGAGTGTTAACTGCGTACCGTGTTTACGTCCAAGTTACAAACGCTGCTCACTTTGACGACCACCCGCACCCACGGTTTCCCGGAACCACACTACACGTTGCTCTGCTGCTGCCCGAAACAATGACGTACAGTGGAATTTTCAGCCGGTGTGAGAAAGCTCATGCAGTGTTTCAAGCTCGCACTTTGCGTCCAGCGTTCTCAGCCATAGCAATAGCAACTTCTTCGACAATTTGTGCCGGAATTGGCCGTCGGCCTCTCCCAGAAACAATTCCAAAATTGCTAGTTAATTCGAAGTTCGGAATCATCTTTTTCAACCACGGTACAGAAATAGGGCCTCTCGGTATTCCATTAATGCATCGATGTCGCAGAGAGCAGCAGTACTATTGCTTTTGTTCTGATAAGACAGCTCTACAAGTAAAGCCCTGCTCACCTCCTCCAGACGCATCTTAACTGCCCGCAAATGTAATGCTCAGTGATGCTTGTGTTTCAACACAATTTCACCGTACGAGTACTGGCGCCTAATGGCAAGACATGACACTAACGCTGCTAAAAACGCTTATCCTGTAGTACAAAATCTGAACGTCATTCACATCAAGTTTGGTACGTATACAGTCAATAGTTTACCTTCTACACTGGCTCAAGTTGCGAATATTTAATTATAACCACTCTGTACACACTTCATCACAGGCGCTGGGTGTGGCTCGACGTTTTGGCTGGACCAGTTAAAACTTCCGGGCTGATAGGCCGTCGTCGAAGTGTAAGTAAGCTGTTTAGGTTTTTTTATTGGTAACGCCGCCGCCACGTAGCGCTCTGTATAAAAATCACTGGCTGTGCCGTGCGCAGTCTGTGTTTAGTTTGCATTGTTGTCTGCCATTGTAGTGTTGAGCAGCGGCAGCTGGATGCTAACAGCACGTAGCGTTGGGCAGTTGGAGGTGAGCCGGCAGCAGTGGTGGACGTGGGGAGAGAGATGGAGGAGTGTTGAAATTTGTAAGAATTGGTGTCATGAACTGATATATATATTATGACTATAATGGTAAATACATTGTTTGTTCTCTATTAAAATCTTTCATTTGCTAACTGTGTCTATCAATAGTTAGTGACTTCCGTAGTTTGAATCTTTTAGTTACCTGGCAGTAGTGGCACTCGCTGTATTGCAGTAGTTCGAGTAACGAAGATTTTTGTGAGGTAAGTGATTTGTGAAACATATAGATTAATGTTAGTCAGGGCCATTCTCTTGTAGGGATTACTGAAAGTCAGATTGCGTTGCGCAAAAAAATATTGTGTGTCAGTTTAAGCACAGTCGTGTAATAATTTTTCAAAGGGGACGTTTCATATGTCGACCCTTAGACGAGGATACCTCACTGGAATCTTCTGATTTTTTCTTGTAGTTTGTGTAATTAATGTAGATTTTTTTTTACTGCTAGCTAGTAATCATAGAGAGAATTTCCTTTGTAGTTGTAGTCTTTCATTGTTGTACAGTACAACAGTTGTGGCATGCATGTAGAGTTGCACCAAGTATTTCGCAGCTGCGGTTGCAATTAACTAGATATTATTTTCAGTGCTATGTTAACGTGTTCTCTTATTTTTGCTCTTCAAATTGTGTTTTTCTGTGTTGTCGTATGAAAAATTGTGACAATAATGGCGTGTGAAAAACGTAACACTAGGCTCCAAAGTAAACTGAGAAATGACAGTGAAGACGAAAGCAGTGTGTTAGCGTCACCATGTAATGAATTCACTAATGTTCAAAGTAGTAATTTGGTAATAGCGCATTGGGAAATGCAGCGAGTTGCAAATAATGGTGTAGGCAGTGAAGCAATTAGTGAACAGGGAAGCATTATCGATCGATCGGTCGGCAACAGCTCGCCTCAGGATTCCGAAATGACAGGACACAATCTTGCAAATACTGTAGATTCAGATTTTGCGTCCTCACCGTTTTCTCAAATAAATCAAGACACATTTTCTGCTTTTCAAAATGCGAATATTGCCGGTTCAAATGCACTGCCGAAAAGCACTGAGGAACGTGTTTCAGACACCAGTGCACTGTTATTACAGTTAATGCAACAAATGGAACAAAGGCTACAAAAGATGGCCACAACGCTTGAACAAAATCAGAAACAAATGGGACAAAATCTTCAAAAGTTAGACACAATGGAACAAAATCAGAGACAAACACAGCAAAAGCTTCAAAAGTTAGACACCACACTTGAACAAACACGTGAAGATTTAACTAATGAGTTACGTAACATCGAATCGAAATGTCAAAAAGTCTGTAATGACGTAAAAACACAAATTTGTGAGCATTTTCAACCTATTTTTTCGCATGAAAACTCATTACAGAATCACGAAGCAGCCATAAAAGAATTGCAAACTGTTGTTCGTGAAAATCACGACACCTTGCAAGCTAAAATGGACTTCCACCGATTCAGTTACGCAACTTGCAAGAACTCTGGAAAACTTAAAGGACACAATAAATTCGATTTCAACACAAATAGACACTCAGAAACTTGGTTCAGAAAAACACACTGAGGAAATGTGTTCACTATCGGAGAAAGTAGCCGAACTTTCGGATCAGTTCACTAATTTATCTACGAAGGTAGATGATAATTTGAATGACACAAAACCGGTAGTCTTTAATGACACAGAAGAGTGCGAACAAATTAGGAAATTCAAACAAAGTCTGAATCAAATTAGTACGCAACACCAAAGAGAAATCCGGGAAGTACAAGATCAGCTGACACAGGTAATACAACAATTACGTATTTCAGAGGACACTCGCTCTCCAATACGGGAAGAGGGACATAGCAATACAGAACAACCACAAAATAATAACACAGGGCATTTCGGAAATCATGAAAGTAATTGGCAAGGTGCACCGAATTTTGAGATGGAACCGCCGATACGACGTAACAATGACCGATATGCGACCCGCCGACACGATGATTTTGACTATAAGCTGTTCATTACTGCACGTAAATTCAAAACATTTAAGAATTCTGGCAACGACATTCATCCACAAGCGTGGCTCCATCAATTCTCTCATTGTTTTCCTCCCAACTGGTCATTAGAACACAGATTAGAATTTATGTGTGGCTACTTAGAGAATGAACCAGCTGTAAGGATGCGATCGGTCATTCACCATTGTCACAGTGAAGGAGAATTTTATCATGCCTTCCTCTCAGCATATTGGTCTCAAGCTACACACGACCGAGTAAAACATAGCATCATAATGATGAAACATTTCGAACAATCTGAATTTTCCAGTCTTGTGAAATATTTTGAAGACATGTTAGATAAGAATCAGTATCTTTCAAACCCATACAGCCCCACAGAACTCATCCACATTTGCTTAATCAAATTGCCTGAACATTTAAGAAATATTATTTTGGCAGGACGATGCAAAGACGACATTGAAGCTTTTCAGGGACTGTTACAAGAATTATAAATTGACACTGACAATCGCGGAATGCGAAAACAGGAACACAACAATTACAGGTCACATCCGTCGCAATTCCGCGATGAAAGAAATAATACACGACAAGGCTATTCGTACAACGTAAATAGTGAACAAAACGGATACCACCCGTAATACAACCGTTGGCAGAGTAGTAATTATTACAGGGAAAGATCACCTCTCCGCGGTAATGACTATCGCAGGAAACAGACAATATGGGAGCCAAAACAATTATTATCACGGGAGACAGAATAATTTCAGACGCAAGGGTCCACCGCGCAATGATAATTCAGGGAGAAATTATCCACCACTTAACCGACAAGAAAGAAAGTACAGGAACTACCGACATGACGACAGACGATATAATCATAACGACAGACCGGAATTTCGTCAGAACTGGCGGGATCCAAACATTTCACTTCACTTTTCTAGTATGCTTTGTCACACTGAGAAACTGTTAACATGCAACAATGTTTTGAAGTTAACTATACAGTCTAGAACCCAGGGAACATTTTTAAACAGAAATTAGAATGCATTGTTATAGTGAACAGACGACACAGTGCTGTTATTTGTACATTCTTGCTTGTTAGTTGCACGATTACGTAACGACTATAAGACTTACATACTTAGAAGATACACTGTTAATGAGGTTTTAATGCAACATTTTGGTTCAGTTGAAAAGACATTCTTTATTTGAAGTACTTTCTGTGAGATTAAAGATGACTTAGCGTTTGGTTTCTTTGATAGCTACACGATTATATCACGACGCTACTACTCTGTGACACAATTTACATTGTGCTTTTGCGGTGTCTCTGTTTTATATCTGCACAGTTTTTCTGAATTATTCTGGAAAGTAAAACATGTTTTAGTGGTAACTTTTGTGGTACAGCTACAATTAGACAGCTCTTTCCATAGCACAGCAATAGGTTACAGCACAGTACTTTCTTCATCACGGCAATAAGCGTAATAACTAAGATATTTATACGCAAAGCAATTCACTTCGTTTATTACGAGGTAAGTACATTGACTTCAGCAGAACTTTGCTTACAGAGGACGATAACTACGACACTTCCACATAATTATCTTAGAACAAGACGCACAGTTTATCGCTACAGTACACTTACTTGAGTGATTAATTTTGTACTTAAAACATTTATTTTTAAAGATATTTGAAGTACTATGATACAAAGGTTTTCCGTGATACATTTCATTCCATTGCTGTAATCTGTAACACCTGAGGATATAATTACTTTAATCCTCATGGGGGTACACGTCTACTTTGTGTACCATGTGTTTGGCAAGCACAAGGAGCCCTAGCTAATATGATATTTGCTTATTGGTTCAGAAAGACACATGGAGGACATTAGTTCATTATCAGAGAAAGTAGTTGAACTTTCGGATTAGCTAAATAATTTATCTACGAAGGTAGATGATAATCTGAATGACACAAAACCGGTAGTCTTTAATGACACAGAAGAGTTCGTACAAATTAGGAAGTTCAAACGAAATCAGAATCAAATTAATACGCAACACCAAAGAGAAATCCGGGACGTACAAGATCAGCTGACACAAGTAATACAAGAATTACGTATTTCAGAGAACACTCGCATTCCAATATGGGAAGAGGAACATAGAAATACAGAAAAGCCACAAAATAATAACACAGGGCATTTCGGAAATCATGAAAGAAATTGGCAAGGTGCACCGAATTTTGAGGTGGATCCGCCGACACGACGTAACAATGACCGATATGCTACTCGCCGACATGATAATTTTGACTATAAGCAGTTCATTACTGCACGTAAATTCAAAACATTTAAGAATTCTGGCAACGACATTCATCCACAAACGTGGCTCCATCAATTCTCTCATTGTTTCCCCCCCAACTGGTCATTAGAGCACAGATTAGAATTTATGTGTGGCTATTTAGAGAATGAACCAGCTGTAAGAATGCGATCGGTCATTCACGATTGCCACAGTGAAGGAGAATTTTATCATGCCTTCCTCTCAGCATATTGGTCTCAAGCTACACAAGACCGAGTAAAACATAGCATCATGATGATGAAACACTTTGAACAATCTGAATTTTTCAGTCTTGTCAAATATTTTGAAGACATGTTGCATAAGAACCAGTATCTTTCAAACCCATACAGCCCATCAGAACTCATCCGCATTTGCTTAATCAAATTGCCTGAACATTTAAGAAATATTATTTTGGCAGGGCGTTGCAAAGACGACGTTGAAGCTTTTCAGGGACTCTTACAAGAATTAGAAATTGACACAGACAGTCGCGGGATGCGAAAACAGGAAAACAATCACTACATGTCACATCCGTCGCAATTCCGCGATGAATGAAACAATAACTGGACACGACAAGGCCATTCTCACAACACTAATCGTGACCAAAACAGGCACCACCCATATGACAACCACTGGCAGAGTATAAGACATTCTTTATTTGAAGTACTTTCTGTGAAATTAAAGATGAATTAGAGTTTGGTTTATTTGACAGCTACACGATTATATCACGACGCTACTAATGTGTGACACAATTTACAATGTTGCTTTTGCGGTGTCTCTGTTTTATATCTGCACAGTTTTTCTGAATTATTCTGGAAAGTAAAACATGCTTTATTAGTAACTTTGTGGCATAGCTACAATGAGACAGCCTTTTCTGTAGCACAACAATACGTTACAGTACAGTACTTACTTCATCACTGCAATAAGTGTAGTAACTACGATATCTATACGCAAAGCATTTCACTTTTGTTTATCATGAGCTAAGGACATTGACTTCTGCAGAACTTAGCTTTCGGAGGACGATAACTACGACACTTCCACAGAGATTATCTTACAACAAGGTGCACAGTTTAGCGCTACAGTACACGTATTTGAGTGATTAATTTTGTACTTAAACATTTATTATTAAAGATATTTGAAGTACAATAATACAAAGGTTTTCCATGATACATTTCATTCCATTGCTGCAATCTGTAACACCAGAGGATATAAGTACATTAATCCTCAGGGGGGTACACGCTTACTTTGTGTACCATGTGTGGCAAGCACAAGGAGTCCTAGCTAATGTGGTATTTACTTATACAACTTTACACATCGGTACCATATTTCTCTAACACATAAATTACACAGCTATCTGGTTACTTAACTGAGAGCGACAAACATTTATTTTACTACATCAGTGACAGATGTTTACATAATTGCACCATTGGATAACTTCACACCTATGAAATTGTATTTTGTCTGTACTTTGTGAACAGTTCATATTTTTTCAGAACCATTGTGATGTTATGAGAGCTTTGAATGATGTATTTGGTATCGGATCATGGTTTTTAAAGTACGTTTGAGGTAGATGACACTTTTCACATGACCAGAGAATTTTTTTTAGGTTTTGAAATTATTGGAAGAAGCTACAACGTTTTTGAGATTTCGCTGAGGTTTTATGATGTTATGATGACGATGTGTATTACGCTGTTGCGGTATGTTTATTATCAATAACCTGATGCTATATGAGGAATTTGATTATGCTATGTATTCATTATGATGAAATATTGAAGAAGTGTCTACGAATATGTATATGTATAACAATGTAAGGAATAACGAGTAGTGGTTAGGGACTCTGATTTGTGGAAAAGGATGTTAGTAACCGAGAATCGTACTTTAAGAGTTATGAAATGTGTGTATATGCGTGAATGTATCACTATGCTGGCGAAAATTTTTTGGACACTATTCTATTTAAAGGATTTTGTTTCTACATATTTGTAATGCAAATTCTTGATCTGTGAAAATATTTTTATATGAGACTGTCACTGTAGCGGAAACTGACGTAAATTTTTCAGTAAGAAAGGTAAGTGACCACCTGCACGTAATGCGTCGTGGGCACCCAGCTGCGTGACAGGCGCCTGGAAAAAAATGCCATTAGTGTGTGCCTGTCAGAGGCACAGGTGAAAAAAAAAAGAGGCCATTATCCTCGCTATTGACATTCCTTTGTAGAAAGCATCGTAAATACTACACGCCCAAACTTGAAAACATATGATTACACTGTGGAGCTCTTAATTTATGATATTTACTAAAGTGCCTAATGAAACGACGAGAAACATTTCATGGCTATTGTCCTGCTAGTTGAGAGAAATGCCATGTGGCTTGCTTTATGCATTTATTTACTCATTTTGTTTAATATCTAGTTTCTAACTGCACTGAAGCATTGGTTAAAATAAATTTTATGGATGTACTAATATAAATATTTTATGCCTACAGATCCAGTAAATAATAACTTTATGATGTACTTAAAAAAACGAAGTAGCACAAAAAGACATTTCCCTTCACAGAAATTGCATACAGAATTGTCTTTTCAAGTACATGGTAATATTTTTTTACAATAAATTTTTGTGGTGCACCACTTTAATTCCATAGACATTAAGATGTGAATAGACATGTCCTTATCTGCATTGTTGTCTTTAGTGTAACATTTTTTCTGCTTGAGCTTTGTCATGTTTAGGTATAAGTTACAGCATTTGCTGCTGCTGTTTGCCATTCATAGTGCTACTGAATGTCACTTTGTATTACTAGGTTAAGCCAATTTTATTACTGATTTATTTTTCTTGTTTGCTGCGCATTGCCTTATATTAGTTGTAATATTGCTGCCTTTTTTTTGCCAATTTCCATTTTTTATCATTGCTGTTTGTGTTAATTGTTTTGTGCTGCTGCATTGCCTCGTCCCTTAGTTTAGTATCTGAGCTCAGTAGATTTAAGTTAGCTTAAGAGGGGGTAGACTATATAAGAAACTAACTATGATGAATTGGAAGAAAAGCATTGAGAAGCTGTAAGGAAATGGTTTGGCCAAAAAAGTAGTGTACAGTGGAGAAAAACTATTTTTGAAAGAGGATGTGAACAGAATACAGAAAGCAGGTTTAGATAGGACTTTTTGGGAATAATGATGAACTAAGGGAGATCTCTATGCAAAATACTGCAGTAAAACAAACCCTATCCTTTCCTTTCATATTATCCCTCTATGTGTTTATGTACCATTGTGTATTTGTCTTTTTCCTGTCTTTATGTGTTTAGCTAATAAGATTTATGTTGTAGAATTTTTCAAATACTATGTTATTTTCTTTGTAAATATGTTCAGACATTATTTATAGTGTTTTGTTTTAATGCTCATGTGTGAAGTTGATGTTTCAAAAGTTATTCTGATCTTTTATGTATGTACTTATGTCGTAATTTTTGTAACACTGATGTATATGTTATTTCGATTCTTTTGTAAAGCCTGTATTACAGCAAAATGTTATCTGTACTATTATGTTCTTTAAAGATGTATTTTGTACCTTTGTTATTGCATTCTTATGTTAGAAAATTGTAATTGACACCAGTTCATCAAATTAAGTAACTTGTAAATTACATTTCACTGCACACATTTCTGTTGGTCATAGTATATGGACAATATGTGAGAAGTAGGGACTGATAGTGTTTGCACGTGTGTTAATAATTCAGTAAGGGACTGGATAACAGCATTGCTGGTTCTAAGGACATTTCAAAAACAATTTTTGTGAGTGGACAAGTGGTGGTTTATGGACTTGCTGTATTCTCTGCAAGCCTCTTCAATGGTGATTGTGCACCTGCACAGTTGCAACAGATGGCTGCTGGCCCTCTCTACAAGGACTACAGTGGGTCTGCACCTTTGATGACCCACCAATACCATTATTTCTACAAGGACTGCAGTGGGTCTGCACCTCTGGTGGCCCACCAATACCGTAATCTCTACCAGGACTACAGTGGGTTTGCTCTGTTGTGGTCCATTAACTATCTGCATGTCAAGAGTCAGCACTGTCTGTCCGTTGGAAGGACAACACTACTTCTTCAAGACTGCTTAGAAATCCACTACTTCCAAGTGCATTTTCTTTTACTACTCAGACTTTGAGAAAAACACTGCAATTTTACTTTGATGAATGATCAGGACTGTCTTTATGGACTGTGAGAAAATTTTAGCTTTTGACCAACATTGTATCGATAAGTGTGTGCATTTCATTTGTCACTATAATTATGAAAAAATTTTTCAAATCTGTACTGGCCACTGCCCAAAACAATTTGTAAATTTTTTTGTGGGGAGCATGGGGGCTATGTAAGTAAGTTGTTTAGGTTTTTTTATTGGTAACGCTGCCGCCACGTAGCGCTCTGTATAAAAATCACTGGCTGTGCCGTGCGCAGTCTGTGTTTAGTTTGCATTGTTGTCTGCCATTGTAGTGTTGAGCAGCGGCAGCTGGATGCTAACAGCGCGTAGCGTTGGGCAGTTGGAGGTGAGCCGCCAGCAGTGGTGGACGTGGGGAGAGAGATGGAGGAGTTTTGAAATTTGTAAGAATTGGTGTCATGAACTGATATATATATTATGACTGTAAAGGTAAATACATTGTTTGTTCTCTATTAAAATGTTTCATTTGCTAACTGTGTCTATCAGTAGTTAGTGACTTCCGTAGTTTGAATCTTTTAGTTAGCTGGCAGTAGTGGCGCTCGCTGTATTGCAGTAGTTCGAGTAACGAAGATTTTTGTGAGGTAAGTGATTTGTGTAACATATAGATTAATGTTAGTCAGGGCCATTCTCTTGTAGGGATTACTGAAAGTCAGATTGTGTTGCGCAATAAAATATTGTGTGTCAGTTTAAGCACAGTCGTGTAATAATTTTTCAAAGGGGACGTTTCAGAAGTATATAACTCTCTCCTGACGTTTCGTCTCCGACTGCGGGAAACATCCTCGGAAGTTTTAAGTGAAAACAATACCGGCGTGAAAGCTTAGATCGTTTCATTTGTCCTGGTTATCTGAAGGTGTTACTCATATACAAGTTCTCGTGTGGTGCTAAAATCTCAACACTTCTTTTCATTACTTAATGTGATACCTTGCTGCTAATCTAGCAGTCATCTCCTTTGTGAATTCAGTATGACTGAAGCTATCTACATCTACATTTATACTCCGCACGCCACCCAACGGTGTATGGCGGAGGGCACTTAATGTGCCACTGTCATTACCTCCATTTCCTGTTCCAGTCGCGTATGGTTCGCGTGACGAACGACTGTCTGAAAGCCTCCGTGTCCGCTCTAATCTCTCTAATTTTACATTCGTTATCTCCTCGGGAGGTATAAGTAGGGGGAAGCAATATATTCAATACCTCATCCAGAAACGCACCCTCTCGAAACCTGGCGAGCAAGCTACATCGCGATGCAGAGCACCTCTCTTTCAGAGTCTGCCACTTGAGTTTGTTAAACATCTCCGTAACTCTATCACGGTTACCAAATAACCCTGTGACGAAACGCGCCGGTCTTCTTTGGATCTTCTCTATCTCCTCCGTCAACCCGATCTGGTACAGATCCCACTCTGATGAGCAATACTCAATTATAGGTCGAACAAGTGTTTTGTAAGCCACCTTCTTTGTTGATGGACTACATTTTCTAAGGACTCTCCCAATGAATCTCAACCTGGTACCCGCCATACCATCAATTAATTTTATATGATCATTCCACTTCAAATCGTTCCGCACCCTTACTCCCAGATATTTTACAGAAGTAATTGCTACCAGTGTTTGTTCCGCTATCATCTAATCTATGGCAAGATGTTTGTGTCATTCAATTCGAAACATTATGTAGGCAGTTCAGACATTATATCTTTGAATTTAGCTCGTTATTTAATTTTCCTGATGTTATATTTAGTTAAATTTGATACCTGTGATTGCTGGTACCACCTTGTTACATCCACGTGACTTTCAGATGCCCACTGGGTTATGTGTAATGTTCACTTCATTTGGAACCAATTATATCTAATAACACATGTTTCTTTTTATTTCTGATTTCTTGAATCATTTATTGAGTGTATATGTTCGCATTGGAGTGAGTTTTGTCTACAGCCATTTTGTGTTCACTTGTTGCAAGGTATCACCTCTGTTTAACTAGCAGTTGCACGTGGCAAATTTCAAAAAATACACTGTCATAAAAAAATTAGTACACCATTTTAGAGGCTTCCGATTCACTCACGATTTATTGGTGCAACAGTACGTGTGGAGTTTACATTTACAGATCAACAGCACCAGCAGTTCTGAGGTACCAGGTATCGACCCATGATGAAACACCCATAATAGTACGTGGTCCAACCTCCAGGGGTGGCAATGGAGGTGTTGACTCTGGCTGCCAGTCGATTATGCAGATGGCGAATACTGTCCTGTGATACGTTATGTCACATCTGCTCTACCTGTTCATGTAGTTCTGTAAGAGTTGGTTGATGAGTGACATGTGTCACTTCTGGTCCCTTCATACCCAACGCGTGCTCGATTTAAGAGAAGTTCAGGCTTTGTGCTGGCTAGGGAAGTTGCTGCACACCTTGCAGAGCACATTGAGTTTCATGGGCAGAATGTGGGCAAGCACTAACCTGTTGGAACAACACATCACCTTCGGGTTGCTGGAATCGCAAGAGAATGGATCTAACAACATTCTGCAAGTACTGAGTGGTGATTGGTGTCCCCTTCAGAATTACCAAAGGTGAACAAGTGTTGCAGCTTATCTCACCCCAGACAATAAGGCCTGGCTGGGACTTGTGTGTCTTGGATGAATGCATTCTATGAGACAGCACTCACAAGGTGTACCTTGTACACACAAAAGACCTTTGCCTGTTGCATGCAGACAGAATTTGCTTTCATCGCTCAAGACCACGACACCAGTTGAGCCATGCGTGGATGCTGCGGTGTGAGTGGAAAATGGGCTATACATGGGCCTGTCTGTAGTCTTATTGCTACTAACCGGTTTGCAACAGTTTTTGTTGACATGTCTGGGCTCAGAGTCCCTCTTACCTGTTTTGTGGTCTCAGTACCAGTTGAGTCTTCACAGAACAGCCCCTCATAATACACAGGTACCAAGTCACCTGTTAATCTTCCTGAAGTGACATCTACCTCGCAGGCAACAGCAATAGGTTATAGGACCCACGTCACGACGTAATGCCGCTGTAAAACATACTTAAGTTGGAGCAAAAGTTAGTGCAAATAATGTCCTGCTTACTATGACCAATACTTCACATTGTCACCTACCAGTTTTGACATGAGTCGCACAGCTGGCTTGGGAAGTTTCTACAGGCAGGATACTCTGTTTTTTATAGTTTGTTTTTCATGGTAGTGAGCTGATTGTGTCTGATGTGCTTCAGCTCTTCCTTTCCATTCTGGTTGCGTTGTCTCTCTTATTGACCTTGGGAGTTGGCGAATTGGTTACGGTCCTGCACTCTCATTGAGGACCTCAATTCAGATCCCTATCCTGTAATCCATATTTAGGTTTTCCATAGCTTGCCTGTATCGGCAAAGAAAATACCAGGATGGTTGCCTTATACAGAGCCAGCCGGTTCCCTTTCCACCGTTTCGCAGTCTGTAACGACCTCGTTGTCAAAGTAACGCATGTTCTTTCATGACTGTGATGTCCTTTCGATACACTTTTTCTTAAATTTAATTTTAGTAACTACTGCAGTTGTACACGTTGTACAAACTTATTAGTACAAAATTATGATGCCGTTTTTTAAGCTCGTTTCTCCTTTTGTGGAGCTGTCCAACTCGTCCCAAACAATCTCTGAATTCCAGCTAGCTAGTTGTCGACATCCCTCTCATTCACGTGGCTGGTATCGCAGCAGCAGAGTAGTTTTCACCGCTTTATCAGGCGCTATTTGTTTTTTGTTTTTTCCCTACCGAAGTGATCACTTCTCGCAATTTGCATTGTTTTAATTTAATCTTGCGAGGCTAGCTGATTATATTTGGAGAAGATCTCGGAATTGACATTCGGCAGGAGCAATATTCAAAGTACAGTTCGGTTATCGCAATGTACTGGGTACACCAAAAGTAAAACACACACACTCTGAGAGAAAGAAAGAGAGAGAGAGAGAGAGAGAGGCGATTTCATATCAGGAGAAGTATTTTCAAAAGCGTGACGTGGACTTCCTAGGAATGTGAACAGCATGATACATTCTTCTAAATGACAAACAAATACAGGGTGATTCACGAAGATAAGCAAATATTTTAATATGTATTCTACAAGTAAAACTAAAGAAAATGCTTCATATAAACATTGTTCCGCAAATGTTTAGTTACAGTGCTACGGCTAATAAAGGATTTTGCCTGAAATTTAGCAACTTAGCTAACATGAAGCCATCGCAAAACAGTACGAGGTTAAACTAAAGCACGATTTCCATTTATTTTGTTGTTCTTCATCTGGTGAATCTAATAAAACTTCTCCCATACGTATATCTGCAGTATTTTTCCAGAACATTCTTAGAAGCAAAGAAGCAATCACGTAAAATTTTTTAATTTATTAACTATTTGGCGCTGCGCGGGATTAGCCGAGCGATCTAGGCGCTGCAGTCATGGACTGTGGGGCTGGTCCTGGCGGAGGTTCGAGTTCTCTCTCGGGCATGGGTGTGTGTGTTTGTCTGTAGGATAATTTAGGTTAAGTAGTGTGTAAGCTTAGGAACTGATGACCTTAGCAGTTAAGTCCCATAAGATAAAAAAAAAACTACTTGGCCCAATTTGTTTTTTAAATTCCAGACTCAAAGGTTTCAGAAGAAGTTGTCGAGAATGTAATTTTCGAAAAATGATGGTATAGCGTTAACTGAAACTGTATGAATGTGTCAGATGATCTTCTTTTATTAATGCCATAGCACAAGTGAATTAATGGTAAACTCAAGAAAACAAAACTCAGTGTTAAGGAAATTGTACAGTGTAAATACATTTTCACAATACATTCACAATAAGTGTAGAAAAATGTCTCCACTGAGTTAAATGCATCTACCTGCACGTGAGTGAACAGATTATGTTGCTCGTTTCAGTTTCTCAGGGTTGTTCTTAATTTCGTCTGTTGCATTCATAATGCAAGCAAGTAAAGCCTCACGTGTATTGACTTTGTCCTCATAAACTATGTTTTTCATCCATCACCATACACAAAAATCCAATGCTGTTAAATCGGACGATCTGGGTGGCCACAGACGTGTAGCGCTATCCCAGTTTCATAAATAATCTACAAACTCAAAAAGTTACTATGTTTTTTCGCTTATATACACTGTTGTTATTATGTTCTTTCCCTGAACAATACAGAAATATAACTCGTTTCAAGGAAAGGAAAGGACTGAAACAACTCACTAACGGTTGCCAACAATGACATAAACGTTTCTACATTCTTAATGGAAAGTAAACAAATTTACTTGTATAATAATCGTTGCTTCTCTGGATGTCCTGGAAAAGTACAGCAAATACACGTGTAGGACATTTTTTATTGCATTCACCAGACAAATGACAACAAAGTAAATGGAAATAGTGCTCTACTTTAACCTTGTACGGTTTTGCGATGGCGTAATATTAGCAAAGTTGCTGAATATCAGGGGAAATCTTTTATTAGCTGTAACTTTGTAACTAAAAGTTTGCAGAACTTTGTTTAAATGCACTTTTTTCGTTAGTTTTGCTCGTAGAATAACATATTAAAATATTTGCATATCTTTGTGAATCAACCTGCTTATCGCCCCAAAATTACGCTTTACATGGAAACTTTGCACAAGAGCTCTACGGGGGCCCGGCCATCGTTATTTAAACCTACCTGTGTACCAGGCGTATTCCAGGTATGCGTTTATTCCAATCTTCTATTACCTCATTTCCCCTTTTCTCCTCTCTCTGTCCTTCTCATCCTTCATCCCTCCCTGTCCATCTCCTACTATCCCACCTTCTCTCTCATTCTGCGCCTTGCCTTCTGCCTGTTCATGTCCACCTCTCCTCTCTCTCTATTCGTCTCGTCCTCTCCCCTCTGTCTGTCCATCTCTTCCTCTCCCCTCTCCATGTCCATCTCCTCCCCTCTTCCCTTTCTCTGTCCATTTCCTCCTCAACCATCTCTCTGTTCATGTCCTACTCCCCCTCTTTTTCTTCACCTGTCTCTATCCATCTCTTGATATTTCCTTTCTCTGTTCAATTCCTACTCTCTCCTCTCTGCATCCACTTCCCCCTCCTTTCTCTCTGTCTCTGCCGGATACCTCCTCCCCCTGTCTCCTTCACCCTTGTTGTCTGTCCATCTCCTCGTCCCCTGTTGTATCTCCTTGTTATGATACTCATCCACCAGTATTTCCTTCCAGATCATAACTAAAACGTGTATCAAATTAGGCTGAAATCGTTCCAGGGGTTTAAATTATCTTCTCACTCATGACTTTGCCTGTATATGCACAAGTCAAACATATTTCACGTGTATATAACAAATTTCACACGTATTTGTTCTTGTATTTCACCTGTGTCTCTAGTGAATTTCGCCTTGCACTTCCATTTTCACATAACTTAATGTTTATGACGTCATTTCTCCTGAACTGTGTGGCATACGATCACATGTATTTCTAGAAAATGTTGCGAATATAGTTAGTAATAAAGAAGTAATAATTAAAATGTCATGCTTCATATGGCAGTTTTACTGCATGAAAAGCGAAAATGTAGTAAGCGATAAACTGTTTTCCTTTCATTATTTTGTGTGGGCCATTAGCGAGAAAATGTTCATTACAGGTTCGAAATTATGTGTACACGCACGAAGTGCCGTCATTGTGAAATGCTGGATGACTAAAGTCTGGCTGTTCGGGCGTCGTGAGCTACACTACTTTTTCATACCCACCGCCACCCCTCTGATACGTAGGTGGATTTTACCCCCACACTGATTGCTTCCGGACAGTAAGTGATACGTGTACCAAGTTCGGTTGGAATCGGTCCAGTGGTTTAAGAGGATATGTGAAACATACATAATACGCTTGGATAAAAAGTAATTCGAATACCGCCATAACATGAAGGATGTGCGTGCAGTGGTATGAGCCCTGTCTGCAGCTGATGGCAGAAGGTCAGCTCAAGTGGCGTGGTGAGCTGCGACGGCTGTGTTTGAGTCAGTTGCACTATATGCTGCCTTAAACTAAGGGAAGCCTTCAGACTATGTGTAGGTCTCACTAAAAACATGCGTAGATCAAATTTGAAGCGCCAAGTGGTCGGGGTTTTCAGGGACTGCACGAACCATGTGGTGGTGCAGCATTGCCATATAGTATGGTGGCGAAATGGGCGAAAGTGTTTTTGGATGGCAGGGATGTCATTCAGGATCGGCTCATCGAATGGAATCGTCCTTGTTCTCCTCGCCAGCACAGCGTGTGCCGCAAACTAGATGGTGCCAAAGCGATGGTTTTATGGTTTAGGATAACCATGAGATAATCCTGTATCACGTTGTACTGCAGGCGGACAGTCACTGTAGCCTACTGCTGAAATTCCTAACGGTGTCACCTTCACCCTGCACTGAGAAGAAAGGGACGGTGTCTTCCGGCATTGCGTTCCATCATTGCACGATGCCACGCAGTGAAACCTATGCAGAGGCTGCTGCATACATGGGGGTGGGAGATAATGTAACACCCATCGTATTCACACGATATGAGTCCATGCAATTATGACCTGTTTTCCAAAGTGAAGGGACCTCTTTATCGCACGTGCTGCAACACAGTAGAAGACATCATTTGTGGCATAGGGCAGTCTTTGTGAGACATCGACAGAGATGGACACACTGACGGTATACGATGCTTTCCGTCTGTGAGCGGAAGGGAGATCGAGATCCGGAGCGACTATACTGAGGGCATGTAATAAAGTGAACGATTCTCAATAAAGTGTGATATGAATTATCTTTGTTTTGCCACTAGTTTTTATCCAATCAATGTACGTATATACGTACATAGATACGAGGGTATTCCAAAAGTAAGGTCTCCTATTTTTTTATAAGTACATAGACCTGTTTATTTCTACAACGGTTTACATCAGTTTACAGCTTGAACATAATCACCATTTATGTGGATGCATTTTTGTAGACGCTGTGGCAGTTTTTTTTATGCCCATGTCATGCCAGCTCGCCGCCATGCTGTTCAGAAAGTTGTGAACCTCTTCTTTCACCTCGTCGTCAGAGCTGAGTCACTTTCCGGCCAAATGTTCTTTTAACCTAGGGAACAGGTGATAGTCACTGGGCGCCAAGTCACGACTACAGGGTGGTTGGGTGTATATACTACACTGAAACTGTTGCAGGAGAGCAGCGGTTTGCCGAGCGATGTGTGGGCAAGCGTTGTCATGGAGAATGTGTACGCCCTTGCACAACATTCCTCTTCTCCTGTTCTGAATTGCCCTTTGAGTTTCTTCATAGTGTCACAATACTTGTCGGCGTTAATTGTGGTCCAGTGATACAACTCCGACGACGAGGTAAAAGAAGAGGTTCATAACTTTCTGAAGAGCATGGCGGCGAGCTGGTATGACATGAGCATACAAAACCTGCCACAGCGTCTACAAAAATGCATCGACAGAAATGTTGATTATGTCGAAAAATAGCTAAATGTGCAAGCTGTAAACTGATGTAAACCATCTAACATTCTGCGTGGCGTCTGTTTGTTCTATATCGTGTCTCCCTACCACTTTCGCGCAACGACGCTCTGAGCTTGTTTTTTAGGAAATTGTCTAGTTTGAACCTGGAACCTGTTGCTGGTAAGGAGACGCCAGACCACACATGGGATGTAGAATTCAGAAGAGTTCAGTGAGACTAGCGATGATATAACCAAATACTTAATGATTTCAGCGTCAACTTCACTGCACTCCCTGTAAAAGAATCTTAATACTAACTAAATTTAGTGGAATGAGTTCAAGGCTTTCCTATTTTTAGTTAGCTGGTAAAATAATGTCGAAAAAGCAGTTAAGTTTACCATTGGAAATTTTATTCTACTCACAAAACATCGCTTATAAATTGCACTATTGATAAAAGGAAATGTTTTAATACAGGATGGTAAAAATCAACTGCGTTCAACAAAAATGTGAACGAATATTCCCTGAATGGATTTCCAAGTTCTACAATCGACAGAAGGTTGACCTATGCCATATCAAATCTATAATCTAGGTTTAAATTAAGTTTCACAAAAGAGAAAACTATCAAAATGGCCTACAGTGACACGCAATTATCTTTAATTACTTATCTAACTTGTCGTAAATTACAGTGGCTGATGTGGCTTCTCAATAACTATATAACAGAAAAATCATCGCGTTTCAGATTTTTACTTTAAGTGGCAAATGTGAACACCATGAGCTTTAATTGACGATCGACACTAGCATTACTCAAAAAGGGGGTGTAACAGATGAGATGTCTGCAGTTCTGAGAGAAGCTTTGTGAGCTGTTATGCGGCATCGCGTGCGTTCATTACCTTGTCGGTGTTCGTCAAGGGGCGGCGGGCAGCACAGCTCCGCTCACTTCCCTGTCTCCGAAGCAACTCTTCTCCTAACTTCTCCTTCCTACAATTTACCGAAGTTGGTTTTAAAAAAAAACTATCTGGCTGTGTTTTCATCTGACCAATCAGGGTCTCAATGTTAAGCTTAAGCTCCGCCTAGAAAAATTCTGTCTATCCAATGAAAAACGTTATACTTTTAGTGGTGGGGCAATGTTTTTAAAGTTTGCAACATAAACAGAGACGCGAAAAAGTCTCACGCTAAAACTTGCGGGTGGTGTGGCCATTTTTGTGTTATCGTAAGATCTATACTGTTCTTTTGGAGGGTTCTAGCTTTTAACATGGGCTGGGGGGGTGGACCTAGCGGTTAGCTAGTGACGTGGGCCTTCCGCTTAACACGGTTTTGCTCTCGGCTTCTGTTCTCGTTTCTCCCCTCGGAACTGCGTCTGTCTCACGATGGGAAGGTATGACATGCTTTTAGGCATTCTTGTGTTAGTCTGTGGTGTTCCATTTGCTCACTCGTCACTCTTATTACTTTGGTTAATTTATGTCACGATTTATTCGGAGCTATGTGACATACTACTGGATTTGCTTATCATGTCAGGGTTTTCATGGAAGGTGTTGGATTTGCATGACACCTTACAACCATTGTAGAAATAAACAGGTCTATTTACTTATAAAAAATAGAAGACCTTACTTTTTAGAGTACTGTCGTATATAGAGGGTGAAGAAAAACTCGCGCACTCTGTCTTCTCATAGTGGTTCCTGACATACTGGCAATACAAAAATATCTCTCTCAGAATTTCGTCCTGTTCGTATCTCTGGCATTAAATGGACGTTAAAGATGGGTAGCCTGGCAACACTGTAATGACATTTACGGTAATTGCCCTTGTCAGCTTACAGCAGTAGTGCTCTGCAGTTGGTGCAGTGGATAGTGTTTTGGGTTAGCGAGCAGGAGGTCGAGAGTTCGATTCTCTGTTTTAATTTGCCAGTTTCATTCTGCTATATTGCATTGTAGTATGCACCGTTTCTTAAGATTCATGTTTCCAACATTTACATAGTACATGAAGTATTTGCAAAGCACATTGCTGGCCTTACTGGTGATGTAACGTCACAACAAATGAAATGGACGTGTACGTGGCAAGAATGATAGTTGGTACTAATCGACGAGACCATTCGAATCTAGCAGACGCAGTGGTTTGAAACAACTCGCGTCCATGACATGCTAAGGCTTCTTTAAAAGCTGACAACTGAAAGCGATTGTACTTCCATTTCTGTGTTCGCAATAATTAAGCTCAAATGTTTTGTAGAAGGCCCGCTGTAATCGCTGTATGGCGATAAAGGCATTAGATACCGTACCACACACACTACATTCATCTGGACTCAGAATCGAACACTCGCCCCCCTGCATCCTAGCCCAAAATGCCATCCACTGCAACAACTGCAATACGCTTACAGAGGTCGTTACCGTACATGTTGAAACGTCCCCTTAGAAAAAATTATACAAGACTGTGCTTAAACTGAAACACAATATTTTTGGCGCAACGCAATCTGACTACCAAAAATCCCTACGAAAGAATGGCCCTGACTAACATTAACCTATACGTTTCACAAATCACTTACCTCACAAAAATCTTCGTTACTCAAGCTACTGCAATACAGCGAGTGCCACTACTGCCAGGTAACTAAAAGATTCAAACTACGGAAGTCACTAACTACTGATAGACACAGTTAGCAAATGAAAGATTTTAATAGAGAACAAACAATGTATTTACCATTATAGTCATAATATATATATCAGTTCATGACACCAATTCTTACAAATTTCAAAACTCCGCCATCTCTCTCCCCACGTCCACCACCGCTGGTGGCTCACCTCCAACTGCGCACGCTACGAGCTGTTAGCATCCAGCTGACGCTGCTCAGCACTACAATGGCAGACAACAATGCAAACTAAACACAAACTGCGCACAGCACAGCCAGTGATTTTTCATACCGAGCGCTAAGCGGCGTTACCAATAAGAAAACCTAAACAGCCTACTTACAATGTGATTACACTGTTGTCAGACTGCCAGTTTTTAACGACCATTTACTGACAGAAACATGCGTGGGGCGAAATTTTGTGAGTGATATTTTTGTATTTCTGGTATATGAACAATTGCGCTGCGAAGAGTGTGCGAATTTGTCTTCGGCGTGTATACAGGGTGACATTAGTATAACAGACAAATTTTCAGGGATGGATTCCTGACCGGTAATGTAGGAAAAAAGGTCCTATGAACATACTTCTAGAAATGGAAATGTCTTTGCAACGACAACAAATCGTCCCGAAACGCAGCACAGAACTCCATCGTATCCACGTCACAGCAGATGTTCAAAGTGTCCTCCATGTAACAGCAGATGATAGGGATAGTAGCGGTAGTAATACAGCAGACACATAATTTTGCTTTGGTTCACACCTTGTTGGAGGGCCACTTCGATGAAGCTTGTATTGCCGGCCGGAGTGGCCGAGCGGTTCTAGGCGCTTCAGTGTGGAACCGCGCGACCGCTACGGTCGCAGGTTCGAATCCTTTCTCGGGCATGGATGTGTGTGATGTCCTTAGGTTAGTTATGTTTAAGTAGTTTTAAGTTCTAGGGAACTGATGACCTCAGATGTTCTGTCCCATAGTGCTCAGAGCCATTTGAACCATTTTTTTGAAGCTTGTACTAGGGCTCAACAGCCTGTAGAACTTGGTCCTCCAGATGTGCTGCTTGCACATCCCGTCGCTTCCCAGCACATTCGTCTGGCCGAAACGTCCCACGATCACACAAATGCCTGAAAGGGCTTCAGATGTGTGATGTGGTTGGTGTCCGCTAGGTTACTTGTTGTGGTACAGCTGTGCTGTCTCTCGAGCCTTTCCGTCTGCTTGACCGTACGCAAACGCCTTCTCGGCTTATTCCCGACACGAAAAGCAGACTATTCTCCTGTTTGCAGTACGCTGCATCAATCACAAAGTTCGCAACACACACGGAACATACGGCACTTGGTCAGACGGACTATGATTCACCAGTGCCAGTAGTGACGCAGGGAAGCATCGGCGCACATTGCAGGTTGCCTACATCAGGGGCAAGTATACGTTCAGGTACACACCTATTCTTCTTGTTCGATTGATAGGCCTTAACATACTATTTGTCATTTGAATCTGAAGCTCTCTGTGTTGACCGTGTTTGCAGTTAAAATTGTAGGATGTGAGGTCAACCAGATTTGCAAAACACCTTTTTTTCTCTCAGTATCCAAGCATCGCGGTGTAGCTTGCTCGCCAGGTTTCGAGAGGGTGCGTTTCTGGATGAGGTATCGAATACATTGTTTCCCCCTACTTATACCTCCCGAGGAGATCACGAATGTAAAATTCGAGCGCGCACGGAGGTTTTCCGGCAGCCGTTCTTCCCGCGAACCATACGCGACTGGAACAGAAAAGGGAGGTAATGACAGTGGCACGTAAAGTGCCCTCCGCCACACAGCTTTGGGTGGCTTGCGGAGTATAAATGTAGATTTAGATGTAGATATGTTTCAGCACCACCGTGGCATCATCAGTGGGTTTCCGTTTTATTTATTCTTTATACTTGATGCGTATGATTTTTCCGGACCACTTATGTATTGTTTAGTACAGGTAGCTTGTCGTGTTTTCGTGTGGCAAGCCCTTTTATTCTCCACATCATGGTGAGGTGTCTTGATGCAGATGCAATTATAACACGCACTTTCCACAAATAAGGTCGTAAAACACTTTTCACTCTACCAAAACAGTGTGAAATTCCTGTCGAAACAAGTGCCCTCTCTCTCTCACACACATACACACTCTCTCTCTCTCTCTCTCTCTCTCATATATATATATATATATATATATATATATATATATATATATATATATATATATATATATACTCCTGGAAATGGAAAAAAGAACACATTGACACCGGTGTGTCAGACCCACCATACTTGCTCCGGACACTGCGAGAGGGCTGTACAAGCAATGACCACACGCACGGCACAGCGGACACACCAGGAACCGCGGTGTTGGCCGTCGAATGGCGCTAGCTGCGCAGCATTTGTGCACCGCCGCCGTCAGTGTCAGCCAGTTTGCCGTGGCATACGGAGCTCCATCGCAGTCTTTAACACTGGTAGCATGCCGCGACAGCGTGGACGTGAACCGTATGTGCAGTTGACGCACTTTGAGCGAGGGCGTATAATGGGCATGCGGGAGGCCAGGTGGACGTACCGCCGAATTGCTCAACACGTGGGGCGTGAGGTCTCCATAGTACATCGATGTTGTCGCCAGTGGTCCGCGGAAGGTGCACGTGCCCGTCGACCTGGGACCGGACCGCAGCGACGCACGGATGCACGCCAAGACCGTAGGATCCTACGCAGTGCCGTAGGGGACCGCACCGCCACTTCCCAGCAAATTAGGGACACTGTTGCTCCTGGGGTATCGGCGAGGACCATTCGCAATCGTCTCCATGAAGCTGCGCTACGGTCCCGCACACCGTTAGGCCGTCTTCCGCTCACGCCCCAACATCGTGCAGCCCGCTTCCAGTGGTGTCGCGACAGGCGTGAATGGAGGGACGAATGGAGACGTGTCGTCTTCAGCGATGAGAGTCGCTTCTGCCTTGGTGCCAATGATGGTCGTATGAGTGTTTGGCGCCGTGCAGGTGAGCGCCACAATCAGGACTCCATACGACCGAGGCACACAGGGCCAACACCCGGCATCATGGTGTGGGGAGCGATCTCCTACACTGGCCGTACACCTCTGGTGATCGTCGAGGGGACACTGAATAGTGCAAGGTACATCCAAACCGTCATCGAACCCATCGTTCTACCATTCCTAGACCGGCAAGGGAACTTGCTGTTCCAACAGGACAATGCACGTCCGCATGTATCCCGTGCCACCCAACGTGCTCTAGAAGGTGTAAATCAACTACCCTGGCCAGCAAGATCTCCGGATCTGTCCCCCATTGAGCATGTTCGGGACTGGATGAAGTGTCGTCTCACGCGGTCTGCACGTCTAGCACGAACGCTGGTCCAACTGAGGCGCCAGGTGGAAATGGCATGGCAAGCCGTTCCACAGGGCTATATCCAGCATCTCTACGATCGTCTCCATGGGAGAATAGCAGCCTGCATTGCTGCTAAAGGTGGATATACACTGTACTAGTGCCGACATTGTGCATGCTCTGTTGCCTGTGTCTATGTGCCTGTGGTTCTGTCAGTGTGATCATGTGATGTATCTGACCCCAGGAATGTGTCAATAAAGTTTCCCCTACCTGGGACAATGAATTCACGGTGTTCTTATTTCAATTTCCAGGAGTATATATATATATATATATATATATATATATATATATATATATATATATCCCGTAGCGTGCCACTGACAGGCCTGCGTGCGCCATCTGTCGTGGTTGGACCGAACCACAGACAAAGCAGCGATTACCCAGTAAACCCCTGCGGAATTCTGGCGCACACGAGGGACACTTCCATCCAAGGCAAATGTCTGACTGCGAACCGATCCAAAAATACTGCTGAAGTTAATAAATAAATAATTCACGGTCACATGATCGTGATGTGGGGAATATAAAATGGACGCAGTAGCTGTTTCACACACAAAAATTGACGATGTCACAAAGCTAGTAGCTGGCTGACTCGAAACACACTTTATAAAAAGACCGTTGCAAGCAGAGTGTGTGTGTGTGTGTGTGTGTGTGTGTGTGTGAGCAGTAGTTTGATTTTCACATTACGTAATAACTAGCATGAAATATTTCATTCTGCCAATGGCTCTAAGCTGCCTCAGCCTTCCTGATGAACTTTTCTCGTGCGTGGTGCGGAAGATGACATCCTGAATATGTCAAACATCGTGCTGCAGAAGAACTGCCACACGAAATATTAATTAAATCATCAATCTCGACAATAGTTTGCGTGAATAAACAAAAGTGTAAAGTTTTTGACGAGAAATAGATATTGAGATTCGTTCCAGAACTACAATTGTCAAGAGTAGACATTGCCAGTACATTTCTCGGTGTCAGACTCCAGCAGCAATCGTAATATTTAATTGTAGTTACACCAGTAAATATGTGCCTGCTTCCCAATATTCTTGTGAGTCTGGAGATGGCGGTAGAGAGCATAGCAGCAATCAAGCAGGTCGGATCTAGAAACAGCATCTGAGGGGACGCCTTTGTTGGAGGTTAGGCTTGTCCATCCTTTGTACGCCAGTTCAGAGAGACAGAAAGCTTCTGGCTTAGGACGATTTGGCTCGAGTCTCTCCCTCCACGGGTTAGTAGTGAACTAATACCCAGTTCACGTTGAGTCACCTTCGCAACCAAGGGTGTCGCGTGTATACTCCGTGGAAACTTGATAAGATTCAATACGATGTGTGTTTGCGCCGGGAGTACAGATTGCGTCCGAGCTGTGGTACTCCTGGGGTGGGGGCGTTCCGCGGCCGACAGGGCTCTCTCTGGCTGACACGCGCCTCCGAGGCTGCGGTCGTGGGCCGCGTTTCCCCAGGTCTCTGAGTACTGCCCCTGTACTGCAGCACGGTGCGTGTGGGCGTCCAGAAGGTGAGCACGTGGGACGTGAGAGTGGTTTCAACGATCTCAGTCATCTAGCAGTGAATGGATCGTGTTTGTCAATACATAGCGGTGCTTTGTTGTTACTATCCTAACACGTGGTAGACCCTTTCTTCCGCCCTTCTTCGTCCTGGTGTAGTGGAGATAATCAATCAATTTAGGAATTGTGTAGTACTTTTAAAAAGAAAATACACTTAGCAGACCTGCAGCAGCCGGAAACTCTATAATCGTGATGGTATAAATGCACGTCGAAATTTGAAATTCCAACCACCATTTCATACATCAACAATCGTGACATCAAAAAACAATAGGTTTAGATTATTTCATGAAATTTTTTATGAAAAACGTAACACTGTTTTTTATGCATTCAAACTACCATGTAATGTCGATCTTTTTTTATTATTTGGAGGAGTTTTAAACTGTGTGAAGCAAATTGTTTGAATACTATAGTGACGATTTAATTAACATTTTCCGTGGAAGGTCTTCTGAAGTACCATTTGTGACAGGGACAAGATGTGATATTCCACACCAGACTTGATAACACCTGAAGCAGTTCGTGAAATGCAGCACAACGAAAGTGCACCAGGAAGACTAGGGTACCTTGGAGCCCATGGCAGAATGAAGTATCTCATGCTAGTTCCTATTTCATCTGCAAAACAAACTACAGTTCTAACTCTCTCTCTCTCTCTCTCTCTCTCTCTCTCTCTCTCTCTCTCTCTCTCCCTCCCTCCCTCTCTTTCTTTCTACGTAACAATCTTTTATAAATTGTATTTCGAGTCAACCTGTTACTAGCTTTGTGAAAACATCAATTTGTGCCCATGAACTAGCTACCATGTATGTCCGCCTTATATCCCCTACATCACAATCACGTGGCTGGGAATTAATTATTTATTAACTGCAATGGTATTTATGGGTCCACTCCGTCAGGCAATTGCCTTGGAAGGAGGGTGTCTCCCATGTGCGCCTGTACTCCGTAGGGGTTTACCACCGGCTAAGGGCTGCTTTGTTGGGGCTCGGTCTGGCCACGACCGACAGCTTGTGCAGCCATACGGCTTACGGGGGTGGTGCATGCTTCGCAATCAAAAGTGTCATTACGTGGCATGAGTATTTTTTGATGTCATTCCTTGCGCAATTGGTATTTAAAAAAACGATCGGTCTACTTACTTCCTTTCGGTGTATTTTACAGGACCTGGATCTTTCCAAACAGCAGAGAATGATGAGCAAGAGAGATCCATCCCCTGTGAACTGAATCTTTTGTAGATAAGCAATATACCTTCTGCTATGTAACTGAATTTCCTGTCAGCAGATGCTTCCTCTCCGGCATAGAGCCGCCAATTTTCAGCTAGGTGAAGGGGGAGGGGAGAGTTGGGGGGGGGGGGGGTTACCAGAGGGGTTGATTAGTTTATGAATTCAATTAAGTAGTCTGTCAAACTGACAGAGTGATTTGGGGCTGTTCGAATAACTCAGGCATGAAAGTGTAGCTGTATCAGCGATGGGGGAGGGGTGGGGGGGGGGGGGGAAGAGGTGGAGGGGAAGGTATGGGGGAACAATAGGTTTAGGACCTGTCAATCAAAAGGAAGGATTATTCCCAGGGATTATAATCCCCTGAATGTAAACTTCCCCTGATGTAGGCAACCTGCAACGTGCGCTGATGCCGTCTCTGCTCCAATTCTAGCACAATCTACCATGGCAACCACGCGCTTCTGGACATATGTTCACAGTACCTTCTTTTCTCCATTTCTAGTCAGGTATCCGTCCCTGCAGTTTTTCGGTTTTATAATGTTCACATTGTATATACATAAATCAATTTTTATAATATGTAAGGAAACGTGTGGAAGAAACAAATTAAAACGGACTATCTGTTAGAAGTCCTTAGGAGGGGCAAGACGTACTCTGGAAAAGACAATTACAAACTACAACTTGAGCTGATTTGTTTGTTCTGGTTGCGATTCAGCAAATCATGAGAGTACGGTTATAACGTTTAGAAATTGGACAGTGACTGTTTACTTACTCACTTAAGTTCTTTACAGCGAGAAATATGAAAACAAGTGTCCCATGTATTAATGCTGGATTAAATTCACTTAAGTTGAAGAGAATATACGTTCCAAACTACACTGCTGGCAGTTAAAAGTGGCATTCCTGGAAAGATAGAAAATAATTAAATTCGATTTCTTGCGTGCACACAGTACAGGAAAATACACGATTGAATTTGAAGGGTGCGAAAATTAGTAGACTGAGCTTGCCGTCTCTGGCTCTAGCCCACCTGGGTGTCGAATAGAAGAGAGCTCGGATGACAGGAGTGGGACCGTCAACCCATGAAGTCCCAATTCTAAGCCAGAGCTCAGTCGCAGTGGTGACGTGTGAGTCACATGTGAGTGGCCACACGTTTGCAATGGGTGACAGATTGTGTGGACGAGCAGTAATACATATAAGGAGAGCACTGAGAGAAGCGTTCAGTGACTTCGAAAGTAAAATTTTGCCAACCACCCAAGTAAAATCCTTCAGGGTTTTGTTTGGTCTTACGTAAAATCATAAGTGGTCCGAAATCCTCCTTTCATTCACGGAATCACTGAAACGGAAGATAACAGAGAGAAGGCCGAAATACTGAACCGTTCCACCGCGGAGGACCGAAACATTGTCCCTCCTTTCAACCGTCATGCGAAAGTCGAAATGGCAAATATTGAGATAACCGAACGCTGAATAGAAAAACAACTAGAACAGCTTAGTAGTGGAAAGGCTCCAGGACCAAATCAGATACATATTAAGACTTTACAAAGATTATGAGAAAGAACTTCCTCCCCTTCTAGCAGTAATTTTGTCGTAGAGTGCTTGAGCAACGAAGGGTATCTAGCAAGTGGAAGAAAGCGTAGGTTATTCCCTTTTTTTAAGAAGAGCCGTGGGACAAACACACACAATTATAAACCTATATTGTTGACGTCAAAGGATTATGGAACATGCTTTATGCTCAAGAATTACGACGTTCTTGGAGAAGCAAAATCTCCTGTATAAAAATCAACATGGATTCCGCAAACACAGATCCTGCGAGCCTCAGCTCGTTGTGTTTCGTCATGAAATCCACAGCACCGTAAACATTGGCGCTCTCGTCGATGCCGTGTTCCTTGACTTCAGGAAGGCATTCGACACAGTCCTGCACTGCTTTTTAGTGAAAAAAAAGAAAGCGTAGCTTATCGACTATCGGACCGGATTTCCGACAAAGTTCAAGACTACTTTGCAAACAGAATTCAACATGTAGCTTTAAACAGAGCAAAATCGGCAGAAGAAAAAGTAATTTCAGGAACTGTCATAGTACCGTTACTGTTCACAATGTATGAAAATGATCTAGCAGAAAGAGCCGGTCGGTCTGTAAGACTGTTCGCAGATGATGCTGTAGTCTACAAGAAACTAACAATGTAGGAAGACAGCATCCGTTTGCAGAATGACCTGCAGAGCACTGATGAATGTTGCAGGCTCTGGCAGTTGACCCTTACTCGTAAGTAAATGCACCGTATTGTGCGTACATAGGAAAAGAAGTGCACTATTGTACAACTACGCCATTGATGAGGAATTTATGGAAACGGTACCACCTTAAAACATCTAGGAGTGACTATCCAGTGCGGCCTTAAGTGGATTGACCATATATACAAGCAGTAGGAAAACCAGATACCAGGCTGAAATTCATACGAAGAATCTTAAGGAAATCATCCACGAAGAAAGTGGCTTTTAAGACGCTCGTTCGACCGACTCTTAAATACTGTTCATCAATCTGGAATCCTTACCTGGTAGAATTGATAGAAGAGCTAGAGAAAATCAACAAAAAGAAACGTGTTTCGTCTCGTATCGTTTAGTCCACGCGAGAGCGTCACAGAGCTGCTCAAGAAACTCTAGTGACAGCCTTTACAAGAGAGGCGTTGTGCATCGCGAAGAGGTTTGCTATTGAAATTTCACGAGAGCAGTTTCCGGGAAAAGTCGCATACAATATTACTTTCTCCCACATAGATCTCGCGAAATTACCACTATGCAAAAATTAGAGAAATTAGAGTCAATACAGAGGATTACAGACAATCATTCTTCCCACGCAGTTTATCGTTTGGAACAGGAAAGGAGGGGCTCGGTTAGTGGTACCAAAAGTATCCTTCGCCAGACACCGTTAGATGACTTGGGGAGTATTGATGCAAACCTAGAGACGTTGGCCAGGGAAACAGTCAAATTCAAATGACTCCGAGGACTATGGGACTTAACATCTGAGGTCATCAGTCCCCTAGAAAAGAACTACTGAAACCTAACTAACCAAAGGACATCACACACATCCATGCCCGAGGCAGGATTCGAACCTGCGACCGTAGCGGTCGCGCTGTTCCAGACTGAAGCGCCTAGAACCGCTCGGCCACCGCGGCCGGCAGGGAAACAGTCGACGGCGCACTGAGTCGAGGTAGGTTTGGGCAGTACAGCCGACAAGTGGTCTCGCCTTATCTTGTTGAAATGTAATGTCGCCGGGGCCTCGAGGATAAGGGGCAGCCACCGGCCTTAATTCTTCAGAACTGTAACAGCCGCTGTCCACGTCAAGGGTTGCACGAAACAGTGTTGATCGCGTGTGCCGAACACTACCCCTTAAAGTCACAACAGGTGCTGGGCCCGTATCAGGAAGACAAACACTATCTGAACATCCTCTTCTGAACTTGCAGTGCTTCCTTTGTGATGTGTAAGCAGAATTTCACTGTGATTATGTGATCTTGCATGGCCAGGTGCACAATATAATGTTCCTCTCTGGCGCAGGCCGAGAGGTGTCGTTGAGATTTCACAATAGTGTGACAGTCATGGTATCCCAACAGACGCGACCAACAATATCCCTGAATGATAAAATGCAGTCTCGATAGGCCGTGATCGAGTTGCTATTACATTCTGACACATTCCGAAGGACATTTCTCCTCCTTACACGAAGCATAGCATGATATTCGCCCAAACAACCGTCATTCAAATGCGACTTTTTGAAGAGAAAATCGCTGTATATTCCTTCATTATATGGTAAACGTATTGTATAGGACATGTTGTACCTTGGGAATTTAACTGTGATCCGAAAGAACCCTAAGCGTTTTGAAACTTCCTGTTTATTTGTTTAAACATCCTTTCTCTTGTTTTTTTTCTATTGTCTTAAAGACACAAATTTATCATCTACATCTGTATCTCTACTCTGTAAAATGCTATAAAGTGCGTCGTAGAGGATACATCCCGTAATAGTGTTGGTAGCTGGGTATGTTGGATGGATGTCAGACAGCGGCAGGGAAACACTTAATGCTCCTTATTAACATATCTCACAGCAACACAAGAGGGTGTGGACTTGGGAAAGGCATTTTGTGCCAAGGGTTTTGTTGACCCAGGACTGCTGACGGAGTGCAGCATTGGCTTGTTGCGGCCTTTGTGACGTAACCTCTTCCTCCGCCAGTGGCAGTTCTTCGTGCTTTCCTCCCCCCCCCCCCCCCCCCCCCGTCCCTCCCCTCGGTTTCGGAAGGCGGCTGGCCAGTGACGCAGCGTGCAATGACCCACTACCCCCGTGCTGGTGGTTGTGGCCACGGAGGTAAAAATAAGAGGAGCTGTCACAAACTTGAAGCCGACCCAAGTGGAGATCCGCCATGTTAGCTGCCCCAAAACATTCGCTTCTGGTGGTTTGATTGCATGTAGTCGTGAAGTGTTTTTATAAAAAAAAATGCCGGCTGGCGTCGCTTACGGGTGTACTAATCGTTCTGATAGTGATTTCATTCGTAAGTGGGCTTATTGAAGCGCTATTTTCTTATATATATATATACTTGAAATTCTGATGCACTGTAAAATTTTACAATATGGTCTTATTTCTGTGATTTGACTTTAGATTTACTATCAATCCAATGCGAAGAGCTCTCTGGAGGTGTGCAATACACTTGGTTTTCATTGCTTGGTTATTCCCAAGTAAACGAAAAGTCCTGGCAAGAAATATCCTGGAAATAGAGACTAATGTTTTAAAATGCAATAATTTAATATAAAACTAATGTAACTGCATTTAGTTAATTAAATCTTCAGTAAAATGTGTAGAAACCTGTTACAGTGGTTAAATTATAAGTACTTAAAGGGTTGCATATGTGTTAAAGCAAAGTTTCCTATCTAAGACCAGGCTTAGGTCATTACATTAATCACTGTGGTGTCGTGTTACCCTATAAATTGCTGTTATTTGCCACACTGAATGTCATTTGGTAGGTACAATTTAAAAACAAAGCAGATGTGTAAACTACAATGGGCCTGACAATCTTAAATTCAGTACTTTTCCTTCATAATTTAACGAATCTTTCACTTGGTTGACATGACAGCTGGCTTGTTAATATCATCCCTGCATACATCTATGGGACACCAAAGGAAACGAGGTAAGTTTCTTGGAAACTGGAACATTTAAAATTTGCACTTGACTTGAAAATACAACGAATACAAATCGGTGCCTCTAAATTATGAATCATTGCTTGTGCAGCTCTGACTTTATCAATTATCGACACAAACACAATGCAAGTGAGTAGAAATGGATTACGAAAGCACGGTTTTCATAGCACATACTTCTCTTCTCGGTAATTCGAAGTGTATAAACAAAAAGGAATTACAATAGTAAGGCCAGAGGCGTCATATTTTCGTGTCGTATTACTGTATCGAATACGCATTTAAGACCAGAAAAACGTTTGAAGTTGCGTTCCTTATGCTTTGCTCTTCACTAAAACATGTAACATTTACTATATAAAACGAATATCGCGTGCACACGACAGAAAGCAAGAAGCAATTGTAGACACTCGTCTGCTAGTGTTT
Source organism: Schistocerca gregaria (assembly GCF_023897955.1). Classification (NCBI taxonomy): domain Eukaryota; kingdom Metazoa; phylum Arthropoda; class Insecta; order Orthoptera; family Acrididae; genus Schistocerca; species Schistocerca gregaria. The sequence continues at coordinate 573,324,227 of NC_064926.1, forward strand.
TGGGGGATCCAAGATGGCGGCAGGCCCCGCCCACTGGCTTCAAAACAAAGTACAGCGTGAGTCTGTAGAGCCATCTCCCCTTATTCTACGTCCATAGTTGCGTCTGCTAACCTGGCCCGGTACTAGCCCGCTATGGCGGCAGCTTCAGGGCTGAACAGCTTCCTTCCGGGCGGCCTACCCCAGCCTCGATGCGAACTCGGCTCATCGATCAGAGCGCGCGACACAGCCCCCACAGTGGTAGGATTTTGGTACTGGCCGAGCTGATTTTAGTACAAATGGCTGGGGTATTTAGGACGAACCACTAAAAATCTGCACCCCAAATATAGGGGAAATGGAAATTGCTGTTGATGCCTGGTCTTCACAGAATGGATTGATAGTCAGGGGTTCGTATAGTTGGCCTGTTGATAGATTGTAATAACACTTAGAAAGTGTATTTTTTGTGTAAACATACACTTCCTTAAACGGAACAGTGGCTAGTGGAATTAACAAACTAAAAGTAGGTTAAATTAGAAAGTCGATTATCTACATCTACGTGAGTACTTTGCTATCCACAATAAAGTGCCTGGCAGACGGTTCAGTGAACCACCTTCAAACTGTCTCTCTACTGTTCCACACTTGGAGTGCGCGCGGGACACGAGCACTTAAATTTTTCTGTGCGAGACCTGATTTCACTTATTTCATCCTAATGACCATTTCCCCTATGTAGGGTGCCAACAGAATGTTTCCGCAATTGGAGGAGAAAACTGGTGATTGAAATTTCATGAGAAGATCCCGTCGTAGCGAAAAACGCCTTTGTTTTAATGATCGCCACTCCAAAACAAGTATCATGTCTGTGGCACTATCTCCCCTATTTCGCAATAATACAAAACGATCTGCCCTCCTCTGAGCTTTTCCGATGACATCCGTCAGCCCCACCTGATGTGGATCCCTCGCCGCACAGCAGAATAGTGCGAGTCGCAAACGAGATGTCGTATTTTGAAAAGTTCCCGTATCGATACCTATACAATATCGACACTAAAGAATAGCACAAGTGCGTACTCTAGTTGTACGGATTCTGACCAGTAACGACGCAACTGACCGTCAAATGACCACCAGCAGCGGCAATACACGCTTTCAGTCTGGTATGGAGCAACTGCTGCGGACGTGCCAGCATTTCACCAGCAGCCTGCAGTAATGCGTCGTTGCGTATCATCGGGTATAGTTGACGTACCCTTGTAGGCAGTGTGTTTGAGCCTTCCTCACAGAAGCAAGCCTACGGGCGTCAAATATGGGGAATGGACTGGCCGAGGTACATGTCCTCAGCGTCCAGTTCAACAATAAGAAAAATTTCCTGAAGACATGCTGTGGTACTTCGTGCACTGTGAGATGTATGTCGTCACGTTGGTACCACAGCTTCCTCCTAGTCTGCAGAGGATCGTCATCGGCATCCGTGTTTAAGATGTTCTCTTAGGAGGCTGCGCTACTTGTGCGCATTCAGTGTTCCGCCATTGAAAAAGCGTCCTATGAACTGATGGTTCAGTATACCATAGCACATGTTTTCACTCCATGGATGCTGACGTTCCACCTCACCAAGCCAACGGGGATTGTCAACAGACCAATAGTGCATGTTCCGGCGGTTTATCTGGGCATCATTAGTAAATATGGCTTCATCAAGATAAATCATATCGGCATCCTGACTTAATGCTCTTGTACAGAACTTAACACAAGTATCGTAACTGTTTCCATGCAGCTCTTGATGGAGGGAGACGTGGTAGGGATGGAACATATGTCGGTCGAGAAAGCCTTACTCATGCAACTTCCTCGTGCGACTGCGAGGGAACTAAAACGCTTATCAACTGCCACAGCAGCAAGAACGTCCATCCCCTCCCCCCCTCATCACTCGTCACTTGTTCCCTTCTGTTACGTTGTCTAGATGTTACACTACCACATTCAAGTAATTGATTGACGACGTTGGTGAATAATTCCTAGGTGGTTGCGTCTATTGGGATATCTTGGCGCATACACACTACAAAATCAAACAGCATTCTTCCTATACTCTCCAAACAGCACTCAAGAAACACACAAGTATACCGTAAGCAAACATAATTGCGCAGGTTTAATGGAAGAAAGAAGTGTCGGTGTGGAAAATTCAAAATACAATTTCTCGTAAACTATTGGCACTAGAATCCTGCAACTGACATTGTTATTTAGCCTACTTTTGTTTGTTAATTTCAATAGGAATGGTTCCATTCAAAACAGTGTATGTTGCACAAAAAATACACTTTCGAAGTATTGTTACAAACTGTTTCCTGTTTAACAAAACGAGGCCCTGACTGCCAACTGTGAAAACCGCTCATCACTAGCATTTTGAAAGGGGCACGGCCGACTTCCTTCCCTAATCCGACGAGACCGCTGACCTCGCTGTCTGGTCTCCTCCCCCAAACAACCCAACCAATCCAAATAGCATTTTCCATTTCCGCAGTACTTGTGGTGCAAGTTTCAGCTGACTCATCCTGTATATGCTTTTCCAAGCTGCACATATCACATCTGTGCTACGCCTTTTGGCACATGCGTTGAACACTTCGGCCGCTGCCAGTGTGGAATGGCTTCTGACCTCTTGGTGGACTACTATTTCGTTTATTACTTCCACGCAGCATCAAGATGGCCCGCCTCGGCTATATTATGCTTCCTGAAGCGCAACACCAGCACTTCCCTACAGCTAGCACTACTGCACTCCTCCTGCTGACGTGGCTCATCTATGGCCAACCATGGTTTGTGCGACACGGTTCCACTGTACAGTTATACACGTATAGCGACAGTGACTGTTTAAATGCCAAGTGCACACTGTAATTATCTGACCTTGTCTTCGCAGCGCCTATTGGGGGCTACACATAGGGGCTGTAGAACATTCCTAGAGTCATCATTTAAAGCTGGTTCTTGAAATTTTACAGGCAATCTTTCTCGTGATAATTTACGTCTACCTTCAAGACTCGCCACTTCAGTTTCTTGAGCGTCTCTGTGACACTCTTTGATGGGTCGAACAAACCAGCGACCATTTGTGCTGACCTTCTCTGTATACGTTCAATATCCCTTGTTAGACCAGTTAAGAATGGACCCCACACACTAGAGCAGTATTTTAGGATGGGCTGCACGAGTGATTTGTAATCAATCTCCTTTTTAGGCTGACTGTATTTTCCTAGCAATCTAATACCAAACCGAAGTCTACCACCGGCTTTACGCACGACTAAGTCTACGTAATTATTCCAGTTTATATTCCTGTAAGTGTTACGCCCAGGTATTTGTACGAGATGACTCACTCCACCTGCCACTCGTTGATATTAAAGTCATAGGATACAACATGTTTTCGATTTGTGAAGTGCACAGCTTTACTCAAGAGGATTTTGTTATGAGGAGAAAGAAAACTGGCGTTCTACGGATCGGAGCGTGGAATGTCAGATCACTTAATCGGGCAGGTAGGTTAGAAAATTTAAAAAGGGAAATGGATAGGTTAAAGTTAGATATAGTGGGAATTAGTGAAGTTCGGTGGCAGGACGAACAAGACTTCTGGTCAGGTGACTACAGTGTTATAAACACAAAATCAAATAGGGGTAATGCAGGAGTAGCTTTAATAATGAAAAGGAAAATAGGAATGCGGGTAAGCTACTACAAACAGCATAGTGAACGCATTATTGTGGCCAAGATAGATACGAAGCCCACACCTACTACAGTAGTACAAGTTTATATGCAACTAGCTCTGCAGATGACGAAGAAATTGAAGAGATGGAATATGAAATAAAAGAAATTATTCAGATAGTGAAGGGTGACGAAAATTTAATAGTCATGGGTGACTGGAATTCGGTAGTAGGAAAAGGGAGAGAAGGAAACGTAGTAGGTGAATATGGATTGGAGGAGAGAAAGAGGAGGCCGCCTGGTAAAATTTTGCACAGAGAACAACTTAATCATTGATAACACTTGGTTTAAGAGTCATGAAAGAAGGTTGCATACATGGAAGAACCCTGGAGATACCAAAAGGTATCACATAGATTATATAATGGTAAGACAGAGATTTGGGAACCATGTTTTAAATTGTAAGACATTTCCAGGGGCAGATGTGGACTCTGACCGCAATCTATTGGTTATGACCTGTAGATTGAAATTGAAGAAACTCAAAAAAGGTGGGAATTTAAGGAGATGGGTCCTGGATAAACTGAAAGAACCAGAGGTTGTACAGAGTTTCAGGGAGAGCAGAAGGGAACAACTGACACGAATGGGGGAAAGAAATACAGTAGAAGAAGAATGCGTAGCTTTGAGGGATGAAGTAGTGAAGGCAGAAGAGGATCAAGTAGGTAAAAAAAAGAGAGCTAGTAAAAATCCTTGGGTAACAGAAGAAATATTAATTTAATTGATGAAAGGAGAAAATATAAAAATGCAGTAAATGAAGCAGGGAAAAAGGAATACAAACATCTCAAAAATGAGATCGACAGGAAGTGCAAAATGGCTAAGCAGAGATGGCTAGAGGACAAATGTAAGGATGTAGAGGCTTATCTCACTAGGGGTAAGATAGATACTGCCTACAGGAAAATTAAAGAGACCTTTGAAGATAAGAGAACCACTTATATGAACATCAAGAGCTCAGATGGAAACCCAGTTCTAAGCAAAGAAGGGAAAGCAGAAAGGTGGAAGGAGTATATAGAGGGTTTATACAAGGGCGATGTACACGAGGACAATATTATGGAAATGGAAGAAGATGTAGATGAAGATGAAATGGGAGATACGGTACTGCGTGAAGAGTTGGACAGAGCACTGAAAGACCTGAGTCGAAACAAGGCCCCCGGAGTAGACAACATTCCATTGGAACTACTGACGGCCTTGGGAGAGCCAGTCCTGACAAAACTCTAAAACTCTACCATCTGGTGAACAAGATGTATGAAACAGCCGAAATACCCCCAGACTTCAAGAAGAATATAATAAATTCCAATCCCAAAGAAAGCAGGTGTTGACAGATGTGAAAATTACCGAACTATCAGTTTAATAAGCCACAGCTGCAAAATACTAACACGAATTTTTTACAGACGAATGGAAAAACTAGTAGAAGCCGATCTCGGGGAAGATCAGTTTCAGTTTGGATTCCGTAGAAATACTGGAACACGTGAGGCAATACTGACCTTACGACTTATCTTAGAAGAAAGATTAAAGAAAGGCAAACCTACGTTTCTAGCATTTGTAGACTTAGAGATAGCTTTTGACAATGTTGACTGGAATACTCTCTTTCAAATTCTAAACGTGGCAGGGGTAAAATACAGGGAGCGAAAGGCTATTTACAATTTGTACAGAAACCAGATGGCAGTTATAAGAGTCGAGGGACATGAAAGGGAAGCAGTGGTTGGGAAGGGAGTAAGACAGGGTTGTAGTCTCTCCCCGATGTTATTCAATCTGTATATTGAGCAAGCAGTAAAGGAAACAAAAGAAAAATTCGGAGTAGGTATTAAAATCCATGGAGAAGAAATAAAAGCTTCGAGGTTCGCCGATGACACTGTAATTCTGACAGAGACAGCAAAGGACTTGGAAGAGCAGTTGAATGGAATGGATAGTGTCTTGAAAGGAGGATATAAGATGAACATCGACAAAAGCAAAACGAGGATAATGGAATGTAGTCGAATTAAGTCGGGTGACGCTGAGGGAATTAGATTAGGAAATGAGACACTTAAAATAGTACAGAAGTTTTGCTATTTGTGGAGAGAAATAACTGATGATGGGCGAAGTAAAGAGGATATAAAACGTAGAATGGCAATGGCAAGGAAAGCGTTTCTGAAGAAGAAAAATTTGTTAATATCGAGTGTAGATTTAAGCATCAGGAAGTCATTTCTGAAAGTATTTGTATGGAGTGTAGCCATGTATGGAAGTGAAAGATGGGCGATAAATAGTTTGGACAAGAAGAGAAATGTGGTGCTACAGAAGAATGCTGAAGATTAGATGGGTAGATCACATAACTAATGAGGAGGTATTGAATAGGATTGGGGAGAAGAGAAGTTTGTAGCACAACTTGTCGAGAAAAAGGGATCGGTTGGTAGGACATGTTCTGAGGCATCAAGGGATCACCAATTTCGTATTGGAGGGGAGCGTGGAGGGTAAAAATCGTAGAGGGAGACCAAGAGATGAATACACTAAGCAGATTCAGAAGTATGTAGGTTCCAGTAGGTACTGGGAGATGAAGAGGCTTGCACAGGATAGAGTGGCAGGGAGAGCTGCATCAAACCAGTCTCAGGACTGAAGACCACAACAACAGCAACAGCTATACATTTCTGAACATTTAAAGCAAGCTGCCAGTATCTGTACTTCTCTGATATCTTATCAACGCCTGACTGAATATTTGTGCAGCTTGTTTCAGACGCCTACTTCATTACAGATAACTGAATCGTCTGTGAAAATTGTCCGCAAGGTCATTAATATACTGCACGAACAACAAGGGCCCAACACTGTGCCCTGGGGCACATCCACGTGCTTTCTACATCTGTCGATGACTTTCCATCCAAGATACCTTCTGCATTCTCCCTACCAAAAAATCCTCAATCTAGTTAAAAATCTCGCTTGATAGCCCATACGATAATAGTTTTGATAAGAAGCGTGGGTGTGCTACTGAGTCAATTCTCGAAAAAATCTGAAAATACTGCATCTAACTTAATGCCTTAATCCAAAGCTTTTAGTACGTCATCTGAGAAGAGTGCGAGTTGGGTTTCATACGATCGATGTTTGCGGAATTCATGTTGATTGTCATCGAGGAGGCCATTCTATTAGAGGTAGACGCTTAAGTTTGAACTCAGAATATGTTCCAAAATTTTACAACATATCGATGTCCAGGATGGTGGAATGTTTCCGATTTCATCAGTAATCTTCATTACCTGTGTGTAAGCAAACAGATTTCACATTCTTTTGGCACAACTGTAATTAATTGTTAGGGTTACTGCCAAACTTGATTCGTTGGGTTCCACCATTGTTTGCTGAAGCTTTTCTATACTCGAAGAAAACCGGACAGTACCATATGTAAATCGAATGTGTTTCAGATAAGTTCTGTTTATGTATATTCCTTCTCAATCCCCGGTTAATAACTGAAGACCTCTTCCAGGGACGGAGAAAATAGTTGTACGAAATGGAGTCACTTTTCCTAGCTTCTTTCTGAATTCTGACCTTTTCTCGCTCCTGATGTAACCGGATACAAGCTCTAACCTTGTTTGCTGTGTATATGTTCTTGAACTAACTGGTGTAGACGGTTTTCTTCCATGGTTGTAAAAAAGCCATCAGTTCATACTTTATTGTGGAAGAGTGAAACGCTTTCTCGTAATTTATGAATGCAATAAAATTTTACATAGCAAGTTCATGTTGACGGCTTCTGAGAATGTAATGCTTCCGTTGCATTTATAGACAAGCGCAATGGGAAAGTTGTAGGCTGTCCAATTCGTATGTTTAGCCTGAACATAAGTTAAGGTCGTCCAGCGCACCTCGGTGTTGTACGAAGCCTGTCTGAAGAGTTTTATACCCAGAAAGATCACCCCTTTACACCTAAAATACCGGCCGCGGTGGCCGAGCGGTTCTAGGCGTTTCAGTCCGGAACCGCGCGACTGCTACGGTCGCAGGTTCAAATCCTGCCTTGGACATCGACGTGTGTGATGTCCTTAGGTTAGTTGGGTTTAAGTAGTTCTAAGTTCTAGGGGACCGATGACCTCAGATAAGTCCCATAGTGCTCAGAGCCATTTGAACCATTTGAACACCTAAAATGTATAAATATCTTCACACTGGAGGCAGTACTGAACCACTTCTATTTTGTCACTGATTAGTCTTTGAACGCTACATAGAGGTTGTGGTGTAACCCATCCTTTTTTTTTTTAATTCTTTAAATTTTTCAGTACGCTAGTGCAGCGGTTGTGTAAGCCATGCTTGTTGTATCTTCTATTTGTTGGCTTTTTTATCAGTTGGTTTTCAACAAATCTGTGTAATTAGATGTCTCTTGCGTATACAGATAAAAAGATATTGCTGACATTATGAAATAAGTGTAGCAGGGAAAAGAAAAAACGCAGAAATATTCGGTTACAGCGAGTTTTTGATTCTTGCTTCGCATGTTGTCTACATACGGTGAGGGAGACAAACGAAACTCAGCCGAACTAGCTGAAGTGATTGAAATTTTACAGTACCTCCAAAGATAGCGTGTATGCCTTGTAAACGCGTTAAAATAGTGTTTTACCAGTATGTGTGGCTTTGAAGTTGGCCCATGACCTCACATCTAATCATGGACAAATTCAAAGTTCAATTAAACTCGCTACTCCCAAGTTACTTACTATTTTTCCGCCAAGATCCCTGTTTGTAAAATATTCTGCTCCTCAGAGAGTCAACAGAAACTTTTCGTAATGAAGCGAGTCCATACGGCGAAGCGTTCCAGTGCCGTAGTTAATAACGAGTACAGTTGAGCCAGGAGCAAATTCATTTCCCGTGTATTTTCGTTATCTGGCCGTGTCGTGTCGCGATCACCTGTCACACGGTGTAAGCAGATAACGCCGCTTCGCTATCTAAAGTGCCTCTTGAAGCGCTCCTGCTGCCTCATTGGAAAATAGCACGCCCAGATGAGGTTCGCACAATTACGAAAAAAAAAAAACAGCAACAGCAAAAAATGTACGCGAATAAAATTTTTTTGCAGCCACAGCGGATATAATGCCACCAACGACGTTCCCACATGAGTACATTGGGTGTTTTATTCTTACTGTCACACAGTAGCCGGCCTCAGGGGAACAGTTTAAAGTTCCATCTGATGTGACAGTTGGAAGTTTGTGGCAGGCATATATTCGAACCCACATATGCCACTTATCGCAAGCACCTGCCTTAACAAATTAGGCCATTCGAATACTGAAGCCTCCATCAACTCTTTAACATATTCTATATTGTTATCATACGTGATTCACATCACAGTGAGAGCATTTGTAATGTCTTTTCGTTGCCTCCGCGTATTAAAATCGTCGGAGGCATGTAGCTGAGCATCCAACGATTATTGCACAAAATCCGTTCTTTCAATGATGCCTTTCCCATTTTTAATGACCTGGTGAAACATCCAGAACTCTGCCAGGAAATTCCAGACCAGCGCAAACTCCCCTGCAGAGCGACAATTCATTATGGAAAAAATCGCCCGGACTGTGCCTAAACAACGTCCCCGCAGTAGCCTTTCTGCCAGGAGTGCTAGTCTCACAAGCTATGCAGGTGAACTTTATTAATTAATTAGAACATCAATTAAATACAGTGATATGTTGTCACTCACAAATAATGCGAGTTTCAGCAAGTACGACTTTGATATCGGATATGAAGCTTTATCTTTGTGTAGCACCTGTGGGGCCACATCAATTACGTGTTTCGACTTTGCGTGTAAACACGAAAGACTTCTGTAAAACTCCTAGTTTTCCTTGTAGGGGTAGCATCAAGAGTACCTCCTGGTCTTCTTCAGGTCTATCAACCGTTCTATTATCATAACATTTTTGTTTCAATGAGTTACGCTTTGCTCATAAAGAGCGCAAGTAATTTACACGGCATATTTGGCAATATGCTGGGTGATCAAAAAGCCAGTACAAATCTGAAAACTTCATAAACCACGGAATAATGTAGGTAGAGAAGTAAAAATGACACTCATGCTTGGAATGACAAGGGGTTTTCCTAGAACAAAAAAAAAAATGTTCACGAAATGTCCGACAGATGGCGCTGGACAGCAAAACGTCAGTGACTGCGCATGACATTCGTGTATAAAAGGAACAGTGATGAGAGGGAGAATCAGATGCGCCAGCAGTCGCAGCATGTTGACGTTACCTGAAAAGGCGCTTTTAGTGAAGCTGTATTATCAGAATGGGGAATGTGTTAGTTCAGAGTCAGACGATCCTATCGCCATAGGAAGGGGATTAGAACGGCTAAAGGTCCGTTGACAAATGCAGCTGTGGCGAGAATGATTTCCAAGTTCGAAGCCACGGGTTGTTTAGACGATAGACCCCGTAGTGGATGACCGAGCACAAGGCGTAATGCTGCTGAGACAGTTCAGGAAGAAATGGAGACTGTAGTGGACTCGCCTATGCACGGGGAAGTCAGCGCTCGTGCAGTCGCACGTCACACCGGCATTCCATACACTACTGTTTGGTTGGCACTTAGGCGTACCCTCCGATGCTATGCGTATAAAATCATGAACTGTTACCTGGCGATTTACTGAAGCGGAGGGCATTTGCGATGTGGACGTTTCAAAAGATGGCGGAAGATGACGATTGGTTGAGTAACGTGTTGTGGACCGACGAAGCTCATTTCACGCTCTGAGGGTCTGTCAGCGCTTACAACTGAAGCATTTGGGCTACGGAAAATCCTAGAACTGTTGTGGAAACTCCATTGCACGACGAGAAGGTCACGGTATGGGTCGGATTTACCACACCTACCGTTATCGGGCCTTTTTTTCTTCGAGGAAATGCGTGATTCTGGTTTTGTAATTGCTGCCGTGACGGGTGAGAGGTACGCCGATACGTTACAGAATCGCATAATCCCCAGCCTGGCTGATAAACACCTGCTGGAACGTACGATGCTTATGCAGGATGGCTCTCCACCCCATGTTGCTAGACGCGTGAAAGATCTCTTACGCGCGTCGTTTGGTGATGATCGTGTGCTCAGCCGCCACTTTAGTCATGCTTGGCCTCCCAGGTCCCCAGACATCGTTTGTGCGATTATTGGCTTTGGGGTTACCTGAAGTCGCAAGTGTATCGTGATCGACCGATATCTCTAGGGATGCTGAAAGACAACATCCGACGCCAATGCCTCACCATAACTCCGGACATGCTTGACAGTGCTGTTCACAACATTATTCCTCGACTACAGCTATTGTTGAGGAATGATGGCGGACATATTGAGCATTTCCTGTAAATAACATCATCTTTGCTTTCTCTTACTTTGTTATGCTAATTATTGCTATTCTGATGAGATGAAGCGCCATCTGTCGGCATTTTTTGAACTTTTGTACTTTTTTTCTTTGGTTCCAACAAAACCCCATGTCATTCCAAGCATGTGTGTCAATTTGTACCTTTCTATCTACATTATTCCGTGATTTAATCAGTTTTCAAATTTATACTGACTTTTTGATAACCCGGTATCATTTATTTTAATGAACTTACATAGAAACATACATTAATGAATCGAAAACAGGAAAACTAGGTTCATAAGCTTCCTTACATTTGAACCAAATCAACTCTAAAAGCTGTTGAAGGAAAAGTATCTTCTTACTTTTAAAGAATCTCTTCTATTCACCCATTAAACTTGTGCTGAAGCAGGAGGTGGAACTTAGTTGCGCCGACTTCTGTTTGTCTGTAAAAGAGATGTTCGCAATTCAAGAAGAAATTTTCTTCTTTTGTAGTTGATTTCTTTCTTGCACACAGGATTTAAAGCCTACGAAATTATAAAAGCATTAAGGACACTAATATCCGAAATATTATGAAAACCATGGGCAATCTTCTTGCCATACATTTTCTCGTGTACGTCTAATTTCTCCTTTGTGTCTACTACTGATGTAGTTGCATTACCGTCTAGGATTAGAATAGGTTTTGCTCTTTCACTTTCGTCAATTTCTAAAGCAGTATCATTATCTTATTCTTCTTTTTGGGCAATAGGAGATTGTTGTCGCTGATTCCCGGAATTTTGAAAGACTTGGAGCTGCAGTTCTTCCTCTTACTCAGACGTATTTTGCAGGTAGTTCACGATTGTTTCTTATTTCTCCAAACAGGGTCATCTGTCTTCGCTCTAATTCCATTGCCATCTCCTAACTTGTGAATAAATTGTGTTTGTGATATTTCTACAACTTCTGGACAAATTTTCCGTCAATTCCAATACTACTTTTTTTTCACTGATTTTGTACAGGCTGGTCTTCGCCCTCTACAGTGCGCAACTACAGGCTTGTGCTTTAATAATTAGTGCTGTGGCATATCTTGATACCACGCTTCCTGGGTTTTGGGGACATACTGACGAAAAGGACAGGTACCCCTAAAAGTTACCAGCTGTCTATCAACTGTAATATTCGCATCACGTTCATCATGGAATGTGCTTAACCACTGTTCAAATATACCCTTATAGGATCCAACGTTCAAGGCTACGATTATGTCGCCTCCGCTGTCCATAGTCGAATCGAATGCAACCTGATATTTCTATTCAAAGAAATGGTTCAAATGGCTCTGAGCACTATGGGACTTAACTTCTCAGGTCATCAATCCCCTAGAACTAAGAACTACTTAAACCTAACTAACCTAAGGACAGCACACACATTCATGCCCGAGGCAGGATTCGAACCTGCGACCGTAGCAGCAGCGCGGTTCCGGACTGTAGCGCCTAGAACCGCTCGGCCACTCCGGCCGGCGATATTTATGTAAAACCGCTCCTAGCCACGGAGCTATCGAAGATAGGTTAGTCATGCGTAAATCCATTATACCCTTCATGTGATATTTGTGCACACCTATTATACGTATGCCCAAGAATCACTTAAATTCTTCCATGTCAAAATCTATCCTTCTTTATCGGTCCACTTCAAAATATTGTGGAAAATGATGGGCTTCCTTAGTAGCCAATAAGTTTCGTGCTGGCTTCCTCCCATGGTATCTAACGAAATTCTCCCCCCCCCCCCCCCCATGTTTCTTTTCTATTTATGGACCTGAAATCAACAGGATTACTATTTTAAATTTACTTATTTACGTATATTATTATTACTGCTATTGAAAACACGTGATAGATCAAATACACTTACTTGAAAACATTCTCATTTGAGATACTGTCAGCAGGAACAATACTCTTCAGTTGATTCGGTGCCTTCAGGAATAATGGCATCAGTCCCTCTTTCTTCATCAAATGATATTTCGCTTAATTCCTCTTCTTCATTCAAAAATGTTTGTATTTGAGGGCTACTCAAACGTTTTCTTCTCGTAATGTAATCCTACGACACGATGAGGCGGAACATTGACAACAAGTGAGGCAACAGACAACAGCCGAGGCAAGAAACTAATAACGGGTAGAGAAATTAGCGCAAAATGTTATTTTCATTGTTACAGGTGTTTCGTACAAAAGCTTTTCAACATCAAATCATCATTCTATTTTCATAATGTGACAGTCAAGGAACAAACAGTTTATATTTGGGCCATTTTGACTGCAGTGGTACTCAGCGCAAAAAGCTTGCAGAAAATTTAATATTCTGTAAATATAAAGCTGAACAAAACATCACAGCGGGAGAATGTCATATACTTCGAAAATAATAGTTTTAAAAATAATGCAGAAATACAGGGTGTCCCAAAAACCACCAAAAAACTTAAGAGACATTTACTTATACCAAAACAGCAAGAAAATGTCTAATAAACATGGGCTCTAAAATGCATACTTTAAGAACAGTGAGCACTTGTTCAGTAGAAGACATGTGTTGCACGCTAGCGAAGATGAACAAGTGCTCATATCTCTTAAGGTATGCATTTTAGAGCCCATGTTTACTAGACTTTGCTTGTTGTTTTGGTATAAGAAACCTTTCCCTAAGTGTCGTTGTGTTTTGGGACACCTTGCGTACTTCACATGTGAGTATGTAGCCCTACTTGCCTGGGTACTAGGAGGGTTAGTATGGAAACTCACCTGAAAACTTCCCGCCCGGAGCATGATACATAAGCGTCAGATTTCCATTCCTACTCACAAAGTGAGATTATGGCCAGCCTTTCCTCTCAGTCATATTTAACGAGTGTGGCGATGAATATAAATTTACAGGACAGAAGAGGACTTTAGAAACGCAAGTAAAAGAAGAACAGTACATATTTTATATCATTGATGGTTACAATATCTGTGTTTATGTAGTGTCTGCATCTTCACACTACGATGGATTCCGAGACGTGTGGGAGGACATATGGAGGCGTGTTCACGTAGCCGAAGTGGTTGAGGCCATCGCTCGCGATAAGCGGGAAATTCGGATTCAAGTCCCTATCCGGTACAAATTTTCGTGAGTCTCAAACAGCTGACGTCAGTACTGATTCCCAAAAAGCGTATCCATTTAAGAAGATATAGTATAATCATCAGTAACATAGACATTTGCAAAGCATAGTGACTGAATAACAACAGTGTAAGGGTGGTATAGCGAACCTAAATCAAACATGAACAAAAGAAAAACTTATCAGATGTTGCTTTGACATTTGGATCATAAGAATTCACTGGTAATAAGACAACTTTAAGAACGAAGTAAGAGAGAGAGAGAGAGAGAGAGACGGTCGACTCATGATCCATCTTTGGCACCGATCATCCGCTCACACCACCATCGTTAAATTAGCGAATGTGACATCGGCACATTCGAGTAACGAAACAAACCAAACAATTGTTCATAGAACTAGTTGCATTCCTTATTCATCTGAAGCCTCAGAACTCATGAATACTTCTGTCAACATGGTTCCTAAACCACAGGCTTATGTGACATGGTTACAGACCATACCGATCCTAGAAGTCCATGTTGCTTCGTCGAAGTCCAGGTTACAGGTGACGTCGACTGCTCTTTCTCTGGGCTCTAAATGGTTCAAATGGCTCTGAGCACTATAGAACTTAACAGTTGAGGTCATCAGTCCCCTAGAACGTAGAACAACTTAAACTGAACTAAGGACACACACACATCCATGCCCGAGGCAGGATTCGAACCTGTGACTATAGCGGTCTCGCGGTTCCAGACTGAAGCGCCTAGAACCGCACGGCCACACCGGCAGGCTATGTGGGCTCTATTTAAGGACACATGGCTGTAGACAGAGTCGACTAACGAAAGTGGAACTACTTTTTGTGTGCCAGCTAAACATGTCTTTGAGCAGCAAGCTCTGAAGAAACCACTTCGTAATGGTAAGTTCGTAAGCCCTGGCGTCTTTATACCATCAGTTTTATATTACATGTGGATCTTTGAACGTAAGTATTTTATTTTTACGGAAAGCGGCAGCTTAGAGGTAATTGATTACATATTAATATTAGCGGCACCGTAACAGATAGAAACTGTTTCAATTAGATCAAGTATTAATGAAAAAGAAGATAATTTTTATAAATGGAAGACCATTTAAAAATAGAAGCAGATATTGAAATAATTAACAGCACATCATCTAAAAGAAGTAAATGGCGTTCCTGGTCACACGAGTGAACTTTTTCGTAGTAAAGAAGATGCTAAGTTTAATAAAGCCATACTCATTTCGACAAATTTTTCGTGTTTTTCACTAGTCACGACAATCAAGATCCCTCACCCCATTGTTTCCAGCACCCACACAGCTTTCATACGCTCCACACTTCGTCTCATTTTCTCAACGCCCTTGCTTAAAAATAGTGTTACCTTATATATTTGAAAATGTACACTTCCGTTTCTTTCCACTGTTACCAGCGTTTTTGTAGACATTTTAATCCAGTACAGTTGATAATTGTGGAAATATAAACATTACAATAAGGTCACCATTGTCATGCTGATTGCAGGTTTGCTCGATAAACCTGTGTCACTTTCAGAAAATAATAGCTGATTGAAAGAAACATGCCGGCCTGTGAGGCCGTGCGGTTCTAGGCGCTTCAGTCTGGAACCGCGTGGCCGGAACGGTCGCAATTTGGAATCCTGCCTTGGGCATGGATGTGTGTGATGTCCTTAGGTTTGTTAGGTTTAAGTTGTTCTAAGTTCTAGGGGACTGATAACCACAGATGTTAAGTCCCATAGTGCTCAGAGCCATTTGAAAGAAACATGATAATAACATTTTTTCATCCTACTCACACCACTATATGGCTCCAATTGATCGGCAATGAACCGTGTCTTTGATGCCAATAAGGCATCACTTGGAAATGTTTCATTCACATTTCATGGAGTTCTGGCTATAATAATACCATGTGAGTTTGAAACTGAAATTATTTGTCATTCTTAAAACTGTCAGAATGTATGTTCCTAACAGAAGACAAATCAAATAAACTAACAAAAAATCAATTGAAAGATTGTAAATATTGGCATCAAACTTAAATATTCGAAAACTTGCGAAATTTAAAAATACTTTCCTGACACAATTAAAATACTGAATAAGAAGGCATTTCCTCTTGTTACTGGGCGGATGGAACCCTCTATTAATGACAATATTTACTGAGACGCAATAATCGGAAAAACCTCTTAACGTGATGAACAACATCACATACCATAATCTCTCGATAACCTCTGGAGCATACACAAAATGAATATTCAAATTTAAGTAGGGGAAAATGTGGGACCTTGAAAGGCTTTCCAGACTTTTTTGCCTCTAGCCATACCTCCAACAGAAATTTAATATGTTTTCTTATTCTATTTTGAAATGATAGAATCCATTTTATGTGTGCTGTATTCTTTTTCTGATATTTCAAAAAATACTCCAGAAAATTAAGATTTTTCAAATGGGAAAAACTATTTGACATAACATCATGGTCATATAGTTAGGGAAAAATACTGTGTTCAAATTTAAAAGAGTTGCAATCCAGAAAATCTTGTCAGTGATGTGTTTAATAGTCTATGTGTTGCATTATTACTCTACAGCATACTAAGAAGATACTACGTCTCAGAAGAAGTAGTATCAAAAACCAGTTACAAGTTAAAAACATAGCAGAAGGTATTGGAGACAAACATACATTCCATTTTCAGACAGGCTCGTTGGCTGGATGATTGATTTGAAGGAGGGGACGAAACAACAAGGTCATTGGTCCCATCAGATTTGTGAAGGAGGGAAAGGAAGTCGGACGTTCCCTTTCAAATGAAGCATCGCGGCATTTGCCAGAAGCGATTTTAGGGAAACCACAGAAAACTTAAATCAGAATGGCCTGATGCGGGTTTGAACTGTCGTCTTCCCGAATGCTAGTGTGCTAACCACTACGCCACCTCCCTCAGTTTCAGGATAGGGCAAAATGCTACGACAGTAGAGAAACTCAGTTGATCTGAAAATATCCTGTGTTCCACAGTAAGACCTTCTGTTTCAAGAACAAGACGGCACACGACTACACTCTCTTCGCCCTGGCCAGACGTCTCAAGGTCACGTCGCTTTACCCCCTCTACTCATGCTCGCCCTACTTCCTTGCAAGCACAGTTCGTAGTCAACAGCTTTTGCCGCTTAAATAAGACACCAAAAATGAAAAGCATTCTCGGTTATTAGAATTAGGTTCTTACACTTTAATGAACTTTGTTCTGCAAGTTGCACTATGTTTATACACGACACTAGAGGTTATTACGCTAAAATAATTATATTAATAAAGGCAAAGAAAAGGAAAAGTTTAAATTTAAGCCACCAAAGAGAAACTATGGCAGGAGGACATCATCTTCAGTACCTTCGTCGTCATTGGAACTGCTGTCATTATCTTTACTTAGGTATGTTACAGTGTTCTGAATGCGTTCACCTCGAAGTCCTTCTTTCAAGAAGTCTTCTTCCTGCAGTCGCTCCGGTGACGTCCTCCAGTAATTTTCTCGTGCCTCAAATTTGTAGAATAATTCTCTGCTATCTGTTGCTGCATATGAGCCCATGTCAGTTCAGTGATGTGGAGGAGGCCGTATCACTTCATGTCTCATTTCTGCAGCCAGATCATCAAGTTCATATCTCCTATAACTCCTGCTGTGTTGCCTAACAATGCAAAGCAATTCAGCTACCGAGGGTATGCGATCGTAAGGTACGCTTTTGCTTTGCAGCCATCCTAAAATGTCAGCTTTCTTGGAATTGGTGTTGGGAATGTTTTCGTTAAGCATGGAGTGATAGTTCGCATTGTCCATGATTACACACATCCTTCTTCCAGGCTTCGAAGAAGATCGGGCAACCATTCCCTAAACACTACATTATTCATCTCCTGACGATAATAAGCATCGCTTTTAGATTGAAACACCAACTCTGCCCTCTGTGTGGAACCGTATTTCGCTGATTCGGCATGGCAGATTACCAGACGTGGCCTTTACATCACGGGACCCTTAGACTACCGTTTGTTTTAGAATGCTGCCAGATAAAAATTTTAGCGTGGTTTTGATTAACCCAAGTTCCGCCGAAGTAAACAGTAGGACGAGGATGACCTCCATTCCGAGGCTCTTACGGCTACAATATCTTCTCTTGCCATCAAAAAACACCGATGTCATTAGCTTCTCGACATCTAAAGCCAAGTTTTCTTAAAATTTTATGCAAACAAGTAATACCTCGTCTTTTAGTTTTTCAAACAACGTTAAGTTGGTAAGTGTTGGGTATTCTCGACTATCATGAAATTTCTGATATGAGCAAGGATTACGTCTTTCTGTAAATCATCTAAACCTGTGACAAGTCTTTAAAGTGTAATATTTTTTCGTGGAAGGAAAAATCTTGGCCCTAGGCCATCTCCGTTTTCGATTACACTTTCACTGGTTTTCTTACAGATGCGTTGCACTGTTCTTACCGATACCTGAAATGTTTCTGCGGTTGTTTTTTGTGCATCTCTGAGAAAATCGCAAACTTTCTCGTGAGTCCATAGGTGTACTGTGAGACCATTCTCCGGGTGCAACACTCTCCCCTAGTTACTAGCTTCCAAGTGTCAATTTTTGGCTCAATTCACTTCTCCTTTGTTTTACATGACACTTTGGTAAATAACCTGATATTTTCACCACCTGCAGATTCAATATCACACTTGAGTGAAGTGAAGGTACAAAGTCTCCATAATCATGAGCTCCTATAGTTATTAGACTGCCAAGAATTTGGATGCGTATTCTGATGTTCAAGTTTATCAAACAAGCAGTTCAGGGTGACCATTCTCTTGGAGATCTCACCTTTTTGTTAATGCACAGATCATTAAAATTCTTTACAGTAAAAATTAATAAAGTATTGAGAAAATTAACATTTGGAACAAAGTCGAAAGTAGAAGAAAGATGCGATTATTACAAGCAAAAGACAGGTCTGTCAACAAAATATCTAAGAGATTTAATGAATTTTGTGCGGTCGGTACCAGTTTTATATGTTAGCGGTAAATTCAAAAAAAACAAAGTGAGCTATAATCATTTGCAATGAAAAAGACTAATTGTGTGTTTCTCTATTAATTTAATCGTTTTTCCACAATATATAACAATAGGACAAGTTATGGACTCAACAAGATCTCGTTGCCATGTTGCAGGTAAAACTGAGTGCATTTATTGGCATGCTCCAGAAACTATCTCTTCAGGTGTAGAAAAAGTTTCGTGATACAGTTTTGAACACAAAGACTATGCGATTCAGTGTTCAAGACTGAATATTGGATATCGCAAATTCTGCACCATTCTCTTTTCCAGTCAGAGTAGATCACACAAAAAGAAAACAATTGTGCAAAACAATATTTAAAAAATTTACATTTACTGGGCACAAATATTAATAGACGGATTTTATACTACCCATATGATAGCAGTTCCGCCTACTTCGCTCACAAAACAAGTTCAGCACCGTGACAATGAGTCAAAGGCTCGTGGTACAACCATCAACCATGCTAGAGAAGACCCAGACTGCCAGCAGGTGAGCACATAAAGCAGAGATTTTTGCGGTGCGGTCAGAAAGCTGCAGCCAACACTGCACAAAGCCGCTGTCAGACTGGCTATTGTTTCTTTGATGTCGCCGTGCCTCGCAACACCGAATTACCCGACTTGTCGTATTTCTGCATGGCCAGTTAGCCTTTACACACGTACAGACACAACATCGCCCTCTCATAATGCCGCAAAGTGTTATGCGGATATGCAGCATACCACACTGTTCAGTATCACTCAGTCGTGTGCATCCTCCACCTCTTCTTTGCTAAGTTTTCCTCACTCACTGCTCATTTCATCTTCTTTATTTTCGCACTTAATGAGTCACTTTTTCAAAGACATTGCCAATAATCCTTAATAACGAAAATGCACTTTCGTAATTAGGTTATTCACAAGACTCGCAAGTAATCAACAACATCAAACAGTTTATGTATGAAAATTAACCCACGGGGCTTGAAATGAATCTTACTAATAGTGGGGCTATTGGAGTATCAGCCCAGTCTGCATGCTTGCCAGATTTCCAAAAGGTCATGGGGCAAAGTTACAGCACTGCCATTTCTCACCAAAGGATCAGTGCTGTCTTTGGTCACTCTCCTGAGGCAATTGTCCTCCTAACCCCCAAGGTCAAAAACCAGAGCACGCCTGGATCAATGGGCCCATTGTTCTCTACAAGTCAGCCACTTGGCCTAATCTCCTTATCTGGTATAAAATATATTTATTATTATTTATTACCTATAATTCATATCAGCGTTATTTATTAGTGTAACTGATGACATATTACTTTAATTATCATTATTAATGACCAATTACTTTTATTACCATTACTGAATGCCCAATTATAATGAATTATCACCTAAAAATTACGATTTTCCCTCAGCAGTTTTACTGTCAGTCTGAAGTGTCATTTGTGATCTGTACACTATAGAGAGAGTAACAGACAGACTACTAATATTCTGTCATAGGCCTCAACCTTTTACACAAATCGGTTCTTTGCAATAAGCGTCAGATTTTTGTGCCAAATGATATTGCTGCAGTGTGCGACTGTCTTCTTCCATTGCTGTCTACAGTATTGTGACAGTATTGCTTATTTTCCGAAATACTCATGTTCCTGAAATCCTTAAAAAATGACACAGTGCAGTGTTTAAACGATTTACAAATTTTAACAATTGACAGCCTTCTATGGACCTGGACATTAGTACTTCACATCGATGAGAAGTGTATTATGTTCGTGCTTAGGTGTGTATTAAAAAATGATGGCCAATACACTATCTCCTCACCGAAGAGGAGTCCAATTCCACAACATTACTGTGTTTTTGTTGTTATTGTTGTTGTTGTTGTAGTCTTCGGTCCAAAGACTGGTTTGATGCAGCTCTCCATGCTATTCTATCCTTTGCAAGCCTCTTCATCTCCAAGTAGCTGCAGCAACCTACATCCTTCTGAATGTGCTCAGTGTATTCATGTCTCCCTCTACGATTTTTACCCTTCACACTTCCCTCCAACACAAAATTGATGATCCCTTGATGACCCAAAACGTGTTCTACCAATCGAACCCTTCTTCAAGTTGTGTCACAAATTCCTCTTCTCCTCAGTTCTGTTCCATACTTTCTCATCTTATCTTCAGATTCTTTTGTAGTACCACATTTCGAAAGCTTCTATTCTCTTCTTGTCTAAACAGTTTATCGTCCATGTTTCACTTTCATAATTGGCTACACCCTACACAAATACTTTTCGTAAATACTTCCTGACACTTAAATCTATACTCGATGTTAATAAATTTCTCTTCTTCAGAGATATTTTTCTTGCCATTAGAAAGGATAGATTGCATGCAACTCGTGGTGGAGTGTTCGTCGCTGTTAGTAGTAGTTTACCCTGTAGTGAAGTAGAAGTGGATAGTTCCTGTGAATTATTATGGGTGGAGGTTACACTCAACAACAGAGCTAGGTTAATAATTGGCTCCTTTTACCGACCTCCCGACTCAGCAGCATTAGTGGCAGAACAACTGAGAGAAAATTTGGAATACATTTCGCATAAATTTTCTCAGTATGTTATATTCTTAGGTGGAGATTTCAATTTACCAGATAGAGACTGGGACACTCAGACGTTTAGGACAGGGGGTAGGGACAGAGCATCGAGTGACATTATACTGAGTGCACTATCCGAAAATTACCCCGAGCAATTAAATAGAGAACCGACACGTGGAGATAACATCTTGGACCTACTGATAACAAACAGACCCAAACTTTCCGACTCTGTATGTGCAGAACAGGGAATCAGTGATCATAAGGCCGTTGCAGCATCCCTGAATATGGAAGTTAATAGGAATATGAAAAAAGGGAGGAAGGTTTATCTGTTTAGCAAGAGTAATAGAAGGCAGATTTCAGACTACCTAACAGATCAAAACGAAAATTTCTGTTCCGACACTGACAATGTTGAGTGTTTATGGAAAAAGTTCAAGGCAATCGTAAAATTCGTTTTAGACAGGTACGTGCCGAGTAAAACTGTGAGGGACGGGATAAACCCACCGTGGTACAACAACAAAGTTAGAAAACTACTGCGGAAGCAAAGAGAGCTTCACTCCAAGTTTAAACGCAGCCAAAACCTCTCAGACAAACAGAAGCTAAACGATGTCAAAGTTAGCGTAAGGAGGGCTATGCGTGAAGCGTTCAGTGAATTCGAAAGTAAAATTCTATGTACCGACTTGACAGAAAATCCTAGGAAGTTCTAGTCTTACGTTAAATCAGTAAGTGGCTAGAAACAGCATATCCAGACACTCCGGGATGATGTTGGCATTGAAACAGAGGATGACACGCGTAAAGCTGAAATACTAAACACCTTTTTCCAAGGCTGTTTCACAGAGGAAGACCGCACTGCAGTCCCTTCTCTAAATCCTCGCACAAACGAAAAAATGGTTGACATCGAAATAAGCAACTGGAATCACTCAACAGAGGAAAGTCCACTGGACCTGACGGGATACCAATTCGATTCTACACAGATTACGCGAAAGAACGTGCCCCCCTTCTAACAGCCGGGAACTGCAAGTCTCTAGAGGAACGGAAGGTTCCAAATGATTGGAAAAGAGCACAGGTAGTCCCAGTCTTTAAGAAGGGTCGTCGAGCAGATGCGCAAAACTATAGACCTATATCTCTGACGTCGATCTGTTGAATTTTAGAACATGTTTTTTGCTCGAGTATCATGTCGTTTTTGGAAACCCAGAATCTACTCTGTAGAAATCAACATGGATTCCGGAAACAGCGATCGTGTGAGACCCAACTCGCTTTATTTGTTCATGAGACCCAGAAAATATTCGATACAGGCTCCCAGGTAGATGCTATTTTTCTTGACTTCCGGAAGGCGTTCGATACAGTTCCGCACTGTCGCCTGATAAACAAAGTAAGAGCCTACGGAATATCAGACCAGCTGTGTGGCTGGATTGAAGAGTTTTTAGTAAACAGAACACAGCATGTTGTTATCAATGGAGAGACGTCTACAGACGTTAAAGTAACCTCTGGCGTGCCACAGGGGACCATTGCTTTTCTCAATATATATAAATGACCTAGTAGATAGTGTCGGAAGTTCAATGTTGCTTTTTGCGGATGATGCTGTAGTATACAGAGAAGTTGCAGCATTAGAAAATTGTAGCGAAATGCAGAAAGATCTGCAGCGGTTAGGCACTTGGTGCAGGGAGTGGCAACTGACCCTTAACATAGACAAATGTAATGTATTGCGAATACATAGAAAGAAGGATCCTTTATTGTATGATTATATGATAGCGGAACAAACACTGGTAGCAGTTACTTCTGTAAAATATCTGGGAGTATGCGTGCCGAACGATTTGAAGTGGAATGATCATATAAAATTAATTGTTGGTAAGGCGGGTACCAGGTTGAGATTCATTGGGAGAGTCCTTAGAAAATGTAGTCCATCAACAAAGGAGGTGGGTTACAAAACGCTCGTTCGACCCATACTTGAGTATTGCTCATCTGTGTTGGATCCGTACCAGATCGCGTTGACGGAGGAGATAGAGAAGGTCCAAAGAAGAGCGGCGCGTTCGTCACAGGGTTATTTGGTAACCGTGATAGCGTTACGGAGATGTTTAACAAACTCAAGTGGCAGACTCTGAAAGAGAGGTGCTCTGCATCGCGATGTAGCTTGCTCGCCAGGTTTCGAGAGGGTGCGTTTCTGGATGAGGTATCGAATATATTGCTTCCCCCTACTTATACCTCCCGAGGAGATAACGAATGTAAAATTAGAGAGATTAGAGCGGACACGGAGGCTTTCAGACAGTCGTTCGTCACGCGAACCATACGCGACTGGAACAGGAAATGGAGGTAATGACAGTGGCACGTAAAGTGCCCTACGCCACACACCGTTGGGTGGCTTGCGGAGTATAAATGTAGATGTAGATGTAGATTTCATATCCTCTCTATTTCGATCATCATCAGGTATTTTGCTGTCCAAATAGCAAAACCGATCTGCTACTTCTAGTGTCTCATTTCCTAATCTAATTCCCTCAGCCTCACCGGATTTAATTCGACTACATTCAATTATCCTCGTCTTGCTTTTGTTGATGTACATCTTGTATCCTCCTTTCAAGACACTGTCCATTCTGTTCAACCGTTCTTCCAAGTCCTTTGCCATCCCTGACAAAATTACAATGTCGTTTATTCCTTCTCCCTGGATTTTAATTCCTACTCCAAATTGTTCTTTTGTTTAATTTACTGCTTGCTCAATATACAGATTGAATAACATTGGGGCGAGGCTACAGCCCTGTCCCACTCCCTTCTCAACCACTGCTTCTCTTTCATGGCCCTCGACTGTTATAACAGTCATCTGGTTTTCATACAAATTGTAAATTGCTTATCGCTCTCTGTATTTTACCTCTGCCACGTGCAGAATTTGAAAGAGAGTGTTCCACTCGACATTGTCAAAAGTTTTTTCTGAGTCTACAGATGCTTTAAACGTAGACTAGCCTTTCCTTAATCTATCTCATAAGATAAGCTGTAGTATCGGTATTGCCTCACGTGTTCCTATATTTCTACAGAATCCAACTGATCTTCCTCAAGGGCGGCTTCTACCGGCTTTTTCATTCGTCTGTAAAGAATTCGTGTTAGAATTTCGGAACTGCGACTTATTGAACTGATGGTTCCATAATTTTCACGCCTGTCAGCAGTTCCTTTCTTTGGAATCAGTATTATTATTTCTTATTGACTGTATTTCACCTTTCTCATACATATTTGTCAACAGATGGTAGAGTTTGCTCAGGACTGGCTCACCCAAGCTATCAGTAGTTCTAATCGAATGTCGTCTACTCCTGGGGCTTTGTTTCGACTTAGGCCTTTCAGTGCTCTGTCAAACTCTTCACGAAGTATAATATCTCCCATCTCATCTTCATCTACGTCCTCTTCCGTTTCCGTAATATTGCCGTCAAGTACATCGCCTTTGTATGACCCACTATATACTCCTTCCACTTTCTGCTTTCCCTTCTTTGCTTAGGACTGGTTTTCCATCTGAGCTCTTAATATTCATAAAGGGTTTTCTCTTTTTTACAAAAGTCTCTTTAATTTTCCTGTAAGCGGCATCTATCTTACGCCCTGTGATATATGCTTCTAAATCCTTGCATTTGTCCTACAGCCAGTCCCACTTACTGTTAACTTGTAAGTGGAAGCTAGAAATTTTAAGAATGTAGGGCGGATATATGCCCTGCTTAACGAGTCCTTCATTACCTCATACACATTTACACCATGATTCACCGTGGGGAAAGAAGGACACAGTTTTTATGACGGTGACCGTGGCCATGCCAGTCAGCGCCCTGCACGCTACCACAGTTGGAGACAGACCGTACGGCCATGGCACATGCTACCAAAGCCTTTCAAAGAACAATTTTTTACTTCCAGCTACTGTCAGCATGGGCAGGCGCTGCTTGCGTCCCCAGCTGGAGAAGAAGTAATTAAAAGCCAGTACATGCATTGGTATCACAAGGGGTGACGCATTCTGGCTAATCCAGCCAACCAGATAAGGCCGAGATGACAGTGCTCTTAAAAATACGTTACATATTACTGGAGCGAATCTGCTGCACTTCTAGCGATGTGCAACCTGTGTTATGAACAACAGCATGCAAACACATACTAATAATGCTGGCACTATTGTAGCGGTACGAAATGCAACACATCCCTCATGATAGTCGGCATGTGTATTTTAGCACGTGTTTCGGTAGACGTATGCAATTTGTAGAAGCAGTCAGCAGAGACAAATATTGCTCGAATCAGATTATCTTACTGGATACAAAACTCATTCCCAATCACCTCTTAAAGTATAAAAAAAATGATTGGCTGATACTACTTATGGACCAACTATGTGAAAAAGTACGTTGATGGAGCCTGGATTGGAGAGGTAAAAAGTCACTTACCCAGAAAAGTGCTTTGTAAATGGCTACCGAGTGGGATGAAAGGTACGAACTGGAATATAACGCTTATTCAGCAGCTTAACGCCAGCTGGTTTCCAAATGTCCTTACATCTACAGAAATCTATAGAAATCTAAAACACAAAAATTTTTCGAGATTAATGAGGAGAATATCAGAGCCATGGATGAGTGTCCTGCAGACTTCCCACCACATTGCCGGAATGGAAAACATTCTCAGCAATAACGCTCTGCAACATCCATTGACACCAGTAGGGAACTACATCGATAAATAAGCGCACTATTTATCTTCTGCTATCAGGTGTAAGCTTCCACCCGGTCTCACCTGTATTTCAGTTAATATTATCTGTCAGAAATTTAATTAAAGGTCATTGTAAAATTGTTTAGTTGTGCAGTGAAGAACTAAAAAACAGTTGAATAAGGTAAAGTTAAGAAATGAGACTTTTGCCTATTCCCAACCCAATGTCTGGGGTTTGGGAGGAGGTCCAGAGATACACATATACCCTCTGCTGTATGTGTATGTGTATCCCTGGGTCTCCTACCAAACCCCTGCCCCAAATTTGCCACAGAAGCAGCAGGCCTCACAAGTATCGTCACTATGGGGTTTATAATCTCCTAGCTCCAATAGAAGAGGAATATGGGGAAAACGTTTTTTTCCAGCTCCTGGTGTACAGGCTGCTCTATATGACATGTTTAGGAAAAGTATAGGCCTCGCAAATCAACCTATTTTGCAGGGTAGCCTACATATAAAGGCAAAAATCAGTTTTCTAGCCCCCTGTGTGACAGGTATGTTGTCTTGGATGCCTCATTGATCTGCTTGGGGTGGCGCCCTGTAAGTCTGGAGCAAAACCCTAGTGTGCAGCGTGCTCTCGATGACCACAGTTTTGTGGCAGTAGCACCTGTCTGCTTTATTGAACTGCATTGCAGGGGCAGCGTGTACTGTTAAGCATGGCTGGGGGCAGGTTGTGGCGAATAGAGGAAAGGAAGGACAGAGTGAGGGAGACGAGAATGGACAGAGAGAGAGAAGGAGGGGGAGATAATTAAGGCAGGTGGAAGGAGTAGAGCATTTGTGGGCAGGTGGAAACGGAAAGGAGGCAGACAGAGATGGAAAGACAAGGGGGTATTGTCAGAGGGAAGGGGGAGGAAGATATGAACATAGACGACAGAGGATGGAATGTACAAAGACAGAGGGAGAAGGAGACGAAGAGACAGAGCGGGGAGAGGGGAGAGAGAAGTGGAAGGATGAGGTGGACAGAGAGGTGGAGCAACAGGTGGGCACGTGAGAGGGGGAGGGGAGGTGTGTTCAATGTATGTGTCAGATGCACAAGTAATTGAATCCGTTGGTAAAAAAGTAGTATTCAGTAACTGAGAATCGACTAAATACGTGATTACAGTCACAATTTCTAAAGAAAAAATTCGGTCAGATGCCTTTTAGAATAATATTTCACTCTGGTTGGTGGCATTCTGATAAATTTTCCCTTGAAAATTGTTAAAAATTACCTGTAATCATATCACACCACAAGTTGATCAGCAGATGTTTTAGCGAAACAGGTCCTCCAGTACTGCTCCATGGTATGCAAGCACCATTTCAAAAACAGGAGATACATCAGCGTTATCCTGGATGATCATCTGAACTGGGAAGAACAAACTTCAAACATGCAGGAAGTCCCTCTCCTGCCTACATGCAACCAAAAAATTTAGAAAAATGTTTCCACCTCGAAGTAAATAAAAATTAATCCTTTCTTTTATCGTGCCCAATCTTTACTACTGTGGTGCAGTTCGACATGGCACAACTAGTGAAAACTCCAAACAACTTGAGATCACGATGAAAACTTGAGTCAAATATGTGTGGACCATCTGGACAGGGCAGGCAGCATGATTTTCACACGCTCTTTTCATTTCATAGGTTTGGTTATTGGTGTCCTCAATATCTGTCATTACCTATCAAACATATAAGAGTTGCAGTGGGCAGAGTAACCAGCTGTGCTTGTGCTTTCGTTACTGAGAATCTATAACTGAAGGACGGTCGCTAGGCCTGTCGAGACAAACGATAATGAGATAGAAAAGAGCTGATGCAACGGTTGGTCCCTCAGGAAGCCCGCAACGGTGTCTTTTCAGACCTACGCCGTGAGCCAGGGAGAAACTGAACTGGAGGGTAGGCGTTTGGCCTAGCGCCAGACACGGGCACAAACACACAAAACACACACACACACACACGTCAAGGATGGAAGGCTTTCGACGCACCTCATTGCGGCAGCAGCATGCCCTGGACAGATAAGTGTAACAACTCGATTGCTCGGCTAGAAGCGGCGGATTCCAGAACAGTCGTTCTGCCCCAGTAGTGAGATTATCTTCGTCTGTCGATTTCTCGCCGTTCAATCACTACTTACCTACCATACAACAGTGTGACTCCAAGTAGAATACGATACTGTCATATACTGCTTGAAATACATATCGTTTCCAGAACTTGCCAACACATCACGATGATTGTTAATGTGAACTGTTCTACGTATATTGAGGCTGTGAATCATAATTATTCATCCTTGCAAACTACATTCACATTTATGGAATACGTTCTAGATATTATAATGGACGACCTCCATTCCATAGCTGCCACCTCACATTTCCTAGTAAAGAGTTAGAAAAGATTTAAAGACACCTCATGCAGGACACGCCGCTTAGGGTCTATACACCCGATCGTGTTATCCATAATCTGTTCCGTAACTTTATAAACCCTGCTGTTCTCTTCACTTTTACTATAAAAATGTTCAGGTCAGAATGACATGGCATTAAAATACTGTAAAAAGCTTCTGCTTAAACATATTTTAGGATATTTGTCGACATTGTTCGATATCAATATCTTGTTAATAATAATAATAACAATAATAACTTTCAGTACTTTATTTTTGAAATATCCTTATAATAATGACAATAATAATGCAGAGAATTTTCTATAAGAAAATTTCTTATTTTAATATTCACGTAGGGTAAATTTAGAACAACTGACAGTTTTCAATAAGACATCCATTTTATAAAGCACTGATTATTTATCTTTTCATACTTTTATTCGCTACTTTACTGACTGCAGCCTGGGCGCATGTAATCACGCAAATGTGTAATCATTTCGTAAGCGCAATGCCAGGTCGATCTTGGCTGTATCTTTGCAGCCGGCCGCGGTGGTCTAGCGGTTCTAGGCGCTCAGTCCGGAAACGCGCGACTGCTACGGTCGCAGGTTCGAATCCTGCCTCGGGCATGGATGTGTGTGATGTCATTAGTTTAGTTAGGTTTAAGTAGTTCTAAGTTCTAGGGGACTGATGACCACACATGTTAAGTCCCATAGTGCTCAGAGCCATTTCAACCATTTTTTTGTATCTTTGCATAAGACAACATCCGTCTCCATGTCCCTCTCCATTTCAGAGATACGTCAGAGGAATAGATTACATTTTAACCTACATCTTCTCCAAAACCACTCTGTATTCAAGAAGAGATTAAATCTTCACCTTCCGTCGTCGGTACACCTTCTCTTCCAGCAAATCACAGCTTTTTCCTTTCTGTCCAACGGTGAGTGACGTAAGCGTGTCGGTCTTGAGAAACAGCGCGCTGTAATCGAGCTTCTATCGCAGAAAACGTGTCTCCAATTGACATCCATAGAAGAACGATAGGTTATGTATGATAACGATTGTACCGGCGTCAGCAATGAGTATAGTTAGGTTGTTCGTGCTTGCAGTGCAGGAAACGACGGCGCTAACCTCAGCGTGTGCGCCAGACCTCTGACCGGGCGAACGCGTATGGCGGCAGACGAGACTCATTGGAGTCGGGTTAATGGACTCATCACAGAAAATCGAAAATCGTTGGATAACACAGACACAGCTCTCAGGTAACTGTGGCTTGTGGTGTATCGGTCAACAATATCTTTTGTGTCTTGAGCGTGCAGGTGACGGGACCCTTGACAACATCGTGGCAGGTGATGAAGGCTGGGTTCACCATTTTGACCGTGAAAAGAAGACAGCATCAGTGGAGGTCCGCCAAAAAGTTCAAAGCAGGCGAAGTCGTGATCACAGTGTTCCGGGACGTACAAGGCGAGGAGAATTTCGAATTCCTACGTAAAGCCATCACCATAAACTCTGCAAGATACTGCGAGACCCTTAGAAAACTGAAAGCACAAGTTCGTTCACACACAGATTACCGTCTCCTTCAGCATGACAATGCCGGAGCACGTACGACCACTGCGTCTGCATCAATCTGACACCTTCTGCTCACTGTCATCGACATCCTCCGATTTGGTGTCATGCAATTTTCAACTTTTTTCAAAACTTACAAGACGACTTCGAGAACTTCACTTCGACAATAATGAAGCGGTGCAATCAGAGGTGAAATGGTGGCTCGGACAACATCCTACAGTGACGGTATCAACAAAGTGGTGTCTCGTTGGGAGAAATGTGCAGGACCCAGGGTGCTAAGATGTAAATATGCAGACATGAAGAATGTAGATGTAGAATGTTAATAAAGTTCGTTTTATTTAAAAAGCTTTAAAGAGTTTTCATATAAAAAATTCGGAGGCGTTCTTTTTCTGCACGCCCTCGTAGTAGTGATTACTTACAACTGAAGAAATGTGAGTCTCATTAACAGTAGGCAATTTCCTCGTGACATTTCTCTCGAATTTGTGTAGTGACGTCTAACAGGAGCGTATGACAACAGTACTGAAGAAATCAGTGTGGAGAAGAAGTTCACTGGTCAGAAGAAGACCTAGAAATAATAGGGAAAGATTAGAAAATGAGATGGAAAGAGCATAACAGAACTACAAAGCTGTGAGAAAAACGTGGATACTTAACAGTGCAACAGTTTTCACCTTCTCATTAATATCTTTTTGCGATGTTTCCAACACGCCGCGCGCCGCGCTGACTCAGGCCTAGCGATGGCCATTATCGGTGAAGCAAGCTGTCTTAGGCCATATCGGTTTCTTCCATTCCAGTTTAACCTGACTGTTAAAACCGCTCAAAATAACATCCCTCTAAAATAACCGATTTTCGCCTTTTGTTCCGGCTTCTTTGACGGCCGATGTGGCCGAGTGGTTCTACACGCTTCAGTCTGGAACTGCGCAACCGCTACGGTCGCAGGTTCGAATCCTGCCTTGGGGATGGATGTGAGTGATGTCCTTAGGTTAGTTAGGTTTAAGTAGTTCTGAGTTCTAGGGGACTGATGACCTCAGATGTTAAGTCCTATACTGCTCAGAGCCGTTTCGACCATCCTGTTGCTGCTTGTAACAAACGTAGAAATCGAACAAAGATTGAAAAATGTTGACTCTTCCGGTTTCAAGGTACATAGCATCAAAATATTAAATTAAATAGGCAAATAGAGGAAAACCTAGTCCATCCACCGTTCGCTGCTTTTCTCAGAAAGTGATACGTGGTTGACTACTGAAAAAAATCACCAGTATTGTCCTACTGCTTCGAATTTTTTTAAACTGTGTTCCAAAACCATGTTGTAATCGGGCATTGTTTGGGCATTACGGACAGTCAGTGCTATAAGGTGCAAACTAAGGTTGAAGAACCGTTTTTCGTGTTAATTTGTCCGTTTTCAACTGCTACAAGCAGATAAAGACATACTATGTAGACAAAGGCAGCAAATCAGTTACTTTTTATGTATACTGTGTATTAGGAATGACATGTAGTTAAGTTTTTAATTTATTAGTGTTACCATAATTTCTTTCCCCTCTTATTATTTCACAGAAATGGCAGCCAACGCGTTAATGTTTTAAGCAAATAAAGAGTTGGACTACAACGCTATGTCAGTTCGTAAAAATGTTTGCGGGCTAGGGTTGGCGGCAGTCTTCAATACGACGGATCTCTGGCGACGACAGCAAGAAACTACCACCAGGTCCCTTACACAGATGGTGCACGCCGACATCAAGGCAAGGCACACGGTGACAGAGACGATCTTCTCTCGGCAATGCTGTACCACTTCTTATGCCACGTGTTCGTTGTCGTTTCCGTCGGCATAATTACTATTAAAATAGCACTGAGCGCTTTTCCCACTATCTATAATAACACAGTATTTTAAACCATTTCAGATTTTGCGAATATAAGTTA
Organism: Schistocerca gregaria; assembly: GCF_023897955.1. Classification (NCBI taxonomy): domain Eukaryota; kingdom Metazoa; phylum Arthropoda; class Insecta; order Orthoptera; family Acrididae; genus Schistocerca; species Schistocerca gregaria. The sequence goes on from NC_064926.1 coordinate 573,356,226, forward strand.
CTCTTTATTAAGAAAAAACGTTTACACAAAACCGAAAAATTTTAGCACTGCTGCTGTGGCTAACTGCTATTTCTGTCTTTTTTTTTTACTCGGTTATTGCTCAAAAATTAAAAAAAAAACAGCTGCTATAATCAAGACCAAACAAATAACGAAAAATACCGGTTATTCAGAACTACAATACCGGCATCGGTTTTAACCAGTCGCTTTTTCCCATACCTACTTAGTTTGCAGTCGCTATAGTTCGAGGTTCATGTCCTCCTATATGGGAAGTTTTCAATTTTGTTTCTCGTCGATTCTGCTTTCACCGCCCGAGCCGTCTTGAATGAACCACACTTTCTTTTTCTCCACAATTTTTATGTGTGATGTATTGTGTTCCAGAATTCGATCTGCCTCTAGGTGGACGTCCCACAGTAATTTCGCATGTTGTCATTATTATAATAATTATTACTATTATTAGTATTATTATTATTATGCATTATAATTCATTATAATTACACAGGGTGTAGCAGAAACAGCAACTTACGTTAAATTGCCCAATGTTGTTGAACACAGATTCCTGGAGAATTGACATTGGTAGCAGTGCTTAGTGCGTTTCAAAGCATTATCTATCAATATGAGTCGTTGGTCAAACCAACGTCGTTCGTTCGCAATTGACACGTTTTTAAGCACTCGTTATACTATCTTAATAAGGTAACGTTTGTTTCGGCAATATTTTGACATTGGTCGCAATCATGAAGTTCAGTCCCGGAAGTAGATTACGAGATGGGTTCATCTATTCAGAGCAGTACCATTAGCAACAAATGAGCCGCCATCCGGAAGACCGCGTCCCACGAGCTGTTCGCACAACAGGCACTATTGCGACAACAACAGCTGCTTTTCACTGAAGACCACCGCCATCATTTCGCTCTCATTCGCAACCGCATCCGCAACCGCTACGGTCGCAGGTTCGAATCCTGCCTCTGGCATTGATGCGTGTGTTGACCTTAGGTTAGTTAGGTTTAATTAATTCTAAGTTCTAGAGGACTGATGACCTCAGAAGTTAAGTCGCATACTGCTCAGAGCCATTTGAACCATTTTTGTGCAATATCAACAATTATTGGTCAGAAAGAAGTAAGCGCGTCACATGTTCTCTACACAGCGTGTGGAAATCATCAACACTTAATCCGATTTTCTGAAAAGTTTCACGATGACTCACGAAACCCATTCTCATTTTTTGGGCTACGTTAATAAACAAAACTTGAGATACTGGACGCCGACTACTCCTCAACAAAAGCACGAAACTCCACTTCACAACACATAAGTTGCTCTGTGGTGAGGCATGAATGTGCAGGTTGTTATTGGTCTGTACTTTTTTTGAGAATGATGCAGATAACACTGTCTCAGCAACACCAGATCGGTATGTAATTAAGTGGCAGTATTATATACTGCAGAAAAGGCGTCATAAGAATATCCACATTGTTGTGTACATAGTTCCACATAGTCAGGACGTACATAACTTTCCCACTAGAGCGCGCCCCACTAAGCACAACAGCGCAGGAGCAGCACTCGTCCGTCTCCATACTACAAGTTGGCACTGCCTTAGAGACGGACCAAATTCTGCTTTCGCCGATCCGCTTATTAATATGTAACGCAGCCAATGAGATTGGTACTAATGTAGAACCTTTTCTCCTCATGGATCACACTCACGCAGTGATACCTGAAAATGCGAGGTATTACAACGAGTATACAGACCTCCGATTAGTCAGTCTACATTAGTCTGTACCAGTCTGCATTTGTCTGCACCAGTCTGTACCAGTCTGCATTAGTCTGTACCAGTCTACACTCAAGTTTCAGTCTGCACCTAATAAGATTATCATATTCCTGTACATAACCATGAAGAGAAATGTATAGACACTTTGTCAAGTATCAGAGATATGTGAAAATAAGATTAAATACCAAGACCAAAGGAACTTCAGATTGTCAATTGTAAACAGCATTCAGAATCAAGTTACGTAATGTTTGTGCTTCTTATTATTTTAATAAATGTGTGTGAAAATTAATATCGTCTGACCTATCGGCACAAGATAAACACACCACGATAAGACCATGAGACATATTGCTGACACTCGCCTGCTTCGTTAGAGCGACAAGTCAAATAATCTGATGGTGTGTGTACCGAAGGTCTTACAGTACGCACAATACAACATGCAATCGTTGTGGTACCAACAGTACGGTGCAACGACCCGCACAGCCAGAATGTGCATCACAGGCTTATGCAGAATGCTTCCATAACTTCTTTTTTCCGGCTTTGGTGGTATCAACAAGTCATTGTGTTCGCCCCATTTATTGGCTCGTGACTTTTTTCTGTGGGTATTTCTGAAATCCAAAGTGTATGCACACAGAGAAACAGCTATGGAGGACTTGAAAAACAACTTTCATGCCGAATTAGAGCCCATAATAAGAGTCTTGAAAGATTTGGGGCGAAAATTGCATCGCCAATAGTAGTGGACACTTAAACGGCATAATTTATATAAAAAAGACATGTCAAATAAAATGGTGTGAAGTGTTCATTAGAATGTTGCACACTAATAACAAGCATTGCATATCTTCTTAGTGAATTAAAATTTTGCATCATTCCATCCACTCTCTGTATATCGTTCATGAACGATACAAATTGTAGTATTTACTCACTATGTTTGGCTAGATGCAAGAGAGAGGCCAAAGGCTCTTATCAGATGAAATAAATGCATAAGTAAATAAATAAATGAAATATAGATGAATCCTACTATAATACAGTTACAGTTTCTCATCATACACATTTGACCGTTAATCTTGTATGCTCGAGCCATTTAAACGCCAAAGAAACTTCCTTAATTGCTTCTATTTGTATCTAGCTGATATTCTTATTCTCATCGAATTTCGCGTCTTACATATCATCGATACTTATTTAATCCATAACATTCGACATAACTCTGTTCCACTTGTAATGAATTAGCCCCCATCGAATCTTCAGCTCAATTAATGAATTGTACGATACCATCCACATTTTAGACACACTTTACTTGATTTTCTTACGCGAATTATATAGTTCGTATCCGTGGATTTTCATAGAATTTTGACTGTCAGAAAAACTATTTCCTTAAATACTTTTTTGTTACTTATTTATCTATATATTATTATGTATCGATTTTACACCATGAAAGTTCGTGTCACAATTTTAAAAGAAAATAGTATGAGAAGAAGTCTACATTAGATACAATAATGTTTGTTCTTCATTATTAACCGTTAAATCGCGAGGTGATTTTTCTGTAACGTTTACTGCGAGGTGGGGATCCCTGAGACTGTATTTAAACCGAGATTAAGGAGCAAGTCATCTGAAAATTTTGATTTAAATTATGTAACATTAATATTTACAATTATTTAAATGTGTTTTAGATACTGCTTGTTGGTTTTATTGCACTAAATAAATATGCAGTAATTTACTTTATACCACACAAAATCGCGTACTTTTGTGCCTTTTTTTAAAATAATACACATGAACTAACTGTTAGAACACTGAATTTTACATTTTGAAAAACAGTAATGTCTCTCTAGCAAGTAAATTTTCACATAAAACTTACATATAAAAATTGCTCTCGACCGGTAAAAAAGACAATCTGCGTTTTCATTCAGTTCTGAGATGTATATTTTTCTTTATCACCATTCAGATCACATTTGATTTTCATTAACACTATAAGTACTTTATTGGAGAGGCAGAAAGGTCCAAATCACAGTTGTCCTGAAGTTCTTCCTTTGAATGAACTCTACTGCAAAATCGTCGTCTTTTTCATCAGTTTTTTCGAACTATGTCACTGATATCTTTCTCCACCCACCGACTAACAATTTAATCACATTTAGGATCGTTAAAACTGACACTTTCCTGTGAACACTTTTTGTAGTCTGCTGAATAAAACAGGTACATAGATCATGAGGTGCAGTCTAGGGGATCACAACACATGTAAGTAACATGTGTTAGTAACGAACAAAGAAGGCGATAATGCAACCAACAACAAAACATTGTTGTTGTTGTTGTTGTGGTCTTCAGTCCTGAGACTGGTTTGATGCAGCTCTCCATGCTATTCTATCCTGTGCAAGCTTCTTCATCTCCCAGTACCTACTGCAACCTACATCCTTCTGTATCTGCTTAGTGTATTTATCCCTTGGCCTCCCTCTATGATTTTTACCCTCCACGCTGCCCTCCAATACTAAATTGGTGATCCCTTTGAAACGTCCCCTTAGAAAAATTATACAAGACTGTGCTTAAACTGACACACAATATTTTTTTTAGCGCAACGCAATCTGACTTTCGAAAGTCCCTACAAAAGAATGGCCCTGACTAACATTAATCTATACCTTTCACAAATCACTTACCTCACAAAAATCTTCGTTACTCGAACTACTGCAATACAGCGAGCGCCACTACTGCCAGCTAAATAAAAGATTCAAACTACGGAAGGCACTAAATACTGATAGGTATAGTTAGCAAATGAAAGATTTTAATAGAGAACAAACAGTGTATTTACCTTAATAGTCAAAATATATATGGTAGTTCATGACATCCAGTCTTACAAATTACAAAACTCCGCCATCTCTCTCCCCACGTCCACCACTGCTGGCGGCTCACCTCCAACTGTGCAACGCTACGCGATGTTAGCATCCAGCTGCCGCTGCCCAACACTGCAATGGCGAGTATTACAACAATGCCAACCAGCCACCGACTGCACATGGTACAGCCAGTGATTTTCATACAGAGCGCTATGTGGCGGCGGCGTTACCAATAAAAAAACTTAAACAGCCTACTTACATAGCCCCCATGCTCCCCACAAAAATTTTTTACAAATTGTTATGGGCAGTGGCCAATACAGATTTGAAAATTTTTTTCATAATTACAATAACAAAGAAATGAAATGCACACACTTATCGATACAATTTTGGTCAAAAGCTAAAATTTTCTCACAGTCCATATAGACAGTCCTGATCATTCATCACAGTAAAAATGCAGTGTTTTTTTTTTCAAAGTCAGAGCAATAAAAGAAATTGCACTTGGAAGTAGTGGATTTCTAAGCAGTCTTGAAGAAGTAGTGTTGTCCTTCCAACGAAAGGCAGTGCTGAGTCTTGACATGCAGACAGGTAATGGGCCACAGCAGAGTCAGTCGACCCACTGTAGTCCTGGTAGAGATTACGGTATTGGTGGGCCACCAGAGGTGCAGACCCATTGCAGTCCTTGTAGAAATAATGGTATCGGTGGGTCGTCAAAGGTGTAGACCCACTGTAGTCCCTGTGGAGATGGCCAGCAGCCATCTGTTTGACTGTGCAGGTGCACAATCACCATTTAAGAGTCTTGCGGATAATATAGCAAGTCCATAACCACCACTTGTGCACTCACAAAAATTGTTTTTGAAATGTTCTTACAACCAGCAATGCTGTTATCCAGTCCCTTACTGAATTATTAACACACGTGCAAACACTATCAGTCCCTACTTCTCACATATTGTCCATATACTATGACCAACAGAAATGTGTGCAGTGAAATGTAATTTACAAGTTACTTAATTTGATGAACTGGTGTGAATTACAATTTTATAACATAAGAATGCAATAACAAAGGTACAAAATACATCTTTAAAGAACATAACAATACAGATAACATTTGCAGTAGTATAGGCTTTACAAAAGAATCGAAATAGCAAACACATCAGTGTTACAAAAATTACGACATAAGTACATACATAAAAGATCAGAATAAGTTTTGAAACATCAACTTCATACATGAGCATTAGAACAAAACAGTATAAATAATGTGTAAACATCTTTATGAAGTATATAACATGTTGTCAATGCAAATTATATTTGAGGATAACAGTATTCCTCATCATAGTGAATGTAGCTTAGTAATAGAAGAGAAAAAATTCCATGAAACAGTACACAGAGACAGGAAGAAAATAAATACACAAGGGTACACAAACACATAGTGGGATAACACAAAAGGAAAGAACAGGGTTTGTTTTCAGGGTAACATTTGGTACTGCAGTCCAACACAAAACTTCATTCCATAGATCATCCCTCTTATTTTAACATTTGCTCCAGCCAAAAAAAAATCCTATCCAAGCATGCTAAGGGACGAGGCAATGCAGCAGCATAAAACAATTAATACAAACAGCAATAAAATAATTCAAATTGCCAAAGCACGCAGCAATATATACATGCAGCAACAAGAAAAATAAATCAGTAGTAAAGCTAGCTTAACAGAGTAATACAAAGTGAAATTTAGTAACACTATGCCTGGCAAACAGCAGCAGCAAATGCAATAACTTATGTCTAAACATGACAAAGCACAAGTAGAAAAAATGTTCAGTAAAGACAACAATGCAGATAAGGGAAAGTTATAACCACATCTTAATGTCTATGTAATTAAAGTGATGCACCACAAAAACTAATGCTACAACAAATTACGAAGTACTTGAAAAGAAAATTATATATACAGTTACTGTTATTAGTCGCTTCTTATTGCCCTTTCCATTCAAAGAGCTCCGTTTTAGAAGAATGTGGATCATAAAATAATTATTTAATAGACCTGTTGACAGAGAGTGTTCACATTAGCAAATGCATTTAATTTTATTTTATAATACCAATGCTGCAACACAGCTGGAAAACAGATATCAAATGAAATAAGCAACTATGTACAAAGCATAAAAATATCATTCAATAGTCATGTGACATTTCATAAGTTAGTAGAATTCTCTCAACTCTCATAGAAAGACGTTTGTTATAATCAGGTGTCAGATTTAAGTATCTGTCCAAGTAATGGGCATGTCGTATTTGCGATGCTTTCTACAAAGGAATGTCAGTAGCGAGGATAATGCCTTTTTTTTCACGTAATGGCTTTCTTTTGTCAGACGACTACCTCTCAGCTGGGCGCCCAAAACGCATTACGTCAAGGTCACTTACCTTTCTTACTGAAATATTTATGACAGCAGTTTCCGCTACAGTGGCAGTCTCATATAAAAAATTTCACAGGTGAAGAATTTGCGTTACACATCTGTAGAAAAAAATCCTATTGTAATACATTCATGCATTTACATACATTTCATAACTCTTAAAGTACGATTCTAACTTTACAACCACCTTTTTCACAAACCAGAGTCCCTAACCACTACTCATTATTCCTTGCTTTATTACATATATGTTACATATATGCATATTCGTAGACATTTATTCAATATTTCATCATAAGAAATACGTAGCATAATCAAATTCCTCATATATGCTAGCATCATCTTATTGATCATAAACATATCTCAACAGCATAACACACATTGTCATCATAAAAACTCAGCCAAATCTCAAAAACGTCGTAGCTTTCTGCAACAATTTCAACACCTAAAAAATATTCTCTTCTCATTTCTATACTGTCATCTACCTCAAACATACTTTAAAAATCATGTAAAGTTGTATAAGTAAATACCATATTAGCTAGGGTTCCTTGTGCTTGCCACACACATGGTACACAATGTAAGCGTGTACCCCCCTGAGGATTAATGTCATTATACTCTCAGGTGTTACAGATTACTGCAATGGAATGAAATGTATCACGGAAAACTTTCTTTGTAATTCAAATATGTTGAAAAATAAATGGCTTAAGTACAAACTTAATCACTCAAACGCGTGTCCTGTAGCTCTAAATGTGCGTCTTGCCGTAAGATAATCTCTGTAGAAGTGTCGTAGTTATTGTCCTCCGAAAGCTAAGTTCTGCAGAAGTCAATGTACTTACCTCATGATAAACAACAGTGAAATGCTATGCGTATAGATATCGTAGTTATTACGTACCTTATCGTGATCAAGAAAGTACTATACTGTAACGTATTGTTGTGCTACAGAAAAGGCTGTCTCATTGTAGCTATACCACAAAAGTTACTACTAAAACATGTTTTCCTTTCCAGAATAATTCAGAAAAACTGTGCATCATATAAAACAGATACACCGCAAAAGCACAATGCAAATTCTGTCACACATTAGTAGCGTCGTGATATAATCGTGTAGCTATTAAAGAAACCAAATGCTAAGTCATCTTTAATCTCACAGAAAGTACTTCAAATAAAGAATGTCTTTTCAACTAAACCAAAATGTTGCATTCAAATCTGATTAACAGTATATGTTCTAAGTATGTAAGCCTTATATTCGTTATGTAATCGTGCAACTAACAAGCAAGAATGTGCAAATAACAACACTGTGTCGTCTGTTCAATATAACAATGTATTCGTAATTTCTGTTTAAAAATGTTCCCTAGGTTCTAGACTGGATAGGTAACTTCAAAACATTGTTGTATGATAACAGTTTCAAAGTGTGACAACGCATACTAGTAACGTGAAGCGACAATTTTTATGGCAAAAACAAAGGTAAAAAGCAGATTATCTTTCAATACACGGTTTTACATGTGATATGTGGTGCAATCCTTTAGTCTTTCTAGTGGACATAGTTTAAACTTCTCAGCAATTGTCATGTGGTATACGTCGCTAAAGAATGCTAAAATTGTTCTCTAGCTTAGCGTCTGTGTTATTTTTCTTTGAGCCAGATGGCGCATGCGGCTGCCTGCGGTGTGAGTCATTGTCTGTCTCTTTGTTGGCGCGCGTCGTTATTGGGATTAGGAGACCTAACTTCTACAAATTCACCTTGCCCAGAGGGCCTGCCCTGTTTGAATCCCGTCAGTTCCGGTCTGTCGTTACGATCATATCGTCTGTCGTCATGTTGGTAGTTCCCGTAGTTTCTTTCTTTTCGGTCATGTGGTGGAGAATTTCTCCCTGAATCGTAACTGCGCGCTGGACCGTTGTGTCTTAAGTTATTCTGTCTCCCTTGATAATAATTATTTTGGTTTCCATATTGTCTGTTTCTCTGATTGTCTCTGTGATACTCATTACCGCGGAGAGGTGATCTTTCTCTGTAATTGTTACTACTCTGCCAACGGTTGTCATACAGTTTGTGTCTGTTTTGGTCAAGATTTGCGTTGTACGAATAGCCATGTCGTGTATTATTTCTGTCATCGCGGAATTGTGACAGGTGTGACCTGGAATTGTTGTGCTCCTGTTTTCGCGTTCCGCGATTGTCAGTGTCAATTTCCAGTTCTTGTAACAGTCCCTGAAAAGCTTCATTGTCGTCTTTGCAACGGCCTGCCAAAATAATATGTCGTAAATGTTCAGGCAATTTGATTAAGCAAATGCGGATGAGTTCTGTGGGGCTGTATGGGTTTGAAAGATACTGATTCTTATGTAACATGTCTTCGAAATATTTGACAAGACTGGAAAATTCAGATTGTTCGAAACGTTTCATCACTATGATGATTATGATTTACTCGTTCTTGTGTAGCTTGAGACCAATACGCTGAGAGGAAGGGATGACAAAATACTCCTTCACTGTGACAATCGTGAATGACAGATAGCATTCTTACATCTGGTTCATTCTCTACGTAGCCACACATAGATTCTAATCTGTGCTGCAATGACCAGTTGGGAGGAAAACAATGAGAGAATTGATGAAGCCACGCTTGTGGATGAATGTCGTTGCCAGAATTCTTAAATGTTTTGAATTTACGTGTAGTAAAGAACAGCTTATAGTCAAAATCATCATGTCGGCGAGTCGCATGTCGGTCATTGTTACGTCGTTTCGGCGGTTCCATATCAAAATTCGGTGCACCTTGCCAATTTCTTTCATAATTTCCGAAATGCCCTGTGTTATTATTTTGTGGCTTTTCCGTATTTCTAAGTCCCTCTTCCTGTGTTGGAGCGCGAGTGTCCTCTGAAATACGTAATTCTTGTATTACCTGTGTCAGCTGATATTGTACTTCCCGGATTTCTCTTTGGTGTTGTGTATTAATTTGATTCTGATTTTGTTTGAATTTCCTAATTTGTTCGCACTCTTCTGTGTCATTCAGATCATCATCTACCTTTGCAGATAAGTTAATGAACTGATCCGAAAGTTCAGCTACTTTCTCCGATAGTGTACTTATTTCCTCAGTGTGTTTTTCTGAGAAAATTTAAAAATGTCCATTTGTGTTGAAATCGTATCTACTGCGTCCTTTAAGTTTTGCTGAGTTTCTGCAAGTTACGTAACCGAATCGTTAGATGCAACTGAGTCAATTTTAGGTTCCAAGGTCTCATGATTTTCATGAACAATAGTTTGCAGTTCTTTTGTGGCTGATTCGTGATTCTGTAATGTATTTTCATGCCGCGAAAAAATATGTTGGAAATGCTCACAAATTTGTGTTTTTACGTCATTACAGACTTTTTGACATTTCGATTCGATTTTATGCAACTCAGTAGTTAAATCTTCACGTGTTTGTTCAAGTGTATGTACCACTGAGTCTAACTTTTGAAGCTTTTGTTCTATTGTGTCTAACTTTTGAAGATTTTGTTCCATTGTGTCTAACTGTTGCTGTGTTTCTCTCTGATTTTGTTTCATTTGTTGCATTCATTGCAATAATAATGTATTAGTGTCTGTAATCTGTTCCTCTATGCTTTTCGGCAGTGCATTTGCACCGGCAACATTCACATTTTGACAAGCAGAAAATGTGTCTTGAATTATTTGTGAAAGAGGTGAGGACGCAAAACCTAAATGTACAGTATTTGCAAGATTGTGTCCTGTCATTTCGGATTCCTGACGCGAGCTGTTGCCGACTGATCGATCGATAATGCTTCCCTGTTCACTACCTGTTTCACTGTCTACACCATTATTTGACGCCCGCTCCATTTCCCTATGCATAATTACCAAATTACTACTTTGAATGTCTGTTAATTCATTACACAGTGGTGCTGGTAAGCTACGCTCGTCGTCACTATTATTTCTCAGTTTACTTTGGAGCCTATTGTTACGTTTTTCACACGCCATTATTGTCACAATGTTTGACACGACAACACAGAAAAACACAATTTGAAGAGCAAAAATAAGAGAACACATTAACATAGCGCTGAAAATAATATCTAGTTAATTGCAAGCGAAGCTGCGAAATACTTGGTGCAAATCTACATGCATGCCACAACTGTTTTACTGTGCAACAATGAAAGACTACAACTACAAAGGAGATTCTCCCTACAATTACCCGCTAGCAATAAACAGAGGCTACACTAACTACACAAACTACAAGAAAAAATCAGAAGATTCCAGTGAGGTATCCTCGGCTAAGGGTCGACATATGAAACGTCACCTTTGAACAAATGTACGTGACTGTGCTTAAACTGACACACAATATTTTTAGCGCAACGCAATCTGACTTTCAAAAATCCGTACAAAAGAATGGCCCTGACTAACATTAACCTATACCCTTCACAAATCACTTACCTCACCAAAAATCTTCGTTACTCGAACTACTGCAATACAGTGAGCGCCACTACTGCCAGCTAAATAAAAGATTCAAACTACAGAAGTCACTAACTACTGATAGGCACAGTTAGCGAATGAAAGATTTTAATAGAGAACAAACAATGTATTTACCTTAATAGTCATAATATATATATCAGTTCATGACATCCATTCTTACCAATTTCAAAACTCCGCCATCTCTCTCCCCACGTCCACCACTGCTGCCGGCTCACTTCCAACTGCGCAACGCTACGCGCTGTTAGCATCCAGCTGCCGCTGCCCAACACTACAGTGGCAGACAACAATGCAAACCAGCCACAGATTGCACACGGCACAGCCAGTGATTTTCATACAGAGCGCTATGTTGCCGCGGCGTTACCAATAAAAAACCTAAACAGCCTACTTACAACTTTTACACTACTATCTGAACATCACAGTAGAAATATCCGCTCTGAACACAGTAAAATCTTCTCCCCATCAGCATGTAACACTGCCATATCATTCTCCGTATCAGGAACCCGACTTTGGAACAATCTTCCACAAAATGCCAGAGAAACCATTTTCCTTCCGAGCTTCGAAAGACAGCTAAAGGCCCATCATCTACCACATTAGCCATATATCCCTTACTCAGTTCCGCAGCTTAGTCTCGCAAAATCCCTCAACCCCCACAACTTTTCCCAACCCCCCTCCGCCCCGTCCCCTGTTGTCAGCAGAGTTCTCTGTTTGTATTTTATTTTTTCCTGTCTTCTACTGTCACTGTTATTTTAATCTTCTCCTTCATCTATATTGTTTTCACTCCTGATAACTCTAATCACAGAGTCAAATGTACTGAGATAATTTGTAAAATTCCTTATGCCACTGACTATTATTATTATTATTATTATTATTATTATTATCATCACTATTACTGTTATTATTACTATTATTAGTGTCAGCTGTTACTATTATTACTATTATCCTTGTTAATATTTTATGACTAATATTACTGTGAACTTTTTTGTGAAATCTTTGGTATGTGTGTTTCCTGGTCAGATGCAAAAACGGTCTTAAAGCCCTCATGTGGTCAGGGTTAAACAAGCAATAAAAAAAATCCAAAGTATAATTTATAAAGTTAATTTACTGCAACCTTAACCTGGACTTAAAGAAAGCTTCTGATAATTTGGACTGGAATACTCTCTTTCAAATTCTGAAGGTGGCAAGAGTAAAATACAGGGAGCGAAAGGCTATTTACAATTTGTAAATAAACTAGACGGAAGTTATAAGAGTCGAGGAGCATGAAGAAGCAGTAGTGGTTGAGAAGGGAGTAAGACAGGGTTGTAGCATATCCCCGAAGTTATCCTATCTATATAGAACAAGCAGTAAAGGAAATAAAAGAAAAATTTGGATTAGGAGTTAGAATCCATGGAGAGGAAATAAGAACTTTGAGGTTTGCCGATGACACTGTGATTATGTCAGAGACAGCAAAGGACCTTGAAGAGCAGTTGAACGGAATGGACAATGTCTTGAAAGGAGGATATAAGATGAACATTAATAAAATCAAAACGAGTATAATGGAATGTAATAGAATAAAATCAGGTGATGCTGAGGGAATTAGATTAGGAAATGAGATGTTTAAAGTAGTAGATGAGTTTTGCTATTTGGGGAGCAAAATAACTGAGGTTGGTCGACGTAGAGAGCATATAAAAAGTAGACTGGCAATGGCAAGGCAAGCGTTTGTGAAGAAGAGAAATTTGTTAACATCGAGTATAGATTTAAGTGTCAGGAACTATTTTCCGAAAGTATTTGTATAGAGCGTAGCCATGTATGGAAGTGAAACATGGACGATAAATAGTTTAGACAAAAAGAGAATAGAAGCTTTTGAAATGCGGTACTACAGAAGAATTCTGAAGATTAGATGGGTAGATCACGTAATTAATGAGGAGGTACTGAACAGAAATGGGGAGAAGAGGAATTTTTGGCGGAACTTGACTAGAAGAAGGGTACGGTTGGTAGGACATATTCTGAGGCGTTGGAGGATCACCAGTTTAGTATTGGAGGATAAAAATCGTAGAGGGAGACCAAGAGATGAAAAGAGTAAGCAGATTCATAAGGATGTAGGCTGCAGTAGTATCTTGGAGATGAAGAAGCTTGGGCAGTGTAGAGTAGCATGGTGAACTGCATCAAACCACTCTCTGGACTGAAGATCACAACAACAACAACACAGTGTCAACTATTACTGTTATCACTATTATCATTGTTGATATTCTTATTACTGTCAAGTTTTTTATGAAATCTTTGGGATGTTTTGTTACTGGTTAGATGGAAGGTAGTGCCTTAAAGCCCTAATCTGGTTAGGCTAAATAAGCAATAAATAAATAATTATTGTAAATGTAAGTGAAATTTGTCAGGTTAAAATAACGCAGCCTACCTTTAACGTAGGAAATTATCGCTACAGTATAAGAACATGACGTAGCAATGTTACTATGCAAAAGTAATACAACACACTCACTGTTTAACATAGAATGGGTTGAGTCATTACACACTCCAGATTGTGCCTACCTGTGCTCCCGACACTGACCACTACCAAAAGGTAGTACCAAAGATGTCTAACGAATGTTCTTCCCCAAAGAACTGCCCCCCCCGCCACCCCCCCCCCCCCCCCCCCCCCCGCCGGTGGATAAAACGCACTTAGAAAGGTCAAAGTATTTCCAGCCTGTTGTCGTGCGAGACAAATGTCAGCAACTGGAAATATTGTGGCTTCTCCGCAGTAGCCGCGTCATACCCTCGTGTGGGTGGAATCGCGGTAGTGTCGCGTTTGTTTTCACGAACAATTTATAAGCAGATTTAACGGCGCACGAATAGGTGCGTGCCACGGCGCTGTGTGTCGTGTCAATCGCGGCAGAACATTCCGCCCTCTTTCAACTTCCGCGCCCACAAATTGAGTTGTAGCGGCGTGCCTGTCTCAGCGCGATATCATTCTCGAGGTGGAGCCAGAATGCGCCGTCGTAAAACTGCGCGCTTTATCGCCGCAGAAGTTCACGTCGCTCTCTCTCCCTGATGGGACGGACGTGCAGGAAATGAAACGTTTACCGTAACTGCTTCCCGCCAGTCACCATCTTCCTGTGCTCAGTTTATCGCATGCGAGTCATGTCGCTTACTGTGCCAGACACTACAGCTGCGTCACTGCTGTGATCGCGGTGTTTGTGCTCCAGGAAAACAAGATCGCTAGCGCTAATACTATCGTGGAGGTTACTGCGAACAGAAGTCGTCCTGAAAAGAATACAACTGTTCGATCAGTTTACAAATCTCTCGTCCGGATTTTTGTAAATACAGGGTGGTCCGTTGATCGTGACCGGGCCAAATATCTCACGAAATAAGTGTAAAACGAAAAAACTACAAAGAGCGAAACTTGTCTAGCTTGAAGGGGGAAACCACATGGCGCTATGGTTGGCCCGCTAGATGGCCGCTGCGATAGGTCAAACGGATATCAACTGCGTTAATAGAAACCAGCATTTTTTATTACATATTCATGCAGTACGTAAAGAAACATGAATGTTTCAGTTGGACCACTTTTTTCGCTTTGTGATAGATGGCGCTTCAACAGTCACAAACATATGGCTCATAATTTTAGACGAACAGTTGGTAACAGGTAGGTATTTTAAACTAAAATATAGAACGCAGGTACGTTTGAACATTTTATTTCGGTTGTTCCTATGCGATACATGTACCTTTGTGAACTTATCATTTGTGACAAGGCATGTGTTGCAGCGCGATTATCTGTAAGTACCACATTAATACAACAAATGCCCAAAATGATGTCCGTCAACCTCAATCCATTTGGCAATACGTGTAACGACATTCCTCTCAACAGCGAGTAGTTCGCCTTCCGTAATGTTCGCACATGCATTGACAATGCTTCGACGACCAATCCACCTGTCGTGAAATATGCTATTCAGTGCCGCTTCAACCGCGCGTGAGCTATGTGCTGGACATCCATCATGTTGGCAGTACATCGCCATTCTATCATGCAGTGAAACATCTTGTAGTAACATCGCTAGAACATTACGTAGTAAATCAGCATACGTTGCACCATTTAGATTGCCATCGATAAAATGGGGGCCAATTTCCCTTCCTCCCATAATGCCGCATCATACATTAACCCGCCAAGGTCGCTGATGTTCCACTTGTCGCAGCCATTGTGGATTTTCCGTTGCCCAATACTGCATATTATGCCGGCTTACGTTACCCCTGTTGGTGAATGACGCTTCGTCGCTAAATAGAACGCGTGCCAAAAAATCTGTCATAGTCCCGTAATTTCTCGTGTTCCCAGTGGCACAACTGTACACGACGTTCAAAGTCGTCGCCATGCAATTTTCTGGTGCATACAAATTTGGTACGGGTGCAATCGATGTTGATGTAGCAATCTCAACACCAACGTTTTTGAGTTTCCCGATTCTCGTGCCATTTGTATGCTACTGATGTGCGGATTAGCCGAGACAGCAGCTAAAACACCTACTTGGGCATCATCATTTGTTGCAGGTCGTGATTGACGTTTCATATATGGCTGAACACTTCCTGTTTCCTTAAATAACGTAACTATCAGGCGAACGGTTCGGACACTTGGATGATGTCGTCCAGGATACCGAGCAGCATACATAGCACACGCCCGTTGGGCATTTTGATCACAATAGCCATACATCAACACGATATCGACCTTTTCCGCAATTGGTAAACGTGCGAGGTGCTGGGGCTAGCAGTGTATTTAACACTAAATTCTTCTCGAATCTTCATATGGAAATGATGCTCTAAGCCCCCCCTTTTCGAACTCCTACTTTTGCTGTTGCACATGGATTAAGAAGAAACGCGAACTGACTGTAATCGACGCTTCAAGTGGAGTAGGATAGAGTTTGGCACCTGCAATAATTTAAATTGATAGACATTAATTAAATAAAGGAAAGTTTCAGTAACGTAGTGAGAAATGAAAGGGTTGCTCTACCGATTAACAAAATGAAAGTTCTGTCCCAAAATAACAATTTGATTTATTATGACTAAACTCAAAATCATAAACAAAAACACATGAAATATTTACAATACATCAAAATGGATCAAACTGGATACTCAAATAAATTCTGTGAAGGTGAAGTTGTCCATAAACTAGATTGTGACATTTATGACGAAGTGGTATGTGGAGCCAGTCCCTTGCAACTCAAATCTTAAGAGAAACACAAGACCAACCAAATATTAATTGCTGCTACAGTATTGAGAACTCAGACAATGAACACCCAAGACAGAACAAAGAAAAAGACGAACAGGCGCGCTCTGCTGAGCTCTGATTATCACAGTGCAAATTCCCTAATCTGCCGGTGCTGCGGACATACATTACCAAGCTGTCTTCTTAACTGCAAGGACACGATCTGGCGTACCGGAGGCGATGGCTGGTTGCTTCGACGTCCCGTCGTCGTGATGATAATGTCGCGAGTACAGCCCGAAACAAATTGTCCTGACCTGGTTGTTCCAGACTAAAGACTTCCTACCAATACAAATGCGTCTGTGAGGGAGACGAAGAAGGCTCGCCACACAATCACTGACGGTACAGTGATTGATTTTAACAAGCAAAGTCACACAATAACTCCGATAGAGTCAACTTTAGCCGAAACTGTCTAAGACAGACAACATAGGCCGCTTGTACGCAGAACGCAGAACTACCAACTGTACTCGGAAAGTTACGTGGAAGACGAAACTTCAGCAACTTCGTTAAACAGTTACAATCAAATAAAAATATATTAGACAGCCAACGGAAGGCAGCCTGTCCAAGGCAGCGAGAGCTCAGTCTTGTAACCTACTCCGACCGAAAGGCGGGAGCCGACTCTCAGAAGAGCACCCGCACCCATACAAACCGAACACAGAACATTCCCGCCACCAAGACAGTGGCCATGGTCAAACGTTCCAATCAGCAACTCGAAAACCGGCGGAAAATTCCACTCTATTGCCGAAGCACTAACATTTCACCAGTGGAGATTCTTGGCGCCAATTTCTGCGCCGATTTTGCTACGTCACGGAGCTATGTCCTGAGCAATCCAATCACAGTTATGATTTGGCAGGAAAGGCGGGAATTTGCCCTCCAAGACTGCCTGAGAACACAAGTTATTCCTACGCCTCGCTGGTAGCCCGCCAGAAAGTGTTTTCTCGAAGTTTCTGCGAAGTAACGGAATCTCTAGCCCAGCCGCTCCTTCAGGCCCCTGCGGGCGTGTCTCCGCCGCCCTACTGACAATGTCGGCCTCTGGAAAGCATCCACTCTACTCCCTCACACCCGTCGGTTTACGCTTTTCAAGATCAGCAGAGCCCGCATGTCACCGGACCACCCAGGTGACGGGAGACGCTGCGTGGGAAGGCCGCGTGTGAAGGAATAGCAACTTTTCACCGCATGCAATTAGAGAGGAAAATCGAATTACTCAGAGTAAGATATAAATATGAGAGGGAGCCTCTGCCACCTCTCAAATGGTCCATTTAAAGACACATAATGTATCACGAAGGAAATACTGTCCGCACTGGCGGAATGTTACGTGATACCACGTACGTATACGTTTGTAACTATTACAGCGCCATCTGTCACAAAGCGAAAAAAGTGGTTCAACTGAAACATTCATATTTCTTTACGTACTACACGAATATGTAGTAAAAAATGGGGGTTTCTATTTTAAAAAATGCAGTTGATATCCGTTTGATCTATGGCAGCGCCATCTAGCGGGCCAACCATAGCGCCATCTGGTTTCCCCCTTCAAGCTAGACGAGTTTCGTTCTCTGTAGTTTTTTCGTTTGATACTTATTTCGTGAGATATTTTGCCCAGTCACTATCAATGGACCATCCTGTACATTTGATACTACACTGGTACACAAAGCCAAAGAACGAAAATCACTTTCGTATCACGTGTCACCGCCAAGTAACATAGCTCAACGATATTTGGACCATACATGGAAAGAACCGCTACGGTGTAGTACAGCAGGAGACTGAAAGACATATGCAAGGAGACGAACATATATGCCCGTCTTATTCTGTGCAAATAATTACACTGAAGTGAGCGCTATTCTTGATGGTTATCTGGACCTTACAAAGGGCTGGACATGGTTCAAGTGGTGTGTGATCGCCACGGACAGCAATGCACGCTCTTCACGTGCTCACCTGCCGGACACAAGACTGGCGTGGAGTTCCTGTGACAGGGCGTTCCATTCCACCAGCAAAGCGGTTGACAGTTGCTGGACGGTGGGTGGTGAATGTGGGCGTCTGTCCAACGCACCCCGCAGCCCACGTGTGTCCGATAGGGGACGGGCAGGTCAGACCACCCTCTCGTTTCAAGATCCCCCGCCACGTGTCCTGTTCGATGCGGTCGCGCATTGTCATCCTTAAAAATGAAGTCAAAGCCGGCACATGGGGAAGGAGTATAGTGACACAATAACTTTGACTGGTGACTGTGCTGTCTCTAAGGATTTTGAAGACAGTACACCCATGCAACATTATGTCTCTATACAAAATATCTGAACTACCGAAACGACCATGTTCCACAGAGTTCCTCAGTGTTTTAAGTGTTCCCACGTCTCTTCACATAAGGGTACGTCCAGTATTTTTTAACACCTCCTTCATCCCTTCATTTAGTGTTCCACGGACGAGACAAATCTTCAGTGCACAGTCTGCGAACGGTAATGTTTTAACACGGGTATAACCATATCAAGACTTTCGGACGAATATGTAAGCTGAGTAACAGGTACGGTGCGACGTCTTCACTTAATAAGCTTATGCAGTATTACATATTTATTTCGAAAACAGAATGGTGTCATCTGAATTATGGGCAACTCACGTCCTTGGGAATTCGCAGTAAATGAGTTAGAATACGATCTATCTGCCGGAAATGAGGCCTTGCTTAAGCAGCATGCCATAAAAATTGAATAATATGTGTTAGCAGCAGCTCCTTCTGCAGAAAACAGGGATATCAACACATTTCGTCAATTTAACTTCATGATCGCAAGCAGAGCACAGAGTAAATGTTTAACTAGTGCTATGTGAACGGAAAGCTGAATTTCTCTTATTTGAAGAAACTGCCATCGAAGATGACTTTCAGCTACGTGTTGTAGTCAGAACGCCTGTATCCAAAATGTTGGGCACTGATAATAAATTCAAATGCAGACTGGCAGATTACGTGAAAAATAATATCACTATGATGCCACGCTAATGAACAACCAAAGTCTGTGTCCTAACAATAATTTGTCTCCGCTTTTACCTGAGCTATCACAGAATAGCGCCAGCATCAGAGGCTCCCAAAACCTAACAACATGATAGCTCTTTAAATGCTTAATATTCAGGAAATTGTTATGGAGCTTCCTACTTGCAAACACGTTTCGACAGTACGCCTAATGTTTCGAAACATAGCACGAGAATCTGCCTTTCTTGGCTCATCCCACGTCAGTCACGACTCTTCCGAAAGGCTGCTGCATCTAGTTGGCTCAAATCGTACTGGAACTTTCTGGGAGGATAACGTCGGGCATCGGTGTGTGTGTGTGTGTGTGTGTGTGTGTGTGTGTTGTCCTTAGCGAAAGGTAGTTTAAGTTAGTTTAAGTAGTGTGTAAGTCTAGGGAGCGATGACCTCAGCAGTTTGGTCCCTTAGGAATTCTCACACATTTCAACATCACTGGGAGGATACGCAGTTCCTTGCAGAAATGAAAACGCAGAACCGACTTTTCCAACAGGCAGGGAACGACTGCCTTGCCACACCACTTTTCCACTACGGCAGCAAAACCTGGGTTTACCGCTGGCCGCCTGTAAGATCATTAGCGATTGACAACTTGCTCAAATCGAAAAACACTGCGGAAATGATCAAGACTGGCTTTGGTGAAGGAGGAGGCCTAGCATTCGTCTGATTTACGGAAATCTAAACAAAACCGTCTCAGCCTCAGAAAATTTATTTTTATATGAGTTTAAATGGCATCTACTCTAAATTTTTGTTCTGTTGTGCAAAAATTTGTGATCATAATTCCTTCCAAATAAATAAATGTAATCACTGTAGTTGCCATACTTCATAAAACTACACTACTGGCCATTAAAATTGCTACACCACGAAGATGAAGTGCTACAGACGCGAAATTTAACCGACAGGAAGAAGATGCTGTGATATGCAAATGATTAGCTTTTCAGAGCATTCATACAAGGTTGTCGCCGGTGGAGACACCTACAACGTGCTCACATGAGGAAAGTTTCCAACAGATTTCTCATACACAAGCAGCGGTTGACCGGCGTTGCTGGTGAAACGTTTTCGTGATGCCTCGTGTAAGAAAGAGAAATGTGCACCATCACGTTTCCGTCTTTGATAAAGGTCGGATTGTAGGCTATCGCGATTGCGGTTTATCGTATCGCGACATACCTTGGTCGAGATCACATGACTGTTAGCAGAATATGCAATCGGTGGGTTCAAGGAGGGTAATTCGGAACGCCGTGCTGGATCCCAACGGCGTCGTTTCACTAGCAATCGAGATGACAGGCTTCTTATCCGCATGGCTGTAACGGATCGTGCAGCCACGTCTCGATCCCTGAGTCAACAAATGGGGACGTTTGCAAGACAACAACCATCACCCAGCGTGATAGTATGGGGTGCCATTCGTTACACCTCTCGGTCACCTCTTGCTCGCATTGACGGAACTTTGAACAGTGGACGTTACATTTCAGATGTGCTACTAACTGTGGCTCTACCCTTCATTCGATCCCTGCGAAACTCTACATTTCAGCAGGATAATGCAGGACCGCATGTTGCAGGTCCTGTACGGGCCTTTCTGAATACAGAAAATGTTCGACTGCTGCCCTGGCCATCACATTCTCCAGATCTCTCAGCAATTGAAAAGGTCTGGTCAATGGTGGCCGAGCAACTGGCTCGTCACAACACGCCAATCACTACTCTTGATGAACTGTGGTATCGTGTTGAAGCTTCATGTGCAGCTGTACCTGTACATGCCATCCAAGCTCTGTTTTACTCAATGCCCAGGTGTATAAAGGCCGTTATTAAGACCAGATGTGGTTGTTCTGAGTACTGATTTCTCAGGATCTAAGCACCCAAATTGCGTGAAAATGTAATCACATGTCAGATTTAGTATAACATATTTGTCCAATGAATACCCGTTTATCTTCTTGGTGTAGCAATGTTAAGGACGAGTAGTGTATCTACCTATTTGAAACTGTTCAGTGGAGCATCGTGTTAAATTTTTGCGCGCTCTCACGGAAACACCCTGTATGCATCGGCGGCCGGATTCGTACAGTGTCGCACGCCACACTGCCGCTGCAGCCGCCACCGCTGCGGCCGCAGGAGGCGCTGTGCTGAGACGTGGCTGTTGAGCGGCCAGCACACCTGTCTGTCTGCCACAGCGCCGCCGGCCACCTTCCTTATTCGGACGCACATTAATCTCCGCTTAATCTCCCCCGGCGTAATTAACGCGCGACGCGAATGGAGGGGCTTCCACCCGTATTATCGTGACAACAATTCAGCCGGGCATTTAAAAACTTAATTTCCGAGAGCCGCGGCCCGGCGCCGTTAAACGCGCTCCCCGCCGTCTTTATTACCGGCTGTCTCGCCGCGCAGTTACGAGTGCCGGCGTAATGGCACACTTAACCAGCTCGTCCTCGTCCGACACGGCCGCCGCGCGGGCGCAAAAAACCCTAATGACAATAAAATTACGCCGCCGCCTGAAAAAGTGCCCGCCGGCCCGCGGCCGGGGACGCTCAAGGTGCGTCACTTAATTCCCTCCGCCGCTCTCCCGTCGCCGGACGGGCGCCTCGGACCACACGCCAGGGCTGTGGGAACTCTGCGACCCCGTGTCGAGTGAACTGACGCACCACCAACCAACAAAACTACAAAACTACTAGGGACGTTCAGTAAGCAATGCAACACTTTTTTTCTGAAGGCATGTTGGTTTTATTCAGGATCACAATTCTCAATATTGTTCCCCGATCTTTTGGCTAGAAAGCCCTATTCTTCGACATAATCTCTGTTCACTGTGACGGGCTTAACGCCACCATACTGGCAGGGCATGTACGCCCGCGTGACATCCCTCTACTGGTCGGCGTCGGGGCCAACGTCTCGGTGCATCAATAAATTCCACATCATCACGGACTACTTCCCACTGTCATTAATCTCTTGCATTTCTTTTATGTTTTCGTCTTCTTTAAAGGCAAAGAGAAAAGGTGAAGCGGTAGCCCATCATAGAGCCTATGCCTACCGTCAGGTATTTTTGATTTTCAGTTGTTAAAAAAACAGAGTATTTTTTTCTGGGACCAGAAGGAGGAGGAAGGAAGGATTCGCTCTCAGCCAGTGAACGAGTGAGAAGCACGCCATTTTCGGCGAGTAATTGTAGACCGCCATTTTGGGTTCAAATGGTTCAAATGGCTCTGAGCGCTATGGGACCTAACTGCTGAGATCATCAGTTCCCTAGAACTTAGAACCCCTTAAACCTAACTAACCTAAGGACATCACACACATCCATGCCCGAGGCAGGATTCGAGCCTGCGACCCTAGCGGTCTCTCGGTTCCAGACTGTAGCGCCTAAGCCTATAACCGCACGGCCACTCCGCCGGCCGCCATTTTGGGGTCGCTATGAATAAGTAAGGATTATGTATTTCTTATGTGCACCGATTAGAAAAATACAGTATTGTTATATTAACGGAAAGGTCGTGAGAGTTGTCATTTCAAATAGTACGATAATTACAAGAACTGAAGCCCATCTGTGTACTTTCGAAAATTACAAAGATCAGATAAGCTCAATGGGAATACAGTCAAGACATACAAGGTGAACATGGCGACTAAACGTAGCATTATAAGGAAGGCTAAACACAAATCTACAGTGGAGAAAGAAACTACTTCCCCCTGAAAAATTATATGTACTAATACGAACTTATTTCCAGGTCTAGCTTGTCATTCATGCCAAAAAAATTAATCTCATTAATTCAATACATTTTAAAAAGCTACGAATTTCAACATTTTATTATCATCTATTCCATTATTTTATTGTATTACACTGCGTAGTGCACCCTTTATTGGGCCAAACAGATGGAAATCGAAAGGTGTGAAATCTCGACTCAAGGATGGATGAGGAAGGACAGTCCAATGAAGTTTTGTGACATTGGGGGTATGTATTAAAAGCCCGCCCGGAGCGGTCTCATGCACGGCTTTGGGGAGGGGGAAGGAGTGCCTTGTCCCCAGCACGAATCCGCCCGGTGGATTTGTGTCGAGGTCCGGCGAGCCGGCCAGTCTGTGGATGGTTTTTAGGCGGTTTTCCATCTGGATCGGCGAATGTGGGTTGGTTCCCCTTATGCCGCTTCAGCTACACAATGTCGGCGGTTGCTTCGCAAATAAGTTCTCTACGGACGCGTACACCACCACATTGGGTTGGGGTTACACTCGTCTAGTGTCAGACGTTCCCTAGGGGTCAACCGGGGGCCGAACCGCACAGTAAAAAAATGTTCAGATGTGTGTGAAATCTTATGGGGCTTAAGCTTACACACTACTTAACCTAAATTATCCTAGGGACAAACACACACACACCCATGCCCGAGGGAGGACCCGAACCTCTGCCGGGACCAGCCGCACAGTCCATGACTGCAGCGCCTCGGGCGACCTGCACAACAACCCTGCGTTTGGTGTCAGGGGGGGGGGGGAGGGGGGGCGGCGGAGGGGTGAAGTGGACTGCGGTAGTCGTCGTGGGGCTGTGGACCAGTGCGGCTGCGGCGGGGGCGGAGCCTCTCCGTCGTTTCTAGGCCCCCGGTTAACATACAACAATATGTATTAAAAAAGCCTTGAGTCAGAACTTTTCGTGTTTTATTAAGTACACGATGCATTTCGGACCCTGTGGGTCCACCATGAAGTATAATTTGTCTTAATACATGCTCTATTTTTTCTCTTGAATCAGGTGAGATGCATATTCCTGCCACGAAAAGTTTTGATGTTAGGTTATGAATTTCGTAAGTCAAACATCAACAATACGTGCGAAATAGGGAAAAGAAAAGCATTTTTAACATTTTCTTGGATTACTTGGTAAGATTACACTGTTCATCTTTTCCACTATTTCGCACATATTGTCCACGCCTGACTTACGAAATTCATAACCTAACATCAAACCTTTACGCGACAGGAATATGCATCTTATTCATTCAAGAAAAACAATAAAGCATGTATTAAGACAAATTATACCTGACGATGGACCCACAGGATCCGAAATGCATCGTGTACTTAATAAACCACGAAAAGTTGTGACTCAAGGCGTTTTTTAATCCATACCTCCAGTGTGTTGAATACAGTCACGTTTGAAGCTGCAAAATATATATAAAATTAAGTTTTGTGAGCTCCTCTCGGGGACGGAGAGTTGTGTGAAGCCTTGCTTTGTCATGGCGAAGCATAAGTTTCTTTACGTTTTTGTGGCGATGAACACGCTGAAGTCGTTTCTTCAGTTTCCTTAGGCTAGCACAATACAGTTCAGATGGACCATGAGGGAGGGCATCAAACAAAATAAGCCCTTCAGAGTGCAAGCAGACCGTCGCCACGACTTTACCGGCTGGAGGGACAGCTTCGAACTTTACATATGAAAATGGTATCTGCAATTTCGGACATGTTTTCTAACCGGCCATTGACCTTCTTCTTCTGTGCTGGATGCCCACGCATTACTCGAACTTTTACGGGATTCGGTAAGATTGTCTGCCGCGAGTAATGAGTTTAATGGGCAGCGACACTACAAATGCAGTGTGTGGACATTAAGTTGGGAATGTGGGTCTCACTGGGAGCGTGTAAGGGATAAGTCCTGCAGTCGAGCTATTCATCTGTGTCCTCGGTGGCTCAGATGGATAGAGCGTCTGCCACGTAAGCAAGAGTTCCCGGGTTCGAATCACGGTCGGGGCACACATTTTCAACTGTCCCCGTTGATTTATATCAACACCTGTCGACAGCTTACTGTCTTGATTTACTTATCAATTCAGCTTTGAACCTTTCCTTCGGAGGAGAGGCGGTCTGATGCCACTCCATGCATTGCAGTTTCGTTTCTGGTTCGAAGTGAGGAACGCATATCTCATTGTCTGTGACACATTTCGACAAAAAAAATGCCACGATCAGCCTTGTAACATGCAAGCAATTCCGGGCAGATGTTCTTTCGCTGCTCTTTATTGTGTTCTGTTAGGCGACAAGGAACCGAGCTGGCACACAACTCTGAGTACGCCAACTGGTGGATGAGTGTGTCAGCACGACCGGCAGAGACGTCCAGCTGAACAGCGAAGTGTTTGTTTGTGATCCGTCGATCACTTCAAATGAGACTGTCCGCACGTTCCAAAGCTGTAGGAGTCGCAGTTGCGTGCGTGCGCCCGGTTGCCATACGGGGGATCGGACAGCTTTGCGCCACTTCTTGCGGTGACGACAGACGCGCCACCAAACAACTCACCGTGCTTTTGTTCACTGCCAGGTGTCCTACACATCCTGCAACCATCTATGAATATCTGCGATGCACTGTCGAAGGCCGTCACAGGCGACGAGACATCACTTCGAACCGGAAACCAAACGCTAATTCATGAAACCGCCTCTCAGCATCAGTGCGAAGAAAAATTTCCAAGCCGCACCCGCAGCCGATGCCGACTGGCTTCTTGGAGTCTGAAGCGGTCATTTTGTTTCATTTCCTCACTCACGGTGCAACAATCAACTCTGAAGTGTATTTTGCTAGCCTCAGGAAATTGAAGAAACGGCTTCAGCGTGTTCATCGCCACAAAAATGTAAGCGAACTTCTCCATGACAACGCAAGGCGTCGCACAAGTCTGTGTCCCTGACAGCAGCTCGCAAGACTTCACTGTGTAAGTAGGCTGTTTAGGTTTTCTTATTGGTAACGCCGCTTAGCGCTCGGTATGAAAAATCACTGGCTGTGCTGTGCGCAGTGTGTGTTTAGTTTGCATTGTTGTCTGCCATTGTAGTGTTGAGCAGAGGCAGCTGGATGCTAACAGCGCGTAGCGTTGCACAGTTGGAGGTGAGCCGCCAGCAGTGGTGGACGTGGGGAGACAGATGGCGGAAGTTTGAAATTTGTAAAAATTGGTGTCATGAACTGATATATATATATTATGACTATTAAGGTAAATACATTGTTTGTTCTCTATTAAAACCTTTCATTTGCTAACTGTGCCTCAGTATTTAGTGACTTCCGTAGTTTGAATCTTTTAGTTTGCTGGCAGTAGTGACGCTCGCTGTATTGCAGTAGTTCGAGTAACGAAGATTTTTGTGAGTTAAGTGATTTGTGAAAGGTAAAGGTTAATGTTAGTCAGGGCCATTCTTTTGTAGGGATTATTGAAAGTCAGATTGCGTTGCGCTAAAAAATATTGTGTGTCAGTTTAAGCACAGTCGTGTATAATTTTTCTAAAAGGACGTTTCATATAGACCAGTCGTGTATAAATTTTTCTAAGGGGATGTTTCAACTGGACGGTCCTCCTTCATCCACCCTGCAGCCTGGGTCTCACACACCTTCCGACCTCCATCTGACAGAAGAAACTCAACGATAGCTCTCTGCTTGGAATGCAGCCCTGCTACACACACCATTTTAAAGGCTACATACAGCGCAACCACCTGTTGGAACTTGCAAGCTAACATCCCATAGCTGATGTTCGGGCTCACATGCGGTTCCTCTTCGTCGAAATGTCTTGGCTCAAACTCGTCTACGGTTTGAACCGCACATGTCTCATTACACGCCCTAAATTACACACTTGTGACCCTTTGGTTAAATCGTCTGGCTGATGGCAGTTTACGAAATAGAAAGATAACATAACACATTAATAACAGTAATAATAATATCGAGAACTACATTAACGATCCATAAAGGTGTAGGCTACACTGTTGCGATTTGGTTAGAGTAATGTTTATTCAGAAAGCAAACTAATATCGAATGTGGTCGTATTTGGAGTACACTCGAGTGCATAAGCATTTGACAAAGTTCCATTATCTTATCGCGAAACACAGGTCCAATACTCCGCATCCTTGAGTACGCGAAAAGTTAAAGAGTTCGCACAAGGTGGGCGGCTGCTCACTGCTCAGAGACTAAGTCCCGCGATACCACACAACGCGAAATTTTCTAGCTCGTTTCACTTCGTAGCTGCCTAAAGACTGACTTTCCGCTTTCGCGTCTCCGTCCGAACTGTCCCCTTTGGCGTCTCGACCAGAAGTGTCCCTCTCTGCCCGTCTCGGGCCGCGCTTTCCCGCGCGCCGAACATCGTCACCCAACTGACTAGCGTAGTTCCCTTTCCTGAAGCCGTCCATCTGATTGGCTACAGCTGATTCTATATCATTTTACATTTTAACATATTTAAATTATCAAAGCTTGATCACTTTCACGTTCTAAATAAAGTAACAATAATATCGATTGTTAAATTCTTTTACATAAAACCAGTACAATTTTCTTCTTAGATTTGAATGCCACGGCCAGTAGCCTAGCACCAATATGTTTTCTGATAAATAAATAAAGAACAAAGGTAGCTATTATGCACTAAACTTAACAACAAATATACTACTACCTAACGATTCAAGAAGGTGTCAAGTAGTCATCGTTCGCCGGCCGTTGTGGCCGAGGGGTTCCAGGCGCTTCAGTCCAGAACCGCGTTGCTGCTACGGTCGCAGCTTCGAATCCTACCTCGGGCATGGACGTGTGTGATGTCCTTAGGCTAGTTAGGCTCAAGTAGTTTTAAGTCTAGAGGACTGATGACCTCAAATGTTAAGTACCATAGTGCTTAGAGCCATTTGAACTTTTTTTTTGTCGTCGTTCAATGTCTTTGTGTGGAGGAACTGATGATCTGATACTTAACTGAAAATACTGATAATTTAAATTTCTTATACCTTTCAAACAAATAAAGTTAAAGATTTGATATTTACAACGTTTGGCATTTTAATAATACGCTTCTACATGAAATGTCGATCGTTAAGCTAGAACAAAGCGTTCAAACTTTAGTGCTCACGTCTTTGTTACAAAACTTGTTAATTTCACTTTAGCAGTGAATGCTAAACTATTATAGATGTAATCAATATTCAAGTTTTATTGGGATCACCATGAAAATTTATGGGGGATGGCAGATTAAAAACACTGAGACTTGATTCGCTGCATTATTACAGAAGTAAATAGTTTTCATAAATGCTTCCCTTTATGGCCGATCTTAGTTCCGCCAAATTTAACACTGCTACGTCTTCTGAGAGGTCCCCGTGGTCTAGGGGTAGCGTCTTTGATTTATAATCAAAACGTGTTCGGTCCCGGGTTCGATCCCCGCCACTGCCTTTTTTATTGATAAATAATCAGCATTGGCGGCCGAAGACTTCCGGCATAAGAAGTCAGCTTCATTCTGCCAACGGCCTTGTCAAAGAGGGCGGAGGGGCGGATAGAGGTTCAGGGCACTCTCTTGTCCTAGGGGTGGGAAATTGCCCCTAAAGGCGGAAGAATCAGCAATGACAACGACATGACGATGCAGAAGGCAATGGAAACCACTGCATTAAAGACACGTAACGTGTATCCACAGGACATGTGGCCTGTAGTTGAAGAAGTGTCATGATGATCTCTACATTGGCAAAAGATTCCGGAATAGTCCCCCATTCGGATCTCCGGGAGGGGACTGCCAAGGGGGAGGTTACCATGAGAAAAAGATTGAATAATCAACGAAAAGATAACGTTCTACGAGTCGGGGCGTGGAATGTCAGAAGCTTGAACGTGGTAGGGAAACTAGAAAATCTGGAAAGGGAAATGCAAAGGCTCAATCTAGATATAGCAGGGGTCAGTTAAGTGAAGTGGAAGGAAGACAAGGATTTCTGGTAAGATGAGTATCGGGTAATATCAACAGCTGCAGAAAATGGAATAACAGGTGTAGGATTCGTTATGAATAGGAAGGTAGGGCAGAGGGTGTGTTACTGTGAACAGTTCAGTGACCGGGTTGTTCTAATCAGAATCGACAGCAGACCAACACCGACAACAATACTTCAGGTATACATGCCGACGTCGCAAGCTGAAGATGAACAGATAGATAAAGTGT
Organism: Schistocerca gregaria; assembly: GCF_023897955.1. Taxonomy (NCBI): domain Eukaryota; kingdom Metazoa; phylum Arthropoda; class Insecta; order Orthoptera; family Acrididae; genus Schistocerca; species Schistocerca gregaria. The sequence continues at coordinate 573,385,627 of NC_064926.1, forward strand.
ATGAGGATATTGAAAGGGTAATGCAGTATGTAAAGGGGGACGAAAAACTAATAGTCATGGACGACTGGAATGCAGTTGTAGGGGAAGGAGTAGAAGAAAAGGTTACAGGAGAATATGGGCTTGGGACAAGGAATGAAAGAGGAGAAAGACTAATTGAGTTCTGTAACAAGTTTCAGATAGTAATAGCGAATACCCTGTTCAAGAATCACAAGAGGAGGAGGTATACTTGGAAAAGACTGGGAGATACGGGAAGATTTCAATTACATTACATCATGGTCAGACAGAGATTCCGAAATCAGATACTGGATTGTAAGGTGCACCCAGGAGCAGGTATAGACTCGGATCACAACATAGTAGTGACGAAGAGTAGGCTGAAGTTCAAGAAATTAGTCAGGAAAAATCAATACGCAAAGAAGTGGGATACGGAAGTTCTAAGGAATGACGAGATACGTTTGAAGTTCTCTAACGCTATAGATACAGCAATAAGGAATAGCGCATTAGGCAGTACAGTTGAAGAGGTATGGACATCTCTAAAAAGGGCCATAACAGAAGTTGGGAAGGAAACCATAGGTACAAAGAAAGTAGCTGCGAAGAAACCATGGGTAACAGAAGAAATACTTCATTTGATTGATGAAAGGAGGAAGTACAAACATGTTCCGGAAAAATCAGGAATACAGAAATACGAGTCGCTGAGGAATGAAATAAATAGGAAGTGCAGGGAAGCTAAGACGAAATGGTTGCAGGAAAAATGTGAAGACATCGAAAAAGATATGACTGTCGGAAGGATAGACTCAGCATACAGGAAAGTCAACACAACCTTTGGTAACATTAAAAGCAACTGTGGTAACATTAAGAGTGCAACGGGAATTCCACTGTTAAATGCAGAGGAGAGAGCAGATAGGTGGAAAGAATACATTGAAAGCCTCTATGAGGGTGAAGATTTGTCTGATGTAATAGAAGAAGAGACAGGAGTAGATTTAGAAGAGATAGGGGATCCAGTATTAGAATCGGAATTTAAAAGAGCTTTGGAGGACTTACGGTCAAATAAGGCAGAAGGGATAGATAACATTCCATCAGAATTTCTAAAATCATTAGGGGAAGTGGCAACAAAACGACTATTCACGTTGGTGTGTAGAATATATGAGTCTGGCGACATACCATCTGACTTTCGGAAAAGCATCATCCACACAATTCCGAAGACGGCAAGAGCTGACTAGTGCGAGGATTATCGCACAATCAGCTTAACAGCTCATGCATCGAAAGTGCTTACAAGAATTTTATACAGAAGAATGGAAAAGAAAATTGAGAATGCGCTAGGTGACGATCAGTTTGGCTTTAGGAAAAGTAAAGGCACGAGAGAGGCAATTCTGACGTTACGGCTAATAATGGAAGCAAGGCTAAAGAAAAATCAAGACACGTTCATAGGATTTGTCGACCTGGAAAAAGCGTTCGACAATATAAAATGGTGCAAGCTCTTCAAGATTCTGAAAAAAGTAGGGGTAAGCTATAGGGAGAGACGGGTCATATACAATATGTACAACAACCAAGAGGGAATAATAAGAGTGGACGATCAAGAACGAAGTGCGCGTATTAAGAGGGGTGTAAGACAAGGCTGTAGCCTTTCGCTCCTACTCTTCAATCTGTACATCGAGAAAGCAATGAAGGAAATAAAAGAAAGGTTCAGGAGTGGAATTAAAATACAAGGTGAAAGGATATCAATGATACGATTCGCTGATGACATTGCTATCCTGAGTGAAAGTGAAGAAGAATTAAATGACCTGCTGAACGGAATGAACAGTCTAATGGGTACACAGTATGGTTTGAGAGTAAATCGGAAAAAGACGAAGGTAATGAGAAGTAGTAGAAATGAGAACAGCGAGAAACTTAGCATCAGAATTGATGGTAACGAAGTCAATGAAGTTAAGGAATTCTGCTACCTAGGCAGTAAAATAACCAATGACGGACGGAGCAAGGAAGACATCAAAAGCAGACTCGCTATGGCAAAAAAAGGCATTTCTAGTCAAGAGAAGTCTACTAATATCAAATACCGGCCTTAATTTGAGGAAGAAATTTCTGAGGATGTACGTCTGGAGTCCAGCATTGTATGGTAGTGAAACATGGACTGTGGGAAAACGGGAAGAGAAGAGAATCGAAGCATTTGAGATGTGGTGCTATAGACGAATGTTGAAAATTAGGTGGACTGATAAGGTAAGGAATGAGGAGGTTCTACGCAGAATCGGAGAGGAAAGGAATATGTGGAAAACACTGATAAGGAGAAGGGACAGGATTATAGGACATCTGCTAAGACATAAGGGAATGACTTCCATGGTACTAGAGGGAACTGTAGAGGGCAAAAACTGTAGAGGAAGACAGAAATTAGAATACGTCAAGCAAATAATTGAGGACGTAGGTTGCAAGTGCTACTCTGAGATCAAGAGATTAACACAGGAAAGGAATGAACAAAAAAAAAAAAAGTCATATAGCCCACAACGCCTTCTACTGGGCTTCCCTATGACGTAGGTACTCATCTGTCTCACTCGCACACAACATCGCTTAGGCCTCAATAGACAATAGATGCCTGTGAGTTTCCCCATCTCGCGTTGAATCTGCACCCTTTGTGGCACGCGGGCCGGGACGACAGGTGTTGTTTCTCAATTCCTGTAGGCTGACTCTTTCGGCCGTGTACTTAAATGAGAGCGAAATGCTCGTTAATTCACAAACTTCAGGAAAGGAAAGATGCTAAAGCGGGAATACTGCAATATATCCCACAACAAATTCCACATTTTTTCAACCTAAACTGATCGAGAGAATAAATGTGTCGCAGTAGTTACTGAACGCCCCTCGTATAACGTACTACAAGTGGCATCATCAGCGCAACACGTAAAGCGGGCCTCACGCGGAAGGTGTTTGTCACTGCCTCACGTGGTGCTCGGTACCCGCCGACCGCTTTGCCTGCTGCATGCTCTGGGACGACCTGCTGTTTCTCATGCGACGTGGTGCTCATCGCGATTTGCGACCGCAGCGCTCTCCAGGGCCAAATATCAGACGTATCTGACGCACTAAGCACACATTTTGTTTACGAAAATGGACGCGCATAAAACTGTTGTCGTAATTGTTGTATGTTAGCGATTGTCGAAGAAGGGCGGAGAAAAGCGCGAAGGTTATTCTGCCCTCGTAGATGGCTTGAACAGCGAATTCCTAGTAGAGGAACACTACTTATTATGTTGCACAGCGTTCTCAGATACGTACCAGTAGAAGATCTTTGTTAACTCAAATTAAGCATTGACACATGAACACATGACACATGAATTAGATGTACACTGCTGGCCATTAAAATCCCTACACCAAGAAGAAATGCACATGATAAACGGGTATACACTGGACAAATATATTTTACTAGAACTGACATGTGATTTCGTTTTCACGTAGTTTGGGTGCATAGATCCTGAGAAATCAGTACCCAGAAGAACCGTCTCCGGCTGTATTAACGGCCTTGATACGCCTGGGCATTGAGTCAAACACAGCTTGGATGGCGTGTACAGGTACAGCTGCCCATGCAGCTTCAACACGATACCACAATTCATCAAGAGTAGTGACTGGCGTATTGTGACGAGCCAGTTGCTCGGCCACCATTGACCACACGTTTTCAGTTGGTGAGAGACTGGATAATGTGCTGGCCAGGACAGCAGTCGAACATTTTCTGTATCCAGAAAGGCCCGTACGGTCGTGCATTATGCTGCTGAAATGTAGGTTTTCGCAGGGGTCGAATGAATGGTAGAGCCACGGGTCATAACACATGTGAAATGTAATGTCCACTGCTCAAACTGCCGTCAATGCGAACAAGAGGTGACCAGTATGGCGATGACGAATACACGCTTCCAATGTGCGTTCACCGCGATGTCGCCAAACACGGATGCGACCATCATGATGCTGTAGTCAGAGCCTGGATTCATCCGAAAAAATGACGTTTTGCCATTAGTGCACCCAAGTTCGTCGTTGAGTACACCATCGCAGGCGCTCCTGTCTGTGATGCAGCGTCAAGGATAACCGCAGCCATGGTCTCCAAGCTGATGGTCCATACTGCTACAAACGTCATCGAACTGTTGGTGCAGATGGTTGTTGTCTTGCAAACGTCCCCATTTGTTGACTTAGGGATCGAGACGTGGCTGCACGATCCGTTACAGCCATACGGATAAGATGCCTGTCATCTCGGCTGCTAGTGATACGAGGCCGTTGGGATCCAGCACGCCGTTCCGTATTACCCTGCTGAACCCACTGATTCCATATTCTGCTAACAGTCATCCAATGCTAACAGCAGCAGTATCGCGATACAATAAACCACATTCGCGATAGGCTACTATCCGACCTTTATCAAAGTCGGAAACGTGATGGTACGCATTCTTCCTCCTTACACGAGGCATCACAACAACGTTTGACCAGGCAACGCTGGTCAACTGCTGTTTGTGTGTGAGAAATCGGTTGGAAACTTTCCTCGTGTCAGCACGTATGTGTCGCCAACATTGTGTGAATACTAATCATTTGCATGTCACAGCATCTTCCTGTCGGTTAAATTTCGCGTCTGTAGCACGTCATCTTCGTGGTGTAGCAATTTTAATGGCCAGTAGTGTAGTTAGACTATAGTATTTGTGCATCCATACTGTCAATACTCTCGATGCTGTATTGGCTACCACCACTCAGTAGTAACTTACTTCACATCACATAGATATCAAAAACAAGATTCCTTTCATAATTTCATTCGAATGGTGCAGTAGACTTATTGGAAGCTACTCACCATCATTCCATCTTTGGAAAAAGACATTTACCAGAAAGATATAAACAGGAAGCAAATCGACATTATGCCATAGAACTGAAACGCTATACTCTCACAGGAAACAAATTATAGTAATAAATCATCTTTTAACTACCAGTACGTAGTTTCCTATCATTTTCTTACCACAAATCGTACCAAAAACTACACATTTCTAAGAGAGCCTCGATGTGCTGTTGCTCTGAAACAGCTCATATGATACTTCGCACACTACAACATAAAAACTGCCATATACCGAGTTTAACTCCGTACAATATGGCGTCTCCTAAGTTTAGTTTGTGACGCAAAACCGATGCCCCCTAGCCCTCCACAAGGCAAAAAGCTGACTTCTTAGAGTCTTTCTTTCACGCTTCGCAAAGTAGTGGCACGTGGAATTGCAAGCCGTGGCGCCCACCAGCTCCTCGCCCGCGAAGGTTTCCACGTCCCGTGAGAGGACGGCTAGACACGGCGCCCACCGTAATGACGTGGCAACTGATGCAGTGCGTGGCGTGGCGCTCTTGTCGCACTCAATTTACAAGTTCACGTCCACAGCCAAGGGGCGTGTCGCGTTTCAAATGTGGATGCGTCTGTGCACAGTTATTGTATACGTTTAAAGAAACGATACGCCCCTTGACTGCAGGTGTGCGCTTGTACATGAGGCGTGACACTAGCGACGTCGGAAGCTTGCTGGTGCAGCTGACTGTGTTGACCTCTACTTTGATTTTGACTAGTTCACTTGCTAAGACGCACATGTGGATGGTGACAGTCGCTCTGCGAACATGTTCTAAGCACGTATTCCCATTATGATGTTTGTTATTAAGATTAGGCACATTCAGTGCAGATGTGTTTGAATTCAAATAATTAATTCCTAATATTTGTGGACAAAAATTAATTTCTGTTACTTTTAAACTGTTTATTGTAATTCCTCTTTTGTATTCATATGTTCACAGACAATCATGAACTGTTTTTTGTGACCTCGGTGGATCAGGCCTGCAAATGAACCATTTGGTGCGAAATTAGTCGCCAAACACATGTACCACAACTGTTGACAGATTCGTTAATAAACACTTTATGAAAAACTGAAAATGTTCCTACTTCCCTGTCGACAAAGTGTTGAAAAAAAATTAAAGTGTCGTCCCTGAGGTGGAAATTTTATTGCATGAACGGCGATATTATAGTAAGCAATAAACTTTTTTCCTTTCGTCATTTTTTCTGGTGTCGTAGGCGAGAAAAATTCTTGAAAACGTTTGAAATTACGTTTTAAGTTAGTTGCCAGTGATTAAGTGCTCTAATCATGTGTCGAGCTACACTTCTTTTTCACTCCACCCCTTTGATACGCCCACAGAGATTCTTTCCAGACAGTAAGTGATACGCATACCAAGTGTAGCTGAAACTGGTCCAGTGGTTTCGGAGGAGATGTGGAACATAAATCTGTACACGCAAACATACATACATTTCATTGTATGTATCGCTTTGCAGCCTTCCTGCGGCAAAGACTTAGGTTCTGAAAGCAGGAGCTCATCTTCAAACAGTGCTGCACGCAGATAACTTCCCTTTAATACTCTCTCACCACTGGTACACCCACGCATCCTGCTCACGCAGCACAGTCGACAAGCGCTCTCACTTGCGACACAGATAGGTCAGTTAGACCCTGATCGAATCCACGTGGCGAATGATCGTCAGTGGCTGGCGCACCAGCCTGTCTGACAGCCGTTTTTAGGCAGTTTTCGACATTGATTTTCGACAAATATTGGGCTGGTCGCTAGTTTCCGCCTCAGAAAATATGATACAGAACAGTTGAACTACGATCACCCGTAGAACGAAGAATACACAGGTCACCGCTGGTGACGCACCAAATCTTGAATGCGCCAGAGCACGTACTACACTCGTGCTCATAAATTGAGGATAATGTCGATACATGGTGAAACAACGCTCTGGTGGGCGATCTGCGGGTTTAAATCACCTCCGAGTATGACCATGCGGTACATTCGACCTGCGGTCGTTTACACGGTGGCGCTGGCAGCAGTCCACATACGCAGAGGTGTGTTGGTGCATGTCGGAGTACGGTGCAGCCAGTAAGTGCGCAGACGTTTTCAGACGTGCTAATGGTGACTGTGTATTGAAAATGGCCCAAAGAACACGTACTGATGACGTTATGAGGGATAGAAACTAGGGTGACTGGAGGCTGGTCAAACACAGAAGGTCGTAGCACAAAGTGTGATCTGAAGATTATTGCAACGACTACAGCAGACAGGAAACGTGGGCACGCGCTACAGTACGGCACGTCCACAGTGTACAACACCACAAGAGGACCGATATGTCACCATCAGTTGAAAGGTCTCTGTTTAATTCCTTTCATGTTAATTTATTAAATATGTTGTCATTTACGGCATAAATTCCTCTTCTAAATTTACTGTGGTGTTTCTGACTATCTGGGAGGAGAATGAGCAGTGGAACATGTTACTTTTACACATAATCAAGAACGATCTGTCACACTACTACACTTTAAAACACAGTTTATATGTAATTCATGTCACACAGTCTCATACGGAACCTAAATCCGCTTTTTATATGTACTGTATATGATAAGATACTGCCATCCCCCTTCCCTTCTGTGTGAGAGGATGAATGAGCAAATGTATTTCTAGTTGCATGCTTCATGGTAGCAGAAAAGCCTGTCTGCTAGAGAACAGTAGGACCAACGCCGGAACAGGGAGCTGCGCTTTCTAGAAGCAGAGAGGTTTCTACTCTTAGTATGGTCCTGTCCGTCCCTTGACATGTTGGTATGGGAAGAAGCCTCTCCGGTCACTTCCGTTTGTATCTGTTAAGCACGCTAGGTAGGGCCCAAGTCAGTCTGTCCGCGGCGAGTGTCTGAAGAGGTTAGATCTCCGGCTGAGCGCGTGTCTGCTAAGTCCGTAGGACAATGGATTTCTTAAGTTCAGCCTAACTGAAAATTTAATCACCTTTATTTCAGGTTTAGCTCTAAAATATCTAATGTTATCTTAAATTGCAACGCAGTGTAATTCGAATGTGAAGTTCCGAATATCTTCCGGTAGTTGCTTTTCTCTACTTTGTGAGTACAGTGGAACCACGTGTTCATCAGTAACTCTAATATCACCAATCTTAAATGCGAATGTGCGTGAGATTATAACGTCTCGTCTTGACAATATTTTTCAATATAGCAACTTTTCTTTATGTTCAGCACACGTGGGGTGTACCTTGTGAGACCAGCCACGTGATTATACAATTGTTCGATCCATCAGGTTAATAGTAAGACGATAGTAACCAGTTCGAGGTTTTTCTTTTGTAAATTGCGTTTCGGAAGTGCAAAATGGCTAAGCAGGGATGGCTAGAGGACAAATGTAACGATGTAGAGGCTTATCTCACTAGGGGTAAGATAGATACTGCCTACAGGAAAATTAAAGAGACCTTTGGAGATAGGAGAACCACTTGTATGAACATCAAGACCTCGGACGGAAACCCAGTTCTAAGCAAAGAAGATAAAGCAGAAAGGTGGAAGGAGTATATAAGGTCTATACAAGGGCGATATACTTGAGGACAATATTATGGAATTGGAAGAGGATGTAGATGAAGACGAAATGGGAGATACGATACTGCGTGTAGAATTTGACAGAGCACTGAAAGACCTGAATCGAAACAAGGACCCCGGAGTAGACAACACTCCATTGGAACTACTGACGGCCTCGGGAGAGCCAGTCCTTACAAAACTCTACCATCTGGTGAGCAAGATGTATGAGACAGGCGAAATACCCTCAGACTTCAAGAAGAATATAATAATTCCAATCCCACAGAAAGCAGGTGTTGACATATGTGAAAATTACCTAACTATCAGTTTAATAAGTCACAGCTGCAAAATACTGACACGAATTCTTTACAGACGAATGGAAAAACTAGTAGAAGCTGACCTCGGGGAAGATCAGTTTGGCTTCCGTAGAAATGTTGGAACACGTGAGGCCATACTGACCCTACGACTTATCTTAGAAGAAAGATTAAGGAAAGGCAAACCTACCTTTCTGGCATTTGTAGACTTAGAGAAAGCTTTTGACAATGTTGACTGGAATACTCTCCTTCAAATTCTGAAGGTAGCAGGGGTAAAATACAGGGAGAGAAAGGCTATTTACAACTTGTACAGAAACCAGATGGCAGTTATAAGAGTCGAGGGGCATGAAAGGGAAGCAGTGGTTGGGAAGGGAGTGAGACAGGGTTGTAGTCTCTCCCTGATGTTATTCAATCTGTATATTGAGCAAGCAGTAAAGGAAACAAAAGAAAAATTTGGAGTAGGTATTAAAATCCATGGAGAAGAAATAAAAGCTTTGAGGTTCGCCGATGACATCGTAATTTTGTCAGAGACAGCAAAGGACTTGGAAGAGCAGTTGAACGGAATGGATAATGTCTTGAAAGGCGGATATAAAATGAACATCAACAAAAGCAAAACGAGGATAATGGAATGTAGTCGAATAAAGTAGGGTGATGTTGAGGGCATTAGATTAGGAAATGAGACACTTAAAGTAGTAAAGGAGTTTTGCTATTTGGGAAGCAAAATAACTGATGATGGTCGAAGTAGAGAGGATATAAAATGTAGACTGGCAATGGCAAAGGAAAGCGTCTCTGAAAAAGAGAAATTTGTTAACATCGAGTATAGATTTAAGTGTCAGGAAGTCATTTCTGAAAGTATTTGTATGGAGCGTAGCCATGTATGGAAGTGAAACATGGACGATAAATAGTTTGGACAAGAAGAGAATAGAAGCTTTCGAAATGTGGTGCTACAGAAGAATGCTGAAGATTAAATGGGTAGATCACATAACTAATGAGGAAGTATTGAATATGATTGGGGAGAAGAGAAGTTTGTGGCACAACTTGACCAGAAGGAGGGATCGGTTGGTAGGACACGTTCTGAGGCATCAAGGGATCACCAATTTAGTATTGGAGGGCACTGTGGAGGGTAAAAATTGTAGAGGGAGACCAAGAGATGACTACACTAAGCACATTCAGAAGGACGTAGGTTACAGTAGGTACTGGGAGATGAAGAAGCTTGCACAGGATAGAGTAGCATGGAGAGCTGCATCAAACCAGTCTCAGGACTGAAAACCACAACAACATATATATATATATATATATATATATATATATATATATATATATATATATATATATATATATCACCGGTTATCGTAACATGAGTACTAAAAGATTATAATTAATGTTAGTATGGTTGGGAATTTGGTAAGCTAGACTGGATACCTGGTGAACCAGTTAAGCAGTAATGCAAGGTTAACTTCCTCAGATAGCTCACAGCCTTTAACCCACTTTTATGGTCTTGAATATCAGCACCGCTGTCAGAACAAATTAATGCAACAACATTACAGTGTCCACAGACGGCCACGGAGTACTGCAGGTAGCCTTGCTCGGGACCTTACCGCAGCCACTGGAACAGTTGTCTCCACACACACAGTCTACAGAAGACTAAACAGACATGGTTTATTCACCCAGAGACCTGCAAGGTGCATTCCATTGACCCCTGGTCACAGGACGGCCCATAAAGCCGGTTGTCAAGAACACGGTACGTGGTGATTGGTACAGTGGTCCCAGGTTATGTTCACAACCGAATCCAGGTATAGTTTGCACAGTGATTCCCGCCGGGTTTTCATCTAGCGTGAACCAGGAGCCAGATGCCAACCCTTTAATGTGCTTGAAAGGGACCTGTATGGAAGTCTTGGTTTGATGGTGTGGGGTGGGATTATTATTGGTGCATGTCTTTGACAGAGGAACAATAACAAGTCAGGTGTATCGGAACGTCATTTTGCACCAGTATGTCCGCATTTTCAGGGATACAGCGGGCCCCACCTTCCTCCTGATGGATGATAGCGCACTGCCCCACCGAGCTGCCATCGTGGAGGAGTGCCTTGAAACAGAAGATATCAGGCGAATGGGGTGGCCTGCCTCTTCTCCAGAGTTAAACCCCATCGAGCACGTCTGGGATGCTCTCAGTCGACGAATCGCTGCACGTCTTCAAACCCCTACGACACTTCAGGAGGTCCGACAGGTACTGGTGTAAGAATGGGAGGCTATACGCCAGCAGCTGCTCTACCACCTTATCCAGAGTACGCCAATCCGTTGTGCGGCCTGTGTACGTGTGCATGGTGCACATCCCATATTGATGTCGAGGTACATGCGCAGAAAACAGTGGCGTTTTGTAGATCATGTGTTTGGGGACGGTTTTCTCAACGTATCACCGAGGGCTTGCAGATCTGTGTCGTGTATGTTCCCTATGTGCCTATGCTATCAGCGCCAGTTTTGTGTAGTGCCACGTTGTGTGGCACCACAATCTGCAATTATCCTTAATTTATGAGCATGAGTGTAGATAAAGGCAATCCCTTTGATTCTGAAACACCTAATATAAACTGTATCTATACATTCTGATCCACATTTAGCAGAAGCTTTAACTCCGATGTGCTTTTCGTCGAAGCTAATACTGCAGTTCGACATATTCCATAAATCCCAGTAACGAAATGCGGTTTTATTCCCGATTTCTTGAACAGGTTTCGGCAAACATTGGGGCCCCATTGTTGTTGTTGTTGTTGTGGTCTTCAGTCCTGAGACTGGTTTGATGCAGCTCTCCATGCTACTCTGTCCTGTGCAAGCTTCTTCATCTCCCAGTACTTACTGCAACCTACATCCTTCTGAATCTGCTTAGTGTATTCATCTCTTGGCCTCCCTCTACGATTTTTACCTTCCACACTGCCCTCCAATGCTAAATTTGTGATCCCTTGATGCCTCAAAACATGTCCTACCAACCGATCCCTTCTTCTAGTCAAGTTGTGCCACAAACTTCTCTTCTCCCCAATGCTATTCAATACCTCCTCATTAGTTACGTGATCTATCCACCTTATCTTCGGCATTGTTCTGTAACACCACATTTCGAAAGCTTCTATTCTCTTCTTGTCCAAACTATTTATCGTCCATGTTTCACTTCCATACGTGGCTACACTCCATACAAATACTTTCAGAAACGACTTCCTGATACATCAATCTATACTCGATTTTAACAAATTTCTCTTCCTCAGAAACGCTTTCCTTGCCATTGCCAGTCTACATTTTATATCCTCTCTACTTCGACCATCATCATTTATTTTGCTCCCCAGATAGAAAAACTCTTTTACTACTTTAAGTGTCTCATTTCCTAATCTAATTCCCTCGGCATCACCCAATTTAATTTGACTACATTCCATTATCCTCGTTATGTTTTTGTTGATGTTCATCTTATATCCTCCTTTCAGAGACTGTCCATTCCGTTCAACTGCTCTTCCAGGTCCTTTGCTGTCTCTGACAGAATTACAATATCATCGGCGAACCTCAAAGTTTTTACTTCTTCTCCATGAATTTTAATACCTACTCCGAATTTTTCTTTTGTTTCCTTTACTGCTTGCTCAATATACAGATTGAATAACATCGGGGAGAGGCTACAACCCTGTCTCACTCGTTTCCTAACCACTGCTTCCCTATCATGCCCCTCGACTCTTATGACTGCCATCTGGTTTCTGTACAAATTGTAAATAGCCTTTCGCTCCCTGTACTTTACCCCCGCCACCTTCAGAATTTGAAAGAGAGTATTCCAGTAAACATTGTCAAAAGCTTTCTCTAAGTCTATAAATGCTAGAAACGTAGGTTTCCCTTTTCTTAATCTTTCTTCTAAGATAAGTCGTAAAGTCAGTATTGCCTCATGTGTTCGAACATTTCTACGGAATCCAAACTGATCCTCCACAAGGTCCGTATCCACCAGTTGAAACGTCCCCTTAGAAAAATTTATACTAGACTCTGCTTAAACTGACATACAATATTTTTAGCGCAACGCAATCTGACTTTCAAAAATCTCTACAAAAGAATGGCCTTGACTAACAATAACCTATACCTTTCACAAATCACTTACCTCACAAAAATCTTCGTTACTCGAACTACTGCAATACAGCGAGCGCCACTACTGCCAGGTAACTAAAGGATTCAAACTATGGAAGGCACTCAATACTGATAAGCAGAGTCAGCAAATGAAAGATTTTAATAGAGAACAAACAATGTATTTACCTTAATATATATATCAGTTCATGACACCAATTCTTACAAATTTCAAAACTCCGCCATCTCTCTCCCCACGTCCACCACTGCTGGCGGCTCACCTCCAACTGTGCAACGCTACGCGCCGCTAACAGCCAACTGCCCTAAGCTATAATGGCACACAACAATGCAAACCAGCCACAGACTGCACAGCCAGTGATTTTCATACAGAGCGCTACGTGGCGGCGGCGTTACCAATAAAAAATCCTAAACAGCCTACTTACATAGCCCCCATGCTCCCCACAAAAAATTTTACAAATTGTTTTGGGCACTGGCCAATAATGATTTGATAAAATTTTTCATAATTACAATAACAAAGATATCAAATACACACACTTATTGATACAATGTTGGTCAAAAGCTAATATTTTCTCAGAGTCCATCAAGACAGTCCTGATCGTTCATCACAGTAAAATTGCAGTGTTTTTCTCAAAGTCTGAGCAACAAAAAAAATTGCACTTGGAAGTAGTGGATTTCTAAGCAGTCTTGAAGAAGTAGTGTTGTCCTTCCAACGGAAAGACAGTGCTGACTCTTGACATGCAGACAGGTGAGGGTCACAACAGAGGAAACCCACATCAGAGTCAGTCGAAGTTTTGAAGAATATTGGTAGGTAGGTCGTCACAGAGTAGACCCACTGTAGTCCTGGTACAGAGTATTGTAGTGGTGGGTCATCACAGGTGCAGACCCACTGCAGTCCTTGCAGAAATAATGGTATTCGTGGGCCATCAAAGGTGCAGATCCACTGTAGTCCTTCTAGAGATGGCTAGCAGCCATCCGTTGTGGCTCTGCAGGTACACAATCACCCTCGAAGAGTCTTGCCAAGGATATAGCAAGTCCATAAACCATCACTTGTCCAATCACAAAGAATTTTTTGAAATGTCCTTAGAACCAGCAATGCTGTTATCCAGTTCCTTGCTGAATTATTAACACACGTGCAAACACTATCAGTCCCTACTTCTTACATATTGTCCATATACTATGACCAACAGAAATGTGTGCAGTGAAATGTAATTTACAAGTTACTTAATTTGATGAACTGGTGTCAATTACAATTTTATAACATGAGAATACAATAACAAAGGCACAAAATATATCATTAAAGAACATAACAGTACAGATAACATTTGCAGTAATACAGGCTTTACAAAAGAATCGAAATAACAAATACATCAGTGTTACAAAAATTATGACATAAGTACATACATAAAACATCAGAATAACTTTTGAAACATCAACTTCACACATGAGCATTAGAACAAAACAGAATAAATAATGTGTAAACATCTTTACGAAGTAAATAACATGTTATTAACGCAAATTATATTTGAGGATAACAGTATTCCTCATCATAGTGAATGTAGCTTAGTATTAGAAGAAAAAAATTCTATGAAACAGTACACAGAGACAGGAAGCAAACAAATACACAAGGGTACACAAACACATAGTGGGATAACACAAAAGGAAAGGACAGGGTTTGTTTTCACTGTAACATTTGGTACTGCAGTCCAACCCAAAACTGCAGTCCATAGATCTTTCGTCTTATTTCAAAATTTGTTTCCGCCAAAAAAATCCTATCCAAGCATGCTTTCTGTATTCTGTTCACATCCTCTTTCGGAAACAGTTTTTCTCCACTGTGCACTACTTTTTTTTTTGGCGAAACCATTTTCTCATAGCTTCTCAGTGCTTTTCTTCCAATTCATCATAGTTAGTTTCTTATATAGTCTACCCCCTCTTAAGCTAACTTAAAGCTACTGAGCTCAGATGCTAAACTAAGGGACGAGGCAATGCAGCAGCACAAAATATTTAATACAAACAACAATGAAATAAAATTGAAGTTGTCAAAGAAGCAGGAATATTAAAACTAATATGAGGCAATGCACAGCAAACAAGAAAAATAAATCCGTAATAAAACTGGCTTAACGGAGTAATACAAAGTGAAATTCAGTAGCACTATGCCTGGCACACAGCAGAAGCAAATGCAACAGCTTATAAGTAAACATGATAAAGCTCAAGCAGAAAAGATATTACAGTAAAGACAACAAAGCAGAAAAGGGAGATGTCGATTCACATCTTAATGTCTATATAATTAAAGTGGTGCACCACAACTTATTCTAAAAAAAATTACCAAGTACTGGAAAAGAAAATTATATATGCAGTTACTGTTACTAGTCCCTTCTTATTACTCTTTCCTTTCCAAGTGCTCCTTTTTTTAAGAATGTGGATCATAAAATTATTATTTAACATATCTGTTGACAGAAAGTTTTCACATTAGTAAATGCATTTAATTTTATTTATAAAACCAATGCTGTAACATAGCTGGAAAACAGATATCAAATGAAACAAGCAACTATGAAAGGCAAAGCATAAAAATATCATTCAATAGTCATGTGACATTTCATAAGTTAGTACAAATTCTCTCAACTCTCGTAGAAAGATGCTTGTCATTGTCAGGTATGCAGATGTAAGAAAGTATCTTTCCAAGTTATGAGCGTGCCGTTTTTGCGATGCTTTCTACAAAGGAATGAATGTCAATAGCGAGGATAATGGCCCCTTTTTTTGTTTTTTTTATTTTATTTTACCTAATGGCTTTCTTTTGTCAGACGACTACCTCTCAGCTGGGCGCCCAAAACGCATTACGTCAAGGTCACTTACATTTCTTACTGAAATATATTCCGCTACAGTGACAGTCTCATATAAAAATATTTTCACGGGTTGAGAATTGGCGTTACAAATGTATAGAAAATAAAATCCTATAAATATAACAGTGCCCAAAAAAGTTCCGTCACCATTGTAATACATTCACGCATTTACATACTTTTCATAACTCTTAAAGTACGATTCTTGGTTTCCAACCACCTTTTTCACAAACCAGAGCCCCTAACCACTACTCATTAATCCTTACCTTATTCGTCGGCACTTCTTTAATATTTCATCATAACAGATATGTAGCATAATCAAATAACGCATATAGCATCAGCTTATTGACCATAAACATACCACAACAGCATAATACACATAGTCATCGTAATAATAACATCATAACCCCTCAGTCAACTCTCAAAATCGTCGTAGCTTCCTCCAATAATTTCAAAACCTAAAAAAAAATTCTCTGCTCATGTCAAAAGTGTAATCTGCCTCAAACGTACTTTAAAAATCATGATCCCATACCAAATACATCATTCAAAGCTCTATAGTATAACAATGGTTCCGAAAAAATATGAACAGTTCACAAAGTACAAAAAAATACAATTTCATAAGTGTGACGTTATCCAATGGTGTAATTACGTAAACATCTGTCACTGATATAGTAAAATAAATGTTTGTCGCTCTCAGTTAAATAACCAGATAGCTGTGTGTAATTTATGTGTTAGAGAAATATGGTACCGATGTGTAAAGTTGTATAAGTAAATACCACATTAGCTAGGACTCCTTGTGCTTGCCACACACATGGTACACAAAGTAAGCGTGTACCCCCCTGAGGATTAATGTACTTATATCCTCTGGTGTTACAGATTGCAGCAATGGAATGAAATGTATCATGGAAAACCTTTGTATTATTGTACTTCAAATATCTTTAATAATAAATGTTTAAGTACAAAATTAATCACTCAAATACGTGTACTGTAGCGCTAAACTGTGCACCTTGTTGTAAGATAATCTCTGTGGAAGTGTCGTAGTTATCGTCCTCCGAAAGCTGAGTTCTGCAGAAGTCAATGTCCTTACCTCATGATAAACAAAAGTGAAATGCTTTGCGTATAGATATCGTAGTTACTACACTTATTGCAGTGATGAAGTAAGTACTGTACTGTAACGTATTGTTGTGCTACAGAAAAGGCTGTCTCATTGTAGCTATGCCACAAAGTTACTAATAAAGCATGTTTTACTTTCCAGAATAATTCAGAAAAACTGTGAAGATATAAAACAGAGACACCGCAAAAGCAACATTGTAAATTGTGTCACACATTAGTAGCATCGTGATATAATCGTGTAGCTGTCAAATAAACCAAACTCTAATTCATCTTTAATTTCACAGAAAGTACTTCAAATAAAGAATGTCTTATACTCTGCCAGTGGTTGTCATATGGGTGGTGCCTGTTTTGGTCACGATTAGTGTTGTGAGAATGGCCTTGTCGTGTCCAGTTATTGTTTCATTCATCGCGGAATTGCGACGGATGTGACATGTAGTGATTGTTTTCCTGTTTTCGCATCCCCCGACTGTCTGTGTCAATTTCTAATTCTTGTAAGAGTCCCTGAAAAGCTTCAATGTCGTCTTTGCAACGCCCTGCCAAAATAATATTTCTTAAATGTTCAGGCAATTTGAGTAAGCAAATGCGGATGAGTTCTGAGGGGCGGTATGGGTTTGACAGGTACTGATTCTTGTGCAACATCTCTTCAAAATATTTCACAAGACTGGAAAATTCAGATTGTTCGAAATGTTTCATCATTATGATGCCATGTTTTACTCGGTCTTGTGTGGCTTGAGACCAATATGCTGAGAGGAAGGCATGATAAAATTCTCCTTCACTGTGGCAATCGTGAATGACCGATCGCATTCTTACAGCTAGTTCATTCTCTAAATAGCCACACATAAATTCTAATCTGTGCTCTAATGACCAGTTGGGGGGGAAACAATGAGAGAATTGATGGAGCCACGCTTGTGGATGAATGTCGTTGCCAGAATTCTTAAATGTTTTGAATTTACGTGCAGTAATGAACTGCTTATAGTCAAAATTATCATGTCGGCGAGTAGCATATCGGTCATTGTTACGTCGTGTCGGCGGATCCACCTCAAAATTCGGTGCACCTTGCCAATTTCTTTCATCCTTTTATTTTGTGGCTTTTCTGTATTTCTATGTCCCTCTTCCCATATTGGAATGCGAGTGTTCTCTGAAATACGTAATTCTTGTATTACCTGTGTCAGCTGATCTTGTACGTCCCGGATTTCTCTTTGGTGTTGCGTATTAATTTGATTCTGATTTCGTTTGAACTTCCTAATTTGTACGAACTCTTCTGTGTCATTAAAGACTACCGGTTTTGTGTCATTCAGATTATCATCTACCTTCGTAGATAAATTATTTAGCTAATCCGAAAGTTCAACTACTTTCTCTGATAATGAACTAATGTCCTCCATGTGTCTTTCTGAACCAATTTTCAGAGTATCTACTGTGTCCTTTAAGTTTTATAGAGTTTTTGCAAGTTGCGTAACCGAGTCAATTTTAGCTTGCAAGGTCTCATGATTTTCATGAACAATTGTTTGCAGGTCTTTTATGGCTGGTTCGTGATTCTGTAATGCATTTTCATGCCGCGAAAAAATAGGTTGAAAACGCTCACAAATTTGTGTTTTTACGTCATTACAGATTTTTTGACATTTCGATTCTATGTTATGTAACTCAGTAGTTAAATCTTCACGTGTTTGTTCAAGCGTGGTGTCTAACTTCCGAAGATTTTGTTCCATTGTGTCTAACTGTTGCTGTGTTTGTCTCTGGTGTTGTTCCATTGTGTCTAACTTTTGAAGCTTTTGCTGTGTTTGTCTCAGACTTTGTTCCATTGTGTCTAACTTTTGAAGCTTTTGTCGCATTTGTTGCATTAATTGTAATAACAGTGCACTGGTGTCTGAAACATGTTCCTTAGTGCTATTCGGCAATGCATTTGAACCGGCAATATTCGCACTTTGAAAAACAGAAAATGTGTCTTGACTTGGTTGAGAAAACGATGAGGACGCAAAACCTGAATCTACAGTATTTGCAAGAATGTGTCCTATCATTTCGGAATCCTGAGGGGAGCTGTTGCCGACCGATCGATCGATAATGATCCCTGTTCACTACCTGTTTCACTGTCTACACCATTATTTGACGCCCGCTCCATTTCCCTATGCATAGTTACAAAATTACTACTTAGAATGTCTGTTAACTCACTACACAGTGGTGCTGGTAAGCTACGCTCATCGTCACTATTATTTCTCAGTTTACTTTGGAGCCTAGTGTTACGTTTTTCACACGCCATTATTGTCACAATATTTCACACGACAACACAGAAAACCACAATTTGAAGAGCAAAATAAGAGAACACATTAACGTAGCACTGAAAATAATATCTAGTTAATTGCAAGTGTAGCTGCGAAATACTTGGTGCAGATCTACATGCCTGCCACAACTGTTTTACTGTACAACAATGAGAAACCACAACTACAGAGGAAATTCTCTCTACAATTACGCGCTAGCAAATAAACAAAATCTACACTAATTACACAAACTACAAGAAAAAAAAACAGAAGATTCCAGTGAGGTATCCTCGGCTAAGGGTCGACATATGAAACGTCCCCTTAGAAGAATTTATACTAGACTGTGTTTAAACTGACACACAATATTTTTAGCGCAACGCAATCTGACTTTCAAAAATCCCTACAAAAGAATGGCCCTGACTAACAATAATCTATACCTTTCACAAATCACTTACCTCACAAAAATCTTCGTTACTCGAACTACTGCAATACAGCGAGCGCCACTACTGCTAGCTAAATAAAAGATTCGAACTACGGAAGTCACTAACTACTGATAAGCAGAGTCAGCAAATGAAAGATTTTAATAGAGAACAAACAATGTATTTACCTTAATAGTCATAATATATATATCAGTTCGTGACATCAATTCTTACAAATTTCAAAACCGCGCCATCTCTCTCCCCACGTCCACCAATGCTGGCGGCTCACCTCCAACTGCGCAACGCTACCCGCTGCTAACAGCCAACTGCCCAAAGCTATAATGGCACACAAAAATGCAAACCAGCCACAGACTGCACACAGCACAGCCAGTGATTTTCATACAGAGCGCTACCAAGTGTTAGCTATGATTAAGTTATGCTCTGTGCAAAATTATACCAGGTGGCTTCCTCTTTCATTTCTTAGCCCCAATCCATATTCACCTACTATGTTTCCTTCTCTCCCTTTTCCTACTGACGAATTCCAGTCACCCATGACTATTAAATTTTCGTCTCCCTTCAATATCTGAATAATTTCTTTTATCTCATCATACATTTCCTCAATTTCTTCATCATCTGCAGAGCTAGTTGGCATATAAACTTGTACTACTGTAGTAGGCATGGGCTTTATGTCTATCTATCTTGGCCACAATAATGTGTTCACTATGCTGTTTGTAGTAGCTTACCCGCACTCCTATTTTTTTTATTCATTATTAAACCTACTCTAGCGTTACCCCTATTTGATTTTGTGTTTATAACCCTGTATTCACCTGACCAAAAGTATTGTTCCTCCTGCCACCGAACTTCATTAATTCCCACTATATCTAACTTTAACCTATCCATTTCCCTTTTTAAATTTTGTAACCTACCTGCCCGACTAAGGGATCTGACATTCCACTCTCCGATCCGTAGAAAGCCAGTTTTCTTTCTCCTGATAACGACGTCCTACTGAGTAGTCCCCGCCCGGAGATCCGAATGGGGGACTATTTTACCTCCGGAATATTTTACCCAAGAGGACGCCATCATCATTTAATCATACAGTAAAGCTGCATGTCCTTGGGAAAAATTATGGCTGTAGTTTCCCCTTGCTTTCAGCCGTTCGCAGTATCAGCACAGCAAGGCCGTTTTGGTTAATGTTGCAAGGCCAGATCAGTCAATCATCCAGACTGTTGCCCCTGCAACTACTGAAAAGGCTGCTGCCCCCCTTCAGGAACCACATGTTTGTCTGGCCTCTCAACAGATACCCCTCCGTTGTGGTTGCACCTACGGTACGGCCATCTGTATCGCTGAGGCACGCAAGCCTCCCCACCAACGGCAAGGTCCATGGTTCATGAGGGGTGGGGGGGGGGGGGGAATATGTAACCCATATTGCCTCTGAAATTTCAGCCAAAATACTTCGAATGGTGGTGTTTGCTCGGAAAAAATAAATGGAAAACACGATACATATTAAACTATTTAAACAAATTAATAGTTCGTCGTTTCTTCTCATTAGTGTGCCAGTAAGGATATACACATTAACATCTTCTAGACTTTTGTTGAATTACATCAGTTAAATTGACTAAAGCCTTCATCATCCGAAGAAGACATTGGGCCACTCAACTACACTCCTGGAAATTGAAATAAGAACACCGTGAATTCATTGTCCCAGGAAGGGGAAACTTTATTGACACATTCCTGGGGTCAGATACATCACATGATCACACTGACAGATCCACAGGCCCATAGACACAGGCAACAGAGCATGCAAAATGTCGGCACTAGTACAGTGCATATCCACCTTTCGCAGCAATGCAGGCTGCTATTCTCCCATGGAGACGATCGTAGAGATGCTGGATGTAGTCCTGTGGAACGGCTTGCCATGACATTTCCACCTGGCGCCTCAGTTGGACCAGCGTTCGTGCTGGACGTGCAGACCGCGTGAGACGACGCTTCATCCAGTCCCAAACATGCTCAATGGGGAACAGATCCGGAGATCTTGCTGGCCAGGGTAGTTGACTTACACCTTCTAGAGCACGTTGGGTGGCACGGGATACATGCGGACGTGCATTGTCCTGTTGGAACAGTTCCCTTGCCGGTCTAGGAAAGGTAGAACGATGGGTTCGATGACGGTTTGGATGTACCGTGCACTATTCAGTGTCCCCTCGACGATCACCAGAGATGTACGGCCAGTGTAGGAGATCGCTCCCCACACCATGATGCCGGGTGTTGGCCCTGTGTGCCTCGGTCGTATGCAGTCCTGATTGTGGCGCTCACCTGCACGGCGCCAAACACGCATACGACCATCATTGGCACCAAGGCAGAAGCGACTCTCATCGCTGAAGACGACACGTCTCCATTCGTCCCTCCATTCACGCCTGTCGCGACACCACTGGAGGCGGGCTGCACGATGTTGGGGCGTGAGCGGAAGACGGCCTAACGGTGTGCGGGACCGTAGCCCAGCTTCATGGAGACGGTTGCGAACGGTCCTCGCCGATACTCCAGGAGCAACAGTGTCCCTAATTTGCTGGGAAGTGGCGGTGCGGTCCCCTACGGCACTGCGTAGGATCCTACGGTCTTGGCGTGCATCCGTGCGTCGCTGCGGTCCGGTCCCAGGTCGACGGGCACGTGCACCTTCCGCCGACCACTGGCGACAACATCGATGTACTGTGGAGACTTCACGCCCCACGTGTTGAGCAATTCGGCGGTACGTCCACCCGGCCTCCCGCATGCCCACTATACGCCCTCGCTCAAAGTCCGTCAACTGCACATACGGTTCACGTCCACGCTGTCGCGGCATGCTACCAGTGTTAAAGACTGCGATGGAGCTCCGTATGCCACGGCAAACTGGCTGACACTGACGGCGGCGGTACACAAATGCTGCGCAGCTAGCGCCATTCGACGGCCAACACCGCGGTTCCTGGTGTGTCCGCTGTGCCGTGCGTGTGATCATTGCTTGTACAGCCCTCTCGCAGTGTCCGGAGCAAGTATGGTGGGTCTGACACACCGGTGTCAATGTGTTCTTTTTTCCATTTCCAGGAGTGTAATTCCGAAACAGTAGCATCTCCGTCGAGACGCATACATGCCAATAAACGCCGCCAGGAGGTGCGGCTTATATGAGAAAAACCCTTTGGTTTCTCGATTGCTTTAAATATTTGCTGAATAGGGTGACATACCCTCAGATTCTAGCGCTGGTATCGTCGAAATCATTACCAGCTACACTATCTATTGAAGGTAAAATATTAGTTTATATATTCTTACTATTTATTACACCTTAAGGTTGAACAATTAAATTGCTTCATATTACACAGAGTTGGTACGTAATTTAAGGAAAATACAATCATTAATGCATTATATGCCCGTACAAAAGATGCATCTATATTATAAATGGAAGGTGTAATAAGGGAGTTCGTAGCTATTGACCTTCTGGAACTGTTTTTGCTTGCTCACTCCCATTTTATTTTGGGGGGGGGGGGGGGGTCATCCTCCACTTACTCGATGGCATTAAATTCGGGGGAATAGGTACGCCAGTCCGTTCGACGCATGCGCTCTCGTTCGAAGAACTTCTCCACCTGCGCAGTTCCATGCGACCGTGCATTGTCACCCATAAAAGTGAAGGTAGGGCTGAATGCACCCCTGGAGATACTCGCTACTCGCGTGCAGGTAGAGTACAGTGTGACAAGAACACTGACCGGCGTACCGTGTCCAAAAATTTGGGGTTCGGCGCGCCCATGCAGATTATGCATTCCCTCATCCTAACACTTGGACCGCCTGCTCTACGGTGCTAGATGTACCCTCATATATCGAAAGGTGCGAACATATAATGCAAGCAGGAACATTGTGGAACATGATAGTTTTGGTCGTCCAGGTTTTTTGATGTGAGGAAGCCTGCTGCAGTCGCAGGTTCGTTTCCTGACTCGGGCATGGATGTGTCTGATGTCAATAGGTTAGTCAGGTTTAAGTAGTTCTTAGTCCAGGGGACTGATGACCTCAGATGTTAAGTCCCGTAGTGCTTAGAGCGATTTGTGAGGAAGCCGGTGACTTCAAAGTAATTATTTTCTTGGAATAGAAGTGTCATTTCAAATCGTTACTTTGCGGATTTTTGTTGCTATCATATCTACTACACAGTAGGACCTCTGAATAATCCAAGTTTCATCGAGCTATGTTTCTTGTCGCTTACAGATCATACGAAAGTTACTTTCGCTTTGCACACCATTGTAATTGTGCAATTTTTACGTGTTCCGGAAGAGTATGAACTTCTTTCTGAACATCGAGTAGTGGGAATCGCCTGTCGTGCGCGTAAAGAACAATTTGCATTTGTATCCAATGGGATACAAAATGGACGGCGTCAACATTATTGCGATTCATGTGCATCCGATATCAGGCACTAGCTTTGAGCTCACAAAACAACTGCCTATTATACCAGGGAATTACGTGCCCTGTGGGTAGATAGCTGGTCCCGCATACCTCTCTAACCTACCGAGCCCTTGTCGAATCAACGAAACGCAGAATCGCTGTTGTACTGCGTTCCAAATGCCGCTGTATTGCATTCCAAAGGGCCATTAACAGGCTTATAAGTACACGGTATTTATATTTTGGCTCGTCAATGTAT
Organism: Schistocerca gregaria; assembly: GCF_023897955.1. Taxonomy (NCBI): domain Eukaryota; kingdom Metazoa; phylum Arthropoda; class Insecta; order Orthoptera; family Acrididae; genus Schistocerca; species Schistocerca gregaria. The sequence goes on from NC_064926.1 coordinate 573,409,629, forward strand.
ATTCGATGAGAAGGATGAACGTAATAGTAGACAGATATTTGAGAAAGCTCGACTCTGAATACATAAGAAGAGAAGAGGAAGATAAGTCAGTAGTTTGTTGTATTCTATTAAGGAAAAGAACATTTTTAAAAATTCTGCCCATTATCAATCGTCACATTTAGTTTCTTTCTGCGGTTATCGACTCCCCAAATAAGTACCATCACTACTCCCATATTCAAGAACCTGTTTCCGTAAAGGTATATTTATGAAAAAACACAATAGTTTCATACAATTTGTTGGCCCAGAAGAAACTACTGGGTAATACTTCAAACCGTCACAGAAATAGGCTTAAACCAAGAGTGGTAGTCACAAAGCTTTAATCGTCAGCTCGAATTACGAAATAAATTTTTTGTCGGCTTTTAAGTTCATTAACACGAACTAATTTGCCTTTATAAGATGTGTGTGGACACAAGATGCAACACACGGCTTACGATTAATTCTGGAGAAGACACATATATTGCCTTCGTCGACTTAGAAAAAACATTTTGTAGGGTAGATTGGTGACAGCTTTTTTAAAATGTTTGGCGCGATTGGCATAGAGTGTAAAGAAAGAAGAGTACTGCACAGACCGTGCAGAGAAGAGGTGGCTGTGATAAGACGTGGCGAACATGAAAGAGGAAGCCACCGTTGAGGGGGCTTCACGACAAGGCTGCTGAACTCACCTCTGTGAGTTCATTTTAAGCAAACAGATATATTGATTTTTCCTGGTAATATCACAGTGTTAAGTGAAGGTACGGACTAATTAGAAGCGATGCTGTTCCAGATGAAAATTGCCCTCAGCTCTTCCCCCAAGGTCAAAATTCACGAAGCTAAAACAAAAATCTTACTGGTGAGTAGTCAGAACACCGTTTCTCAATGCTCACAACAGTCAGCGATTGGAGGTCGTGGAATGCTTCACCTACCTAGGGAGTAAAATGACATCAGATGGAAGATCAGAGAAGAATGTTACAATTCGAATCTACCAGACAAAGGCTGCTTTCAACAAGTGAAGAAACCTTTGCACATTCAGTTGCACTGAAGAAACATCTCAAGAAATATCGCCAAAAGACTACTGTTTGGAGTGTGCTGTTGCAAGGGAGTGAAACACGAACACTCGGAGAAGCAGACAAATCTGAATAACAGTCTTAGAAACGTGGTGCTACCGCAGAATGCTGAAGATTGGCTTGTCCAACACAGAAGGGACACATGGGTCGACCATCTGCTGAGGGATGTCGGTCTCATTAAAACTATCATTGTAGGGAAAGTAGAGGGGAAGATCTTAAGAGGGAGACCAAGACTGAGAAACATCAACTACATCATGGAGAACACCAGCTGCATCATCTGTACGGCTCTCAAGAGGAAGGCCGAAAACAGATGAGCATTGCGAGCTGCCGTCAAACAGACTGGTGGTTTAAGACCTAAGGAGAAAACGTACGAGTACATGTCTCCTGTCGTGGTACTGGTACATAGTGAAATTGTAACAACAACGACGTTGTACTATTGTACATATAAATAATTTTTTTTCATCTGAGTTTTCGTTAAACTTGAGTAATTGATGTTCTGATTTCATTTGTTTTTTGTTTCATGTCATTGTGTAAAGAAAACTGTAAACAAATTTCAATGTGAATATTAATGTTTATGTCAAATGTCAAGCAATATTGTAAAAGAATTGAAATGTAACAAATGTTGAGACTGCTGTAAGATGTTTAAAATTGTAACTGTGCGTCTGGTCCATTTGTAGGCATTGTGTTAGGATATGTAGAATGCAAAACCTCGGGTGAATGCCCTGTCTGTAAGGGAGCGGTAAAAGGTGGATGGCAGGCGAGCGCGGGAAAAGGCGCGCGCGCACTGCACGGCACAACGGGCTCAGCAGCAGCAGTTGGAGTCTGGCACTGGTCTGAGCAACACCTTCTGGAGCGAGGAGGCTCTCCTGGAAGACGTAGTTTCGCTGAGCCTCGGGTATGCCGTTCCAAATCCCACACTGCACGGCACAACGGGCTCAGCAGCAGTAGCTGGAGTCTGGCACTGGTCTGAGCAACACCTTCTGGAGCGAGGAGGCTCTCCTGGAAGACGTAGTTCGCTGAGCCTCGGGTATGCCGTTCCAAATCCCACACAGCATGGCACAACGGGCTCAGCAGCAGTAGCTGGAGTCTGGCACTGGTCTGAGCAACACCTTCTGGAGCGAGGAGGCTCTCCTGGAAGACGTAGTTCGCTGAGCCTCGGGTATGCCGTTCCAAATCCCACACAGCATGGCACAACGGGCTCAGCAGCAGTAGCTGGAGTCTGGCACTGGTCTGAGCAACACCTTCTGGAGCGAGGAGGCTCTCCTGGAAGACGTAGTTTCGCTGAGCCTCGGGTATGCCGTTCCAAATCCCACACTGCATGGCAAAACGGGCTCAGCAGCAGCAGCTGGAGTCTGGCACTGGTCTGAGCAACACCTTCTGGAGCGAGGAGGCTCTCCTGGAAGACGTAGTTCGCTGAGCCTCGGGTATGCCGTTCCAAATCCCACACAGCATGGCACAACGGGCTCAGCAGCAGTAGCTGGAGTCTGGCACTGGTCTGAGCAACACCTTCTGGAGCGAGGAGGCTCTCCTGGAAGAAGTAGTTCGCTGAGCCTCGGGTATGCCGTTCCAAATCCCACACAGCATGGCACAACGGGCTCAGCAGCAGTAGCTGGAGTCTGGCACTGGTCTGAGCAACACCTTCTGGAGCGAGGAGGCTCTCCTGGAAGACGTAGTTCGCTGAGCCTCGGGTATGCCGTTCCAAATCCCACACAGCATGGCACAACGGGCTCAGCAGCAGTAGCTGGAGTCTGGCACTGGTCTGAGCAACACCTTCTGGAGCGAGGAGGCTCTCCTGGAAGACGTAGTTTCGCTGAGCCTCGGGTATGCCGTTCCAAATCCCACACTGCACGGCACAACGGGCTCAGCAGCAGTAGCTGGAGTCTGGCACTGGTCTGAGCAACACCTTCTGGAGCGAGGAGGCTCTCCTGGAAGACGTAGTTCGCTGAGCCTCGGGTATGCCGTTCCAAATCCCACACAGCATGGCACAACGGGCTCAGCAGCAGTAGCTGGAGTCTGGCACTGGTCTGAGCAACACCTTCTGGAGCGAGGAGGCTCTCCTGGAAGACGTAGTTTCGCTGAGCCTCGGGTATGCCATTCCAAATCCCACAGTGCACGGCACAACGGGCTCAGCAGCAGCAGCTGGAGTCTGGCACTGGTCTGAGCAACACCTTCTGGAGCGAGGAGGCTCTCCTGGAAGACGTAGTTTCGCGGAGCCTCGGGTATGCCGTTCCAAATCCCACACAGCATGGCAAAATTCCATAGGCACTAAATGGAAAAGTATTGCGACGCTAAGAAGAACTAAAGTGCCGATACGTCAAGAACCATAGCTGCGGTTGTATGTGTGCTCTGTGCCTCATCATCTCGCCGCTCGCCAACCGCCGCATCGATAAAAGCAGGTTGAAACTTTTAGTACTGTATTCGTATGGACCATAGAGTGAACTGTTCAGTAATAACCTAAATTTTACCAGAACTTTCCCCTCATTTAATTATCCTCACAACTAACCGAGACAGGGTCCTTTCCAAATGTTGTGCAATCCGAGTGTCCCGAAATGAAAAATTAAATTTTGTGTTAATAATAATTACTTGCAGACCTAGTTATGTTAGAATGGTGTTTAAAGAACTGTTTTGTTAATGAACCAGTAAACGAATAACGAAGGTCTAACGAAGTTGAAAGATAACTTTAATATTGATACAGTAATGAAGTTTAATTATTTCGAGACAGATATAAAGGTGTTTAAATGAGAAGTAAATAAGATAAAAAGAGTAGTAACTCATATACTGGAAATCTTGAACGCATGGTAATTTCAGTAATCAACTTTTTTAATATAGTAATCATAACAGTTGCAGCCCCCCCCCCCCCCCTTTTTATTCATTTGAATTCTGAACTGTTCTAAATTGGTTTGACCAGCAAAAGTTAAAGTCAATATAAAAGTCAAAATTTATCAGTGTTTTATCTTTATCAAAATTGACATTTTGTGTGTGGCTCGAAAGTGCTATTTCTAGGGTAACCTATGCCCGATTTTAATCAGATCAATAGACGGTACGAAGTTTTGTAGTATACATTATAGTGTAGTGTTATGTAATCATCGTTTTTCCATATCAGTAGAGAACGTGAAACTATCAGTTCAATAGTGTTTTCTGGCTCTAAAATTTTACTATATTATGTAGTGTTACTAAGTGTTGTTTTGCTTGAATATACAGCAACTTGTACAGGGAAGAAGCTCAGTTAATGCCTAATTAGGCTGGCGACCGTATTGTTATTAAATTGGTAGCCTCTTCAGTGTTGCTTTTGGTCCATACTGACGTGTAACTGCATTTTGGACTTTCTTGACGGATCATTGTTATTACAGGGTGGGTGTAAGTATGATTTGCCACCATTCAGGTACACGCGGTCGATGTCTATACGAAAATCCTGTCTCGTAAGGTGAACCCCGCTCACTTACCATAGTACAGGCTTTAACGAATACTGTGTGCCCCTCCCCCTCTCGCACGTTACAAAATCACCGGGCCATAGTACCATATAACATCAATAGAGGAAGCAAAACCGAATGGCCCAGTCCATAGGTAAAGAGGATTGAGCGAAAATAGGTGTGGAAGATGTCAGCCTTTTGTGAAATCGAACTCACTTCAATCAATATTCCGTTAAGCATGCTTTTAAAAGTCTTGGCGAGTATCAGATTGAAGTGCTACAAATCTGAGTAGTTGTCACTGGGAATCTGACACGAAGAAGCGCGGATCTCAGAGACGAGTGAATTCCTATCAGCTCCCCAGCTAAAATCGACAGTCAGAAGAATATATTGTAGAAGTTGACAGGAACCTCCGGGGATTCCATTGCAACAGTATTCAGATTATCAGCTTTAGCTCTTCCATACCCATTAGCAGATACTGCTGTTCCACCTGAATGAACAGCGCACGCACAAACATAATTGATACACATCTCATTGAAGCAATGCACCTCATCACAGGGTGTATTCGTCCCACAAAGTGGTTGTCAGTAATATTCCACTACTATGCATAAGAAGATCACAGTCATAGCTGGTGTTACGTAGTTTTCTGTGAAACTGTCACGCAACAAATTTCAGAGGAATTTTATGCTCACTCCCATGATCAAATAGTCGATCTCTGGCACTGCATACTAAATTTATTAAATATTGAGTACCGCCAGTCGTTACGTCTATTTTATTACCTTCTTTTGACTTCTGCCTTTAGTAGGATGAAGAGACTGCGCAGTTGAGAGCCTACGAACTGGTTACCAAAAGACGAGAGTCTCAAAACTACTCATGGTACGAGGCAGGATATCCGTTCATCTCACCCAGCCCCGCATTCCTGGTGGTAGGTGGGACAACTACCTCGCAGGAAAAAAAAACACAGCGTCGTTCAAAGAAGCCCTTTAGGAAGGTAAAAAGGATCTAGCCAGGTGCCGTTTTCCAGAGGACAGCATGTAAATCTCCGCTACCCCAGGAGCAACGCCACAAAATAACGTTCGGTTTAAAGTTCAGATTCTAATGTTATGATTGGTTTTTGCTGTTATTTTCCGCGGAGTACGCGCTTTCTCGTCTGTGCCCACGTGTCGGGCGTCTCTTAAGTCTGTTTCTAAACTGTACCACGGAGTGGGGGAGATCTTAGATCTTCTGCCTGCGTCACCGTTCCACCGCTCTGTTGGTTAAACGTAGCGTAAATCCACAACAGCAGGAGATTGTTTAACATCTTTGCTTGAGTTTTATTGGACGGAACTCGCTATATCTGCCACCATTGGTCGATGACAGCCGGTTCTGGCAGAGACAGCAAAGTTGCAGAGTGTTAACACCGAAGACATTAGCTGCTTGAAGATGCAGGATTGAGAAGCCACGAGGAGGTCGTGGGGAAAAGACTTGTCGCTGGGCGACTGATGAGACGAGCCTTCCGGTTGCACAGGACGACGTCTCCACACGTCTGAGCACACAGTCTCCAGCCGCTAGCACTGCCGCCTTCCGTGTTATGCTACGAGTTCGGTATGGCGGGCCATCACTGCGATCACTCATTGCGTAGGGGCGTGATATTTGTTTATTCCCGTCAGGAGCCGGCGATTCCATTTTAATGCTAGGTAGCCAGCTAGTTCACTTTCTGTATCCTCTTCGACGATCTTACTGGTGTTCCAACATATTTTGTCATATTCGTCCTACAATTTACTGACCATGCTTATAGCCACTGGCTATCGTCGTGTATTATTCACATAACTTTGCTGTTATTGTGCCCACCCTCCTATACCATGGTCCAAGTTTATCATTAGACTTCCTTTATCCCAGTATTAAATGCTCAATCTTTTTTATCTCTCAAGGGTAGACCACGACGTTGGGATTATAGATTTACTTCAAACTTTGTACATCTTTAGTAGGCCATTAAAACAATATAATGTGCAAATAGTAAAGCGCACTACTCTGGCAACTCCGGGAAAATCGCAAGAGAAGTTTGACGCGTCTGTTACGAGGCGTATGTGTCCGTGCGTAGCGGCGGACTCTACAGTTCATGGTGGTCCAGGGGTGACGCCGGCAAGGGAGTTCAGCTTGCTGGGTCAGAGGGCTGGCTACTCTCTGCAATAAAAAAATAAAAAATAAAAAACTGGATAAATGAATCGACGGTCAACTTGAAGCGATGTCGTGTGACGTCCGCCCTGACGAAAAGTGACAAACAATTGCGAACAAAATGAAACGAAGTGAAAAAAAGAGTGTGAGATTAGCGTTCGAGCTCCCTGAGACGCACGTGTAGGTAGCGACCGTTCGGCTCACGCTTACATTAAATTTATAATCTATACTAATGGAAGAAAGAGAAATTTTTTAAAATGTCAACGAGGTGTTTTTGCCTTACAAACTCTGAATATTGCTTGCAAATGCGGGAAAACTTTATTCATTCGATGTATCAGACGCTGCTTCATTTTATGTTTTCCATGACCGTGCGACAAATACCATCCTGCGACGTGTGATGTCGAGAGCACATCCGACGAGTAATTGTACATTACTCTTGTGGTCTGGCACGTTGTGACTTGGTATATTACTGAATAACGTCATTCGCACAATTATTTATCGAAGTTTCACTTGGGCTTTCCAAACCTGCCCCCCGTCATTGAAAATTTAATTAAAAATAGTAAATAGTCAAATAACATGAAATTCACTACAACTTTACGAAGACACATTTTGGTTTTTCCAGTATATTACCTCTCAAATGGCACATAAATTAAATAAGGTGACAAGTGACAAAAAAAGCAAGTTTTATCATGATGTCCCCTCTACGACTCTCTTTCAATATGCGAACGCTAATCTCTTGACCACATTGACTTCGCATTCGGGAGGACGACGATTCAAACCCGTCTCCGGCCATCATGATTTAGGTTTTCTGTGATTTCCCTAAATCGTTTGAGGCAAATACCGGAATGGTTCCTTTGAAAGGGCACGGGCGATTTCCTTCCCCATCCTTCCTTAAGCCAAGCTTGTGCTCCGTCTCTAATGACCTCGCCGTCGACGGGACGTTAAACACTAATCTCCTCCTTCACATTGACTTCGTACCGCCAGCTCCTTCGCACTAACACATCAGGTACATAAATGACGCGAAAAACTTCTCTTGCGATTTTCTCGGAATTTCCAGAGTAGTGCATCTTACAACTTGCACGTAATGTTTTTTTAATGGCCTGGTAAAGGGGTACAAAGTTTGAAGTAAATCTGTGGTCCCAGCGTCGTTGTCAGTGGGTGTGTTTCTCTTTTCGATAGTAAACCTGACTGCTATAGTGACCACTTGTTTCTGTTATCGATCAGATTATCCCTCCTCTCACTAACATCCCTATGTATACCTATGGTACTCATACTGTTATGCTTCATTAGGGCACCTCTATTAATTATCATTTAGTAAGACTTCGGCTGTGTAACATTCTCATTTCCTAGAATTAATTTACATAATCACATGAGGTGCTCCAGTTCCTTGTAGGTCACCAGAGATCGGACTACAGCACGTTGGGTTATGCTAAGCAGCACAACCAACCACTCACGCTTCCAAGAATAATAATAAAAAGAAAAAAAAAACCAGAATTCCCAGCCAAGGGGGTAGCCGTGCTGTCTGGGCCGCCTTGTCACGGCCCGCCCGGCTCCCCCCGTCGGACGTTGGAGTCCTCCGTCTGGCATCGGTGTGTGTGTGTGTGTCGTCCCTAGCGTAAGATACTTTAAGTTAGATTAAGTAGTGTCTAAGCTTAGAGACCTATGACCTCAGCAGTTTGCTCTCATAAGACCTTACCACAAATTTCCAAACTTTCCAGAATTGCCAAGTCACACCCAAACTCTATTTTCAGATTGCCATCGATTTATAAAACCATTGTGGTGCACCGCAATCAGTCTGCAGTACAGTCGGTTCAACGAGCAAGATGCCTGGAACCATCAATGGCAGGAGCAAATTTCCTTGATGCATCATCAGCTAATTAAAACTCCCTGGGAGCGACTAGCAGCTGACGACCCTGTTGCATACTGAACTGGATAAGAACAGACCAGGGCAGACATGAAGCATTGCTACACCAGTGGCTACGGTAGTCCTCTCGTGAGTGTGATTGCGGCGTAGAGCACCACACCGTACATCAAGTAACGTTCAAATGTATCGTCAGAGCGACCGAGACCTGTAAACAATGGTAGGGGCTGTCGACGAGGAACCCAGTTATTGCATGTAAAACACAGTAAGCGATACGCTTTGTTCGTGCTAGTTGACACTTCCCCGGAAAACGGACATTCGCCAGCTCTATCTCTAGTTCAGATTCTCACTAATGGCAATTTTGTCAGGATGTGAGTACGTAAACAGCGGAAGTGCCAAAAACGTGACTGCCCGCAGTAGTAACGTGTGGTGTTAAGGCCAGGCGTTTTGTACGCCAGAGGACGATGTGGATAACTGCGTCTCAAATAATGATCCGCAGTATGTTCTTGAACGCAAATGAACTCCAAAAGTTGTTGCTAATCAGGAAAATATTTCAAACTGTTCAAATGGCTCTGAGCACTATGGGACTTAACATCTGTGGTCATCAGTCCCCTAGAACTTAGAACTACTTAAACCTAACTAACCTAAGGACATCACAACATTCATGGTCGAGGCTGAATTCGAACCTGCTACGGTAGCGGTCGCGCGGTTCCAGACTGAAGTGCCTAGAACCGCTCGGCCACAACGGCCGGCTGGTAAATTTTCAAGCAAGTAAACAGCTGTAGGCTGCTTCCCTTACCGTGCTTCGTGTGAATTTGCTTGACAGTGTAATATGGAACTGTTAAGGTTCATCCTTAACATTGTTTACACACTGTACTAAGGTGACAGTAAAATTAATTTTAAATGGTCCTAAATCATAAATTAATGTATCGATAGTGTTATACTTTATTACAGCAAAAATTGGTAACGCATATCTTTATATCATAAAGCTTGACAGTTTTTGAACATTTAAAATTTTTGTTTTTGAAAGGTTTCGCAGTAATTTTGTGTTAACGCACCCACAATCGGATGTGAATGCTAATTCATGTTAACACTTTACCGTCCGCACGTCTCGTACAAATTTATTCGCTTGCCGCCGGCAGCTCTAATTCGGATTGCTGGGCTTGTCGCCGTCCGCTTGTCACCTTTCTGCTGATGGCAAGCTTCAAACACATTGACTTTTGCGCTCTTTAATTTTTCCGGAAATCATCTATTTTGCCGTATCGTTCCACAAACTCGGATTTTCTTTTCGAGTAACTTCTCTGCAAGTTCTACACTGTTATAACCATTATCCATGTCGAGGTGATTCCACATTCCATAAGAAGGGCACAATACTTTAATCACTGTTTTTGCTAAAGGTAGTCCAGCGCCGAAATACATCTTGAATGAGGAAATGTATCCCGTACTCGAATCACACAGCGAGCGAATGAGCATGCCATATTTCGTAATTTTCGACGGACTGTAAACTTTAAAATTTAACTGTCCACACCACGATATCATTCCTTCTTCAATTGAGATGTTTAGACTTAGATTAAACGTTTCCTTAAACTTTTTGGAAAGATAATCAGTTACGAAATGCACTTTGAAAAGCCGGTCGACATTATCCGGTTTCTGTGGCCGAGCGGTTCTAGGCGCTTCGGTCCGAAACCGCGCTGCTGCTGCTGCTGTCGGAGGTTCGAATCCTGCCTTGGGCATGGATGTGTGTGATGTCCTTAGGTAAGTTAGGTTTAAGTAGTTCTAAGTCTAAGGGACTGATGACCTCAGATGTTAATTCCCGTAGTGCTTAGAGCCATTTGAACCATTATCCGGTTTATTGTTGTTTTCGGGAAAATGTAAAAATGATAATATTTGTCTGAATCCGTTACGGGACATCGTTTTGCGAAATATCGGTGTGTCCATCAACAATTTTTTAAAATTCCCATAAGGATAGCAAGTCCAAACGATTTTTAAGTGTGGGCCCCTTAACGTCGACAGATCTGGCATTTTTTTTTATCCAGTTTCCTTCTATTGCCTGTAATACATGTTGGTTTCGTTGCTAATATATTCAGATACATCGTTCCCAATATATAATTCTACGATATCCACGATGCTCTGTGTATCTTTGGGAAATATGTGTGGACCCGGAGATCCTCCAAATGTTCAAACGTGTGTTAAATGTTATGGGACTTAACTGCTAAGGTCATCAGTCCCTAAGCTTACACACTACTTAACCTAAATTATCCTAAGGCCAAACACACACACCCATGCCCGAGGGAGGACTCGAACCTCCGCCGGGACCAGCCGCACAGCGCATGACTGCAGCGCCTCAGACCGCTCAGCTAATCCCGCGCGGCCCCTGAGATCCTTAAAATTTATTATTGGTGCTCAGTAAATCATAGTCTTTCTTCTTCGTCCGATTCATCCGAAACAGTTGGTAACTGTAGCGTTCGCCGAATGCATCTTGGACGTATTTCACTATCTTCCGACTATTGTGCTTCACTTTCATTTTTTTGGTATCCAATGTCCTCTTCCCAATCGGCCGAGTCGCCCGGAACGCCAGACAAGACGTCCGCGCATTCATCGTAAATAATCGTATCGTGTCTTTTGTCTGCCATGATTAAAGTGCACGAGTACTTATAAAAACAAAAACACTTGTTGACGTGTGTAACTTATTGTTACCCAAACAGAACACCAACAGAATGAAAAAGATACGTAAGTGCTGCCACCGCCCACTGCGTGATGCTACGCTCGCGACACCCCTGTGGTGTCGCCGGACGGCAAAGTTTTAAAAGCACTGTTTAAATGTAAACAACATTAATTACCCATTTATGTGTTGTTAAGAATAAAGTTTTCGATAGAATTAACAATTTTGGAAATGTGTAGTTACCCGATAAATATTGTCTAGTACCTTCCGCCGCGGAAGTCGAACACGTGCCAGATCAAATGGACGTGGTCAGCCCATAGAGGGCTCCACGTCCGCGGCGGTTCTTCAGCGCAGCAGCTGTCACGCAGCGAGGGCGCCACCGCTACACCACGTGCAGACAGCGGCCAATAGCCGCTCCCTCCGGTTTCGCATATAGGGACCCGCTCTGCCCTAGTCCAGAACGCACCTCCCCTTATCTCCTTCACCGCACTGACAATCCCCTTCCCCTGGCCCGAGGCGGGGTCGCCATAGGTCACCTCCGGCATCTCCCTGTCTGGCCACAACTCCACCTCAATGACCCGACCGAACACCTTCTCCTCAGCCTATTTTTCCCTCCCTCACCGTCACCTGTGCCACTATCTATATCCGCCCTGCAGCTCCTCTCCCCTTTGACTTCATTTCCCATGTTGACCATACCTTCTGCACCTATGTGATCGCCGCTGACCTCAACATCCACAGCCGTGACCCTGCCACCCTTCGGCGGTGGCGTCAGTTCCTTGCCACCCTCCATGGTGACCTTGTTCATCTCCCACAGCACACCCATCTTGAAAGTAACTCCACCCCCGATGTTATCCTTGCTTCCCCCAACCTCCTTGGTCGCATCGCCGTTGATGTCCTCGATCCTCTCGGTAGTGACCATTTTCCCGTTCTTTTCACCATCTCCTCTACCCGTCCCGCCACTGCAGCCACCTGCCCAGCTGCCCCTCCAAAGTCTGTCCATGACTACCACAGTGCCAATTGGGATGCCTACCGGGAATCCATTGCCTTACAGGTCGAATGCCAGCCCCTCTCATTTCACCACAATGATGACATCAACCATGCCTCTTCCTTCCTTCAGAAGACCATCACTGACGATGTGGAGGCTCATGTCCCTGCCAAACTCATCCATCCTCACCACCCTACGCTTCCTCCACAGGCCGTCCTTCTTCTGCGTGAATCCCGCATGCTCTACCGCTCCTTCCTCCGCACTCGTGACCGGGGTACTCTCACCCGCCACCGGCAATTACAGCGACATATCTGGAACCTCCTTACAGCAAAGAAACGCCGGGACTGGCACCAGACATGCACACGCCTCAACTCCACCCTCTCTGTCAACTCCTCCAAGTACTGGTCAGCCTTCCACCGCCTTACTGGTAGCCATCCCCCCCCCCGCATTACCCCATCCTCCGTGACAATCGACCCTTTCCTGACAACCTCAGTAACGCTAACCATTTTGCTTCCCACCCATCCGAGGTCTTCTCCATTCCTGACGATCCCCATTTTGATTATTCCCTCTTCCCCACCAGCCTTGACCGCACTGACACCTCTGTTCTCCCGCTCGCCCTTACCTTCCAGTACTTGGATCAGTTACCCCACTCAGACATCAACACTCACGTCACCGCACGAAACCTCACACTTGTCCTCTGCTCCAAACGCAACAGCGCTCCTGGTTGTAATGGTGTCACCTATCATCACCTCAAGAAATCCCCTCCATCTTTCCTGTCTGTCCTTGCTACCCTGTACAATGTCCTCCTCTCCACTGGATTTTACTCCAACCTGTGGAAGACTTCCCATGTCCTGCTGTTCCCTAAACCTAACAAACCCCCAATGCCTCTTCCTATCGTCCAATCTGCCTTACCTCCATGTTCAGTAAGGTCTTCGAGGCCATCCTTTCTCGCCGTATTCACCGCCACTTTAACCAGCACCGCCTCCTTCCTCTTACCCAATGTGGCTTCCGGCCTTCCTTCTCCGCCGATGACCAGCTCCTTAACCTTACCAATCTTCTTTCCCTCCAACTTACATCCCGTCGCTCCGCTATCTTTGTTTCCCTTGATCTCCAGAACGCCTATGACTGTGTCTGGCATCCTGGGCTCCTCTTCAAACTTCATACCTATGCTCTCCCCATCAACTTCGTCCATCTCGTTGCTTCCTTCCTCTCCAATCGTCCCTCCTATGTGACTATCCACAATTCCACCTCCCGTACTTTCTACCCCTCTGCTGGCGTGCCCCAAGGTACTGTCCTTTCCTCTCTCATCTATCTCCTGTACACTGCTGATATGCCCAAACCTCCCCCTCCTGTTCATCTACTCCAGTTCGCTGATGACACCGCCTTCCTAGCCCTTTATCTTACCCTTCAATGGTGCCAACGTACCCTCCAAACCCACCTTGACAAATTCACCACTTGGTGCAACCAGTGGTTCCTCCGTGTTAATCCCTCCAAGACCCAGGCGATCATCATAGGCCGCACCACCCGCTCCTGCCACCTCCATGATTTCTACCTAACCATTTATGGCCGTCCTATCCACCTCACTTCTACCCTCAAATACCTTGGCCAGACACTCAACCGCCACCTCACCTGGACTCCCCATCTTCTTACCATCCAAAGCAAAACTCACAACCGCCTCTGCCTCCTGATACTCCTGTCCGGGCGGACGTGGCGTCTTCATCCTTCCACCATCCTTCACATCTACAAATCTTTGATCCGCCCCATCCTCTGTTATGCCAGCGTCGCTTGGATTTCTGCCCCTCCCCAGTTCTATAAAGCCCTCCAAATCCTCGAACGCCATGCACTCCACCTCACCTTCCGCAACTGCCTTCCATCCCCCACACACATCCTCTACAACCTAATCCCCTTACCCCACCTTCTCCTTTTCCTTGAACACATCCGCACACTATATATTGTCCGCCGCCTTGATCCCCCTCACCCCCTGGTTTCTCCCATCCTCTCCACCTCAACCAGTTGTTGCGCCTTTACCATTGTGTCATTGTGTCCCACCCGCTCTCCCTCTCCACATCCTCCATCCCCTTTCCCAACACATTTTCCATCCTCTACACCCCCCCCCCCCCCGATGATGAGTTTCGCCCTGAAATCTACCCTACCTACCAACTCTAACCCCATCTTCGTGTCTCCTCCTCAGGGCTCCCTCTCCTCCCCCTCCCTCCTCCTGAGTGGCTTCCCCACCTACCCCCTCCATCTCTTGTGCCTCCTTTCAGTGTCTCTGCGATCCCTCCTTCCCTGTCTTCCCTCTTCCTCTCCCACCCCATGTGTCTCCTGCCTCTTCGTGAACCCAGTGATGCCCCTCTTCTCTTCATCCCGCCGCTTCCCCAGATGCCCCATGCTCTCCCCTCCTTTTCCATCCTCTCTGACCTTTGACCTCGGCAGGTCCCTCCTAGCAGTTTTATTCCTCATCGTGTGTGCTCCAAGTGGGTTTTAAGTGTGTTGTTCCAGAGTGTTTTTACTACTGTGGCCGACTTTTAACCTGTGCCTGTGCATTCAGTGTCTTTTCTGTGTTTTAAGAATCGCCAACTGCGTTTTTAACTTTCTGGTGACTTTTTTACCTGTCCCCCATGAACGTCTCCAAGTCACTGTATATGGTACCTCCATTTTCTCCCCTTACTCTGTTTTATGTTCCCTTTTTTATCTCCTTATGTATGTGTCATTTTATTCTTGCTTTAGTTGTAGTGTCACTCGGCTGAAGACCGGCGGATTGTGCCGCTGAGAGCCCTCCCCTGCCAATATGGGGCAGGGGAATGACATCACAATAAAGAAAAAAAAACTAGTCCAGCAGTCTGGCACTCTGGTACTCTCGATTGCGTCTCTAACTCGGCGGTACTGCGTTCTGGTCGTTGCTTGTTGTTGACATTTACCTGTCTCTCGTTCCGTGTGGATTTGCTGTTGATGTTTGGTGTTGCGGTTTCTACAAGCCTCCGTTGCTTATCTCTTCCTTGTTGTGTCGGTCTTAGTCAGTCGATGTCGGTTGTTGTTGGTCTGTCGTCCGACTTGTCCTGTGTTTACCCAGTGGTGCGTGCTCCACCGCCGGCGGCTTCCCCACCTGGCGGTTCCGATCCGCAAACCCAAGGCGTTCCCATTGTTGGTTTTGGTTACTACATTTTGGAAAGAAAGACTTACATAAATTTAAAAAAATTGTAATGGATATACTTGAAATATCTCATTTGTGGGCTTTTATTCTAACTTTACTACACAATTTCTCTAAACAACCTACCTGCTGCACAGCACTTAGTGCTAATCAGGTATTCAGTTTGTCTACAGAAGCTTCTGACTGGATTTCAAAGTTGTGGAAATGCAAATGAGCGTTTGGTGCCATTGGCCGGGAGCCCTCTTGCGGGACAGGTCCGGATGCCTCGGTGCAGGTCTTATTACATTCGACGCCACATTGGGCGACGTGCGCGCCAGTTGGCGATGAAATGATGATGAAGACAGCACAGCACCAAGTCCCCGAGCAGAGAAAATCCCCAACCCAGTGGGGAATCGAACCTGGGCCCGTAGGACAGCAATCCATCATGCTGACCACTCAGCTGTTGGGGCGGACATCAAACCTGTAGTTAGGGCTATGAAACCGTTATGAACTTCAGGTTGTATGTGTTTATGCAGAAATGCCTACACTTATGGCAAATAAATGTTATACGCTTGTAAGTAGGCTGTTTAGGTTTTTTTATTGGTAACGCCAGGTAGCGCTCTGTATGAAGATCACTGGCTGTGCTGCGTGAAGTCTGTGGCTGGTTGCCATTGTTGTAATACTCGCCATTGTAGCGTTGTGCAGATGGATGTGAAGAGCGCTTAGCGTTGCGCAGTTGGAGGTAAGCCGCCAGCAGTGGTGGATGTGGGGAGAGAGATGGCGGACTTTTAAAATTTGTAAGAATGGATGTCATGAACTGCTATATACATTATGACTTTTGAACACTAGTAAGGTAAATACATTGTCTGTTCTCTATTAAAATCTTTCACTTGCTAACTATGCCTATCAGTAGTTAGTGCCTTCCGTAGTTGGAATCTTTTATTTAGCTGGCAGTAGTGGCGCTTGCTGTATTGCAGTAGTTCGAGTAACCAAGATTTTTGTGAGGTAAGTGATTTTTGAAACGTATAGGTTAATGTTAGTCACGGCCATTATTTTGTAGTGATTTTTGAAAGTCAGATTGCATTGCGCTAAAAAACATTGTGTGTCAGTTTAAGCACAGCGATGTATCTTTTTTCTAAGGGGACGTTTCATATGTCGACGCTCAGCCGAGGATACCTCACTGGAATCTTCTAATTTCTTTCTTGTAGTTTCTGTAATTAGTGTAGATCGTGTTTATTGCTAGCGCGTAATTGTAGAGAGAATCTCCTTTCTAGTTGTAGTCTTTCATTGTTGTACAGTAAAACAGTTGTGGCATGCATGTAGATTTGCACCAAGTATTTCACAGCTGCGCTTGCAATTAACTAGATGTTATTTTCAGTGCTACGTTAATGTGTTCTCTTATTTTGCTCTTCAAATTGTGGTTTTCTGTGTTGTCTTGTGAAATACTGTGACAATAATGGCGTGTGAAAAACGTAATACTAGGCTCCAAAGTAAACTGAGAAATGGCAGTGAAGACGAAAGCAGTATGTTAGCGCTACCATGTAATTAATTAACTAATGTTCAAAGTAGGAATTTGGTAATAGTGCGTAGGGAAATGGAGCGGGCTGCAAATAATGGTGTAGGAAGTGAAACAATTAGTGAACAGGGAAGCATTATCGATCGATCGGTCGGCAACAGCTCGCGTCAGGAATCCGAAATGACAGGACACAATCTAGGAAATACTGTACATTCAGGTTTTGCGTCCTCACCGTTTTCTCAAATAAGTCAAGACACATTTTCTGCTTGTCAAATTGTGAATGTTGCCGGTGCAAATGCACTGCCGAAAAGCATAGAGGAACAGATTCCAGACACTAATACATTATTATTGTAATTAATGCAACAAATGAAACAACAACAGAGACTAACACAGCAACAGTTAGACACAATGGAACAAAATCTTCAAAAGTTATACACAGTGGAACAAAATCAGAGACAAACACAGCAAAAGCTTCAAAAGTTAGACGCAATGGAACAAAATCTTCGGAAGTTAGACACCACACGTGAAGATTTAACTACTGAGTTACATAACATTGAATCGAAACGTCAAAAAATCTGTAATGACGTAAAAACACAAATTTGTGAGCATTTTTAAACTATTTTTTCGCGGCATGAAAATGCAATACAGAATCACGAAGCAGCCATAAAAGAACTGCAAATTATTGTTCGTGAAAATCGGCACACCTTGCAAGCTAAAATGGACTCAGTTGCATCCACCGATTCGGTTACGCAACTTGCAAGAACTCAGGAAAACTTAAAGGTCACAGTAGATTCGATTTCAACACAAATGGACACTCTGAAACTTGATTCAGAAAAACACACTGAGGAAATGTGTTCACTATCAGAGAAAGTAGCCGAACTTTCGAATCAGTTCACTAATTTATCTGTAAAGGTAGATGATGATCTGAATGACACAAGACTTGTAGCCATCACTGACACAGAAGAGTATGAACAAATTAAGAAATTCAAACAAAATCAGAATCAAATTAATACGCTGTACAAAAGAGAAATCCGGGAAGTACAAGATCAGTTGACACAGGTAATACAAAAATTACATATTTCAGAGGACACTCGCGCTCCAATACGTGAAGAGGAACTTAGATATACGGGAAAGCCACAAAATAATAACACAGGGCATTTCGGAAATCATGAAAGAAATTTGCAAGGTGCACCGAATTTTGAGATGGAACCGCCGACACGACGTAACAATGACCGATATGCTACTCACCAACACGATGATTTTGACTATAAGCTGTTCATTACTGCACGTAAATTCAAAGCATTTAAGAATACTGGCAACGACATTCATCCACAATCGTGGCTCCATCAATTCTCTCATCGTTTTCCTCCCAACTGGTCATTAGAGCACAGATTAGAATTTATATGCGGCTACTTCGAGAATGAACCAGCTGTAAGAATGCGATCAGTCATTCACGATTGTCACAGTGAAGGAGAATTTTACCATGCCTTCCTCTCAGCATATTGGTCTCAAGCCACACAAGACCGAGTAAAACATGGCATCATAATGATGAAACATTTCGAACAATCTGAATTTTCCAGTCTTGTGAAATATTTTGAAGAGATGTTGCACAAGAATCAGTACCTGTCAAACCCATACAGCCCCTCAGAACTCATCCGCATTTGCTTACTCAAATTACCTGAACATTTACGGCATATTATTTTGGCAGGACGTTGCAAAGACGACATTGAAGCTTTTCAGGGATTCTTACGAGAATTAGATATTGACACTGACAATCGCGAAACGCAAAAACAGGAACAAAAGAAATGCAGGTAACATCTGTCACAATTCCGCGATGACAGAAATAATACACGACAAGGCTATTCTTACAACGCAAATCGTGACCAAAGCAGACACCACACGTATGACAATCATTGGCAGAGTAAAAATAATTACAGAGAACGATCGCATTTCCGTAGTAATGAATATGACAGAGACAATCAGAGAAACCGACAAAATGGGAACCAACATAATTATTATCAAGTGAGACAGAACAATTTCAGACGCAACGGTCCACCGCGCAGTTACGATTCTGGGAGAAATTCTCCACCACATAACCGACTTGAAAGAAATTATGGAATCTACCGACATGACGACAGACGATATAATCGTAACGACAGACCTGAATTTCATCAGAACTGGCGGCATTCAAAGAGAGCAGAGCACTCTCGACAAGGTGAATTTGTAGAAGTTAGGTCTACTAAACCCAATAACGACGCGCGCCAACAAAGAGACAGACAATGACTCACACATCAGGGAGCCACGTGCGCCGGCTGGCTCAGAGAAAAATAACATAGACACTAACCTTGAGAACAATTTTAGCATTCTTTAGCGACGTATACCACATGATAATTGCTTTGAAGTTGAAAGTCTACGCACTGTAAAGGGTGAAAGATTGCACCAAATTTCACATACAGAACCGTTTATTGAAAGACAATCTGCTTTTTAACTTTGTCTTTCCCATATAACTTTTCACTTTACATCACTAGTATGCTTTGCCAGACTTAGAATCTGTTAACATGCAACAATGTTTGAATGTTAAGTATTCAGTCAAGAGCCAAGAGAACTTATTTAAAGAGAAATTACGATAGCATTGTTATTGTGAACCGACGACACAGTGTTACTGTGTGTGTACATTCTTGCTTGTTAGTTGCACGATTTCGTAACGAATATACGGCTTACATACTTAGAACATATACGGCTCATGAGATTTTAATGCAACATTTTGGTTTACTTGAAAAGACATTCTTTATGTGAAGTACTTTTTGTGAGATTAAAGATGGCTTAGTATTTGGAATTGTTGTAATACTCGCCATTGTAGCGTTGGGCAGATGGATGTGAAGAGCGCGTAGCGTTGCGCAGTTGGAGGTGAGCCGCCAGCAGTGGTGGATGTGGGGAGAGAGATGGCGGACTTTTGAAATTTGTAAGAATGGATGTCATGAACTGCTATATACATTATGACTTTTGAACACTAGTAAGGTAAACACATTGTTTGTTCTCTATTAAATTCTTTCACTTGCTAACTATGCCTATCAGTAGTTAGTGCCTTCTGTAGTTGGAATCTTTTATTTAGCTGGCAGTAGTGGCGCTCGCTGTATTGCAGTAGTTCGAGTAACCAAGATTTTTGTGAGGTAAGTGATTTTTGAAACGAATAGGTTAATGTTAGTCAGGGCCATTCTTTTGTAGGGATTTTAGAAAGTCAAGTTGCGTTGCGCTAAAAATATTGTGTGTCACTTTAAGCACAGTCATGTATAATTTTTCAAAGAGGACGTTTCACACTGTAGGGAAAATATTAGTAAACCTGGAAAGTAGAAATAGATTTTGATCTGATGATGGTACACGCTGCCTGGAGGATGGCAGAGGTAACGATAATGTTTTCAACTTCGTCCGCCAACATACAGCTCAGTGGCACAGGTACTAGAGTGCTGCCTGCGTCACCCTTTAATAGGGAAGGCTCACAGCTAGGAGGCTCAGTGTGGTGCAGACATGTGAAGCACGCATGCGACCACGGCACGGAAACGCACTCTTGCTGGCTGCAACCAAATGAACGAGTCTGAAAGGGGCCTTCCGAGTGGCTGGATGGTTCTTTCAGAGTATCGCCACACAAGTTGGACGTGCTGCGTTAGTTGTGCAAAGGTGTTGCTATCAGTGGTCACGTGGACGTTCTCACATCCGTAGACGAGGGTCTGGAGCCGGCCGAAGTGGACGAGCGGTTCTAGGCGCTACAGTCTGGAACCGTGTGGCCGCTACGGTCTCAGGTTCGAGTCCTGTCTCGGGCATGGATGTGTGTGCTGTCCTTAGATTAGTTAGGTTTAAGTAGTTCTAAGTTCTAGGGGACTGATGACCTCAGCAGTTGAGCCCCATAGTGCTTAAAGCCATTTGAACATTTTTTTTTTCTAGTAACTCTATTCACAACATATTTTCAAGCAGTCACCATAGACTATATACCGATGAATTTACCTCGACAAAAATATCATTGTACGACACTTACTTCAAGGGATATGACGCTATAAACACTGAGATGCCTAAAAAGGTCCTGCGTGTTTCCTGAAATCGTTACTACTAAGACACTCCTACAGTCGAGTCAATGTAAGGAAATCCCTGACACCTGGCATCACTTTTTACATCTTTAAACTGCGAAACGCAGATGTTTGTAGCCGAAAACAATAGCCGTCTACAGTGCTTTGAACAGGGGCTGCCTTGGAGAGGTTTACAAAATCACGTTGTAGACACGCGAAACAGCTGCATCCAGTGAACAGAAAGTATCCGGGATACTGTACTTACAACTCTGTACATTGTATTTCTTTGTTTGATTGTTTCATAATTTCTAAGGTGCTTTCACGAATACACTAAACTGAAATTTTTTCGATATGACGCTACGAACAAAGTTCATTTTTAGGATTCCGGGTCTCAGTCTGTAAAAACGGAAATCGTACATGATTGCTTTATTGTCTGTCTTTCTGTAAAGAGCTCTTTCTCCCAGGAAATTTGGAAATTTGTGGTAAGGATTGTGGACCAAACTGCTGAGGTCATCGGTCCATAGGCTTACACACTACTTAATCTAACTTAAACTTACACACAGGACAACACACACATTCATGCGCGAGGGAGGACTCGAACCTCCGACGGGGGAAAGCCACGCGAACCGTGACAATACGCCTTGACCGCACGGCTACCCAGCGCTGCGATGTCCCAGGAACGGGCAGGCGATTCGAGCTCAAATTTATGTCACATACTACAGTATATCGTCCCTTGAAGCTGTAAAAAGTTTAAGCTTCTAAGTGAGTGCTGGCTAGGGTGGCCGAGCGGTTCTAGGCGCTACAGTCTGGAACAACGCAACCGCAACGGTCGCAGGTTCGAATCCTGCTTCGGGTATGCATGTGTGTGATGTCGTTAAGTTAGTTAAGATTAAATAGTTCTAAGTTCTAGGGGACTGATGGCCTCAGAAGTTAAGTCCCATAGTACTCAGAGCCATTTGAACTATTTTTCTAAGTCAGTGCAATCATACGATACGGCCATTTATGTCACATTTTCCGATACTCGAAAACTCGCACATTAAAAAACCTATAGGATGCTTCCCGTTCACCTAGTATCATGAAATCCGGCAGGATTTCATAGGAGAAATAAAGTAACACATATGTAAATCGTTAAATTATAATTATATCACATAAAAGATTATCTTTTCCACACTGCAGTCATCATGGTTCAAAAGCATACCACACGAACATTGCTGCAAGTAAACATAAAATGTCAGTTGTAGTGATGTTTTAGTACGTAAATAAAATGCTGTATTAAATCTTTTATCTCTACATATACAATCTGAGGTCCCCTATATATACGAGGTTTGGACCTGTAATAATGACAAGTATTAATTTACATCTCGTACAAAATAGACACATGTTTCAAAGATTTATTGACCTTCAAAGAAGTCACCAGCATTGTGTATAACCCGTTGCCAGCCATGTGGAAGTCGTAGGATACTCTTAGCAGTGCCAGTTGTGTTTCAGTTCGAGCGGCGCGGTCTATTGCGCGACGAATTTGTAGCAGTTCTGAAGTGAAAGCAGGTCGTAGGTTGTGTTCCAAAAATAAACAGCTTAGAGACAGAAGTGATGACACTTTGTGTAGGACGTGACCATCATTTTGCAGGACAATGCTCAAGCACGTACAGTGCAAGCTGTTACTTATCTGTTTGGCTGATGGGGCTGCTAAGTGCTATACCACCTACTACACTCCCTTGACTTAAGCCCTCGTGATTTCAACTCGATTTCTAAACTGAAGGAAACACTCCACGGCATTCGCTTCAGAACTGCTACAAATTCGTCGGGCAATAGACCGCACCGCTCGAACGGTCAACACAACTGGCACTGCGAAGGGTATCCTATGACTACCACATCGCTGGCAATGGGTTATAAACAATGGTGGTGACTACTTTGAAGATGAGTAAAACTTTGAAACACGTATCTATATTGTACTAGCTGTAAAGAAGTAGTTGCCACTACTAAAGCCACAAGCCGCGTGTATAAAGCTCGTACGGAGCCATGGGTGCGCGAGCCCAACCGGCACTTGGCACAGTTTTGTTTTCTTTCCAAGAGGAAAACGCCCAAATGAATACCCAGGCGTCGCCAGTTTTGTCACCTAGTAGATAAGTAAATAAACCTGTCCTGCGAAAAATTCGGCCTAACAATTCCGTTAAAAAATTTACCATGATAAGAAGACCCCGACCATAATATTATTTTTTAAGAAAAGGAGACTTTTTATTTTAAATGTTTGTCGTGTCGACTCTTTAATTGCAGCCTACGTAAGCCACGCGTAAATGCGAGCTTGGTGAGAAGTAGGGATGGCTTTTTTTTTTTCACGCACATTTAACCTGGCTCAAATAAACCGGTTTCTGAAATAACTAATTTTTTTCGTTTTTTTATTCATAGTATTTCTTGAAATAAACGTAAAAATCGAAAAAATGAAAAATTTCGACTCTCTCAGTTTCAAGATACATAGAATCAAAACATTAAATTCAGCAAACAAATGAAAAAACTTAGTCCGTCTACAATGCGCTGCTTTTCTCGACAAGTGGTAAGTGTTGAATACTACAAAAAATGACCACTATTCTTCTGTTGATTTCAATTTTTTAGAACTCTGCTCAAAAATCATGTTTTAATCGGCGATCATAGCACTAATTGGGCAATACGATCTGCCAGTCAGTGCTAAAGTGTGAAACCTGCGGTTGACGAACTCTGTTTTTCGTGTTAATTTGTCCGTTTTCGAGGGCTACAACCAGGTGTAACACATCATCTACACACAGATCAGCTGCTTTCTATGTTTATTGTGTACTGTAAATGAGCTGTTAAGTTCTTAATTGATAACTGTTACCATAACTTCCTTCCTCTTCAGTATTTGAGAAAATGGTAGACAAATCTTTAATCTTTTAAAGCAGATAAAGCATTGCATTTCCTTACCACGCCACTTCGTAAAAATATTTCCAGACTAGAAATTGGTGCCTTTCTGCAATAGAACGGGTATCCAGAGACGACAGCGAGAAACTGTCGTACAGACCATACTGAGGCAACTCTAGCACACTGCTCGTTCAAACGTACCTTAAGCCACGACAAAAAAAAAAAAGTGTGTGAAATCTTATGGGACTTAACTGCTACGATCATCATCCCTAAGCTTACACACTACTTAACCTAAACTGTCCTAAGGACACACACACACACACACACACACACACACACACACACACCCATGCCGAGGGAGGACTCGAACTTCCGCCGGGACCAGCAGCACAGTCCATGACTGCTGTGCCGTAGACCACTCGGTTAATCCCGTGCGCTAAGTCTCGACATTCGGCAACAAAGACATCATCGTCTCAGCAATGCTGCAGCAGTTATTGTCTCGTGAGTCTGTTGCTCGTTTCTGTAGGGATTGTTATTAAAGTGGTAGTGATCACCATTCTCATTTTCTATAGTAAAAAGTATTTCAAACCAATACAAATTTTAAGAATAAAGATTACACCTTCATTTACAATGTAGTTTACTTAAAAACGGAAAATCTTAGCGCTGCTGCTATGGCTAACTGACATTTCGGTTCTTTTATTCGGTTACTAATGAAAAATAAAATAAAAACACGGTTTTTAACCGAGACCAAGCAAATACCGAAAAATACAGGTTATTCAAAATTAAAATACCGGTACTGGTTTTAATCGATCGGTTTTCCCCATCCCTAGTGAAGGATGGAAGGTAGAAGGAATTTAACATCCCGTCGACATCGAGGTCATTAGTGGCCAAGCGCAAGCTCGGACTGTGTCAAGGATAGCGAAGGAAATCGACAGTGCCCTTTCAAAGGAACCATCCCACAATCTGCCAGGAGAGATTTAGGGAAAAACCTGAATCTAGGTGGCCAGACTAGGGTTTGAAACGTTGTCCTCCCCCAGTGAGAAGAATAGATTCTGCCCAGAACGCCTGCACTGCAGGAACTGGAAGGCTAGAAGTATTGCCTCTTAGATACACCACTGGCCATTAAAATTGCTAAACCAAGAGTAAATGCAGATGATAAACGGGTACTCATTGGACAAATATATTATACTAGAAATGACATGTGATTACAATTTCACGCAATTTGGGTGCATAGATCCTGAGAAATCAGTACCCAGAACAACCACCTCTGACCGTAATAACGGCCTTGGCACGCCTGGCCATTGAGTCAAACAGAGCTTGGAGCCGTGTACAGGTACAGCTGCCCATGCAGCTTCAACACGATACCACAGTTCATCAAGAGTAGTGAATGGCGTATTGTGACGAGCCAGTTGCTCGACCACCGTTGACCAGGCGTTTTAAATTGGTGAGAGATCTGGAGAATGTGCTGGCCAGGGCAGCTGTCGAACATTTTTTGTATCCAGAAAGGCCCGTACAGGACCTCCAACATGAGGTCGTGCATTATCCTGCTGATATGTAGGGTTTCGCAGGGATCGAATGAAGGGTAAAGACACGGGCCGTAACACATATGAAATGTAGCGTCCACTGTTCAAAGAACTGTCAATGCGAACAAGAGGTGACCGAGACGTGTAACCAATGGTACCCATACCATCACGCTGGGTGATACGCCAGTATGGCGATGAATACACGCTTCCAATGTGCATTCACCGCGATGTCGACAAACACTGATGATATCATCATAATGCTGTAAACATAACCTGGATTCACCCGAAAAAATGATGTTTTGCCATTCGTGCACCCAGGTTCGTCGTTGTGTACACCATCGCAGGCGCTCCTGTCTGTGATGCAGCGTCATGGGTAACCGCAGTCACGGTCTCCGAGCTGATAGTCCATGCTGCTGCAAACGTCGTCTAACTGTTCGTGCAGATGGTTGTTGTATTGCAAACAACACCATCTGTTGACTCAGGGAGCGAGAAGTGGCTGCACGATCCGTTACAGCCATGCGGATAAGATGCCTCTCATCTCGACTGCTAGTGATACCAGGCCGTTGGGATCCATCACAGCGTCCCGTATTACCCTCCTGAACCCACCGATTCCATATTCTGCTAGCAGTCGTTGGATCTCGACCAATGCGAACAGCAATGTCACGATACGATAAACCGCAATCGCGATAGGCTACAATCCGTCGTTTATGAAAATCGGAAATGTGATGGTAGGCACATGTCAGCACGTTGTAGGTGTCGCCACCGGCGGCAACCTTGTGTGAATGCTGTGAAAAGCTAATCATTTGCATATCACAGCATCTTCTTCCTGTCGTTTAAATTTCGCGACTGCAGCGCGTCATCTTCGCGGTGCAGTAGTTTTAATGGCCGGTAGTGTGGGTGGTGCGTGCCGCTGCTGGTTTTCTGGCAGAGGTGCCGTCCCGGCTTACCCCGCAGGCGCCGGGTGGCTGTTTAACGACGCGTTACCCCGCGGGTCGGCAAGTGGCTGGAGTTGTCTGCCGAGGCCCGTAACAACTTTACAGCCAGTTAGGACAATTAAGCGCGGGAGCCGGGGCGGCGCGTCTAATTGCAGATGGACCGATACGCCGGCGGCAGTTGGCGAGGCGGCGTCTGATAGCTGGCCGGCCGGCTGGCCCTCCCTCAGCTCTGCTTCTTTTTCCTCGTCTCCGGGCCCGCCGCCTCCGTCTGCTGGGGGCATCAGTCCTCTCCCCCGGCCCTCAGCGCGTAATGGACCAAAAGCAGCCCGCGACGTGCGGCTCCTTTCCCCGAGACCGCACCACTGCGCGCAGAGAAGTGTCCGTTTCCGAGCGTCTGCACCCTGCGTGCGCAGCAAGAACAGGCACGGGCTCCCATCTCGCTCACACGATACGACACGTTTTGTCAACAGAACTGAAACGCTCAGACGACTTGGTCCGATTAGGGATGGGAGAAACTAACCGGTTATATTCGATACCGGTATTTTAAGAAGGGAATTCAGTAAGTAATACCGCACTTTTTTTTTCTCAGAACATATTTATTATTGAGAGTCATAATTTGGTGACAATATACATCAACACATCTTGTTCACGTCCTATTTTTCTACGCAGTCTCCATCACGTTCTGTGGCCGTACGATAGCGTTGCAGAAGAGCATGTATTCCCTGAAGGTAAAAGTTCTTGTCCTGTAGGCGGAGCCACGTTTTCAGTGCATAACCGACGCTCTCGTCATCTTCAAAGGCCTCTACGTGGGTCTCAAAACGCTCCAACAATTCATATGAAATGACCTTTCTTTGAATCCTGTGGTCCGCTGTGAGCATTCGTGGAATCGAGTATCGGGGAGTCTCGATCACTGCAGACGCACTTCCAGCGCTGACCGACGATTGTAGAGCCAGCTGTCGAGTTGTGATGCGCCGGTCGGCACGAATAATGGCGTCCGCGCGATTCGGCACGTCTGGAGCAGTGGCTGTGGCAGGACGCCCCGGGCGTGGCTGGTCACGGAGCTCTGTTCTTGCGTTTCCTGAGGCTGTAACTTTCTTGACCCAACGCCCAACTGTACTCCTATCAACTGTATCATCGCCGTACACTGCACACAAACGTTTATGAATGTCCACCACGGTTTCTTTTTCAGCACACAAGAATTCAAGAATAGCAATCTCTTGTGACGTGAGTCGTATTTAGAAGCCATTTTGAAGCTGTAGTAGGGCTCTGCGTTCAGCGACAACGGTTCGAAACTTCGCCGGCTTACAGAACAAACATCAAATGTGAAGCACCAACAAGGGTGTTTCTCGATGTGCATTAATGGCTTTTAAAAAAATGTGGGTCATTACTTATTGAAGGACCCTCGCAATGCATGGCAGAGGTGGTCCCATAGATTGTCGATTGCGCTATAATCCGGGGAGTTTGGTGGCCAGGGGAGTACGGTAAACTCACCCTGGCGCCCTTCGAGCCACGTGCCTACACTGCGGGCTGTCTCGCAATTTGCAGTGTCCTGCTGCCAGGCGTATCCGTGCCGAGGGAAACAAACTGCAGGGGTGTACGTGGTCCCCAAGACTAGAAAAGGGCATCCAGACATTCTTATGACTGAACAACACAAAACATTGCGGAAATGCACAGTGAAGCCGTCTGTCATTTTTACGCTTGCAGTACGTCATGATATACACACATCAAAATAAGTTTTGCATCACCTCGGTTCCGAGAGTTCCGGAATTTATACAGAAAATTGGAATATTTATTTTATTTATTTATTTATTTATTTCACCTGATCAGATTAGGGCCATCAGGCCCTCTCTTACATCGGACCAGTGTTCCACACATGCAGCATTTCACACATCAGAGTTACATCATGACCATAGTTTAAATGAAAATATTAGCTTACTCTAGTGACAATATGAATAAAGAGTAGTGACTAAGACCTAATAAAGTAAATGGCAGTATTTTTACAACAGGTGCTATACATACAGATTATGATAAAAGCAATAATAATAACAGTAAAAAATGTAATGATAAACATGACTAAGACCTAATAAATTAATTGCTGACAGTACTTTTACAGCTGGTGCTATACATACAGATTATGATAAAAACAATAATAAGCAATAATAATAACAGTAAAAAAATCAAATAATAATGACAAACATGAGAAGGATTGGCAATAGTAATGAAGGTTTGTGCAGATGTGTGTAAAGTAGATGTTCACTAGTTTGGCGTGTTTTGGGGAATGGAGATTTAAGGAGGGGGAAAGAGGGAAGTAATGAGGTGAAGTGCATTCTTGTACAGAGGAAGGCATTACTGTTGCTTAAGTAGATACATCATTAACTGTTTTTTGACGCTGGACATGCTTTTAAGTTCTCTAACATAACGAGGGAGGTTATTCCAGAGTCGGGTTCCCGCTACTGTGCAGGACTTGGAGAAGGTGACTGAGCGATGCAGTGGAACGGAGAGGATTTTATTATAATGGGAACGTCTGTTTCTGTCATGTTGTTCCGACATGAGCGTTTGGGACGAGGAGAGATATGAGGGACAGTTTACATTTATAAGGCAGTAGATGAGACAGTGTGTATGGAAATCTCTGCGTTTGTCTGCACGCAGCCAGGACAATTTTGCATATGCTGGTGAAATGTGATCAAAAAGTCGAACGTCACAAATATATCGGACGTAGGCGTTCATGACCAGTTCTAGACGTCGAGAATTTTCCTGAGAGAGGCCTTGTAGGATAATATCGCTGTAGTCAATGATTGGGAGTATAAGCGTTTGTACTAATTTCTTTTTCAGATCGAAAGGGAAGAGTTTTTTTATATTTTTGTAGGACATGAAGGGATGATGATGCTTTTTTGCACACTGCAGTTACGTGCTCTGTCCAATTTAGATTTTCATCTATTATTACTCCCAAACTCTTTGCTGAGGGAGAGAAGTTAATATGTGTTCCATTTAGGATAAGAGGTGGTACGGATTCCCGATGTTTTGGGCTAATGAACTTAGAGTGACCAACAAGTACCGCTTGGGTTTTAGATGGGTTTAGTTTTAGACCTATGTCCTGTGCCCATTTTGACAGTGCATCGAGATCAGTATTGAAATTTTCAATAGCTTTCTTGAGATTGCTTGGTTTTGCACTTAGATACAACTGAAGGTCATCAGCATACATATGGTATTTGCAATAGGTCAGAACCGATGACACATCGTTGACATACAGAGAGAAGAGTATAGGACCTAATACTGAGCCTTGGGGAACGCCTGACACTACCTGCCGCCATTGTGATTTTATATTCCCTGATAGGACGCGTTGCTGACGAGACGTCATGTATGAGCGAAACCATTGCACTGCACTTCGTGAGAAATTTAGACCGCTAAGTTTGGCCAGTAAGATGTCGAAGTCGACAGTATCAAATGCTTTGCTGAAATCTAAGAAGCAAATGATAGTCGCTTCTTGTCTGTCCATGGCAAGTTTCAGGTCATCTGTCACCTTTATCAGAGCAGATGTTGTGCTTCGATGTTTACGGAAACCTGATTGGTATTCGTCTAATAGGTTGTTAGTAGTGAGGTAGATGGTGAGCTGGTCATGAAGTATATATTCTAAGGCCTTTGATAGTGTAGGAAGAAGGCAGATGGGGCGGTAGTCAGAGAGTGCTGTGGCTATATCCTTTTTAGGCAGTGACTTAATTTGTCCCAGTTTCCAGGCCTCAGGGAAAACACTTGTGATTAACGAATCGTTGAAAATGTCTGTTATAGAGGGCAGTAGTTGGTCAATAATAAGTTTTACCATCTGGATAGTGATACCATCATGTCCAGTAGATGCTGATCTAATCCGCATTATGGCTTTCTTGACAGTACTGCAAGTGACGTGCTGTAGATAGAATTTTTCTTTGCTACAGTCGTTCAACCCCATGAAGTAATCAATGATTCTCTGTTCCTTTTTACGGTACAATTTTGGTTGTAGGTAACGTGAAGAAACGGTTTAGTTCTTCAGCTGGGACCATGTGATTTTCTGCAACATTTATTTTGCCTAAACCGAGACTACGAAGATTTTTCCACAGGATAGCTGGTCTACATCTATTGTCAGCTAATGTACGGGCATTTCTGAACTTAGCGTTTCTCACCGCTTGACTGACTCTGTTTCGTTTTTTCTTGTATACAGCATGATTTTCAGGTGTAGGGCGTATCTTGTATGCTCGATGTGCAGCATCTCTGAGATTCATGAGCTGTTTTAGTTCATCAGTCAGCCAGGGTGCAGGTTGCCTTTTTACTTTTCTGGTCTTTATTAGAGCATATTTGTCATAGAGTCGAGTAATTTTGTTAGTGAAATCCTGGAGTTTGTCGTTTATGTCCATGAGGGGAGTAGAGGTCATCCCCCAAACTATTTCTTGTGCCTCAGTTTCGAGTTCAGGCAAATTTATGCGTTTGAAGTCTGGGCATGTAGACAGCTTTTGTTTCTTTCTAGGAGATTCTAGTGAATACACCATGAAAATAATGTCATGGGCCGACAGCCAGGCGCAGATATTTGAGAAGTGCGGATTATTCTGTTTGGAGATTTCGTTGCGAATATATCTATGAAAGTGTGACTGGTGGTCGTGTGATGAGTAGGTGCCAGCTCAAGTAGCGTCGTATTTGAGGAAGAAAGTATCCTCTTAAATTCCCACTGGAAGGACTATTGCGCAGAAAATTAATGTTAGTGTCACCTGCTATAATTACATGTTCATATGACGATTCGAGACTAGAGAGGGCAGTTTCGAAGCAGACGAACCCACCTACTTTAGGAGGTTTGTAAAGGCCACATATTAAGCACTTTCTGTTAAGTGATTTGATCTCTATGAACATATATTCCACTTGTTTATCTACGTTGTTGTCGGATGTGTGAAGTACTGTAGGTGACAAATCAGAGCGTATGTAAGCCCCTACTCCGCCCCCTCGTCTGTTGCATGTGTCGTGCCTGAGAAAGATATAGCCATCTAGGTTTACGGAAGTTGTACGAATACTTGGTTTGAGCCAAGACTCTGACAAAAGTATTACGTGTAATCAGCAGTTTCAAATATGAATTTGAATTCGTCGAAGTGAGCTGGCAGAGACTGGACGTTTGCACGTGCAATATGCAACTTGGTGCGTTCGGGTGTTGATTCCCCGAGGAGGTTGCCGACCGATGTTTGCGGGTCGTGGTTGGCGGTGACAAGAGGGTCTGGCATGAATGCGGAAGGCGTGTGAAGGAGGGGGATGAGGGAGTGTCCTCCCAGTTCTGTGCAGTGAAAGCGGTCGGGAAGGGGAGGGGGTAGGTCCCTGGGGAGGCAATGGGGTCTGCGGCCAAGGTCAGCGAGGTCTGCAACGGTAGCCGTGGACTGGCAGGGGAAGGAATTTCGCTAAACACAACGGGAGTAATCTGCACGTTACGACAGAGAGCGATATTAATTTCACTTATGAGGATTACAACTACAGTATGATGGTGGGTTGCTAATTAAGCATGGAAGTGAGACTACCTTATGTAATAATTAACAAAATTACATGAGAAAAACAATTAAAGATGAAAATAGTTATGTGGAGAAATGAAAAGTTGATAATACAAATAATAACAAAAATTACACGAGAAAAAATAATTAGAGATAAAAAAATAGTTATGTAGAGAGACGAATAATTTGATAATACATTAGTTAAGATATAGTTGACAGTGTAAACAGTATAAACCTACAGGTTAGTGGCAGCCAGATTAGACGTGATTTAGCTTCTAACGCACAGGCTTTCAAGTTCATTAACACTGCAAATTGTTTTCTTTCCGTTTTCGGTCTTAACCATTATCCTGCCGTCATTTGTCCATACGTTCTGTAGGCCAAATTTCGAAATCGCGCTCTTAAAAATTTTTAGTCTTTCAGAGGTCATATCCTCGCGTACTGTCAGACCCGACTTCACGAGATTCTTCTTTGCTCTGAAGATTTCAGATCTTTTCCTATACGACATAAACTTCACTATTATAGGTCTTGGTTTTCTAGATCCTGGCGACTTACGACCCACTCTATGACTTCTGTCAATGTCACTCAGAGTCACCTGCACGCCTAGCTTTTCTTGGACGAGGTTTATCACAAGTTCATCTGTGCTCTCTCTGCTGCTCTCTGGAATGCCGAACAGTCTGAGATTATTGCGTCTCTGATATTGTTCAAGCTCGTCTGTCTTCTCGATCAACTTCTGTTCGAGCAGTCGTGCTTTTTCCTCACTTAACGAAGTGTCCAGTGCACGGATCTCGCTGGCATTCGCCTGCAGAGTTTTCTGTATTTTGTCCGTCACTGCTGCAGTGACAGCATCAGTGATGGTTTGAACAACGAGCCCGAGCGTCTCCTTAGCCTGCAGCGCGGCTCTCACCTCAGCCTTCACGAGTGCGGCGATGTCAGCGATGCCGGGCGAAGCGGCCGCAGCTCCCGGTGTGGACTCCACGGCTGCGCTGTCTCCGGCCTGGCCGTCGGCTGCACTGCGCGTTGTTCGGCGATTTTCCATTTTAAGTGTGATTCCGTGTAATTGGTGCTCAGTATGTGATGTGAAATACGACACTCGGCAGTAGATATACGGCTTTAGTATATGTAGACTAGCCTAACTGCTTAAAACATCTCCAGATTTGACGTAAACTTGCGAGCCAAGCTAACGCCTAGTAATAGAGATCAGCATAAACACCATTTCTGCCCTTTTTATTGCTCATGAAAACCACACAATGCTTGTTATACCACCATACAGCGAGACCTTCAGAGGTTGTGGTCCAGACTGTTGTACACACCGGTTCCTCTAATACCCAGTAGCACGTCCTCTTGCATTGATTCATACCTGTATTCGTCGTGGCATACTATCCACAAGTTCATCAAAGCATTGTTGGTCCAGGTTGTCCCACACCTCAACGGCGATACGGCGTACATCCCTAATAGTGGTTGGT